>NC_135342.1:69489970-70804970 GCF_023851605.1 Tamandua tetradactyla | reverse complement strand
CACCTTTTTGTTCATCCTTCTCTCCAACCTCCCTCTGCCTGTCACGCCGTCTCTCCCCTCCTTCCTTTTCTTTGGCTCATGTGTCACTTTCCCCTCTCCTCCTCATTGCTTTGGGCCCATCGCTCTTTGGGGTGAGAGACACCCTAAATCTTACTGACGCCTGCATGTGGTGCCCAGGAAAAAGTAAGTAGCTGTTCTCTGATCCCACAAATGTCCTAAGCACTTATTCATTTCACCAAACATCTTGTTTCCATATTTCATTTTCCCTTGGATATAGAAGAATCAGGCAGGAATCAAATACAGCAGTAATATCAGTATATGGGATGTCCTCCCACTCAAAATGCAATTAAGCAGTTCAGGCCATGGGAGGCAAGCAGCGTTATCTGTCTTGACTATAACTCATCACCCACCTATAAATGTGAACGGAAAAAAACACACACACAAACTCCAAACACTCTTGATCTCAAGACAATGTGAGAATTCTGTAAGGCACAGAGTTTGACTTAAGGCTCTGCCACATACCAACCACACTACCTTAGACTCTCTAAGTTTCCTTGTTTGTAAAACTGGAATGTTAATAGCAGCACCTCAAGGAGTTGTGTAATTTAAAAGCAAGAATGTCTTTTCCTCACCTTGTGAGCATTCAGCAAATATTAGCAAGGGCTCTGTTTGGGATGATAGTAGCATATGCTACTTTGACTTTTGCTTCCAGGTCCGCTTTGTATAAGAAAAACAAAAATTTGTCTTGATCTCAGGACAGTGCGTATTACACATCAGGTTGACTTGTTTGTTTTGTATTTTTCTGGTGTGCTTTTCAAATATATATATTGCATATTATTTTAAAGAAATTCTATAACATGGTATTCTTAAATTAAGTCATAAACATGTAGCATATCTGTTTACATCTCAAACATCTGACCTGAAATCTGGCACTTATTTTCCAAAATGCCAGCTAATGAAATATGCATATGACTTAGAAGTTGAAATTACCTGTGTTCAGTTAGTTCTTTGAAAGCAAGTCATTTATTTTTTTATCTTCTTAAATGCAGCACTTACCAATATTCCTAGAATATAAGCTTTCTATATATTTCGAACAAATGAATGAATGAATGATAACAAATACATCAAAGTCTGATACTTAAAAAGAAAACACGATGCATGAAAGTAGTATATAAGTGGAATAATATTACATATTTTGTTTCCTGATACAGAAAAGAAAATAAACTACTCTACCCAGATCAAAGAAGTTCTTTGGATACCTCCACTGGGTGCATTAGACAGCTCTCCCACAATCATCACCACTACCATGAAAAAAACTAGAGAAGAACATTGCCACATCTCAAGCTTTTGATATGAACCCTGGTTCCAGTGGTGTTACCAATGAAGCATGCACAATTCAGTGGTGGGAAAGAACTATAATCAAAACTGCTGTACTTCTCTTTCCTCAAGGAATTATGAATTTGGAGTCAAAGTATCAATGCGAGGATTAGGTTGATTCTTACAAAATACCACGTTAGAGAAGGGAACATAGGCTAACTTCTTTTCCCCTGATTTACAAATTAGCTGTTAATCTACCATCATTTTAGATGTTTAACTTCAGAGGAGTAAGGAAATATTTTCATAGCACTAAGCGATGGAGAGAATTTATGTCCCTTGGCTTCACAGTGGCACCTCATAGGAGAGGAGAAAGAATGCCATATCTTTAAATTACGGGTTTTTTCTCAAAGAGAATAGCCAGAACTCTTTACTTATATTTAATTGGAATGGTGGTAAATTTGGGGCATATTTTTTCAAGTCATGTGCTTTGATATTATAGGACACATATTTAGACTGTGACTTGTTCTTGTGATAAATAAGACATGAGTTGCGCCCTGCCCCCTTATTTTTCTTGAACATACAGGCAGTTGGTAAAGGACACACCTTACCAGAAACCTCCCTGCCCTGCTCTGCAGAGACAATCCTGTTATTATGCCCAACTCATTAACACAAAGACAAATGGTTCTAGTTTGCTAGCTGCCAGAAAGCAATATACCAGAAACAGAATGGCTTTTAAAGAGGGGAATTTAATAAGCTGCAAGTTTACAGTTCTAAGGCCAAAAAAAAATCCAAATTAAAACAAGTCTACAGAAATGTCCAATCTAAGGCATCCAGGGAAAGATACCTTGATTCAAGAAGGCCGATGAAGTTCAGGGTTTCTCTCTCAAGAGAGAAGGTACATGGCAAACACAGTCAGGGTTTCTCTCTCATCTGGAAGGGCACATGGCGAACATGGCATCATCTGCTAGCTTTCCCTCCTGGCTTCCTATTTCATGAAGCTCCCCAGGAGGCATTTTCCTTCCTCATCTCCAAAGGTCGCTGGCTGGTGGACTCTGCTTCTCATGGCTGCATCATTCTCTGCTCTCTCAGAATCTCCTAGCTTTCTCTCTTGTCATTCTCTTTTATAGGATTCCAGTAAACTAATCAAGACCCACCCAAATGGGTGGAGACATGTCTCCACCTAATCTAGCTTAACAGCCACTCTTGACTGAGTCACATCTCTAAGGAGATGATCTAAATATAGTTTCAAACATACAGTACTGAATAGGGATTAGAAGAAATGGCTGCCTTTACAAAATGGGATTAGGGTCAAAACATGGCTTTTCTAGGGTACAAACATCCTTTCAAACTGGCACACAAATCATTCAGGTAAAAGGTGTCACCCTTCGGGAATCAATCCAACCTCACTGTATTCACTAAGTGACAAGTCATGTGGACTGTGATATCTCTGGTTCAGCACACTGGTACAGCTCCGGAATGTACGGGACTGAAAACTACTAAGAAACCAATTGTTCATACAGAAGCCATAGGCAAGTCAATAAACTGAAAGCCAGAAAATAGGGCACAGTAAAAGTCCCTGTTAAGCAGAGTTCCAAATTCAATGGGGATGTGGCTTTTTGACCTGCTACCAATATACTGAAAGGTGATTCATTTTCCCCACATTTTTATGTAAATTTAATTTTCATGAAGTTATTGAGTTGCTAACCCTGGAGACTGGTGATTTCTCTATTAATCTACAGAATGAGTCTTAATGGGGAACTCTTCAAACAAGCACTTTTTCACTCCTTTAATATCCCTCTCTTTCTCCATTCAAAATGCTACAATGTACCCCTCTCAAACTATATTTACTGGTTAGAAAATGAAGAGAAATGTGAGTGTTTTTTATTTGTTTTCTTACCCCCAGAGGATTGAGTGAATGATCCTTGAAAGTCAGATAATCACTCCCTGAACACATCATAAAAACAACAGCAAATCTAAAAGTTTGTAATTCTTTGTTATGAAAAACAAAATAAGAACAGAGTAACTACACAAAAGATGTGGCGATTGACAGAAAACAAAGCACTAAATTCCTTGAGGAAGATTTATAATATAAGACTGCTTGAACTTGGCTTGGTTATTTTTCACTTCTGGAATGTAAAATTAGATGTTATGTTTTTAAGCTCTTCTTCAAGTTTGCAGAATGTCATGGAAGCGGGCCATAATTGTTTTTATTTCTCCTTTAAGTTTCTTTAATTCACATATGGATTTATGAATGAAATTGATTTTGCTATCAGTTGTATTGGATCAGCCCTCCCACCGAGAACAACTGTAATAGCTAGATATATTTTTAAAAGACTGTTTGAAGGCATCAGAGAGATATCAAATCAGAAAGGATTTAAAGGGTCAAGACCACAGAAGAAAGGAAGAACAGAGAACTGAGTCTGATATTTAGAAGTTCCTCTAAACATAAGGCATTTTCTAAATCCCAACAGCAGCCAAGAGGCAAAAGCATTGGCTACAAATCTTACTTTAGGTTGCCCCAGAAGCAGATCCTGAGATAATGAGCTGAATATAGTTCATAAATGCAAGGAAGATCAAGAAGGAAGTAGGAAATGATATGGGGAAGGGAGGCAGCCACTAAGGGATGTGCTATTAAGCAAGAGACTCCAGAAGACAGCTGAAGTTTAACAGTGGCTTACCTGGGAAATTATAAAATGGTAAAGTGCATACCTGGGATGTATCCCACCCAATGGCTGAGGGGACCAGAGTGTTTGCACAACCTCTCTTATCAAGCATTGGTGGACGGATATTCCCGAAGTTGTTCATTAATTCCTCAGTGTTTCTAGCTTGCCTTGAATACAGGCAGAGTAGCCTTGTAGAATAAGTCAGCAGGTATGAAGACACAGATACTAGCAGCTGCAAGTTTTCTAGAGCGCACGGTAACGTCTGAGATATATGAGAAAGTACTGACAGTATGTGCTATAGACCAACCCTTAAAATGCCCAGAAAAACTCAGCCCTCATTAAGTTTACTCAACCTGTTACTAGTTCTTGTAAGTCACCATTTTTTTTAAATCTACATACAATAGGTAGTAGAACAAGTGATATGCCTAATTGCAGTTCATCCAAAAGTCACAACTGATAATCATCATCCATCTTTTCTACCATTCATCGAAATCCCCTCATACTGGGCAAGCATTTCCAATGATGAGATAATCTATCTCTTTATCCTTGTGAGCTCTAAACTCCTGGTTACCATATTCTTATCAAGCCATGTTTTCTGCCATTTCTCATTTATGGCTAATTATCATAAAGAGAAAGATATAGAAAAGATTATATGAACCTCTCTGCTCCCATTATTTAGCAACAGCTCTATATCCTCATGATAATGATGATTAAGTCCCACCGCTGGTGTAGACACTTTCCAAAATGCCTTCTGCACTTCTACATGAGAGCCCAGGATGACTAGGGAACAGTCAGAGCATCAGGCTTTGGGGAATCCAGGCTGTGTAGCCTGGATCTCTCTCCTGGGAACTTATTCCCAAGTGGGTCATAGGGAAAAATGGTGACAGTGACCATCCTTACTGCTGTTCTTGGTCCTTGGATACCTGGGGGTGAACATGATACTTGTTGAGTCACCACTATTTTCAATATAATACTGAGGTTTTATTGGCCTTTATCACTGTGTTGACAATTGCATGGATGCAGTTGTGATTGGTTAAGTGTGCAGTGGTCCTCCGTCATCATGAACTTTCAAGGATATTCAGGAGTCAGACTGGTTAATCGAATAGAGGCATGACAGGGACTGGAAATCCTGCATCCTTTAAATCTATGGGATGGCACTGAACTCCATTACTTCTCTTGGGATACATTATGGCTTCTCATTTGCTACCTTGACCAGTGGGAAACTTCAGGAACTTCTGTCTGTTGCTTCCTAATGTTGTGGTTTGCACTCCATAAGCTAGGGAACCAATGTGAATATTCTGTCAAACTATAAGTATATTTATCTTGATTTTGTAACAAAGGACCAGGGTGAACTGATGAAACTATTGGATTCACTGTCAGACAGATGTGCGACATCACCTGACCATTTATCACCTGACCGCCACATTCCCCTCATTAGCAGGGGGATGATTAGGGTCCTTTTTAGTTTCCTAGGATTAGAATGTCTTAGATGCTGAGCTAAGTGTTTGAACATGGTAGTTTATTTGGGAGGTGAAAGGAACACTAACACAGAGGAAGCAATTCCGGGAAGGGAAGGCAAATTATAGGACATCGATTAATAACCTAGACAACCCTTTGGAGGAAACTTACAGGGGGAAAAAATGGTGTAAAACAAATCCTTCAGAATTATTCCACCTGAGAGTTGGGAAGCTATTGCATTCAGTACGTACAGCTGCCACTCACTCATTAAGGACTACTTTGGGGGCTTTATAATTCCTAAAAATTTTTTGTACAACCACATGAACAGGTAGAGCAATCTTTCAGAAAAAAAACTTCAGATACACACATGATTATCCAGCACATGAATGTAGTAAGGTCCGACAACTGTAGGTAAAGGCTTGCCAGTATCATCTGTCTCAACTACAGAATCTGAGAAGACTAAAAGATCTTTCCACATTTTTAGGGAACCAGGAAACTCAACATCCACCAAGATATAAATCCTAAAATGAGCTAGAGGAAAATGGCATATTATTCTCAAAGGAACAACAATAAGGCTGATAGTTAACACTTGAAAAGAAATGATGGGAGCTGGAAAACAATGGAATGGCATCATCAAAGTGCTGAAAGAAAGTCATTTCAAACTAGAGATCTACACCTAGGAGAAAACATCCTTCAAAACTGAAATGAAATGAAGACAGTTCTGGATAAACAAAACCGAGAGAAATTGTTACCAGCAGGCAAATTTTTTGAAGTGTGAAAAGTATTATATGTTCAAAAGTATTAGATTTATCTAAAAGAGAACAGTAAATGAACTTAATTGAAACAGACTGGGAAGGGCCTAAAAGAAAGCTAACAAAGCCCAAAAACAAGATATTCTTTAAATATAAAGATAGAAAAATTTTCACAATAAAAGGATGAAAAGATTTATATATAAAATAAACACTGTCCCAAATTGCATGTATACCTATATTAATGGAAGAAAATGTAGATTTCAATGCAAGAAGATAACTAGAGAAAAATAAGACATTTCATTGTGATTAAACAATATATTCATCAGGGAGATTTATGTACCTCATAAAACAGTATATAAAATCTATAAGCAAGGTAGAAGAGTTTAACATACTACTCTCAATAACCAATAGAACAAGAGGTCAATGTCAGTAAGGACAGAGAAGCATTGAAGAGCAAACTTAGTTTTTATTTTTACCCCATCAACATATATAACACTATCTTTAGCAACAGAAGGATACACGTTTCTCTCAAGGCCATTTGGAGCATTTTTCAAAATTAATAATATACCATGCCTCAAAGCAAGCCTCAAGAAATATGCAAGGGTTGAAATAATTCCATGTGTGCTCTTGGAATAGCAAAAATATAACTATAAAATTCCCCAATGTTTCAGTCAAAGTTAGTGTAGCAATGAAAATTTAAAATAGGTTGAATGGAAAGATAATAAAATAAATCACATATAATCTTCTGGGACACATTTAAAGAAATGGTAGACTGGAAATTTATAGACTTGAAGGCATATTTTAGAAAAAGAATGCTGATAATCCATGATTTAAGCATCCTTCTCACTAAATTACTAAAGAAAACAAAAGTAAAGGAATAGGAAGAAATTAATGAAATACAAAAGTGGGACACATCAGAGAAAAATGTAAAAGCCAAGGAGTTTGAAAAGACTAATAAAAATTGTCAACTCCATGTGAAGACTAGAGAGAGAGAGAGAGAGAGAGAGAAGAAAATAAGAAAGGAGAGAAGAGAGAATCCAAACGATAAACAATATCAAGAATGAACAAAGTAAAAGATGTAAGAAGGAATGATCAGCTTTATGTCAATAAAAATGTAAATTTAAGATGAATATATCGCTAGTGAAACACAACTAAAACTGCCATAAGAAAAGACAATCTGAATATTCCTGTATCTACTTAAAAAATCACATCTGATGAAAACCTTCAAGTAGAGAAAACTCCAAGCCCAGATGGCTTCTTAATTGAATTCTTCCAAATATTTAAGAAAGAATTAACATCAATCTTCTAAAAACTCTTCCAGAGAATAGAAAAAGGGAGAAAACTTTGCATCTCATTTTATGAGACTAGCATAACTATAATACCGAAGTCTGAAAAACAAAGTAAAAGGAAAGTTGCAAGGTCCATTCCACTGATGAACATAGATATAATAAATCCTACATAAAAGGAGTACCGAAATAATCCAGAAATATATCCAAATTGGGATGATTCCAGGAATGCAACATTGGTTTTAACACCTGAAAATAAATCAACGGTATTCATCACATTAACAGAATAAAGGAATAAAATACATGATCACATTTATAAATGCTTTCATGACCAAATCTCTTTTAATTCTAAGACTTCCAGAAGCTATTTAAAAACACCTTATATCAATATATTCACTATATATCACTATATTCAATAGTGAAATACTGAAAGATTTTTCCATGAAATGAGAGGCATGGTAGACTAAAATGTCCATTTTCACCATTTCTGTTCAACATTTTCCTCAGGGTCCTAGCAAAAGAAATAAGATAAGTCAAAAAAAAAAAAAAAAGAGAGAGAGAGAGAAAAAATTAAAATTATAATACTTTCACAGGGAAAACTAAATTTTCCCTTTAAGGACAATATATTACATTCATGAACAAAATATAATCTCCTGATAATTTTCAGACTTAATAAATGAATTTAATAATTTTGCTGGATAAAAATTCAATATAACATCCATTATATTTCCATTTAAAGGCCACAAATCATTAGAAAAATATTTTAACAATTTATGGTAGTATCAAAACCATAAAATATCTAGGCATAGCTCTAATTAAAAAATTGTAGAAATTTATCAAAAAAAAACTAAAAACAACTAAGGTAATGAAGGGCTATGGTTTGTTCATGGATTGGAGGATTTAATACTGTAAATTTTTTTTCTCTAAAATTGATGCAAATATTGCATGCACTCCCAAAGTCCAACAGATTTGTTTTTTAAACAAGTTTTCTCTAAAGTTCATATGAAAGTACAAGTAGTCTAGAGGATCCAAGGCAACTTTAAAAGCTCGAAGTCAGGGCACTTACATAGCCAGACATCAAAATTTATTTTATAGTAGGTAGGAGAGTGTTGTATCAAGGTAAGCAAAGAAAACTAGATGAATGGAATGGAATAGTCAAGATTCAGAATTATACATAGAGAGACTTGTTAAATGGCAAATGTATCACTGCAGAACAGTTGGAAGAGAATAGCTGTGCTGGTTTGAAATGATGTACAGACCCTAGAAAAGCCATGTTTTAATCCTAATCCCATGTTGTAAAGGCAGCCATTTCTTCTAATCCCTATTCAGTACTGTATCTTTGAAACTGTAATTAGATAATCTTCCCAGAGATGTGATTTAATCAAGAGAGGTTGTTAAAATGGATTAGGTAGAGGCATATCTCCACTCATTTGGGTGGATCTTGTTTAGTTTCCGAAGTCCATAAAAGCAGAAACAGATTCAGAGGGAGCAGAGCAGAACAATATAACCATGAGAAGCAGAGTCCACCAGCCAGAAACCTTTGGAGATGAAGAAAGAATATGCCTCCCAGAGAGCTTCATGAAGCAGGAAGCCAGGAGAAGAAGCTACCAGATGACGCTTTTTCTGCCATGTGCCCTTCCAGATGAGAGAGGAACCCTGACCGTGTTCACCATGTGCCTTTCCAGATGAGAGAGAAACTCTGACTGTGTTTGCCATGTACCCTTTCACTTCAGAGAGAAACCCTGAACTTCATCAGCCTTCTTGAACCAAGGTATCTTTACCTGGGTGCCTTAGATTGGACATTTCTATAGACTTGTTTTAATTGGGACATTTTTTCGACCTTAGAACTGTTAACTAGCTACTCATTAAATTCCCCTTATTAAAAAGCATTCCGGGCGGGCCGCGGTGGCTCAGCGGGCAAGAGTGCTTGCCTGCTATGCCGGAGGACCCCGGTTCGATTCCCGGCCCCAGCCCATGTAAAAAACAAACAAACAAACAAAATATAATACAATAAGAAAATGTTTAAAGATGTTTCCCTTTCTTCCTCCCTTCCATCCTTCCTTCCTTCTCTGTCTTTCTTTAAAAAAAAAAAAAAAAAAAGCATTCCATTTCTGCATTCCAGCAGCTAGCAAACTAGAACAATAGGCTTTTCAATAAATTGAGTGTGTTCATTGTATAAAGATATGTTCTCAGTCAATTCATATGGAAAATAATTAAACTTGATCTCACATCATAAACAAAAATATGAATGTAAAGTATGAAAGAATCAAGGGAATAAAAACATAAAAGGTAAATAGTAAGACTTCTAGAATTTAACATGAGAATATATTCATACAAATGAAATAGGTATTTTCTTAAAGAATAATCATAAATACATTTGATAAATAAAAGGCCCATTTTCAGAATACTTGAATAATTTTTGCCAATTAATAAATAAAATACAAACAATAGCAAATTGGCCCAGAATTTTTCACAACCTCTTCTGATGAGGGTAACTTGTGGTCAGTAAATATGTGCAACATTTTTCAGCTTCATTAATTATAAGAATAATGCAAATTGAATTTACAATGAGTTAGAATTACATATACAACAGTGGGGCTGAAATTAAAAAGAATGAAAATACCAATCCCTAGCAAGGATGAGGAGCACCTGGAACTCCCATCATTTCCACCATGGAAACTGTTTGGCACTTGCTACTGAAGATGGATGTATGCAGACCATATGGTGCATCAGTACAAATCTATATACAGGTCCAATAAAATGCATCCATATGTTGACTGGAAGATTTGAATAGTATATTCATAACAGCATTATTTTAGCAACCACAAACCTGAAACCATGCAAATGTCTATCAAGATTAAGTGGAGAACTTCCGGATCAAGATGGTGGCTTACCAACATGTGCGTTTTAGTTCATCCTCCAGAACAACTACTAAATAACCAGAAACAGTACAGAACAGCTCCTGGGGCCACATCAGTGACCAGACACACAGCGTACCCCGGTCTAGACCAGCTGGACCAGATGCGAGCACCCCCCAGAATCGTGAGTTCCCAAAGCTGCGGCGGCCAGCGCCCCTCCCCCATAGGCTGCTTCCCAGAGGGGAAAGGAAAGGACTTTACCAGCAGCAGGGACTGGGCACAAACAAACGCCAATTGTGGAACTAATTAACAAATTCTGACTACTAAAAATAGGCCCCCAGCTTAGGTGAACCTGATCAAAGCGGAGGTTGCTCATTTTTACCCCCACGCCAAGGGGGCAGGACTGACAGAAAAAGGGGGAAAAAAAAAGAAGGAAACAGAGGTTTTTGTGGCTGTGTATCTACAAAGGCTTGACTGCCTCTGGATACAGCGGCAGGACTTTTCAGGCTGCAACTGCCCCAGGCATAGGCAGAAGGGAGCTCTTTGGGGGGCTTGTCTGGAGCCTGTGCCTTCCGCAGGGGAGGGGTGAAGCCCATCTCAGGTGGAATCCCTTCATCAAGGAATTCAGACACCAGGGCTTGGTAATTTGAAGCCATTAAAACCAGCCTACAACCTCTACTCTGTCTCCACCACGCCCCCAGCAGGGAGAGTCTGCCAAAGTTAAAGGTACCACATCACCTTATGCTGGTGGGACCTGCAGTCAGACAAGTACCACACACAGGGCAGGATGAGAAAAACAGAGTCCAGAGATTTCACAGGAAAGTCTTTCAACCTCCTGGGTCTCATCCTCAAGGAAAACCGACACAGGTGACTCTTTCCTCCTGATAGGAGGCCAGTTTGGTCTGTAAAAAATCTGGCTGGGGTCTATAATATCTAAGTAGACCCTCCTAAGTGTGTGTGGTGGGGGGGAGGCACCACACAAGCAGGGCAAGAAACAAGAAAACAAGAACTGAAAAATTCTCCTCTGTTAAACAAAACTTAAGCTAAAGGTCCAGATAAAGCTGAATGGAATGTCAAAGAACAGATAGACAACAAATTCATCCAGCAAGAAAACCCTAGATAAAAGAAGTGAAAGCAATCTCCAGAATAAACTAATTAAGGTAATTAAATGCCTAGATGCCAGCAAAAAATAACAAATCACACTAGGAAAATTGAAGATATGGCCCAGTCAAAGGAACAAACCAACAATTCAAATGACATACAGGAGCTGAAACAATTAATTCAGAATGTACGAACAGACATGGAAAACCTCATCAAAAACCAAATCAATGAATTGAGGGAGGCTATAAAGAAGGCAAGGAAAGAACAAAAAGAAGAAACAAAGTCTGAAAAAACAAATCACAGAACTTATGGGAATGAAAGACACAGTAGAAGAGATGAAAAAACAATGGAAACCTACAATGGTAGATTTCGAGAGACAGAACATAGGATTTCAAAACTGGAGGATGGAACATCTGAAATCCGACAAGAAACAGAAACTATAGGAAAAAAAATGGAAAAATATGAGCAGGGACTCAGGGAATTGAAGGACAATATGAAGTACACAAATATACGTGTTGTGGGTGTCCCAGAAGGAGAAGAAAAGGGAAAAAGAGGAGAAAAACTAATGGAGGAAATGATCACTGAAAATTTCCCAACTCTTATGAAAGACCTAAAATTACAGATCCAAGAAGTGCAGCATACCCCAAAGAGAATAGATCCAAATAGACATACTCCAAGACATTTAATAATCGGAATGTCAGAGGTCAAAGAGAAAGAGAGGATCTTGAAAGCAGCAAGAGAAAAGCAATCCATCACATACAAGGGAAGCCCAATAAGACTATGCGTAGATCTCTCAGCAGAAACCATGGAGGTGAGAAGACAGTGGGATAATATATTTAAATTATTAAAAGAGAAAAACTGCCAACCAAGAATTCTATATCCAGCAAAATTGTCCTTCAAAAATGAGGGAGAAATTAAAACATTTTCAGACAAAAAAATCACTGAGAGAATATGTGACCAAGAGATCAGCTCTGCAAGAAATACTAAAGGGAACACTAGAGACAGATATGAAGACAGAAGAGAGAGGTATGGAGAAGAGTGTAGAAAGGAAGACTATGAGTAAAGGTAAAAAGAAGGAAAATTAGATATGACATATAAAACCCAGAAGGCAAAATAGTAGAAGAAAGTACTACCCATGCAGTAATAACACTGAATGTTAATGGATTAAACTCTCCAATCAAAAGACATAGTCTGGCAGAATGGATTAAAAAACAGGACCCATCTATATGCTGTCTCTACTCAAAGGACATGAGGCCAAGGACACAAATGGACATTTACACACCAATGTTTACAGCAGCATTATTAACAATTACCAAGAGATGGAAACAGCCAAAATGTCCATCAACAGACAGTTGACTAAACAAACTGTGACATTTACATAAGATGGAATGTTATGCAGCTGTAAGAAAGAATGGAGCTATGAAGTATGTAACAGCATGAATGGACCTTGGGGACATTATGCTGAGTGTGATTAGCCAGAAACAGAGGGACAGGTACTGTATGGTCTCACTGATATGAACCGACATTAGTGAATAAACTTGGAATATTTCCTTGGTACCAGAGACCATCAGGAGATAGAAATAGGGTGAGATATTGGGTAATTGGAGCTGAAGGGATACAGATTGTGCAGCAGGACTGAATATAAAAACTCAGAAATGGACAGCACAATACTAACTAACTGTAATGTAATTATGTTAAAACACTGAATGAAGCTGCATGTGAGAATGATAGAGGGAGGAAGGCTGGGGACATAAATGAAATCAGAAAGAAAGATAGATGGTAAAGATCGAGATGGTATAATCTAGGAATGCCTAGAGTGTATAATAATAGTGAAATGTACAATGTACAAATTTTAAAAATGTTTTGGCATGAGGAAGAACAAAGGAATGTCATTATTGCAGGGTCCTGAAAGTAGATGATAATTAATACTTTAAAAGGTCACCTTATGTGTGAGACTAAAGCAAAAAATGTTTATTTGTTACAAAATTTAGATTTTGACTAGAGCATTTCCTAATATAACTCATGTAGACAGTTTGATTGAATGTCATAAGTACTTGGAATTTCAGGTAGGACATGAGATTTTGTTGGTTTGTCCAGAGTGATGCCCTGATGAATCCCAGAGTGATTTGATCAGTGACTGGAAAAGTAATTGCAAGCCCCCTTCGGGGAATGGTGAGAGTGGGGAGAAAATCAACTTCCCCAAGTTGAATTCTTGATATTCTCACAAGCAGTGTGGACAACCAAAGATATAGGCTGAGCCCCCAGTCTTGGGGTTTGTTCACATGAAACTTAACCCCACAAAGGATAGGTCAAGTCTACTTAAAATTTAGGCCTAAGAGTCACCCCCAAGAGAGTCTCTTTTGTTGCTCAGATGTGGCCTCTCTCTCCAGCAAACATGACGAGCAGTCTCACCACCCTCCCCCTTTCTGCGTGGGACATGACTCCCAGGGATGTGGACCTTCCTGGCAACGTGGGACAGAGATCCTGGAATGAGCTGAGACTCAGCATCAAGGGACTGAGAAAAACCCTAGAATGAGCTGAGAATTAACATCAAGGGATTGAGAGAACCTTCTCAACCAAAAGGGGGAAGAGTGAAATGAGACTAAGTGTCAATGGCTGAGAGATTCCAAACAGAGTTGAGAGGTTATCCTGGAGGTTATTCTTATGCATTAAGTAGATACCACCTTGTTGTTCAAGATGTAGCGGAGAAGCTGGAGGGAAATGCCTGAAAATGTAGAGCTGTGTTCCAGTAGCCATGTTTCTTGATGATGATTGAACAATGATATAGCTTTCACAATGAGACTCTGTGAATGTGAAAACCTTGTGTCTGATGCTCCTTTTAGCTACTATATCAACAGAAGAGTAGAACATATGGAATAAAAATAAATAACAGGGGGAACAAATGTTAAAATAAATTTAGTTTGAAATGCTAGTGGTAAATGAAAGCGAGGGGTAAGGGGTATGGTATGTATAATCTTTTTTTTTTCTCTGTTATCATTTTATTTCTTTTTCTGTTGTCTTTTTATTTCTTTTTCTAAATCGATGCAAATGTTCTAAGAAATGATGAATATGCAACTATGTGATGATAATAAGAATTACTGATTGTATATGTAGAATGGAATGATATCTTAATGTTTTGTTTGTTAATTTTAATTAATAAAAAGAGTTAAAAAAAAAAAAGATTAAGTGGAATTCTACACAACACCAAAAATGTAATGACTATTTCTAATGCAACAGAGTTGAAATAAAGCACCCACATAACTTTGGGTGACAGAAACCATATACAAAATTGTGCAAACTGTAGGATTCCATTTGAGCAAAAACTAATCAATAGTGAAAGAAGTAGTTTCCTTTGAAGGGAGTGGGTAGTGGCATGGAAAGGACACAAGGAGGGCATTTATGAAAAGTCTTTGAGGTCTACAATGATAATATGTACAGTTTTCTGAATGTACATTATAATTTCATAAAGATTATTTTAAAATGCAGATTATAAGTAATGAGAGTTGGGTGGGCAACTGTGGTTCAGTGGCAGAGCTCTCACCTGCTGTGCTGGAGACCCAGGTTCGATTCCTGGTGCCTGCCCATGCAAAAAATAAAAAATTAAAAAGTAATGAGAGCTATAGTTTTAAAGTTAAATCATGACGTTAAAACTCATCACAAAAGAAAAGAGAGAGTAGAGGTAGAACTTTGCGCTGGAAAGTAAATTAAATTTCTTGACTAGTTTCTAAAACGATTTAAATAAAATTTTGAAAACTGTTTGAAAGGTCATACTATTATTATGAAATGAAATATTACATATTACATGCATAATGTATAAATTGGAATATTAATTCAATATATCCACAGGGTATTCTGGATTAAATGAGAAAATCTCAATTATAGAATTTTACTATTAAAAATAGAAAGTTGTGTGCCCGATAGACTGTCGATTTGCATTAATGAACTTAGACTAGTTTGCCTTATCACCAGTTGGAAGTACCACCAGCCCCTCAAATAATTTTAACCCCAATTAAATTTCCCCCAAAGCAGTTTATCCTTCCCTGTTCCCAGTTGCTATAAATGGCAGCATAGTCTCATAATCATTTGCATTTAAAACCTCAGTGCTACCCTTGACATTGCCCTCTCCCTTCTATTGATCATTTTGCCTTATTAGCTTTCACATCTATCACAACCTTTATATTCCAGTGACCGATCCCTAATTCAAGACCTCAATTACTCTCTGCTAGAATATTGCAAATAGTCTTTTCACTTCTAGTCTCTTAATGTCAGTCAGTGCTACAGGCTAACAGATTAGTCTTTTTTAAGGACAGCACTAAACATGTCACTCTTCATTTCAAAACCCTTAATTAATTTCCTATTATCTAGAGAATGGTCTCTCAATCCTCAGTTTGACCTCCCAGACCCTCCATAAAACCCCAAGCTAATTTCCAAACAAGCACGCCACAATCCAGCAACATAGCTGTAATTGCCTGCACCTCACTTTCCCCCTGATTCTTTGTACCACTCCTGTTGTCAACTGATTTTTTCTCCATATTTCTATATTTCTAAATCCTCTACATCTTTTAAAAACTCAATTTGTCATGAAGCATTTTCTAGTTGAATGAGGCTAAGAAAACTGAAGAATAAGAACTGGAATAATTATGATGGGCTATAGCTAATAGTACAATTACAAAAATGTTCTTTCATGAATTGTAACAAATGTACCATGCTAATGCAAAGTGTTAATAACACACGGGTCTCTATTTTATACATGATTTTTCTGTAAACCTACAAAAAAAAAGAACTGGATTGAGTGATTTTCAAAATTGATTGGGGTTTTAGCATCACCTGAAGAACTCTGTAAATGAACTATTACTGGGGTCACATCTGCAGAGGCTCTAACAGAGCATACCTAGAATTAATAAAATTTATGGCTCTTAAAAGGCAAGCCCCTAGTGATTCTGTGGCCACCAGCTTAATCCCAGTCCAGGTCAGTGTTTGGGACCCAATAGACTAAAATCTGTGGATTGCAAAAGTAAGTGGAAAGTTAATATTGTATCATATCAGGCTTCCCATGTACAAAAACAACCAAAATGAACAAACTGAAGATTGGGGTAAAAGCAGAACATAAACAGTCCTTTTCTGATGTGCTTGAGAAAACTCATACCAAACTGATTATCCTTTGGAGAGTATCTATAAACTCTGAAGAAAACACTTCAACACACAGGCACAGGTGAGTGAAAGCAATTGAGCAAACTGTGGGGAGGAGTAAACATGTGGAAGAAGGGAACAGCACAGGCTGAGAATCCTTTTTTTTTTTTTTTTTATGGTTTTCAACAAGAGGACAAGCTTCTACTTCATGCCACACAAGATGGATAAACCCACAGATAAGTGCAGTCTCACTAGTTTGAAGATCCAGAGGACAGAGTTAAAGGCAGCCACGGGCACTGGAAAGTGAGGCAGTCATCATTAGAGAAGGCAGGCAGAGAAAGTGGGCTTAGTCCATTAGAAGTCTCTTACCGTGGGAGGAAGGCAGGACGATCGACAAAACACCGTCCCTGAACACCAGGGACAAAGGGTCTCCCTAAAACTGACAATGAACCAGGCAACAGCGACTCCTCCTGCCCCTACTCCTAGCTAGCAATCACCAAGTAATCTGCTACTTGGGAAGAGCCAAGACCATGAAAATCGAACCTCTGAGGCACACAGAGACCTAAAGCTCAAGATTCCTTTAGAAGGCATCTGGAAAATGAGTCATGCCGTTTTATGAATGATAAGGAATTCAGGTCATTGATCCATCAATTTCCCCTCCTATTCCCAGTTTTTTCTAGCAATATCTTTTATTATTGTTAGAGTTTATAGAACCACATATAAAAATTCAGATGTCTGGGGTCTTTTAAAATATATTGATACAAAATTGAAAGCAGATATTTATCTACACGGGATGATCATTCATATAGAATCGCAAACTCCCTCTAGAAGACTATTCAATCTTTTAGATAAAACTTCCACGTTTCCCCTTTTTTCTCATCTTTTTCAGAACCGTGTTGGGGGGGCAGAAAGGGGTACTGGAGGATTTTTTAAAACCTTTGTCTTCTACTAGATCATCACCATCATTCCAGCTATGAGCTCAAGAACATCCAATGATCACATGAATACTCCTACTATTAATTTATAAAAGTGACAATGGCAGGAGACTAATATTTTGATATTATCTGGAATGGGCTTATGGATTTATGATAATTAAGCAATTAAAGTCACATTTTCATAATTTAACTTAGAATATCTACACAATATAATATAAAATATCCATCACTTCTCTTTTTTGGCAGGGGGAGGAGTAGGAGGTGCATGGTCCGGGAATCCAACCGGGGTCTCCCACATGGCAGACAACCATCATACCACTGAGCTACCAATTCACCTGTCCATTGCTTATTTTTTACTTAAAATTGTACATGAAGGTAATTTTAAGAATATCATATTTTCAGAGTATGTATTGGGATAGGGTTCTAGGATATAATTTGTTCCAAAATTTTTATTTTTTCAGGGACAGACAAATATTGCATTCTCAAACATTTTAACATTGGGCTCATAATGAACTATATCTGAAAAGAACAGTTTTAAATTGTGTGGTCAATCACATGTATAGGTAACTTAATAACAATAACAGCTGTGACACTACTTTAAAGCATATCTAACTAGCTTTCTACCTAACTACTTACCAATTTATCTATCTAAATTTAGGATTTTTTTTTTTTTGGATGGGCAGGCATCGGGAATCAAACCCGAGTCTCCAGCATGACAGGTGAGAATTCTGCCACTGAGACACCCTCCCACCACCCTCGATCTAAATTTAAATAACAAAATAAGCATAATGCATGTTACAATATTCAAAGAGGGAGGGAGGATGAAGGAGTAATTTTGGTCACTTCAGAGAATGGGTTTTGGGGGACAGGTAAGGAGCTTTAACAACTCATCTTACTCATTACAACAATATTTGAATTGTTACTTCAATAAATTTATATTTCAAGTATTGAATAAAAGCTAAAATTCTTATATTGATGTTATAAAGGTATGGGAAGACTATTATTGTCAAAATTGGTACATTTTTAGATCACTAAAGTCTTTTTTGTACTAGTTTGGAAATATGTATCAAGAGTACTGAAAAATGTCAATTTTTCTTTTTTCTTTCAAAAGTAACAATCATGGGTACACAATTTAAGAATATAATCCAAAATATGGAAAAGATTATATGCTCAGAAATATTTAATAAAGAATTCTGCTAAATTTTAAAAATGTAACTGAAATTTTCAACTCTAGAATAATTCAGTTTTTATGGCATCGCTACTTAATGGGCATTAGTCATCAGAAATTGTTACAAAGACTCTATGTCTTTTGCTCTTCACAGCAAAATGAATTAAGATACAATGCTGCAAAACTGTGTATAAGGAAAGGGCTAAACTTACTAAATGTGTATCCTGGAAAAGTTACAATCTAAATCTCAGTTTTCTATATCTATAAAATGAAAATTATTATAATAATACATATCTCATAAGCTTTTTCACCAGAATTAAATAAGAAAATAACTGGAAAACACACATGGCCTATGCGCTCAATAAATAGAACTTTTATTGTTATCATTATATAATACGTAAATGGAATTTTAAAATTAGACATACGGATACAAATAACACTAGCGGGGGACATTCAAACTAAATAAATGAATAGGCTAGTAGCAAATATGATGGGAAATGTTTTTCTTTTCTAGATTTTTCTACTTTTATAGCATGAGTTATTGTATCATTTTCATAATTTAAAAAGCTAACATTGTAAAATGTGCCTTTCTTTCATCCTTGAAGAACTCACACTTAAATGCTAATCTACACAATCTGGAATTACTCTCCATATCTGCAATTTTCCTTTGGCATCCTTTCAAATGCCTAAAGCAGGAGGAATAAAAATTCTTTTTAGATTCTACTTATACCTGAACTTGAGTTGCCTATAAAAATGGGTCTCCATAAAATTCTCTTTTGCTAGAATATTAAAGCTTTTGGAGAACAACCTTTTCATTCAGTGAACACATCCACATGTGCAAACTTCATCTGGGGAAAACCATGCTCCAGCCACCTAGAAACTGATAGAAAGATTCCATCAGGAGTCGCTCTGGCCCATGCGTCTGAGTGAGGGACTTAGCTCATTTTGGAGTCAGAGATCTGTGGGCCGCCAGATGAAGCCCTGTCACACATGTGACTGATGACACTGCCCTAGAGCTGGGAGTGTGGCTTTATTCAAATACATCCCTAAACTGCTGAGAACACCCACCCATAACTGTTCTAAATGAAGGCTTGGAGAAGCAATTTTCAGGTGAACTGAAGAAGAAAATCACATGTTTGCACTGAGGGAGGTAGCAAATTTATGAAAACAATATTGGTGAAATGACATGTTTGTGGGATGATTTAGGTACTTCGGCTATATGAAGATTCACTCAGCCAGAACTGTGAGAAAATTGTAAGAAGAGAAAAATAAAATTTCAATTCTTACCCCAAAGTCTGAAACTGTTGTAAAGAGTTGGACATTTGAAGTAGAGTTATGGGTAGGTGTGTGCGATTATAATGAGGAAAAAATTACTTTTATTTGAATTCAAAATCAACACTGGCTAGGGTGATGCCACAGTGGCTCAGTGGCAGAGTTATTGCCTGCCATGCCGGAGATCCGGGATTCCCAGTACCTGCCCATGGGGTGGGGGGGGGGAATCAACCCTGAAGAAAGTGTTGCTAATCATTTGTGATTGCAGCTTTGCAAACAATAACTTACGCAATTCTTACTGTATAAAAATAAACTTTGAGTATTGACTTTTAAAATATCCAAGGAATTTCAACAAATGAATGAATCACTAGTTTCCCCAAAAATGATTTCAGCTAATATATATTCTAGGGTATGCACAGTCGGTCTCTTTGGGACCTTAACTTTTTACCCGTGTGTTCTAATAATTAGGTTTGGGGATGGGGGAGCTCTCCCATCTATAATCACTGGTGATACCAGTTTTTAATCCACTGCTACCATGCCCTCCCTCCCTCTAAAAACACCTACAGATGTACCGCTCCCATTAAGCATTTTGATAGCACTACAGCATTTCTTATGACTAAATTACTGCAACTGTGGTTCCCTTTTATAGCAAGAACTCACTGTAGTCTTTCCACAGACACATTCCAACTGAGAACGCTAAATTGCAGGACAGCACTTTGTTCTCTAATCTTCTGATGGAAGTTGTGGGTCAATCAGGTTGAGCATATGCAGTGTGGGTAAAAGCATAAGGAAAAGTGTTCTGCCATGACTTACTGACCATTTTAAGAACAATGTCACAGTAACTTTAAAAGACAGTACAGAAAATTTGGCTTATTTGGCCCTGTGATTCTATTTCTGTTTATTTACACACAAATACACATATTTGGACAAAGATGGGTATTAGGAGGTTTATATGACCACAGGAGGCATTCTAAGTGTCCATTAATCGGAGAGCAGTTAAGAATGTTCTTAATCAATCAATCAATCTATGAAGCACTTTGTTGTCATTAAGAAGAAATAGGATTATGTGCCTGACATTGAAAAATCTACAAGAAAAAATAATGCAATTAAGAAATAGAAATCGTGTGGTAAAATATGTACATTATAACACTGTTGTGTAAAATAACTATGCCATTCTGTGTTCATTTACAAGCAAGTTGAAAGGCATAGAAAAATGTCAGGAAGAGTAAATGTGAAAGTTAACAGTGGTAGAGGTTACCCCAGGAAGTGAGCTGGGATAGCACACTATATGCGTGTGCTTGCCCGTGTGTTTGTATATGTACATGTGTCTGTTAATTCTTTATTCTTTATGTGTCCATATTTTTGTTTACTTTAATGGGAATGTAATCCTTATATTTGTATGCACTTGAAAGCAAAATGTTCTATAGTTCAAATAAAAGAACTTATATATATAAGAATGCAATCTATGGCAAAGAGCAATGATGTCAAACAGAGTAGAATCTGCACAATTATTGTGTTTCAATATCCAACAGCAAAGGTTTTCAGAGGATAGAGAGATCACTTAGAATGGAAGACAGATTTTCTAACGTCAAACTACGAAGAAATTGGAAGTAGTTTAAAACCAAATAACAGCAACAAAAATCTCTGATGTCCAGCAGAGTACGTGGCACATAGAAGCTGTTCAATAAGTATTTATCGAATGCAAGATGAAGAGGTCATTAATGTATTTTGAATTATTTAGGATTTCAAGGAAGGGAGTAGAAAAGCTAGGTAACTCTGTATAGCTATAAACAAAAGAGTTGGTTAATTTTATAAAACAGAGAAATGACAAATAAAGACTCTCATCTTTGGGAATAAGGAATTTCAAGAGTAGCTAAAATAATAATGTTCATAATATGGAAATAAGATACACTCACCAAGGGAATAAACCACAGCACCTAAGAGGGAAGTAAAACAGTTGAAGAAGGAAAACCAAAAGCTCAAAGTAATGAATTCATGGAAAATTGATTTGCAGTGTGTGAAGACATAGCTTTGCTTTCTTTGATCAAGAAAGAAAATTAAAACCATAACTATGTAAACACATTCTATAATTAAAAATCATTTAACAGCAATGGAAGTTGGATGAAGGCATCTTGTGAAGTGTTGCTAGTAAACTATAACATTTTCATTGTTTCTATTGGAAATCCCATATGCCATAGAGCTTCTTTCTGGGAGAATTGGGACCAAGGAAATAAAAACAACTCGTGCCTAGATGCAATTGAAAAGTATAGAGTTAGAAATAAACAGAATCAAGAAAGCCATGAAAGCTTTCTTACACATGCAGCCACCACAGCAGCCACTTCCAAAGTTATTAAAATAAAACCCCCCACAGCACTCTATCTGTGAACCCCATGGAAGAAAATTCCCCCACATTAAAACAACTGACAACATCAGGTAGAGAAAACAAACAATGAAATTAAGTATAGTAAAAAGTTTGAAGTGTCTGACCTGACATCTTTTACTGCATCTTTCTACCACGGTCTTTAGAAGAATAAAATCTTCCAAGAAAATGACAGGTCAGAATCTCTCTCTGAATTGTGTATGTAGTGCCTGCTTTACTCATCATTTAGAGACAAAAGAGAGGTGGACACAAAAGCTTTGATGAGCAGTGATGGGACATAAATTGAAGCATATTCTGCAAAGAGGGCTTCTGAAGTGTATTCCAGCAATTCTGAAGAAATAACGCTTCAATTCTTCTCGTGCCCAGGAATAATCTTATTGAAGGTGAAGTTTCCCTGTGTCCGACAACTCTTCACAAAAATGAAACATTTTCTCTTTGAGTGCATCCAAAACAAGATGGTGAGATTTAGCTTTGGCTGCAAAAGCAACTATAATACACCTCCAAGCAAAAGTATCTATCACAGAGTTTTCTTTCATCCAAGTTCTTTATTATTCCAAATATATCTTAAAGGATTTTTCTCGGAGTCTTTCAAACAATTTCAGCAATAACTAAAACTCCATTTTGCCCAATAAACTTGGACAGTTATATGAAAACAATGCAGAAAATAACCAGGTTGCTGGCAATATTCTGACCCCTAGCATTACCCTCTTACTGCTTCAATTGTTATTACCATATCGGTTGGGGAAGAAAGTGTAACAGAGAAGTTGGGATTTCACAAATGATTATGACTACTGAATATTATATAAATATTTCTTTTTTCCCTCTAGTGAATTAGAATAACCAGAAGGTAATACCTAAAATTATTGAACTGTAATCCAGTTGCCTTGATCTCTGATAATGACTGCATAAATCCATAGTTTCATCCTGTGACTTTGAGATTGCAAAAACCTGGTACTATACTCCCTTTATTCGTTTTTACTTTAGAAACTTGTAATCACAAGGACAACCCGCCTAAAGCTAATGGAGGAACTTGAATCAGCTCAGAACTAACTGTTGACTTAGTTCTAGCACAATTCCACTCTTTTATAATCGTGAATTGTTTCTGCCTTACATGCTATTGAAATAATAACCCATCTCCCTTCCTTTCTGCTTATTCTTGTTATTGAGCTGGTGACTCTATTTCTCTTTCTTTCTGCCTATCCTTGCTGTTGTAATGGTAATGAATCCATTTCCCCTTGGTTGAATCCATAAAAGCTTTGAATTCCTTAGACTTGAAAAGACAGATTTTTAGGCCAATAGGCCATCTGATCACCTGCTTCTCTCCTGGTAACAAACTTTCTCTCCTTGAAACCCTAGAGTCTCAAGAATTGGTCATATGAGACATCGGGCACATGTAGAAATCACTACTCAGTATTGGTACAAAGCTCATTTCTCTTCCCTTTCAATTTTTAATTATTTTCCTTACGAGAAATACTTTAAAAAGATGTTTCTTTGGAATACAGAAACCCACGAAAATGAATTAAAACCATACACATTTAGGTTGACTTCACATTTAGTTTGCCAACTTTTGCTCAGATTAACGAATGTTTTTTAATCTCTGATAGGAGTAGAGAGACATTCCCCTTGCTTTTGTTGAGTTAAATGAATTTGGAGATATTATGCTCAGAAAAAAACAAATGGCTCTGGTTCAAACCCCTTAAAGAAGCTCATTTCAAAAAAAAATTGATTATGAACTCACTTTCCATTAAGCAACTGAACAGCAAAGAAAAGACCTGCAAGGACATGAAATTAATTCTTCACTTAAGCCTCTTTTTTAAGACTGTTTCCATTCCAGCAAATCATTTTTAAATTGTAGTATGATATTCTACAAAATGTATTAATGTTTAGAAAATTTGGAGTCATTTCCATTATGAGGGTCTTCAAGTAATGTGCATGTTTGTTTTCATCATTATTAATTCTTTCATCTAATCTCTGAGAGTCCTATGGCTGATGTAACCAATTTCCACAGACTTGGTGGCTTAAAACAACACAAATTCTGAAGATCAGAAGTCTAAAAAGACTCTCCCAGGGCTAAATTCAAGTTGTCAGCAGGGATGCATTCCTTCCTTTTTAGAGGTTCTAGGGGAGAATCTGTTTCCTTGCCTGTTCCAGCTGTTAGAGTTTCCTCCATCTTCAAAGTCAGTAACGTAATTGTTGAGTTCATCTCACATGGTCAACTCTCTGTCTCTCTCTTCAGGTTCTCTCTTCTGCTTTTAAGGATCCTCCTAATTACAATTCAGGATAATATCCCTACTGTAAGGCAGACTCTGGGATTATACTCCAGGATACTGTTTCTATTTTGAGGTCTACTGATTAGCAACCTTAATTCTATTGGCAACTTTAATTCCCCTTTGTCATGTAAAATAACATATTCACAGGTTTGGGGAATAGGTCATAAATGTTTGGGAGGGCCAGCATTCTGCCTACCACAGTTATAACTTCCTGGGAAGGTACTATTTCTAGATCAAATTAGCCATTTTGTAGATTCTTACTCCTAAGAGCTAAGACAGTGTGATTTATTTTACATTCTGAATACAGTTGATGGCAAATTTAACAAATAAGCAGACTTCCTGGTTAATATTCATATAGAGATGAAACTTTAGAGCCCATTACTCCCTCTAAGGAGAGTAGATCCTGAATATAGAAAGGTGCTCAATTTACTGACCATCATGAAAGCTTGGGATATGTAGACTTGTAAATACGGTAGCCAGCATACCAGAGTAAATTGTACTATACGATAAATTGAAAGAATGTTGAATGACCTTGCCAATGAGGGGGCAGTGGGGGGCTCTCAAGATGGAAATGAACAGAAGCCATGTGGGCTCATGCCGACTGGTGTGAAGGGCCAAGGAGAGTCACCATTAGTTGCAAGACAGAAAGTTAAGCCTGAACATAAAGTCACAACCAATGGGGAAAGTTAAACCTAAGACATCTGTAAGAATATGGCTAACAATGCACAAACATTAGATGATCAATGAATTTACAGGCAGGGTTCCTAGGTGGAGACAGGCATTACTTTCCCCACTGAGTCAGCTTTTGTTCTACTCTATGGAATTCTAGGAATGCCTTTTTTCTCTTTTCCCTCTTCCAACTTTCACCACAACTCCTCTTTCCTAAGCCTGTGCCACCCACACTCTCCCATCACCATCTAGGATTTTTAGCTCCCTCCTGGAAGAGTGGTGAGACACTTCAAAGTGCTGGCTCTCTGTGCTATCTATATATAAAAATGACCTGGAAAACTTTAACAAATACGAGTACCCTGGTCCCATCCAAGGCTAATTTAAGGAAGGATGTAAGGCAGCCCTTCTTGGTTTTAAAGCTGCTCAGGTGTTTCTAATATACAGCCTGGGTTGAAGCCCTGACCCTAGAACAGTAGGAGTGTTTCTTACTGATGCTGACAGGAAGGGTATCAGGTCTTTCAGATTCTTCAAAGTGAGGCATCAACAAAGGAGAAAAGATGCCACTGGCAATGACCTCTGTAATATAAATGTGACTTTTCTGTTCTTTTTTATTTTCTATAAAGACTACAGTATGGAGAGACGTGCTTCAGTTACAAGTTTACTAAATGCTTTCGGAATGCAATATACCAGAAATGGGATGGCTTTCTAAAAAGGGAATTAAATTACAAGTTTATCATTCTAAGGCCATAAAAATGTCCAAACTAAGGCATGGAGAGAAAGATACCTTGACTTAAGGAAGGCTGATGTCAAGGGCATGGGAAAGCATATGGCTGGAATCTGCTGGTCCTCATTTCTGGTTCTGTTGCTTCCAGTTCAGATGCCAGTGGTTTCCTCTCTAAGCATCTATGAGCCTTCATTTAACTCCTCTGGGACACAACTCTGGGTTCTGTCTTGCTTAGCATCTATGGGAAGGCACATGGTGACATCTGCTGGGCTCTGCATCTCCAAAGGTCCATGTCTAGGCATCTGCTCTCTGTTGGCACTCCAAGCATCTTCAAATGTCTGCATCCCTGCCAGCTCTGAAGCAACTGTCTTTTCTCCAAATTGTCTCCCCTTTTAAAGGACACCAGTAAACTAATCAAGACCCACCTCGAATGGGCAGAATCATGTCTCCATCTAATCAAAACATCACACCCCCAATTAAGTGAGTCAATCTCCATGAAACAATCTAATCAAAGGTTTCCACCCCACAATAGTGAATCAGGATTAAAAGACATGGCTTTTCTGGAGTACAAAACACTTTCAAACCAGCATAGAAGGCAAGAAGGTGGTGAAGTAAAATGAAAACTCATTCCTACCATACTTTCTCCTGGTTCAAAATGAATTGCCCCCAGCAGAGAAGCACAGCTCTCTCTCCCCATTCAGTGCACCCTCTATCAAATGAGAAATTTGACTTCTCCAACTACACTGAGACCCCAGGGAATTTGATGGCTCTCTCTTCTTTGCCCCGACACTGCACTTAGCACTACATTTGCATCTTGTGGTGAGGGAAAATTCTTTAAAGCAGCCACATTCAACAAATAGAGAAGGTACAAATCCAAGGCCTGTACCTTGGATTCCCACACCTACCAATGATTGTCTCCATGACCCCGTGTTGGATCCAGAAGTAAGGGAGAACTGGAAGAGAGAATGCCATTGATCTTGCTTTCATTTTAATCCCTGACTTCTGGATTATTTGGAACTTGATCAAGATAGGGGTATGGAGAGAGATGTTCCCTGCCATAATACATATCTCACAGAACAATTGATTGTATCAAATATCTGTATACAGCCTTAGTTTTCATGGTTTTTTTTAATATTTTTATTGACAAATCTTCACACACATACGGTCCATACACAGTACACAATCAATGGTTCACAGTCATCATCACATAGTTGTGTATTCATCACTATGTTCATTTTTAGAATCTTTGCATCATTCAAGAAAAAAACAAATAAAAAGAAAAATTCAAACATTCCATACCACTTACCCCTCCCTCTCACTGACCACTAGTATTTCAATCTATCCGATTTATTTTATCCCTTATCCCCCCTTTATTATTTATTTATACCTTAACCTTTTTTTCTTTTTGCTCATTTGTCTATACCCTGCATTAAAAGGAGCATCAGACACAAGGTTTTCACAATCACAAACTTTTTTTACAGCCTTAGTTTTTTATTAAAAAATCTCTCCTATCAAAATTTGTTATAGGAGCCCAATCTATGGGTTCCAAAAAGAGAGACAAGAGAAAAGAGCAGGGAAAGATCCATGAAAAAAATTATGGCTCTATGGTGACCAAGCACAATTCTTGGCTCTGCCCACCATAAAGAAATGACAGAATGAAAGGACAGCACAGATCTAAGGAAATAATTTGATAAGTCTGAGAGATTTCTGGGGACACAAAATGTCCCTGTGACTTATGTTGATTCTGCTTGGGGGGGATGTGTGTAGGATGGGTGTGCACAGGGGATTGGCAGATGAGAGGTTTGCAAAGTCTCTTTTAATCTCCCTCTACCATCCCATCCCACCCCACCCCGACACACACACACACACACACACACACACACACACACACACAGCTTTGGACCACTCTTTGCCAGCCTTTGTCATCACAGCACAGGCAGCTCAGCATCATCAGAACACTGTAGGAGAACCGCTGGCTAGAGGTGGTGATGGTAACAGGCCATCTGCCTTTCATTCCTCCACCCTCAATTCCAAAACCCTGAACTCCAAACCTAAAGATAAGCCTACCCCTTAAACCTGACGGTTCACCTTTGGGAGAGAGCCAGTGGGATCTGGGAACACCAGTTTTGCGGGGCTTACAGCACTGCACCATGAAACTCATCTCCTCTCTTGTCGCCAAATGCACAAGGAGAGTCACAGGTCGGGACCTGCCCCTGCATCCTTCCCATGAGAAATGGTGACTAATATCCAAGGGGATGCGAGCACACATGCCACAACGGTGAAGACAAGAGTCGTGCAAACCCAGTAAAAACGCAAGAACAAATGCCACCTGAATCATTAAAACAAATGCACCGAGGATTTAAAATAAATATAATAAAGACAAAAAAGGAGAATGGCAGTAACGTGAAAAAGGAGCAAGAATTCACTAGAAAGTCCCAAGTAGGGGTTACATGGAGTGAAACTCTTCTAAGGTATTTGCATTCTGTTGAAAATATAAAAAGTACAAATTTAAAGCAAATGTTAACAAGTCAAAGAGATTGCAACTAAACATAATAAAATTTAGTTTTTATTTAGAGAATAATAAAAAGACTTGATTAATCCAAAGAAGTACAAGAAAGGGGGATAAAAATAACAAAGAAGGAGAGGGGAAAATAGGAAAAAAAAATAGCAAGATGGTAGACTTAGAACCAGCTGTTTTTCTGAGTGGAGAGAAAACTCAAGCCCTTACCATATGCTGTTTACAGGGCATAAGTTCTAAAGAGCAAAATGCTTAAAATAAAGGGATAGGGGAAAATATACCATAAAATCCCTGCAATGTTGTCTCTGAAAACAAAGGAAAACAAAAACAAAAACCAACCAACAAATCTTGGAACAAATTACATAGAGGTTATCTACACACTGGATGAGTCCCACGAGACATCACAGTGCCACCTCTCCTCTATTTCCAGGTTCCCAGTGGTGATGGCAGAATAAACTATGCTTTGCATTGTGTAGGGCACTTAACACTCTCCCAAGTTGATAAGAAATTGTTATAAGAAACAAAGAGTGAAATGGAGGTAATTAATTTTGGCACGTTTTCCTCATTTTCCATACTGATGAGATGTCATTTTAATATTTAGCCCATTTCAATGTTCCTTGTATGTGAGTTCAATAGAATTTAGTCATAGTAAATCTATTCTTCATACACTACTAATTTCTAGTATTTTCTTTGGAATGTTTAATGCACACATAGCCACATAAACTGGTCTGCAGCGTAGGGCTATTCTTTTTCTTTCCTTCTTTTCTTTTCTCTTCTTTCTTCCTCCCTCCCTCCCTTCCTTTTCTGTTAATTAGTCAAGTTTCACAACATAAATAGGAAAGCTTGCATGAGTCTTCCCTGGAATTATAATAAAGAGCATGAGGATAATAAAAGCTAACATTAATTTCCTTCCATGTGTCGGCACAGCACTAAATGTCACATGCTGGGGAAAACTACTTCTCACTATTCAGACTTCCACATCACTCTGAATTCTTTACTTTGCTTCACCAAAGATCCCTGACGTCTAAGGGAGCCACAGGCACACTTTCCTCGTTTGCCTTAGAAATATACAGGTGTTAAAATTATGCAGCAAGACATTTATAAGTGCTGAATGTCAAAACCATAAAATGTGATGGTTATAAACAATAACAAATATTCAGACATGATCAATAGTGTGAATCATCAAACTGATAGGAACTCTTGCTTTTCTTAATAATTTGGAAAGGAAATGTATATTTCTGTGACCTGAAGGATAATTTAAAAAGAAAATGCAAAAAAAACAGATGAGAAATGTCAGAATCTTTCTTTAAAAAAAAAATCATTAAAAGAGTGGCTCACACTTGAGCATGTATCAGAATCTCCGGGTAGGCTTGTGAAAACAAAAATTACTGGACCCCATCCCAGATTTTCTGAATCAGTAGTTCTAGTGAAGGGCTCGATCATTTGCAGGGCTAACAAGTTCCCAGGTGATGCTGAATCTGCTGGTCCCAGCCCAGTGCATTAAACCAATGAGTAGACCCACTTGGGAATTACCTAATCGCCTGTATCTGAGTAATTTTATTTTTCTATTCTAAAGCACTTAATCAGTTTAATGCGGATGAGATTTCTTCCACATGAGAAGCTTGCAAACAGTTTAATGGCTATTTTCTATGAAACAATTAATTGTTGGTACTGATCCAGTGTCCCGAAACCCTTCATATATCTCCAGCTCATGCCTGCTCGGGGACCAGCAATGGTCCACAGTCCTTCTGCAAAGTTCTAGAGTGTCTCCAGAAGGCGACTCTTATTGTACTTGGGCTTTTCTAGTCTGTGTGTATTGTTACATTTAATGCCACTTCTCCATTCCCATGAACACCGAATTCACTAAAGCAAGAAAACATTGCATTGAAACCACCTGAAGAAGCCAAGGGTATCCATGAGATGCTGATAATTGTCCTCTCCTTTTGTTTCTGATGTTCAATGCATCTAATTTACAAGCGGGAATGGATGCAAACAAAAGCCTCATTAAGAACAAAAATAAGTGGGGAGGAAAATCAAGTGTGGCATAAGATAGTATCTAGAGGTCGTTAGCATCCTGTACAGAACAAAAAGAAATGAACATCTCTAGAAACATAGCTGTTGCATATGCCTGTAAAGGTGGTGAGTCCCACCAGTGCAGGAATCAGAGAAAACCATTGTGGTAGTTAGATTCACGGGTCAACTTGGCCAAGTGAACATGCCTAGTTCCATTGCTGTGGACATGAGCCAATGGGTACATGAACTTCATCTGATGCTCATTACATCTGCAGTTGGCTAAGAGGTGTGCCTGCTGCAATGAGTGATGTTTGAGTTAATTGGCTGGTGCTTAAATGAGAGAGCTCACGGTAGCACAGCCCAAGCAGCTCAGCATTACTCATCTTAGCACTCGCAGCTCAGCCCACGCCTTTGGAGATGCAGAAAGAAATCACCCCAGGGAAAGTTGTTGGAACCCAGAGGCCTGGAGAGAAGGCCAGCAGAGACCATCCTGTGCCTTCCCACGTAAGAAAGAACCTCAGTTGAAAGTTAGCTGCCTTTCCTCTGAAGAACTAAGAAAATAAATCCCCTTTTATTAAAAGCCAATCCATCTCTGGTGTGTTGAATTCGGGCAGCTAGCAAACTAGAACAACCATCAACAAGAGCACTCCCAAATCACTAGGGGATACACATATGACAGTATTGAACAGGAAGAGTTGAGGATAGGACACGCTGATTAAACACCACAAATTCTGTCTGCAGGTGGGCTTATGGGCCATGGCGGGTGTCATCGTGTCACTTTGCATAAACCCTCCCTTCTGGGAGACCGAGGGCAGAGAAATGATAATGAATGAAGACAGAAGAGAGGAAACCAGGAGAACGAGATTGTTTGGGGGAGAATCCGTGAGGAGGTCATGTGGGGCTAAATATTTTCATCATGGGTTGGAGCCTCTGCACCTGCACATACTGTGGCTATGTAATTTAAATCCAAGTTGCCTTTGATATTATTTATTTCCTCAATTTCACTGTGATGCTCTTTGTGGCATTTCAAAATACAAAACTACCTGGCCTGATATAATCACGCCTCCACATATTTGCTTAAACATATTTTGAATGGTTTGCTTGAAGTGAACTAAAGTTGTCAAACTGTTTGTGTGTATCATCACATTTGAATGAGATACCAAAATATTTTCAAAATAGAATATGTGATCATAGAAATGAGATTAAAATGACCATTTTGCTTCTTTACATGAAGAGGTTGGAAACTGCCACTTTCAGAAGAATGACAGAATAATTCATTTTTCCCTTCAGCATTACTAAAATGCTAAAAAAAAAAAAGTAAATTAGGAAATCTGATATTTGGACAGTATTAAAACCATCAGAACCAAGAAAACTCAATTTGGTTAAATATTTAAGTTTTAAGCATCTCATTATTAGGACAATCATCAGTAACATATTTCAGAAAATGTATTATGTATATCTCATAGATAGGGAGGAGAAATGTTTGAAATCAATTTATGAAAATGGTAATTTAGCACAAAAGCAATGGGCTCTTCTGTTTCTTTTGGGATTATATCTGAATAAGGTATAAAATGTTTATATCAGCTCTAAATAAAACCCTGACTTGATCTGATTACGCCACTGTGTCTTCAAGTCCTTAGGCATATAAAATGCCACTCTTTCACCCCCAGCTCTTCATCTATCCTAGGCTACTTCTGTCTACCCTTTGACTATGCAAATTTTCTAACACAACCAAATGTACAAAGAAGAGTATAATCAGCCCTCATATACACAACATCCATATCGATATTTGACTAGTTTTGATTAGTCTATCAATCACATATTTTATCCAGAATATTTTAAAGTAAATCCCATACATCATAGCATTTCAGCCGTAAATATTGAATATGCTCCTCTGAAAAGACTACTTTTAAATAACCATCATATCTTTATCACACTTTAGAAATCAATGGTTTCCTAGTATCATGAATTTTTGTTTGTTTGCTTGATTTCTTTGTGTCAGCATTCCTCAAGGTCTACAGGTTGACATAAATTATCTTTTAAGCCTCTTTTATTTTACACAAGTTGCCTCTTGTTTTCTTCATTCCATTGATAGGCACAACCAAATGCCCCACATTTTAAATTTGGCCAATTGCTTCCTCCTGGTGTGTATTAACTTTCTTCCAGCCCCTGTATTTTCTATAAACTGGCAGGGAGCTCTTGGAGGACTTATTAGATTCAGGCTCAATTATTTGATAAATATGATTCATAATAGGTGTGACATACTTCCTATTGGTTCATATCATTGAAACTTCTCATATCTGGTTGTCCCATACTTAACGATGCTATGCTGAATCAGTGAGTTCAGATGATGCAAGCCTGGATCCTCACCATAAAATTTCCAACCAAGGTTTCCCCTAATCACCTGAGGACTCATTGGTAATTGCTGCCGGGCTGGTTTAAATCTGTTGGGTACCCCAGAAAAGACTATGTTCTTTTAATCCACTCATATGGGGGCAGACCTGTCATGGGTGGGACCTTCTGGTGAGGCCATTTCAATTGAGATGTGACCCAGCCCATTCAAGGTGGGTCATAGTCCTTTACTGGAGTCCTTTGTGAAGACGATTAAAGACAATTAAAGCGCAGAGAGTGTAGAGAGAGAATGCCTTAGGAGAAGCAAGAAGGACCTACTAGGAGCTGAGGAACCCATCTTGAAACCAGAACTAGGAGAGAAGGCCCAGATGTGCCTTCCCATGTGTCAGAGGAACCCCAGATGCCTGCAGCCTTTCCTCAGAGAACGTATCTTCCTCTTGATGCCTTAATTTGGACATTTTCATGGACTTAAAACTGTAAATCTGTAACCTAATAAATCTCCATTGAAAAAGCCAACCCACTTCTGGTATACTGCCTTCTGGCAGTGTTAGTAAACTGAAACCATTGCCTAGATGCATTACTTCATCCACAGTTGCAGAATGTGATTTTATTCATTTATGAATTTGCTAGCTTGAATTCTTAGAATAAAGAACTTTCCTTACTTCCCTGATTAGTTATAGGTCTTTCTATTTCAAGATCTTTTCTACTCTTCCAATTTGAAAAATAGTTTTCTATCTAAAGAGTAAAAAATATTTTCTTGTCCTGTTTTTAGATATTTAGTCATGCTCTACTTGAGGGACTGGGGAATGTTAAATAATACCAATAATGAGCAAGATCAACCCAGTGCATAAATTATCCTCAGGCTCAAATCCCTCACTTAATAAGCTTCATTAATTGCTTTAGCCACATTAGCTTTTAAAGGCCGTTGGGGTCCCATTAAGTTACAGTTTCTGATGTCCCCATCTGAGTCTATTTTCTCCAGGGAGTAAGTTTATCTGCTAAGAGAACTTGGGGTGACAGAAAGAAAGCACCATTTTTATTCACGAGTTAATTCAGAATAAGTTTTGCAAGAATAACCATAAAATCCATTGATCCTAAAGCTTCATAAAATTTGACTGAAGTAACAAAAGGACATTTTTTGCATGTGAGTGAAGAACAGTGCTGATAAGGCACCATTTTGCTCCCAAGGATGGGGATAAAAGGAAACACTCTGAAGTTTCTTTACCTTGATTCTGATGGCTATCTTAAAAAATACATATTAATGAACTTGGAACAGTGGAGAAAGTCAGGACATATTTTAGTAAAATTCTGTTCCCCTGGAACAGAATATGCCATTAGCTCCCATAAAGCTTTATTTCCAGTGTAGTCATGACATTTCTTCTAAATATATCTATATACATTATTCCTCCTTAAAAACGTTCTCTTTGCAAACTCACAGATTTGCTTTAACATAAGACCACTGCAAATGCATTTTGTTTTTTTTCATTCATTAATCAGGCTTCTCAAAAGAGCGATTAGGCTTCTGCTTTAAAATGACAGGAAGGGGAGGGAACGGGAGGGAAGGTGAGGGAAATGGAGAAGATCAGAGAGGCAGAAAGAACATGAGCAAAAGCATTCGAGAGACAGAATCAGATAAAGAGAATCAAAGATATTACTTCCATGAGATGATGATTATTTCTTTTTTCCTTTTTTGTCTTTGTTTAGTTTGGAAAATCAAAAGGTAAGGAAGAGTGATAACTGAGCAGAATGGGAAAGGAGATGACTTTTCAGACTTTGCAGGCTCCCTGAGAAGTTGTGCAGAGATCTGCCCAAAATACAGCAGGTGCGCATTCCTTGTGCAAACAGGGTCTTGTTTGAAAGTTTGTACAAGGAGCAATTGGACCCCAAAATAATTTCTTCTCCCACCCAGATAGTGTGGTGCTTATTACCCTTCACCTTACAATAGCCTGAGATATTTTCTGGAGTAATTGAACCTGAGAGGTTCCAAGGAATGTTGTGGAGTTTTTTTCATTCTCAAGTAAGGATTGCTTTAAAGAGGTCCTCTGCCATCTTTCTAAGTATCACAGTGCACATCGTTCTTAAAAAAAGGCAGATGCATATTCCTTGACAACAGAATAAGAGGAAAGGGTTTTATAAAATATCTATTTAATGATCAAATGTTGGTTTGGGTACCTCCACATTCTTCTTCTAAGATTGCATCTGTTTTAGCCCTTTGAAGTGAAACTTGCAACTCTTTGCGCCTATTGCACTATTTTTAGGTAAAGGACACAAAACCACATCACCCCTGCATTCACCTACATTACTTTCCCCATGAGTCCCTTGAGTCTTCCATTTAAAGGGTACTTTTCTCTTCCAGGATGGCATAAAAATTTGCAATAGTTTTATTGTGTGCTACAAATCAAATAAATAGTAAAATCTGAGTAGTAATAGAATACTTTATGTTAGACAACTGTCCATATGTCAAGGAAGGTGTCCACTGAGAAAGAAAATGATCTTTAGGCCAATCATTAGGAATTTCAAAGGAGGCACCAAAGCAGACAAGCTTTGTCTTCATGTGTTCATCTGATTTATAGTTCAGGAATTATAGAAGCCAAAATTTTTCCCATTAGTATGCATTTAGGAAATCCATCTTTAGTTTGCATTGTGCAAATAGATTGTAAAGGGAGTGGAGAAAATTTTTCAGAAATACACGGGACTCTGAATAAAAACAAAAACCAAGATATTAAACCAATATTTTCAAAACGTCACTCCTAACAGAAAATCCTGGGAATTCCAGCTCAAATATTAATTCAAAGAAAACATCTGCCAGTGGATCATCTGCAAAGATCAATGATCTGATTTTCACGATGGGCAAGTAACAGGGCTGTGTATCCCATGGCACCAGAACATGGCCATTATAAACTTTAGCATCTCCATCTACCACAAATCCAAGCCTGATGTTTGAAAAGATAGGACTACATATCAGAAACAATGCATCTCCTATGACATATGAAGACTCAAGTGCTTCTGTTAGATCCTCCTGATGAGTTAAATTGTGGTTATTTTGACTCTCAGCAGAAATCGAGGAGGCATTGCACATACAATCACTTAATAAGATGATCCTTATTACCAGAACAGCTATCTTCCATTCAGATTCTCTTCTGTGTTTGAGTTTGTGTTTATTTGGTTGTGTGTATTTAGGAAGGGGAGGTCAGTGAAAACGCAAGGACTTGTTTCTCTGTATTTGACTTTGACGCTGAAGTCTTAAAGACAAATGGGTTACTAGCATTTTAAAGTCCTGTCCTAGTTGAATATTGACAGCTTCCAAAAACCACCCTCTAGCTCGTTTCCCTTTGCTGTCTCCAGTTGCCCTCACCCACTCAACTTGATCCCTGTGATAGATCTGGCCCCAATTTTCACAACAGAATCTCATTATACTCGCAATGGCTAATCCCCAAATTCACTGCTTTGTGATGATTTTAATAGCCAGAAGAGTATGTATTTGTGTGGGAATGTTCTTCATTATGCTGTCTTTTCCCATCAAAAAACCTAAACTTCCACTTTTGAATAATTCTAGGTTATCGTCTCCTTGTCTCCTTATCTTCTCAGACTGTGAACAATTCCCCTTCTATCTAGATGGTTACCTTGAATGTATTTATAGAGTGACACTACATTTCCCCAGAGCTTCCTTTTTTGTGTCTGATGATTGCTTTGGTGAAGGGAAGCAGATGGAAAGAAATCATGTATTCTTCACCCTTTAAAAAGTAAAGCAACTCAGATTTAAGATGTCACACTGTTTTATTGGAAAGTATAAAAAACTGTTTTACGGTGCCATTACAATGACTTGGTGCCATGGTTGGCTCTAAAAAAAATACCTCTGCCTTGGGAGACCAAATAGTTTAAGGCAAACACTATCAAACCATCTCATGCTAAACTGTTTATCTGTCAACAGAAAACAGAATTTTTTTTCCCTAACAGAAAGTCTTGTCTGTCTTGTTATGCATTTATCAAATATTGAAATCACCACTGTGAAAATCAATATTAAAAGGAAACTTCTTGTGTTATTTTGATAATCCAGTTAAGGACACATTTTCCTGATTGCAAGGAGTTTAATCTCAGCAGTAAAAATAGACACAAAAACATTATTGGAAAACCCTTTCTCTATTTTGGAGGTTAGCCTGTCCAAAAATACATAAAACCAATAAAATATTCTTCATTGACTTCTCTTTTACTTAATTATTACTCTTTGAGATAGGCCAATCATAAATCCAAACAGATAAAAACTCTTCATAATTCACAATGGTATTAATCTTAAAGACATATTTTATAGCAGTATATGTAATTCATGTAAGCTTTCTTTTGTCCATTTAAAATATATATTTTCACTGTCAATACTCAGGAAATGGGATCTCCTCAGATTACAGATTGAATCACTGTGACATGCTTTCCCTTTGCCTGGAGTGCTTCTCCTCCCCACGCTTCACTGGGATTCGTACTTTGCTCTAAGAGTTCTCTTTCTGGGCCCTTTATAAATAAATACAGCTTTTAAATCTCACATTTATTTTATATTTTTCTTTTTTGTCTGCCTATCTCCCCAGATTTTAACCTTCCCAAGGACATTAGTTCAACAGCACCTATGACAGTATCTAATTCAATGTGGGTACCTATTATACATTTATATGATTTAAAGGAAGCTTTTCAAAGGTGTGCCGAATTCTTCCCCTTAGCACATAAATACACTTGTAAAAGTCTACGCTCAAATAAGTATTCAGCCTCTATCCATAGGAACCAATGACCACATATCAGATTTTTTCACAAAATAAAGATGCAAGTTCTCACTCCCCCTGACCCCTCTCTCTTTTTAGCAGCAGGAAAATCTTAAAGTTTGTAAAGGGAAACAACCATTTTGTGAGCATGTTGTTTCACTTACATATACGCTTCATTTTACCCATGAGCTTTGCTCTACAGTCAATCTCATGATAGCAGGTTTTGTCTAATGCCAGGGTCCCTGCTTCATGGTCCTTACAGTGGGGACTAGAAAAGACTGAGAAGGAGGACATGCAAATCAATCGCTAAATCAAGCAGCACAAGGGAAGGGTGTCCCCTTACTGATTTGATAGTGAGCCAAGAATCATTCTATGGCATGTCAGGTCTATGGTTAGAAATTTTATCTTTAGAAATCTTCAGTTTGGTCTTCTAAACGTCAAACAAAATTCCAAATTACTCCACCAAAGCAAGAGTGTTTTTTATTTATTGAGATGTATCCTACCTATCTGATTCTGAACTGGGCACTTTAGTAGAATTATGTTAATTTTAAAAATATTCATTACCCAGATAATATCTGATAAGTTGTCCTGACAATATCTAAATTAAGACAGTGAGCTAACCTAGTTCTTTCTAACAATTCACACCCTCAGTCTCCCTGGCCCTTAGGCAACCACTATTATCCCTGTGCTGTAAGTCTCACAAGACACTCTACAGCATTTAAGAACACATACATGTTCCTATACTGATAGGGTTTGTTCTTATTTTATGCAACACTTTGTATGTGTTTTAAGCTTGCTTCTGCACTTCATAAAATATCTGGTAGATGAGTCTGTGAGGTAAAGTTATGTCTTGCAACTTCCCCTCATCATTACAATATGGGTGTCCCTTAGTTATTTTTTCCATCCCCTTTTGTTGGACATATAGGTTAATATCATATAGAGAAATGGCAGTGGCATAAGGCATGCATACTTAAAATTAAATAAATGCTACCAAATCCCCTTCTACTTCTGGCCTCACCAATTAATACACACATTTACCCACACTTGATATTGGCAATATTTTTTAAATTGTCATTCTGTTTGGAGAAAAATAATATTCCAATTATTTTCTATGATAATATATTTATTGAACTTTGTTTCATCTTTTGTGAATTGTTTTTTCCTATTTTTGTCCATTTTCTTGAGTTATTGTAATTCCTGCCTATTCGAAATGCTTCCTTTTAGAAATCCTCAATATTATAACTTTCATTTCTTACATGTAGGCAAAAACTATTTTCTCTTTTGTTGATACTTGTTTTTAATTCTGTTGGGCTACTTTTTCATACATTGCTTAGCTTAATAGAACCAAATTTGCCAATGATTCTTCCCACAAATTAAAAGCCTGTCAAATTCTTTTAAAAATGTATTATAATTTTGGGGGGTCACATTGAATTTATAATTAATTTGCAGAGACAATGTACCTTTAAAATATTGAGAATTCCATCCAGGGAAATGGCCTATTTCTACATAATTTAGGATTATTTTATGTGCTCCCACAATTTTTTTAAATCACAACCATGTTTATCTGACTTTGTGCAATACAAAAAACAAACAAATGCCATATATGAACATAGCAGAATGGTGACTTTTTTCTCTTTGAGAGACCATGATTCTCATTTCCAGTAAAAATAAAGATTAATCGCACATGCAGAGAAAACTGGGATGGTCATTAGTTTTATAATTTTGCCCAAAAATGACCCATGGGTGCATTTTTTTCTTGCTCTTTCATAAAGTTCTGAAGGACAGCTAAAGTTCCATCTCTCATTTCTACCATATTGAAGATACCATAGTCTATTGTAGAAGGGACGAGATATGGGAACATGCCTATATTGTTATTTAAAAAATGAAGCAGTAATGAGAATCTTCTAGTTAAAGCAGTCACTACATAAGAATAATATCTTCTAATTCAAACATCCCAAGCAAACCACTAACTGGGATTAATCACATTCCCTCAATGATGCGCCACCATCCATTACCAGAACTTTCCCATCACCAAACAGAACCCCTGGGCCAATATATACTAACTCCCCATTCCCCTTGCCTCTTGTGCCCAGAAACCTGTACTCAACTTTTTCTTCATGTACTTGCATATTCTAGCCATTTCCTATAGACTGAATGAAACAATATCTATCCCTTTCTGTCTGACTTATTTCACTCAATATGTCTTCAAAGGTTCGTCCATGTTAAACCATGTATCAGGACTTCATTTTTAAGGGTGAATGATATTGCAATGTATATACCACATTTTGTTTATCCGTTCATCTGTCAGTGGACATTTGGGTTGTTTCCACCTTTTGAATATTGTGAATAACACTGCTGTGAACATCAATGTACAAGTAAATATCTGTTCAAGGCCCTGTTTTCGATTCTTTCCCTAGAAGTGGAATTTCCAGGTCATGTGGTAGGTGCTTGTTTAACTTTCTAAGGAACTGTCAAATTCCACAGCAATTGCACCATTTTACATTGAGAAATGTCTATTCTAGTTTTCTGTCCATTTTTAAGCTGGGTTGTTAGCCTTTCTGTTGTCTGTTGTAGGAGTACTTTATATATTCAGGATATTAAATCCTTATCAGCGTAAGATTTCCAAATATCTTCTCCCATTCTGTTGGTTGCCTTTCACTTTCCTGGTAATGTCCTTTGATACACAAATGTTTTTCATTTTGATAAAGTCCAGTATCTATTTTTCTTTTCTGTTGCTCTTGATTTGTGGCAAGGCATAAGGATCCAATGCTAAATACAAGGTCCTGCAGATATTTCCCTATTTCTTGGATATACAGATTAAAGGTTTTCTTCAAATTTTGGAAGTTTGGAGCCATTATTTTTTTCAATATTTTGGAAGTTTGGGGCCATTATTTCTTTCAATATTCTTTCTAACCCTTTTCCTCCCTGGACTCTCCTACAGCCCTGAGTTTCACACAGGTCTCTGACACTATTCACATTTTTCTTCATTCTTTTTTGTATTTCTCTTTCACAGACTGGGTGATCATCATTGGCACAGCTTCAAGTTCACTGATTCTTTCTTCTGCCACTTCAGATATGCTGATGACCTAATGACCCACCACTTCTAATGATTTTTTTCATGTAAGTTATTATACTTATCAATTCCAGAATTTCTATTTGGTTATTTTTATAATGTTTGTCAATCTACTGATAGTTTATATTTGGTGAGACATTGCTCACCTACTTTTAGTTCTTTAGACATAGTTTTCTTTATTATTTGAATACATTTTAAAAAGCTGATTTGAAGTATTTTTCTAGTAAGTCTTCTTCAGGGAAAATTTTCTTTTGATTGCTTTTTCCCCTGCAGATGGGCCATATGTTCCCATTTCTTTGCGCATCTCATATTTTTCTGTTGTTGAGACAGAACATTTTAAGAAATAGAGTTAACAACTCTGGAAACCAGACTCCCACAACCCACAGGGTTTGTTGTTACTGCTGTCAGGGTTGCTGTTTGTTTCATGGCTTGATGAACTAATCCTGGCCATTGAAATCTCTGCTTGATTCACTTAGTTATCCAGTAAGGTTTCCCCAGAGATTTCCTTAGTTCCTTTGAATGAATAAGGCTCTCTGACTTTGTTAACAGATGCAGTGTATGTGTTAGGACATGTCTTCAAAGATTCATGAGGCAGTTTTTTATTCAACTCTGCCTGAATGTTCACTTCCTGCTTATGCACAGCCTCAAGGTCAGCCAGAGGAGGGAAATTAGGCCCTCTCCCTTCTTTCCTGGGTATGCACACAATCTGGCAAATGCATGTGGCCTGCTACATTCCCATGAATGTCAGATATTTTCAGATTCTCCTGTGGACATCTCTTGCCCCAGTTTTTCCTTTTAAACCTTTGGTCAACTCCTTGTTTGCCCCAAATGTTATCACCATCCCAGCACCTCTCATGTTAAAAATTTGCTGCTGATTGTTTTTGACAAATTTCCAGGGAAAGAGACTGCAGTTGGTGAGCTTTGAGTCAAGTCAAATAAATATAATCCCTAGAAGTAGGGATCCTAGGGAATTTCCAGACAGGTCAAATAATGTCAATTCTCTGGGGATGGGGCCTTGTGGAGATTCCAAACCTGTTCTTTCTACTGGGTGCAAGTTTGCCATTCCCATAGCAATCATAAGGCAATACTGTTGGTTTTCAAGGCTACCACAGAGCCGAGGCGAGAGAGAGATGGTAATAGGGTAAGTTGAAATGCCATAAATGTCACTGCTCTTACAAAGAATTAGTCCTTTTTCTTCAATAAGCACTTCTCAGATGGTTGCAAGCCCTTGGTTAATTTCCAGAGTTCTGAAAAAGTTTGATTGTGACAATTTTTGCCAGTGTTCTCATTATTCTTCTGGAAGAGTATATTTTGGGGAGGTCTTTTTCCTGCCATTACGGGATTGCTCTCAGTAAAATTACCTTTAAAATTGAGCGAGCTCAGCTTTTTTGTGGGAAGAAGATATGACAGGTCAATTTAAGAAGAAAATAGCTAATGAGGCTATTAAATATATATGTTTCAACTTAATTGTTGAACTGGGAATAATTATTCCAGCGGATTCAGTTCCATTTTCAATGTATAACCATTGCTTTTTTGTACTGTTTTACTTGAGGGGCCCCAAGTAAAAAGTTCCCCTAAGCTTCACGGCACAAACCAGCCAGCTGAGGGGATGTGGGACAGTTCTCAGGGTTCAGCTGCTCCTGGTCACAAAATAGAGGATATACTCACTGTGAGTGAGGCTGGAGATCTTTCTAGAAAAGTTCAGATACATATTTTTATGTGAAAAATCTTTCCAGTTTTCAATATTAATTAACTCAATATATTGTTCAATATTATAGGAATAAGCAAAACATACCTATAGGAAAATTTTGAACAATTTTCACCCATTCATTGATTTGTTCTAGTTCAGAGTAATCTTTCTTTAATCATCTTTTTTCCTGTGTAATCCTTCTTATACCTTAGTTATTTCCCTTCCTCTCTACTATTATTGCTGGATTAATGAATGTACTAAGTTATTTTTCCCCAAATGTTTAACTGAAATCTCCTTGAACTTTTATCTCTATATAACTTTAACTTATTGTAGAAACACACATGCATGCTTGTTATCTAATGGTATGTAACAAATTACTCCAAAATCTAGTGACTTAATACAATAAACAGTTATTAACTCACACATTATTTCTGGAGGTCAGTAATCTGGGAGTCACTTATAATCTCATTAACCCTAAATTTGGCTTTGATAAAATAGAAAATAGCGGTAAGAAAGTACCCTGTATTGTAATTCTATTGTAACCATGTGTCTGTCATTAAGTCTTGAAATTATAATATATATGAAGAATGAAAAACAATGCCTTTCTATTTCAAACCAATGAGAAGCTCTATGTTATTTAAGCTTTCTTGACATTATTCCATTAAAAATAATAATAAATAGCATGGTCTCCTAATGTTTTTCTGAATTCAACTATTGTTGTAAAGCTAAGTTTACATGTAGAACATAGGTTATGCTCTGTCACTTCTTTTTCTACCTGTTACATTAATGTCATTAGAGTGGTTTTATTTTTACTAACTTCAGTTGAAGTTATAGATGGAGTAATTTGTGACTACATAGATACAACCCCTTACACGGTAACTATATCATTTAGGAAGCTTTTGCCTGCAAGTAGGAAGAAAAAACACAGTACAAATTTGTCTAGAAACAAGGGGAATTTATTGACTCATGTAACTGAAAGTCAGTGGCCATGGTGGGCTTAAGGCATACTTTGAATTTGGGTTTGCAGTTTTTTTCTCTCCATGTCTTTTGATTCTGACCTCTGGCTCTCTTTGTTATAAGTCTATACAGCCCCACACCAGGCCATTTGGGAAAAATGCCTGTGGACTAGCATTTTTTAAAAGGTCCAGAGATTCACTGTGATTGGCTTGCCTTAAGCCATATTTTAGCTTCTTAATCAAGCTCAGTGCCCAGGGAATAGAACAGAGAGTGAGGTCAACTTGTCCAGAAAGACATAAACTACTTGGGCCAATATAAACACCTAGATAGAAAGTTGGGTACTATTAGACAACAGAAAAGAGAAGGGACATGTATAGACAAGCAACAAACACATGCTACAGCACTCAATGGGCCCTTTAAAAACAATAGCAGAAGAGGGAAAGATACAGCTGAGCCCTGAGCATGTGACAGGATCTTTCCAGTGGAGATTCAAGGAACACATTGCCTAGTGAAGCCCAGAAAATAACCTCAGAACAATGTAAAAGTAGAAAGGAAACACCTTTATTGAGTACCTCCTATGTGCCTGGTGACTTGGCATACATTTTATTAATTTAACATTAGAAAAACTCTATGCAGATATTATTATTATTACCCCTCAACTCGAATCCTTACAGATTGAGAAATTTAACTTTAGAGAGTTGGCTTAAGGTCACCTAATTTGTTAAGGGCAGAGCCTAGATTTAAACCCAAGCCCAATACCTGACAAAGAAAGACAAAACAATTTAATGGGCCCAAACTCCTGGCTGTTAAAATAAAGGGTGGCAGGCACAGCCTTACCACCGGAAGCCCAGTCACAGCCAGTGTGCATCTGTCCCAGGAGACAGGACCCAGCTGTGCTGCGATGAAGGGAGAAGGAGACCTCAGGGTCAATTTTGTGCAGCATGCGTCCAGGTTACCAGCAACGTTCCTGGACGTTTGGTGTCAGCTCTGTCCTCTTCCCCTTAAATCTGCCTTGAAAGAACAAACCCAGACAAAACCAATAGATGGCAACATGGAATTTACTATATATCTTGAGAAAGGGGTGAATGAGAGAATCTTCTGCAGAGAAGAACTAGAACCCCCATTAGAAAATTCGCCAAATCCCCTTCTCAGCCATGCCTCCATAACCTTGGTCTCCTCTCTTTCCCTTTTTGAGCCATTCTCACAACCTCACCCCACTTGTCCTAGGCTTTCTCCCCTGAAAACCATATTTCTTGACAATCATTCATGCAAAGAGTTTTCCTCCACCTGGAAGGCTTGAGTTATGGGAGGGTCTTGGCCCCAGGTCAGCCTCTGTCTCTAAAGACCGGCTGAGACCAGTTTCTACTCTGGCTTTCCCTCAAGAACTCTCTTTCTAGGTGGCAAGAAATATGGTCTCCCTGATGCTACTTTCATTCTATGCTGTCTACAGGGAAATTTTACTACAAGTGAAATTGTGTTGTGACCTTAAAACACCCACTCAAATTGAACATGAAGAAGGAAAGATAAAGCAAATACTGAAAACTGGTCCACTCTCTAGACCATAGTAAAGACATAAACATAAAGCAAAACATCTCACAACCCTTTGGGGGACAGAAACTTAAAACTGCCACAAATGGGCTATTAGAATTGGTTCATTATTTCACCCAGGATAAGCTTTAGTGTTAAAGTATTTCAGTCCATATTTCAGCTTTTTCCCACTAGATTACTTCAACCATCATTTATAGAAAACTTATTAAATGCAAGATAATCCAATGTTTGAGTTGAACTAATCACATGAAAGTTATATTCCATAGTCAGTAATAACTCCAGCTCATTAGAGATAATTTCACAATATATGTTAGCTATTACTATTATTACCATCATTATTGGCATTACTACTATTGTTTTTTGCCTTCAAATCCCAGAGTTAATACTTTAGCAATTCTTGAGATTCAAGACTACATAGTAATAATAGTAATCATTACTCTAATTACTCTTGCAAACGAAAAGTGATATAGTTCCGCGAATTTTACAGCACTCCATAAATATACGATAAATACACGCTTACAAAGTTATGACTTCTGAGACATCAATGGAATTTGGTTTTGGATTATGAATTTGTTTTAAGTTAATAGGAATTAAGCATGGTACATGTGCTCTATGCTTCTTTCCTGAAGTTTCCTATTACGTCAATCATTCTATCACTTATTCACTCTCTTCACTCCAAGCTCTTTGGTGAACTTGATTTTCAGTACAGCACAAAACATACATCAAAGTCTATTTTCAGAGGACTTCCGGATAAGATGGCGGCTTAGTAAGACGCACGGGTCTTAGTTCCTCCTCCAGAAAAGCAACTAAAGAAACAGAAACAATACAAAACAGCTCCCGGAGTCACGACAGAGACCAAAAAAGACAGCGTACCCCATTCTGGAACGGCTGAACGGGTAGGGAGAATCCACTGCTGTGAGATACCCGAGGGGTGCACGTTTTCCCGGCTGGGGTGGCTGGCGTCTGGGGTCTCCTCCACGCACGTGGCTCCCCTGTCTGACTGGGAACATTGGATAGCGGGGCCCTCCCGTCATGCTTGGCGTCTCGGACCAGCTGGGCAATTTGGACCGGCACTCCCCCAAGCCACGGCCAGCGACCCCCGCCTCCACGTGCGGTTTCCCGGGCCGACTGCCCCGCAGACAAACGACCGCCACGAGCGCCACCTACTGGGCAGGAAAAGAAAAACAGAGCCCAGAGATTCCACAGAAAAACCTTTCAACCAGCTGGGTCCCACACCCAGGGAGATCTGATCAAATGCCCAGACACCAGCAGAAAATAATGGATGACGCTCGGAAAATTGAAGATATGGCCCAATCAAAGGAACAAACCAATAGTTCAAATGAGATACAGGAGCTGAGACAACTAATGCTGAATATATGAACAGAAATGGAAAAACTCTTCAAAAACCAAATCAATAAATTGAGGGAGGACATGAAGAAGATATGGGCTGAACAAAAAGAAGAAATAGAAAATCTGAAAAAACAAATCACAGAACTTGTGGGAGTGAAGGACAAAGAAGAAAAAATGGAAAAAACAATGGATACCTACAATGGTAGATCTAAAGAGACAGAAGCTACAATTAGTGAACTGGAGGATGGAACAACTGAATTCCAAAAAGAAACAGAAACTATAGGGAAAAGAATGGAAAAACTTGAGCAGGGAATCAGGGAACTGAATGACAATATGAAGCGCACAAATATACGTGTTGTGGGTGTCCCAGAAGGAGAAGAGAAGGGAAAAGGAGGAGAAAAACTAATGGAAGAAATTATCACTGAAAATTTCCCAACTCTTATGAAAGACCTAAATATACAGATCCAAGAAGTGCAGCGCACCCCAAAGAGAATAGACCCAAATAGGCGTTCTCCAAGACATTTACTAGTTAGAATGTCAGAGGTCAAAGAGAAAGAGAGGATCTTGAAAGCAGCAAGAGAAAAACAATCTGTCACATACAAGGGAAACCCAATAAGACTATGTGTAGATTTCTCAGCAGAAACCATGGAAGCTAGAAGACAGTGGGATGATATATTTAAATCACTAAAAGAGAAAAACTGCCAACCAAGACTCCTATATCCAGCAAAATTGTCCTTCAAAAATGAAGGAGAAATTAAAACATTTATAGACAAAAAGTCACTGAGAGAATTTGTGACCAAGAGACCAGCTCTGCAAGAAATACTAAAGGGAGCACTAGAGTCAGATACGAAAAGACAGAAGAGAGAGGTATGGAGTAAAGTGTAGAAAGAAGGAAAATCAGATATGATATATATAATACAAAAGCCAAAATGGTAGAGGAAAATATTATCCAAACAGTAATAACACTAAAAGTTAATGGACTGAATTTCCCAATCAAAAGACATAGAATGGCAGAATGGATTACGACCCAGCAATACCACTGCTAGGTATCTACTCAAAGGACTTAAGGGCAAAGACACAGACGGACATTTGCACACCAGTGTTTATAGCAGCATTATCTACAACTTCAAAGAGATGGAAACAGCCAAAATGCCCATCAACAGACGAGTGGCTAAACAAACTGTGGCGTATACCTACGATGGAATATTATGCAGCTTTAAGACAGACTAAACTTATGAAGCATGTAATAACATAGATGGACCTAGAGAACATTATGCTGAGTGAGTCTAGCCAAAAACTAAAGGACAAATACTGTATGGTCCCACTGATGTGAACCGACATTCGAGAATCAGCTTGGACTATATCATTGGTAACAGAGACCCGCAGGAGTTAGAAACAGGGTAAGATAATGGGTAATTGGAGCTGAAGGGATACAGACTGTGCAACAGGACTAGATACAAAAACTCAAAAATGGACAGCACAATAATACCTAAGTGTAATGTAACTAGGTTGGAACACTGAATGAAGCTGCACCTGAAATATGAAAAAAAAAAAAAAGTCTATTTTCAAAATTGCAGACATTGTCTATTTCCCAGGAGACACTGAGCACTCTAAGAAACGCTTTTTGAACCCCTCTTGCCCCCTCCAGTTTAGATGCTCTTCTTTGTTGCTCTCAGAGTTCTCACCGCCATATACGCTGGTGTTTTTTGAACTGCAGATTGTGACTGATTAGTGGGTTATGAAATCAATTCATGGATTATCACAAGAATTCATTTTAGTAGAAATAAAATGGATTAATACAGAAAATGTCAGAGAATATCACATGTAGTAAGAGCAAGTCTAGTTTTGTGAATTTTTTGTGAACAGTTTTGTATATATGCTTAAGTGTTTGGGGCAACAAGGTAAAATACGTTTCTCACCATGTAACATGGCTAAAATGATTTTAAAACACTGTGTATAATAAGATTTATTTTTCCCTTCTTGGAAGCAGGTCTCTGGCTCCCATAGCCAACAATGAACGATATTTGCCTTCTATTGAGTTCTGACTCTCTAAATAACATATGTGTTTCAGCATAGATCTTAAATAATTAGAACAGAACCCTTAGCAGGCCACACCCCTCCCAAACTCTATTTCCCTAAATGGTGCTATGGATCGGTCAGGTCCATGGATATTTCCTTCTGCCACATTCCTAGGAAATGGAGCTTTCACTGTTCTGGGAAAAGAAGGATCACAATTTAGGGTCAAATAGAGGTTGACTATTGTAGTATTCTTTGTTCAATGAGGAAGGAAGATGAAAAATGTTCTCTTGAGTGTTTAAGAGACAGAAAGAAGGTCAATGTTCCTAGTAAATAGAATGAAAGGAAAGCAAAAAAAATAAGAGAGGTTGATAGGAGCTAGATCTTTTAAAGTTTGGACTTTATTCTGGTTGCACTGGGAAACTACTAAATGGTTTAAGCAGGAGAATAATGTGATATAAGAAAGTCTTTAGAAAATGAAAAAAAAAAAAAGAATGTCTTTAGAAAACTTTCTGGCTGCCAGCTGGAAACACTGTTGCAAGAAAGCAATATTGAAAACCATTGAATATTGAATATCTCAATATTGAAAAGCCTGGTACAGTGGTCCAAATGACTGATGATGGTGGATTAGACTAGTTATTATAGAGATATTGGTAAAAATTCATACTTAAAATATATTTTGGAGATTGAGACGTAGAACTTTATATTGGAAAGTCAAGGATGGATTCTAAGCAATAGGTACAACTTTCTGAAATGGAGAAGACTTGGAAACATAGATTCTGCACCCAATAGCTCAGCTTGGATCATCCGAATCATGACACATCCAAATGGAGATACCAGAGATAGTATTGAGCGAGATCATTTACAAAGAGAGAGTACATAAAGAGGAAAATTGAGGACACAGTTCATAGGCATGCCAACATTCAGAAAACTGAGTGAAAAGGAGGAACAGGAGATCAAGAGGGAGCAGAAGGTGTGGTAGGAAGAAAACTACTAGGTAAGTGCAATTTTATAGAAGCTCTTCTGAGTAAGGTTTCAAGAGGGAGGTAAAATCAGCTATGCAGAAATTTGAAGAGAATCAATACAATGAGAACTCAAAACTGACCATACATTTTGTCAACACTTAAGTTACTAATGACTTTTAAAACACTATTTCAATGGATTTGGGGGAGTAGAAAGCTTGATAAGCACAGGTCCAACATCAAAGGTCTGTCAATAAGCAAAAAGAAAGATAACTAACTTTAATAAAAATAAAACTCATTCCCTCTTGAATTACCCCATAGTTCCATTTTACTCTTTTGCAAATCTAGGACACATGATGGGATCTTAGTGATCACGTTTCCTATGTCTTGAAATAGTTTGCCATTTCATCACCCTAGAATTGATTTCATCATTACTCATCATTATTCATCAATTATTACTAACTCTGATTTAAAATAAAACTAAAATAAAAAGAAAATAGAAGAATGACAGACTCACTTAAAAATACAAGGAAATAGTGAAATAGTCAATTTTCTTTTTAAGCCAAAGTACAGCATCAACTTTCAAAAAAGTATTAAAAAGACTGGATAAGCTATCTTCATAGAACATTTTTAAGTTTCATGGCACATAGTTGAGAATTTGAATTTTTCTCTGCCCTTAATGGCAAAGAAAAGATACATTAGTCAATTATCACTTACATGTAATGTCTAGAATAGGCAAATTCTTAGAAACAGAAAGAAGATAAGATGTTACCAGAGGCTGGGAAGGGGTGGAGGGGGAGAGAAAATGGAGAGTTATAGCTTAGTGGATACAGTGTTTCTGTTTGGGGCGATGAAAAAAACTGGAAATAGATAGTAGTAATGGTTGCACAACATTTGTGAATATAATTAATGACACTGAATTATCCACTTAAAAATGGTTTAAAGGCGAATTTTATGATACACACACACACACCACAATTTAAAAACAATTTTTTAAACCTGGACCATTGCTAAAAGAACATGTGACAACATTCTTTTGCCTTTTGTCTTTTATGAGTTGTATAAACCATGAAAATATTTCATATAAAAAGATGCTATGTTTAATGAGCATTAAAATTTTGAATAAAGTTGTTTTTCATTAGGACATTATTCTGATTTCTTATGTTATTTTTAACCATAATTTAAAGAATTTTACATTAAAAAGGAGAATCCATTGGACTCCAAAGATAAATGGTGATATCTGGTTTTTATGGTATGCTTGGAGTTAAGAGGAAAATGTGAGATGAGGACATTGAAATGATATAAGCACATATTTTAAGTAGCATTATAAGGAACATTGCTGTGAGGAGCACAGAAATGGGCAGTAAATGGAGAGATAGGTAGGTTTACAAGTTTTTAGAATGGATTCTATTAAGGCATTTTTTTCTAACAACAATGAACCAGTAGAAAGGAAGAAACATGACGCAGGAGAGAACAGAGGTGAATGAAGGGGTGCTATTCTTGTGTTGGGAAAGGATATTAAATCCAGAGCTCCATTCACAGGATTAGCCTCAGAGAGGAACAGGAATGCTCTTCCCTCGCAAAAGGAGAAAAGCAGAATGGATAGGTAAATGTCCTCATGCATTTACAAGTAGGGAGAAGAGTAGCACTTGTTTGACTACAAGTATTTGGCAGGTGCCTGTCAGATAGAATGTGTTTATCTAACATTCGATGAATGAATGCATCTCACTTCCCTAGGAATTATGATTCCACCCACAATAAGGAACTTATGAAAAATCATATAGTTCATCAGTGGTGAAAAGCAAATCTAACTAGAGTTCAAATGTTTGAACACTGTACTATGAATGGGAAAAGGTTAATGCTTATTTTGCAGAAATCTACCTATTGGTGCTCCCAAGTCTCTTCATATTTCTACTATAGCAGCCACCATATTGCTCTGCTATTGTGTCTTTTCACACTAGGTCTCAGTGTCCTCTGTGTTAAGCAAGGTGCCTGTCAAATAGAATGTGTTTATCTAACATCTGATGAATGAATGCCAGGAGAGAAGGAAGGAAAGGAGGGAGGGAGGGAAGTGGAAGAGAGAAAGAGAAGTAAGGGAGGTAAAGATGGGTAAAACTAGTGTACAAATAGATATCTGATTCTTATTCTGCAATAGACTGGCTTATAGGAAGGAAGTTTTGTATATATAACCTCCCCATGCTCCAACTGCCTCATGATTAAGTTAACATCTTGTACTTGATTAACAATTTTCAAACTCCCTTTCCTAGGTTCGCTTTTTCTAAATATAACCTTTTCCAGACTGTAAACAAATAAATTACATAAATGCTGCTGGGGTAAGAGGAAAGTTTGATCCTTTCCTCTGCCCTAAGCACCACCAGAGTAACTTTGAGGACCACATGATTCTCGAAGGATCCAACAAGGGTGTTAGAAAAGCCGTGACCAAGATGATTTCCATCTTTAAAGCTTGGACAACTCCCTCCACCACCATAGAATTGAGTTTGGCAAAGTTGGGAGACAGGTGTGACTTCCCCTATAAACTGCTGCCCTCTCCAAGCCAACAGCTATCTGAATAATAAAATATTTTTAAAAGGGCAACAAAATGAAAGTGTTTTTTGCTGCTTTGAAAACAATTCTATTCAATGTAAAAATGAATTCCATTAGAGCAATTCATAAATAAGTATTTTACCTTTTGTTAGATGTACACACCCAAGGTCTGGTTTGCACAATTGTTCATATGTAAGTAAATAAGCATGAGTAGAATTGCTTTTAAATGTTCATCGACCATAAGATCACATTTTTCTGGACATATAAAACTGTGCTGTACTTGAGCATTGATCTCATCGGTTACTTTTTGTTTATTTGCTTTCATATTCCTATATACTGACAAGAAATTTATGAGTAAGTAAAATTTATCACTTCGTACCCTTTAAAAGTGAGAAAATTAACAGCAATTTTTCATTATGTTTCCCCTTTTATCTATCAGTCTTTCTCTATTAATAGGGTTTTGAGGATTACTTTCTGTAAAGTCATCAAATCATACTAATTACTGAAACTAATTTTAATTACTAAAATTAAAGATAAATTGAACAATTTCAAAGATAAAATGTCTACCCACATTCTCTTGAGAAACCTCTGTTGATCAGATTTGGCCTGGCTCACAGCAACAACAAAATCGAGTCTTGAAATAGAAGCAGAGAAAAGTACAAACGAGCGGGTCATTTGCAGGCAGGGGCTTCCTTTGAGATTGCTTTAAATTTATTTCCAAAGCCTCAGGCAACCACAAACCTCTCGTTTTACCTACATTTGCAGTAGCATTAACTTTGAGTCCCCATCATGATAGGGTAGTGCTACACTATAAATTCTTTGCATTAAAAAGCTCTTGTTCAACTTTGACATGGAATGCACACTATGTGTATTTAAGCTCAATTTTCAATTTTCTTCTATAAAAGAAATATATCTGGTTACATGGGCTTTTTCTGGACGCAGTGGCTGTATAGTTACAGAAATTTGCTCTATTCACTCTCTTAAGGACTAAAGAACTTACAACAGTACCTTGAAATTTATAGATTTAATACTCACGGGTGATTTAATACTCATGGGTGACTCATAGGACCATGCCAGGCAGTAATTTGTAATTTTGCTGAGTGGTGTACCCTTGGAGTATGAAAGAAATGGTTATTCTCTATCCATCACTGAGAAGTTATCATTTGAAATGATTAAAAGTTGTTGCCTCATTTTAGAAAATGACCACCAAGTAAGAAAGAGAACTGAAATAAACTTGTTGAAGGAGTTAGTTTGCAAAAGTGAAGATTGCAGCTAAAGAAGTCATGAATCTCAAAACATATGATTCAAGGCAAAATCAGGAATGGGGAAAAGCATTTTCATATTTGTATTCCTCAAAAAATGTGAAGTTTTTATTCCAAATTTGCATATTCTTTTTTCATCTGGGTATCATAGGTATTAAACTGAAGTGATTTCTCCCAAGTATTTCACTCCAAAAGTCTGTCTTGAGTTTCCACTGTCCAGAGACTCATATGATTTATTGGATTGAACTTACTTGTAGAATGGTGAAATATTTTTAAGTTGTTCCCTTCACTGCCACCCAGTTCTCCTTGGTGCTCCTCTGCAGCGCCTTCTACCAGGGGCTATTTTGTTCTCAGGTACTCTGCATCCCTCAGTCCATTGGGGTTAGGGGTCCTCCTGGCTTGTCCACTCCACAGCTCCCCTTTCTTCAGGTTCCTGGGACTCATTCCCTCTGGCCGCACCATCCTATCCCTCCATTCCTCACTGCTCTTTCCTGATGATCTGTGCAGTCCTCACTCATCAAACCCTTTGGGTCCTGACTCAGAGTCTCCCTCTTTCCCCCAACTTCTCACCAGTATACTCAGGAACTATTTTATCTGCATTGATGGAATAGTTTTTTTTCTTATCTCCTTATCCCCAAACTTCCACCTCCCACACTAGTGGTCAGGAAGACACAACCCTGAAGAGTGGACCAGAGAAGAGCAGGCTTTGTAATGATGGCCAGGTCCATCTTTTCTTCTCTACTGACTGCTTCTCCAGAGTCCAGGCATGGCACACGTGCTGATGAAGCCTCACAAATGCTTGTATACATTTGTGTATACAAATAATACAAAAAATAATACATTTATTATGATTATTTGCCACACAAATATGTCATATCCTGCTTTGTAGCAGTGTTTTTTTTTCAAGTAGAGATACCAATTAGGCCGCTTTCAGTTCAGTATTGAAAAAATAAACAACTTCAGTGCACCTGTGTCTATCTACATAGAAATAGATTATTTTAGATAAATACATTTCTATCTACTGTTTGTAAAAATGTAACAGTCTCTCCACTGACCTTGTACTCTTTTCATGTCAAGCCCATCTGCTGCTGTCATCCAAATGTCTATTTTATTATTCTATTTGCAAATAACATGTGTCTGCCTTCCTATTTCCATTAACTCTATTATTTTATGTGCTTCCTATAGAATAATTAGCTCAAACCAGTATATTCCACTGCAGAGAACTATTTCAGGAAAGAAAAGAGTATGTGAATAAGGAGCAAATTTCTAAAAATGATGGTGATCATTATGCTCTCCAATACAAACCCCTATTCACACTTCAGCCAAGATCTACCCAGGCAAAATAATCTCTTCCTAAATTTGGATATTGTAGTTTAGCAGTAATAATCATAGGAGTCATGTTAAAAGTAGTAGCATTTACCAATGTGCATGATTTGCAATACAGTTAAATTATAATTCAGTAGTAAATCAACCACACCGCCCAACTAGCGATCGCAGACTCATTTCTGGTTTCAGAAAACTCAGAAATGTGCTAAGAACTCTCATAACTGGATTCAAGTCCAAATCAAACTGACCTAACCTGGTGCTACATTTGTCAACTCTACTTGCCATCAGAGCCCGACAAGCAAAGCACAGCCTTCGATCTCAACTGCAAGATGTGTTGAACAAGAAGGATTGAGAAACCATTTTTAAATAATTTCATCAAAGGACAAATACTCCTGAAAACAAATACAACGACAAAATATGTTTCTTTGGACCTAAACATTTACCTTAGTACCAAAGTCAAAAATCTTATACGTAACAATGTAACTAATAGTACATTAGATTTAGCATCTACTTCTAGTCCAGATGGTAACAAGCAGTTTTTCTTGTAAAAGACATTTAACCTCCATACATTCAAAATATATTTATTGACCATCTAATACCCTAAAACTATATATGAAACAGAGTTCTAGGTTTTCTTCATCTTTGGTACATTAACCCAAGTAGAACTTTTAGATTTTACTCAGCTATAAAATTCTATGTACTTTTATGATCTGTCGTAACAGAACCAAGATGAGTCTGACTTATGCACTGAGGGCAGGTCCAGCAAAGTGAGGACATATTTGTATTCCGGCAGACAAGCATCCCCATCAGTAGCATTCTTTAGAGCACAAAAAGCAACATCTCGAAAGCCACCTGTTATTCTCCTAATAGGCTAAAAATAGTGGCATTTTCTATCTGAGCAGAGAATATGGTTTCAAGTCCCCTTAGCACTTGCTAACAAAATGTAGCAAGTTTTGTTCAAGGTTCACTGAAAATAATGTCATAATGTCCCCCTTCAGGGCAAGCTATTCTTAAACAGAGGTCAGGGCCTTTTTTTTTCCATCAATACAGAAATACTTTCACAGGAGAAAATTCTTCTCAAAATAAATTGAAGAGTTTACCGCTGGATTATTTCAGTGCTAAGGAGACCATAATATAGGTATATACCTAATATGCTGTGGTTTTTCTATGGCCGGATGTATTCCTTCTCAAGACTTTATGAGCTACCGCTCCAACTAATTTTCCTAACTCACTCCCCAAAACTGATCTGATACGGTAAAGAAATTTTTACCATTATTCCATGAAACCCCACTCTGAAAGGAATCATTTCCTGCATCTTGGGCCATGTGGTCAGCCTTTACCTTTAAAACAGTGCAGTTAAAATAACTGCAAATACCAGGTTACTACAAATATTTGCCTCCAAAGTATTAACACCTCCTCTAAAAATGCATTTTGATGTCACTTCTTGTATTATTTACATACTGGCATACGGGAAGATGTATATAAATGATGCTTTTCAAATTAGAAGCTAGAAAGTAAATTTCCCAAGCAAAATATAAATCCCCCAAATAAGATGATGGTGTGGAAATGGCGCAGGGAATGCAGGTCCCTTCGGGCGGGCAACAAAGACTTTCTGAACCCCATGGCGTCACAGATGATGACAGATTACCAGATAAACTTGTTAAGCATTTTGTTTGAAAAACGTCTCCATCTTGGGGCTTCCGGGTAAGATGGTAGAGTAGGGAGACTCAGTACTCAGTCCATCCTCCAGGGGAGCTTGTAAACAGCCAGGAACTGCGTGAAATGACTGTCGGGGTCTCCAGGGACCGGAAGACCAATGGTCCACCTTCCAGGAGAGTCAAACTCTCCATGCCCGCAGGCTGGCGCCACCCCCCATTTGCACGGCCAGTGCCCCAGATCCGGTCCCTGGCTGAAAATAAAAGTCCTCTCCCCCTAACACTTGGCGGGGGCATAGCTGCGTACCAATCACAGATTTTGGTTAGCAAATTCCGAACACTGGGCTCTCAGGGCAGCTTCAGTTTCAGCCTGTCCAGGACAAAAAGCAACCCGCAGCCTTCGTTGGGAGTAAGGGAAATTTACTGACACAGCGCCTTCCCAGGGCTGCAGGGAAAAGGATCCCTGTTCCCAAGAAAAGGGGATGGGGTCACAGCCCAGCACTCTTTTGCAGCTTTTGATTAGCAAATTCAGATGCGTGGGTCCCGGTTAGGTGCTACCCTTTCAACACACTTCAGAAAAAAATGTGGCTGGGGGCCCCTGCAGGGATGGAGTTTGGTTGAGACTTGAAGGGAGCAGCTGGGACTTGAAGGGAGCAGCTGGCTGAAGACCACCATCTGTGGGACAGGCCAAAAGAGAACAGATGTGGGGAAGCACCAAGCTTCTGGGTCTCCTCCCCAGGGCACCCTGGAACTGATCTGTGGCCCCCTTGCTGGGTCCCTGGCCCTGTTTTGATTGGGAAATACTGACTTAGAAAGCCCTCTCCAAGGTGACCCTCTTCCCAGAATTTGCCCTTCAGGAAAAGCCAGCTAGAGATTGTGAAGAGTGCTAAAAAAACTGTAGAAGCAAATAAAAAACAAATAGAACAGATCAACATTCCTGTAGAAGGAAGAGGGGAAAGAAAGCTTTCTCCTGGGGGTGAAACAATTGCACAAAGAGTGCAATCTCAAAAATTGTACCCTGTGTCCAAAGCAAAAATTAGGTGAATAAGAACTGAAAAAAAAATGGATCGGGTAAAGACAAGCTATTCTAAAGGTTAATAATAAGTTGAACCAAGGATCAAGGAAGTGCCTTAGCACAAAGCCATTCAATAAGGAAACCCTAGGCAACATCTATACGCGGCCCATGCATTGCCCCCACCCCTCGTGAAAAAAAAAAAATCAACAAATGGTGCTGTAATAGGGGATACTCACATGGAAAAAAGAATGAAATGTGACCCCCACCATACAGTATACAAAAAAAAAATAAAGAACTAAAATCAAAGACCTAACTGCACACCCAGAAGAATTAGAAAAAGAACAGCAAACTAACACCAACAGAAACAGAAAGAAAGGAAGATTAGAGCAGAAATAAATGAAATTGAGAATAAAAAAAAGAGAATTAACAAAATCAAACATTGGTTCTTTGAGAAGATTAATAAAATTGACCAACCCTTAGGTAACCAATAAATAAAAAAAGAGAAGGCAAAAGTAAGTAAGAGGGGGCACGTTACTACTCTCCCCACAGAAATAACAAGGTTCACAAGAGAATGCTATGAACAACTGTATGACAACAAATTAGATAACTGAGATGAAATGGACAAATTCCTAGAAACACCCAAACAATCCACATTGACTCTGGAAGAAACAGATGACCTCAACAAGGAATTACAAGTAGGAAGACTGAACCTGTCATCAAAAACCTATCAACAATTGAAGCTGAAGGGATACAGACTGTGCAACAGGACTAGATACAAAAACTCAAAAATGGACAGCACAATAATACCTAATTGTAAAGTAATCATGTTAAAACACTGAATGAAGCTGCATCTGAGCTATAGGTTTTTTTTTGTTTGTGTTTGTTTGTTTGTTTGTTTGTGTCTTTTTTTTTCTTTTTCCTTCTTTTTTTTTACTATTATTATTTTTTTTATTTTTTTCTCTATATTAACATTCTATATCTTTTTCTGTTGTTTTGCTAGTTCTTTTCTTAAATCGATGCAAATGTACTAAGAAATGATGATCATGCATCTATGTGATGATGTTAAGAATTACTGATTGCATATGTAGAATGGAATGATTTCTAAATGTTGTGTTAATTTCTTTTTTTTCTTTAATTAATAAAAAAAAAAGAGAACAGGAACAACAACAACAAAAAAAAAAACCTATCAACATGGGTGGCCCACGGTGGCTCAGCAAGTAAGAGTGCTTGCCAAAAGGACCCGGGTTTGATTCCAGTGCCTGCCCATGTTAAAAAAAAAAAAAAACCTATCAACAAATAAAAGCCCAAGACCTGATGGCTTCAGAGGTGAATTCTACCAACATTCCAGGAAGAATTAATACCAATCCTGCAGAAATTCTTCCAAAAAACTGAGAAGGAGTGAACATTATCTGACTTACTCTATTAAGCCAAAGTCATCCAAATACCCAAGCCAGGTAGGGATATTACAAAACAAGAAAATGACATACCACCTTCTCTAATGAACAGAAAGAATCCTTTCCTGTTCCCAATCTTAAGAGAAAAAGGTTTTAATATTATACGTTAAATTATAAAGTTTGTATGGATTTTATAGATACATTATAAAATTAAGGAAACCCCATTCTATTTCAAGAATTTCCCAGTTCTGTGATTGTTACTGCATTTTATCAAATATTTGTTATGCATTTATTCAGATAATATCATTCCACTACCACCCCCCGAAAATGTGAGGCAGCACACTGACTGATTTTTCAAATGTTAAAAGCCTTGTGTTTCTGGGTTTTTTTGTTTGTTTTTTAAATTTTTGATTCAAATCCTTTACTTGTGGTGAGTTGTGCTTGTCTAGGATACAGTTTTTTAAATCTGAATGTTCAATAATAATATCCTCTTACTGTAGGAAATACTTGGGATATATTGTGATATGCCATAATGCTTTTCTGATAGTAGTAATATTTTTCTCATTTTCTCTTAAGCTGTTTACCAGAGATTTATCAATTTTATTCTCTTCAAAAGGTCACCTATTGGTGTTAATTCTCTCTGTCAGGCTTGACTTACATTTTATCAATTTTTGCTCCGGTTTTAATTTCTCCGCTTGCTCTTTTTTGTCTCTCCTCCTATGTCAGGCTCCACTCTCTGGCTGCTCATATGCAGACTAAGCAATCGGCCCCATATGCAAGAGCAACCTCTTCTCTTTCTCAATTATGAAATTCTTATCTCTCTCTGGGTTTTAACTTATTTGGACATTTTTGTATCTGATACTCTCTAGTGAGTTTTTTAAATGATGATTTTTAGTTTATCTGATGTTTTCTTGGTATTGGAAGAGGAAAGACAATTAATCCCATTCTTCTATATCACAACCAGAAGTAGCCTTGCATAGTGATATTCTTAATATAAAATTTCACATTCCTTCTTTCCTAAAGGTGCAGCCTTGATCTTGACATTCGGACGGGTTGGCAATTTTGTCCTTTCAATTGTTTAGGAAAGTGAGAAGGTAAGAGAGAATAATTAGTGTCATTCTCTGTGACTTATTGAACATAGATGTGTTTGGGGACACTGTGGCATTGCCTCACATTATAGAAAAATGAATAATAACCCCCAGTGATTTATAACATTTTTGCAATAAATGACACACTGCGAAGTACTTGGTCAATCCTCAGGGTTTCAGCTATGCAACCTTACAAAGATCCTTGTATTGTTTTGGGATCAACATCAAAAATTTTTGGACTATGAGACTCTGAAAGATCCTCTGGGCAGACTTCTACCTGCCACGATTTCCAAAAACCTGCTGCTTCACTCGCTATACATATATCCCAGAACTTCCCCACCAGCCCTGAGAAATCTATACACCCCTTATCTGGGGTTATTTTTCTTAACCTCATATTTAAGAAATTTTCTTGCTTCATATTTTATACTCTAACTTCCATTTACAAGTCCATCTTTTCATCAGATAAATGCAGCTGGCTCCCTTAAATTATACCCTTTAGGGTGTGAGTAAATCCACTGCACCCCTTCTTTAGAAGTTCAGGTACATTTCAATGTGTTTCTGTTTCACTGAAAATCTATTTTCCCAAAGCGAACAGTCAGCAGTTTCCTGGTGTTCGGTAAAGCTATACTGCTAGACAAATGAAGTTAGCCACCGCCCTGAACTTTACCTAATCTGAACGATATTTTTTCATTCACAAAGTCCCTGAACATAACAATAAGGATTAATTTATTAAAATAACTTCCTGTCTTCCCTGGAGAATATGCCAGCATGTACACAATCCATCAACACCTCTTATTTGCATAATAATCATATTGTAATATATTTACGTCTAATGTTTATGAGAATTCAAGGAAATGTAATATAACAAGTATTCTTTCATCCACTTTTCTCTATTCTTCAATTTTATTAGCTATGTCATTTTTCCTTGCTTTCACTAAATTTGCACTTCATTTCTGAAGTTTTCTTTACACTAGGAGAAAACCTATATTATATATCTATGAAGAGTTTCAAAGATCTCCTTACTCAGTCTAGAACTTTGTGGTCAATCCTTACTGTCCCTGCATTTATCCTTTATAACCTGCCCTACCACGTTTTCTAACCAGGAAACTCTGGTACAAATGAACCATATGACTACTGAATATATGATCATACTTTTCAAAACAAAAGAGAAATAGACTCATATTGAGCAACGTTTTCAGTCTCTCAACTCTTCTTTTTCAGTTGCTATAAAGATGGTTTTATTAATTGCACAATAAATTAGAAAAAAAAAGTCCTAGAGGTAAGATCCCAGTCAAAACTCTTAAGCATTGTCCAGAAGGATGATGCTAATTGTTACAGTAGTAGCTGATTTTCTTCAGGGAAGACTGTCCCTCTGGGGGTCTCTTCTGGCCCCACATTTGTATCCTGGTCATAAATACCTTCTTTATGGGATTTTCTCACTACTTCATTAACTGATTAGTAGGGACGGTGACCCATAGGAAGGTCCAGTGCTTCTGTGGTTAAGTGGGAACTCTAATTTTGGAATTCGGTATTAAGAAGCTGACGCACTCAGCACTGTAAGCTTAAATATCAACTTTATCAAAAATAAAGACAGTATCTTGGCCTCCATTTGCTGACCTCTTTTTCCTTATCTCTGTATCTGCTCAGAAGTTGAGTAGAAAAGAAGGTTCCCATAATTCAGACTGCCTAAATCCCAAGCTTTGCTTATCTGACTGGCTTCTTTTCAATGGCTTCTCATGGCACTAGGTATATAATCCTTTAAGACTTTGCATGGCCTATCCCCTGCCATCCTCATCAATCTCATTGCAAACAACTCATTTCTTCACCTACTACACCACAGTCACATTTATCTTTATTCTCTCTCTGAGCATGCCAAAACTTGAGTGGCCAGGACCAGCAAAATTCCTGTTCTCTTGAAACTTTCATCGGTGATGATATTCCATGATTTATTCATTCAGCATGTTTCTATTACTGTGTGTAAGTTTTTGTGTCGACATGTGCTCTCATTTCTCGAGTGGATTATCTAGGAGTGGAATTGCTGGGTCATGTTCAAACTATTTTCTTGTCTGCACAGTTGTACATTTCCATTAGCAATGTATGAGGGTTCCAATTTCTCCACATCCTCACCATCACCTGTTAGCATCTGTCTTTTTACTGTAACCATTCTGATGGTTGTGAAGCCATATGTCAATGTGGTTTTGAGTTACATTTCACTAATGACTAATGATGTTGAGAATCTTTTCATGTGCTTATTAGCCATTTGTATATTCTTTTCTGGAAAAATGTCTATTCAAATCTTTTGTCCATTTTTGATTGGGTCATTTGTGCTTTTATTCTTTATTATTAAAAATGATTTTCATATCTTCTGGATGCATTTTCCTTATTAGATATATGATCTGCAACTATTTTCTCTTTTTCTGTGGGTAGTTTTTCTTTCGTTTTCTCTGAAGCACAAACATTTTAATGAAGCTCAATTTTTGTATCCTATTTCATTGCCTATGCTTTGGATGTCATGATCAAGAATCGTTGTCTAGTCCAAGGTCACAAAGATTTTACCCTATTTTTTTGTCTAAGAGTTTTAGATCTTTAGCTCTTAATTTATGTCTATGACCCATTTTAAGTTAATTTTTGTATATATTGTGAGGTAAGGTCCAATTTCATTCTTTTGCAGGTACATACCCTGTTGTATCAATACCATTTATTGAAAAAAAGCAGGCTTTCCCCACTGATTTTTCTTAAAATTCATAAAAAACCAATGGACTAGATATGGTGGAATGGGAAGTTTAGAGTCATGTGTGTCACTATAGGAAAGTTGGAGGTTAAAACATGGGAGTATATAACACAGTGACTCTTTTGGTAGACAATGTCTATGATTAACTGCAAAAATATCAGGAAGTTATTTCATGAACACTATTACAAGGAGTTAATAATAGAGGGGGCAAGGGAGGTAATGTACCTATTGCAAACTATGAACTATAGTTAACAGTAATATTTTAATACTCTTTCATCAACAGTTAAATGTACCACACCAATACTATGGGTCAGTAATGGGGCAGGGGGAGATAATGGGTATGTGAAGATTTGTGCTTTCTTTTTTATTTCTTTTCTGCAGTAATGAAAATGTTCTAAAATTGATCATGGGGACGTATGATACTCTGGCCAGTGATTATATACTTTGGATGGTGTGTGAATATATCTCAATAAAATTGCATTAAAAATACATTTTTAAAAAAATCTGAAAATAAAATAAAATAAATAAATCAACCATAGATATAAGTATTAATTTCTGGACTTCCAGTTCTATTTCAGTTTTTATCTTTATGCCAGTACCATAATGTCTTGATTACTTTAGCTTTGTAGTGTGTTCTAAAATTGGGAAGTATAAGTCTTCCAACTTTGTTCTTTCTCCAGATCATTTTGGCTATTTGGATCTCTTACATTTCCATATAAATTTTAGGAAGAGCTTGTCAATTTTTGCAAAACAATAAAAAAAAAAACAGCTGGGAGCTTGACAGGCACTATGTTGAATCTGTAGATCAATCTGAGAAATATTACCACTTAATGATGCCAAATCATCTGGTCCATAACATAGGATATCTTTCAATTTATTTAGATCTTTAATTTCTTTCACCAGTACTGTAGCAGTTTTCAGTGTAAAAGTCTTACACTTTTTCTTAAATTCATTCCTATTTTATTCTTCTTATACTATTATAAACAGCACTATTTTCTTTCATTTCCTTTTCAGATTGTTCATTGCTAGTATATTGAATTACAATTGATTTTTATATTTCCTCTTATATTATTTATTAATAGACAATTTGTAGCTTTATCTTTAATCCCCCAACAGTGGTATACAGCAGGTGTTATTATGCCATTTTTACAGATGCTGAGAAGAAAGAGGAATGCTGAGACCCAGTGACATTAAGAAAAAGGCTTGCATAACAAAGCAATATGTTGTAGAGACTGGCAACAAATCACATTGATTTAAATGACCTCTAAGATCATCCACATCTAATATGTCATGCTCCTCCCGATAAACCTTGGCTCCTTACCTTAATGACTTATTCTTAACGTTAGCTTCTGAGCAAATTAATAATAGTTTTTTACACCTCAAGTATGTCCCATCTTTTTATGTTATCATGCATGTAAATCTGCAAAATAATAACTTATTTGATTGTTCTAAAATGACTTCATCCTCAGTAAAGTGTCCTAATATTTTTGTAAAAGTAGAAACTACCACTTATGTCATCATGAAGACATTTTATCTTTGTGCAAGTATTTAAATATCCTTCAAGGATTAAACATAAATGACGTTTCAAAATAAGGTGTGAGGGAAGGGGTTATTTAAAACACTACACTTTTAATCTGTTACTGATTCCATTTACTCAAGATTAAATGGAATTCTGCATACCTGGGCAGCCAGGAGAACTGTGGAAGTGTCATGAGCCAGAAATACTGAGAACAAACTTGATGGGAATTAAGTAAAAATTTAGTTTTCTCAGTTTTCATTCCAGGCGATCGTTTGCCCTGGATTCCAAAGTCCAGATATGAATTGGGACTCTATAGTTGTGAAATCACATTTCAAGAAATATTTTCTTTCATTGGGTTTCAACAGCTCTTTATATCAGCCTGCTTTATCTAGAGTCTAAAAAGAAAACTGCTGTGGCACCACTCAGAGTAATAAACGAATCCCTTGGCCATATCTGTTTCCACATTTATACTGGCCAGGATCGCTGAAAAAGGAATTGTGCTGCATTACAATTTCAAAAATAGGCAGAGATTGAAAATTAATGCACCAAAGAGCATGTCGTCTTGGCCTTTTATCTAAAGGGCAAGTACAGACAAATGAGGGTGTAGCGCTGTGTGCCATATATAGGGATTTGTTTCCTGCGCAAAACTCCAAAGAAAACAGTGTATTCAAATGGTAATGAGAGTGGGTCTGGGTGCAGATAATGGTATATTAAACTTGGATGAGCTAATTGTGCATTTTCATGTGAATCAGCCTCCTGCTAAGACGCATTAGGAATGCACATTAAAGAGATAGAAAGTGCTGTGCCTTTTAATCAAGTGTCTTATTTCTAACAACACAATTAGTATGGCGAGCATCCTGGTAAGTGGAATTTTTGACTGAAATTTAATTGTGCAGCCTGGAAATTTGAGTCCATTTCAAAGCTGTAAGAATAGACTCATGTGAAGGAGGGATATGAAGTGGTTAAAAAAGAGAGTGGACTCGAATAGGAATTGATCAATTTCTTTTCTCTTAAAAACTAAATACACTGGACTGTTTAGCTGAATTCTTACTTGGAATCCACAAAAAATTCTCACAAAATATCAGTCTGCAGATGGTGCTGAGGAAATGGCAGTCGTGACTGCGGTGGCAATGCTTAGAAAATTGAGAAGCATTTCTGTAAGAGAGTGACAGAACTCATGGGGAGCCACGGCTCCTGCCATTGCCTCGGATGGAGAGATGCAGCACACAGGGCAATCTGCATCTAGAAGAGCAGAAAAATACTCATATGATTATGATTAGACATGTAGCAGGAAAGCAAAAAAATGTTCTTATTTACTACAAAATTGAACTGCGAGTCAGCCCTGAAATTCTGAAAGTCCTAGCAGAATAATGTTCATTTTGTTCCAGTTCATGTCATACCACACTTCAAAAAGGCAAGCACTAAAAATCTGGTTGCATCTGATCCGAAAGCATGCTGAAGAGAGATAAATAAAGAACAAAAAAACACCATAAAAATATTTTTCTCTTACAAAGATATTTCTAAATATTGAGGTCATTTCTGTCCGATTCTGGGATAATAGTACACTGACCACATACCACCATCCTTCTCTCATTCCTAACACTGTCTTGAGAGTAGCCGATCAACCCAGGTAGGAAAACTGCTGGTAGACCATGGAGAGTGCATCAGAGACCATAAGCCCTGCTGGGATTTCCAGGGTAGAAAATCAAGGCAGTGCTTCCTTCTCCAAGGGACCAGGAGTAAAAGACGAGGTAAGGGAGATGCTCATGAAGAGTCCCAGTGGCTGAAGCCTTAGGGTCTCTTGAGGACTGGCAATTCACATCCATCTGTTTATTGTGATGCTTAGAACAGCTATTCAATTGTGCAAAATCTGTTGGCACCGGATGGAAGGAAGTAGCACCTTTGTCCAGGTGTCAGAGAAATAACAGCTGGCCCCTTGCACCCAGGGGAAAAAAAATAGCAAACCGCAGAAAGGCTTCTTCCCCAGTCCTCAGCAGAAGAGTTAGAGTCTATAAGCTCCTTCACCCTTAGGCCACAAGAGAACAGCTCTGTCTTCCATCACTTGCTAATTATACCACTGCAGAAGAGACAGAGGAATGTCTAGGCATACTGCTAAAAGAATACGCAGCCATGAACAAGTTGAAGAAATGTACAGATAAGCTTTCATCACAAAGATTGTCACATTTCTAAAGAAAAAAAGGAGAGGAAAAGAAGATATAGAACATGAGGTATAGGAAAAACTTATCAAATCTTAGAGAGAATTTAAAGTAGAAGAGCAACTCAGTTGAGAGAGACCAACTGAAATCTAGAGGAAAATGATGTAACCTGCTCACAGAGACAAATACTCAACAGATACATAATCTTAGAATAGAATGAGTCATTAATTAAACTTCTACCTTAAACATGACCTCACCACAGATCGTTCTACAGCTGATTTCGACCTAATTTTTCTTTTGTATGCTGTGGGTGCAGGATCACATTTCATTCTTTCTTCGTTATCGCAGCACTACCTGTTGAACTTTTTTCTGAGCGCATATGCTGGGAATCGAACCGGGTCTCTCACACGGCAGGCGAGAATTCTACCACTGGGCTACCCTTGCACCCCCTTTGCACCTAATTTTTAAAGGACATTTTACTAGTTCTTTCCAGGTCATAGAAGATATGGAAAGAATTCCAACTCATCACATAGAGCTAGAATGATTTACTGACGTTTTAAATAAACAAAACACTTAACTCACACAAACTATAAAAATAAGATCACTGGTAAAAATTTACAAACATACTGAGGGGATCTTCATAAGATAATCCTATTTTAGGATATAAAATAATCATTTGCCAAACCTCCATAAACAAAAGTAAAGGATAAACAATAGGCTTAGGAAAGTGTTTAGAATGAATATGACAAACAAAAGGATAATGCTACTAAATAAACAGAGTTCTTCTAATTAATAAGAGTAGACTAAACAAACCAATAGAAAACTTAGCAAAAGATATTAGCAGGCAAGGACATGCAAATGGCCATTAAACACAAAAAAGACTTCAGCATCATTAAGAATCAGATATATACATAGTAAATGAGATAAAAAAAAATTTTCACTCATCAGATCAGTCAAAGCTAGAAAGTTTATGGCATTCTGAGGAACAAAGAATTGGGGGAGAAAGGGAATTTCCACCATTGCTAATAAAAAGGTGAATTGCAACAATATTTTTGCAAAATAATTGGGCAGTTTCTATAAACTGAAAATATACCTACTATTTGTCCAATCTATCACACATTTTGAAAAATCAACTCCAAAATATCAGACTTTAAATTTTTTGTCGGGAAAAAAAAAAGAACATGTGTGAATAAAGAAAGCTGGGGAAAAAAAGAATATGTGTGAATACATAGAAAGGTTTAGATAAGTATGCCTCAAATTATTAAAAGTCTATTGAGGGGGGAGGGTAGATTGGAGAGGTGATATTAACCTTATTTTTAAATATCCCCCCCTTTTTTTTTTTACTTATTGCTATAAATATGTACTTTTTTCTTTTGTGTTAAGAAAATAAAATGTTACATATACATGTTTGTGTGTATACATACTACATGTTATATATACATTTTATATCATATAATATGTATTATGTATGTATAAATATGCATATACCTGTTTGTGATATGCACTAAATATCTGTCCTTAGTTTACAGTCCTTAAATCACAGTATAAGAAACTTTAGACTAAAATGCTCTTTGGATTCAGCTGAAGATGTCAGGAATGTGAAGATGTTGGATTACCCTTAAATGATTTGCTAGATCTGCACGGTACTTCCTTTAGTGAGTGATAAAAAGGCAACTTCTCACTCTTTCCCATCTAGTGAGACTTGAAGAGGAAGCTGTGTCTCCAGGCCATTGCCTCAACCTTCATTTAAAACCGTTTCCTCAAAATTACACTCTCAAAAGAGGATCATATGATTTCCCCAACCCACAGGTCAACTGCTTTAAAGGGGCAGGCATAGGAGGCGTGCCCTTAGAATTGCTACAAAGGAGCATGGAATGATGAAACACCATCTTTATACGTAGAATTTAATCTGTTTCAGGCTGGGAACCTTGCCATGGCAATAGCTTCTCTGTTAACTGCAGTGTCTTCTCATTGCCAAACTTGGAGGATAATAGTAACTACTTTATAGGTTCCATGTATGCATTAGAAGTAATGTCAAACCCCCTGGCTGGCCATCTAATGAGGGCTGCAGATTTATCTCGCCCTCGTTACAATTATTTTTCTGTCAACGCAGTAAGTGGTCATGCGTGGGGTGGCATCTGTTAACATCTCCCATCTCGGAATAAAACTCAAGGACATCTTACTTGGTTTTATGGGATTAATGTTAAATATTTAAAGAAATGTTAAGCAGAAGAAAGATGGCACATCCCACGGTGGCTCTGAAGGGTACAATTAGGATCACCATGGCAGTTATTAATCTGTTAAAATCTGATTTTAACTTAGTAAAAGGAAAACTTAACAACTGTGAAACAATGGAGGGAGTAATGCTATACTCATAAGCCCTTTTTGAGCGGAAGGAATGGAACCAGACAATGGAAGCCTTAGAGTATTTCCCTCCCTGACACTCTCGTTCCAGCCCTTGACTCCTGGAAGCCCAGCAGGGAGACAGCTGAGGCAGTGGAGCACAGGGGCAAAAGAGATAATGAAGACACTGTGCTTAATTTAGAAGATTACAGCTGAAGAGAAAAGACCAGCAAGTGGTTTCAACCAATGCAGTTGACAGATGGCTACCATTTTGTACAGTTTAGCCATAGACAACTTCCGTGTGTTTCTGTCTAATTAAATCCCACAATCCCATATGAATCTTAACTTTTCAGAGATTTCTGTTTACACTTCTTGCAGCAGTTTTATGTCTTTCAATGGGATTAACTAAAAGCAGCTCAGTCGTTTGTTTATCCAAATCCCTCCTTGTTAGTCCAGATTTTTATGTACATTTATTTCACAACACTAACAACCATAAAAGCTAAAGTTATGGATATTTTTCCTATTTGGAGTCTAGATTTACCTACACATCTCCAGTTGTGGTGATACGCAGCCAAAGATTCCAAATATATGTTGCTGATTCTTCCCAGAAGAGTCTTTTTAAATAGAAAATATGAACATCAAGAATGAAATTGGGGGGCGGGCCGCGGTGGCTCAGCGGGCAAAGTGCTTGCCTGCTATGCCGGAGGACCTCGGTTCGATTCCCGGCCCCAGCCCATGTAACAAAAACGGAGAAACAGAATACAATAAAACAAGAAAATGTTTAAAAATGTTTCCCTTTCTTCCTTCCTTCCTTCCTTCTATCCTTCCTTCCTTCTCTCTGTCTTTCCTTAAAAAAAAAAAAAAAAAAAAAAAAAAAAAAAAAAAAAAGAATGAAATTGGAATGCCTGTCATTCATATTAATGAACTTCATTCCTATAAAGCTCATGTGCGAAATGGTCTGGTTGGTAAACACAAGGCAAAGCTGGGATCTCTGGTTTTCCCACCCAGTTGTCAAGTCAGAGTAGCATAGAGAAACTTCAGTAGCTAGATACTAAGAAATTAGAAACCTCTGATTAATCATAATGACTTGTTAACTTAGACGTTCTTTATTTGAGGTAGCAAACAGAAAGAGGCATAGATACAATATAATCGATAAAATAGAAGAAAAGTAGGACCTCTAATTCAAGGAAGCAAGCAGGACTAATTATGCTTTATTATTAAAATTGTCCATGAACCTATGTGAAGTCAGAATAGAGGTCTCGGTTTTAAAACTCGGAACTACAAAAATGCATTAATAAGACATTTATATCAGTACTAACTTTTAATGGAAATACTTATATGTGGGACCTCAATTTATTGGACAATAAGTAACATTCCTGACAATATCTTCAACAGCAGGTTCATAATTATTAAACTTTTAAAAAGTTTATACTTTATGTTTATGTTTTTAGCCTCTATTTATTTATATTTAATTTGAGCTCTAGCAGTAGTTTCACTCCTTTGTAAGCTAAAGAAAATTCTTCCAGACATGTCTGAGTGAAACCTTTGTTACAGTAAGCAATAAGCTGTAGACAGAATCGATAGAAAACAGCAGTTATATAGGTACAACCTACAAAGAGGGAACATACTATTTGTATTTGTGTTCATGCTCCTATGGAAATATCACTACAGCATTCACAGAATCATTATTTAGTAAGAAGGATTGGGCAGACAAACAAAGCAGTGGCTTTTAATGATCATTGGACATAGACACTAAGATTAGAATTTATAGTGAATATAATGTAACCTCACCATCATGAAAATAAAGATCCCATGATCAGGGGGAAGAGATAGAAGACAGCTATCATAATTTTAGCTTCTCATTAGAAATATCCAATCATCTCTCACTTATTATAAAATAAATCTCAAACTCACCATTACAAATAAAACCTCATTCTATAGTATTGTCATTCACTCCTCCAAGTGCATAAAACCATGCTTTAACAGAATTTACATTACTTTTACATGCCCTGAAAAAACTTCCCTTCATTGCATTTATCCCTGTTGGGATTTTACCTGGATTTGTGTGGCTACTTCCTTACTATCTATCTCCCTCTTAGGTTGTAATTCCTACGTCTATTTTGGCTAGTTATCATAGCCATAATACTTGGCATTCAGTAGATGCCCAATAAATGTTTGTCTTAAATAATGACAATAAATCCTGCACATCCATAACCTCCCTTTGAATGCTATTTTCATTTCCTTCATTACTTTTCATCTCATAAAAGATCTAATAATCTTTAGTTTCACACTGTTCAAACCATCCTGAACACTGTTGTCAGTTGTTTTCTTAAACTACAGTTGTATCAAGTCACACTTCAACTCAACTATTTCCCAAAATTCCTCACTGTCTAGAGTTTAAGCCAGACTTTCTCAATTGTGGCTCCCAAACAGAATTAAACCTCAATCCTTGGACACCCCAATATGTAATGGGTTAACAGTCTCTCATTCATCTAAATTGGTACTAGCCAATCTAGTACCCTTCTTCTCTCATTCATCTAGATTGGTACTATGTATCATCATTGGGAGAATCAAGAAAATAGTCACATTATTATTTGTTCTCTTTGTGCATGCACTTTTATTTTCCTTTTACCTTTGCAATCATCTTCAAGTAATCACTGTGTAAACAATAAAGTAGAATGAAATTACATTAAGTCATATGCAATGAGTGTTAGAATATTTTAACAATTAAGACAAGGCAATTAAAATATTTTTCTTCCTTATTTATATTATTTTAAGTAGGGCTTAATTCTCTTGTGGAACTCCTGTTGAGAAAGACTAGTTCCAAATGCACATTATGGTGGTCTTAATTTTCTGATCTTTTCTCTCATTACTTCACTTAAATAGCCCCTGGTATCATCCAAATTGGACTTTTCAAGTTACCCTTGGGATTTCAGTCTCTACCCATTAGCAGTCCCACTTCCTTGCTACTGTCTAAGTGGGTAAGGGTCGCTATGACAAATGAGTCAATTATACACAATGAGTTGGCTTAAATAGCAAGCACTATTATCCCATGTTTCGATGGCCCTAAGTCCAAAATCAAGATGTCAGCAGGGCCATGCTTTCTCCCGAAGTCAGTAGCATTCTGAGCATGGCAGTTCTCTGTCACATGGTGATCTCTCCCCTCTCTCTGGCTTCTTCTAACTTCATTTGTACTGGTTTCTTCTGACTTCTCACTGTGTTTGAATTTCTTCTCTTTATAAGACCTCTAGTAATTTAGCTTAAGACCATCTCTTATTCAATTTGGCCACACCTTAAGTAATAATAGCATCCTCAGCAGGTTCTATTTACAAATAGGTCATAGTCACAGGAACAAGGATTAAGATCTGGGCATGTCTTTAGTGGGGGATATGGTTTAATTCTGCCACAGTCACTGTGCACCTTTCAGGGTAAAATCTTGGCCAGTCTTTAAGATCAATCAGAAATGCCCCCTGAAGCTTTCCTTTAATGTCCCTTTAAACTTTCATTGCTTCTTTGACCTTCCTGGATATTGGTGCACTTATTAAATTTAACTAACCATTACAGCTTTTTTTTAACCTCTCCTACCAGTTCCTTGAAGGTTGAACTTTTGGTCAGAGCAAACAGCATGGTGTCTTTTGCACAGTAGATGCTAGGTATAAAGGGCAGACAAGCATGTGCTGAGGGAAGGGGTCAATACAGAGATGTAGAATCATGAAAAGATGTAGGAGAAAGTGCAAAGTACTCTGATTCAGGGGCTCTCAAAGTTGCCCTTACATCATCAATGCCTAGCAGCAAGAACCAGTGCTCATAGCAAGCAGCAACATAGCAGCAAGATTAGTATCAGGAGAAAAAAATCAATTATCATTTTTACCTCTCTTTAAAGATTTGTGTTCTTAATTAAAATACAAGATTCACATGCTCACACACACATAACCCCCCTCACAGGCTTTCTAAGTTACAGAGAGAAAGAAGTCTAAGCTTGATCGCTATCTACTCCAGGAAAAGTGATTGGCATAATTGAAAATAACAAGACAATTCCTTGCTAGATTTCACAGTAGCTCCATCCTTCAAAATTCTCAGTGCTACAGACCACAGTGGTTCAGCAGGCAGAGTTCTCGCCTGCTGTGCTGGAGACCCGGGTTCGATTCCTGATGCCTGCCCATGCAAAAAAGAAATTCCCAGTGCTTCTTCTGACTTCGGTTAAGAATCACTTTTGTGAGCAGGTTACTACAGTTCCTTCTGAGCAACTGTTTATCAGTTCCTAAATGACAAAAATTATAATAGATGAAAGATCAAAACAGAAAAATAAAAACCATATAGTATAAGATGTAAAAAAAAATGAAGCATTAAAACAGATATTGAACCAAGTATCATAAAACTGAAAGTAGAATAAGTGATATATCAGAATAAAAGTGAACAAGGTAAATCCATCTATTAAACTTCTGAGAACTAGATAACACAACATGGTACACCTTCCTACCTGAGCAGCATAAGACCAAGTTCTTCTTTAAAGATGTATTAAGAGCAACTTGCACTAGCCCCACCAGCTCACCAACCCTGTTTGCCAAGGAAAACTGTACTATAATAGCAAATGGTTACGTTTTCAAGATACTCTATGATGAAGCTCCCAAAACTGAAAATATAAATAATGTGATCAAAAGAACATCTCAGAAGCCAAGCAGCTACTTGAAGAAAGCATGTGGTATAATACCTTTCAGCCTGTAAACATTACCAAAGTCATAGCTCATGAGAAAGTTGAAAAACTAGAACACAGCTGATTAAAAACAATTTAAAAATAAAGCAGTGGGTTTTAAAGTACTAAGTTGAACTAGTTAACATTTCAGTCTTCAGTCTTTTCATTGTAAATGTAATAAAAACATTTTAATAACGTCTCATCTCCCAGCTACTTGAAATGCTATACTCAGTAAGCCAGTTTGCCTATTAAACACACAGACACACACACAGAGGAGGAATTGCATACACTGCTTATTTTTATCTCTACATAACAAAAGGTTCTTTAAAAATCCACGCACACACATTTATCTGTGAAATGGGAGTAAATACAGAACTCAGGGGTCATTGTGCAGATTCCATGGGATTGCACAACCTAAGACATTTAGCTCTGTACCTTGCACACTTAATAAATATTTAATAGATGTCATCATTATTAAATATCACCATCCGTTTGTAATGTCACAGATGGCCACGTGGCATGTTGGGTGTGGGGTCTGAGCTGTGCTAAAACAGAGGAAGGTTTATCATTGGTGTATCTGACTTCCGCAAACTTAACTGTTTGCCCCTGAGGAGAAGAACAGAACAAAGAGCAAGTGCTGGCAGTCTTCTCTTCACGCCACTCCATGAACATATGCCACAGTGTGACCCAAGCAACAGAATCTGCTGTTTCTTCAGCCACTCCATCTGCCTCCAATATTGTGCATATTTCACCTAATTAAGTACAATTCTAGGGTACATATATATATATATATTTTCATGCCAAACACAAGCCAGACAATTTATCTGATTCTCAATTCAAGAAACAAGGATTACATCAGTGCTGCAGGAAAAACTGTCTGCAGATTTAGGGGGCAGGGTGGTAATTCATGTCCAGACATTGCTTATTATGAGTGATTTGTGTACATTTTCAAGAGAAATGTTTTCCTGTATGCCAGTTCCACCTTATAGGCAGACTTCAGAAGGCTCCCTCTGTGTAGAGTGTATCTCCACTCTGTAAATATAAGAGAGGAAAAAGTCACAAGGAAACAACAATGATTCTTAATGGTCTCGTTAATGCAGGGGGCATGCAACAGAACTCAAACCCAATCCAGAAAAACAAACACCAAAGATGGTTTGATCTTTGAGAGCCAGACAAAAGCTCACTTAGCTTATTCTTACATTTATTTTAAGGGTAAGAAGCAAAGATGCTGCAAGAATAAAAAGGAACCTTGGTCCTAACTGGAAGGTGGTTCAGCAAGAGCTGCAGGGGGTTTGAGAAGAGGGACAGCCCCAGGAAAGGTCAATGGCCTCAAGCCATGGACTGGAGACATGGCTAAAGGGATCTGGAGACATAGAAAAGCTTAGGAGATGGAGATGTACATTCTGCAGGCAAAGGCTTCTTTGGTGTATGTATGTACGTGTGTGTGCATGTGCATAGATGTCAAAAGAGAGAGACAGAGATTTGCAGAGAATAATAGAAGCCAGTGCCAAATGATAACACTGAACATTTAGGTTTCTGCCACCTTGGCAGTGATAGTCAGATCTACATGATTCCTTGATATAGGGATCTTAAAGTCCTAGTTGGCTGGGCTCTCACTAGACTTGGTTAGGGGGTCAGTGGATGTGCTGGTTTGAAAGGATGTATGTCCCCTAGAAAAGCCATGTTTTAATCTAAATCCCATTTCATAAAGGCAGAGTAATCCCTATTCAATACTGTATGTTTAAAACTATAATCAGATCATCTCCCTGGAGATGTGATTTAATCAAGAGTAGTTGTTAAACTGGATTGGGTGATGACATGTCTCCACCCATTTGGGTATGTCTTGGTTGGTTTACTGGAGTCCTATAAAAGAGGAAACATTTTGGAAAACGAGCGGTTCTGAGAGAGCACAACGACATAGTCATGAGAAGCACAGTCCACCAGCCAGTGACCTTTGGAGATGAAGAAGGAAAATGTCTCCCAGGGAGTGTCATAAAACAGGAAGCCAGGAGAAGAAGCTAGCAGATGACGCCATGTTCACCATGTGCCCTTCCAGATGAGAGAGAAACCCTGACTGTGTTCACCATGTGCCCTTCCATTTGAGAGAGAAACCCTGAACTTCATTGGCCTTCTTGAGCCAAAGTATCTGTGCTGGTTTGAAAGGAAGTATGCCCCCTAGAAAAGCCATGTTTTAATCAAAATCCCATTTCATAAAGGTAGAATAATCCCTATTCAATACTGTATGTTTGAAACTGCAATCAGATCATCTCCCTAGATGATATGATTTAGTCAAGACTGGTTGTTAAACTGGATTAGATGACATGTCTCCACCCATTTGGATGGGTCTTGATTGGTTTAGTGGAGTCCTGTAAAAGAGGAAACATTTTGGAGAAAGAAATTCAGAGAGAGCAGAGCAGAACAGCATAGCCATGAGAGCAGAGTCCACCAGCCAGCAACCTTTGGAGATGAAGAAGGAACATGCCTCCCAGGGAGCTTCATGAAACAGGAAGCCAGGAGAAGAAGCTAGCAGATGACACCAGGTTCACTATGTGCCCTTCCAGATGAGAGAGAAACCCTGACTGTGTTCCTCATGTGCCCTTCCACTTGAGAAAGAAACCCTGAACTTCATCGGCCTTCTTGAACCAAGGTATCTTTCCCTGGATGCCTTAGATTGGACATTTCTATAGACTTGCTTTAACTGGGACATTTTCTCGGCCTTAGAACTATAAACTAGCAACTCATTAAATTCCTCTTTTTAAAAGCCATTCTGTTTCTGGTATATTACATTCCAGCAACTACCAAACTAGAACAGTGGATAATTACTGCAGACATTTAGGATTCATTGAGATCAAAAATACTCATCTGTCAAGAATTGAAAAATAAGGAACCAAACTAATACAATCGCTCTTTCTCCAGTCATCTAGTTTAAAAGTTCACCTTGCTCTCAGTCACATGCATGCAATCCAGGTTAATTTTCTAGCCAGCTGGCCGAGAGGAATGACTGTGCCCCACAGATGTTGGAGATGTTTCTTTAGAGGAATCTGTGAAGGCTGGGCTTTATCATTCATTTCTATTCCTCTTCCTGGAATGTGACTTATGCACTGGCTGCTCTGTTGGGGTGGGTGGGAAAAGATGGAAGTGCTGCTCTGTGATGGATAGTCTCTGTACAAGTTTTCACTGGGAGGGTAAGGAACTGGGCAGGGAGACAGGGATTTCTGATGAAAGTCCATCAGTCCCTTTGAACAAAGGCTTCACGCTTAAAGCCAGAGAGAAAGTTAGAAAATTAATTTGCTGAAACTGGCTGCATCTTCATCAAAAGGGCTAACTCTGTGTTTTGTGGATGGGACTTTTTGTCATCTTCAGTTTTTATAAATATATGAGTTGTGAGCACAGCCAGTAGCCCTAGCATTCCATTAAAAGGGCAGCAATTATGTCCAAACAAAAATGCATTGTCTATCCTCAACTAATATTGGCATGCTGTCCTTTGCTGGCAAAAAGATAAAGCAGAAGAGACCTAGAAGGACAGAGAATTGCTAAGCAGCTGGCTAATCATGGGCTGTGCAATTATGATATTTTCACTTTGGGTCTGAAAAAGGAAACACTTAAAATGAACGAAGTATGCATCAGCGCCTCTAGCAAAGAAATTAAGCTATCCCATTAACAGCGATTTTTACAAAGGTTTCAAGAAATACTTACTTATTAGGTCTTTTGTTTGACTTGAGCTTCATCCATGTCTCCTAGCATATAAGGCAACTTATACTTAACATTGTGCTCTTTACCGAGGGGTGGTAAATAAAATGTATAGACATTTAGGAAATAGAATACACTTCTTTAAAAAGCAAGAATAATATTAGCTATTTCATATTGTATTTAGTATATCCCTTTTAGTCATTATCTTATTGTTATTACTATCCCTCACTCCAACCATTATGCTGGGCATTTATACCTCATGTCTTTAATGCTTTACAAAAGCCAACAAGACAGGAATTACCATTGTCTTTTACTAGACAAAGAGTTTCAGATTGCAATTAACTTTCTGAAGCTCCCACTGCTAAGTGCCAAAGTCTCTATTAGATCTCATATTAGAACGATGCTAAACTCTACAAACATTCATCTCATCAGCCATGTTTCCACATAAAAACTTGTTAAGAATCAAAGAGAAATGTATAATTTGTATTTTATTATTATATGGGCAAATCTACTAATACTCCTAATGTAATTTGAGACATATTCACTAAAGTTAGCTAGCTTATCCACAAAAGTTTTGTAAATATTAATCTCAAATTACTAAAGCTTTTAAATATTTAATATTAAATGCCCATACATTATTATTGCTTCATCTTTAGGAAATCATCCAAAGAAATAGTCAAAAATGAGAAAGTTATTGCAAATTTTTGCATTACCAGGTTTTTAATCACACCGAAATGATATTTGGCATTCCCCACTAGGAGAATGGTGCTGCGTATTAAACTGGGGAGATTTTGACTGAGGATTAACAATAAATTCTTAGAAAAGGAAGCAGCTACCTAGAAATAAATAGCATTGATTTCCAAAATTTTTCTACCTCCCTCCCACTTTCTACAACCTACCAGGCAAAAGTAGAAGAAAAAAAAAAACAGATATAGAACATCTACCTGTACAATTAAATTAAAACCAAAATTTCTACTTTGAATAAGTATTAACTAATCTGTCTACTTCAAACTATGCATATCTTCATGAAAATTGGAACCACCAGGCTTCCTTTGTATCCTGTAGATAAGAGTCTGCAACTAGAATAACAGATTAAATCAAGGCTACTTCTTTGCTCCATCACTCAACTGGTTCAACTCTAGGCAACTAGTGGACAATTAACATCCTTTTGCTTGAAAGTCTCAAACCAACTTAATCCAATAAAGTTGTTTTGTAAAACTCATACCTATTATAAAAATATTGAGTATATACTCCTTACTCCAAATTCTGGAGTAAACTCAAATTGACAGTGTCAATCAAGGTCTTAGCTGGTTGCATAATCTTTGCATGACTTAGTACCTGGAAGAGCCCTTCCATTGTATCTACTTTTCACAATTTAAAATAGGAAAATAGAAGATCATCTGAACACATTTTCAAAGGTGACTTCTAACTGAGGTCAGTCGCCAATAATTACAATCAATAGAAATCTCATATGCATTCCCCCAGGTCAGAGTGTTGACAAATCACTTATCAGGCACAAGCTGATAAACATGAGACAAGAGAGTGGACGGAAGGGAAACGGAAGATTCTACAGAATGCCCATGGTGAAGTTCACCCTATGAAGACACGTATGGCACAGGCAGTGGAAAAGAAGCAATAAGAGGCTGAGTCACTCAGGTGACTGTTGATTAGAAATCCTTCAGGGGTAGTGGAAAGCACCCTGGCTTAGAAATGGGGAGATTCTGATTACATTCCTGGGTTAGACACTAACTCTTTGTGTGTCCTTAGGCAAGTTGACAAGGGCTCCTGTTTTCTTGTCTCTGAAGGGGGATTTGGGGAAAGAAAGACAATGAACTCAGTTTAGGGTTCCTTCAAGTCCAAATTCTGAAATTCCCAATGGTAGATGCACAGAATATATTGGTTTTTTGAGCTCTTTCCTGCAGCCAAAATCTTGATAGCCTGCATGTGGAGCACAGAAGAATTGAGCCCCACTCCACTTCACAGTTTGCTGATCCTGTTCAGACCCTTCTATCTTAACAGGAGGCTACTGTGTGTGTGTGGGGGGGGGGGGGGGGTGCTATTTCTACACAGTCCTTCACATTTGAGGACTGATTTTCTCAAAATACGGATAGAGAGCTAAGACTACATGAGGCATGTATAACTTTGTATATCCATTTCTGCTCCAGTAGCTTTTCCAGATTAATTGAATACTTAAAGAGAATATTAACTCTTAGAATCTGATAGTAGCATTTAGTATATTTCAAAATGAAATGCATAAATACTTCAGTCTATTCACATCCAAGTTGAAAGACAGCTAAATGCTTTGTCTTTCAGAAAGCGTTAAAGAAAATGCTTTCTCAAAAAAAGAATCCTCAAAAAAAAAAATTTTAAAAAGAGTTTTCCGTGTTTCAAGTGAAATAGAAAATTTCACATTTAAATATTTATACCTACAAATGCATAGGAGCAGGTAATGAATGATAAGCACATCTGTGTGTGTGTGAATTTGTGCAAGTAATGGTAAGTTTAGGTGACTGGGTGGACTGGTGAGTGTGTGAGAGAGAGCAAGAGTGTATATATTATCACGTGTAGACATGTACACATGTAGGCGTGAATATGAATATGTGTGCATAAATGTACCTGCTAATGTGTTTTATTCTACGTGGATATCACTACAGAGATCACATATATTCCAGGTATCAGAAACACACAATGGTCTCCAGTTTCACAGGAATTTTTTCCCACTCAATAATAAATTGTACCTGTGCACACACTAAGAAATTATTCTTGGTGATTTATGAAAGCAATTTAAATCAAGCATAGAAAGGTTTGGCTATTTTACCACAACCATGGAGATAATAATAATTTTTAAAAAGCTTTGATATGGACCTGGGTATAGAGAGAGCAAATAAATATTTCATAAAGGGAAAATATCCTTAAAATAATATACCTGTAATTTATTTTATCTAAAAAATTGGTAACCATACAATATTTATTTTATACAGAAACTTATTTGACAAATAAATCATACATATGCCAAATCATATATATACCAAAAGTCAAAGTAGTACCATAGACAAATGATTTCTATCATTTTGCAAAGATTAAATGGTGTTAGAAATGAGGAAATTATTATGGTGAGAGGTAGAGTGGCAATGATGCAGCTCTAATTTTTCAATGTTTATTGGGAAATTAGGCAGCTCGATGTTAACGGTCATGCTAAATTCATAATGAGGAGGGAAATGATCACATTAACACAGACCATATGTTTACAATCCTTTTGCTATGGTTACTCACCATCTTTAAAGGGAGAGGAAAAGTTCAATGTAAAACTGGGAGGAGAAATAAGAATTTATTCAAAGCTGAAGTCAGAAAGACCAACAACTCTCTTGCATTAGGAATCTTGAATTCTCCCACTTTGCTTATGATTTTCTTAATCAGCCATCAAATTCTCTTTACTTCATTAGTTTCTCCACTGTTCCGTCCATCCACCTACATAAGATTAGTTCTCCTCTCTCTCTTCTCTTCTTTGACTTCCAACCACTTTCCTATATCTGGCTTTTCTTCTTTGTGGTTTGCCTTATCCAATTTAAACCTGAGACCACCACTATTGGTCAGCTTTGTCCTGGGATGCACAAGATCCTGTGCAAGACCACCTCCAAGCCACACCTACCTCCCCATCCACCCCACACTCAAGTCTAAACTCATGACATAGTGGACCTACATTTAATTCCTACCCCCACGCCCAATATGAGTCTCCAGGTATCTACCCAATCTACACATATGTTAAGCCATAAAACTTACAACCATCTCTGAGTTTTGAACTTTGTTTTGGAAAATGTTTTCAGTACCTTCCTGGGAGGTATATGACATACAAATGACATCATAACAAGAGTTACAATTAATTGGTATCATTTCCACTAATGAGAGCTACCTTGTACTTGCCACATAATTCACGGCTCTTATGTTGTAGCTAATTCTCTAAGTGATCCTGGGCAGTCTATGACATAACTTTACACCTTAGGAAACACAGACTGAGGAAAACCAAGCAACTGCTTTCCCCAGGTCACCCAGAAGAGCTAGAATTCCCATTCATGGACGCCTGCTACCAACACCAGTGCTTGATTCACCATTTCAACAAACATGAGTTCACATTTTAATAAGTCGACAGACCAGCTATACTTGATTTTATTTATTTATTTATTTTTGCATGGGCAGGCACGGGGAATCAAACCAGGGTCTCCAGCATGGCAGGTGAGAATTCTGCCACTGAGCCACCATCACACCACCCTATACTGGATTTTAACAGTATTCTTTCTGATATTTGTTTTAATATAAATAACCATTAACAAAGTATAAAACTATCATGGGCATGACCTTTATACAAAAATTATGTGAACTTTCTAAAGAATAAAATATGGTGAAACCCCTTTTAATCAGCCTCTAACTGGTACATTCTTAATATTTTAATACTATCATGTCATTTGGATCAAAATGAAAATCAAAAAGAGACTGAATAGGAGACATCAGTAAAAACAACAGAGAAAAACCTCCGAAAATCCTATTCTCCATAGAAGCAAAGAGAAAATGGTCAAAAAATTTTCAGAAGCATCATTTTCAGAACTCTGGATTTAACCAAAGGTATGTAGTCATGTTGGGAGTATTTATTCCAGAAAAATTGCTGAATCTCAGTATGACGAGTGAGCTTCATGGCATTTTTAACTGGTTGCTATCACCATCCTCTCTTGCCAGTTCAGTGGTATCTTTGAAAACCAATAACGTTGCCATCATGGTGAAAATGAACAGCTTGGAAGCAACTGGAAGGGAAGAGAATGCAGTTGCAGGATTTTCAAAGCCCCATTTGCAGAGAATTCTCATTATTTGACTGGTTTGGTAGTTTCCTGGAAGATTCCACTGTCCTTATTTTAACTGAGTGGGAGCTCATACAGTGCAAATAAGCTCAGCCCATCCTTAGAGGAGGGGAAAGTTTATTGAAATCTGTTAACAGCAATTGCTTAACAGTATGGATGCCTGTGGCAGTCGGTAACAGTTGGGATAAAGAATAGGCTAATAAGAAAGTTAAAAAGGAAAGCTGGAGAATGAGATGTCTATGGGGAGATGATTGAAAAGCTCCAAAGATACCTGGAAATCTGGAAGAGTACACAAATACCCAAGTCTGTACGTATGCTCAGGAAAGACCTGAGAAGATCCTAAGTTCTCACCTCTGGTTAAATTTGAGCTTCTGCACAAGCAGAAAATGAAGGCTAGTCAGAGTCATAAACTGCCTGGTGGAATATTAAAGACCTACTCCAATACATACAAGCTCCCCTCAGCAAACGCCTGGGGAATTAATGGCTCCAAGCATTTAAGGAAATCTCTGTCCAATTGCTAGTTGACCACAAAGCTAACTAAGCATGATCCCAGTAACCACACATGACAAAGAACGCAAGCTTTTAATGTATAGTTACTTTGATAATATGTACCTTTAATATGATATGATGAAAATGGTGCTTTATCTTTGTGGTTTCTTCCCCAAAACCCATAACCCCAGTATAACCATACAATAAATATTAGACAAATACCAGTAGGGGGACATTCTACAAAACCCTGACCAGAACTCCTCAAAACTGTCCAGATCATCAAAAAAAAAAGGTATGAAAAACTGGCATAAGGAGATAAGGCAAATAAATGTATTATAGTTTCTTGGATGGGATCCCGGAACAATAATTTAAAAAGACATTGGGCAGACACTAAGGAAATCTGAAAAAATTGTTGACTTATAAAAATGTTTTACTGGAGACTTCCTGGAAGATGGCGGCTTAGTAAGACGCGCGGATCTTAGTTTCTTCTCCAGGACACTTACTAGGGGAGTAGAAACGATACAGAAAGCGCCCAAAGCCACAACAGAGATAAAAAAGACAGCGTACCCCATCCTGGAACGGCTGGCTGGCTGAGAGAAGCAGCTCGGGTGAGATCGCCGAGGCGCGCGGGCCTTACCGGGCGGGGTGGCAAGCGGCCGGAGTTACTCCCTTCCCCCTTCCCGGGCCGGCTGGGAGAATTGGAGAGGCGGTCCCCTGAAACAAAGACGGCTGGCGCCCACACCACGCGCAGCCCCCGGGCCAACTGAGAGAATTGGATCGGAAACCCCCAGGCCGCGGAGAACGGTGACGGGTGGGGGAGGCCCCTTCCAAACCCGTGACTCCCGGGGAACGTGCACTCTCTCGGGCGGGCCGCTGCCGCTGGCGCCCTCCCACCACGCTTGTTGCCCAGGGCCGACTAGGAAATTCGGACGGGCTCTTTCCCTGGCTGCGGCGACCAGCAACCCTCCCTGCGTTCGGACCCCGGGCCGGCTCAAGCCGTTTCGGCTAGCGAACCCCCAGGACGGCGAGAGTTTTCCAAAGTTTAAGGTCCCACAGCACCTTTTACTGGTGGGACCCGCAGACAAACGTGTGCCACGAGCGCCACCTACTGGGCAGGATAAGAAAAACAGAACCCAGAGATTTCACAGAAAAATATTACAACCTTGCTGGGTCCAACACCAAGAGAAATCTGAATAAATGCCCAGACGCCAGCAGCAGAAGATAACTGTCCACGCTCAAAAGATTGAGAATATGGCTCAGTCAAAGGAACAAACCAATAGCTCAAATGAGACACAAGAGCTGAGACAACTAATGCTGAATATACGAACAGAAATGGAAAACCTCTTCAAAAATGAAATCGATAAATTGAGGGAGGACATGAAGAGGACATGGGCTGAACATAAAGAAGAAATAGAAAAACTGAAAAAACAAATCGCAGAACTTATGGAAGTGAAGGATAAAGTAGCAAACATAGAAAAAATAATGGATATCTACAATGATAGATTTAAAGAGACAGAAGATAGAATTAGTGATTTGGAGGATGGAACATCTGAATTCCAAAAAGAAACAGAAACTATAGGGAAAAGAATGGAAAAATTTGAACAGGGTATCAGGGAACTCAAGGACAATATGAACCGCACAAATATACGTGTTGTGGGTGTCCCAGAAGGAGAAGAGAAGGGAAAAGGAGGAGAAAAACTAATGGAAGAAATTATCACTGAAAATTTCCCAACTCTTATGAAAGACCTAAAATTACAGATCAAAGAAGTGCAGCGCACCCCAAAGAGATTAGACCCAAATAGGCGTTCTCCAAGACACTTACTAGTTAGAATGTCAGAGGTCAAAGAGAAAGAGAGGATCTTGAAAGCAGCAAGAGAAAAACAATCCATCACATACAAGGGAAACCCAATAAGACTTTGTGTAGATTTCTCAGCAGAAACCATGGAAGCTAGAAGACAGTGGGATGATATATTTAAAATACTAAAAGAGAAAAACTGCCAACCAAGACTCCTATATCCGGCAAAATTATCCTTCAAAAATGAGGGAGAAATTAAAACATTCTCAGACAAAAAGTCACTGAAAGAATTTGTGACCAAGAGACCAGCTCTGCAAGAAATACTAAAGGGAGCACTAGAGTCAGATACAAAAAGACAGAAGAGAGAGATATGGAAAAGAGTGTAGAAAGAAGGAAAATCAGATATGATATATATAATACAAAAGGCAAAATGTTAGAGGAAAATATTATCCAAACAGTAATAACACTAAATGTCAATGGACTGAATTCCCCAATCAAAAGACATAGATTGGCAGAATGGATTAAAAAACAGGATCCTTCTATATGCTGTCTACAGGAAACACATCTTAGACCCAAAGATAAACATAGGTTGAAAGTGAAAGGTTGGGAAAAGATATTTCATGCAAATAACAACCAGAAAAGAGCAGGAGTGGCTATACTAATATCCAACAAATTAGACTTCAAATGTAAAACAGTTAAAAGAGACAAAGAAGGACACTATATACTAATAAAAGGAACAATTAAACAAGAAGACATAACAATCATAAATATTTACGCACCGAATCAGAATGCCCCAAAATACGTGAGGAATATACTGCAAACACTGAAAAGGGAAATAGACTCATATACCATAATAGTTGGAGACTTCAACTCACCACTCTCATCAATGGACAGAACATCTAGACAGAGGATCAACAAAGAAATAGAGAATCTGAATATTACTATAAATGAACTAGACTTAATAGACATTTATAGGACATTACATCCCACAACAGCAGGATACACCTTTTTCTCAAGTGCTCATGGATCATTCTCAAAGATAGACCATATGCTGGGTCACAAAGCAAGTCTTAACAAATTTAAAAAGATTGAAATCTTACACAACACTTTCTCGGACCATAAAGGAATGATGTTGGAAATCAATAATAGGCAGAGTGTCAGAAAATTCACAAATACGTGGAGGCTCAACAACACACTCCTAAACAACGACTGGGTCAAAGAAGAAATTGCAAGAGAAATTAGCAAATACCTCGAGGCGAATGAAAATGAAAACACAACATATCAAAACTTATGGGACGCAGCAAAGGCAGTGCTAAGAGGGAAATTTATTGCTCTAAATGCCTATATCAGAAAAGAAGAAAAGGCAAAAATTCAGGAATTAACTATCCATTTGGAAGAACTGGAGAAAGAACAGCAAGCTAACCCCAAAGCAAGCAAAAGGAAAGAAATAACAAAGATTAGAGCACAAATAAATGAAATTGAAAACATGAAAACAATAGAGAAAATCAATAAGGCCAGAAGTTGGTTCTATGAGAAAATCAATAAGATTGATGGGCCCTTAGCAAGATTGACAAAAAGAAGAAGAGAGAGGATGCAAATAAATAAGATCAGAAATGGAAGAGGAGACATAACTACTGACCTCACAGAAATAAAGGAGGTAATAACAGGATACTATGAACAACTTTACGCTAATAAATACAACAATTTAGAGGAAATGGACGGGTTCCTGGAAAGACATGAACAACCAACTTTGACTCAAGAAGACATAGATGACCTCAACAAACCAATCACAAGTAAAGAAATTGAATTAGTCATTCAAAAGCTTCCTAAAAAGAAAAGTCCAGGACCAGATGGCTTCACATGTGAATTCTACCAAACGTTCCAGAAAGAATTAGTACCAATTCTCTTCAAACTCTTCAAAAAAATCGAAGTGGAGGGAAAATTACCTAATTCATTCTATGAAGCCAACATCACCCTCATACCAAAACCAGGCAAAGATATTACAAAAAAAGAAAACTACAGACCAATCTCTCTAATGAATACAGATGCAAAAATCCTCAATAAAATTCTAGCAAATCGTATCCAACAGCACATTAAAAGAATTATACATCATGACCAAGTAGGATTCATCCCAGGTATGCAAGGATGGTTCAACATAAGAAAATCAATTAATGTAATACACCATATCAACAAATCAAAGCAGAAAAATCACATGATCATCTCAATTGATGCAGAGAAGGCATTCGACAAGATTCAACATCCTTTCCTGTTGAAAACACTTCAAAAGATAGGAATACAAGGGAACTTCCTTAAAATGATAGAGGGAATATATGAAAAACCCACAGCTAATATCATCCTCAATGGGGAAAAATTGAAAACTTTCCCCCTAAGATCAGGAACAAGACAAGGATGTCCACTATCACCACTATTATTCAACATTGTGTTGGAGGTTCTAGCCAGAGCAATTAGACAAGAAAAAGAAATACAAGGCATCAAAATTGGAAAGGAAGAAGTAAAACTATCACTGTTTGCAGACGATATGATACTATACGTCGAAAACCCGGAAAAATCCACAACAAAACTACTAGAGCTAATAAATGAGTACAGCAAAGTAGCAGGTTACAAGATCAACATTCAAAAATCTGTAGCATTTCTATACACTAGTAATGAACAAGCTGAGGGGGAAATCAAGAAACGAATCCCATTTACAATTGCAACTAAAAGAATAAAATACCTAGGAATAAATTTAACTAAAGAGACAAAAAACCTATATAAAGAAAACTACAAAAAACTGCTAAAAGAAATCACAGAAGACCTAAATAGATGGAAGGGCATACCGTGTTCATGGATTGGAAGACTAAATATAGTTAAGATGTCAATCCTACCTAAATTGATTTACAGATTCAATGCAATACCAATCAAAATCCCAACAACTTATTTTTCAGAAATAGAAAAACCAATAAGCAAATTTATCTGGAAGGGCAGGGTGCCCCGAATTGCTAAAAACATCTTGACGAAAAAAAACGAAGCTGGAGGTCTCGCGCTGCCTGACTTTAAGGCATAGTATGAAGCCACAGTGGTCAAAACAGCATGGTATTGGCATAAAGATAGATATATCGACCAATGGAATCGAATAGAGTGCTCAGATATAGACCCTCTCATCTATGGACATTTGATCTTTGATAAGGCAGTCAAGCCAACTCACCTGGGACAGAGCAGTCTCTTCAATAAATGGTGCCTAGAGAACTGGATATCCATATGCAAAAGAATGAAAGAAGACCCATCTCTCACACCCTATACAAAAGTTAACTCAAAATGGATCAAAGATCTAAACATTAGGTCTAAGACCATAAAACAGTTAGAGGAAAATGTTGGGAGATATCTTATGGATCTTACAACTGGAGGCGGTTTTATGGACCTTAAACCTAAAGCAAGAGCACTGAAGAAGGAAATAAATAAATGGGAACTCCTCAAAATTAAACACTTTTGTGCATCAAAGAACTTCATCAAGAAAGTAGAAAGACAGCCTTCACAATGGGAGACAATATTTGGAAATGATATATCAGATAAAGGTCTAGTATCCAGAATTTATAAAGAGATTGTTCATCTCAACAACAAAAAGACAGCCAACCCAATTACAAAATGGGAAAAAGACTTGAACAGACACCTCTCAGAAGAGGAAATACGGATGGCCAAGAGGCACATGAAGAGATGCTCAATGTCCCTGGCCATTAGAGAAATGCAAATCAAAACCACAATGAGATATCATCTCACACCCACCAGAATGGCCATTATCAACAAAACAGAAAATGACAAGTGCTGGAGAGGATGCGGAGAAAGAGGCACACTTATCCACTCTTGGTGGGAATGTCAAAGGGTGCAACCACTGTGGAAGGCAGTTTGGCGGTTCCTCAAAAAGCTGAATATAGAATTGCCATACGACCCAGCAATACCATTGCTAGGTATCTACTCAAAGGACTTAAGGGCAAAGACACAAACGGACATTTGCACACCAATGTTTATAGCAGCATTATTTACAATTGCAAGGAGATGGAAACAGCCAAAATCTCCATCAACAGAAGAGTGGCTAAACAAACTGTGGTATATACATACGATGGAATATTATGCAGCTTTAAGACAAGATAAACTTATGAACCATGTAATAACATGGATGGACCTAGAGAATATTATGCTGAGTGAATCCAGCCAAAAACTAAAGGACAAATACTGTATGGTCCCACTGATGTGAACGGACATTCGAGAATAAACTTGAAATATGTCATTGGTAACAGAGTTCAGCAGGAGTTAGAAACAGGGTAAGACAATGGGTAATTGAAGCTGAAGGGATACAGACTGTGCAACAGGACTAGATACAAAAACTCAAAAATGGACAGCACAATAATACCTAATTGTAAAGTAATCATGTTAAAACACTGAATGAAGCTGCATCTGAGCTATAGGTTTTTGTTTTGTTTTGTTTTGTTTTGTTTTGATTTTACTATTATTACTTTTATTTTTTTCTCTATATTAACATTCTATATCTTTTTCGGTTATGTTGCTAGTTCTTCTAAACCAATGCAAATGTACTAAGAAATGATGATCATGCATCTATGTGATGATGTTAAGAATTAATGATTGCATTTGTAGAATGGTATGACCTCTAAATGTTGGGTTAATTTCTTTTTTTCCGTTAATTAAAAAAAAAAAAATAGAGAAGGGATAATTGGAGATGAAGGGATACAGACTGTACAATGGGACTGGATATAAAAACTCAGAAATGGACTGCACAATACTACCCAATTGTAATGCAATTATGTTAAAACACTGAATGAAGCTGCATGTGAGGTATAGGTTTTTTGTTTTTGTTTTTTTTGTTTTTTTTCTTTCTATTATTGTTTTAATTCTTATTCTGTTGTCTTTTTATTTCTTTTTCTAAATCGATGCAAATGTACTAAGAAATGATGAATATGCAACTATGTGATGTTATTAAGAATTACTGATTGTACATGCAGATTGGAATGATTTCTAATTGTTTTGTTAATTCTTTTTTTAATTAATAAAAAAAAACTAAAAAAAAAAAAAAAAATGTTTTACTGTTGATTCATTAATTGTAACAAATATACTACCCTAATGTAAAATGTTAACAATAGGGGAACTGAGTGCGGGCATATGGGAACTATCTGTACTATCTTTACAATTTTTCTGTAAACGTAAAATAATCTAAAAATAAAGTTTATTTCAAAATAAGAGTGAAGGAGAAATTAAGACTCCCTGATCTACAAAGACTGAGGTATTTCCTTACTAGCATATCTGCCCTATAAGAAACACTAAATGAAGTCCTTTAGGTGAAATGAAAGCAAACGATCGTATCTCAAATCCACATAAGGAAATAAAGAGCACTGTCAAAGCTAATTATTTAGGTAGATATTACACAGAGTACAAACATATATGTGTGTGTGTATGTGTATATATACACACACATATTTGTTTGTAACTTTTTCCCTTGGGTGTTATAAAGGGAAACTGCATAAAACAATTATAATTCTATGTTGATGAGTCTAAGATCTCTGAAGGTATAATCTATATGACAGTACAGCAAAGCAGAGGTGGTAAAAGAAGGCTGTACAGAAACAAAGGTTTTGTATACAACTGCAATTAGGTTAGCAATAATCCAAAATAGATGATCATAAATTAGATGTTAATTGTAATCCCCAAGGCAATCACTAAGAAAATAAGTCAGAAATACAGTAAAAGAAAGACAAGTGGATTTAAAATGTGAACTAGAAAATAACCTTAAAATAAAAGCAGTAATGAAGAAATAGAAGTCATTAGACATACAAAAAGAAAATAAACAAGTACGAAAATGGCAGACACAAATCCTACCTCTCCAATGTTTACATTAAATATAAATAATTTCATTAAAAGTAAACTCCACTTAAAAGTCAAAGAATTGATGAAATATAACCTAACTGTATGCTGCCTATAAAAGACAATATACATTCAAAGGCACAGAAATTAAAAGCAAAAAGATATGCTGTGTAATATAGACTAAGACAAATATCGTTGGTAGAGACAAAGAAGGATATTTAATAATGATAAAAGGATCAATCAATCAAGACATCACAATTATGGAACATTCTCCAGGATAGACCATATGTTAGGCATAAAAAAAGGGGGTTATCAATCAATTGAAAAGGGTTAAAATCAAAGAAAGAATCCTCTCAGATCCCAATAAAATGAAATTAGAAATCGATAACAGAAGAAAATTTGGGAAATTCACAAACCGATGGAAATTAAACAACACATCCCCAAATAACAACAGAACAAGTAAGAAATCACAAGAGAAATTAGATAATACTTTGAGATGTTTAAAGAAAAAAAATCACATCAAAGCTATGTTGTACATATAGCTATAAAAGTTTTTTTTTTTTTAAATCACAAATCAACAACCTAAAAAAAATCACATCAACAACTTAGCTTCTCTCCTTGGGATACTAGGTCAAGAGAACCATACTAAACCCAAATCAAGCAGAAGAACAAAGGATGCAATAAAGATTAGAGTAGAATTGAATGAAATAGAAAATAGAAAACAAGAGAAAAATCCACAAATTAAAAGCTGGTTCTTCGAAAAGATCAACAAATTGGGAAGATATGTCCATGCAAAACCTTATACACAAATGACCATAGCAGCATTTTTCCTAATGGCCCCCAAAATGAAACAACTCAAATATCTATGAGCTGATGGATAAACAAAGTGGTTTACACTCATACACTGAAATGTTATTCAGCTAAAAAATGAATGAAATAGTGATACATACTACAACATGGACAAACCTTGTCAACATCATGCCAAATAAAAGAAGCCAGACACAAAGGCCACATATTATATGATTCCATTTATATTAAATATTCAGGGTAGTCAAATTCATAGAGAGACAGATTAATGATTTGCAGGGCTTGGGAAAGGTGGAGTGTGAAGTGGGGAATGACAGCTAACGTGGGGGGGCTGATTCTGGGGGTGATAAAAATGTTCTAGAATTAGATAGTGGTGATGGTTGCTACAACTTCATAAATATAGTAAAAACCACTGAATTACACATTTAATAGAAAGAGATTGGATATTTTTTTGCAAAATCCCTTTTGAAGTATTTTTGCTCAGGCTTCCTGCTTTTTTACCTGATTTACTTTCTTCTAGTATATTTATGGAAACTGATGCACTTTTCCTAAATAAACAAAAGAAAACTAATGGATTTTCATCCATGCAAGATTCAAACACCATTTATACTGGAGGATGGAGATGTGAAATCAGGCATTGATGGAGTTCCATTAGTAAATGACAAGCTTGGATAAGATGCATACTCTGGGCCACTCCAAAGGTAAAATTCAGTGCTTCTCTAAATCTACAAGACCCTCAGTCACTTACCCTCTGATGCTTCACCAGCTAAGATAAAGACACTATTTTTAAAAGGAAATTCCAATATATATTCTCCATAATTTTTTATAATAACAATGATACTCTGTATAACATATAGGATATATATTTATAGATATTTTCCAAAAAATTGAAGCTGTATCTGTATAAATAAAATAATTTTACTAAAATTTATGTATAATGAGCTTAGCAAATTATACAACTATATACAAATGTACTTATATTAAAAGAATGTTATATATATGCATGAAAATATTGGATAGATTGATGAGATGATTTTAAATAGTTGATTTTCTTCCTAGTTTCCATCTGATAGCAATCAATGCATTTCCATTTTATAAAAATAAACTCAAGTGATGAAACATCTGGTGCTTTAGAATATTTCCCTAGGCAATAATGTTCGGGGGCATAGTCTGTGGAACCATTTTCTCATTTAGGAAATAAGTGAGAGGTTGACTTGTGTTCCATCCGATTTGATGATAGCAGCTTTATAGGGTGTGTTTTATTTGTATCTTTTACATCTTTTAGAATATACGTACTTTTCAAATTATTAGTTCCCAGCCTGGGTTAAAGATATACCATAAATTTAAATAAAATGTATACCAATACTTGTGTTCTGCTAAATTCAAAAGCTGATAATAGGGATCCACATAGGGATAGCAATAGGGAATAAGAAATCAGTTTCCATGGTGGAGAGAGTTTAAGGGGTTGATATTAGAGAAAGAAACTTTAGTCAAGGCATCTTATAGTGTAGAACTGCATGGAAGCTGAGAACAGATGCCACAATGCAAGAATCTTGTTCTATTTGTTTTCAGATAACTTCCTGCTATATGTAGATCAATTTTTTATCAATGTATTATCTGAAGATATCTTCAGTTACCTCCTTTTCTCCTTGGAATGAATGACTGACTGAATCCCTCCCTCTCTCTCTCTCTCTCTCTCTCTCTCTCTCTTACACACACACACACACACACACACGCACATACAAATATTTCTTTCAGTTGTATTTTAAAGATGTTTCCGTATTTCTATTGAACTTTTGCCACTGAATATATGGTTTGTAAGAAACTGAATTCATGCAAAAGAGCAAAATAATTCATCATGAACAATTTTAGTTGACTGAATTCTCCACGGTCCACAGCCTCAAGTCTACAGTCTCTCAGCAAAGAAACCACACCTCCTCACTGCCCAAGGTTCTTGCTTCATAGCATACTAATCTACCCTGCTGGGTGAAACAGGTTCCTGAACACACTAACTGACCTCAACTTAGGTTGCATATTTGAATCCCTTGAGAACATTTAAAAATACCAAGGAAGGCGATCCCATCATGACAGCTGCCAAGAAAACCACACCAAGCACACTTATTATCAAATTGCTAAAAACTGGAGCAAAGAGAAATATTAAATGTAGCCAGGAAAAAAGGACATATTACCTCAAAGAAGCAAAACTAAAACTACTGGCCAACTTTTCAACAGAACCCATGGAACTCAGAAGCAATTCAGAATTATATCTTAAATGTACTAAAAGAAAAAGGAAAAGACAAACAGAAAAAAAAATCCCTTCAATGTTTAATTACTGATTTAAGACCATTTTAATAAAAAACAAACAAAACACCTGAAAGAATTTAGATTTGCTGTCATAAGGATTGCACAACAAAAAATATTTAAGAAATTATTAATTTACTATATGCATTCGATATTCTACATGACACATTCAGATATCAGGGTATCCTGTTGGTCCTGTCTTCAGTGTACATCTAGAGTCCAGCTACTTCTGACCACCACCACTTTACCACTCGGGACTTTCACCTCCATAACACCTTTACATGATATGTAAATGACCTCCTAAATGATCCCCCTGACTCCAGCCTTGGCCCCTATAGCCTATTTGTAACATATCAGCCAGCTGATTCTATTAAAACACTAGCCAGATCTTGTCACTCCACAGCTCAAAACCTTTAACACTCAGCACAAAAGACAAATTCCTGGCCATGGATTATATTGAAATCAGTTCCCCCCCATTTCCAACTATTGTGCCCTCATAGCTTTACTCTGCTCAGCCACTCTCTCAGTTCAGTGAGAAAAGGAGAGCAAAAGTGAGAAAGGTGAAGTAGAAAAAAATAGAAGATGGAAGGGGAAATAAGAGAAAGGAGGATTGTGTTAGTTAGATTCAGTTGTCAACTTGGCCAGGTGAGCATACCTAGTTCTGTTACTGCGGACATAAGCCAATGGTACGTGAACCTCATCTGTTGCTAATTACATCTGCAGTTGGCTAGGAGGTGTGTCTGCTGCAATGAATGATGTTTGACTTAATTGGCTGGTGCTTAAATGAGAGAGTGCAACATAGCACAACCTAAGCAGCTCGGCATTCCTCATCTCAGCACTTGCAGTTCAGCCCAGGCCTTTGGAGATGCAGAAATAAGTCACCCCGGGGAAAGATGTTGGAACCCAGGGGCCTGGAGAGAAGACCAGCAGAGACCATCCTGTGCCTTCCACATAAAAAAGAACCTCAGTAGGAAGTTAGCTGCCTTTCACAAAATAAATCCCCTTTTATTAAAAGCCAATCCATCTCTGGTGTGTTGCATTCTGGCAGCTAGCAAACTAGAACAAATTTGGTACCGAGAGTGGGGTGCTGCTGCAGTTTGCAAATACCAAACATGTTGGAACGACTTTTTAAATGGATAAGGGGAAGAATCTGGAAGAGTTGTGAGAAGCTTGATAGAGAAGGCCTAGAATGCTTTGGAGAGACTGTTGGTAGAAATGCAGACTCTAAAGATACCTCTGATGAGGACTTAGACAGAAATGAGGCATGTGTTACTGCAAACTGGAAGGAAGGTGATCCTTCTTTTAAAATGGCAGATAATCTGGCAAAATTGACTAGTGGCTTTGGCTGGAAGGCTGATTTTAAAAGCCATGAACTTGGATACTTAGCAGAAGAGATCTCCAAGTTAAATGTGGAAAGCGCAGCCTGGTTTCTCCTCCCAGCTTGTAGTGAAATGCGACAGGAAAGAGATAAGCTGAGAACTGAACTCTTGAGTAAAAAGAAACCAGAAATGGAGGTCCTGGAAAATTCTGGGCCTACAGAAAGGAAGATCCCAGAGTATAGTGCCCTGTGTGTGGATTTAAACAAATGTGGAACCAGCCAGCCATTTCAGAGAAAGTCAGGATCAGACATGGAGTTATCTAGGAAAGATCTGTGGAAACTCCTTATGTCTGATGGGCATGATCCAACACTACTGCATAGAAAGCCGACGAGAGTGCTGTGGGACCTGTATAAACAGAGCTGCTGCCAGTCTGGACTGAGGGGTTCAGAGAAGGGACACATTGGAGGAAAAATAACTTCAGAGGCAAAGCCATGGAGGCTGAGGTCTGAAGTCAAGAAGCCTCGGGCAAGGAGAGCGGACCCACCCAAGCATGTGGAGAGGGTGAGTTTGCCCCAAAGGCAGAGAATGGGCCTTCCACCTTGTTGCAGTGGAAGAGTCATGCTGCCTCAGGCCTTAGAAAGGGTGAAGCACATTCCTTGGGGTTTGGGGAGAGCCTGGCTGCCACCACATGGAGGGGTTGAGCGTGTGCCCCAGAGATGGCAGAGAGTCCAGGTGCAGCCCCAATGCTTGGAGAGGGTAGAGCCGAGAAAAGGGTGGTCTCCCCAAAATCCCCCAAGGTTGCATTTGAAGAGAGGCAGGCCTCTGCTTAGGCCCTTGGAAGGGGTGGAACTGCTGCTTTCAGAAGCCCTGAGGATAAATGACTCTCAGACTTTAAAATCTAATGGACTTTGCCCTGTGGGTTTTCGAAACTGTATGGGTCCAGTGATCCCTGTGTTCCTTCCTCCCTATGGAAATGTGTATATGCATCCTATGAATGTTCCTCCTTTGTATGTTGGCAGCAAATAACTTGTTATGAGTTTTCAAAGGTCCAGAACAAATGGAGAGAATTTTGCCTTAGGACAGACCATGCCTGTAACTAACTTTGATGAGATTTTATACTGTCTCTAATTTTGTACTTCATTATATTGCTACTGAAAGGTTTAAGGTTTCTGATATTGTTATGAAATTAATGTATTTTGTATATGGGGAAAAAGCATGTCTTTTTTAGGGGTCAGAGGGTGGAATGTGCTGGTTTGAAAGGAAGTATGCCCCCTAAGAAAAGCCATGTTTTAATATAAATCCCATTTCATAAAGGTAGAATAATCTCTATTCAATACTGTATGTTTGAAACTGTAATGAGATCATCTCCCTAGGTGATGTACTTTAGTGAAGAATAGTTGTTAAACTGGATTAGGGGATGACATGTCTCCACCTATTTGGGTGGGTCTTGATTGGTTTATTGGAGTCCTATAAAAGTGGAAATATTTTGGAGAATAGAGATTCAGAGAGAGCAACACTACAAAGCAGAGAGTCCACCAGCCAGTGACCTTTGGAGATGAAGAAGGAAGATGCCTCCCGGGGAGCTTCATGAAACAGGAAGCCAGGAGAAGAAGCTAGCAGATGACTATGCCATGTTCTCCATGTGCCCTTCCAGCTGAGAGAGAAGCCCTGACTGTGTTTGCCATGTGCCTTCTCACTTGAGAGAGAGACCCTGAACTTCATCGGCCTTCTTGAATCAAGGTATCTTTCCCTGAATGCCTATGACTGGGCATGTCTATAGACTTGTTGTAATTGGGACATTTTCTCGGCCTTAGAACTGTAAACTAGTAACTCATTAAATTCCCCTTTTTAAAAGCTGTTCCGTTTCTGGTATATTGCATTCCAGCAGCTAGCAAACTAGAACAGATTTGGTACCAGAGAGTGGGGTGCTGCTGTGGTTTGCAAATACCAGATATGTTGGAAAATTTTTTGGATGGCTAAGGGAAAGATTTTGGAGGAACTGTAAAGAGAATGATGGAGAAGTCCTGGAGTTTTTGAAGAGACTGTTGGTATAAATGGAACCACTGCCAGTCTTGACAAAGGAGGACACAAAAGGGAAAAAACTGGAGTTTGCAGAGTGAGAACCATGGAAGCTCAGGTCTGAAGCCAAGAAACCTCGGCCAGGAGAGTGGACCCACCCATATACGTGGAGAGGGTGAGTTTACCCTGAAGGGTGAGGATGAGCCTCCCATCTTGTTGCAGTGGAAGAGTTGTGCAGCCTCAGGCCTTGGAGAAGGTAGAGCACGCCCCTTGGGGGACTGGGAGAGCCTGGCTGACACCACATGGAGGGGTTGAGCGTGTGCCCCAGAACTGGCAGAGAGCCCAGGGGTGGCCCTGATGCCTGGAGTGAGTGGAGCCGAGAGGTGGTCTCCTCGATGTTCCCTGAGGTTGATTTGGAAAGAGGCGGGCCACTGCATAGGCCCTCAGAAAGGGTGGGATTGCCACTTTCTAAAGCCTAAGGATATATGACTTTCAGACTTTGAAATCCAATGGTGTTTGTCTGCAGGTTTTCCTTCCAGTTTCTCCCTATGGATCCTGTGTCTATCCTCCTTTGCATATTGGCATCAGATAAGTTGTTTTGAGATTCACAGGTCCACAGCAAGAACAGAATTTTTTGCACCTGTTTAAGGTGATGCTTGAAGTTGCCAAGTTGACAAGGGGTGGACATGTGTTAGTTAGATTCGCTTGTCAACTTGGCCAGGTGAGCATACCCAGTTCTGTTGCTGCGGACATAAGCCAATGGTACGTGAACCTCATCTGTTGCTAATTACATCTGCAGTCAGCTAGGAGGTGTGTCTGCTGCAATGAGTGATGTCTGACTTAATTGGCTGGTGCTTAAATGAGAGAGTGCAACGTAGCACAGCCTAAGCAGCTCGGCATTCCTCATTTCAGCACTTGCAGCTCAGCCCAGGCCTTTGGAGATGCAGAAAGAAGTCACCCCAGGGAAAGATGCTGGAACCCAGGGGCCTGGAGAGAAGACCAGCAGAGACCATCCTGTGCCTTCCACGTAAAAAAGAACTTCAGTGGAAAGTTAGCTGCCTTTCCTCTGAAGAACTAACAAAATAAATCCCCTTTTATTAAAAGCCAATCAATCTCTGGTGTGTTGCATTCCAGCAGCTAGCAAATTAGAACAAGGAGCAAAAGCAAAGAGGAGAGAACTGCTGGAAACAAAAGAGAGAAGAGATAAAAACCACATAAGGAGAAGAGGATCATAAAAAATGGAAGTGAGAAAAAACAGAGTGGAAACCAGCAGCTGTGATAAAAATTTAGGGGTATGAATAAAGAAATGGTTTCAGGTAACATTTAGTAAATTTTGAGGTGGGTACTTTCTTATCTGCAAGGTAACTTCAGCTGTATTGAGATTTCTGAAGTCTAACAGGAGAATTCTTTACTCTCTGATACCACACTTTTATTCCTAGCTTTTCCATTTGCCACCTCTTATAGTTTCCATATTTCCCCTGGAATCTGTGATCAGTACATGCATGTTGAATATATTTTCTGCCTAATCCATTATTTTACCATCACTATTTTAAAGTCCCTATGTAACAGTTCTAATACCTGGGTCATCTTCGAGTCTGGTTCTGTTGATTACACTGTCTCTTTTTTAATGGTTTGCTTTCCCTTACATTTTGTTATGTCTTATTTGTTGATTAATTGACAGATACCAAGTGTAGAAAAGTATAGAAGGGTCACTAAGGCAAATCATATGTATGGTCAGAAATTGCCTTGCCACTGGTTCTGTTTGATCATCAGTGTGAGGAGTTGAGTCAGCCTAGCCAAAAAATAGAGCCGTTTTTGTGGTTTTGTTGTTGCATTCAGAGAACCTCAAGCTTTATACCAAGCAGAGTAAAGGAACATTACCAAAACCAAAAGTCCAAACTAGAGCATGATGCATTTGAAGAATTTAAAAGCAGGTCAATAGGGCTGGAGTCTAGAGTATTCTGATAAAAAGAGATTGAAGCTAGAAAAGATTATAAGGCTTTGTAAGCCATGCTCAATATTTGGATTTTATTTGGTATGAAAATCAATGTGCATGTGGTTTAAAACAAATGAGTTTTATAATCAGATTGGATTTTAGAAAGTTTTCTCTGGCCTTCAGTGTGCATTGGAGGGGTTTATTTCTCATGGCAGGGTGATAACTGAGGAAGCAGTTGTAATTATCTCTGTTCCTGACATATATAAATAAGAAACAAGATACAAGATACAAGATCCAACAGTAAGAGAAGATGTTATCCTGAATTAGGTTAGTTTCAATGGGAACGAAGAGAAACAAACTTTTTAAGACTTATAGAAGACTGAAAATAAACACAAACCCAACAAATGATTGGATTTGAGGGATGAAGAATTAAGGAGAATTAGAGCTCAAGCCTGATGCCCAGTTTTCTGACTTAGGACACTTGGCAGCTGATGGTGACATAATGGGACCACGTGAGCCCATTAGGAGGAAGGTCGCAGGTGAATCAATGGTTCTACTTCAGATAGGTTTTGGGCTCTCTGTGGAATATCCAAGTAGAGGTTCTGGTAAATTTGTTCTAAAACTTAAGAAAGAGGTCTGACATTGAGAGAGTGATTTGGGAATCATCAGTATGTAGATATTAATTACAAGTGTGAAGTAGAGAACTACTGTTCTCTACTGTCTACATAGACATGTGGAGGGAGAATGAAATAAAAACAAGAGCCCAGACCTAATGCAAAAATATCCTCATGTAAAAACTACCCAGAGACAAAGGGACCTCAAAAAGTTAGCCAAAAGAGTTGGAGAAAAATCTAAGAGAGTTATTAGAAAAAAAAAAACAGGAATTGAGGAATATTTTTTAAAAGTAACACATGGTCAAGTATCAAATGTGACCAGAAGGTCAAATTAGACAATAATGTAACAATTGTTCATTGGGATTTAGCACCAAAGCATTGATTGGTGATGGAACAAGACAGGCTTACTAGGGTAGAAAGAGTCAAAAGCGGATTACAATCAAGAAGAGAGTATGGAATGAAAATGTAATCCCAATGGAGTTCTGCTAAAGTGGAAGAGAGGGAGGCCATAGCTAGCAGGACATGTGGGGGCAAATGCTGAGGAGGAGGAGTAAGGAGACAGGGAAGAGTTGAAGGTACAGGAAAAGAGGGGACAGATGAATTTGGTTACTGTGGGGATGTTATTAGAGAGGATAGGTCCTAAGGGTAGGTATAGGGTTTGACTTAAAATGAAAGAGGGATGATTATTTTATTCATACAGGAGGGAAGGAGGAAGGGTGGATGTTAAGACTGATAAATATGAGGATGGGTAACCTAAGTTTAAAGGAGTTATAAATGATGCACCTTATTTTCCCTTTGGTATCATATCATTTGCTGAGAATGGGCAAAAGTTAACAGAATACGATAAGTGAGAGTGTGAAGAAGTATTGAAGTTGCTGCTATGGTGAATGGGAGGGAAGCGGGGATGAGGAGAACCTAGTGTTGACATCCAGTTCTTTGCCTCAAGTAAAAGATGGAGATTATGAATTGACAGATACTGAACAACTGTGTGAGCAGTGTTGGGCAATCCTGATTTAGGTTCAGATAAAGTGGACAATTAGATCAAACAAGGGTGGAGCTTTTGCGAGGTAAGCATGATGAAAGAATAATTGGATCCAAAAGTCAGCATTATTACCAAGAAGAACTGAAGTTGAATTAAAGAAGAGCAAGTTGGAGCTGGGAATGGAAAGAAATAAAGCTGATAAGGGAAAAATAGAAATAACAAAATATTCCCATATGCACACAATTGCTGTTGTAACAGTTCCCTATATTATCCATGAAAATGCAATTATAAACTCTTTATATCCTAAGTCCCAAAGCAGTTCCTCGGAGTTTCCAACTCTTTTATTCATTAGATGTATGCTTTTCTTCAAGCCATTAAACCAGGACAATAATTCTCAGGATTATTATACATGAAAACAGCTTATAAACTATCATTGCTAAATCTCTGAAGGAAAATACAGAAGTGTAAAATGATTTTATAAAGATACTAAACAACCTAATTCCCTCTCCAAGGGTGGAATCAAGATGCAACAAGAATAGCTTGAAGAATTATAAACCTTTCCATAGAATTTAAGATCAACCTACAAGGATTTTAGAGATGTAGAGTAGGAATAAAAGCTGTGATCTTGTCACGAACTCATTATAAATTGCTTGTTGGGTGATCAAACATTCCAGCTTAGTGTATTTTTCATTTAACCACCTGAAAATATACGTATTGGTTTATATACTTTCTTGCCTGGTACATCATCTTTTAAGTAATAAATATCGTTTTGAATCATCTCCTTATTGCTACATAGGGAAACAGAGCAGGGTGATAAGTGCAATATAGCAATTCAGGTAATTTTGTCTGTTGTAATTCAAAGTTTATGTTACAATTTCAAGGATTTTCAACAGAATAAAGCTTGTTTGTCTGCGAGCTCCTAAGTATAAACATGAAGAGGATAATACAAATTTCAAACACAATGAAGCTTCCACTGACAAAGAAAACAAATGAGTTAAAATCACACATCTTATCACTCATTCATTTTAACCAGGCTGTTTTAATTTCTTGCCTTGGAGGAAAAGAAAAACGAGAAATACAAGGGAAGGTCCAATGGCCATATATCCCTGCAGAATAGATAAACAATTCAAATTCTTAACGTTATATGTTGATTTCTTTTCTCTGATTTAAAGAAAATTTGGGTCCTAACTTGAGAAGTAGAAACAGCTTAAATTGAACTTTAACCATTCTTTTAAGACAAATTTAGGGTCTCAGTATTATAATCTCAACATATTATTAAGATATTATAATGTCTGCGAGTCAAGCAAGCTATAGCAATGAGGAGAAACAGACCACACTTTAGTTAGAAAGTGTTGACGCTTGATTTTCTTCCTCTTGATTTTCAATAGAAACCAAAGCACTTATTAAACCTTCCTAGAACTCACATGTAAAGCTCCACATGGCCAGCCAGTGGAAAGAAGGCTTGTATCTCTTTAAGCCAGAGGCCTAGTTCCAGCATCAGAGGCTTTGGCCTGATTTGTTATAATTGGGAAAATATGGGTGAAAGGGGAAAAACATAACTATTTTTTCAATTAAACCAAAATGGCAGTTCTTAAGCAATGATACTCAATGCTGAGCATTTTTTTTAAGCAGTCCTTCTGCTCTGACCCTAAAGACTTTCTGTGCCAATTCTAAAAGCAAGGCTCACGGAATGTTAGCATCACCATTTCCAGTTATTTTCCTGCAGCCTCAATGTTGAGAAATTCAAAGGGTAGTGAATTCATATGTGGTTGTTGTTAAGATTTCGGTGACTCCGTTGACGATCCCTTAATGCATTTTTCATGGATAATATAATAGCATAATGAAATTTATTCCTATGATGATAAAACACATTTCAACCAGCTCGATAAAACCAGCTCAATGCTGGCAATAGTCTGAAAACTTGATATTGAACTGACCCACAATGCTGAGTTTTAGGAGCAAAGTTGTCATTAAAGAGAGTGCTCATTCTTATTTCTAGCTGGTGCAACAGAAGTGACAGGGGAGTTTCCTGGTACATGTAGCATTGAATCAGTAAAAACAAGCAAACAAACAAACAATGTTCCCTCTGCTAGGTGACTCTTTCCTTGAAATATCAAGCTAGACATTTAGTATCAGAACTAAGTCATTAACCCCTCTCTTATTGCTAAAATTACAGCACTATTTGAAGGATGGAGGCAGTGTAACGACAATGAGAAATGTGGGTACAGAAAGGAGATAGTAAATGCAAGTGCCAACAGTGACAGAGGTAAAAGGCTTGCAAATCAGGCAAAATGTTGACGAAACAAATATACTCCGAATATTGAAATCGTGTAACCAGTTATCAATAAAATATGATCCTCAGGAGAAGTACAAAGTATTCTTATATTAATGAATTTTTTTCGGTGTTTGTGATTTTGTCAACTATGCTTTTCTAATTATACTCTGTACTTATTTTTCCCTATTTTCCATAATCAAACTTGGCAGGTGTTTTGCTTTTTTCTAAAGGCCCATATTTCATGGCATATTTCTTCTTTTGATAATATGATTTTTCTATTTCACTACTTTTTTCTTTTATATCACTTATTGCCACCTTCATTCTTTGAGTATTTTTACTGTGCTTTTACTAGTTTCTGAAGATGAACAGTCAAGTTATGAGACTTTCTAATAATAATCTCTGAATAAAGCATTAGCTATATTTCATAAAGCAACAATATAAGCTGATCATTTGCTATTTTCCCTTCTAGATAACTTAGATTTTAAATTTCTTTTTCAATTCAGGGTTTATTCAGAGATGTTTTAAAATTATAAGTAATTAAGTTTTTAAATCATGTTGCCTATTTTCTTTTATTGGTTATGATTATAAATATGACATGAAATCACAGATTTTTTTTTTAGAATGTTTAAATTTCAGTAAAAATAAAACTTTTTGCACATAGCTAAAATTCTACTTTTGTACATACTGCATTGAGCTTTTAATTGCATAATTAAGATACCAGGTAGCCTACCTTATTAAATGAATTAATCACTAATATTGTTCTAATGAATTGTGTGGTAGTTAGATTCAGGTGTCAACTTGGCTACGTGAAGGTACTTAATTCTATTGCTGTGGACATGAGCCAATGGCATGTGAATCTCATCTGTTGCTGATTACATCTGCAGTCGGCTAGGAGGCGTGCCTGCTGCAATGAATGATGTTTGATATAACTGGCTAGTGCTTAAATGAGAGACTCAATGTAGCACAGCCCAAATAGCTCAGCCCAGGCCTTTGGAGAGGCAGAAAGGACTCACCCCGGGGAAAGTTGTTGGAACCCAGAAGCCTGGAGAGAAGGCCAGCAGAGATCACCCTGTGCCTTCCCACGTAAGAAAGAACCTCAATTGAAAGTTAGCTGCCTTTCCTCTGAAGAACTATACATCAACTAAATAAATCCCCTTTTATTGAAAGCCAATCTTTCTCTGGTGTGTTGCATTCCAGCAGCTAGCAAACTAGAACAAGTTGCATTAAAATATACTACAATTTTAAGGCATTACATTTCATCATTCTTCTTTTTTTAGAATTTTGACATATCATTGGTACATTTAAATAATATTGGTCTCATTGGACTAATCTTTTTTTTTATCTTTTTGTGCATTTTAACCCCCTATGAGAGTCTCTGGCTTGTGTTATGTAAATCCAGCCAGCATTTCTCATATATTGCCATCCTTGAAATACTTGGTCTTATACTTTACTCTCATTTGTTCTATTTATTATTGTTTGTTGTGTTTATTCTCTTTCTCCTTTTTGTTCTCTCTGGCAAGGGCAATTTTTTTCAAATCCTTCTACAACTGCACAGCCCACATCCCTGGATATTTTCATAAAGATAATCATACTTTTCAATATTATTACTGGTTGCATACACTTTCCTAATAGTTATGATAAACCCTACATTTCTCTATTGATGCATCTCAAGTAAGTAGCTGTGCTGCCAACCAAGTTAGTTTTCATTCCTAATTGTACTTCCCTGGCACCAAAAGAAAATACAGAGTGTATTTTACTTTACTCCCCAACTCTTTCGATCTGCATCCACCTAGCAAATACCCACAGCCCAGAGTCTGCAGGTGTAGATAAGCCTCTTAGAATGCTGTTCCTTCAGGCCCCTCTCCCACCACCTCTTGTCTTGGGTTTTGCTGAGATCCTTTAAAAATTTAGATCTAATCTGCTAGTTTTATCTTAAATTATGCATTTTCTTTTTTCAAAAATTCTCAGGTTAATAATATATATTAAACTTCAAGTGATATTATCCTCTCTCTTTGACTCAACACTTTTCCCACTATACTTGAATAATTTCTCATGTAAGAGAGATGGATGGCATACCAATTGAATCTTGCACATTAAATTTTTTTCTTAGGAGTATAGTTATATTTTCCTTATATATAGGATCCTTAGAGTTCTATCATTTAAACTAAATAATCAATGATAAATTCTTCTCATATTTCTACTTGATATTTGTGACCTTTAATTCTAATACTACTTGGGAGCTATTGAGCATTTTTAAATTTTAGACTTAAATATTCTTCCACTGAAAGAAATGTTCTCTTATTTCTGTCATTATCTTCTTTCTCCTCCCTTTTCCTCTTAATCATCAGTTTAGTATCATAGATGTGATTCTCATTTCTTTTTATCTGTGTTGTAAGCTACTTCTTCCATTTGCTTTTCTCAAACAATACTTGGGTTCTCACCAGTAACTGTTGTGTTCTTTATCTTAATTCTTTTAATTTTTAAAGTTATTCTACTGAATTGTGAAATTCAGAGATTAGGTCTTTCTGTGGTTGTTCTACTGCATCACCTTGAAAGTTTAATTCTTTGTCTGTATATTAATGCTCTGTGCAACCTCACCATTGATTTTCCCTCAAAATTATCACCTCTTTAACTGTTCAGTGTGGTCATCCCGACTCACAATTTAGTAGTTTGCCTCCCTGACTGTATATTGCACATGAGAAGCTTTTAAAATACATTGATGCCTGGACCACACCCCAGCACTTCTGATTTTACTGCTGTTGTGGAGCTCTGAGGCTTGGGTATTTCTGTGCATCCAAGGCCTGAGATGTGCTGCTTTATAAAATGACAGTGACCTTTGCAGACTCATGGGTGTACATCACCCACAGAGGGGCTCCGGGCCATGGCAAACCAGCCAGCTGTGAACAAGTAACCTCTTGCTATGGAGTCAGAAAACAAGGAGCTGACAAGCTGTGATTTGTGCTGGATTATATAGGGACTCGGTGACATTTTTAGAGGATCGATGGCCCTCTCCAGACATGGGAAATGGAGTAACTCAGTCTGCAGGCCAGTTACTCTTCTGGCTCTGTTCTGAGATCTGCCCTTAACTGATAATGAGGGAGAAGTCTGGGATCTCGCACCAGATAACCTGCCCTCTTTCAGAGACATCTCAGGAGATCTCACCACTGTGGACACCCACTCCAAGCTCCACCTGTGTGCACACTCTAATAGTTAGGTGGATTCCAAGTGGGATTTGGGACCAAATGGAGGCATGCATGGCACATCCAGATCGTCCTTTTCCAGAATCACTTTCCCTGGACATGGTTGTGCACGCCACATGCCAGAGCACAATGCTCTGCCCAAACATGTAGAGTACATATTCACTATAACTGTAATTCATGACTTACTGAAGGTAAAGGAGGTTAGAGTCATCCCTGTCCTTTAATAGTTCAATCACAGGAAATATTCCAATTCCAAAGTGATATAGTGGCTCTTGTAAAAATTCCTATCTACAAGTTGATCATGCTGGGAAATCATACCTCATAGTTTCGTTTATTCTTCTCTCTGCTTATTATGAACTATATTTTTTTCCATTTATATGTTGGTGATCCTCTGTCTCTGTGAGTTGGTAGATTGAGAACCACATCTCAGCCATCACTGAATTCCCAACGTCCTGCACACTATCTGGCAAATAAGTGGTCAATAAATATCTGTTGATGAAAAATATTGGATTTTCCATTAGGCATCCTCTCTTAGGGATAAGAAACACTTAAAACAGTTTCTTATACTGAATAAACAACAGATTGTAGTTCTTGCTTCATTAGGATCAAATTCCTGCATCTTTCAAACAGATCTAATCATTTCATACCATTTTCTCTTCGCCATGCCATCTTCCTTTCACTGATGATGATGGGGAATTGATATTAACTGAATATTAATCATATTGTTATTTGACAATATTCCTCTTTGACCCTTTTCAGATGCTTCTCAAAATACATTATATGAGTGCAAAACTGTTATCTAAGAAGATAAAACAACTTAAGACTCATGTCAATTATTTTTATGGCAGTCCCTAAATTCCCCAAACATTAAAAAAGACTGAATATGTCAGATTAAGCTATATTGAAAACAGGCCACACATGAAACATTCTATAATGGCTGTGCAGAATGTCAACAGCACCGAAGTTGAGAATAATTAGGTAATTCAGAAAGCTGACTCTCATTCTAAAAGCTAATAAAACTACTATGATTCAACCTTATAATCATATCCTCCTGAGCTAAGCAATGTGAGATTTTTTTTAAAAAGATTAAAATGGAAATAAATTCCATACAATAATTTTACTGTTTTTTCTGTCTGTTCACATCTTGGTAGAAATTTTAATGAGAACAAAATAGCCAACCCAATTTATTTATCTTCAGAATGTCCCTCTGGCACTTGTGATAATGATGTGGAGTACTAATGACATTTAAATTTTATTTAGTCATTAGATCTCTTTAAAGCTTTGGTTCCAGAATTCAAAGTGCTTTGGGAAGAATTGGTAAGTTCCATTATCCAGAAAGTAAGGTCCAATAGAATTCACTGAATTACATGTAACTGTGTACTGATGTCTTTGCTTAAATTCATGGGAAGAGGAGAGCAGAAGTCCACTAAGTTTAGTGTCATAAACTAATAATACCATCATTCACTGAGACCCTTCTAGAGGCCTAACGCCATCCTAAACATTTAGCCTCACAGTAACCCTATGAGATAGAGACTATTAATGACATTTTGTGGATAAGGAAAACTCGAACTCAGAGAGTATTCATTACCTGCCCAAGATTATACAGCTACTGAGTATTAGGGCCATTGTTTGAACTTACTTCCAACTATACACTTTCCATTTACCATATTGGCATATGTTTATGTTTGTGTAATTTCCTCATTGTTCTTAAAGTTCTTTGGATCTTGGGGAAAATCACAATATATAATTTCCTTCCTACCCAAATTGTTATGCAAGGCTGCCCAAGATTTTCTATGTAGGAATGCCACTTCCTGGGCTAAAAAGAAGGAAGTCAGAAACAGGCAGCTAAAAGAAGGAAATGTGTAAAAAAAAAAAAAAAAAAAAAGGAAATGCTTTCAAAAAATAATGTTTTTTCTTAAGTTCATATTAACTTCAATTGGCCATCACCAGCAAAGGCCACACTTCAAAGATCAATCAGGTACAGCATACAATTATCAGTTTGTAATGTTTTTTTTAAAGGGTTCAAAACAAATTGTATTTTTTTTGTTGTACTGATGTCTTTGTTGTACTGATGTCGTACTGATGTCAATCAGAAGTATCATTGCAGAATTGAGTCGATCAGTCATTTGTTCAACCAAATCTCTCCATATAGTTGGTATAGAGATTGGCTGCTTACAAGCCCCTATCCAAAAGATCATACTTTTCAAGTCACAGATTTAGAAATAAAGCTTTGGGGATCACCTGGGAGCTCCCAGGAAAGCTGACTGGTAAACCAAGGTCCTACGACTAATATTGTTTATAAAGTTCCTAATACTTTGCAAGACTAAGTCTGAGCCTCTGGAAACAGACCCTTGGTTGGTTTTTCTTTTCTCCCTTAGATTTAATTACCATTAAAATAGTGCAGCCATCACCAAGATAAGACAGAGTTCTAGCATCTAGAATGTTCCCTTGTGCTCTTCCAGGCAATGTCTCCCATCCCAAGAAGTTACAGCTTTTCTGATTCTCCTGCCTTCTCCGACACTTGTTTAGTTTTACCTGTTCTTAAACTTTATATAAATGAAATAATATGGAAGAACCAGATTCATGACTGGATTCTACAGTTTAACATCATATCTTGAGATCAATCCATATTGGCATGTGCAGCAAAAGTTTATTTTTATTTCTGTATAATTTTCCCTTAAATGAATATGCCACAACATATCCACTCTCCTGTTGTAGGCATTTTGCCGTCTTCTAGATTTTGGGTCTTATAAATAAAGTTACTGTAGACAACCTTTCATATATATTTTGCTGGGCTCAGTTCTCTGCACAAGTCCTGAGCATATTTCAGCAGAGTCCCAAGCTCAGGAGTTCCCAAAGCCAGAGTCCTGGTTAGAACTAGACGGTACTTAGGAGCCCCAAGAAGAGAACCAAGGAGAAGGAGCGAGGGTACACCAAACATAAGATAAAAAAAAAAGACTATATTTAAGCACAAGTTTAATAGAAGATCCAAATGATCGTGGGGAAAAGCAAGTGAATTGGTAGGAAGCAGACCACTTGCTGAACGTATCATTTTTCTGTGGCAAGTGATTGATTGTTATGAGTTCACTCAATTGCAATTTATATATTTACATATGACATTCACCCAGGAACAAGAAGGGTCACTATCAAAATTTGGAAATGATTTTTTTTAAACTCCCTCAACACAAAGACTAAATTTTATATGTCCCTGGCCTGTCTGAAAATGAAAATATATACTCTACAATAATAAAAAAAAATCACTGAGACTGACTCTTGAGTATGTGTGCCCTTTGATTAATTATTTTGACTGAACTGGATGTTTGCCTGAACTGCCAACCACACATGTCACAGCAAGTACTGCTTTGCGATATTCCATATGACAGCACATCCCATGGATTAAAGTTGACCTACCCAAATGAGGCGTCTGTTCTAGTTTGCTAGCTGCCGGAATGCAACATACATGAAACAAAACAGCTTATAAAACAGGGAATTTAATAAGTTGTTAGTTTATAGTTCTAAGGTTATGAAATTGTCCAAATAAAAACAAGTCTATAGATATGTCCAATCTAAGGCATCCAAGGAAAGATACCTTGTTTCAAGATGGCTGATGATGTTCAGCATTTCTCTCAGCTGGAAGGGCACATGGCAAACATGGCAGTATGTGCTAGCTTTCTCTCCAGGCCTCTTAAGTCATAAAGTTCCCCAGGAGGCATTTTCCTTCTTCATTTCCAAAGGTCACTGGCTGATGGACTCTGTACTTCATGGTTCTGCTGCTGAAACTTCTCCAAAATGTTTCTTCTTTTAAAGGATTCCAGTAAACTAATTGAGACTCACTTGTTTAATACCCACACTTGATTGAGTCACATCTCTGTGGAGATAACCTAATCAAGTTTCCAACCTATAGTACTGAATATGGATTAGAGGAAAGCTTTGCTCCCACAAGATTAGGATCAAAACATGGCTTTTCTAGGGTTCACAGATCCTTTATCTTCTTATTTGTTTCCATTCATTCTGTAACCATTTGTATTAATATCTTATTGTTACTTTAATAAATTAACAACAGCACAAATTTGTTATCTTACACATCTGTACATCAGAAGTCTATTGCATGTCTCTCTGGGTTACAGTCAAGGTACTGGAAGGGATGTGAACCTTTCTGAAGGCTCTAGGGGAGGATTCTCTATCTTGTTCATTAAAGATTATTGGCAGAATTCAGTTCCTGTGGTTGTAGACTTGAGAACCCCGTTTCTTTACTGGTCAACTGAGGGCCATTCACAGCCTCTAGAAGCTGCCCATCTTTCTTGGTTCATTGCCCCTTCCCTCCATCTACAAAGCCAGAAAGGGTAGTTAAGGCTGTCTCAGACTTTGCATCTCTCCTCCTCTTCTATACACCTATCTCCAATGGAGCCAGGAAAATGTTCTACACGTTAAGGCTTTGTGTCATTAGACTTGACTCACCCGACAATCCAGAATAATCTCCGTAGCTCATGGTTCACACCCTTAACAACATATGACTATATGACATTTCCAGTGCTTAGGGGATGGGGGCCTCTGTACAGTGAGGGCATTACTCTACCTTCTCGCCAAGGTCTTTGGGTCCACATAACAGGCATCTCACTGCAGCAGCACATTTAGGCTTTCCCACCTCCTTTCCCATATGTATGCAGAGAAAATCCATGTAAAATGCACAGTCCATTTGTGCTGAGATTTTGACCTCTTAGATTGACTGGACACCTGAATGGTGTGGCACAGATTTTATTCCTCAGTAAAGATCAGCCTTTGCAACCATTCCAGCTGCAGGCCCTTCACAATGCATCCAGTCCTGTGTTTCTATCTTCCAATATTTGTGCTAGATCCCAACAGAATGTTGCCCCTCATGAACCATTAACTTCATCATAACATGAAAAAGTGACAAAATGTAGCAATAACTCCTGGTGTTCATTACTTCCAGGAAATGTGCTTCAAAAGCCACTTCAACTAAAACCAAATATTTTATACTGGGTGAAGAAATGAATAGGTGAACATTAAAAAACAACGAGGAGGAGGAGCTACTTTGCTTTATAGTTAAATAGTTCAAAGGCAACAATTTTAGTTAATATGTTAAGTTTTCTTTTATCATTTGAATAGCTACTTTTAAAATCACACACAAAAATTTGACTTTCATATTGAGAAACAAAGCTAATAGATACCCTTTCTCATGTTGCATTATTTCTGAATACAGATAAAGATAAATTTTGTAAAGGAATTAAAGAAAATGGGGTCCAATATGTGTCTGTTTACTTTACAGCAATTTACATATGACCAAGATGTAAAAGGAACAAATGCTTTGTCTCCATGATCGAGTCCTCATTTTCCTGGTGCTTGTGGCTTTGCCCACATCTGCTCCATATGGTGCTATTTAGCATATAACTTGCAAATCTGGAAACTGTATTTAAAAACAAAATTGTTGTTCCTCTGGCTGTCTGGTTGCCTACCCACCAATAAGATTCCCTTGTCTCCATTCTTTCTTAGATTTTTCTCCCTAGCACTTATCATTTAACGTGATATATTATAGGCTTAGTTACTTGTTTATAAATAAAAATGCTCCCTCGCCATCCATGCTTTTGGAATTTGTGGCTGTAGATTGACAGATAATGAGATCTACAAGGCTTCCCACCCATTGATGCAGCATCAGCTGCAGGGGGGCACACAGGCTGGGGTCTGATGTAAGTTGCAGTATCAGCATAATAGAGCCAAGGCGAGGAATATGGCATTTGTTTTAAAGGAATCATTATTCTTAGATTTTACTTGAATCTTTCCCTTTTCTTTATACCTTAGGGGGAAAAAAATTATTTTATTTATTGACCACGTATCTTCAGTTGCTCAGTTCAATTTTCTCCCCTACAGGTGAACTGAACATAGCAATAGCAGAGCCCCAGGTGATGATCACGGGACACCAGTGAATATCAGAGGACACAACAAAGTGGCTCTGCAGGTGGTTTTCAGAACTGGGCCTGGGGATTGATATTCCCATGTATTCAGACAGATCTGAAAAGGAATGTGGGTTCATTTTGAATGTTCTGTCTTACAAAATGGTCAGCAAATCAAGTAACTACAAATCAGGTAACACACTGAGCTCTAATACTATGGTGGCACTCATGAGAGATGAATATTCTTCCCAGATGGGCTGATGATTCTGTAGTATAGAGTAAATCCTGTAATTCTTGGTCCCCAGGATTTATCTATATAATGCAAATTCCCTCTAGATGAATGATAAGCTTCCTTCCAGCTTATAATAATATCCTATGACTTTAGTTGTTAGAAAGGAGCACCCATTCTCCACTGTTACAAAACATGTTTGGAATTCAAAGGCACAGTGGTTCATAACCTAATCCAGAAACAGGCTACCTTTTTCAGGTGGTATGCCAAGACCCAGCCCACTCCTACATTTCAAGAACAAAGAGACTTCCTGATGAGGAAATGGCTATTTCAGCCTGTCATTCATACAAGAAATAAGGGAAAACTTGAGGGCTGCAGACTGTCAGTGACCCTTCTCATGGAGCCTCTGGAATGAATATTCAACTCCAACAATCATTTGTTGAACTCCAGTCCTGAGCCATGACGTTGCTACAACAACAATCAGAAATAAGACAAAGGGCCTAACAGCTAGATTAATTTGATCAGGATAGGTGGAAAACATTTTAAAAAATAATAGCTGGAATACAATATGCTAAGGGTGATAATTAGTAAGCCCTGGAATAAGTACAATGAGATCAAATGTACTTTACTTTCATACAATGCCTTTAATTCCAAGGAAATAGTATCTATCTCCTAAAACCATGTAGTGAGAAAAGATAAAATTAACTGCCTCTGAAAGGCTGACATTGAAACAGGACCAATGTTTTTCTGCTAAATAAAGACATCAATGTGTCTACTCTTCATATTGATGGTAAAATCATGATGGAATATAAAGGGAATGAAAATTAAAGAGAAATAAAAGCTAATGATTTTGGAACAAAGCTGCATAAAATAAGTGCTCCATTGGGAATAAACAGACCAGAAGCAAGTTAGGGGGGGCAGTGAAATGAAAGTCAGTTTCCATAGTCCATTCTGCAGAATCAATACAGTGTCTCGGACCTGCAATAGGCCTCATAAGTCAAAGGTTGACTGGGCCATGTATCAACCTCCACCCTGCCTGGCTCTCAGCGCCTCTCATTGACAAGTGTCGCTGAGCAAAACTCTGTGATCAGAATTGGCAATTAGGGTAGAATACTGCCCACACATAGACTGACAGGGAAACAGCGTGGACAACCAATGGCAAGAAAAAGTACCACCACTTTCAGGAGACCAGATGTAGATTCTGGAATTGATTTCCAAAGTTGAAACTGAAACTGCTATCAGAGGTGCCATTGAAAGCCCATTTCATAGATGAGGTCTGTCTCAATGAAAACTGAAGTGCTGTGCAAATTGGAAGGTCCAGGGAATCATATTCATGCTCAACTTTCTTTTTGAAGTGGTTTTCTCATGGAAAAATATTTGATAAAAGGAATAAGAAACAGAGCAAGGGAACACTAGCAAGTGAGGAAATATCATTCATTTTTCATATACTGATGGAGCCACGCACTCTTCTAGGTCATAGCAGTTGACAAAATAGTAAAAAAAAAAAAAAAAAATCACTGTCCTGCTAGAGCTTATAGCTCAAGTGGACAGAAAAATAAACAAATAAATAACCATACATAGTATATTAGAAGGTGGTAAGTGCAGGGAGATCAACAAGGTAAAGGAAGAGAAGTGGTATCAGGGAAGTGGGGCATCCTCAGACAAGCAAATAATACAATCTGCTAGGAAAAAAATGTGCATCTTTAAAGGGAAGATAATCACCAGGCATTGCTCCAACTCCTTGTTTGTAGTACTATCTCTTAGAGCAAGCAACTAAACACTATACAAAGTGGACAAGCTTGGGAAACATTCCCCAGGCTCCCTGCCTAAAATCTAGCAATTTATTTGATAGTCCCTGAGAGGTAAAACTCTGATTATAATAATACTTGGCATTTATATAACATTTTCTAAGGTCCAGGCACTATTCCAAGTGCTTACATATATAAACTCATTTAACCCTTGTCTCACCTCAATAACCTATGTCCCCACTTCCCAGATGAGAAGACTGAGACAGTAAGGGTCACACTGCAAAGAATGGGGCTGCAATTTGAAGCCAGACATTCCAGCTCCAGGATCTGTGCTCTTAACTACCATTGTACTGAATCTACAAACTAACCCCACATACTCTTAGACATTGGAAAAGTTGCTTAAGCATTGCTGATCTCCAGACAACTACCTGTGTCTAGTAGCACCTGACATGCAACTACCACGTACAAAATAAAATTCCAGATCTCTACTACATCCCTCCTTCCCTCCCTCTCTATTTCACCTCTACTCACCTGCTCCTCTCCAGGCTTCCAGAAATGTCTTTATCATTGCATCTCCATTCACACAGCTGCTCAGACCCCAAATTTCAGTCTTATTCTTGACTTAAGTCTTTCTCTTACACCCTTCATCTGCTTCCAGAGAATCCCCCAAAGTATTTCACAAATCCAATGACCTCCAATCATATCCACGTGAATGGCAGCAGTTCAGTCTCACCTACAGGACTGGAAGAGCCTTCTAACTAGTTTTCCTGCTTTCCTCATACCCCCAATAGGCAATTCTCCTCCACGCAGGCAGGCAGAGTGTATCAGATCAGGTCATGCCTCTGCTCAAATCAGTCTGATGGCCTCCATCTCATTTGTAAGAAAGCCCAAAGCCTGTAGCCCTCTTTGTACCTACCTCCCTTTACTCTCCACCTTGTTCCGACCACTTGGGTTACCTGGTCACCTGGCCTTCCTGCTTCTAGGTACATGACTTGCTCCTTCCCATCCCAAGCCTCTTTTTTTTGTTTTTTTTACTGTCCTATTAGCTGGGACTACTCTTCCCCCAAACTTCACATGGCTCCCTTTCTTACTTATTTAGGTTTCTGCTCCAATGTCACCTCCAATGTCATTCTGTCCAATGACTACTCAGAGAGGTGTCACTTCCTCGCCTTCCTTCAGTATCTTATCTAAAATATGCCACAACCCCTCTTTTGCTCTCTAGCCTCTCTCCCTGTATTTATAGTATTTCTCTGAGCCTGAAATCACATGACCTGTTAATTGTGTCTCTCCCCCACTAGAATATTATCTCTAGTTTCATTCATTGTCTGGTAGAATAGCTTCTGCTGTATCGTAGGGGCTCAACAGATATTTGCTGAATGTATATTTGCTGATTTTGAAATTGCAAAACTGATTTTTAAAATTCTTTGGTAGAAGGAACCATGGAAATATTAAGAAACATTAGTATCACCTTTCAAATATTTATGACGTGAACGAAACTATGCACAACATTACTTACTTGCTATAATTTATATTCCAAGCAATGTTTGTTTGTATTGTCCAACTAAAGTTCCTGTCAATCTTTCTGTGTGTGATTTGTTTTAAGTTGAGACCACAGTTCTAAATATTCTTTTACTCCTAGAATGTTATACCTGGTGTCAACCCACTTAATCAAAGCACTCTGAACTAAATAATCACCCTTAAAACAAATCTGTAAAATCCCTGCCTCCATAGAACCTTGAAACTCCATGCCGGCCGTACGGCCATTCTGCCCGTGAGCCACACACCAAAATCACCCCTTTCTTTGTCTGGGTGTGACTGTAGCCTATGAAACACCTTAAATACAGATTTCAAGATGGGGTTGGTATTTAGATTGAAGAATGGAAAAACTGCAGAGTCCTTAATAAAAGTTTAAACAATGGTTGATAGTTAATATTCCCCATTTTCAAGGAACTACTCATCTTCTCATTACATGAGTAATCCAAGAGCATGTTCTTAATTCCAAGTTTGCAAATAAGGCAACTAAGAAAAAAATGTAATGCTATCAGATTCTGCATGGGGTCAAAAAAAATATCTTTGGGATTTGGAGGGAAACTAACAAAAATTAACTGTCTAGCAGAGAAGGCCGCCGTTGGACACTTCATATGTCATGTCATTCTTTCCTCACAACCACATGATGAAGTGGGGATGTCCACAATGATACTTGTACAGAGGACCAGAAAGTTCAGTGTCTGCTCATGATCACAAAGGACAGTCCTTTGCAAAGTCAAATTCAAACCCAGGATGTGCCAACTCCAAGCCTGCATTCTTCTCAGAGATCTGGCTGCCCAAGGCTCCTGGCCCTCAACTCAAGTTTCACAGGTGAATGTTGGATGCATAACCAGAATATCTGCAAACTCTGACTCTCAGGAATATCTTCAGAAGGGATTTCACCACCAGTGGAAGCTGCCAGAATCTCTAGCATTCCATAGAGGTCATTCAATTCTACCTCTGTAAGTTGGGGTGATGAGTAAGGTGGTGGAGTTCCTGCGGTGTTTGGCAATTCTGCTTCTTCTCTGGTTTCAGACCCATGGCAAAAGGATGGTGCTCTCTCTGCCCCCAAGAGCTAGGATGATGAGGATCAGAATCCACTAAAGAGTCACCCGTAGCTCCAAGTGAAGTTCTGACCTCTAACATTTCACTCTTCCAAAACCGCTCAAATGTTTTGTCAACACAGTTCTTTCATCTTTCCTCCAGGAGTGAAAACAGAAATAAGGTGCACGCTTTGTTTAATTTATAAACTTTATAAAATTTTGAAAAGAATTCCTATGGTAGTCATGGAAATCACACAACCAATCAATGTATAAACACTTCTTGAACCTTACTTCCCCTGTTTGTAAAATGGCAAGAATGGGACTCTGTAAAATTCATTCCAACTCTAAGGCACTGTAAACTAAAATAAAACAAAATCTTTTTTCCTTTAAATTTCACTTTGCCTTATTCATTTTTTCTCAATTAAATAGAATAATATTTTATTTGAAAAAAAGAGACATTTTCCCAGTTTAAGAAAGACTTAAAACTATCTTGTCTTTCCAGTTTGTATCTCTCCTCACACATCCCCAGCAGTCTCCATTTCATTTGCAGGTCTGTGTTGTGCTGAGTTTTATTTCCTTCAGCTTACTTCTTTCTTTGAACAGCAGGCACCAGAATAACGAGGCAGTATGAAATTTCCGGAAACAATGTGTTCCTACAGTTTGCTACCTTATCTAAAATGTAATGCTCTTCAACTCCAAATCAGATGTCTTGCCATATGCTTTAAGGCACAAAGAATATTATACAAGGCCAGTACAGACCACTTTTTGCACAAAGGAGGGAAGTTCCAAATTTACTTTGGTAAAATACCAAAATTTCTATTAATCTTTTTGCTGTAGCTTTATGGAAACTAAATCGCTCAAGTGAAATTATTTCCTGCTTCTATTATAGAGTATTTAATAAGGTGCCAATTAAAAACTATTCAGTTTTGAGAACTATTCCTTTTAAGCATATTAAAACATATTGAAATTCCTCCTGGTGCTGGGTTATCAGGTGTAATTCCTCTTTGAACCAAATAAATAAGACATTTCAAGATTCTCACCTCCCTTTCTGAATTTTTTTTTTTTGAGAGCCCTCTCTCTGTAGGATTTCTTCTATTTTAATTAAAGATGAAGAGAATAGGTTTCTGTTTTAAACCATATATACGACCATATAGAAACCTCCTATTTGTCTCTATCGAAACCTATTTGACCTTCTGGATTTGGGATGTCATTTGTTACTTGTCACCCACCCCAGTGGTCAACACTAAGGAAGCTGATAAGGTGCTTGTATGTTTTTGCTTTCCTGCATCTGACTTCCAGCTGGCTCTTCCTCAGTAATACCATTATTCTAACCCCTGGGGTGGGGTTGTGGCTTGTAAGTTTGACTGAGGCTCATTCAGATCCAACCAATGCTCTTTCAGTGTAGGTGTTCTTGTTTGCTTTAACGCTAATTGCAGCATTTGGGGCTTCTTATGAGCAGAAATAAGTTCTAATGAATCAAGCTCTTTCTGCTAAAATTCAGCCTTGGGTGATGTCTGCAATAGGCGGGTGGGGGGGTGAGGGGTGGGGGTGGGGGGTAGGGGGGTGGGCAGGGAATAGGACAGAGCAAAAGGCATGAAATTTACTAAGCACCCATTCCACACGTAACACCTGGTGAGCACCACACTTAACACCTGGTGAGCACCAGAGATATAGGTGGAGAACAGACATTTCCTGTGCTCAACATGCTGCTCATGAATTTAAGAGTCTGGGAATCCCTGTGTTTCAAAATTTCCCTCCAAATGGCCTAACCACGGAGTCTGAGATGCCCACATGCTTCACTCTATTGGAGGGAGGCAGTGAAGGCAATTGTGAGGCCACCAGCAGAAGACCTTGTCAATAGGATCCTTACAGAACAGGGCCTGGGGGTGGGGGGAGGGCTGGCCCACAGACAGGCGCAGTATTATTAACCCAGATATCCCCCAACCCACTGGTAATGAGAACCACCTGAAGAGATATTTTATCATTTCAAGTTTAATTGGCTTAAAGACCAACAATCTCTATTTTTCCAGCAGATTTGGAAACTAAGAGGGTAAGTCTATTCTCTGTTTTCTCTCATTCCCCTCTTCTTCCTCACTCTCCTGCTCCCCATTCTTCTCATTTTCCTCCTTCTCCTCCTCCTTTTTTTCTCTTCCTTCTGGTCCTCTTACCTCCTCTTCCTTTCCAGACTCCTCCTCTTCTTCCTCCGTCTTAATTTTCTTCTTCAAATAATAACAGAACTAAGATCGTAAAAGTGGTATTTCCCTAAATAACCTCATAGGTGGAGATTCTGAGTGTAGTAGCCTGAAATATTCTGCACCTGTGCATTTTAACATTGGTTCAGACCTATCTGAGGTACTGGGAATATTCAGGTTACAGATGGAAAATGTCAATGAAAACCTGGTAACTTCATTTAATACAGATAACCAGTGTAAGCTTTGATTGCTTTATTGTCAACTTTTAACCACAGGCCAAAACAAGGAGAACTTGGGGGTGTTAAGGTGGTCCGAGACCCAGGAAAATGGGGACACATTTGGTTGGCCTTTGTTTTGAACACCATATATAATCGTGTGAAATGTTTATGATCCTCACTGCATTCACACTTTAGCACACACAACATGGCCCTTTAAATACCTTCTCTGTTAGGTCAGACTTTGCTTCTATGTATGTACTTTGGAGACATCTAAAAGGTATTCTTAATACTTGATCTTTTTAATTTCTACATAATTATTTCAGCAACTGATTGGTTTTAAGTAACATTTCTTAAGCCACATTTTATAAATGTTTATGATCTTTCACTTGGGTTTTAAATTTTTTAGACCGGATTTATATTATATGAAAGTGGGCTTGGGTTTACTGCGTTCTGCTTGGCTTTGTGTCTCCAGAAAGCAAGTTAGATTTTCAGGAAATGTTCTACTGCCTTTTGTTTTATTGCTTGCTTATTTTGTCTTTGTCATAGCTCTCCCATTTCTTTAGGTCTAAATGCCAGTTATCTTTCCCTCAAACTTCTTATAATCAATCTAAAACAAAGTAGCTATTTTATTCACCTAGATTTGATGCTCTTTATTTTGCATAGCAAATACTTCTTCCAGTGATAAGTATTAATACAAAATAAATTCAATTGTCATTTCAAACTGGAGGCAAGCATTTATCTAGTGCCTGAAATTACTCTGAATTATTTGTCAAACCATGTGTTGTTGTTTTTTTTTATCTTATTCTTATATACTTTGAATCTTTTGTGGTCATTAGCACTTTCTAGGAATCTTAGCATGAAAAGATCTCTCTTTCCTTATCTGGAAATATTTTTAATCAAACTACCCTACCCCCTTTTTTTGCCCTCTAATTTCTTTCAATTATTTTTTTCTCATCCAATTTACTAGAAGTAATTTTATATAAGTGTATGGAAATGTAATCTATTTTACACAATTACCTTGATTAGATATTTAAACTTAATAAATACAAACATTAAAACAAAACATTTTAATATTTACAGAGAGAAGTTTTATTCAGTTGGGAAATGAATAACAAGTGGAATACCAAATTCGTTAATGAAGTCACAGAAGTCCAGTGTTTTTATACCTTAACTAGGCTTGTAAATCCACATTTGTATTTACTTCTATCCCAATATGTTTCAGGAAAAACTTTAATTTGCTTCTATAAACAAATAAAATACTATGAAAAAAGTAAAGTTGAAATTAATAGCATAATAATAAAATGGGCCATAAAGTTGAACAGACATTTTATAAACAAAGATATCCTAAAGGCCAAAAGCATGAAAAGGTGCTCCCCCTCATTAGTATCAGAGATACGCAACGTAAGCCATGACAAGATATGGCTACGTACACACCAGCTTGGCGAAAATGAAGAAGAACTGAAAATGCCACGTGCTAATGAGGATATGGAATAATTGAAGCATTTATTTGCTGCTCCTGGGAGTACAAATTGGCATTCATTTTTTTGGAAAACTGAACTTAAGCAGAGTTAAGACCCATCAACTCCACCCCCAGAAATATGATCCCCAGAACTTCACAACTTGTTCACCGAAAGTCCTTTACAAGAGCTATCTACAAAAGCTGCAAACTGTCAACAACCCAAATGTCTAGAGAATAAAAACTTAATTTGAAGTATACTCATAAAATGGAATATTGCACAGGGATGAGAAATACATTATTGCTACTGCAACAACATTAATCTCACAAGTATAATACTGAATGAGAAAATCCACACCCCAAACAATATATTCTGCAGGATTTCATGTAATGTAAATAAATTTCAAAATCAGGCAAAACTAACATATGGGCTTTAGAAATCCAGACAGTGGTTATCTCATGGAAAGTTGGGTCAGTTGGCTTCTGGTGACATGCACCCTTCCCCTGTGTGCTGGTTAGGGAGGTGTGTTTCTTTGTGAGATTCATTCAACCTTATACTTATTCTTTATACAATTATTTTAAGATCAATAACACCAGAAAGATAGGCACAGCATTAGGTCCCTGTTCACTTATATTAAGTAAAATGTTCTACTGAAGTATAATGTACCTACAAATGTCATCAAACCACAAGTGTATTGGTTGTTGAAATTTCAAAGTGAATACTCCCATTTAACCATCACACAGCTCAAGATGTGGAATGCTTTCAGTCCCTCCACAAAAACCTTCTTATTGACACTACGTACCATTTCCTAGTTAGTAGAACCCCAAGTCTACACTAGCGTGGCTTCTAAAACCATAGACTAGTTTGCCTGTGTTTAAACTGTGCTTAATGCATATTTTTCACCTACGTTATTTTACTCAATGTTATGCTTGGAAGATGTATCCTTGTTGTTGCCTGAAACAATAGTTCATTCATGCTCATTATTAGAGATTATTCCATTGTATGAATATACCAACATGGATTTACTTATTCAACTTTTGAGAGACATTTGGATCATTTCTAGTTTGGGGCTCTTACAAACGCTTCCACTCCAAACAATCTAACAGCTGTCTTTCATGAATATTTTAGTTCATTATGTAGCTAATGATGAAATTGAAAGGATAAAGGGAGTGAATATGTTTAGCCAAATGGCTTTTCAAGGTGATTTTACCAATTTATACTCACAGTGTATAAGAATTACAGTTACTCTATATCCTTACCAACACTTAATACTGTCAGTGTTTTTCATCTGTTTGAATACTGTCAGTACTTTTCATATATCTGATGGATATGTCAAGATTTACTTTTATTTCTTTCTTTAAAACCCTTTTAGAAAAGTTAACTGGCAGTGTTCAAGGAATAAATTATTTAATTTTCCAATACTAAGTAAAATCACATTTTAGAGGATAATTATACCATATCTTTCATGCAAATAGCAAATATAGAGAGATGTTAATATTGAAGTATCTGGCTACACTCCAGGAGAGTTTATCTGACAAATAAATTATCTTGCTAAACTAAACTTCTTGTACTCTCATGTATACACAGTATTAAATAATTTTCCCATTGAATAAAAAATTGGGGAGATTCAAAATAGTCTATGCTTATGTTGTATGAATGTTTCTATTTTGTTGAATGATTTGGATACATACGATATGTTGAGGAATATAAATAAAACCTGCTTATGTTTAAAAGGCAAACGAACATTGTAAACAAAATGTTCTCTAGTTTGAGTTCCAGAACAACACAAAGGTGATGGGTACAAAGGGGTGTAGTCATTTCTATAGCACCAAGATTCAAGCATTTATTGCTTCCCATTAGAAGTAGTATTAGAACTATTATGAGGACCGAGTTTATCAGAATAGGACAATTCTCATACCTTCAGGCAGGCTGCTCTTCAGCTGAAGAGATGGGTTAAACCCAGATCTGAAATAAATATTCATATCCCCTAAAGTTTCCAGCCAGGAAATCAAAGAGGCCCAGACATCTATAGCCAGGGTGAGCAGTGGGATGGGAGAAATGCAGAGCTGCTGGCATCAGATTTCGGTATTAGCTTTCAACTGCTTTTTATTTTTCTAAAGGACTGAATATAGCCAGAAATTTTGGAATCTAATATCAAGCGATGCTGCTAAATTAATAAGGAAGAAACAGTAGCCACAGTAAGAAGGGAAAAATAATGCTAGTACCCTAGGCTGTGAGGATTGTAGCTGAAAACAGCTAAGATGGATAATAGCCTGAAAATACAAATTAAAGCACAAATACTCAGATACATTTACTATGTCTCACCTACTACCTTAAAGGCATGAACTGTGTTTCCCTCATCCATCATAGCAAATGTCTCCACAACCATCTACATCCAGTGGTTCACAAGCCAACATGAATACACAGGGTGTTACACGAAGCTCCCGTCCCCTGCCCAGTCCACCCCTCCACATTCATCTCTCCCACAGAACATGGTGACTGGTATGTTTCCAACCTCCCCCTGCTGTAAATCTTTGGTCTAAGGAAAGGTCCTTCCTTCCCTAATCCTAATCTATTACAAACCCAGAAGAAAGGGGGCAGGACACAGACTCAACAATTTTTAAGGCAGAAAAACTCTCCTCTAGCACATAGTCAAATACAGTGCTCAGTATACAATCAGGCCCTCCAGCAAGTATTGTCAATCATCAACCTCTTAAAGCACACATTTCCTCTGAACCTTATACTGACTCAATGAAGATGTGTTTCCTACTTAGGAGAGACACATGCAGACACTGCAAATGCAGAAGAATGTTTTCCTGGGTTAAGCACCATTGTCATGGTTCGCTCAGTCAAGCAGGATAATTTAAAATACCCCTTGTACAGCTTTTGGCTGTGAAATGACAGCTGTTAGGGCTAGACTGCAGATCTTTCTTCTTCTATGGGAGTCTCTCCTGAAATTCAACTGAGTTCAACATAGATGGTATCAAAGTATCTACTAGAAGTCAGGCCTAATGCTACATGCTTGAATTACACTCCCCTTAGGGGCCTTTTGGAGTTGAAGGAATCCAAGCCTGCATCCAGAGATACTCAAGGACGATGATGGAGTTGTGGCAGAGCACATGGGAAAGGGGGGCAAGTAGCCTGGCCAGGGGAAATCAGAAAGATGTGCTGAGAGAGGGGACTTGGATGCCATCCACCCCTCCAGACGTAATCCCTTAAGGGCTAGCAGTCTCCTACCTTGCTCACCAAACCACAATGGATCGCCAGACAAATAAATACAAATTCCTCAGTCTGATGGCAACTGAACACCCTCTTTAGGCTTTAACACAGCTTTCTTGGTTCTCCATTTGCATAACTAGTTCCCACCCCTCCAGCTCATTCTTCCCTCTATGCTGCCACCTAAAATGTTCCCCTTTCCCCTTGCCACTTACCTAAACTCTGTTTATTTCATGGTCCAGTTCAAGGCTTACTTCCTCCAAGAAGCATCTGTCTATATAAGAATATTTCTTTCACTGCAATTTCCTTCTTTACTGCACTGTCATAAATTGCTCAGATGCTAACCTAAAACAGTCTCCGACATCTACAAGTACCCTGTCCCTCAACAGAGAACAAATTCCAAAGTGCAAGAATGTGGGGCCCTATAGGTAATTCAAAAAACAGTAGGAGGTGAAAAATAGTACTTTCTCTCTCTGATGCTTAAATCCCAGGCCTTTTGTTTGTTGTTTGAGGTAGGGTTCTTTTAAACTTAATTTCTTTAGTAATGTGAGTCTGTGGGCAAACACACATATACAATAAGAATAAACTCTGTTCACTTTAGAGAACTTGAGCTATTTCTATTATATACAGTACTGGAAATGGGTATAGATAAACACATACATCATCTATCACTAATAATTTCAACTTCTGCTTTGTGGGAGTCATCATATTTCAATCTCTTTGCCTTTAATCGTGTTTCTTGGTCTTTATCCATGCCAAAGTAACACTAAATCACTTCCAAAGAAGGACTTAGCTTCTTCTGCCATCGCAGGGCTAGTAATCAGGGCCAGTCTGGAATGAAGTACTAATTAATAGGACTTTAGGAGTCGGGTACACTACAGACGTCTTAATGCAAAGACAAGCACCTCTAATGGTTCGACAACTTGACATTGGTTCAAAATTGCATTTACTATTACTACTTCTTACAAATTATAGTTGGTTTCAGGTTTCCAATGATAATAGCCTGTTTCCTTTAGCTTTTTGGCACTTCTAGTACAATACAAAGATATAGTCGATTCATTATGGGTACAGTCACAGAAAATAATTCAAGAAATGGAGGCAATGACTCTCTCCTCAGAGAAACAGGGAGATCACAACAGGGTCTACACAGCCATTATGCTTAGGAGAGCAGGTGCAAGGAGGAGCTAAGCTGGAATACTTTAAAAAATATGCTGTGTTGCTTAAAAAAAAGGAAGCTTAGTCCAACAAGAGTACAGACACAGAGTTCCTATCTTTCTAACCTCCAAAGTTTAGCCCAAGTTGCATAAGAATACCTTGTTCTTCAAAATTGAAAAGAGAATATCTATCCATGCCATGCCTTGCCTTCCTGGTTCTCCTTGTACAGAAAGCAATTCCTAAATGGAAAATGCCCTGAAGTAGATTTTTTTTTTTTACGTAGATTACCCTCACTTTCTTATAGATTAAATAGCATCACTTGTCAATATCAAACTAACAACCTGAATTGAGAAGCAGTTCTCATATGCCTGTTGGATTTGAGTTGTTAGCTCACAGCTAATTACCTAACAATTTTTCAGTAAAAGCAGAGCCAAGCAGCAATAGATCCCAAGAACTCATCCTTCAAAGAAAGCCAGCACCTCCATCTTGGGAGTACATTGTGCTTTCCCAGCAACTCTACCTAGAGGAAAGTGTTGGATACCAGCTCACTGTCAAACTCCAGAGCAGTAATTTGGAGAGTATGTAGCCAAAAATAAATCTTTTGTCTGCCTATATTTTTAAAAATCCAGTTACCTGCTTTCCTCTTGAATTCTTCTAAAGGCAAATCATATACTGCAAAAGAGGGCTGTGATGTCCAGTGAAAACCTGCATAACACAGTGTGTTCACATTTACTAAGTTATCTTCAAACAGACACTAATCCACATACAAATATTTTTCCAAGGAATGTCTATCAACTTCCTTGTCCTTTCAACTGAAGTGAATGGCATTCCACAGAAATTTGGAAACTGGAAAAAAAATAATCAGAGTGAATATTTCCCATGCAGCAATGGTAGCCAGGATAAAGCTTTAGCAAATGGCAGATGTGATGTTTTGGCAAGCCTTTCAGATTGTCTTCCTACGTATCATCTACTTCAGGGAGTCAGCCACATGCATTTATTGACAAAGGTGTCTTGAAATTCTTGCTTATACTGACACCTAACCACTGGAGACATTTTCTTCCCTAGCATTTCCATTTATTTTGAAAGCCTCTTATTCCACATATTAATTCTCTTTCAGCTTGAAATGCCTACAATGGTTTCCTTTTTCCTGACCAATCCAATAAGGAATAAAAATTATTCTCAAATTGGTCACTTCCATGTTTAAAAGGTGAAATAGAACTTCCCTTTTCCAGTCTGACATATAAAGAGCTTGGAAATTATCACTTCTGTCCTTACAACAATTAAAAAAACTGAAAATCAACAACTCATCTTAGGGCCATCAGAGAACTGTGAATTGTGAATTGAGATCACAGGACAAATCACCACCCCCAAAACAGGAGATTCAGACAGATAGAGAGAATCACAGTTTACTGGGAACAGAAACTGCTGGAGCTAGGTTGGGTAGGGATACTTAAAGCGTAATTGACTAACTTCTAGAGAGTGAGTCTGAACGACCTTGAGAGAGAAAAACTTGAGATCCAGCCATAAGGGATATTCACATTTTTGTGAGTTTTGTGGGTTCCCTGCTAGGTTCCTACTGTGAAGAGCAGAGAAAAATCCCCTTGGGCTTGGGCAGGGGAGGAGAAAATTAAACATTCTGAAATATGCTGAGTGCTCCATTCTCTTTAGCAGAGGCCTGCCTTAAGGGAAACTATTTGAGCCTAACATATGTGAGGAAAGGGAAACATCCAACTCCAATTCCTTTTAGACTTCAACGTGGGTGAAAAGAAATACCCAACACTAGCCATGCCTAGCCTTCCCATCTCACCTAAGGAGTGAAAATAAACATTGACAGGCACTTGTGAAGTCACAGCCCAGTGGCATCAACTCATTAAAACCTGAGACCTGGGTGGGCCATGGTGGCTCAGCAGGTAAGAATGCTTGCCTGCCAAGCCCGAGGACCCAGGTTCGATTCCCGGTGCCTGCCCATGTAAAAAATAAAAATAATAAAAATTAAAAACCTGAGACCTAATCATAGGATTATAGAGTATCTTCTCTCCCCCAACATCTTATCATCCCATACAGAGGGATCCTGTGTAAAGAACAGGAGGCTATGGCTGAAAAGAACTGCAAGACTCAGACACTACTTAAGAAAGAGTCTTATGGGGAACCCAGAGACAACAGGACAGAGAAAACCAAGAATACCATAGGAAATTTGATACCTGTAATTATATTGAGTGGTAAACACAGCCTAACTCCTAGCTAGATAAACATAAAACCTCACACAAAAGGCCTAGTTATCTCAATTTCTATTACCTGATAAACAATGTCCAGCCTTCAGCAAAGAAGTTATAAGACATGTTAAACGACAAAAAAAAACCCAACCAGATTCAAATATAGCAGAGATTTTAGAATTATTAGACCAAGAATTTAAAATAAATATGGTCAATATGCTAATGTATCCAATGGATAAAGAAGTAGAAAACATGCAGGAACAGATGTAATGTAAGCAGAGATGTGGAAATGCTAAAAAAAATCAAAAGGAAATGCTAGAAATTAAAAAAACTAACTGAAGAATATCTTTGGTCAGCTCATCATATAATGGACATCACCAAGGAAAGAATCAATGTGTTTAGAGATATATCAGCGAAAATTCCCCAACTGAAGATCAAAAAGTAAAAACGTAAAAAAAAAAAAAGGAAAAGAATAGCTAAGAACTGCAGACCTATAAACTATACATGTAGTGGGAATATCAGAAGGAAGAAAGGAAATATTTGAAGTAAAAATGCCTAAGATTTTTCCAAATTATTATCAGACACTAAACCACAGGTCTAGAAAGTTCAGAGAACATCAAGAAGTACAAGTATTAAATATTATACACGTAGCCCTGGCATAATCAAACTGAAGAAAATCAAAGACAAACAAGAAATACTGAAAGGAGCCAGCAGGAAGAAAATACCATATCTATGAACAGAGAACATCTAACGTCTCCTTTGCAAGCAAGAAGATAATGGAGAGAAATATTTAAAGTATTAGAAGAAAACCCCACAAACCTAGAATTCTGTATCTAGCAAAATTATCCTTCAAAGCGGAAGGAGAAATAAAGGATATATGTCATCAGAACTATCTTGCAAGAAATATCAAAAGAAGTTTTTCAGATACAAGGAAATTAAGATAGTTGAGAACCCTATATCTACATAAAGAAAGGAAGAGTATTCAAAAAGGAATAAGTGAAGGTAAAATGAAGTCTTTTATTTCCTGCATTATTAACCCACCTAGCAGATAACAATTTATTCAAAAAAATAATGGCTGCATTATATTGAATCATTATAGTTTATGGATAAGGGAAACATATGACAGAAATGCTATAAGGGATAGGAGGAAGATGTTGGGAATACTCTGTTATAAGATAACTATACTAAATGTTAAGTTATTCAAAAGTAGACTTAGGTTATTTGTAAATGTCTATTGTAAACTCTAGCATAAGCACAAAAATATTTAAAGAAGTATAATTGATATGCTAATAGAGGAGAAAAATGGAATGATAGAAAGCGTTCAATTAAAACTAGAGAGAAAAAAAGTGGAGAAAGGAAGGAAGGATGGAGGAGGGAGGGAGGGACAGAAGAAGGAAGGAAAGAGAAAGGAAGGGAGACGGAGAAAGAGAGAAAGAGAAAAATGAAGAGAAAACAGTTACGAATATGGTAATTATTAATCCACCTATTTCAATAATCACTTTAAATGTGAATGGTCTAAATAAACTAAAAGACAGAGACTAAGAGAATGAATCAAAAAACAAGACACAACTATATGTTGTCTATAAGAAACTCACTTTAAATATAAAGTTAGAAATAGAATAAAAAGTAAAGGGATAGAGAAAGATATAGCATATTAACACTAATCAAAAAAAAAGCTGAAGTAGTTATGTTACTTTCAGATAAAGCAGATTTCAGAAGAAGAAAATTTGGGGGGATAAAAAGGAGTGTCACATACTGATAAAGGGCTCAATTCTCCTAGACACCATAATAATCCTGAATGTTTATGAACTTAAAAATAGAGCATAAAAATACATGGGGCAAAAACTTATAGAACTGCAAAAAGAAACAAAGAAATCCACTATTATAGTTTGAGACTTCAACACCCTTCTCTTAGTACTTGACAGAACATGCAAAGATATAGATGAACTATGCAGCACCATCCATCAACTGGAACTAATTGATATTTATAGACTGCTTCATCTGATAGCAACAGAATACACATTCTTCTCAATTTCACATGGAAATTCGCCAAAACAGACCACATGCCTGGCCATAAAATATACCTTAACCAATTTTGAAGGATGGGAACTATATTAAATATGGTCTCTGACAACAATTGAATTAAATTAAAAATCCCAAAAGAAAGACAACTAGGAAATCTCAACATATTTGGAGATTACATAATACACTTCTAAATAATATATGGGTCAAAAAGAAGTCTCAAGAGATTTTGAAAAATATTTTGAACTAAATGAAAATGCAAATACAACATCAAAATATATAAGATGCAGCAAAATGAGTGCCTAGATGTAAATTTATAGAAGTAAAGTCATATATTAGAAAATAGAAAAGATCTACAGTCAATCATCTAAACTTCCACCTTAGGAAGTTCAAAAAAGAATTAAATTCAAAATAAGCAGAAGAAAAGAAATAATACAAATTAATGCAGTAATCAATAAAATTGAAAATATGAACTTAATAGAGAAATTCAATAAAACCAAAATTTGGTTCTTTGAAAAGGTCAATAAAATTGATAAACTTCTATCCAGACTAGCCAAGAAAAAAGAAAGGAGACACAAATTACTAATATAAATGAAAGTAGGCTATCACAACTGATCTGAAAGACATTAAACAGATAATAAAGGAATATTATTAACAATTTTATGCACATTCATTTGATAATTTAGATGAAAAAGACCAATTCTTTGAAAAGATACAATCAGCCAAAACTTGCCTAAAGAGGAATAGATCATCTAAATTGGCTGTTAACTATGAAAGACAATGAATAAGCAATTAATAACCTTCCAAATCATAAAAGACCAGGCCCAGATGGCTTTACTGGTGAATTCTACCATACATTTAAGAAAGAAATGATACCAAATTGTTACAATCACTTCTAAAACTCGAAGCAGAGAGAACACTTCCTCACTCAGTCTATAAGCTATCGTTGACCTAAAAACAAACTGAAACAGACATCTCTAGGAAGACATTTACAGAACAGTATCTGTCATGAACATAGTTGCAAAAATCCTCCACAAAATATTAGCAAACTGAATTCAACAATGTTTAAAAAAATTATATACCACAACCTAGATTTATTTCAGGTCTGCAAGGCTGGTTCAATATTCAAGGATCAATTAACGGAACTCCTCATATCAACAGACAAAAGAAGAAAATTATATGATCACATCAATAGATACAGAAGAAGCATTTGACAATATCCAACACTCATTCATGATAAATTAAAAAAAACCTCTCAGTACACTAAAAGAATTTCCTCAACTTGATAAAGGACAGCTACAATAAACCTACAGCTGACAAAATGATGAGAAACTACATATTTTCCCCCTAAGATCAGAAACAAGACAAGGATGTCTCCTCTTCACCATTCCTATTCAACATTATATTAGAAGTCCAAGATGATGTAATAAGACAATGAAAAGAAATAAAAAATATATAGATTTGTAAAGAAGAAATAAATCAGTCTTTGTTTGCATATGATATGACTGTGCTTTTAGAAAATCCAAAAAAATAGAAGAAAAATGTCCTTACTAATAAGTGATTATAGCAAGGTCACGGGATATAAGGTTCAAAAGTCAATTGTTTTCCTATACACCAGTAATGAACAACTGGAATTCTAAATTAAAAACATAAAGCCATTTATATTAATAACAAAAAACGAAATGCTTAAGTATAAACCTAACAACTTCTATACAAGGAAAACTACAGAGCTCTGATGAAATGAAGATCTAAATAATTGAAGAGAAATTCAATGTCCATGGATAGAAAGATTTAATATTAAGATGTCATTCCTCCCAAATCAATGAATCACAATCAAAATCCCAGGAAGTTATTTTGCAGATTTCAACAAGCCAATTCTAAAGTTTATACTGAAAGGCAAAAGACTCTGAACAGCCAACATCATGTTGAAGAAGAAAGTTAGAGGAATGACCCAATCCAACTTCAAGATATACTATAAAGCTACAATGATCAAGGCATTTTGGTATTAATGAAAGAATAGACAAATAGATCATGGGAAAAAATAAAGTCCACAAATAGACCCAAACAAATATAGTCAACTGATCTTTTGGCAAAAGTGTTAAGGCAGTTCAAAGTATTATGGATAGTTTTTTTTTTTTTTTCAGTAAGTGGTGCTGGAACAACTGGACACACGCAAAAGAAAAAATTAATCTAGGCAAGATTTGACCCTTTTGGCAAAAAATAATTCAAAATAGATCACAGACTTAAATGTAAAATGCAATACCAAAAACTTTCAGAGAATAAGAGAGAAATAAATTTAGATGACCTTAGATTTAGGCAGTGACTTTTTCAGGTACACCACCAAAAGCACAATCATGAAAGAAAGAATTGATAAGTTGGATTTGATTAAAAATTTTAAATTCTGCTCTGTGAAAGACACTATTAAGAAAATGAAAAGACAAGCCACAGATTGGGGGAAATAATTTGCCACACACATTTCTGATAAAGGACGTGTGTTCAAAATAAAAAAGAACTCTTAAATCTCAATAAGAAAAAACAACCCAATTTAAAAATGGGAAAAATATATGAAAAGAAACTCACCAAAGAAGATAGACAAATGGCAATGAGCATATGAAAAGATGCTCAATATCACAGGTCATTAGGGAATTGCAAATTTAAAGAATGAGATTCCACCATACATCTATTAGAATGGCTAAAATCCAAAGCACTAACACCAAATGCAGGTGACAGTGTGGAACAGGAATTCCCATTCAATGCCAATGGGAATGCAAAACGGTACAGTCACTGTGGAAGACATGTTCGTTATTTCTCACAAAGCTAAACATAAGCTAACTGTATGATCTAGCAATCACACTCCTAGATATTAACCGAAATCAGTTAAAAATTTATGTCCACCCAAAACCCACACACAAATATTTACAACTGCTTTATTCATAACTGTCAAATATTGGAAGCCACCAAGATGTTCTTCAATAGGAAGACAGATAAACTGTGATATGTCCATACAGTGGAGTGTTATTCAACAATAAAAAGAAATGAACCGTAAAAAGACAGAGGAAACTTAAATGCATATTTCTAAGTAAAGGAATCCAATCTGAAAAGACTATATGCTGTATGATTATATTATACTGCATTCCAAAAAAGGTAAAAATATAGAGATAGTAAAAATATACATATCAGTGGTTATTAGGGGTCTGGCAGGGCAGTGATGAATAGATGGAGCACCAAGCATTTTTAGGGCAGTGAAACTATTTTGTATGATACGTATCAGTAGATACATGATATTATATATTTTTCAAAACCCATATAACTACAACACAGAGAGTCGCTCCTACTGTGAACTATGGTCTTCAATCAATAATAATGCACTGAAATTGATTCATCAATTATAACAAATGTAGCACATTTTTGCAAGATTATAGTAACGGGAATTATGCAAAGGGAGAGGGAGTATATGAGAATTCTCTGTACTTTTCTGTGATATTTCTGTAAACCTAACACTGTTCTAAAAATCAAGTCTGTGAGAAGTAAATACCATCACCATCATCTTTGTCATGAGCACCATTCTGTTCATTATTAACATCATCATCACCATCATCACTTTATCTGCCATTTCTTTTTTTTTTTTTCACACGGGCAGGCACCGGGAATCAAACCCGGGTCCTCTGGCGTGCAGGCAAGCATTATTGCCGCTGAGCCACTATGGCCCGCCCTACCATTTCTTGAGCATCTATTAGGTATGCCTTTTTCATTGATTCTCAAATAAATTCTCAGGTTGTACATGTGTTATTAACTCTCCTTTCCAGATGGGGAAAAAAAAAAGACTTATCTAGGTTAATACACTTTGTCGAGATCATACAGGAGTAAACCTGACTACTTTGAAAATTTAAAACCAGATAAAAAAGTGAAAAAGTAAAATGTTAAATTTTATTCAATCCTAACAATTAGGATTATAGTTCAAAATAACCATTTCCATTATATGACACAATAATTGGACATTTCCAACCACATTTCATCTTCTGACACAATCTCAGATCATAGAATCATGATTGGCTGATTCTCTAGCACACATTTAATCACCAAGCATAGTGTTTCACATCGGTTACATCACTGAATGATCACAGTGAGGCTGCAAATCATTAATAGAATCTCCAGTTTATAGTGGAGGACACTAAAGCTTAGAATTGAGGACACTAAGGCTTGTGTGATTAGTTCTACACCCAACAACCAGAAACTTAGAAGAATTGGAAATCACACCAAATACTCTCTTATGCTAGAATCCGTTCTGCAACAATAACCGTCTTTTCACCATAGTTAGTAATATTGGAGAGTGGTCATCATGAACAGTTTTGATAATCAATATAATGTAATTCACACTATTTTTTGTTTCATGACAGCAGCAACATCCTGAAACACCTGCCTTCTGGTCAGACATTGAAGGAATTTGCCCAACCATCTCATGGCAATGGACTATGGTTTCTGAGATGAGAGCCTATGATCACATGGTTCCCAGAGGAAGAAGCTCTCAGGAGCCTCAAAAGTGATAACAAAGAGATTGGCTAAGGAGCTGGAGTAAAACAACAAAAAACTTATTCCCTAGATCTCACATCTGGAGATATGCTAGCTGTATCCTGCTGGATCTTCTATAAAACACAGCATATTGACATATTTCTCCCAAGAACTATTATCTCCATCAACTTCCTTAATCCAATTCTATGAATTTGGAGACTTTACAGAGAAAGCTTGCTCTTTGCTGTGAACAATGCTGAGCTTTCTCTCTCTTGGCAGGCAGCCTACTCAAAATATGCCCACTGGACTTCAGAGTGAGAGACTTGGCTTCACCTGGGAACAGGGAATCGTACCACCAGCAATTTTTTTCTGCCAATCCTTCCACATGACAAAGCACATATGGATGCAAATAAGATAATCCTTCTCTGGAAGAGTAAACTGCACCTGGCAGTAAACTTATAGAAGCCAGACAGAGAAGATATGATTGCGAGATACCTCGGGGACTGCTTCAAAGCAGGCTGGGAAAATCCCCACCTGGGATGCCAAGATAAAGCCTAATCAGCCACTGGGATAATTAGCCTCTGAAAGGCATACATGCTGATAATAGAATCGAGTCATAAGGTTAGTAAACCATCAAAAGGTTGGGAACATTTGACTATTGATTAGAGAAATCCTGAGAATAGAAAAGTCATCAAACTTCAAATGAAGCTCTAGGGAAGAAACCATGTATCCTGCTACATAGTTTAAATTTTATTCAATCCTAATAATTAGCGTTATAGTTTAAAATTAACATTTTTATTATATGACATAACAATTGGACACTTGCAACCACATTTCATCTTCTGACACAATCTCATATCATGGAAAAAGAACATATTCAAGAACAGGCCTTCCCCTCATATAATACAATACAGAAAATTTTAACAGAGAGTAAAACACAATGTTAGTATAATTAGGAAAGGGAAGATATTCTTAAAAGTGAAAATATCTGTTCTAACTCATTTTCCAAAACATACCCCTTTCATTTCTCTCTCTCTACTCTGAATTTTCTTTTCACTAGATATAGTTTTAAAACATGCCTGCAATGGGCAGGCCACGTGGCTCAGTGGCAGAGTTCTCGCCTGCCACGCAACAGAGACCCAGGTTTGATTCCCAGTGCCTGCCCATATTAAAAAAAAATGCCTGCAAATTTGTAGAACCATTTCCATGTATACTCCATCCTCTTAAGTATTAGTGGCATGCTTGGAACCAAGAGAATGTATGGGAAATAATGCTCTGATTTCTGAGGCTAGGTGAGGAAAAGGATGAAGCTTTCATTGATTCCCTTGTGATGCTTACTTTAAGGGTAATCCAGCCCCCATTTAATAGACATGACTACACTGAGATAACCATTCTAGAGAAGTGAATGAAGAACAGCAACCCATAAACACAACCAAATTCATAGCCTACCACCAGCTATGACTCCCAGCCACGTGAGTGGCCTCTCTTGGGCATCCTGCCAAGGCCAACCTTTAGACAACCACAGCCACAGTCAACATCTGATTGTTGCCTACTAAAGCCATTTCCAACTTCCTGAACCACAAAAGTGTGAACAAATCAAACGATGGTTCTTTTACCCCCGCTAGGGTTTTGGAGTAATTTGTAATGTTGCAGGAGCAACTAGAATAGTGTATGAAAAACATCTATGACAATGGTCCAAATGCTAAGTTTCCAAGTCTAGTAACAGTAGTTTATACTTTGTGGTGCTTTTCAAAGGTCAAAGTACAAAATTGACAAAGTACAATCATAAAGATTGTCGCATTTACTTTTTTATGAATATCATGTGAGACGCTGAGCTGCCCTCTTAAATATGGTGAAGAATTTTAAATGGCTAACATTTTTATATATAAAAAAACACTAAATTGGGCCGTGCAACAGTGGCTCAGTGGCAGAGTTCTTGCCTGCCACTCTGGAGACCCGGGTTCATTTCCCAGTGCCTGCCCATGTAAAAAAACAAAAAACAAAAAAACAAAAAGCACACAATAAAAACACTAAAGTATAATGGAAAAACTGACAGACCGTCTCTTCCTACATTGAGGTTCTTATAATATTTTTTTTAATCATAATAAAGCAATTCCTAGAGAGCCTAGATGGCAGAAAATTCATGCTTTTCTTCAAATTGTAAATAACACAGTGATTTCTCTATATTACAAGAAACAGACCATGCTGGAGGAATGCAAATAAAGCTAAATTTTAACCAGGCATGGAGAGACATCCATTTCATAACAATGGTCTGAATTTCACAATTTTTAAAAAAGAGAGCATTGAGAATTCATCGATTGGAGCCCTTAAAATTAACAATTTGCTTAATCCTAAAAGAGTTTGCCAAGTATACCATGCCACCTAGGTATTTTGAATTTTCCTGTATTAACTTTTCATAATGGATAAATCAACAAAAGCACATATGCTTTTGCCTATTAAGGGCACTGATGTGATGCAAAGAAATATAAAATGTGCTTTCAGCCTTCCAAAAGCTTTCAGCCCAGGCTACTCAAAGACAAAATTTCATGATATAGAATAAAACACATTGGATTAGGAATATATTTTCCTCTACATCTGGAAAAAAGAGTGCTATAAAGATTAAGAATATAAATGCTTTATAAGTTAAAAGACATTGAAAAATGTAATATAAAATAGATGTGTAAATTAAAATAGAAAGGTTTTATCCAATATGGTTAGATTCTATAGAGCTTCTGCACTATTTTATAAAGTGTTAAGCTGTACCTTATTTGCTGATTCCAAAAAAGATAGCCCATTGCTGACTATTAACATCTTCTGAATATTTGTATCACATGGGAAGAAAAACAAATGGCTTGTTTTCTATGAGTTGTAATCAAGATAGACATTGAAGTGATTCCAGGAATTCATGAAGCATGGGTCACCAAACTTCAAAGTCAAGTCAAGCTTCATTAGTATGAGTGAGGCTTCATCAAAGTGAAAAAGACAAAAAGAATGCTAAGAATGGGTTTCTTTACCACCAAGCATTTAATTTAATGTCATCAGGGGGAAAAATGTAAAGAAATATGAGGATCTGTTAAGACATTAGGAAAGAGAGTATGGATTCTTTGCAGAAGAAAAGGAAATGTCTTCATATAGATTATGGTGGCAAAGGCATGGTTATTTATTTAGGTTGGATTGTATGATGTGTGAATAAAACTCTTTAAAAAGGAACTGAGAGAAACAAAGTGCTAGAGAAAATGTGGAGAAAGTGATGCAACTATTCACTGCAGGTAGGGACATTGAGATGCAGCCCTTTGGAGGGCAGTGCAATGGTTCCACAGGTGGCCAGGGGTGGGGTTGCCATATGATTCTGCCACCCTGTTGCTAAATATATACCTGTAGGAACTAAGAGTGGGGACACAAATGGACATTTCCACACTGGTGTTTATGGCAAAAAAGTGCTTACTATTCCCAATGGATGGAGGCAGCTAAGGTACAACGACTGACGAAAGGAAGGGGGAACTGTGCTGTAGATATACGATGGACTACTGAGCAACCACAAGTAGAAATGAAGTTGTGAGGCATGCAACTAGGTGAATTAATCTTAAGGACAGTATGCGAGTGAAATGGCAGAAACAAAGAGACACATATTATCATGCTTCACTCATACGGGCTAACTATAATATAAAAACTCGGTGAACTGAAGTCGAGAACATGGGTTCTCAGGTTGGGGCCTATTGTAAAGGGTCTTGCATTGTAAACTCCTACAGCAGTCACACATATTCAGAATTTGTAACTGTTATTCCTCAATTCTGAGATCTTTTGAGCTGTTTGTTTGTATATAACCTGGTCGTTCCCAGAAATTTCAGGTGTTTACGTGATACCTCACACTCAGAGTTAGCACTCTGAAGCTATGAAAGTCAGCATTAGCCCATACAAGAACTATTTAAAAAGTTGAAAAAGTGATCAGACTTCAACTAGAGATATAAATGAAGCTGATCTGGATAGGACTAAGGTAGATCAGAATGCAGGGTAAAGGATGATATGGTTCATGTTTTAAAACTTCAACTTCTGTGTGAGACCAAAGGGAGAGTTGTTTATTTGGTGCAAAATTTATATTTTGGATAGCACATTACCTAATTTAACTTGTATGGTCAGTTTAGTTGAACACCAATAAGTACATGGAATCTTGAATAGGGCATGAGATCTTACTAGTTTATACAGGTGAGTGTGATACACCAATACATCCCAGAGTAATTTGGGCAGAGAATAAAAAAATATTTGCAAGGTTCCCTTGGAGGGGTGGAGAGAAAGGAAGAAATATTCAGTTCCTGATATTCTTGCAAGCAGTGGGGACAACCAATTCAATAGGCTGAGCCCTTGATCTTGGGGTTCATCCCTATGAAACTTATTCCTGTAAGGGAGAAGCTAAGCCTACTTATAAGTAATTATGCCTAAGAGTCATGCCCAGAGGACCTCTTTTGTTGCTCGGCTGTGGCCTCTCTCTTTCTCTCTAAACCAATTCAGCATGTGAACTTACTGCCCTCCCCCCTACATGGGACATGACTCCCAGGGGTGTAAATCTCCCAGGCAAAATGGGACAGGACCCTGAGGATGATCCAGGACCTGGCATCATGAGATTGAGAAAGCCTTCTTGATCAAAAGGGGGAAGAGAGAAATGAGACAAAATAAAGTCTCAGTGGCTGAGAGATTTCAAATAGAGTCAAGAGGTTATCCTGGAAGTTATTCTTATGCATTATACAGATATCCCTTTTTTAATTTAAGGTGTATTGGAGTAGCTGGAGGGAATTACCTAAAACTTAAGCTGTGTTCCAGTAGCCTTGATTTTTGAAGACGGTTGTACAACGATATAACGTTTACAAATGTGACCATGTGATTGTGAAAAACCTTGTATCTGATGCTTCTTTTAGTCAGGGTATGGACAGAAGAATAAAAAAAAAATTAAGGATAAAATAAGTAAATAATAGGGGGGGATAAAGGGTTAAAAACTGGATAGATTAAAATATTAGTGCTCAATGGGTGGGAGGGGTAAGGTTATGGGATGTATGAGTTTTTTTGTTTTTGTTTCTTTTTCTGGAGTGATGCAAGTGTTCTAAAAGTGATCATGGTGATGAATGCACAACTATGTGATACTGAGTCACTGATTGCATAACCATGTTTGGACTACATGCATGTGATGATTTCTCAATAAAAATATTTTTAAAGTGATAAGGCACAGTGACAAATAAATAATAGCTAAGTGTTTTAAGAATTTAGGAATGCACAAGAGAAGATGCCTGCACACTGGGACACTGACTTGTAAATCAAGAGCCCCAAGATCACGGTCCTATCTACCATCATTACTACTTAAATATTTTGGCCCACCCTTGGGTCTCAGCTTCCTGAAGTAAAACTAATCATGTTCACAACATTCTTACTGAGCACTGTTCAGTGTGATGAAGAAATAGAAATGGCTAACACAGAGAAGATGGGAAAACCCAATAAAAAAAATACATGAATAAGGAAATATCAGATACTAAAAATGCTATGAAGAATAATATTTATGACAATGTCATAAAACAGTACTAAGTCAATGGTAAAAAAAAAAAAACAAAACTAGCCCTGCTCTTCAGGGTTTCTCAACCTCAGCACTATTGACATTTTGGGTTAGATAATTCTTTGGGGGGTGGAGGGGCATAGTGTATTTTTAGCAGCATCCCTGGCTTCTTCCCACTAGATGACAGTGGCAAACCCCTTCCTATTTAGAACAACCAAACTTGTCTCCAGACATTGCCAAATGTCCACTAGGAGAAAGAGAAAAATTGCCTCCAGCTGAGAACCATGGTGCTGGAGTTGCCCCATGATCCCTTTCACTCCTCTGTTGTCATAATGATACCAGAGAATGAGGCCGCTGTATACACTGAACCTGTCCCACCCTCCCTTCTCAACTAACCTCTGTAGTGATAGATGCTTGCACCATTTAGTCCCAGCTGTAAAACTTGCTGAGAGGTTTGCCTCAACAACATTCCCAACCTGAATTGGGAATTTGAAAATATCATCAGAACCCATAACATAAGTGACGAAGTGTCCTGAACTACTGCCATAGTTAAAAAATTCAAATAATGTTTTCTAAGCAATTATCTGAAGGCAGATAGGGACATTTTAGCGTTTCCTTAAATGAAAGCACACATTTTCTCAGTCATAATAGATAATCCATCACCATGGCAAGAAATCATAATTGTAATGAATTTCAAAAGAGAACAACAGGAGGAAAACATAAAAGAATGGTAGGCTTTCAGAGAGAATGTGTTCAGTGCCTACGAAGGAAGCCAACCATGCAAGCCATGACAGTCCCCATAATGATAGCCCCGTCTCATCTGGGAAGCATGGGACACTAAGAAAGCTGCTGTAAATAATTCCTCAAGTGGTTCTAGGCAGTAGGGATTAAGCAAGCCCTTCCCTCATGCATCCAAATCATTTTCAAAGTAAGCTGAAACCATGGCAAAGAAAGCTTTGCATTTGATTCTGGCTACAGAGAAATTGCATGTATGATCTTTTTAAATACCTCATGAAATTAAATCTCACACCTCCTATATTTCTTTATTTGTTGTAAAATTTTAGGGCATATTCCATACGGGATTTTTGAGCAAGAAACCCTTAATAGCAGTATCTAATTTAGTGAGTATAAGAAGAACTAATTGAGCTACTAGATACTTATAGCAAATACAAATTGGCTATCATAAGTTACCTTTTCTATCACAAGTTACTCTTACAGATTCATTAGACTTGTTTAATAGAGAATTGACATGACTCTTGACATTTTATCTATCAAAGTTATCTATTTTGCTATCTACTATATTATTAGTTAACTATAATTAGCATTATTATTATATTATCTATTATTAGTATTATTAGTTATCTACTATATTATTAGACCTTTAAAGAAACATCATACAGGAATCCAGAATCACAAAGCAGAAGGTGAGATCAAATCTTTTCCTTTGCCCGACAGAAGAAATTATCAAAGATTTCTTTTAAAGAAGGACAGGATGAAAGGACATAGCGGTCAGAGGCCCTGAAATCCCTAAAGTACCATCTAGCATTCATAAGCTATATGATTCTGTTACTTGACTTAACTTTTCTGAGAGTCAAGTTTCTCATACGATGATTGTGTGTGATAATTTCTATACTGTATACTATTCATGAACGTAAAAGAAATGACATATGGGGAACTGCTTTGGAAAATGTAAAGTGCTATCAAGTGTTGTTATTACGATCATCATTAGTAAAGTAAGATAAAATGTGATAGCACGTGGCTTACATAAAACTTTCAAACAGGCATATGTGTATTTATCCACTTGCTGATCTGTTCTTATCCCATTTCATACTCTCTCTGAAAGACTGTAAACTCTTGACAGAGAGGGACTAATCTAAAACTGAGAACACATAACACATAAATGCATATTTCAATGTGTGAATTAAGATGGAGATATTACTGTCATCAGTATCAGAACCAATTTCAATACACATAAAAGAGCTTAATTTATCAGAAGCTGGAGCACCTGGAAATACTTCCACAGGTGATCAATATGGTGTATGGCTGTTCATCCATTTTCCCTGAAAATATTGTTAATGATCCAAAACAGACAACAAAATGAATGCATTTAATGCAACTTTACAAAATAATGACTTTTGGAGAGACATTATGAAAACTGGGTAAATGTACAAATCTCAAGAAATAGCAATATTAGACTTTTGTCAAAATTAAGTAAGCTTTAAACTAAAATAGTTATTATAGCTCTAAAATGTTTATGCTGAAAAATGCAGAAAGAATAGAGCTGTCACAGAAGCAATATAAAAGGAGAACAATACTGAGGTCTTAGGGGAAGAAACTAAAGAATATAAACTCCTTCCTTACAATCTTTCAATAATTTCTACTTAGCACACCAAAAATTTTGGACAAGTCTGGGCCCAATAAAATGGCTCATCTTCGTCTCCTTCAATTTACTCTCACATTCATTATGCTCAGACTATTCTCATAAATGAGGAACTGCCCCCAACATGCAAGCACCTGGAATAGTCAAATCTATTAATACATTTACCTACAACCTTGCTTACAAATGGGCAATATCTAAATTCCAAAGTCCTATGAAATCTCCTTACACCTCAAGGTGATTAGCACACTATATTTTTCAGGCAAGTTCACACCGCATTATCTTTGCAGTCACTAGCAGTATTAGGTGTCATTGTTTTTAAGCCCACCTAATTTATAAGAAACTTGAAAATGAGAGAGTTTAAATGTCTGTTTTGCTTTGCTAAATCTGCTGGGATGCAATATACCAGAAAGTGATTGGCTTTTACAAAGGGGATTTATTAAGTTACAAGTTACAATTCCAAGAAGAGGATACATCCTTGGAGAAAAGGCAGCTAGCATCCAGGGTTCCTCTGTCACATGAGAAAGCACATGGCAAAGTCCACTCATCCTTTGATCCAAAATGTCTCTGCTGGCATTTTCTTTCTCTCTTAGCTTCTCTCAGCTCTGAGCTCTCTCAAAAATGTCTCTCCTTTAAAGAACCCCAGCAAGCGGTTCAAGGCTCACCTTGAATGGACTGGGTCACATCTCCATGGAAACAACCTAATCAAAAGGTGCCACCCAACAATAGGCCCGCCCCTATGAGATTGAGTTACATGTATATAGGCTTTTCTGGGGTACATAACAGATTCAAACCAACACAATGTCTTACTAGGATGTCAAGACAGGACTTAAGAAAAATGTGGAGCCCATTTCTGCGTAGGATGGTCAGATTCCAAGGTGGATGGAAGTGATCTGTGACTCCATACAGCCACTGTATGATCTCAGGAGGATGCCATGATTAGAATGCACCCAAAATGATAAAAGATGAGCATAAAGTTTACAGGACAACTACCTCTTCTTCCTCAGAGCAGGAGGCCAGCACAAAACACAGATAGAATGACAGGGTCTTTTAGTATGGACAAAGGAGCTCAAAGCCTGCAGGAGCAGAATGGCCTTCTTACACCCAGGTGGGGGCTCCTGGGATAATCTGCCTGGAGACAGCCTGTGTCACTGGCAGAGAAGCAATATTCCAGATACACGAAGGCCATGGGGGCACACTGATGTGTATCCAATGTGGTATAGCCATCACCATGGAGTTAAGCCCTTTATCATTTACTTATATTAAAAGGAGTTGTGTCCTTTGCCTGTGTATATTGATATTTCACTGACAATCACTTTCTCCCTTTTCAAAGACATGCAGGGAATACCAAAACTAGTGTGCAGTAGATTTGGGGCTTCAGAAATTCTGATTTCTGGTACCCTTATTCTCTCTGCCTAATATGAAAGGGAATTCTACAGTAAAACTCTGATAAAACATACAACTGATCCAAGCCAATGTTTATAATCAGGACAGAAGAAATAGTTTAAAATCACTGGGGGTCTTCTGGGGGTTAGGAAGTGGGACGATGTGAGAGACCACCATTCCATGGTAACAACAAGAAAAATGGATACGTTCAAGTTGATAAAACACTGAAAGCAATTCCAAAGGCAGTGAATAAACTGGTGGAAGCTGTCAGAATCAACTTTTTGAAACCCTGTAAGGCAATCAAAGTTTACAGCAACCAGGCAAGTGCTTACTTTAGAAAAAGTAAAAACATCTTCATCTCAAAGAGTTTAATGGCATTCTACCTTACCCTGGCTCCACTCCCAGGTGCCAGCTCAACAATGACCTTGAAGACAAGAGCCCACATTCCTGGTACAGGTTCCTAGTACTGAAGAGAACAAAATGGAATTTAGTATCAAAGAAATACTACTGTTCGTTTGGTTCTGTCTGGTGGCTCCCTGCAGAAGCAGCGCAAAGGACTAGCCTTTACTTCGCCTAACTTGGAAATCTCCCAGGGTAGAGACAGCCAACCAGGAGGAAGGGGAATATGTCAAAAACATTTAAAGGCTAATAATGCATTAGATGCTTCCAGCTGGAGCAAGGGATAGTAGACAAACTGGAAAGCTTGGGCTGAAAAGCTAGGGAATAAGACACTTGAGGGAATAGGAGCATCGAGAAACCTCACACACACTCACACATATTCCTGAGACTCTCTAAGGCCAGGCACATGCCTGCAGGCACATGCACCAGGGCTGGGTGCATGCTCAGAAAACTATGAGCTTTCCCTTGGCTGACCCTCAAGGTTGGCCCAAATGGGAAGTGAAGGCTAATGCAGAATGATACACTGCCTGGCTGAGAGCTGTAGTTGTGTCCCAGCACACACCCAGAACCCATCTATAAATTTTGAAGGATTTTTTTTAATGGCTCAAGTGTTTAAGAAAATCCCTGTCAAATCATAAGTTAACTACTAATCTAATGGCACAGAAACTTCTCTGGTCATTGTATAATGATAAAGGGGACTTCAACAGAAAGATGCAATAATTGTAAACATATACACCTAACACCAAAGGCATGAAATATATGAAGCAAAGATTTACAGATATGAAGGGAGAAATTGACATTCGATACTAATAGGAGGGGAATTTAATAATGAATAGAGCACCTAGTCAGAAGATCAGTAAAGAAGTACAGCACTTAAATGATACAGTAAACCAACTAGACCTGACAAGTCACATACGGTAACCACACCCAATAAAAACAGAATACACATTCTTCTCAGGTGCAAAACTTACGGTCACATAATTTGAGTCACAAAACAAGTCTCGATATACTCAAAAATATTAAAGTTATACATTCTTCTATTCTCCAACCACTACAGAATAAAGTTAGAAATAAATAACAGAGGGAGAAAGGAAAAGTCACAAATATGTAGAAGTTAACATAACTTTGCACAACCAATGGTTAAAGAGCAACATAGAAGTAAAATTAGGAAATATCATAAGGCAAATGAAAATGAAAATATAAAATGTTAAAACGTATGGGATGCAACAAAGGCAATGGTGAGAGGGAAATTTATACCTCCTAATATTTACATTAAAAACAGAAGAGAAAAAATGAAAAAAGAAAAGAAAAACAGAAGAGGGGACTTCTCGGGAAGATGGTGGAGTGAGTGCAGTGAGTTCAGTCCTGCTCCGTGGAACAAGATAGGGGAAGGGGAGAGGTTGACTGGGACTGTGGCCCTGGGGTGTGAGTAAGCAAACAGCGTCTCTGGGCGGTTTGGGGGAGGAGAAAGGAGGGGATATGGGTGGGGAGAGTGGGGCGGGGAGCGTGAAGCAGGTCAGGTGACTGTGATCCCCACGCGAGGCTGGCTGCGGGGTGAAGCGAGGTGTGATCGGAGGGAAATGATCGGCCCCCACGCCAACCTGCGCCAGCTGCTTGCTGGGGACACCTTCCTGCACAGGTCGTAGTGGACAGCGCCTGTGGGGAGTCCAGAGGCGGACCCAGCCCACCCACCCACCGCAGGGTGCTGGGCCTCCAGGCACAGGGAGCGATCACCGGGCTGGGTGCTGGGAATAGCCGGCCGCAGGCGCCGTGTCTGGCCGACCGCGGGGTGCTGGTCGGCCGCGCAGTCCCAACTGGCCAGGAGCAGCGCTCAGCCAGGCAAGCCTTCGGGCCACCGCAGGCCGGGGGCGGGGCGGACCTGAGGCAGGAGGAGCCTCAGCACACCACCTGCCCGGGGAGAGGGGGCAAGTGCAGGCCGGCTAGCTGCCTAGCCGCCTAGGTTTGTTTTGTTTTGTTTTTCCTTAATATTCTTTATTACTTTTCCCCTGTATTTTTTAATAAACTTTTTCTATATATTTTTTGTTGTTGCTGTTTTTTAATATGGAACTCTTCACAAATTCACATGTCATCCTTGCACAGGAGCCACGCTAATCTTCTCTGTATCTTCAAATTTTAGTATATGAGCTGCCAAAGCAAGCACTCTCTCTCCCCCATATTATATATATATATTATATATGTATACACATTTTGGGGTGGGGGTGTGCATGGTGCGGGAATCAAACCCAGGTCTCCCACATGGAAGGCGAGCATCTATATATTTTTTTTCAGTAGTGTAATAGTTTTTTCTTTTTTCTTTTTATAGATATTTTATACTTTTATTGATTCTTTACTTTTATTTATTTCATATATTTTTTATAATTCTATTTTATTTCACTTTTCATTATTATTTTTCTTCTTAAATTTTCTCTTTGGTAGGCACCAGTTTGAGTTCACTCCCAATATATCTGGGGGTATCTCATTTTGACTCTGGGGTCTACTACTGTCAAGGTATGGTTTTTTTGTTTGTTTGTTTGGTTGGTTTTTTTGGCATTGGCAGGCACATGGGGAACTGAACCCCAGGTCTCTGGCATGGCAGGTGAGAACTCTGCCTGCTGAACCACCATGGTCCACCCTTGAGGTGTGTTTTGCTGCTCACAGCAAACAACACCTTGTTGTTTTTTCCATATTTTATTTTTATTATATTTTTATTTATTTTGGTGGGGGGATGAATCCAGGAGTCAAGCCTGGGTCTCCCACATGGTGGGTAACCATTCTGCCACTGAAGTACCTGTACATCCCAGCCTAGCTTCTAATACACCCTCAAGTTGAATTCTGTCCCCTCCATGAGACCTGCACCTTCATTTGGCAGGGAATAACTGACAAACCAAGTGCAAAAGGAAACCTTCAACAAAAACCAAGTAAGTACAAAACTTTAGATGAGTGAAGGAAACCAACTTGCAAAATAACACATATCAAGATAATCAAATGCCCCACAAACAACAGAAAATCACAAAGCACATGAAGATCCAAGCAGAAATGGCCCATCCAAACAACCAAATCCAAATTCCAGAGGGGACACAGAATATAGAACAATTACTCAAGGATATTTGTAAATAAAGGATATCAGGAAGACACTAGAAGGGCATAAAGAATAATTTGGAAGATTAAATAGAAAAATGGCAGCTCTCATGGAAATGAAAGATATAATAGACCAAATTAGAACTATATAGAGACACACGATAGCAGATTCAAAGAAGCAGAAGGAAGAATAAGTGAGCTAGAAGACAGAACAATTGAACAAGAGTGCACAGAAGAATAAATGGCAAGAAAGATGGAAAAAATGTAAGTGCATCTTAGGGAAATGATGGACAACAAGAGGCACACAAATATAAGGATCATTGGTATTCCAGAAGGAGAAAAGAAGAATAAAAGGCTGGGAAAGTTAGCTGAAGATATGATTGGGGAAAACTCCCCAAACTTCATAAAAGACATAAATATGAAGATCAAAGAGGCCCAATAACTCCAAATAGAATAAATATGAATATGAATACTCCAAGATACATACTAATCAAGCTGTCAGGTATTGAAGAGAAACAAAAAAGTCCTGAAAGCAGCACAAGAAAAGCAATGTATTATATACAATGGAAAACACATAAGACTGACTTTGGACTACTGAACAGGTACCATGGAAGCAAGAAGGCAGTGATATGATATATTTAAGATCCTGAATGAGAAAGGTTTCCAGCCAAGAATTCTTTATCCAACCAAGTTATCCTTCAAAATTGAGGGAGAGATTAAAATATTCAAAGAAAAACAAAGGTTGAGAGAACTAGTTAACAAAAGACCAGCCCTACAAGAAATACTAAGGGGAGTCCTAAAAAAGCAAAAAGAAAAAGAAAAAAGACAGGAGAGAGAGAGATCTGAATGAGAGCACAGAACTGAAGAATACAAGTAAAGATAATTTAAAGGACCAAAAAAGAGAGAGAATGAAAAGAAAATATAGATCTAGGAAAAAATATGTAGATCTGACAAATAAAAACTAAAGGATAAGATGGTAGAGTCAAGAGATGCTTTTACAGTAATTACTTTGAATGTTACCAGACTAAAAACTCACCAATAAAAAGATCCAGACTGGCAGAATGGATTAAAAAACATAATCTAGGGGGTGCAAGGGTAGTTCAGTGGTAGAATTCTTACCTGCCATATGGAAGACCTGGGTTCGATTCCTGGTCCATGCATTTCCCAAAAAGCAAACAAACCAGCAAAACAAGCAAACAGAAAACAAACAAACAAAAAATTCAGCAAATTATACTGCAATAACAGGATACTCACAAGGAAAAATAATGAAAATATATGTCTATATCTATATATAATGTCTTATCCTACTGTTTAAGTTCTCTATTTCCTGGTTGATCCTCTGTCTGGTTGTTCTGTCTATCATGGAAAGTGGTGTATTGAAGTCTCCCACTATTACTATGTCTATCGTTCCCTCCAGTTTTGCCAGTGTTTGCCTCGTCTACTTTGGAACTCCTTGATTGGGAGTGTACACATTTATGATTGTTTTTTCCTCTTGGTGAATTGTCCCTTTTATTAACATGTAGTTCCTTCTTTCTCTCTTATGGTGCCTTTACATTTAAGGTCTATTTTGTCTAATATTAGTATAGCTATCTTGCTTTCTTTCAGTTACAGCTTGCATAGCAGATCTTTCTCTATCCTTTCACTTTCAATCTAACTGTGTCCTTGCGTCTAAGCAGAGTCTCAAGATGGATTACATTTCTCTCTCTCTGTCTTTTTGTATACTGTCCTGAATGCCTATATTAAAAAACAAGAATGACCAAAACTTCTCACCCAGAGAATCCAGAGAGAACAACAAACTAATCCCAAAGCGAATAAAAAAAAAGTGAAATAATATAAGGTTAAAGCAGAAATAAACAAACTGGAGGACAATAAAAAAAATAGAATCAACAAAACCAAAAGTTGGTTCTTTGAGAAAGTCAATAAAATTGACAGAACCCTAGCTAAACTAACACAGAAAAAGAGAGAGGATGCAAATGAAATCAGAAATGAGAAGTAAATTGTGATTTTTTAAAGATTTCTTCAGATCATAAAGAAATTATAAGTGAATATAAGGATCTACCAACAAACTAAACAACTTAGATGAAATGGAAAAATTCCTAGAAACACGTGAATTACCTATAATGACTTGAGAAGAAATAGTGATCTCAACAAACCAATTCTAAGTAAAGAGATTCAATCAGTCATTAAAAATCTTGCCACAAAGAAAAGCCCAGGACCAGATGGTTTCACAGGAGAATTTTATCAAACCTTCCAAAAAGAATTAACACCAATCCTGCTCATTCTCTTCCAAAAAAATGAGGGAAAAAGAATGCTACCTAACTCACTTTATGAAGCTAATGTCACTCTAATACCAAAATTGGATAAATATTTTGCAAAAAAGGAAAATTACAGGCCAATCTCCCTAATGAACACAGATGCAAAAATTCTTAATGAAATGCTAGCAAATTGAATCTAATGCCACATTAAAAGAATTACACATCATGACCAAGTGAGATTTATACCAGGAATGCAAGGGTGGTTCAACATAAGAAAATGAATCAATGTAACACAGCATGTTAACAAATCAAAAGGAAAAAGTCACATTGTCATATCAATTGATGCTGAAAATGCATTCAACGAAATTCAGCATCCTTTCCTGATAAAAATACTTCAAAAGTTAGGAATTGAAGGAAACTGTCTTAGTATCTAGAGGGCATATATGAAAAACCCATAGACACCATCATACTTAATGGCAAAAAACTGAAAACATTCCCCCTAAGATCAGGAATGAGACAAGTAAGCCCACTGTCACCACATTATTCAACATTGTATTAGCTGGAATGTTTAGACAGGAAGAAGAAATAAAAGGCATCTAAAAAGAAAAGGAAGAAGTAAAACTTTCATTATTTGCAGATGACATGATCCTATACTTAGAAAGCCTTCAGAAATTGGTGGCAAAGCTACTTGAGCTAACAAATTCAGCAAAGCAGTGAGATACAAGACTAATGTACAAAAATCAGCAATGTTTCTATTCACAAGCAATGACCCATCTGACCTATCTGAGATGACAGTTAAAGAAAAACTTTCATCCAAAAAGTGACCAAAAGAATCAGGTATCTAGGAATAAGCCTAACCAGGCATGTCAAGGACAGAAAATTATTTTTAAATTTTTAAAAGAAATTTAAAATGACCTAAATAGATGGAAAGACATCCCATGTTCATGGACAGGAAGGTTGAATGCTTTTAAGATGTCAGTTCTACCCAGTTTGTTTATTTATGCTTTAATCTTATATTATTTCATTGTATCCTTTGGCTCCCTCAATCTATTGGGCATCATGGATAATGTCGAAAATAAACAGATTCAATGCAATACTCATCAAAATTCCAAAAACCAACTTTGAAGACTTGGAAAAGCTGGTTATCAAATTTATATGGAAGGGAAAAAGCTCCCCAAATAACTAAAGATATCTTTAAAAAGAAGAGTGGAGTGGGGGGACTATCACTTCCTGACATTAAAGTTTACTATAAGGCCACAGTGGTCAAAACAGCATAGTACTGGCACAGAGATAGAAATATTGACCAGTGGAACAGAATTGAAGGTGCAGAGATAGACCACCAAATTTATGGACATTTGACCTTTAATAAGGCCCCCAAATCCACTGAATAGTCTTTTCAATAAATAGGCATAGGAGAATTGGATATCAATAGCCAAAAGAATGAAAGAGGACCCCTACCTTACACCATATACAAAAATTAATTGAAAATGGATTGAAGACCTAGAGGCAAGACCATAAAATTTCTAGAAGAAAATGCAGGGAAACATCTTCAAGATTTAGTAATAGGAGGTAGCTTCTTAAACTTTATATTTAAAGCACAAGCAATGAAAGAAAAAAGTAGACAAATGGAAACTCCTTAAGATCAAAAGCTTCTGTGCCTCAAAGGACTTTGTTAAAAAGGTGAACTGGCAGCCTACTCAATGGGAGAAAATATTTGGAAACCACATATTGGATAAAGGCTTGATATATTGTGTTCATAAAGGAATGATACAGTTCAACAATAAAAGAATAAACAACTCAATTATAAAATGGGAAGACGATATGAATAGACACTTTTCCAAAGAGCAAACATAAATGCTTAAAAGCACATGAAGAGATGCTCATTTTCATTAGCTATAAGGGAAATACAAATTAAGATGACAATGAGGCATTATCACACACAGTAAGGATGGTGGTTATTAAGCCAGCAACTACAAATGTCGGAGAGGATGCGGAGAAATAGGAACAATTGTTCACTGTTGGTGGGATTGTATAATGGTGCAGCTACTGTGGAAGACAGTTTGGCTATTCTTCAGAAAATTAAATATTGAGTTAACCTACGGCCCAGTAATACCATATTTAGTATATCCTCAGAAGAGCCGAGGGCAGTGACTTGAACAGACATTTGCACGCCGATGTTCATAGTGGCACTATTCACAATTGCCAAAAGATGGAAACAATCCAAAGGTCCATCAACAAATGAGTGGATAAACAAAATGTGGTATATAAATACAAGGGAATTTTAAGCAGCAGTAAGACGAAATGATGTCCTGAAGTATATGGCACGTGGATGAACCTTGTGAATATAATGCTGAGTGAAATAAGTCAGGCACAGAAGAAATGTTACTGTGTGATTTCACTATTAGAACTCTGGTAAAGGTCATCTTAGGGGTTACACTGTAGAGTAGAGCAGACCTAGAGGTGCACAAAAGCTAGAGACGGAGGAGAGTCTACCCAAAGAGGTTCAATCTAAATGCAAGGAAACAAATAGAAGTGATGATAACTAATTAGCAGGTTTATAAGTAACACTGCCATATTGAAGGTGAATATGATTGAAAGGGGATGTATCCTAATGATTAAATTTATGATTTTAAATAAGTTCTCACATGAACTATTTTAATAGTTCGATAGTGGACAAGATGTCAATGGTAGGATACAGGGGAAAACTAAAAATGCATGCTATGGCCAATAGTTAACAGGAAGACATCTACAGTACCACGGAACAACAGGGGCAACTAAATGGGGGGAGGAGGGACAAATGATAAGGGGTAGTTTTAATTCAATTATGGTGATGTTATGTTTGCCAGTTCTTTGTCATAATGGACCAAGGAAAATTGCCTAAAATTGAGAGTGCCACTGACTGTACAACCAAACAAATATACTATAAGACATGGTTTGTTTATTTTGGACATTATCCATGATGCCCAAAAGATTGAGGGAGCCAAAGGATGCAATGGCTGAGAAGTACATTGGCAAACAATGATACATTTATATGGTGGAATTTGGTGTGACTACAAAAAGGAGGGAAGTCGAGGGGCACATGATGAACTGAAAACACCTTGAGGGCAATGAGCTGTGCAGAATGGGCTAGAAAGTAAAGAACACATAAGCTAAGGTCTCTCTCAGAAAATGCTTTTAAAAAAAAAAATGAGAGCCTGGATTGTGGGCCCTTATAGGAGCCACATTTGGTCTGAAGTTGTGGATGTATTTCTAGATTCTAAGACACTGAGCTATATGTGATTCAGCTGGTATTTCCCTGGAGCTTTGAGTAGCTCTCTGACACCTGGATCCTAGAAATGGAGTACTGCAGACCTGAAAGTTAGAATAACTATATATAATAACTGTTGAAGTAACCGAAAAAGAGATCAGGGCTCAATTAGAGTTTAAAATGAAGCCAATTTGGCTGGGTCTAAGGTAAATTAAGATACAGGGTCAAAGATGATACTATAGGTACCCTAGACCTTCTGCTGTATTAGATCAAAGGCAGAGAGGTTTAGTATGCCTAGAACCTAAATTTTCTGTAACACATAGTCTGAATCAGCCTCTCTGGATAGTCTAGAATGGGACTGAGTCCTTGTAATTCTCTATGGCTTGGGATAGTGCCAGGCTACAAGTCAGACTATGGCAGGCTGATCATTAAAAAGCATTGGTAGAGTCCCTTGAGGATCTGAATGGGGGAAAAAAATATGTACATATATCTATATAGGTACCCTCCCAACCAATTGGGGACTCCCAAGAAAATAGGCCAAGCCCTGGATTTTGAGTCTTGCTCTTATGAAACTTATTTCTGTAAGTGAGAAGCTAAGGCTACTCAAAATGAGGCCTAAGAGTTGCTTTCAGAAAATCAATGTAGTACACAGTGTTCTGGCTTGAAACTGTCATGCACCCCAGAAAAGCCACACCCTTTAATTCTCATTTAATATTGTTGGGTGGGATCTTTTTTATTGTTTCCATGGAAATGCGACCCACCCAATCATGGGTCATAACTTTTGATTAGTTGGTGTCCATGGTAATATGTATCCACCCATTCAAGGTGGGATTGCTTACTGGAGCCCTTTAAGAGGGAGCCATTCTGGAAAAACCTTCAGTGTTGACAGGGCCCACACAGCTAGAGATCTTTAGAGATGCAGAAGGAAAATGCCCCCAGGGAAGCCTTATGAAAAGATGAGAAATCTAGCAGACATTGCCATGCACCTTCTAAGCTGAGAGAGATGTCCATAAGCCAGAGACCCCAGAAGATGCCAGCCATGTGCCTTCTCAACTGACAGAGTTGTTCCAGACACATCCACCTTTCTTGAATCAAGGTATGTAGCCCTGGATATGTTAGTTTGGACATTTTTATGGCCTTAAAACTGTAAACTCGCAACTTTAAATTTTCTTTTGAATAGCCATTCCATTTCTGGTATATTGCATTCTGGCAGCTTTAGCAAACTAAAACACAAAGCATTAACAAAATGGAAGTAAAAAGCCATGTGATAATCTCAGTTGATACAGAAAAGGCATTTAACAAAACACAGCATTGTTTCTTGATTAAAAACACTTACGACACTAGGAATACAAGGAAACTTCCTCAACACTTTAAGGTCATATATGAAAAGGCCACAGCTAGCACACTACTTAATGGTGAAAAACTGAAAGCTTTCCCTCTAAGATCAGGAACAAGACAAGGATACCCATTGTCATGGTCAGGTTCATTCATCAATTTGGCCAGGTGGTGGTACCTGGATGTCTGGTGGGGTCTGCGCTGGCCTGTCTGTTGCTATAAGCACATTTCATGGATTTAAATCATGACCATGTTGGCTGCATCCACAGCTGATTGCACTGCAGTCAGCTAAGGGAAGTGTCTTCCACAGTGAGTGATGTTTAATCTAATCACTAGAATACTTTTAAGGAGGATTCAAAAGAGACAATCACTCTTCCTGCTTCAGCCAGCCAGTCTCTCCTGAGAGTTGGTGGAGTACCTTCAGTGGAGCTTCCAGCTCATGGCCTGCCCTACAGACCTTGGACTCTACACCTCCATAGTTATGTGAGACACTTTTATAAATTTTATATTTACAGATATCTCCTACTGAGTCTGTTTCTTAGAGAACCCTAGCTAATACACCCACTGTCACCACTGTCATTCAACATTGTGCTTTAAGTTCTAGCCAGAGCAATCAGGCAAGAAAAAGAAATAAAAGGCATCCAAATTGGAAAGAAAGAAGTTAAACTCACCCTACTTGAAGATGGTATGATCCTTTAAACAGAAAATCCTGAAAAATACACACAAAGCTCCTAGAGCTAATAAAGGAATTCAGAAATGTGGTGGGGTACAAGATCAACACTGAAAAATCAGTAATGTTTCTATACACAAGCAATGAACAAGTAGAAGAAGAAATCAAGAAAAAAAATCTCATTCAAAAGAGTAACCAAAAGCATCAAACATCTAGGAATAGGTCCAACCAAGGATGTAAAGTACTTATATACACAGAGAACTACAAAAAAATGCTGAAAGAAATTAAAGAAGGCCAAATAAATGGAAGGACATTCCATGTTCAGGGTTTGAAAGACTAAATATCATTGAAATGTCAATACTGCCCAAAGCAGTTTATAGATCCAATGCAATTCCTATCAAAATTCCAAAAAAGTCATCTTTACTGAAGTAGAAAAGCCAATCATCAAATTTATATGGAAGGAGAGAGAAACACTCAGATAAATTTGGGTGAAAATTCATACGGAAGGACAGAGTTTAGAGATAAATAAGACTCCAGAGTTGCTGAGAGAGGAGGTCACTGGAACAAGAAGCTGAAAGGAAAGAGACCCAGGAGTGAAGGGCCAGCAGATGCTGACCACATACCTTCCTAACTGACAGAGGAACCATGGATGCCACAGTCTGTCTTCAGAGAATGCACTTATGTTAACTCACTGCCACACTTAAAACCAAGTTTTGAGTGGCATCATCAACATGGTGACATAACAACTACTGAAAACCTCTCCCCAGAGATTCAGTGAAAGAAAGGACAGCCCTCCCTCGCTGAGAACTCTAGAGGAAGGTATAACTAGAGAAGGCTCTCACAAATGCTGAGTCAAAGAAAGAAAAATATCAGGTACAAAAAATCCTCCTAGACCAGATGGACCTCTCCCCTCACCCTCACTCAGCCCCACCTAGCCCAGGAAATTCCCAGAGGCAGCAGCCAGGATCCCTCCCACCTCCCTCTGGGGAGGCAGACTATAAAATCTCTCAAGGCAGTGAGACAAATCAACACATATCCAGACACAGAGACCCAAGCCCACAGGAACCCATGGCAGAACTTAAGCCACAGGGAAGCGTGGAATAAAAAGGGCAACAAGGAAGAGCTTCTGAAATGAAGGATCAGGGAGGGAACCACAAAATTTTCCCTAAAAGCAGAAAGTAACAAGGAAGAAACCACCCAAATCAACTGTTTGGGGAATCGGGGGATGGGGAGGATATCTCAAGACCCAGGTCAGTGAGGGTTAAAAAGTCTGAGAATATGTGGACAGAGACTGTTTCCAGCCCTGGGCCCTGTTGCCCATCTCCCACCCTTGAGGAAAATAACAACTGGAAGCCCAATCTTTGTCTGGGGGATGGCTGCAGAATGGGGTAGCTGGGGGAACCCTCCATCATAAGTATTGAAGTGGGGAACACTGTACTATATTGAGACAGATTTTAGCCAACAAAGTTAGAGAACAGGAACCCCACAGTTTCAGCACTGCCTAATCAAACATAGCTGGGGCTCAAGGAGGTTAATAGCTTCTGAAGATGACTAAATCACTGAACAGCGCCATCTGCTGAGCAGGCTGGAAAGTGCAAGGGAACTGCAGGGCTTTTTAGAGCCTCTCCAAACCCTATCCCAGGCCCATGGTGCTAGCCTACACCCCTATGCAGAAATGGCCCTGTTTGGGCTGAGAAATACTATGAAAAACTGTTAAAGCAGTGCCCTGATACAAACCCAGGCAACAACTAAACTCTAGACTAGAAAGAGGAATTCACCTTCAAAATAGACCCATCAAGATGATCAAATGACCAGCTATCAGCAAAACATCACAAGACATACTAAAACCCAAGAAGAAGTGGCCCAGCTGGAGGAACAGATTGAAAAGTTGGAGGTGATACAGAATCTAGAAAAACTAATCAAGGATGTTCAGACAAATCCCCTCAATCAATTCAAGAAATGAAGGAAAATGTGTACAAAGAAATAAAGGATATTAAGAAGATACAAGAAGATCATAAGGAAGACTCTGAACACATAGAAAAATAACAGATATTATGGAAATTAAAAACTCTATAGATGAAATTTAAAATGCATTGGAGAAACAAAACAACAGATTTGAAGAGGCAGAAGAAAAATCAGTGAAATAGAAGACAGATCAGCCAGATTTGAACAGACTAAAGAACAAATGGAGAAAAAAAAAAAGGAAAACCTTAAAAGCAGAGTGACAGAGAAATAATTGACAACACAAAGCACACAAACATAAGCATCACGGGAGTCCCAGAGAGAGAAGAGCAGAGAAAAATGGCCAGAAAGAATAGTTGAAGGATTAATGGCTGAAAATTTCCCAACCCTTATAAAAGACATAAATATGCAATATTTATATGCATAAGTCAGAATAGACCCAGAACAGGACACATAATAATCAGTCTGTCAAATGCCAAAGAGATGGAGAAAATTCTGAAAGCAGCAAGAGACAAGTGATTCATCATATACAAAGGAAGTCCAATAAGACTAAGTGCTGATTTCTCATCAGACACCATGGAGGTGAGAAGGCAGTGGTATGATACATTTAAGATACTCAAAGAGAAAAACTGGCAGCCAAGAATTCTCTATCCAGAAAGGCTGTCCTTCAAAAATGGGAGAGAGTTTTAAATATTCACAGATAAACAGAAGCTGACAGTGCTCAATAACAAGAGACAGGCCCTATGGGAACCACTAAAAGGAGTCTTGTCAGATGAAAAGAAAAGACAGAAGAGAGAAGTCTGAAGGAGGCTACAGAATTAAACAATACTAATAAGGGTAACTGAAAGAATAAAAAGAGAGAAAAACTAGATCTGAAAAAAAAATAAAGGATAAGGTGGTTGGATCAAGAAACGGTTTTATAATTATAACTTTGAATGTTAATGGATTAAAAATCACCAATCAAAAGACACAGACTGGCAGAATGGATTGAAAATTATCATCCCTCTATATGCAGTTTACAGGAGAATCATCTTAGACTCAAAGATGGCAAAAGGTAGAAAGTGACAGGATGGAAAGTATTCTACACAAGTAATAACCAAAAGAAAGACAGGGTAGCTATACTACTATCCAACAAAATAAACTTTAAATGTAACAATGTTGTAACAGATAAAGAAGGACACGATATGGTAATAAAAGGGGCAACTCAACAAGAAGAAATAACATAAATATCTATGTTCCTCATCAAGGTGCCCAAAGTACAAAGGCAAATGCTGGCAAAAATGGAGGGAGTAATAGATGACTACCATTATAGTGGGAGACAGTAATTCTTCACTATCTCCAATAGACAGAAAAACTAAATAGAGGATCAGTAAAGAAACAGAGAGTCTAAATAAGATAATAAGTGATCTAGATCTAAAAGACATATATAGAACACTGCATTCCAAACATCAGGACACACAGTTTTCTCATGTGCTCATGGAACATTCTCAAGGATATACTAGATGCTGCAGCTCAAAACAGTTTTTAACAAATTTAAAAAGATTGAGGTGATACAAAGTACTTTCTCTGACCATAATGAAATGAAGCTGGAAATCAATAACAAGCAGAGCTCCAGAAAATATGCAAATATATGGAGGTTAAACAGCATGCTCTTAAATGGGCCAAAGAAGTAATTGCAAGATAAATCAATAAATATGTTGATATGAATGAAAATGAGAACACAACATATCAAAACCTATGGGGTGCAGTGAAGGCAGTACTGAGATAGAAATTTATACCCCTAAATGCCTAAATTAAAAAGGAAGAAGGAGCTAAAATCAGTGCACTAACTGAACAACTGGAGAAACTGAAGAGGGAATAGCAAACTAATCCAAGCAAGCAGAAGGAGAGAAATAACAAAGAATGGAACAGAAATTAATGAAATGGAGGAAAAAAAATAGAAAGAATCAATACAACCAAAAATTCGTTCTTTGAGAGCAATAAAATCAAACCCTTCACTAGACTGACCTAAAAACAAAAAGAGAGAAACTGCAAATAAATAAAACCAGAAACAAAAGGGAGAGCATCATCACAGACCTGAAGAAATATAAAAGATCATAAGTTGTTACTCTGAACAACTGTATACTGACAAGTTAGACAACCTATATGAAATGGACAACTTCCTTCAAACACATGAACAACCTACACTGACTCAAGAAGACCCCAACAAACCAATCACAAGTAAAGAGCTCAAATCAGTCATCAAAAACTTGAGACCCAGAGTTAGAGCACTGAAGCTATGAAATTCAGCATTATCCTATTCAGCAACTGTTTAAAAAGCTGAAAAAATGATTAGACTTCATCTAGAGATATAAATGAAACTGACCTGGACAGGACTAATGTAAACCAGAATGCAGGGTAAAGGAAGATATAGTCCATATTTTCAAATTTCAGCCTCTGAGCAAGACCAAAGGGAGAGATGTCTATTTGGTGCAAAATTCATATTTGGGTAGCACATTATCTAATTTAACTTGTATGATCAGTTTACTTAAACATCATAATTACATGGACTCTTGAATAGAGCATGAGATCTGGTTGGTCTGCACAGGTTACTGTGATGCCCCAATATATCCCAGGGTAATTCAGGCAGAAAATAAAAAAGTATTTGTAAAGTCCTCTTGGGGGAAAAGGAGGAAATATTCAACTTTCCTATCTGGGGAATTCCTGATATTCTTGCAAGCAGTGGAAACAATTCAATAGGCTGAGCCCTCAATCTTGGAGCTCACCCCTATGAAGCTTACTCCTGCAAAGGAGAAGCTCAGCCTACTGATAATTATGGAATCACCCTCAGAGAACCTCTTTTGTTGCTCAGATGTGGTCTCTTTCTCTAAGCCAACTTGGCAGGTGAACTCACTGCACTCCCCCCTATATTGGACATGACTCCCAGGGGTATGAATCTCCCTGGCAACATGGGACACGACTCCCAGGGATGAGATAGGGCCCAGCATCACAGGAATGAGAAAGCCTTCTTGACCAAAAGGGGAACGGGGGAAATGAGACAAAATAAAGTTTCAGTGGCTGAGAGATTTCAAAAAGGGTTGAGTTGATAGGTTATCCTGGAGGCTATTCTTATGTATTATATAGATATCCCTTTTTAGTTTATGATGTACTGGAGTGGCTAGAGGAAAGTACCTGAAACTGTTGAACAGTGTTCCAGTACCCTTGATTATTGAAAAGTCTATATAACTATAGAGCTTTTACAGTGTGACTGTGTGATTGTGAAAACCCTATGTCTGATTGTTCTAGTTTGCTAGCTGCCAGAATGCAATATACTAGAAATGGAATGGCTTTTTAAAGGGGGAATTTAATGAGTTGCTAGTTTACAGTTCTAAGGCCAAGAAAATATCCCAATTAAAGCAAGTCTATAGAAATGTCCAATCAACGGCATCCATCCAGGGAAAGATACCTTGGTTCAAGAAGGTCGATGAAGTTCAGGGTCTCTCGCTCTCAAGTGAGAAGGCACATAGTGAACACAGTCAGGGTTTCTCTCTCATCTTATAAGGCACGTGGTGAACACGGTGTCATCTGCTAGCTTCTTCTCCTGGCTTTCTGTTTCATGAAGCTCCCTGGGAGACATTTTCCTTCTTCATCTCCAAAGGTCGCTCGCTCGTGGACTTTGCTTCTCATGACTATGTCATTCTACTCTGCTCCCTCTGAATCTCTCATTCTCTAAAATGTTTCCTCTTTTATAGGACTTCAGAAACTTATCAAGACCCACCCAATGGGTGGAGATATGTCATCACCTAATCAATTTAACAACTACTCTTGATTAAATCACATCCAGGGAGATGATCTGATTATAGTTACAAACATACAGTATTGAATAGGGATTATTCTGCCTTTATGAAATGGGATTTAGATTAAAACATGGCTTTTCTAGGGGATATACATCCTTTCAAACCAGCACACTGATGTTCCTTTTATCCAGGGTATAGAGAGATGAGTAAAAAAAAAAAAAATATATATATATATATATATATATATATATATAATGATAAAAATAAATAAAGAGTAGGGAGAGATAAAGGGTAAAAATTGGGAAGATTGAAATATTGTGGGTCAATGAGAGGGAGGTAAAGGAATATGGGATGTATGAGTTCTTATTTTTCTTTTTATTTCTTTTTCTGGAGTGATGCAAACATTCTAAAAATGATCATGGTGAAAAATACACAATTATGTGATGATATTGTGTGCCATTGATTGTATAATATGATTGACTATATGTGTGTGGATATTTCTCAATAAAAATATTTTTAAAAAAGAAAACTACCTTTGTTTCCTGATGCCTGCCCATGCAAAAAAAATAAAAAACTACCAACAAAGAAAAGACCAGAATTAAACAGCTTCACAAGTGAGTTCTACCAAGTATTCTAAGATTAATTAGTACCACTTCTGCTTAAACTCTTCAAAAAAAACAGAGGAAGAGGAAATACTATCTAACTCATTCTATGAAGACAACAGCACCCCAGTACCAAGGCCAGATAAAGATACTACAGAAAAGAAACTTCAGGCCAATTTCTCTAATGAATAGATGCAAAAATCCTCAACAATATACTTACAGAGAGAATCCAACAGTTTATTACAATAATTGTACAGCATGACCAAGTGGGCTTTATTCCAGGAATACAAGGAAATACAAGAAAATCAATTCATGTAATACACCACGTTAACAAATTTAAAGGGAAAAACCACATGATAATCTTGATTGATGCAGAAAAGGCATTTGGCAAAATTCAGTATCCTTTCATGATAAAAAAAAAACTTCAAAAGATAGGAATCAAAGGAAAATTCCTCCACCTGATAAAAGTGATACATGAAAACCCACAGCTAACATCATACTATATGGTGACAGAATGAAAGTTTTCTCTCTAGGATTAGGAACAGGACAAGGATGCCCACTGTCAGCACTGCTATTCAATACTGTGCTAGATGTTCTAGCTAAAGCCGTTATTCAGGAAAAAGAAATAAATTAAAGGAAGAAGTAAAACTGTCACTATTTGCAGATGACAGGATCTAATATTTAGAAAATCCAGAAAAGATGACAGCAAAGCTACTTACGCTAATCAGCAAGTTCAGCAAGGTGGCAGGATACAAGAGAAACATGCAAAAATGATGTTCCTATGTGCTAGTGAACCATCCAAAGAGGTAATCAAGAAAAATTCCATTTGCAATAGTACCTAAAAGAATAAAATATTTAGGAATAAACCTAAGCAAAGATGTAAAGGACTTTTACAAAAAACTACAAAACATTGCTAAAAGAACTCAAAGAAGTCTGAATAAATGGAAACACATTCTGTGTTCACAGATTGGAAGACTAAATATAGTTAAGATGTCAATTCTACACAAATTGACCTAGAGGTTCAATGCAACATCAATCAAAAATCCAACAGACTACTTTGAAGAAATAGAAAACAGGTTATTAATTTTGTTTAGAAGGGTAAGTGTCCTCAAATAGCCAAAACATCTTGAAAAAGGATGAAATTGGCGGATCATGCTTCCTGACTTTAAAGTGCATTATAAAGCCACAGTGGTTGAAACAGCATTGTACTGGCATAAAGAAAATCATATTGATCAATGGAATCAAATTTAAAGCTCAGAAATGGACACTCAGATCTATGGTCAATTGATTTTTGATAAGGCTCCTAAGCCCACTCAACTGGGACAGAATAGTCTCTTCAATAAATGGTGTTGGGAGAGCTGATATCCATAACCAAAATAATGAAAGAGAACCCCTTTCTCACACCCTATTCAAAAAGTAACCCAAAATAGATCAAAGGCCAAAGTATAAGAACCAGTACTATAAAACTTCTAGAAGAAAACATCGGAAAACATCCTCAAGATCTAATGATAGGCAGTAGTTTCTTAGACTACACCCAAAGCAAAAGCTTCCAATAGATTATTTGAAATGCTCCAAAATTGAATACCTCAGTGATTCAAAGAACTTTGTCAAAAGGGTGAAAAGGCAACCAACTCAATGGAAGAAAATATTTGGAAACCACATATCTGATAAGGGTTTGATAAAGAAATCCTAAAACTCAACAAAAAGACAAACAGCCTATTCTAGTTTGCTAGCTGCCAGAATGCAACACACCAGAGATGGATTGGCTTTTAATAAAAAGGGAATTTATTTCATTAGTTCTTCAGAGGACAGGCAGCTAATTTTCATCTGAGGTTCTTTCTTACATGGGAAGGCACAGGGTGATCTCTGCTGGCCTTCTCTCCAAGCCTCTGGGTTCCAACAACTTTCCCCGGGGTGATTTCTTTCTGCACCTCCAAAGGCCTGGGCTGAACTGTGAGTTCTGAGATGAAGTATGCTGAGCTGCTTGGGCTGTGCTATGTTATGCTCTCTCATTTAAGCACCAGCCAGTTAAGTCAAACACCATTCATTGCAGCAGGCACGCCTCCTAGCCAACTGCAGAGGTAATCAGCAACAGATGAGGTTCAAGTAGCATTGGTTCATGCCCTCAGCAACAGAGCTGGATACATTTACCTGGCCAAGTTGACAACTGAATCTAACTACCACACAACCCGATTAAAAAATAAGCAAAGGACATGAATAGACATTTCTCCAAGGAGGAAATGCAAATGGCTAAGAGGCACATGAAAAGATGCTCAGCTTCACTAGCTATTAGGGAAATGCAAATCAAAACCATGACGAGATACCATCTCATAGCTATTAAAACAGCTGCTGTTAAACAAACAGAAACAACAAGTGCTGGAGAAGATATGGAGAAATTGTAACATGTATTTACTGCTGGTGTGAATGGAAAACATTACAGCTGCTATGGAGGAGAGTTTGGCAGTTCCTCAAGAAGCTAGTATAGAGTTGCCTTATGATCCAGTAATCCAGCTACTCAGTATGTACCCAGAAGATCTGAAAGCAGTGAGGCAAACAGACATTTGCACACTGATGTTCATTGCAGCACTATTCACAACTATCAAAATATGGAAACAACCCAAGTGTCCATCAACAAATAAATGAATAAACAAACTGTGGTATTTGTAAACAATGGTATATTATTCAGCAGTAAGAATGAATGAAGTCCTGAAGCATGCAGCAACATAGATAAACCTTAAGGACATTAAGTGAGATAAGTCAGGCACAAAAGGACAATAATGTATGATTTCACTGATATGAGCTAATTATAGTAGGTAACCTTATAGACATAAAATATAATATATAGGTTACCAGGATACAGAATGAAGCTAAAGAATGGGGAGTGGTTGCTTTTATATGTGTAGAATATTTAACTAGGGTTAACTTATACATTTGGAAATGGACAAAGGAAACAATAGCAAATCAATGTGATAATAATTAACAGTGCTGAATGCTGTGTGAGTATAGTGGAAAGGGGATGTATAGAGTCATGTATGCCACCAGAAGAAAATTTGGAGGTTAAAAGATGGAATTGTGGTGGACAATATCCATGATTAACGGTACAAATATCAAAAAGTTCCTTTGTGAACTAGAGCAGATGTATGACACTATTATAAGGAGTTAAAAATAATAGATGTATGACACTATTATGAGGAGTTATGGGGGAAAATGTACATTTTCACAAACTATGGACTATAATTAACAGTAATACTTTAATACTCTTTCACCAACAGTAGCAAATGTATGGCACCAATACTATGGTCAGTGATATAGGGGATAAGGAGTACAGGAGGATTAGGGTTTTCTTTTTCATTTCTATTTCTTTTCTGGAGTAATGAAAATATTCTAAATTTTATCATGGGGCTGTATGTACAACTATCTGCTTATACTGTGAACCAGTGATTGTGTACTCGGGATGGTATCTATTCTGTGTGAATATATCTCAATAAAATTGCACTGTAAAAAAACAAAAGCAATTTATATGGATGGATAAGGGGCCCCAGATAGCAAAAGCCACCTTGAGAAGGAAAAACGTAGTTGGAGGACCCACATTCTATTAAAAATTATTATAAATTCCCAGTAATCAAAACAGCAGAGTACTGGCAAAAGGACAGACATATAGACAAGTGTAATTGAGTTGAGAGCTCAGAAATCAACCCTCACATTTATGGCCAGCTGATTTCTGATAAGGGGTTAAGACTACTCAATTGGGAAAACAAGAGTCTCTTCAACAAATGACGGGAACACTGGATCCCCATTTGCAAAGGTGGACCACTAGCTCGCACTATGAACAAAAATCAACTAAAATGAATCAAAGACCTTAATATAAGAGGTACAACTATAAAATACAGAATATTTTATATTTTCTATATTTTAAATATAGAATATATAGAATATATGGAAGCATCTTTAGGCAATGATTTCTTAGACTTTATATCCAAAAACACAAGCAACAAAAGAAAAAATAGGTATGGGGGACCTCGTCAAAATGTAAAACTTTTGCTCCCCAAACAATTTTATCATGAAAGTAAAACAACAACCTATATGCACAATGGGAGAACTATTTGGAAACCACACAACCAATAAATATTTACTATCCAGACCATATAAAGAAGTTTTTCAACTGAACAACAAAAGCAAACAACCCAATTAAAAATGGACAAAAGACTTGAACAATTATCCCTCCAAAGAACATATACCAATGTCCAGAAAGCACAAGAAAAGATGTTCAATATCATGTGCCACAAAGAAAATGCAAATCAAAACCACAATGAGTTATCATTTTTCACTTATTAGAATGGCTGCTATTAAAAAACAAACAAAAAAAAACAGAAAGTAAGCATTGGAGAGGATGCAGAGAAATAGAAACACTCATTCATTGTTGGTGGCAGAGTAAAGTGAGCCAGCTAATATGGAAGACAGTTGACAGTTACTCATAGAATTACCATATGATCCGGCAATCTTACTACCACACATCAACCAAGAAGAACTGAAAGCAGGGACATCTCCACACAGATGTTCATAGAGGCATTAACCACAATTACCAAAAGGTATAAAAACCCAAGTGTCATCAACTGATTAATGAATAAATGAAATGTGGTATTATGTACAATGGAATACTATTCAGCTGTAAAAAAGAATTAAGTCCTGATATAAGTGGCAACATGGATGAACTTTGAAAACATCATATTGCATTAACTAAGTCAAACATAAAAGGACAAATTTGTATAATTTCACTGTTTTGAAACAATTTGAATAAGCAAACTCATAGAGTCAGAATCTAGAATATAGGTTACCAGAGATGAGGTGGGGATAGGGAAAGGGAAGTTAAGGCTTAAAAGGTACAGATATCCTATTTGGAACAAAAGAAATATTTTGTTAATGGGTGTTTGTGATGGTAACACAACATTGTAAATGCAATTAACAGTACTGAAATATATATCTGAATGTGATTAAAACGGAATGTTACATTGTACGTATAGTATCAAAATAAAACATTTTTTTTAAATCCATGGATCTACACTACACAAATAGTGAACCCTAAGTTAAACCATGGACTTTAATTAATAGTACAGTTATAAAACTGTGCTATCATCAATTGTAACAAATGTTCCACACCAATGCAAGGTGTTGGTGATGGGGTGGTATATGGGAATACTTATTTTATGCATGATTGTTCTGTAAACCTACAAATTCTCTAATGAAAAAACAAGAAAGGGCTTTGGACAGTAAAGTGAATCCACAAAAATAAATACAGAACATCTGTAAAGGGCGGGCCATGGTAGCTCAGTAGGTAGAGTTCTCACCCACCACGCTGGAGACCTGGGTTCGATTCCTGGTGCCTGCCCATGCAAAAAAAAAAAAAGAAGAAGAACAACAACAACATCTGTAAAGATAATTATATATAAAACCAGTATTAATGTATGCTTGGTTTTTACTCCCCTTTATCCTATGTGATTTAGAAAACTACATAAAACAAAGATAAATCTTTGTTAGCAGCACACAATGTATAATGATGTCATTTGTGACAATAAAATATAAAGGGCACAGAGCTATTTAGGAGCATAGATTTTATATAACATTGAAACTAAGTTGTCAAAAATTCATACTATATTTTTTATAAATGAAGATGTTAATTATAATCCCCAGGAAAACCCTAAAAAATAATTTAAAATATTAAAATAAATGAAAGAGGAAAATGGTGCATTAGAAAATATACATCTAACACAAAATATGGCAGTGATAGAGGGTTTGAGTTACAAAACTGATTTAACACTTACAGATAATCAATAGCAAAATAGCAAATGTACTTACTTACCAGTCATTGTATCAAATACGACTCTTTTAAACTATCCAGTAAAAGGCAGAAATGAACAGAATGGATAAAAGCACTTGATTCAACTATATGCTTCCTATCAGAGACTCACTTTAGATCCAAAGACAAATAACTTGAAAGTGAAAGGATAGAAAATGACATTTGAAGCAAATACTAACCAAAAAAGAACTGAATTGATTATACTAATATCAGACTATATAGATTTTAAGATGAAAATTATTATAAGATACAAAGAAGGATATTATATAAAGAAGATCAATCAATCCAATAAGAAGATATAACAATAATAAATATATATGCACCTAACCACAAAGCCCCAAAATAAATGAAGCAAAAATTGACAGAATTGAAGGGAGAAATAGAGAGTCAACAGTAATAGTTAGAGACATCAACACCCCACTTTTAAAAATGGACAGAGCAAATACAGAAAAGATAAAGAAGAAAATAGAATACATTTAAAATACTATGAAACAACTAGACCTAATAGGCATCTCTAGAACACTGCATCCTACAATAGCACAATACAAATTATTGAGTGCACAAGGAACATTTTCCAGAATAGACCATATGTTAGCTCACAAATCAAATCTCAAACATTTTTAAAAATTGAAATCATGCAAAGCATTTTCTCCAACCACAATGGAATAAAATTATAAGTCAATAAGAAGAAAATGGAAAATTGACACAAATATGAGGAAATTAAACAGTACACTCTGTTTTTCTCTCATGACCTATTCAAGGTTCCATGCACTTCTGGTGTTCAATTAACCTGCCCATATAAGTCATATTAGGAAATGCACTAGTCAAAATATAAATTTTGTACCAAATAAACATTTTTTGCTTTAGTCTTACACAGAAGTTGAAATTCTAAAATATGAATGACCACCTATTTTCAACACCCTGCAATATTGACATTCCTTTGTTCTTCCTCTGAAAAGACATTTTTTAATTTGTACATTTAGTCACTATCGCTGTACACTCTAGGTTTTCCTAGAGTACAATCTTAAACAACCAATGGGTCAATGGAAAAATCACAAGGGAAATTAGAAAATACTTTGATTAAAATGAAAACAGAAAACTGACAAACTAAAACTTATGGGATGTAGTGTAAGCAGCACTCACATGGAGATTTATAGCTGTCTAAGTGTCGTACATTAAAAAAGAAGAAGAAAGATCCTACATCAATAACCTAACCTTCTACTTTAAGGAACAAGAAAAGGAAGATCAAACTAAACCAAGCACAAGCAGAGGAAACAAAATAATAAATATTAGTGTGGTGATAAAAGAAATAGAAAGTAGAAAAGCAATAGAATCATGGAAACCAAAAGTCAGTTCTTTGAGAAGTTTAAAAAAAAAATTGTCAAAACTTTTCCTAGACTCCCTGTGCTGGTTTGGAGATGTTATGTGCCCCCAGAAAAGCCATGTTCTTTCAATCCACTCTTATGGCTGCAGACTACTATGAGTGGGACTTTTTGATTAGGATGTTTCCATGGAGATGTGGACATCAAGGTGAGTCTTAATCCTTTTTGCTGGAGTCCTTTATGAGGATAAAAGAGAGGAAAAAAAAGAGCAAGAAAGTAAGTTTAGAGAAAAATGCCCCAGACATGCTGAGAATGAACCCACAGATACTCAGAAAGAAAGCCACTGGATGACTTCCTGGAAGATGGCGGCTTAGTAAGACGCGCAGATCTTAGTTTCTTCTCCAGGACAGCTACTAGGGGAGTAGAAACGATACAGAAAGCGCCCAAAGTCACAACAGAGATAAAAAAGACAGCGTACCCCATCCTGGAACAGCTGGCTGGCTGAGAGAAGCAGCTCGGGTGAGATCGCCGAGGCGCACGGGCTTCACCAGGCGGGGCGGCAAGCGGCCGTAGTTACTCCCTTCCCCCTTCCCGGGCCGGCTGGGAGAATTGGAGAGGTGGTCCCCTGAAACCAAGGCGGCTGGCGCCCACACCACGCGCGGCTCCCCGGACCAACTGAGAGAATTGGATCGGAAACCCCCAGGCCGCGGAGAACGGTGACGGGTGGGGGAGGCCCCTTCCAAACCCGTGACTCCCGGGGAACGCGCACTCTCTCGGGCGGGCCGCTGCCGCTGGCGCCCTCCCGCCACGCTTGTCGCCCAGGGCCGACTAGGAAATTCGGACAGGCTCTTTCCCGGGCTGCGGCAACCAGCAACCCTCCCTGCGTTCGGACGCCGGGCCGGCTCAAGCCGCTTCGGCTAGCGAACACCCCGGACGGCGAGAGTTTTCCAAAGTTTAAGGTCCCACAGCACCTTTTACTGGTGGGACCCGCAGACAAACGTGTGCCACGAGCGCCACCTACTGGGCAGGATAAGAAAAACAGAACCCAGAGATTTCACAGGAAAATCTTCCAAACTTTTGGATCCAATACCCAGGGAAATCTGTCTAAATGCGCAGACGCCAACAGAAGATAACGGATCACGCTCAAATAATTGAAAATATGGCCCAGTCAAAGGAACAAACCAATAGTTCAAATGAGATACAGGAGCTGAGACAACTAATGCTAAATATACGAACAGAAATGGAAAACCTCTTCAAAAACGAAATCGATAAATTGAGGGAGGACATGAAGAAGACATGGGCTGAACATAAAGAAGAAATAGAAAAACTGAAAAAACAAATCACAGAACTTATGGAAGTGAAGGACAAAGTAGAAAAGATAGAAAAAACAATGGATACCTACAATGATAGATTCAAAGAGACAGAAGATAGAATTAGTGATTTGGAGGATGGAACATCTGAATTCCAAAAACAAACAGAAACTATCGGGAAAAGAATGGAAAAATTTGAACAGGGTATCAGGGAACTCAAGGACAATATGAACCGCACAAATATACGTGTTGTGGGTGTCCCAGAAGGAGAAGAGAAGGAAAAAGGAGGAGAAAAACTAATGGAAGAAATTTTCACTGAAAATTTCCCAACTCTTATGAAAGACCTAAAATTACAGATCCAAGAAGTGCAGCGCACCCCAAAGAGATTAGACCCAAATAGGCGTTCTCCAAGACACTTACTAGTTAGAATGTCAGAGGTCAAAGAGAAAGAGAGGATCTTGAAAGCAGCAAGAGAAAAACAATCCATCACATACAAGGGAAACCCAATAAGACTATGTGTAGATTTCTCAGCAGAAACCATGGAGGCTAGAAGACAGTGGGATGATATATTTAAATTACTAAAAGAGAAAAACTGCCAACCAAGACTCCTATAACCAGCAAAATTGTCCTTCAAAAATGAGGGAGAAATTAAAACATTCTCAGACAAAAAGTCACTGAGAGAATTTGTGACCAAGAGACCAGCTCTGCAAGAAATACTAAAGGGAGCACTAGAGTCAGAACCGAAAAGACAGAAGAGAGAGGTATGGAGAAGAGTGTAGAAAGAAGGAAAGTCAGATATGATATATATAATACAAAAGGCAAAATGGCAGAGGAAAATATTATCCAAACAGTAATAACACTAAATGTTAATGGACTGAATTCCCCAATCAAAAGACATAGATTGGCAGAATGGATTAAAAAACAGGATCCTTCTATATGCTGATTACAGGAAACACATCTTAGACCCAAAGATAAACATAGGCTGAAAGTGAAAGGTTGGGAAAAGATATTTCATGCAAATAACAACCAGAAAATAGCAGGAGTGGCTATACTAATATCCAACAAGTTAGACTTCAAATGTAAAACAGTTAAAAGAGATAAAGAAGGACACTATATACTAATAAAAGGAACAATTAAACAAGAAGACATAACAATCATAAATATTTATGCACCGAACCAGAATGCCCCAAAATAGGTGAGGAATACACTGCAAACACTGAAAAGGGAAATAGACACAAATACCATAATAGTTGGAGACTTCAATTCCCCACTCTCATCAATGGACAGAACATCTAGACAGAGGATCAATAAAGAAATAGAGAATCTGAATATTACTATAAAGGAGCTAGACTTAACAGACATTTATAGGACATTACATCCCACAACAGCAGGATACACCTTTTTCTCAAGTGCTCATGGATCATTCTCAAAGATAGACCATATGCTGGGTCACAAAGCAAGTCTTAACAAATTTAAAAAGATTGAAATCATACACAACACTTTCTCGGATCATAAAGGAATGAAGTTGGAAATCAATAATAGGCGGAATGCCAGAAAATTCACAAATACCTGGAGGCTCAACAACACACTCTTAAACAACGAGTGGGTCAAAGAAGAAATTGCAAGAGAAATTAGTAAATACCTCGAGGCAAATGAAAATGAAAACACAACATATCAAAACTTATGGGACGCAGCAAAGGCAGTGCTAAGAGGGAAATTTATTGCCCTAAATGCCTATATCAGAAAAGAAGAAAAGGCAAAAATGCAGGAATTAACTGTTCAATTGGAAGAACTGGAGAAAGAACAGCAAACTAATCCCAAAGCAAGCAAAAGGAAAGAAATAACAAAGATCAGAGCAGAAATAAATGAAATTGAAAATATGAAAACAGTAGAGAAAATCAATAAGACCAGAAGTTGGTTCTATGAGAAAATCAATAAGATTGATGGGCCCCTATCAAGATTGACAAAAAGAAAAAGAGAGAGGATGCAAATAAATAAGATCAGAAATGGAAGAGGAGACATAACTACTGACCTCACAGAAATAAAGGAGGTAATAACAGGATACTATGAACAACTTTACGCTAATAAATACAACAATTTAGATGAAATGGACAGGTTCCTGGAAAGACATGAACAACCAAATTTGACTCAAGAAGACATAGATGACCTCAACAAACCAATCACAAGTAAAGAAATTGAATTAGTCATTCAAAAGCTTCCTAAAAAGAAAAGTCCAGGACCAGATGGCTTCACATGTGAATTCTACCAAACGTTCCAGAAAGAATTAGTACCAATTCTCCTCAAACTCTTCAAAAAAATCGAAGTGGAGGGAAAACTGCCTAATTCATTCTATGAAGCCAACATCACCCTCATACCAAAACCAGGCAAAGATATTACAAAAAAAGAAAACTACAGACCAATCTCTCTAATGGATATAGATGCAAAAATCCTCAACAAAATTCTAGGAAATCGAATCCAGCAACACATTAAAAGAATTATACATCACGACCAAGTAGGATTCATCCCAGGTATGCAAGGATGGTTCAACATAAGAAAATCAATAAAAGTAATACACCATATCAACAAATCAAAGCAGAAAAATCACATGATCATCTCAATTGATGCAGAGAAGGCATTCGACAAGATTCAACATTCTTTCCTGTTGAAAACACTTCAAAAGATAGGAATACAAGGGAACTTCCTTAAAATGATAGAGGGAATATATGAAAAACCCACAGCTAATATCATCCTCAATGGGGAAAAATTGAAAACTTTCCCCCTAAGATCAGGAACAAGACAAGGATGTCCACTATCACCACTATTATTCAACATTGTGTTGGAGGTTCTAGCCAGAGCAATTAGACAAGAAAAAGAAATACAAGGCATCAAAATTGGAAAGGAAGAAGTAAAACTATCACTGTTTGTAGACGATATGATACTATACGTCGAAAACCCGGAAAAATCCACAACAAAACTACTAGAGCTAATAAATGAGTACAGCAAAGTAGCAGGTTACAAGATCAACATTCAAAAATCTGTAGCATTTCTATACACTAGTAATGAACAAGCTGAGGGGGAAATCAAGAAACGAATCCCATTTACAATTGCAACTAAAAGAATAAAATACCTAGGAATAAATTTAACTAAAGAGACAAAAAACCTATATAAAGAAAACTACAAAAAACTGCTAAAAGAAATCACAGAAGACCTAAATAGATGGAAGGGCATACCGTGTTCATGGATTGGAAGACTAAATATAGTTAAGATGTCAATCCTACCTAAATTGATTTACAGATTCAACGCAATACCAATCAAAATCCCAACAACTTATTTTTCAGAAATAGAAAAACCAATAAGCAAATTTATCTGGAAGGGCAGGGTGCCCCGAATTGCTAAAAGCATCTTGAGGAAAAAAAACGAAGCTGGAGGTCTCGCGCTGCCTGACTTTAAGGCATATTATGAAGCCACAGTGGTCAAAACAGCATGGTATTGGCATAAAGATAGATATATCGACCAATGGAATCGAACAGAGTGCTCAGATATAGACCCTCTCATCTATGGACATTTGATCTTTGATAAGGCAGTCAAGCCAACTCACCTGGGACAGAGCAGTCTCTTCAATAAATGGTGCCTAGAGAACTGGATATCCATATGCAAAAGAATGAAAGAAGACCCATCTCTCACACCCTATACAAAAGTTAACTCAAAATGGATCAAAGATCTAAACATTAGGTCTAAGACCATAAAACAGTTAGAGGAAAATGTTGGGAGATATCTTATGGATCTTACAACTGGAGGCGGTTTTATGGACCTTAAACCTAAAGCAAGAGCACTGAAGAAGGAAATAAATAAATGGGAACTCCTCAAAATTAAACACTTTTGTGCATCAAAGAACTTCATCAAGAAAGTAGAAAGACAGCCTTCACAATGGGAGACAATATTTGGAAATGATATATCAGATAAAGGTCTAGTATCCAGAATTTATAAAGAGATTGTTCATCTCAACAACAAAAAGACAGCCAACCCAATTACAAAATGGGAAAAAGACTTGAACAGACACCTATCAGAAGAGGAAATACAAATGGCCAAAAGGCACATGAAGAGATGCTCAGTGTCCCTGGCCATTAGAGAAATGCAAATCAAAACCACAATGAGATATCATCTCACACCCACCAGAATGGCCATTATCAACAAAACAGAAAATGACAAGTGCTGGAGAGGATGCGGAGAAAGAGGCACACTTATCCACTGTTGGTGGGAATGTCAAATGGTGCAACCACTGTGGAAGGCAGTTTGGCGGTTCCTCAAAAAGCTGAATATAGAATTGCCATACGACCCAGCAATACCATTGCTGGGAATATACTCAAAGGACTTAAGGGCAAAGACACAAACGGACATTTGCACACCAATGTTTATAGCAGCGTTATTTACAATTGCAAAGAGATGGAAACAGCCGAAATCTCCATCAACAGAAGAGTGGCTAAACAAACTGTGGTATATACATACGATGGAATACTATGCAGCTTTAAGACAGGATAAACTTATGAAGCATGTAATAACATGGATGTACCTAGAGAACATTATGCTGAGTGAGTCTAGCCAAAAACTAAAGGACAAATACTGTATGGTCCCACTGATGTGAACAGACATTCGAGAATAAATTTGGAATATGTCCTTGATAACAGAGTCCAGCAGGAGGTAGAAACAGGGTAAGATAATGGCCAATTGGAGTTTAAGGGATACAGACGGTGTAACAGGACTAGATACAAAAACTCAAAAATGGACAGCACAATACCACCTAATTGTAAAGTAATCATGTTAAAACACTGAATGAAGCTGCATCTGAGCTATAGGTTTTTGTTTTGTTTTGTTTTGTTTTGATTTTACTATTATTACTTTTATTTTTTTCTCTATATTAACATTCTATATCTTTTTCGGTTATGTTGCTAGTTCTTCTAAACCAATGCAAATGTACTAAGAAATGATGATCATGCATCTATGTGATGATGTTAAGAATTAATGATTGCATATGTAGAATGGTATGCTCTCTAAATGTTGGGTTAATTTCTTTTTTCCGTTAATTAAAAAAAAAAAAAGAGAAGGGATAATTGGAGCTGAAGGGATACAGACTGTACAACGGGACTGGATATAAAAACTCAGAAATGGACAGCACAATACTACCCAATTGTAATGCAATTATGTTAAAACACTGAATGAAGCTGCATGTGAGGTATAGGTTTTTTGTTTTTGTTTTTGTTTTTTTTCTTTCTATTATTGTTTTAATTCTTATTCTGTTGTCTTTTTATTTCTTTTTCTAAATCGATGCAAATGTACTAAGAAATGATGAATATGCAACTATGTGATGTTATTAAGAATTACTGATTGTACATGTAGATTGGAATGATTTCTAATTGTTTTGTTAATTCTTTTTTTAATTAATAAAAAAAAGATAAACCATAAAAAAAAAAATTCAAAAGTAGTCTAGGAAAAATATTCAACACACCATAAATACACATGTATAAAGAAAAGTATGTTTGTGCTAAAATTTTGCTTCATAAAAAATCAAATAATGAATACTTCCTTTATTATGTTTTTCTTAATAGAAACATTATTCTTTTAGGCACAGCTAACTGAATAAATTTGACTCAGTTTTGTCATAAAAAAAAAAAAAGAAAGAAAGCCACTGGAATTAGAATCTGTAAACAATGGAATCCAGGAGTAAAGGAACTGCAGATGCCTGCCATTTGACTAAGGAATGCCTTCCCATGTGACATAGGAACCCCAGATGCCAGCAGCTTTTCTCAGAGATGGTATCTTGATGCCTCTTGGTGCCTTAATTTGGACATTTCCATGGCCTTAGAAATGTAAATTTGTAAACTAATAAACCCCCACTGTAAAAGCCAATCCGTTTCTGGTATATTGCATTCCAGCAGTTTTAGCAAACTGAAAACTCCCCAAGAAAAAAAGAGATAAGAGCTCTTTCTTCACTAAATTACTAAAATCAGGAATGAATATGGGGACACTAATACTAACTTACTGGAACAAAAATAATTATAACTGAATCCTATGAACAATTGTATGCCAATAAATTAAATAGCCTAGATATAATGGCCAAATTTGTAGGAAGATACTAACTTTCAGAACTGACTCAAAAATAGAGAAAATCTAAAAAGCCCTATAAAAAGTAAAGAGACTTAATCAGTAATCAAGAACTTCCTAAGAAAGATCACCCAAGACCAAATAGCTTCACATATTACTTGTTTGAAACATTTAGAAATAAATTCAGCCAATCTTCTTGAACTTATCAAAAAAAAAAATGGGAAAAAAAGGAGTACTTCCTAATTCATTCTATGAGGCCAGTATTATCCTGATACCAAAGCCAGACAAATACACCACAAAAAAAGGAAACTACAGACCAATATCTCTTCTGTATTTAAATGGACAAAGAATTTGAACAGAAATTTCTCCAGTGAAGATACACAAATAGCCAACAAGCACATAAAATATGCTCAGCATCATTAGTCATTAGGGAAATACAAATAAAAACCACAATGAGATACCACCTCACATCCACTAGAATAGACAATATGAAAAAGATAGACAATAAGAAGGGTTGGTGAAGATGTGGAGAAATTGGAATTCTCATACATCACTGGTGGTAGTATAAAATGGGGCGTCTGCTGTGATAAAGAGTTTGGTGGATCCTCAAAAGTTGAACAATTACCATATGGCCTAGTAATTCCACTTCTCAATTTACACCCAAAAGAATTGAAAGCATATGTTCAAACAAAAATTTGAGCTTCAGTATCAAATAGTAGCAATACTCATAAGACACAAAAGGTACAAACAATCCAAGTATCCATCAATTAATGAAAGGATAAACAAAATGTATGGCATATCCATACAATGGGATATTATTCAGAGTCATAAATGGAAACGAAATAGATGCAACCTATAACATGGATGAATCTTGAAAACATGCATAAGCAAAAGCACACACAAAATGCCACATACGTTTCCATTTATATGAAACAGGCAAATCCATAGAGTCAGAAGCAGATTAGTAGGGGAATGGGGATATAAAGTGACTGCTAACAAGTATGGGGTTTTTTTTGAAGTGATGAAAATGTTCCAGAATTATACAGTGGTGATGGTTGCCTAAGATCGTGCAGTAAAAGCTACTGAATTGACATTTTAAAACAGCTAAAATGATTGATTTTATAGTACATGAATTTCACTTTTTAAAAAATCATACTTTTCTATTAAGCTATTGAAGAACAGTAGATGCAAAGAATCTATTACGAACTAAATTCCAGAAAGATATAAGCAAAAGCCACCAAATCTTCCACATTTGCGGGCAAATAGCTCAGTGAGGATGTGGGTCTGTAAAGGAGAAAACTTGCCATAGATGGAAGCTGCAGGGATGAGGAGAAACCAGGTTAGATTTTCACAAAAAGCTGGCAAGAAAGGGTAAAATCTTTAGTATCCTGAATGCAAAATTAACTGTTTAAGTCTACCTATCTCCAACCATTCACTCCATGGGAGTTTTGTTGAAGCAGCAATAAAAATAGCCAAGAAGCAAGTCCAGGAAACAGAAGTAATTTGTAGCTATCTCATGGAATTCAGATCTCAACTCCGTGCTGGAGTTGAATCCAAAAGTGACAAAACCAGCTACAGCTGCAAATCAAGCCCTCCAATATCAACAGGATTTATTTGTTCCTTTGTGTAATGACTATGGTGAAGAAAGTTTGGGTTCAGCTGAAAGACAAAGTGAGAGCTCCTAAGTCACACTTGAAATCAGATATAAACTCCAACTACTGAAGTTGTAGTCCAGCCATGACTGAATTCAAATTAAGTGCAATCTAAAAGAACAGACTCCATACTGCTTGCCTGATTGAAGAAAATCCTTGCGCTCTCTGGGGGACGTAAAAGAGAAAATTTAAAACATCGTATTTCAGGTTCTATGGTTCTTTTATAAACAATGAATGGCATACAATAAAAATTTATAAGATATAAGAAGCAGGAATATTAACTGACATACAACAGGAAAAAACTTCAATAAAAGCAGATCCACCAATGATTCAGATATTGGAATTCATTCAGATATTGAAATTTGCAAAAACATTAAAACAACTAACATAAATATGTTGAATTAATTACAGAAAAAGATAGATTGAATGGCTTAAGAGATAGTAGAGTTTATGAAAGACAGGTTAACTTCAAAAAATAAATAAAAGGGATATTCTCAAGCTGAAAAAAATGAAAATTCTAAAAATAACTAATAAAATACTGCAGTTTCTCCCCACCTCAGCCTCTCCACAGTACAAAACAGGCTTCCTCATAATATGGTGGCTGTGCTTCATGAGCAAGTATCCCAAACGACAAGGAGTAGAAGTTGTTAGCTTCTACCATCATGCAGCCACAGAACACAAATTCAAGAGAAGAAATAAAGACCCCTCTTCTCAGTGGGAGTCATGTCAAAAATTGGGGGCCATTATTAAACCTACCTCAAAAAAAGAACAAACAAACCATGGTATATTGATGCAAAATATATTGTATTTAGCAATAAAATGCAGTGGACAACTGATACACACAACATGGACTCACAGGAATAAATACCCATTCACTCCATTTATATGAAGTTCAAGAAAGTCAAAACTGTTTTGTAGTGATGGAAATTAAAAGACTGGTTGTCTCTTGGAGAGCAGAGAATTGAAATGGTAAGTTTAGAGGTGATAGAAATATTCTACATCTTCATCTGCATTTTGGGTTCATGTGTTTTTACATTTTTGAAAGCTTACCAAACTCCATAATTAAGATCTTTGCATTTTTCTGTTTCAAAATAGAAACAGAAAATTATTGAAGCATAAGCAACTTTGTGGCTCTAGATTGGATACTGATTTGTACAAACCAGCTTTTTAAATATTTTTTAATTATGAAATTTAACACATAAACAAAAAAAACAATAAATTTCAAAGCACATTTTAATAAGTAGTTATAGAACAGATTTCAAAGTTTTGTAGGGATTATAGTTCCACAATTTCAGGTTTTTCCTTCTAGCTGCTCCAAGACGCTGGAGACTTAAATATCAATATAAAGATTCAGCAGTCATACTCATTTGTTAAGTCCTGTCTTTTCTGTCATAACTCCTTCTTCTCCTTTGATCCAACTCCCAAGGATATTTGGGCTAAGCCCATTCTAAATTTTTCATATTGAAAAGGGGTGTCAACAACATAGGATTAGGAGATGAAACTAGTTGCTGGTATTGGCGAGACTGGACCTTCTTGGTTTCAAGACTTATCTGGCCTAGGAACCATCTGGAGTTTATAGGTTTCTGGAAAGTAAACTTAGTGCGTGAAGCTTTTGCAGAATCTCAGATAGAGCCAAAAGTGTTCTTTAGGGTTAACAGGAATGAAGCTGGTTGGGGGTTGGCAAACCATGGCAATTAGCAATATCTACCTGAAGCTTACGTAAGAGTGGCATGCAGAATAGCCTCTGGACTCTATTTGAACTCTCTCAGCCACTGATACCTTATTACACTTCTTTCCCCACTTTTGGTCAGGAAAGCATTGTCAATCCCACAGTGCCAGGCTCATCCCTAGGAGTCATGTCCCATGTTTGGACAAACCAGCTTTAAAAGACATACCTGAGACATTAGGCAATATTTTATTGCTTTTTAGGAATTAGGTGAGATAAAATTCATTACTCTGTAAAAATCAAATAAAGTCAACTGGGAAAAAAAAACATTATAAAACAATGTGTACAATATGATCTTATTTATTAATAATGATACTTAAAAATAGTCATAGAAAAAAAATGTAGGTGGAAGTGCTCTAGGGTGATAGTACTGCTAATCTCTGGGTCATGGTAATGTAAGGATTTTATTTTGTATTTTTGTTTGCCTGTATTTTCTAATCTTGTACGATGCCAAGGGCTGCTTCCATAATAAGACAATTTTATATGAGTAATTTGCAACCTGGCAAAAGGCACAGTCTCTGTTCATTATTACTTCTCTTGAGCACTCACTGTGCTAATGCTATCTAAGCATCATCTGCTTCATTCACAAAGTTATTTATGAGGTTGAAGATGCTCAGAGGGGAAATTAAGTGTCCACAGAAGTGAAATAACTTACTCAAGACCAAACAGCCAACCAGAGACAAAGCCAGGATATGAAAACAGGGGTGTCTGCTCTTGATTAACCACTGGCTTTATCAGCAGGATGAGTATCTGCATGTATAGCAGAGATAACATAACGCCATGCTCTCCAATGCATTACTTATAAAATGTCCAGATAAGAGAACTGATATTTACAAACAGATATTTGTATGGAATTAACCTACTGTTTCTTTATAATTGAGAGCTAAAGCCTGATCATCAGAATATTGCAAACTTAGAATATATTTTCTTGACCTGCTGCACAATGGCTTTCCCTTAGTTGAACATTCTGTCCTCAGTGTTTATTGAGGGATAAGTCAAGAAAACATTATATGAATCCCATAAAAGTGTTTGCAATAGAGAAGTCACCCGAGGATATTTTTACCTTACCTTTCATTGTCCTATTGGGAAGGTGAAGCTCTCAATAAGGACTATCCTTTAAAATTAGGTACAAGATAAAATTTTATAACCCTTAAGAAACTCTTGAAATGCATTATTTTATTTTTATTTTTAAAACACTTATATAGTACTTGCTTTGTGCCAGCCATTGTTTTAAATGCTTTATAAATTTTGGCATATTTGATTTAGTCCTTATAGCAATCCTATGAAGAAATTGTTTCTGTCATTCCCATTTAACTTATGAGGAAACTGAGGCATGAGTTAATTACTTAATTTGCCCAAAGTCACACAGTTTATAAGAATTCTTTTCTCTTTACTTACAGTATTCCCTTTGCAAATGAACATGTTTTATTTCTTATTGTGCTTGGCTAGGAGATTTGGTAACAGAATGTTTACCCAAACCTCGGAAACCTGGTAATTTGTAGGATACATTCATTTGTAAACATACTTTTAGTATTTTTGTAGTTCTGATATCGTATTGTATTTTGCATTTTCTTTGTCCTTATGTGTGTGTATATATATAGTATTTTATATATGTATATGTGTATATATATATATATATACATATTCAAACAAATATGGATGGCGTATAAATAAATGTGGATGGCAGCTAAAGACTGAGCTCTAGATAAAAGTACAATTATATATGCAATTCCTCTATGCCAAGCCAAGTATTTTGTAGCCTGAAGTTAAGAAAAAATAAGTATTCTAGTTTGCTAGGCTGCTGAAAGTAATTTACCAAAAATGGGTTGGCTCTTAACAATGGGAATTTATTAGTTTACAAACTCACAGTTCTGAGGCTATGAAAATGTCCAAATCTGGACAAAATCAAATGATATCCTCTTCCTGAAGAACAGCTGCCAATGATCCTGGACTTATCCATCACATGGCCACTCTGCTAGTCTCTCTCTTCTCTTCCAGGTTTCATTTCTTCCAGCTTCTTGCTTCCATGGCTTCCTCCCCTCACCCCAATGTTCATCCAATTTATAAAGGACTTAAGAGGATTAAGACCCACCGTGGGCCACACCTCAACCAAAGTAACTTAATCACAAGGCCCAATTCACATTAGGTTTGCACCCATAGGAATGGATTAACTTAAAACATACTTTTCTAGGGTCTACATAGCTTCAAACCATCACATTCCAACCTATGAGCCCCCAAAAGACAGATTATTTTCATATGAAAAATACATTCATCCCATCACAATATCCCAAAAGTCTTATATCATTTCAATAACAATAATAAGTACAAAGTCTCACCAAAATCAGTTATAGCTATGGTTTGTCCTGGGGCATAATTCTCCTCAATCTGTGGACCCATGAAACTTAGGAAAATGAGTTATCTGCTTCTAATATACAATGGAGAGACAGTCATAGGATAAACTATTCCCATTTCCACAGGAAGAAACTGGAAGGAAAACAGGAGCCTTGGGTCCAAAACAATTCTGAAATGCTACGGAGCATATTCCATTAGATTTCAAGATCTGATAGTCATCTATAGAATGATGCCTTGTCCTTGTGGCCTAAGGAGCACCAGTCCCATCCTTTCTAAGAGTTTGCACAGAAACCATGGTCTTCACACTGGGGTAAAGTCAACATTTTCAAGCACTTGTGTGACAAGTGCTTGGCCCCACCCTTGTGAAGCAACAGGGTATCATCCAGCCTCCCTACATTCCTTCAGGAACCTGAGAAACCTAGGGTGATAACACTCTTCCTGAACAACAGGATGGAACCTGCCCTCTCCAAGCTCCAGGGCAAACTTGCCCTTCCCATATACATGGATAGGTCCACTCTATCAGTCTGAGATTTCAGACATGAGCTTCCACTGTTCTGCCTTTAAAATCATTTTTCCTTTAATACGCCCCTTTTCTGTTCCTTTTAGTCCAGTCTAGCAGTGATTCCATTCATACAGATCTTATAAAAAGAAATTAAAATTTATTGGTTTTGCATGTAATACACATGGATCTAAACCATAAGACAGTAGGATGTTCCACATGTCCTTTCTAGATAGCTGCATATCTGATCCTGAGTTGCACTGAAATGGCTGACTCGTTCCATGTTCAGTTCATTTCTCATACAGGGCACAATTCTCTGGGGACTTGTTTTCTAGAAACTCAGAATTTTCTAAACCATCAATCTCTGATTTCTTTGTGCCCAGGAGTACAGTTCTCAACCTATCCCTTTCCTCTCACATATTACTATAATCTGCAAAGAGAAAACAGATAGCACTTTCCAGAATTTAGTTTGGAGACCTCCTCAGATAAATATCCAAACTCATCACTTTCAAATTCTGCCCTCCATCCAACATCAGGACTCAATTTTGTCAAATTCTCTGCCACTTTAAAGCAAAGGCCACATTTCTTCCAGTTTGCAATGACTCATTCAGCATTCCAGTGGAAGTACCTTGAGCATCCATATTTCTACCATCAGTCTCTTCAGAGCAATCTAGGCTTTTCTATGAAGCACCTCACAATTCTTCTAGAATCTATGCCTTACCCATTTATAAAGCCCTTCCCACATTGTTTGGCATTTATAATAGCAGCACTCCACTCTACTGGTACTGAAATCTGTTCTTGTTTGCTAAGCTGCCAAAGGCAAAATACCAGAAATGGGCTGGCTTTTAACTATGGGAATTTGTTAGTTTACAAGCTTACAGTTCTAAGGTCAAGAAAATGTCCAAATACAGGCATCATCAAGACAATACCCTCTTCTTGAAGACTGGCTGCCAGCAATCCTGGACTACTCTGTTACACAGCAAAACACATGGCAAAATCTGCTGGTCTCTCCCTTCTCTTCCAGGTTTCATTGTTCCCAGCTTCTTGCTTCCATGGTTCACTTTCTCTCTCTCTCTCTCTCTCCCTCTCTCTCTCTCTCTCTCTCTCTCTCTCTCTCTCTCTCTCTCTCTCTCTCTCTCTCTCTCTCTCTCTCTCTCCCTCCCTCCCTCCCTCCCTCCCTCCCTCCCTCCCTCCCTCCCTCCCTCCCTCCCTCCTCCCACCCTCCCACCACCCCAACCTCATACTCATCTCCTTTATAAAGGAGTATAGTAAGAAGATTAAGACCCACTCTGGGTCATGCCTTAACAGAAGTAACCTAAGGCCCTACTTACAATAGGTTTACACCCACAGGAATGGATTAGTTTAAGAACATAATTTTATTGTATCCACACAGCTTCAAACCACTACAACAAGAGATAAAATAAGTTTGGAGGAAGGAGGAAAATGGCATTTTTTTAATATATTGAGAAAATTCAATGGGTTCAGAACAAACAGTAAAACTATTTACAGAAGTTTGTCATTGTACTGCCAAGAGCTTATCTTTTTGAAGTGATTTTTATCTTATAGATGCCAGGGAGAAATAAATTTAACAAGGCACAGGAAGACATTCAGGAGCTCAAATACATAAACCACTTGCTACAGCATAGAAATACTAAGAAATACCTGTTTTTTTTTTTCTCAACTTTGGCTACAGATAAAACACTTCAGCTTTGACAGATTTTTATTTGTAATAATTCACAGGCAATTCTAATTTAGTACTGAGGCGAGAATGTGGGTCTGCAGCTGAACTGATGCTACATCATATGGTGAAATAATTTTCAACTTGGCCCCAATAATATTCCTTTGTCAGGGAAGAAATGAGAAGAACTTGTTCCATGGGCAATTGATGGTTTCTGTGAAAATAAACACAAATTCATTTGGACACTATTTCTTTATCAAGATACTTATTCTTTTCAGTGATCAACCTTCTGGAAGTCATGCTGAAGATATGTCAACATTATCACATCAGTTGAGAAGTCAGCTGAATCTTGCCCTGGTCAAGTATCAAATTTACATGCAGCAGTGTCTCTGCCTGTATCAGTCAGGGTTCTCTAGGGAAATAGAACCAACAGGAGATACCTGTAAATATGAGATTTTTTAATAAAAGTGTCTCAGGCAACTATGGGGATGTGTCCATAGTTGGTTGGAATTCTGTAGGGCAGGCCACAAGCTACAAGTGAAGGTCTTCAATGAATCCCCCAGGAGAGGGTGGCTGGCTGAATGAAGTAGAAAGAGATTCTCTCTTATGACTTATTTTAAAGCTTTTGACTGATTGAATTAAATATCTCTTATTGCTGAAAACATTCTCCTTAGAGGACTGTAGATCTGTCACAGATGCAATCAACTTAATGATGATTTAAGTCCACAAAACGTCCTCATAGTAACAGTTAGGCCAGTATTTCCTTGCCCAGACAACTGAGCACCATTACTTGGCCAAGTTGTTATATAAACCTAATGAACACATGGCATGTGTAGGAAGGTGGGGAAACCCCATTTCATGGAGTTCCCCCATGTCTCTACACATCCCACCACCAAGTTGGAGCCAGATAAGCCATCGATTGCAGGAGCCCCATTTTCCAGAAGCCACAAGAATGACTCAACCTGATGATTTGATCTCAAAAGCCATTTGAAAAGGTTTAAGGAGAAAAACATTTCAACTACAAAATAAATTAAGATCCCAGGGTTTTTTTAAGTTTATGTCACATTAATGTGAATTGAGAAAATACCCCAAACTACAATAAGAATAATAAGAATAAAACTGACAATTTCTGAAGCCTCTGGTGGACAATAAGAAAATCCTCAAAGGAGAAGAGAACAGGAGCTGGAAAGAGGAAAAGGGAGCCACTACACTCTAAGGGAAAAAAATGGGGTAAGAACATAACATGACACCAAACTTCCCCATTACAACACCCTCATCTACTCAAAAGATCAAAAACAACACTGAAAATGGCAGACTGTACATAAATAAAGGAAGCCTTCCTAATATTTAACTGTGATGTAACTGATGGTGTTGATGCCATCCATGAATAGAACCAAAGGAATTATTAGTCCCCCTACACCAACTGTGTGCTCTGAACATTCCAGTTTCCCACTGTTTGCACAGTTTGATCCAGAGTAGCTCAGCCTCCTGACATATGGGCCATTGTTCATGTCACTAAAACTAGGGCTTTCTAAGACTATCTATAGTCTGTTGGAGTGGAGAGGACATTGTGATCATCAAATCCAGCATCCTCCAGGCAGCCCATGCAATGTTAAAACATTTCTCAAAAGTACAGGCTTTGGTAATCAAAACGTTTCACCAATGCAGAGGTTAATATGTGTTTCAGCTTTTGTTTATCTTCTTCCTTATTGTTTTGCCCCAACAGACGTCTCAAAGCCTCCTACTTGCTAAATATATAGTCTGAATACCCCAAAGGAGTATGTAACTTTTTGCAAACTTACTTGACCCCAGAAGCATTGTTGCACAAATGGTCTTTGAAACACACCTTGCGAAATGCAAATAGAGTCCAACTGCCTCATTTTACAGATAAAGAAACTGAGATCCAAGATCGATGCCTCTTTCCCAGAAGCAGTGCCAGACAAGGACATAAACACCCTAATTTCAAGGGTCCTTTCCTCAAAGTCATTCAGCTTCTCCCTAATAAATACTGGTGCCTGGACTTGGACAGCAGGCCTGCACAGAGATACAATCAGTAAATATGAATCTTCCCAATGGAAAGTAACTTTTACCATTCATGATGTGTTTGATCCCCATAAACATATTCCAGATACCATGTGAAAATTTGGAGTTGGCTTACAACTGGGATACTCAAAGAAAGAAAAGAAGGCTATTAAATTAAATAAGCTGAAATTTTCACACTGAAGAAAACACGTCCGTAACACATCCACACAGCCTGGTTACTGCATACCACAGACAGTTGCTCGCAGCAGGGTGAGGGAGATCATGGACAAAGAAAATGTACAGGAAACACAAAATTCTCAGCCAGAATCTCCACTACAATATTACAAAAAGTGTGATTTCAACTACATTTTTCCTTCCCCAAAGAACTGGATCACCAGCTAAAATACAGGACATTGAGTTAAATTTGAACCTCAGATAAACAATGAGTTTTTAAAGTATAAGATATTCTCAAATATTGTATGAGACTTACTTCTATTGTATTTTTATTTGCTAAATTTGGCAATCCTACCCAAGAAAGATCCTCATACTTCAGTGAAAAGGCCTTAAGGTAAGCAACATATGGGAAAGTTTTTTAAAGCAAATGTTGATGGTAAGAAACAGCCAAATAAAGGGTGGTCAGCAGTAAATATCTTCAGCTCATTTCTAAGATTTACACTCAATTACATGAGGTAAGAGACATAGGATCATTTTATTAATTAAATTACATGACATACCTTCCCAATTTGAGACTCAATGAAAACTACCACATTCAAGCCCATGTTTTAAAACATAAGATTGTACCGAGACTTCCAGAGAAGATGGCGGCTTAGTAAGGCACACGGGTCTTAGTTCCTCCTCCAGAACAACTACTAAAGAACTAGAAACAGTACAGAACAGCTCCCAGAGCCACGACAGAGACCAAACAAACAGCGTACCCCATTCTGGACTGGCTGGACCGGCTAAGAGTCTCCGCTGTGGTGAGGTCCCTGAGAGGTGCGCGCTTCCCCGGGCCGCGGTGGCTGGAGGCTGGAGCTCCCTCCTTCCTTCCTGGGCCAGCTGGGAGCTCTGGATCGGGTTCCCCAAGCCGCAGCGGCCGGCACCCCTCCCCAGGCGCGGCTTCCCGGGCCAGCTGGGAGCCTCAGAGCAGCGATCCCCCAACCCGCAGTGGCCAGTAACCAGAGCCCCTTCCACACACGTGGCTTCCAGGGCCAGCTGGGAGATTTGGATCGGTGGTCCCCCAAGCCGCAGTGGCTGGCAACCGCAGCCACTTCCACACATGCAGCTTCCCGGGCCTGCTGGGAGCATCCGAACAGCGGTCCCCCAAGCCGCGGTGGCTGGCAACCGCAGCCACTTCCACACACGCAGCTTCCCGGGCCTGCTGGGAGCATCCGAACAGCGGTTCCCCAAGCTGCGGCGGCTGGCACCCCTCCCTGACAGGCGACTTCCTGAAGGGAAAGGAAAGAGTCTCCAACAGTAGTAGAGACTGAGCCCAACCTAACACCAATAGTGGCATTAATGAACAACTTCTGACTACTAAAAACAGGCCCTCAGCTCAGGCAAAACTGATCAAGGCAGAAGTCACCGATTGGGCTAACTGAAAAAGAGGAAAGGGGGAGAAACAGAGCCTTCTGTGGCTGTTTCTATGGAGGCTTCGTTGCCTCTGGGCTGAGCGCTGGGATTACATAGGTTACAACTACCCCGAACACAGAAACAGACTGCTTTCAGGGCTCTCTACCACCTGAACCTTCCCCGTGGGAGGGGTGAAACACAACTCAGGTGGATTCCCTCTCTCAAGGAACTCAGATACCAGGACTTCACAATTTGAAGCCATTAAAACCAACCTACAAACTTTCCTCTGTCTCCACCACACACCCAGCAGCGAAAGTCTTCCAAAGTTAAAGGACCCACAACATCTTTTCTGGTGGGACCCACAGACAGACAAGCACCACATACTGGGCAGGATAAGAAAAACAGAGCCCAGAGACTTCACAGGAAAGTCTTTGAATCTGCTGGGTCCCACACTCAGGGAAATCTGATTAAATGCCCAGACGCCAGCAAAAAATAATGAATCACACCAGGAAAATTGAAGATATGGCCCAAAGGAACAAACCAATAGCTCAAATGAGATACAGGAGCTGAGACAACTAATTCTGAATATACGAACAGAAATGGAAAACCTCTTCAAAAACCGAATCAATAAATTGAGGGAGGACATGAAGAAGGTATGGGATCAACAAAAAGAAGAAATGGAAAGTCTGAAAAAACAAATCACAGAACTTATGGGATTGAAAGACACAGTAGAAGAGATTGAAAAAAACAATGGAAACCCACAATGGTAGATTTAAAGAGACAGAGCATAGAATTAGTGAACTGGAGGATGAAACATCTAAAATCCAAAAAGAAACAGAAACTATAGGGAAAAGAATGGAAAAATTTGAGCAGGAGCTCAGGGAATTGAATGATAATATGAAGCGCACAAATATACGTGTTGTGAGTGTCCCAGAAGGAGAAGAGAAGGGAAAAGGAGGAGAAAAACTAATGGAAGAAATTATCACTGAAAATTTCCCAACTCTTATGAAAGACCTAAAATTACAGGTCCAAGAAGTGCAGCGCACCCCAAAGAGAATAGACCCAAATAGGCGTTCTCCAAGACACTTACTAGTAAGAATGTCAGAGGTCAAAGAGAAAGAGAGGATCTTGAAAGCAGCAAGAGAAAAACAATCCATCACATACAAGAGAAACCCAATAAGACTATGTGTAGATTTCTCAGCAGAAACCATGGAAGCTAGAAGACAGTGGGATGATATATTTAAATTACTAAAAGAGAAAAACTGCCAACCAAGACTTCTATATCCAGCAAAATTGTCCTTCAAAAATGAGGGAGAAATTAAAACATTTTCGGACAAAAAGTCACTGAGAGAATTTGTGACCAAGAGACCAGCTCTGCAAGAAATACTAAAGGGAGCACTAGAGTCAGATACAAAAAGACAGAAGAGAGAGGTATGGAGAAGAGTGTAGAAAGAAGGAAAATCAGATATGATATATATGATACAAAAGGCAAAATGGTAGAGGAAAGTATTACCCAAACAGTAATAATATTAAATGTTAATGGACTGAATTCCCCAATCAAAAGACATAGACTGGCAGAATGGATTAAAAAACAGGATCCTTCTATATGCTGTCTACAGGAAACACATCTTAGACCCAAAGATAAACATAGGTTAAAAGGGAAAGGTTGGGAAAAGATATTTCATGCAAATAACAACCAGAAAAGCGCAGGAGTAGCTAAACTAATATCCCACAAATTAGACTTCAAATGTAAAACAGTTAAAAGAGACAAAGAAGGATACTATCTACTAATAAAAGGAACAATTAAACAAGAAGACATAACAATCATAAATATTTACGCACCGAATCAGAATGCCCCAAAATACGTGAGGAATACACTGTAAACACTGAAAAGGGAAATAGACACATCTACCATAATAGTTGGAGATTTCAATTCACCACTCTCATCAATGGACAGAACATCTAGACAGAGGATCAATAAAGAAACAGAGAATTTGAATATTATAATAAATGAGCTAGACTTAACAGATATTTATAGGACATTATACCCCAAAACAGCAGGATACACCTTTTTCTCAAGTGCTCATGGATCATTCTCAAAGATAGACCATATGCTGGGTCGCAAAGCAAGTCTCAACAAATTTAAAAAGATTGAAATCATATACAACACTTTCTCGGATCATAAAGGAATGGACTTGGAAATCAATAATAGGCAGAGTGCCAGAAAATTCACAAATACATGGAGGCTCAACAACACACTCTTAAACAACGAGTGGGTCAAGGAAGAAATTACAAGAGAAATTAGTAAATATCTCAAGGCGAATGAAAATGAAAACACAACATATCAAAACCTATGGGACGCAGCAAAGGCAGTGCTAAGAGGGAAATTTATTGCCCTAAATGCCTATATCAAAAAGAAGAAAAGGCAAAAATGCAGGAATTAACTGTCCACTTGGAAGAACTGGAGAAAGAACAACAAACTAACCCCAAAGCAAGCAAAAGGAAAGAAATAACAAAGATTAGAGCAGAAATAAATGAAATTGAGAACACGAAAACAATAGAGAAAATCAGTAAGACCAGAAGTTGGTTCTATGAGAAAATCAATAAGATTGATGGGCCCTTAGCAAGATTGACAAAAAGAAGAAGAAAGAGGATGCAAATAAATAAGATCAGAAATGGAAGAGGAGACATAACCACTGACCTAACAGAAATAAAGGAGGTAATAACAGGATACTATGGACAATTTTACGCTAATAAATACAACAATGTAGATGAAATGGACAAGTTCCTAGAAAGGCATGAACAACCAACTCGGACTCAAGAAGAAATAGACGACCTCAACAAACCAATCACAAGTAAAGAAATTGAATCAGTCATTCAAAAGCTTCCCAAAAAGAAAAGTCCAGGACCAGACGGCTTCACAGGTGAATTCCACCAAACATTCCAGAAAGAATTAGTACCAACTCTCCTCAAACTCTTCAAAAAAATTGAAGTGGAGGGAAAGCTACCTAATTCATTCTATGAAGCCAACATCACCCTCATACCAAAACCAGGCAAAGATATTACAAAAAAAGAAAACTACAGACCAATCTCTCTAATGGATATAGATGCAAAAATCCTCAACAAAATTCTAGGAAATCGAATCCAGCAACACATTAAAAGAATTATACATCACGACCAAGTAGGATTCATCCCAGGTATGCAAGGATGGTTCAACATAAGAAAATCAATTAATGTAATACACCATATCAACAAATCAAAGCAGAAAAATCACATGATCATCTCAATTGATGCAGAGAAGGCATTTGACAAGATTCAACATCCTTTCCTGTTGAAAACACTTCAAAGGATAGGAATACAAGGGAACTTCCTTAAAATGATAGAGGGAATATATGAAAAACCCACAGCTAATATCATCCTCAATGGGGAAAAATTGAAAACTTTCCCCCTAAGATCAGGAACAAGACAAGGAAGTCCATTATCACCACTATTATTCAACATTGTGTTGGAGGTTCTAGCCAGAGCAATTAGACAAGAAAAAGAAATACAAGGCATCAAAATTGGAAAGGAAGAGGTAAAACTATCACTGTTTGCAGATGATATGATACTATATGTCAAAAACCCGGAAAAATCCACAACAAAACTACTAGAGCTAATAAATGAGTACAGCAAGGTAGCAGGTTACAAGATCAACATTCAAAAATCCGTAGCGTTTCTATACACTAGCAATGAACAAGCTGAGGGGGAAATCAAGAAACGAATTCCATTTACAATTGCAACTAAAAGAATAAAGTACTTAGGAATAAATTTAACTAAAGAGACAAAAGAACCTATACAAAGAAAACTACAAAAAACTGTTAAAAGAAATCACAGAAGACCTAAATAGATGGAAGGGCATACCATGTTCATGGATTGGAAGACTAAATATAGTTAAGATGTCAATCCTACCTAAATTGATTTACAGATTCAATGCAATACCAATCAAAATCCCAACAACTTATTTTTCAGAAATAGAAAAACCAATAAGCAAATTTATCTGAAAGAGCAGGGTGCCCCGAATTGCTAAAAGTATCTTGAGGAAAAAAAACGAAGCTGGAGGTCTCATGCTGCCAGACTTTAAGGCATATTATGAAGCCACAGTGGTCAAAACAGCATGGTATTAGCATAAAGATTGATATATTGACCAATGGAATCAAATAGAGTGCTCAGATATAGACCCTCTCATCTATGGACATTTGATCTTTGATAAGGCAGTCAAGCCAACTCACCTGGGACAGAACAGTCTCTTCAATAAATGGTGCCTAGAGAACTGGATATCCATATGCAAAAGAATGAAAGAGGACCCGTATCTCACACCCTATACAAAAGTTAACTCAAAATGGATCAAAGATCTAAACATTAGGTCTAAGACCATAAAACATTTAGAGGAAAATGTAGGGAGATATCTTATGAAACTTACAACTGGAGGCGGTTTTATGGACCTTAAACCTAAAGCAAGAGCACTGAAGAAGGAAATAAATAAATGGGAGCTCCTCAAAATTAAACACTTTTGTGCATCAAAGAACTTCATCAAGAAAGTAGAAAGACAGCCTACACAATGGGAGACAATATTTGGAAATGACATATCAGATAAAGGTCTAGTATCCAGAATTTATAAAGAGATTGTCCAACTCAACAACAAAGAGACAGCCAACCCAATTACAAAATGGGAAAAAGACTTGAACAGACACCTACCAGAAGAGGAAATACAAATGGCCAAAAGGCACATGAAGAGATGCTCAATGTCCCTGGCCATTAGAGAAATGCAAATCAAAACCACAATGAGATATCATCTCACACCCACCAGAATGGCCATTATCAACAAAACAAAAAATGACAAGTGCTGGAGAGGATGCGGAGAAAGAGGCACACTCATCCACTGTTGGTGGGAATGTCAAATGGTGCAACCACTGTGGAAGGCAGTTTGGCAGTTCCTCAAAAAACTGAATATAGAATTGCCATATGACCCAACAATACCATTGCTAGGTATCTACTCAGAGGACTTAAGGGCAAAGACACAAACGGACATTTGCACACCAATGTTTATAGCAGCATTATTTACAATTGCAAAGAGATGGAAACAGCCAAAATGTCCATCAACAGACGAGTGGCTAAACAAACTGTGGTATATACATACAATGGAATATTATGCAGCTTTAAGACAGAATAAACTTATGAAGCATGTAATAACATGGATGGACCTAGAGAACATTATGCTGAGTGAGACTAGCCAAAAACTAAAGGACAAATACTGTACGGTCCCAATGATGTGAACCGACATTAGAGAATAAACTTGGAATATGTCATTAGTAACAGAGACCATCAGGAGTTAGAAACAGGGTAAGATAATGGGTAATTGGAGCTGAAGGGATACAGACTATGCAACAGGACTAGATACAAAAACTCAAAAATGGACAGCACAATACTACCTAATTGTAATGTAATTATGTTAAAACACTGAATGAAGCTGCATCTGAGCTATAGTTTTTTTGTTTGTTTGTTTGTTTTTTTATATATACTTTTTGTATTTTTTATTTTTATTTTTTTCTCTATATTATCATTTTATTTCTTTTTCTGTTGTCTTGCTATTTCTTTTTCTAAATCGATGCAAATGTACTAAGAAATGATGATCATACATCTATGTGATAATATTAAGAATTACTGATTGCATATGTAGAATGGAATGATTTCTAAATGTTGTGTTAGTTAATCTTTTTTTTTAATTAATAAAGAAAAAAAAGATTGTACCAACATTATAACAAACAGTTCAGGAAGGAACTACTCCAGGCACAATCCATTTATGGTTCATTTCTTCATGTCTAATAAGAGCTGCTTATACAGCTCTTATTCAATAGATTATGATCTCAGCTCTGAGTCTGGCATATGTTGGCATTCCATAAACATTGTTGAATGAATGAATGAACAGACTGAGCCAATTCCTACCTCATTTTTACTTTAGTACCTCTGGTTAAAATCAGGAAAAGATAACTACAATATTTTCAGGTAGCAGGCAGGTAATATATGAAATGTCCAGCTGGAAGACATGAAGGAAGGGTTGGGCTTGTGACAACTGGTAAGCGTTTGCTACTCACCTGTCTGTGAACTCTGGTCAAAGTGAGAAATATGGAAGGGAGAAAATATATGGAGCCAAATAACACAATTAATAAACATATACCATGTATACTAAATACAAAATTAGAAAAGGTCCTGATATCACAGACAACACATGACTATAGAAATTGTGTCAGTATCAGAACCTAAAGTGAAGCCCAGGCAACCTCAAAGGAAAAGCTGAAGTCAAACAGGAGGCCAATGAATGTGCCTACATCCGTGGTGAAGCCACCAGATGGGACCAAAGAAGTTCAATGCATTTTCACTGATGTCAACCATTACACCCATTTCCTCCCAATACTGAAAGTTCTGTTTATTGCATCCCTTTTTTCTAGTTCTTACATTCTTTATCCTTTAAATTTATTTCACTGTCCACTGGACAAATTTTCCCAAACATATTTAAAGTTTGTGATTCTCTTAATTGCGGTACAAAAATGTGAAAAATTGTGTAGCTTCATTCCTTTACCCCAATATATGCTCCTAAAGAATCATATTACTAATATATATACTTCAAATTACTACTGATTATATTAACAAAGCTTAATATGCAACATTTCCAAACATTCATGACTACAAATAAAATCTCATATCCATGTGTTTTAACTTGACCTTATAATTTTTCATATTTTAATAATGATGCTTTTATCCCAACACATTATTCCATTCCCTGCTTCCTCACTGTGACCTTCTCATAGTGATTATGCACCATTTCCCTACATAAAACTAATACACCCCATCTTTCTTCTTAACATGTATTCAGGAAGTGTCATCCTTTTACATGTACAACCTGGTGATAGTTCATTTGTGTGTTAACCAAATGCAACTGAGGACTTATGAACTTCAGATTAATATACCATACTTTCTGAAATGACACTATGAATTTATGTGTATATTACATTGGTCCTACCTATTTTAGGATGCTCATAGGTTCATGGTTCATTTGATAGACACATCATGTTCTCATTAACCACTATTTTTCATGCTTAACTTGAACTACTATTCTATAAGGATACTTCTATAGTCTGACCCTGTGCTGGTTTGAAGTTATTACCTACTCCAGAAAAGCCATGTTCTTTCAATCCAATCTTTGTTGGGGCAGGTTTATTGTTGGGTGGGACCTTTTGATTAGTTTATTTCCAATGAGACAGGACCCACCCAACTTTGGGTGGGACCATTTGATTAGGCTATTTTCTTGGACTTGTGACCCAGCCCATTCAAGGTGAGTCTTAATCCTTTCCTGGATCCCTTAATGAGAGAAAATCCAGAGTCAATACAGAAAGCAGAGAGATGAAACCAAGACACAGACAATTGCAGATACTAAGCTAAAAGATGAAACCCAGAGTATGCCCCAGAGAACTTCAGTGAGGAACCACAGATTCTTAGAATGAAAGCCATTGAAAACAACCTCTGAGAAAACCGTTTGAAACTGGAAGCCGGCAGAGGACAGTAGACGTTGCTATGTGCTTTCCCATGTAATGGAGACACCTCAGATGCCATCAGCCTTTCTTCAGACTCAACGCAACTTTTTCTGGATGCCTAAATTCAGACATTTTCATGGCCTTAACTGTAAGTTTCTAACTTAATAAATCCCCCTTGAAAAAGCCAATCCATTTCTAGTATATTCCATTCTGGCAGCTTTAACAAACTGAAACAGACCCTTTTTTTCTTTCTTTCCAAAATCAAGCTCTACTATTATTATGAAAACCATAAAATGCTCCAGGCCCATTCTGTTTTTCTACCCCAAGATTTAAAGATTTGAGAGAGTGCTGATTTATTTCATTAGAAATAACATAAGGGACCTCGGTGCTAGCTATGCCCACTAAATTTTTCCACTTGAATAATATCTGGAGTGAGGTAGACAACACTTACTCTGACTTTTTTTGGTAACAGAGAAGCAGACTTTTTTTTAATTTTTATTAATAAAAACAATCAACATACAATATGAACATTCTTTTTTTTCATCACATAGTTGTATATTCATCATCATGATCATTTCCTAGAACATTTGCATCAATTCAGAAAAAGAAATAAAAAGAAAACAGGAAAAAAATTTCATGCATACCATACCCCTTACCCCTCCCATTCATTGATCACTAGCATTTCAATCTATTAAATTTATTTTAACATTTGTTTCCCCTATTATTTTTTTATTTTTAATCCATATGTTTTACTCATCTGTCCATAAGGTAGATAAAAGAAGCATCAGACACAAGGTTTTCACAATCACACAGTCACATTATGAAAGCTATATCACTATACAATCATCTTCAAGAAACATGGCTACTGGAACACAGCTCTACATTTTCAGGCAATTCCCTCCAGCATCTCTGTTACTTCTTAACTAAAAAGGTGATATTTATTTAATGCATAAGAATAACCACTAGGATAACCTCTCGACTCTGCTTCGAATCTCTCAGCCATTGACACTTTAATATATCTCATTTCTCTCTTCTCCCTTTCATTTGAGAAGGTTTTCTCAATCCCTTGGTTCTGAATACCAGCTCATTCTAGGATTTCTGTCCCACGTTGCCAGGAAAGTCCATACCCCTGGGAGTCATGTCCCATGTAGAGAGGGGGACGGCAGTGAGTTTGCTTGTCGTGTTGACTGAGAGAGAGAGGCCACATCTGAGCAACAAAAGAGGTTCTCTTGGGGGTGACTCTTAGGCCTAATTTTAAGTAGGCTCAGTCTATCCTTTGCAGGGTTAAGTTTCCTATGAACAAACCCCAAGATTGGGGGCTCAGCCTATTACTTTGGTTGTCCCCACTGCTTGTGAGAATATCAAGAATTCTCCACTTGGGGAAGTTGAATTTTCCCCCTTTCTCACCATTCCCCCAAGGGGACTTTGCAAATAAGTTTTTATTCACTGTTCAAATCAGAAGCAGATATTTTTAACATCATGGGGTCATGTCTGTATTCCTACTTGATTACAATTATACTACCTCTTTTCTCACCTACTCTTTAAAAACTCAGTCTCTTTCCCTGTTCAAGCTACTTATTTTTTCCCTAATGTCTTCCTGGAAACAATGATGTTATATGCCATATGTTGTCATACCAAATATGCATTTCAATTATCCTGTTGAACAAGCGTTTGGAACTATAATTTACGCACACACATATAAATATAATTGCCATGTTTTTTATTTTATTTTTTTGTAACGTAAATCCAGATGGATGACTTTTGCACCAGGTTTAGATGGTCCTGCCCTTCTGCAGTACTTGGGTATAGTACCAAAATGTACAAAATGAAATATATTTTATTGTTACCCCAAAGGAAACATTGAGAATTTGAGAGCAAAGGTCACTATTATTGTAAATAGTTTCCACATATACTTAGGGCTCATGAAAAAAAGGAAGATAAATAAAATTTCAATGTCCCGATTAGATCAGAATGAAATTTGTTAAATTAAAAAGTTATACTAAGATATAGATATATGCCTAGGAAATGCATACTACCAAAATCTCTGTACTTGTTATGTACATTTAGAAATATTTGACATGGTTTTATTTTGTTTGTAGAAATAAAATGCATTGAAATGGTAGAATTAATTGAGCATGGCTCAATCTGCATCATGGAGATGCAGATAAGAAAAAATGGAAGAAAAGGTATGACTCTTGCAGTTTGGAGAACCAAGAAAGAAGAAGGTGATAGAAAGGGTTTGGAAAGGGTCATTGGAAAGCATAGAGAATGATGACTTGTCTCATGTCGGGAAGGCTTTGACTCCTGGAAAAAAGAGAAAAGGGTTCCAGAGAACCCAAGCATGTCTCAGACTTGGTGCCAGTCTGCTGTTTCTCCACAGGTGAAATTTTAACCAGTGTAGGGGAAAAAAATAGCTAGAGTATATTAAAGTATGTTGTCTCACCTAGTTCTTATGCACCAGCACTGCTGCATAAAGGGAAAGATGAGCCCTGAGCAGGAACAGGGCTCACTCTTCCAGAGACTTTCTCACATCTACTTGAGCCACCAGGTGTTGCAGCATGTGGCTGCACAAACCCCTCTCCCTTACTGCTTACCTACACCATCCATGGCTGGGCCCAGAGGAATGAGATAAACTGGATGGGGACTGGGGATAACAGTCAAAAAGAATGTTGTTAAAATAAATCGAGAGCAACTAGGAATCTTCATCCCAGAAATATTTACCTGCATATGAACAATTTCCGAAAATTACTCTTCTAAGTAGTGATATGAAATTTGTACAGAACCACATCATTTAAGAAAGTCCTTTGTGTCCCAAGAAGCATACTGCCCAATCAGAAAGTAACAAATACCAAATACTAGCTGTCCTACAGTGGGAGTTAACTGTATGCATACATTTAAAGCTAAGTTTCAGATTCCTTCGGCTATCTTTCATCAAGAATCAGACCTTCTTTGAGAACTTGGCAACTTGCTAACTTAGCTCCTTTACCACCTTCCTGAAATGGAAAGCCAAAATGCCCAGTGCAAGCCAACTGAATATAAGGAGGCTCTCAACCAATCCTGTCCATGCGCATCTTTGTTAATTTGATTCCTCCCAGAAATGGAAGCCAAGTCTCAGACTAGTGAGAGATTTATTGCAGGAAATGACTGTGGTAGGTAAAAAGCAATGGAGCAGAAGGTGGCAAGTAGAGCCTTCAGACCATGATACAGGGCTGATACACCCGTGGAAGAGGGAAGGACTGTTTAACAAGAGACTTATTCCACAGCACAATTCTGAGAAAGCTCCAACTAGGTCAATGGCATGTCCCTGATTAACAGTTGCTTGTTAAAGGAATCCTGTATTAGGTAAAAATGGTTCATGACTCAGAGAAGATTATTATGTCTAGAGCCTAAATTTTCTGTAATATACAGTATCAACCTGTCTGGATAAATTAAACAACCCAAACTCCCAGAGGTCAGAACAGGAATGAGGCCTTATAATTCTGTACAGTTTAATGTAATACCAGGATACATCTCAGACTATGGTGGGCCCATAATTAAAAAGTACTGGTAGATCCCTGACAATGTGGGGTGTGACTCACGGCATGAGTCTGACCCTGGTATCGTGGGATCAACAATGCCTTTCTGACTATAAGGGGGAAAAGAAGTGTAATAAAATATGGCATTGGTGGCCAGGAGAGATCAAATAGAGTCAAGAGGCTATTCTGGACACTACTCATATGCAAGCTTCAGTTAGATAGTGCTAATTGCCATGGTTTGCTAAACCCTAACCAACATCACTCTTTGTTGACTCTTAAGAAAACCTAGGGCTCAAACTGACTCTATAAAGATTTCATGCACTAGGTTTGCCTTCCTGGACATATAATTCCCATAGGGCATCGAGGTCAGATAAATCCTGAAACCCAGAGGGACCAGCCTCTCCAAGGTTATCAGTTAATTACATCCCCCTCTTGAAGTATTAATACCTCTTTTCAACATGAAAAAGTCACAATGAGCATTGCCTAAAAATTCCTATAGTTTGGGAGAAGGATCACAGGAGAAAGAGGAGGCATAACAGAGAAAATAGGATTTAACAAACAAGAGTGGCTACTAAATCACTATATTAATGTCCCTTTCAGCCTCCATTGTTTTGGAGCAGCTAGAAGGAAAAATCTGAGATTGTGGAATGGTAGTCCATGATAAACTCAGAGATCTGTTCTGTAACTATGTGGTGAAGTGTACTTTGAAAATTGTTGCTTTTTCTTTCTTTGCTTTGTATCTATGTTATATTTTACAATTTAAAACTTTTAAATTTTTTTTAAATGAGCCAAGACTATGCTCAGTCATTATCTGAGAACAGCCCGGGGGAAGCGTGGTTTCAGCATGAATGCAGTGGAGAAGCAAAGGGTGACAGCTGGTGCTGTCAGTCAAGTATGCTCTCCGCAGCAGGTTCTCTTGATGGAGATCTTAGCAGCTCACTTTATAGTCACCACATCATCACAGACATATGCCAAAGTGTCATGGAGGTTTTGGATCAACTCACATTCTACACTAAGACATCTCAAATATGACAAGATGTTAATGAAAATCTTTGTGAAATATATAAACTGTGTCTCTGCCTTCTGAAACAGACTATCCAAAGGATAATTTAACCTTTGTTGGATTAGTCAGTATCTTGCTTGTAAGATTAATTATTAGACCCTTGGGTAGCCCAATAATGTCCTCAGGGACTACAGATGTGTATTAGCCCTTCTGCTAAATGATGTAAGTCTAATAACTCTACTTTCATAATCCCCCCTAACTATCAGATGACCATCTGTCACTGCTTTCTGCTGTGTGTACCTACCTCTAGAAATGTCATCTGTTTACAGTTATTTTTTTCTTATGGAAAATTTCAAAGGAATCCAAAATCAGAAAGAAGAGTACGAATGAATGAATCCCCATCTAACCACCAGGAAGCTTCTGCAATTATTAACGCTTGGCTAATTTAATTTCATCTATATTTCACCCACATGTCCCCTCCAGTAAAGTATTAGAAGCAAATCCCCACATCACACTAATTTATAACTTTCAAAATATGTGTTTTTAAACATATCATCTTAAAACTGCAATACTATTATCAAAACTTTTTTACAATAATCTCTTAATATACAACATCCAATCAAATTCATATTTCAACTGGCTCAAAATTTTTTCGTTTGCTTTTTGAACTGGGAGCCAAATCAAGTCTACAAATTGAAATTAGTTGACATAACTCTATGTTTCCCCTCGATCTTTTACTCCCTCCTTTCCTTACTGACAACTTAATTGTTAACGATATTGGGCCATGTGTCCTGTCGAGTTTCCACTCCATGGATTTTGTTGATTGTATCTCTGTGAAGTCATTTGAATGTGTTTTCATTCCTCTGCATTTCTTGAACAAATTATAGTTTTCTTGAAAAATAAACAGATTTTCTAGTGGATTCTTCATGATAGGCTCATGGGGAAAATGTTCCCAGTGTTATCAGAAGTTCATAAGTTTGACAGTAGATTTTATATTTGAATGTCAGTTTGCTGGATATAATAAACTTGTCTCAAAATTTGCCTCAAGGGAAGGGGGAAAATTCAACTTCCCCAAGCTGAATTCTTGATACTCTCACAAGCAGTGTGGACAACCAAAGCAATAGGCTGAACCCCCAATCTTGGGGGTTGTTCATATGAAACTTAACCCCACAAACGATAGGTCAAGCCTACTTAAAATTAGGCCTAAGAGTCACCCCAGGAGAACCTCTTTTCTTGTTCAGATGTGGCCTCTCTCTCCAGCCAACACAACAAGCAAACTCACCATCCTCCCCCTGTCTGCATGGGACATGACTCCCAGGGGTGTGGACCTTCCTGGCAATGTGGGACAGAAATCCTGGAATGAGTTGAGACTCAGCATCAAGGGATTGAGAAAATCTCTAGAATGAGCTGAGACTCAGCATCAAGGAATTGAGAAAATCTTTTCGACCAAAAGGGGGAAGAGTGAAATGAGACAAAATAAAGTGTCAGTGGCTGAGAGATTCCAAACAGAGTCAAGAGGTTATCCTGGAGGTTATTCTTATGCATTAAATAGATATCAACTTGTTAGTCAAGATGTACTGGAGAGGCTGGAGGGAGCTGCCTGAAAATGTAGAGCTGTGTTCCAGTAGCCATGTTTCTTGAAGATGATTGTACAATGATATAGCATTCACAATGTGACTGTGTGATTGTGAAAACCTTGTGTCTGATGCTCCTTTTATCTCCCTTATCAACAGACGAGTAAAACATATGGAACAGAGATGAACAATAGGGGTAACAAAAGTGAAAATAAATTTAGAGTGAAATTCTGGTGATCATGGGGCAGGGAGGGGGTATGGTATGTATGTATTTTTTTCTGTTTTCTTTTTATTTCTTTTTCTGAATAGATGCAAATGTTCCAAGAAATGATCACGATGATGAATATGCAACTATGTGATGGTATTGTGAATTATTGATTATATATATAGAAAGGAATGATCAAAAGTTAGGAATCTTTGTGTTTGGTGTTTTTTGGTATTTAAAAAAAATTTTTTTAATTTTTGCCTCAAGTGTCTAACTACATAAATCCATTGTCTTCTGTCATAAAATGTTGTTCTCAAGAACTCTGAAGCCAAACTTATTTTCTTTCCCTTATAAGTGACTTGGTCTTCTTGCATGGTATCCAAAATATGACTTTATCATTGAATGTTACTAGAATATGCCTCAGGGTTGACTATTCTGCGTCAGTTTTTCCTGGTCTGTGATATGTCCTTCCAATATGTAGGTCAACACAGCCTTTTATTTCAGGGAACTTTTCTTAAATTAAAGAGCATGTCTGGAGTTTGTTTGTAAAAGGCTTTGTGGGTCAGATGTGTTTTGGAATTTTCTCTGAGAGATAAGAAGGATTTTCAGGTATAGAGGAATACTCTAGAAACATCATTTACCATCAGGAGAATTACCTGGCACAGAGGGAACAGATAAAAAGATAGGAGAGAGAAAATTCAAGTACCTGCTTTGTGCCAGGTACTTGAATAAATAACATATCCATTAATTAGTTTCTACTGTTTCAATATTCTAGATTAAGCATAAATAATGAGACATAGCATATTTAAGAAAGTATCCAATGTCATGTCAAAAAGTAGCAGTTTGGAATTGGAAGATGTACCAACTAACTTCAAATCCCATATCCATTTCATTAACCATGGTAAATATTGGAGTCAGTGAGACCAGAAATAAGAATAATGTGAACATTTGTGGATGGAATTAAATGGAATTGAGAAATAGTGTGGATGTGAAATTTATAGGATTATGTGGGAGGGAGAAGAAGGAATCAGTGATGATTCCCATGTTTTGACTGAGTAACCCAGGTCTCGACATTGAAGCATTGGGTTGTCAAGAAAATAAAGAATAATTAGTGGAGACACCAACTAAAGACTATTCTCCAAAGAAGCTTGGCTGGGAGGAGGAAGAGAGAGGCACATATGAGGACGGAGTGGAGCTGTAAGGTGGATGGAGGATGTTTCAGTTTAGACAGGAGTGACAATAATAGGTGCCCACTAAGTTCCTGTAGAGACTGGAACTGAGAAACCACAAAGGCGGGGCAAGGAGAAAGGCTCCCAGTAGAAGTGGTAACAGATGGAGCAGGAGGGAGAAGAGAGGACCCAGAGCACAAGGAAAGGGGCTCGTATCAGACACGAGCAGAAAACGTTTTTTTTTCCACCAAGACAGGAAATAAGAAAATATGTTGAACTACTATTTGCCAATCACTGTGGTAAACATTTTCATACCAATTATGAATTTTATCTTTACAACAGAAATTCTCTGTTGACACTATTATCTACATTTTGCAAAGCACCCAGCTAATAATCGGCACAGTCAGGCCTCATTCAAACACAAGTCCATTCGGAGCATTTCTAGCATTAGTCTTTTTAGGAGAAAGCATGGTACTGGGAAACTCCTAGGTTCAAGTTCCAGCTCGCTCCTTCACTGCTACCTTGGACAATCCATTCACGTCCATAAAATCCCAATTCCTCATCTGTAAGACAAAGAAAGAAGTATTCTGGTTTCTCTTCCTGTTCCAACAAACTCTATATGAGCAGTGACTACATGTTTTGATTATGAAAATTATTTTAAAAGAATGTGTTTGTTTATAGTTCATAGTTTGATTCCATTTTGCATGAGAAAGGCTCCAAGTATATGAATTCATATTACCGCTACCATTACCACCACCAAATCTTAGGAATTATTTTGATAAAATGCTACAAATTTAGTGTCGGAAACAAATAATAGTGTTGAATGAGTAATTTTATTATTCAGGATTTGAATAACAAATTTGCAAAGATTGAAATTAATTTTACCCAGCAATTTTAAATTGCATAAAATATTTTTTCTGGTGAAAATATTATTTTGTTAAAATTTTTATTTAACCTTTCAGAATTAATTTGCATATATGTGCCTTTCTGCACAACTGTATACCTAACTGGATTTTAACCAAAGAAATCTCACCAGGGCATGTTTATCAGAGATTATATCAAGATTAAAACAGGCATTTTTTTTTTAGTTAAACCAAGAAGAATCTGTTTCTTAATTTTTCTAATACTTCTAGAACAACTAAAACTTGCATATACCAGAAAATAGAAACCTCTGCAGACTGGCATCCTCTAAAAGCAAATCTTAAAAGATGAGACTAGGGCAGCGAATGGGTAATGAACCATGCAGAACTTGCTTTGAGAGGCGCCCAGTTTGAAAAGAGCATTGTCGAACTGACAGAAGCATTTGTCTCAGTGAATAGTCTTCTTCACTCCTAAGCCATCCAACCATGAAAAGGTGAGCACAGCCGGCAGTCTAAGAGTCGCTAATGACTACCTGCAGCACACGCACTGAGAAATTCGTGATCCACTCGCCCTCTGTGAAAATCACAAGAACTAGAGATGGGTTAAAAATTAATAAGAGACTCTGACTTCTGACTGTGATGAACCAGCCTATAGCAAAACTAACCCCTCACCAAGAAAATCTAAATAAAGACAGATAAGATACGTAAAATATCAGATTGAAGACATCAGGAAGCTACCAGGCCAACCAGGACTCAAGGAACTAAGTTATAGAGAGATATGAAGCCCAGAAAAGTGATTGAACATTCTGGAAAATGTTCTACCCAGGCATTTGCTGATTCATAAGATATAAAGGGCAAAGCATTAAAAAGTGCAAAATAAAGAGGGAACCCACCCCAATTTGCTTAATGAGGCTAGCATCAGTTTCTAACTAAAACCTGAAAATGACACTATAAGGCAAATTTCAGACCAATATCCATCATGAGCAAAGATGCAAAATTGATTGCAATAAAACTTTTATGTATCTTTAAAAAGATAACAGTCGTGACCAAGTTGAATTTATCCCAAGAATGCAAGGCTGCACCCACATTAGAAAAACTGAGCAATATAATTCACTACAGAAAAAAAATACACACACACACATATATATATGATCTTCTCAACAGGTACCAGAAGAACACTTGAAAAAATTCATTACGAAACTATTAGCAAGCTAGAAATAGAAGAATATGACATTAATTTGTTTTTAAGGGTACAGAATACCCACAGCAAATATCATACTTAATAGGGGAACACTGAAATCTTTCCTCCTAAAATCAGGAAGAAAACAAGTTGCCTGTTATCACCACTTCTATGCTTAGTAATTGAGATCTGAGACTGTTTATTGAGATAAGTCAAAGAACTACCAAAATGTAAGGAAAGAAAAAGTAAATACTCACAGACAACCCAATTTTTAATGCAACATATCCAGAAACATTCCACAGAAAATCTATGAAAAGTAGTAAGTGAATCTAGCAAGGTTACTCAATAAAAATTTAGGATGGAAATATTTCATTATTATATACCAGAAAGAAATAGAAAGTAAATTTTTTTAATGATACCAGTTATAAGAACATAAAGAATACTAATATGTGTAAGACTTCACAGAAATCTAAAGATGTGATTGACAGAAAATATAAAAGATCTAAACAAATAGAGGGCACATGTTCATGAATTTTAAGACAAAATATTGTAGAAATAGTAATTTTTCTAAATTGGTATACATATTAAATTCAATCCAAATGAAAATCCCAGATGGATTTTTAGTTTGTGGAAATTGAAAAACTGATAATGAAATGTGTATGTAAATTTAAAAGGGTCCTAATATCCATGACAATTTTGAAGGTGAATAAAGTTGAAGCACTCATACTTCTAGTTATGATTTATTATAAAGTTCCAATAATGAAAACAATGTGAAATAACACAAAGATAGAAAAATAATCCAATTAGACAAAATAGAATGTTCAAAAGCTTATCTATATAAATATGAACACTGTTAACTCTGAGATTCAATAAGTGATGCTGTATCACTTAGATTTCAATGTGGAAGAAAGAGATTCTTGGCCTTTCCTCTTAAAAGGCACAAAAATCAATTTAAATCTCTTGAAGACCTAATTTGTAAAGGTAAAACAATAAAACCTTTAGCATAAAACAGGAGAAAATATTAATGAGCTTGAGGGAACAAAGAGAATGGGGAAAAATTCCCCTAAAATAAATCCTCTTTACTGAATGCTCATTTGTGTGTATAAATATTTATATAAACAACAGGAAAAGGCCTTCCCAATAAATTATGAAGATTTATTTTACAAAAAATTGACATTGAAATAACAAATAAACAAATATAGGTATTAAACCTCATCAGTCATCAAGAACATACGAGAGAAAATTAAAGCCTCAGTAATACATCACTGCACACAGACTGAAATGGCTAAAAATGAAAAATAAATACCGGCATTCTAAAGTGTTGGCAAAGATATGGAGCAAGGAATATTAAATTTTCCCTTTTACCAGAATTACCCACCCCTCTGCAGTATCCCCGAGGAAGTAAAAAACATGTCATTCTTGACTTTAGTAATTTTAGAAATACCTATTAAAAAAGATTAACATTAAAATATATACCTTAAAAATATCAGAAAAGAGCAAATAAAAAGAAAAATACATTGGAGATAAAAGCAAACAGTTAGAAACAAAGGAAATATAGAAAACCAGGAAGAATGAAAAAGATGATAAAAGTAAAAAACATACACACCTCTTATGCTAATAAATATAAATTATTAAAATTCATATATGAACAAATATTTTCAGATGACATTAAAACTCTATAACCAACCATGTGCATTTAAAAGGGAATAAAATGGGAGACTGAATACACACTGTATCTCCCAAAACACACAGTATTTACATATATAATAACAGAGGAAAGGGTACTGTGAATGTACCATGAAATACAAGAAATCTCTTTAACAGACAGAAGAAAGACACAGCAGGTTGAAAGAGACAGCCATGTCTCCAAATTTTTGGTGGAAAAGATTGCTATGAAATGTGGGAGGGGATTTTTTTAGGGGTACCCCAAGCCAGAAGTACTGGACATAGAGAAACAGAGCAGGAGAATGACAGGTTAGGGATAATCAATCAGACGGAAAGGGAAACGTTTATCTTCTGATTTCCATACGGCGACAAGTAGAAGCCAGCAAAGAAGTCCTTCCTCAAATGGGATCACAGAGAAGAAGTGTTGAACTCCAAAAGGGAACACTTTCATGTGCTCCAGATACAGGGACAAAGGTAAGCTTACTACCAAGATTTAAACATTATTAGAGGAAAAGTATGTCACTGGACAAAACCTAAATGAATATGTGAGAAACAACTTTAATGAAGGGCATCAAGGATTAGCCAAGTAAATGCGAATGTGAAGATTCAGTCTTATTGAGATGTCAGTTACTTAGCAATTAATCAATAAATGTGATGCAACCACAATTAAAAAAATAGGACTTTTTGGAGAAAGTTGACACACTGATTTTAAAATTCATTTGGGAAAGAAAATGAACCAGAAAAAATATCCAATAAAAGTATAGGAAAAAATTTGAAGAAAAACTCTTCCACTGAGGCATACAGAGATAGAATAACCCTATCATAGTGTAGTATTGGTTCAGCAATAGAAAATTAGATTACTGTAACAGAATAGGAACACAGAAACAGGCTCATATGTATAATGGAAATTTACTATTAAAACACGGCATTTCCAACAAGTGGGAAAGGAAGGGTTGCTTGATAAATGCCACTAGGACAACTGAACATGTATTTGAGAAAAGACTAAATGCAGAGCCATTTCTTATACCATTTACCATCATGAAAATCAAGACTATAAAATATAAGAAAAAATGGAAATTCATTTCTTAAATGTTAGAGGTAAGGAAGCGTTTTCATTTGCTAGAGCTGCCAGAATGCAGTTTGGTTTTTTGTGATGGTTACGTTCTGGTGTCAATTTGGCCAAGTGTTGATGCCCATTTGTCTAGTCAGGCAAGCACTGACCTGACTATTGCTGCAAGGATATTTCATGGCTGGTTGATAAACCAGAAGGCTGGCAGATTAAATCACCTGTCTGTCAATTGCATCTGTGGCTGATTACATCTGTGATCAACTAAGGTGTGTCTCCCACCAATGAGATAATTCAATCAGTTGAAGACTGATTGATTATAAGTTTACAGTTCTGTGGCCATAAAAGTGCCCAAACTAAAGGCATCCAGAGAAGATACCTTAATCCAAGAAAGGCTGACGGCATCCAAAACCTCTCTGTCAGCTGGGAAGGCACATACCTGGCATCTGCTGGTCCTTTGGCTTCTGGTTTTAAACAGCTTCGTGGGGGTCATTTTCTTTCTGCATCTCCAAATGTCTCTGATTGTGCCAGCTCTCAGCTTTTCCAAAATGGCTCCCTCTTAAAGGAGTCCAATAAGATACATCTCCATGGAAACCACCTAATCCAAAAGTCCCACCCACAATTGGGTGGGTCACATTTATATGGAAACAACCTAATCAATAACCTAAACAATAGGCTTGCCTTCATAAGATTGGATTAGGAAAAAGAACATGGCTTTTCCGGGGTATGTAACAATTTCAAAACAGCACAGGAAGGTATTAAGGAAAATTTGGAATGTAAAAATTTAACTTTCTTTATGGCAAATGTATGCATTAAACTTTAATGTCAAAAGATAGGATGGGAGAAAACACTGCAAGCTCTAGAACAGACAAAGGGTTATCAATACCTAGAACATATACAGCCCCAATTGCAGGCAATCCATTTTAAAAAGTCAGAGTAAGAACAGTAATTAACAGAGATATAAAAAGGTGTGTCTTGCTCCATAGGAATAAGAGAAATGCAAATTAAAGCAGCAAAAGGAAACCCAAGGATGTCTATACCCTAATCTCCCAAACTTGTGTATATGTTATATTACATAGCAAATGAGATTGAAGTAAAATCTTGAGCTGAGGATAGTGTCCTGGATTATCCACGTGTGCCCAATATACTTATATGAGCTCTTTAGAGCTGAGTGCTTCTCCTGGATGAAGTCAGAGAGATGCTAAGGATAAAGAGGTAGGAGATATGAGATTCTAAGGATAAAGAGGCAATATGAGAAGGATTCGACCTACTGGGGCTGGTTTTGAAGTTAGAGGAATACAAGCAGCCTCTAGATGGTGGAAAGGCCCCTCAGCTGAGGTCAGCAAGGAAATGGGACAACCACAAGGAAATGAATTCTGCAGACCATGAGAATGAGCAAGGAAAAGGACCCTCCCCTAGAGCCTGCAGAAAGGAATGGAGCCCTGCCAACACCATGGGGATTCTTATTGGACTTAGGACATACAGAGCCATTGGTAATAAATCTGTGTTGTTTTAAACTACTAAGTCTGTACTAATGTATTATGGCAGCAATAGAAAGCTAGTATATTGATGTAGCTGGGTAAAGTGCGTATGGAATCCTTACTATTAATTCTGCTTAAAATAATATCAAAATTAAAAGTTGAAAAAACAAATGCAATAAAAATGAAAAATATGAATAGAATTTTTACAAAGTTGCCTTACCTGAACACAGATAGAATTTCCTACAAAAAAATTATATTCTCCCCTCCATTTAAGACTAATATATAAATATTCATCATATACTAGACAATCCAAATAAACCCTTATTAAATTTAAAAATGGAAAAATTATACAGGGCATGTTCTCTCACAAAACTGCAGGAAAAGTGGAAATTTGTTACTAAACACAACAGAAAAATACTGCACTTACTTGAACAAAAAAAAATACTCATTTTACTTATTGCTGATTAAAAGAAGAAACAAAAAGAAAAAAAGAAACAGTAAGAGCTGTAATTAATGAATTCTAAAGGGTTTTTAAAGCAATGGTAATCCCAAGACACGTTCGTTAGAGGAGGATGGTACAAGCAAACACCTACAAATAAAATTTTTAAATGAATATAAAAATTATATATGAGAAAGGGCACAGCATTATAAATAAGCAAGAATTTGGATATAAGTCCATATTATAAGTTTTTTAATCTCAAAGAAGTGATTGACTTTCTAGAAAATATAAATTTCCACACTTCAGTTAAGAAGTAGACGATATTGATACACCTAGAGATATAAAAGAAACAGAAAAAAGTTATCAAATATCTTCTTCCAAAAATGTCTCCATGATTAAATGATTTTACCAAGCATTTAAAGGGAAAAGCATTCCCAGGTAAACACTTAATCTACTAAAATATTCCTAAACCACTGAAAAAGTTGAACTGCTTAATTTATAAACTCTTATGGAGATGGAACTTAAATTTTTTTTATTATTCTCACAAGTATAATTAAGTCTAAATGAAAGCAAATCCAAAGCTCCATTAAATAAATCCTATTCCATAATTAGATAAATTCTATCTTTGAAATATGAAGTTATTTTAGAAAACATGTTAAATGTAATGGTCCATATTAATAGGTTTGATATGAAAAAGTGATCATTTTGATAGATGCCAAAAATCTGTTTATTGAAATAAACCATGGGTTATATGGAAAAATAAACCTTTTAGAAAACTAAGAATAAAAGGGTAGGCTAGGTTAGGCTCCACTAATAGTCCCCAAATTTAATGGCTTAACCCAGCAAAAGTTTCTGTCTTACTTCTACTCCACATCTCATGTAGTTTGATGGGAGGCTCTGATCCACATGGTCAGCCATAGAGGCTCCACAGTCTTGTAGCTTCATCACCTGGAAACTGCAGCCTCTTCAGTCTTTCTCAGGCAGGAAGCATCTAGAGAGTCATGTGCAACCCCTCCACGTGTCAGGCAGAGCCCACTGGCCAGAACCAGTCATTGGGTGCTGCTGTGTGCGAAGGGTCTGAGAATTGAAGTGGAGCAGACAGACATTTTGGGCAAGCACATGTTCTTTGTGCTCCTCCCTACTGCCAAGTAGAAAACGTTTTGCTTTGCTGAGATCGACAAGTATCCACCCTCATGTGTGCATTAAGGGGCATTCCTGGTAGACTTCAAAAGAAGATAAAGAGGTGCATTTGTATCACATTTATATAATATATTTTACAAATATATAATCTTTGCATGGTACACGGCACATAGAAAGCCTTCAATAAATTGTAGCTGCTATAAAAATAACAGTGATTGTTGTTAGAATTATTATATATAAGAGTGATGACCTGGAAAAGGCCAAAGGTCAATCTTTAAGGATCTAAGAGCCTAGGAACCACATTGTATGCTCCTCTTCACCTCCAACCTAGAAGGGTCAATCTGGACACACTGAACAAGAGTAGTTAGAAGGGAAAAGGTGGACGAGAAATCAATCACAGGTGAGCTGTGGGGGAGCAGGAAGGTTGGCACTTTCTAAAGAGGAGAAGTGTTTATCCTCAGGGCTCAGGCTCTTGATCCGAGTTCCAGCTGGGTGACTTCGGAGATTCACCTGACATCCAAGCATCTCAAATTCTCTTCCACGTGTCGAAAACAACATGTCTCTCACAGGTTGATAGTGAGGAATAAAGGAGGAAATGCATATAAAAGGAATTTTTTAACAGCAGAATTCTCAGTGGTCAGAGGTATGGAATTTATCATCAATGATTTCACACAATGTGGATCCCTCCGATATTTTCCCCTGACCACTCCAATTACCATGCCTCGAGCATGTTTCTGATTTGCTGCACTCAGGTCATTATCCTGGCCTGGCACGATAGGAAGCAGCAGGAAAAATGTAGGCTGAAGCAATACTTAGAAGAAGAGTCAAAAAGTAGCCTATGGTTCTGCGGTTCTATTGAAACTTGCCCAGGTGTTTACCTGCCCCTAGCAGTCTACATTTCCTACATCCAGGGCACTGCATGGGAGGAGCATTGTGCAATTAATGTCCAATAATATTTAGGACAGTAAAATGACAGGCTCCATTCAGCTGTTTCTCTTTTTGACAGTACCCCTAATTCTACATGTCAACCCTGTTAAGTTTGGCGAAGTATTTTTATATTGAGTGAATGCAATGCAAAATAATTATTTTTATGAAATGGATCCCTTAGGCACATGGAGAAACATGGAATCTTGAGTTTATAAGAAAACATAGGGGTCAACTAGTCTGTTCTAGTTTGCTAGCTGCTGGAATGCAATATACCAGAAACAGAATGGCTTTTAAAAGGGGAATTTAATAAGTTACTAGTTTACAGTTCTAAGGCTGAGAAAATGTCCCAATTAAAACAAGGCTATAGAAATGTCCAATTTTAGGCATCCAGGGAAAGATACCTTGGTTCAAGAAGGCCAACGACATTCAACGTTTCTCTCTCAGCTGGAAGTGCATATGGCAAACATGGCGGGGTCTGCTGGCTTTCTCGTGGCTCTACCAAAAAGGGACTCTCTCCAAAATGTTTCCTTTTTTTAAAGGATTCCAGTAAGCAACTCTACCATCAGTGGGTTGAGACACACCTCCATGGAAATCATCTAATCAAAAGTTACCACCCACAATTGGGTGGGTCACATCTTCAAGGAAACAATAAAAATGCTGCCACCCAGCAATATTGAATGAGGATCAAAGGGCATGGCTTTTCTGGGGTCCACCACAGATTCCATCCAGCACATAGTCAAACATGCAGCTCCATTCAGGAGCTTCTTGGGTGGACATCATGCAGCAGCCATTTGTGACCATAGACTTCCTTCACAATCCTCAATGATCCATCAGATCCTCAAGAAGTCATCCTGCACTCTTCAGAGTAGGTTTGGTCCCCCAGTTTGTGGGTGCACCTTTGCCCTGCTGATTTTTCTAATTTTCTGATCAGAATCTCTTTATCCATTGGACTCCAATCTCCATGAGGTCAAGGGGGCCTGGGTTTTATTATTACACATTTGTATCTCCAGCAACTAAGCGCTAGGATATAATACACCTTCAAGAATTAATGAATAAAAAGAATAGGATAAATGAATGAACAGGGAGATTCCTACTTAATAGGACACCATTTTCCACTTTCGAATTTTCTAAGTAAGTGTGGAGAAGATATAAAGCACTAGACTAAAAATGTTGTCTGCTGTTTACAAGTGGACAAGTAAAATCTAAATTATTTCCAGGGCACTGCAAGACAAGACAATCCACCTATGGGAAATGAATGATGCTATACAGAGACCATATTTGAATTTGGAACGAAATATTTACATAGGAATAAATTATATGAAGGTCGATTACATAGAAATTAGCTGGCTTATAATACTCAGCCTCCTGCGTCTCATACTGAATATTATTTGTATATCTGGTATTTCATGAAAAAACAGTATTTTCACTGGATTTGGGGATTTCAAAGAACTGACACAAATCAGTAATATTTGCAATAGACTATCAATACCTTCTTTGCATTATCCACCACTAAGGAGAAATCATTAAGATAACTCATTATGTCTTGTCTTAAGACAACAATTTTTCATGTTGGACACCTTTTGCCAGGCAGTGTGCCAGGTCCTGGGCTCATATTTAAGTGTTTACTAAATTGAGACATTTGAAAATAGTTCAGGATATTGACTTTGTGTAATTTAAAGACTTCTGAAATTTAAGCAAATTAAGTCTGTGATTTCTAGTAAGAAGAAAAAAAAGTTCTTATTCCTGTAAGAATTCCTCATACTGTCAACATACCAGGGGAAGGAAACATTATGCAAATGAAGCCCAATTAATAAATGGCATTGGATTTGTCCAAGTGACTAGGAAGTGAAAATGTCACTTATCATATCAAATTATCACATATCAATATCATATCAAAATATCACGCATCAAATTATGCTTACGGATTAATGTTTCAAACCCCCTGTTACTGTTAAACAGATGTGGGAAGAGAAAGGGAAATGAAGGTTTAAAATCACCTCTATTCCATTGTTGCATTTGGATACCTCAGAGAGTTGGGGCTTTTAGACGTTTTATGCCAGCCCATCTTGCTAATGTTTTCCTGCTATTGTACAAGATACATAATAAGTTCTTTCTATAGCCACTAATATTTTTAAATTTCCATGAGCAATTTTATTTAATATAAAAGGAGATTTTATTTAATGTAAAAACGAAAGGTTATAGAAACAAATTTTGTCTAATCAGAAAGGCAACTATTCTCAATACCATTTTCCCTTCAATCGGGTATTTAATTTACTAAATATTTCCAGAATTTGGCATGCTAAAACCGCACTGTCCAAAGCCCCTACGTGCAAAGCTTAATCTCTATTGTTTTATAGTTATGTTTTGTTCTGCTGAGTTCTATGGTAAATTGAAACTACTTGTAAATATCTAATCTGAATGTTGCCTTCTTTTCTCTTAAAATTGTGTATAGGCTTACTCTAGGAGTCTCAATACAAAATAATACAAGTTCCAGCAAGTGGGAAAGAGATGAAGAGAAGGAATTATCAAAGCAATTACACAAAGTTCTCTCCAAGAGCTTAAATATCTGGGTCTTCAGAATGTACATGCACAGCAATTTCCCAATAAAATGTAAAGAAAAGACCCTCATTTAAACATGATTAAATAGCAGTCCCCAAAAAGTATCTAGTGAGGGAAAAAATCCACATGAAAAGAAGGAAAGAAATTAGAATGGTATCAGAAATCTCAACCACAAAACAGGATCCTAGAAAACAACTGAGCAGTGCCTTTATGATTCCCAAGGAATGGTTTCAACCTTGAATTCTATACTCTAAAAAACCAAAATATCTTGGAGAATAATGACAATATCAAGACATGCAAGTACTTATAAAATGTATGTACCACATACTCTTTCTCAGTGTAATGGTTAAGTTCTGGGGTCTATTTGGCCAAGTAATGGGGCCCAGTTGTCCAGTCAGGCAAAACATACACTCAGGAATTTACCTGAGGTAGAGATTCAACAAAAATAAAGGAATAAGCATGATGAAAGGAAGCCTGAGGACAGAAATTTGACCTGGAGAAGTAATTACAGGTTATCCAAGAATGATGGCCATAATACAAGAGGCCTGAGAAAGCAAACTTTCAAGATGGCTGTAGCCCACCAAGGGACTGAGAATAGAAGATACATAGATGTAGAGGGCCTCTCCTGTGTAAAGGTAAAAGAGAAGAAAAGAATACCTCATCTGATGGAACTTTAAAGAAAGGAGTATAGTAAAGAAGATCATGCAAGAGGAAGAGAAAGACTATTGGAAACTAAAGAAAGAAATAAAAAGCTACACATGAAAGGAAGATTTAAAAATTATTCTCCTTGGTTCAGCAATGAGTAATACGTATAGACATAATATCATATATATGGTTTGTGACTAAGAGGAAAGAAAGGAGGACATTGTATGAGCATAAGAGTGATATTTTCTCTAAAAGAGCAGAAAATCTGCTGATAATTTAAAATTGCTTAAGCCAGCCAGTCTGTGGCACTTTTGTCAGAGCTGCCCCCACAAACTAAAACAATGTGAATAAAAGGTGAAACAGGGAAGTGGGGTGGGGAACAAAACTCTCTGTACAATTTTCTCAATTTTCTATAAACTTCAAACAGTTCTAAAAAATAAAATTTATTATAAAAAATGGCAATGAGAGTGAATTGTAGGAGACAAATAATACTTGAGTTTAGTGGCAAGCATCAAGCACTCTCTCATACCCTTTGTTTGTTTTGCTCTGCTTTGCCCATAACATGAAGTTGGGTACAGGTAGACCACAGTTAATGCAGCAGTTCACTGCTTTCACTAATGATCCACTCTACCTGTCTTAGAAGCTAAATCAGATCATGTCACTTCCCTCCTCAAATCCACTAAAGGCTTGGTCTTCTTATTCCAAATAAAAGCACAGCGCTTACAATGGCCTATGAGGTCCTATATGACCTGGCCCCACCCCTCCTATCTCATCTCCCACGATGCCCCCTCACTCTTACTATCAATGGTTCACATGCTGACCTCCTTGTTTCTAGCACATACCAGTGCACTCCCACCTCAGGAGCCTGCCCTGCACTTTCCTATGACTGGGATTCTCTTCGCCCAGTTACCTGTATGGTTTGTTCCTTTTCTTCCTTCAAGTCTTGACTCAAAGTTCAGCTTCTTGGTGAGACCTTCCTTGGATGCTGCCCTGTGCATACTTTCAAACTTCCATGCTTACATCCTTGCTGGCTTTATTTTCCTCCTTTGCCCTTATTATCATTTAACATATTATTCAGTTATCTTGTTTATTGTCTCTCTCTGCCCATCACTCCCAGATGTTGATAGAATAAAAGCTCCAAGAAGGCAATAATTTTAGCCTGTGTTGTTCACCAATATCACATCAGATCCCAGAATAGAACTCAACAGCTATTGGCCACATGAAAGAAGAAATTAATGAAAAATTATATGAATGAATGATAACTAGGGAGCTGAGGTTGGACAGTTAGAGGCCAGACAATCCAGGATTCAAAAGCCCAGTTAAGAAGCTTAGATTTTGTTCTAAAAGTTTTTAGTGAGAAATTTTATGATCCAATTTACATTATAAGTTTAATAAAATCTATAGGCAGCAAATTGTTTTTTATAGACATTGAATTATAGTAGAGAAAGAGTGATAGCTGGGGGAGCAGGAGGAAGCAGTAACCCCAAGTTTTTGGTGGCTCCAGTCAGGATGATGTTTTGAATCTAGAATCAAGAGGGATACTGAGAGTGGTGTGATGCCACGGACTCCTGCAGGATGAAAAAATGACCAAGCATGCCAACTGCTGCCTGAAGATACGAGGGAACCAGGACCAAAAGAGGCCTGGGGTATTCAGTGATACGGAAGGCACCGGTGACCTCAGCAAAAGGAGAGACCCATTAAGGTAGCTCACAGAAGATGGGATCTCTAGAAACCAACCTGAGAGTATGTGGGAAATCAATAGTGTAGATAGCCTGGCTTTGAGAAGAGATGGCACTGGTGTTTTTAAATCAAAGATGTATTGATCTCACATGGAGGTTGGAATTTAAAATGGCTGGCTTATCAAACCCTGTTCCCTTTAAATGTTATCTTACAAACAGCCGAAATTTCCTGTAATCCAATCCACTCCTTTTCTAGGCAACATGCCCTTGAGAAATAGGAAATAGGTTAACCTTCCCCAAGTAACTCATTCTGTTATTTAACCGGAGCTTTCTGATCTAATACCCCTAGATCCTAGGTAAATCCTCCATATTTGAGGCTATTTTAGAACCATAATCTTTTCTCACTAAAGGATCAAACCACCTATCTCTTCAAATAGAGTCATTTTGTTTTGCTTTTTTTTTTTACTACATTGAATATAAAAATCAAAGTAAGAGACCAAAAGTGTGATTCTATTTCTATGTGATTCCATTTCTTTATCACTAATTTCAAAAGTCCATATAAACCATAATTTGCGATGTTCTTGCAAATATTCATTTTTTGTGTATGGTTGCAACATTTCTCTAATATTATTTTTGTAAATTTCCTCATCTGAGTTTTACTGTCAGGTACACTTTCTCATAAGCTTGCAGTCATCTCCCATGAGGTTTGACATTGCTAAAATTATAATATTTGAGAAGTCAAAAGAAGGGAGGTTCTCAATAGCAATGATAAGGGTGCTCTGAGATCACAATAGTCCACACTTGTATTTCACTTCCTGGCCCATATTTTATCATGTATTTGTTACTTGAAAATTTAATCATGTCTTGGGAAGTTTAACATAAATTAAGACATTAAGACACTGACCAATTAGAAGGCTCAAACTTATAAATTAAAAAAGGGGGGGGACATTTTCAATACCTATAATGCTTAACATTGCTTGAATCAAATAACAATTGCTTGCATGTCCTTTTTGTCTTGTTCTTTTTTGTGCCTGACAAAGAGTAGGTACTTAATAAGTGTTGAATGAATGAATGAATGAGTGTATAAAGGCATGTCACAGACTTTTGGAAGAAGGTGTGATGGTTTCAATGGCCTCAGTAAAGAGGGAAAGCTAGTGAAAGAAAACCACATGTATTTCATTCAGAAGTGTGTGCTGTGCTCAGTCAGTGCCGCCCCACAGAAAGTTCTGTGATAAGGAAATTATTCAACGTTGCAGCTTCTGAGCACTGGAAATGTGGCTAATGCACCTAAAGAACTGAGTTTTTAGCTTCTCATTTTAATTAATTAAAATTTAAATGGTCCTATGCAGCCTCTAGGATGGACAATGGAGCTTTAAATGACCCGGTAAACGTTTAGCCTGGATAAAGCATTTGCCCCTTTAAAAACAGAAAGCAGCTTCCTGACAGGCCTACACAACTTCAAAAGTAAACTAATTTAGACAGGAGTGCGTAATGTTTATGCCAGTTCCCAACCTCCAGGTCAGAAACAGCGGCAGGAATTGAGTCAAGCCGGCTGGAGAAATGTGTCCTGTGATGATGGCTCCCCAATCTGCTGCTCTGCCTCGGGATTTACTATGCTCACATAATAACGTTTCTGCAACCTCTAGAGGTCTCAGTCTCGTTAATCTCAGTATATTCATCAACTAACGAGCCTAACTGAGCCGTTCGAGTTTCCAGTAAATGCACACACAGCAATGCACAGATGCTGCTTTTCATTTAGGTACAGGGCTTGTGTGTAGCACTATTAGCCAAATATCACACCCACATAGGCATCCAAGTGCCCTGGACAATCCCTGTTTAAACAATGTCCTCACCTGCCCTCTTTCACTCTCACAGTATCCCTGTTTAAACTCTTAAAATTCAACTCCTTATCAACTCTCCTCAGCTGTATTTGTTGGAATTGTTACATTTTGGAGCTCTCAGTGTATTATTATTATTATTATTATTATTATTATTATTATTATTATTATTATTATTATTGAATTCTTCTTCTTGGACTGTTGCTGTAAATGAGCATCAGGGGCATTTCTTGACTACAGAGAGTTCTATTAAGCAAAAGAAAATAATATTGAAGTATGAAAGCTACTTGGAATTAGTAAGACTTAAAGACCGACAAAAGTCATAAGAAGGAGTGAAAGTGCTGGTACGGGCTAGGTCATGGATGAACCTCGAAGACACACACAAAAGGACAAATATTATATGATTTCCCTTATATGTGATACTCAGACTCGGCAAATTCACAGTAACAGAAGGCAGAGAACAGTGATTAGCAAGGATGACAGGAAATGGGAAATAGTGAGTTATTGCTAGATGAAGATGAGTTTTGGCTTAGGATAAAAGAGTCTGGAAATAGTAGTGAAGGTTACACAGGATTGTCGCTGCACTTTATGTGAAAGTATTGCCCACTTAAAATGGTTAATGTGATTTTTTGTTATGTATATTTTACCACAATTTAAAATAAATATTAAAAAAAAAAAGAAGAAGAACTATGTTCAAAATGAAGACGGAATGATGAAATAAAACCCTTGCCCAGGGGCTGCAGGAAATACAGGAACAGAGAAATGGCTTCAAGGTTCAGATGCTGCATTGGTGTGGCGAATTCACCTAACCATGTCCAAGTTACCTGGCAAATTGGAACCAAACTAGAACTCCTGGGTTGAGCATTGTTCAAGCAAATTTGAAATGTAATTGCATAATCACATCCGTATATTCAGAGAAATGTGGTTGTTGTTTTTTTTTTTCACAGACAAGGTATGATCATTTTATAATTACTAATTAAGAACACTCCACAGCTTATTAGAAAATAAAAGCTCAGTACTGTTTGTTGAATTATTGTCTGCGAACCAGCCCTATTGCCTCTGGGAGTCCGCGGATGACAGAAATATAAATAATTCACTGTGAAACTCTGACTCCAATTATTATTCTGAAAGCAAAATTCTCATCTTCATGCTTTTTACACCTTCTCATCTTCAGTACCAGCTCGTTTAGTCCAAGTTCTAGGCCAGCCTGGTGTTGATTCCAGTGGCTCCCAGCAGTTGCTTTGTTGTGACTGCCAGTGAAGGACCAACCTTTGTAAACACCGTCTATTTTTAAAAGGTCCGTTTGGACAATGAACTTTGAAAAACAGCTTAAAAGTTCCTGAGGAGGCAATTATAATAGTTTCCCATATTTATATAATACATGGGCATTGGACAAGTAGTCGGAACACCTGGGTTGAACTTGAGCTCTTCTTCCTTGAGCTGCCTCTTAAAACTGTCTGAACCTCAGTTTTCTCTTCTACAAAATCAGAATAACCACCACAGGGCTACGTATTACAATATTGCATATTGAAATAAAATATATGGAAATGTCCTCACCAATGCCTCTCATTATGCACATGTAATTAAATACTTTAAGGTATTTAACAAGTAGAACTACAATGTTATAAGTTCTTTCTCTAGGAATGAGAATGTCCAATGGAAAAAATACTCATCGTGATCTTTTTATATGCAAAGGTTTTTTCCAAATGCAGAAGATAACACAAGTTATGCTTTGGTCGCCTTAGTCTCTAAAAGGTTCACAATTTACTAGGAGGAAATTCAAACTTAACAAGTAAATGCAGTCAGAGCTGATGAGGTATCCCACCCAAGATCTATTATAATATCAGCCTTATAGCCCACTCTTTAGAAAAGAATTCTCTGTCTTTTGCATATGCTCTGTGAAATGAAACTTTGGTTCAAAAAATTTATTTGGAAGCACATTTTCTTATATGCAAATCACTTAAAATATATACATTCTTATACACTAAAATTGGTTTAATGACTTCACGCATACAATAGGCATTTTCTAACACTTCTTAGAAAATTAAAAAATTAGAAAATCGTGTGTTTTAGCACACAGTTTGTATAATATCTCTTTTTAGTGATAACGAAACAAACTTAAGGTGATTTCAGAACTGTCTCCTCCTAGATTAAGGTATAAAATCATTTTCACTTCTATTATACCTATGTTGAGTTAAATATTTGAAGTGTCCTATTGTTTTGCCATTACTCCAACCTACATGATCCATGGCCTCCGGAAACATGCCAGTGGAGCAACTGACTGCTCAAAAATTAGAGACCCCATCAAAAGAAGTTCAGAAATGCATTTAGCAAATCACCTGTTCAGATTACATTTTTTCATGAAATGGGAAACTTGTACAAATAACTAATATTCTTTTACCATTTATCTTGTACAATTTTAGTACATGATAAATATATATTCACCAAATATTCCTGGCTGTTCACCTTCCAGGCACATGATAGAATTGCAATAGCAATGAGACTGGTTTGGGCCAGTGGGGGGCATGTGTAGAAGCAATATGCATCATTTATTTCCAGGCTAGAGCATTTTAATTGTCAGTGAGAGGCTTTACAAAGCTTTCTTTTCCCTCCTATCAGCAAGATTGGAAATGGTAGCTTCTCCATTGCTTTGGTACAAAGAAGAAATCAAAATGGAAATTAAAACACATTTTTAGCTAAATTATAATGAAGATAAGACACAACAAAAATGTGGCTACAGCTAAAACAGGGTATAATGGAGTTTCTTGCTACTAAATGCATGTATGAGAAAAGAAACCAAAGGCTAAAATAAATTATCCAAACCATGGATTCTAAAAATGAAATGAATTTTATTTAATTCCTATGCAGTTGAGGATGAGTGTGCTGGTTTGAAACTGTTAGGTACCCCCACAAAAGCCAGGTTCTTCTAATCCAAACTTGTGGGTGCAGATCTATTTTGAATAGGTTGGTTCTATGAAGATATGACTCACCTAATTCAAGGTGGGACTTAATCCTTTCCTGGAGTCCCTTATGAGAGCAAGTGGACTTTTTCTTAGCAGAAAAAATAAAACACCCTGGGGAGAAGCAAGAAGGACCCGCGGGAGCTGAGAGAGGAATTTTGAAACCAGAAGCCAGGAGAGAACAGCAGATGTAGCCCTGAGCCTTGTCATGTGTCAGAGGAATCCCATATGCCAACTGCCTTTTCTTCCTAAAAGGTATCCTCTTACGGGTTTCTTAATTTGGACATTTTCATGGCCTTAGAATTATAGCTTGTGACTTATTAAATCTCCTTTGTAAAAGCTAATCTATTTCTGGTATAGTGCATTCTAGCAGCTTTAGCAAACCAAAACAGTGGGGTATAATTTTAATTTTTGTTATTGATTTATAATATAATTCCATTGTTATCATACAATGTGTACTATTTTCAATATTTTAAAAATTTTTGAGACTTTCCCTACTGCTCACATTTGATGCATTTTTGGCAAATGTGTCACGTGAACCTGAAAGGAATGGGAATTAAGGGAGGTTGTTTGCTATGTGAGTCTATTCAAAACAAGAGCAAAGGTCTTGGTAAGGGGCTGATACAGTTCTTCTTTTAGATTCTCCTAACAATGGGCATAAATTACTTTAGAGCAGAGCTTAAACCATAAGAAAACTAGAACACTTTTCCCTCCAAGAAAGATTATTGAAGTTTTACTCAACGGTTTACCTGTTCATAGCATGCTCGTGCTTCTGTGTCTCCAGGGTCTCAAATAAACCCAAAGATGAGGCAAAAAGCATCTTTCAAGAGAATGGTTTTGATATTATGTAAGAGAATAAACAATAAGTTAGTACAGCTTTACCCTAGCTTATGATTATAAAGACAAAATGAAAACAGTTTCTGCAGCCAACTTTGCAACTATTCTTTGATACATGTCTCCATATGCTTCCAGGCACAGGATTGTTGTCCTTTAAAATTGAGACTGGCCATCTGAACTTTGCTTTGGGAGAGATGCAGTTAACATGTTAGTGGAAGAACTTAACTGCTGGTGCTCATCTCTGCAGCATCTCCTGTCTCAGGGCTTGGGGATGCACCAGGCTGCACCATGCATGGAAGACTATCCCTAGAGGAGTTCACAGATCTGCAGCAGACTTTCTGAGAGTGAAGAATAAATGCTTGCCCTTCTAAGCCACTGGAATTTGAGGACTGCGTAGCATTTGATTGGTTCTAGAAGGGGTCACTGCCAAAACACTCTTCACTTGGCTTCCAGGTTACCACACTTTCCTGTTTCTCCTCCTTCCTTAATGATCCCTCATTTCAGGTTGTTGTTTTTTTGCTGGCTGTTGTCCACCTCTCAGACCCCTGAGCACTGGATGCCTCCTAGGGTTCTGTATCTTCTGTGTCTATTAGGCATAGATCTGACTCCTTGGAGATCTCATGGCTTTAAATACCACCCATATGCTGACAATTCCCAAAATCTTCCCCAAATTCTAGCTCTCTACTTGACATTTTTATGTGGATTTGAAATAGACATCTCAAACTTTTATGTCCAAAACTCAGTGCATACCCCCACATAAACACTTCTCTAAACCTGATCTTTCAACAGGCTTTACAAATTTTAGTAAGTGGAAATCCCATTATTCTAGTTTCAAGGTGCCCTGCTTCACTTTTCTCCTTTTATCACAACTCATATCCAATCCATTAGTAACCCAATTAGCTTTATTTTTCGAATTATATTAAGGATCTAACGATTTCTCACTACTTCTTCCGATAACACCATAGTTTAAGCGCCATCATCTCTTGCCTGGATTATTGTCAGAACTTCCTAATCTTCCTCCCTTGCCTCCCACCCAGAGTCTATCCTCAATAGAGCAGACAGATTCATTTAAACCCCAGATCAGACCATGTCATTTCCCCTGGTTCAGAACTCTCCAGTGATTGCCAGTTGACTCAGAGAAAAGTCCCTGCCCTTCCAATGACCTACTAAGGCTCTGACATCACCATTAGCTTCTCAACCCTTCCCTTACTCTACTGGAGTTGCAATGGTCTCTTTGTTTTCCACAAACATACCAGACCTGCTCCTCAGGGTCTTTTCAATTGCTTTTCCCTCTACTTGGAATATTTTCCCCTCTTCTCTCACTGCTTTTCAAATTTCTGCTCAACTGTCACCTTCTTTTGTCTATTTTGATCACTGTGGTATCCCCAGCACCAGAAGAGAGTCTGACATGCTGAGTCTTCCATTATATGTTCCATTATATGCTGGCTATGCTTACAGCCAACCCTCTCTCTCAACAGATTCAGAAAACATTAGCCTAGATGTCACCTGAGTGTGGGTTCCTTGTGACTGGATGAGACCTCAAGGCAAGCTAGCTTTGGGTTTAAGCAGAAAGACTACAATGGAATTCATGACTCCAAAGCTCTTTGCACCCTATCCAAAGCATTTCACATACATAAATATGTGTGTGCATACATGTATGTGTGTGTGTACAAGTATGAATGTGTGTGTGTTTGTATATATGTATGAGTGTGCATATGTATACATATACATGTATGCATGTGTGAATTAGTGTTTATAAAAACTTATACACAGTAGCTCAGCAGGCAGAGTTCTCACCTGCTATGCTGGAGCCCCAGGTTCAATTCCTGGTGCCTGCCCATGCAAAAAAAAAACTTATATGCATATAACCATATGGATTTGTATATGTGCATAAATATTTGAAACTATCTTAAGAGCCAACCTTGCCCTTGATGTCCTGAGGACAATAGGCAGCAGGCCTTCAGTTCCTTGGTTTCTGTATAAATTCAGTATAGAGGCTGGAATCAATTTTCCAAAAATACCTAATCTTCCTTCTAGGATTTCTTTATATTCCTACATTCACCTTCAGAGTTTGACACAGAGATTGCCATTCATACCCATAAGCATATATCACTCTTTAGATTCACCTTAAATGCATCACAAGACCTAAATTTGACTCAGCCAGTCAGTGACAAGTGACCCTGCTCTTTTTATGGTGTTTTCTCTTAACACCAGGGAAATTATTCCTCCTAATTTTTTCAAGACACTCCACAATCATTCTAAGGGGTTTTTACAAATTACCCTGCACAAGTTTTAAGGTTAGCGTTTCCTTTTAGAATTCATATTCCAGTTTAAAGTAAGCTAAATCCTCTTACAAATCATGTGTCGACAACCTGAACACCATCACGGCCAAATGTTACCACCAAAGATAAGAACATGCTCCTAGAGTTTAGTAAAATGACAAACAGCAATTCATAGACTGTATGCTCGGATAGGCAGGCACTTCAGATAACTTGGGAAGATCTCAATCTTAAACTGTACCCTTTTGGTAATGGCTAATGGACTCCCTCACAGTAAAACTGGATACTGAATTCTTAACCCAAGGAGACATTTTAGTCTCTAAGTCCCTTGCTGTCTGTAATACATTTTTTTCTGTGTTTGGCAAGCTCAATACATGTTTTAGTTTAATATATGGGTAGTAGCAAATCCAAATTCTAGTGTGTTTTTCGTAAGATTAGGTAGAACACTACCTGGAGAGAGCCAGGGTTCATCAAATGTTAGCCACCCAAGCAGAGGCAGACATTGTCCATTGGTTATGCTGGCTGGACTCTATATACAGCTCCCTCCATACACTGGCTTGAAACACTGTGTGCAATAAGCATTGCTGTGTTGGAATCTGTGACCTCTAAATGCACATTCACTGCAAGTAAGCTGGAATTAGCAAACCACTTCCCCCCTGTTGTTAGTGTGTGCCCAATCTACTCAGGGTCTAAGAAGAAAATGGCATGTAAATATCCATTTGCCACAATTCTGGGCTCAATTAGGATAATTATAAAACTGTTTCCCTGGTGTGAATACAAGACATGATAATGAAAATGATGCTCACTCTGGAGAACCACCACATTCATTTTATAACCACCCCATTCACATAAAGAAAACATTTTTCCTTTCATTCGTTCAGGAAGACAACCCATCACAAGAGTTGAACTCCCGGAAACATTTTATTCTAATACACTATCTTGGTGTTTCCATCTTTAAAAGCCAGAACATTTCCCTTTTGTGTATCCCTTTGTCTTATCAAGGTCATGGCAGTTAACCTTTTAGATATATATGAAGAGCTCCAGCAAGTTTGGAGAAACAAGCAGATACAACTGGGAAGCAGGAAATGAGGAGTTCTATTTCCCTTAGCTAGGGAAATCCATTGAATGCTTTGTTTCCTTTTTTGTGTTCTCAATCAGTCATTTTACATGTCAAACACAAACTGAAGCCCATTGAACTTCTGTGGAGGCTGGAAGGAAGTTAACTATGTCATTCTCTGCTTTCCCCTATTTCGCCAGTGACTGATCCCAAGAGAATCAATTCTAGAAATTTTACCAGCTGTGGTCCTAAGCAGAGCTATCACCCCCAGCCTTCTCCACATGCTTGTCCTTTTAGTTTTATGGACAAACCAATGAACTTTTCCCAGGAACCCGGGTGTGTGCGCAACACTTTAAAAGCAGTAACACTTGCCTTTTTATTATTATTTAATTTTATACATATGACTTCATTGCCCCAAATTAATTCTGGTTTTCTTAAAGATACTTAGCCATAATAATTCTTTCATGCAGGATACCGATAAGCGGTTAATATTGAAATAATGAAGGAGTGAATGAATGAAAAAGATTGTGCCCCCCGTTGGCATCTGGGATGTTTCTATTTGTCACCTTCTCCTGGGAAACTGTGCTTCTTTACGTACCCATGTGTATGTATGTGTATGCTCATGAGCACACATATATGTAACTTCTTTCATAATGTTACTTCCTACTATAGTCTGGATGTGTTGTTTGTTTGTTGGCATGGGCAGGCACTGGGAATCGAACCTGGGTCTCCAGCATGGCAGGCAAGAACTCTGCCACTGAGCCACCAGGGCCCACCCTATAGTCTGGTTTTAATCGACAAGACTCTCTGAATCTTATCTCTAATGACAGTTTGACAGCCCCCTCACCCTCAGCCCCAGTTTCAACCAGCACTTTCTAGAATCTCTCCTCTGCCTTTTTTTTTACAGGTTCCAAAAGCAGAGGACGCCAAGTCCTGGATACTTCAAAATCCATCTAATGTGTCCCAGCAGCGCAGGAGATAAGGGGAATGAGAACATTGGAGAGAGGGAAAGAGAGGTATAAAAATAGTTCCTATAATATTTTATTATATGCAGTCATCATTATTGTAGATCCTTTTTACCACCAAATTTTTTATATTTTATATTTTTATTTGAGTGGGCATCAGTTAACTAAAGATCACAGTCCTTTGAGCCTTATCATTTGATTTCACATATGCTTACTACCTTGAATACTGGCACATGAATCAAATATCAGAGTTTCAGCAGCCATATTTCTGAAGTAATCTGAGCCAAGTTTCAAATGCCAGTTTCCAGAAGTTTATTCCTATTAATAAAAGACAGGGCATGACTATGGAAAAATGGAGATGGGGAACACACACTGCATGTGTTCGAAATATATTCAGAACACTATTCTTGCTCTAAGGTACCCTGTGAACCAGGTACGAAAACATAAGAACATTTTATCCTCAAACAAATACCAAAGGCTCTACTCCTTAAAACACAAAGAAAGGAATATAAGGTAAGTTGTTGATTTTACTGCAAGAACACTTTGCATAAGAATAATTATATATAAACTTCCAAACACCTTATTCCCCCATCATGGTATAACCTCATTTGATTTTTAAATATATTTTAGAAATAAAAAAATGAACCTAACAAATAAAGAGCTAAATTAGGATGAATTGAATGTGATGGGAATGTTGAAAATTTATTTACATTTTAATAAGATATTTCCTCAGCACAGGTCTCAGATAAATCTCCATAGAGATGAAGCTAGGACACAGAATTAAGAAGAAAGAAGCGCCCTTGACAATTTGGAGAAAAGGAAAGATAAGCAGAGTGGTGTTTAATAGAAACAGATGTGGACGTAATCCCTTTAGGGAGAAAAAATCTGTACAAATATAACATTAGAGGAGGGGAAATGGCTTTTGACAAGTATAATGGAAAAACCTGGGGAGCTTTGAGAACTCAAGCTTAGAATGAGTCACTCTCAGACTCTCTTGTAATTCAAAAGCCCAGCAACTGGGGTGCTTATGTAGATAACTTGAAGAAAGACATGGTGTTAAGCGTAATATGGTATTTATAAGAAAAGTTAACAGACATTTCTGAAAGTAGCAAGGGAGGGTTGGAAAAAATGAGGATTTATAGGCCAAAATGTATAAGGAATATATATAGCCATAGATATACATACGCAAGTCTGCATATCTGTAATATATGACCAATGACAATGTTTTCTATTCTAACTGGAAGGATTTGAGTCAACCTTAAGGAAAACCTATTGACTAAAAGTTGAGCATTAAAATATGTTAATGGAGTCATAGAATTCTATTAGTTCCATTTAAAATGAATCATCAGCTATATTTCTGCATCGTTCGGACAGCTTGCAGGGATGTAAATATGCCTACAGTTACAATCTCACCATTGTCATTAGATGATAAGTAGTTAATAGTTAAATTTTGAGGAAAATAGGGGTAAGGAAAACAGTGTCTATATTTTAGAAACACACATACTCTTTGAGACGAATGGAAGAAAAGTTTATTTGGCCTGGAACTGATATTTTCTATAGTGCATAATCTAATTCAACCTATCTGTATAGCTCATTTGAACAACTGAAACACAGGGAACTCAGAATAAAAAAGAGGTCCTTTAATCCTGAATAGATTATTGTAATACCCGGATATATGCTAGAGAATATTAAGCAGATAATCAAAAAGTATTGGCAAAGTCCCCTGAGGGATGGAGGAAGAATATGGAACTATTAGACCTTAACATCAGGGAATCCCCTGATACTGTGTCAAACTTTAGGGACACGCAAATCAATAGGCCATGCTCTCAAACATGAAGCTTACTCAAGTAACTGAGAAGCTTAAACTACTTATAGGCATGCCTAGAGTTACTTCTGGAGGACCTCTTTTGTTGCTCAGATGTGGCCTCACTCTCACTAAGTGCAACTCTGCAAGTAAAATCATTGCCCTTCCCCCTACATGGGACATGACATACAAGGGTGAAAGTCTCCTGGCGATGTGGGAGATGACTCCCAGGGATGAATCCAGACCTGGCAACATGGGATCAACAACTCCATCCTGACCAAAAGGGGAAAAGAAGTATGACAAGTAAAGTGTCAATGGCAGAGAGAGTTCAAATAGAGTCAAGAGGCTACTTTGGAGGGTGTTCTTACATAAGCTTTAGTTGGATCTTGCTACCTATCATAACCTGCTCACCCTCAATCAGGACCATTCCAGCCAATCCTAAAGAACACCTAGGGCAATAAATAAGATTCCACAAGCGTTCCATGCACTAGAGTAGCTTTCCAGAAACCTACAACCTCCAGATGGGTCCTTGGTTCAGATAAGTCCTGAAACCTAGTCCAGCTTCTCTAGAACATCAGATAGTTCCATCTCCCTACTCCATATTAGTGACAGAACCTTGCAATATGAAAAATTTAGAATGGCCATAGCCCAAACACCCCTAAAGAGAGGGGTGGAAAGATCAAAGGTGATGATGGAGTCATACAGAGATAGGATTTAACAAATGAATACAAATGCTGAATCATTAAATCGATATCTCTTTTAGTCTCTAGTGTTTTAGAGAACCTAGAAGCAAAAACCTAAAACTGTGGAATTGTAACCCATGTCAAACTCTGAAATAAGTTCCACAACTAGTTGTGGTGCTGTGTTTTGAAATTTATAGCTTTTTTTATATATGTGTTACTTTTTTTTTTCTTTTTTTTTACAAAAAATAAGGAAAAAAGTCGATTGTGATGATAAAAAAAAATATTTAAACCTTCTAGCCTCCTATATTCTGGAGCAGCTAGAAGGAAAAGTCTAAGAGGATTGCATGTCAGCCCATGACAAACTCTGAGATCTGTCCTGTAACTACTTGTTGAAGAGTGCTTTGAAAACTATTGCTTTTTTATTGCTTTGCTTTGTATATATGTTATACTGTACAATAAAAAAAGTTAAGAAAAATACTAACAAAATATGTACAAGAGGATCTATATGCTAGATATATTGGGTTAAATAAAATACATTAAAATTTTTTTAAAAAATTAGGAGGAGAATTTGGGGGGAAGGCTGGGTACTAGAAAATATCCTCCAGTACATTTCAAGTCATAGCTACACTTTCTCACTCTTCAGAAATAGTCTCTCAACCTCAGATTATCTATTTTCTTTCCTTGTATTTTATGTTGTCCTTGGTTTTAAAGAATCGAGACTATGTGAATCCAATCCTCCACCTTGCTATATGAAGGAAAAGAGATAAGCACAGAAGCAGTAGAGGAAAACATTTATCTTCAGAGGATTTGCAGTCACAGATATGTAAATCTTTCCTAAAAATAAAGAAGAAAAAAATAACAATTGTGACTACTCTAATCCTTTACACCTTAGTCCAAATCTCAGGCTAGAAGTTGGAAAAACTGACCACGCCTCTCAGAGCTGACCCACATCATTCAGAGTTATTAAAAAAAAAAAAAAATCAGGAAGAGCATCTTGCTCAATCAACTAATCCAAGTCTGGTGGTTTTAAATCACTCTCCATGAAACTTAAGCAAGTTTCTCCACCAATAAATTTATCCAGCATGGTGGGGGCTGTAATGTTGTTTGAAAAAAAAAAAAAACAGCAACTCCTTCAGCTAGTGCAGTTACATTGAGTGGCAAAGCTGCATTAATGCAAGATATCGCCTCTGTCTGAATCCACCAGTAAGCCAGGCTTTCTCCCCCTTGATGTTGCACTAACAAGAAAGTAATATTTAGAGACGAAAGACAATCATAGTTCCAAACAAAGTGGAATGTTCCCTGAGCCAACAGGCAAAGGATCAGCATTTTGTGAAACACGTTAAACCATTAGCAAAAACTTTAGGCAAATAAATTTATATAAAAAAAAGAAAAGTTAACTTTGAGGGGATGCAGACTCAGATTAGAGTCTTTACATGTGATGAGCATTGTACAGTTACTATTATTAAAAAGGCTCAGAAACTCCAAAGAAATCCTTTCAATAGCATCATAAAATCTTGAGTTAAAAACTGTATCCATACTTCTAAAAATATATAGTGGATGTTATCTATTATAATGTATGAGTATCCATGCTGGACAAACCTTGCAAAGAGGACCCCTTTCTGGAAGTTGTGTCAAAAGACTCTTATTTTAAAAAGAAGTTTACTGTTTGGGGAAGAAAAAATACTCTTATTTAGATGGTTTTTCCCCCTCAAATATTCTAAGTTGCTTTAAACAGGTCGTGATATTTCCATGGAGTTTATTTAATGAATGATATTGTATATTTGCCACACCCAGCACTTTACAAGTTGCCATAAATAATTGTAGGGAAAACAACTGGCATTTGAAGTAAGAGCCTACCCTCAAGAACCTAAATGATGACACCACACATACATGTGCACACACACACACGTACACCAGTTGCACGCATCTGCATGCACACGCACACACGCAGTGTGCATTCCTAAAATAGCCCAGGTGTGATGACATCAGGTTTCACTTACAGGATGACAGCGGGAATTGGAAGGGTTCCTTAATAAGGGACATTATGCAAACAAAAGGCAGGACACACAGAGAATCAGAAAGAGGGAGGTCAAAGGACACTTCTCTGATGTTTATGCCTGGCAAATGCAGCCCTGCCAGGATGAATGAACAGGCACAGACAGACAGCCCAGGAGGCAGAAGCTGCTGCATTGAGAGAAGCGGTCCCAACATTGGGTTTGGAGACTCTCAATTAATGCCTGGACAACAGAGGCCAGCAATAGCCATTCTCTAATCAACAGAAAGCTCTGAGTTTAGGGGTATGTTTGCAACCATGAGAGCATCAGCCCAATTGGTTTATCTCACAAAATGGGACATCACAGCATCATTACTACCACAGGAGATTTTCTTTCATGTTTACACAGTCTAGGGAATGCTAAAAACTTAACACCTCACTGCAAATGTGCAATATATGCATCTTGGAGTAGCTTATTCAAGATACTATCATTTCCATTTGCTCCTCTTTTCCACGTTTTCCTCTGATTCTAATAAAGACTTCATTTGACTCTCACTCCCATAATAAGAGCTGTGCCTCACAGACTTACCTGAACGATTTTCCCCCCACAGGTTATGGAAAGTGGCCAGAACGGCTTATATTTATTAAATACACATTGTGGACTTCGGAAATTATGAAGGAAAATATCACATTTAGAACAATTGCCAAATAGTTCCATTTAAGTTATAAATAGATATAGGCTTCTTATCAAAATGATTTTTCTCTCTTCCTAGGAGATTCTTAAGTGAGACTCCTAATTCATAGTCAACACTCTCAAAATTAAGTTCCTTTTAACAAGTAGTGTTGTTCAAGTGGAAAAGGGGCATTAAAAATACAACACGGGCAGTGCGATGGTGGCTCAGGGGCAGAATTCTCACTTGCCATGCCGGAGACCAGGGTTCAATTCCTGATGCCTGCCCAAACAAAAAAAGAGAAAAAAAAACAACTTTTGTGGCCCAGCACCCTCTCCCCTTGTCTTCTCTCCTCCCCCGGCTCAGGGGACAGCTGAGTGAGCGCCATGTTACTGGGCGACTCTGAAGAGCATTGGAAAACAGGAACAAAGCTTGTCCAGCCAAGGCAGGGGAAATTCTTACAAAGTGTAGCATGACAGATTATAAAGACTACAAAGATCAATGGCAGAAGGAGCTGGATAAACACTGTTTACGCAGGTAAGATTTATTTTAAGAAGACAGAGAGAGAAAGGGAAGCAGAGGAGGGGGGCAAAAATTAAAGTTCAGACCCTATTCACAGAGCATAACAACTGAATTTCCTCAGAAAATGCCATATTTGCAGGGGAATATCAACGTTTAAGAAATCAGGTCCCCAATTTGTTTCTGAAGCTTCTAGGCTTTGCCATTTTCAGCAGATACTCTCTGTAGACCTAAAGCATAGGGACAGACTGAGCTGCTTTGCTAAAAGGTGTGCCCATATCTATGTATGTAAAGCCCCTCCCCTGCTGTTTCAACTCATGAAGGCACAATTACTTGTTGTTTGTTTTCTTTTCTTTTTGTAATTATTTGTACTTTACTCAATAAAGTAAGTCCATGTTACAATCAGTTGAACTTAACTTCAACTTCCATCACTGTCAGTGAGCAACCATCATAATTTGTACATTAATTTTGCCCATTTCTGGCACCTTACATTCCTTTGTGTAGATGTAAGTTCCCATCTGCTATGATTTTCACTCCACTTGAAGAACTTCCTCTTTCATTTCTTTTAGTGCAGGTCTGCTGGTAACAGATTCTATCAGTTTTTAGATGTCAGAATAGTATATGTTTGCCTTCATTTTTAAATGTTTTTAGTGGGTTTAAAAATCCAAGTTTCCAGGAATTTTTTATGATTTTTTTTTTCCTTTTAGCTCTTTGGAGATATCATGCCATTGTCTTCCAGCCTGTGCAGTTGTTAAAGAGACAGGTGAGACTAATTTTATCTTTTTTTTTTTTTTATTTCCTGGTAGGTAATATGTCTTTTTCCTCTGGCTTTTTAAGGGTTTTCTCTTTATCATTGGGTTTCAGCAATTTGAGTGATTTCACTTGATTTTTGTTTTTGTTTTTGTTTTTAATTTCCCCTGCTTGAGTTCACGGAACCTTTTAGATTTGTGAGTTTATGATGTTCATTAATCCTAGAAAATTTTCAGCCATTATTTGTTTAAAAATTCTGACTCCCTACTTTCTGGGATCCCAATTATATGTATGTTAGATGACTTGATATTGTCCCATAGATCACTGAATCTGTTCTTTTTCTATGACTTTCTTCTCTACATGCTTTGGTTTATAACTTTCTTTTAATACATCTTCAAGTTCACTGATCTTTTCTTTTGCAATATCTGCTCTTAGTCCCATCCAATAAAATTTTCATTTCACATATTGTACTTTCATATTTCAGAAGTTAGTTTTTATATCTTCCATTCCTTTCTTCATTACGTTTAATGTGAGGATTTTAAACATACCGACTTAAGGGAAAAAACATTTTAAACTTCTTGAGTAAATTCCATCACTTCTATCATTTCTAAATTTGTGTATCACCTGATTGTCTCTTGGTTATAGTAATACATATTTTATTCATGTGTGTGCATATGGATTTCTTACCAGATTTTAAGTACCATGTTGGTTGAGTGTCAGATTTTGTCTTCCTTTTGAGAGTGCTGATCTCTATTTTAACAGGCAGTAAGTAACCTGCAGATCAGCTTATCTTTAAGCTTTGCTAGGGCTGGTCCAGAACATCCTTTACTCTAGATCTAGTTTCACCCTGCTAGTAAGGTGTAACTTTTTTGCTGTCTTTACTGGATACTCTGGATTTCCAATGAGCTCTGTCTACTCTGACTAAATGGAATTTGTCTCTGTGTGAGCTCTGGAAATTTTTCCTTGCAGCTAGCTTCCATGCTTCTTTGTCTTGCCTCATGAAGTTTTGTTCTACATTTGTGAAGTTTAGCATTCAGTAACAGACTCAAGAGGATCCTTAATCTGATTTCTGGAGCTATTTTCTGCATACCTCCCTCCTCTCCAGTACTCCATCTTCCCTACCCTACCCTGCAAAGTCTAATCTCTGTCTTTTCAACTCAGCAGGAATGCTGTGACTGGTTGGGTTCCTCTTTCCTGTGCTATGATTCAGAAAGTATCTGTAGGTGATTGTAGGCTCACATCATTGTTTTCCTTTCCTCTGGATCACAGACATTCACTGCCTATTTTGAATGTCTGAATGTAGCTATTTCCTATATTTTTCCAGTTTTCTAATTTTTTTTCACACACAGAAAGAAGTCATGTTCAGAACCAGTTACTTCAACATGACAGGAGAGTGCAAAAATTATAGTTTCAGTGGATAAGGAATTCAGGACACCTTGAATAGGTATTTCTGATTCAGGGCCTCTCACAGGGATGCATTTGACATAGTGGCCACGACAACAGTAATCTGAAGGCTTAACGGGGGGCTGGAGAATCAATTCCAAGGTGTCTCACTAAAGTGAATGGCAAATTGGTGCTCTCCGTTTGCAGGAGTTGTTAGTTTCTCACCTTACAAACTTCTCTGTCTGGTGCTTGAGTGTCCTCATGGCAGCAGCTGGCTTCTCCCAGAGCAAGTGCTCCAGAAACTGCCTTTGTATGCCATGGCCACCAAAACACAGAAAGAGAGAAATTGCTATTAGATTCTTAGTACATGCAATCCACTGACAATCTCCTTAATCCCAATTTGGATTGCTTTCATCCCACAGAAGAAGCTGCAGCCCCCTCCCAACTCAATTAATTACTTATTCTGAAAATAAAACTCTGTCCAAAGTTCAGTTTAGTAAAAATAAGTGCAAGCCTCAAAGAAGTTTGGGCGGCATTCCGACAGTCACTGTTCCTCCTTTCTTTCACAAGAGGATTATCACCTTAGTTCAGTGATTCCAACAGAGAATGTTCCTCAAAAGTCTCAGGAAACCCTGAAGGTATTTTGTCTTAGCACACAAGGTCAGTTTCCTGAGATAACTAGAATCCTGTTGTAATATTCCTTTTGCATGTCTCATCATATCTGGCCGTCCTTGCTGCACATTTTCTAGAGCTGATATCAGCTACCTGCTCAAGTTCTTTCTGTAAGTTCTACCAGTCCATGCCATCATCACAAACACCAAAAATAGAAAAGAAAATAGAAGAAAAGGAAATTAAAAGCACTTTCTAATGATGGGTATACCAAGTACTAAGAAAAAAGTGATCAAACAGATGTTGCCTTTTCTTTCCACAGACATAGTTCACTTAATGAAATGTTGGCTGGTAGTTTTTGCTTTTAAGTAGAGGTGACTTGCGAGTTAAAATAACATTTTAAATTACGTGCATTTCCTTAGAATTTTTATGTATTCGTGCCAGAATATTCACTCCCTTTCCAAATGTGAAAGACTCACAGCTCTTGGCAATAACTTTAGCATTTAACACGCAGAGGTCTAAGCCAGGAACTCACCAGAAGGACAGATTCACACTGAACTTCTCTGACTCATATGAAAGTGAAAGCAGTTATTTCTATATATTTTTTCCTTTTAGCTTTATGTGATTAGGATAAGAGGAATAAGCATATACATAGTCTAGCAGTGAGGTCACAGGTCTTTACTGCTGACTGCTCTAGACCATGCACCATTCAGGAGGCAGGAGACAGGTATGAACCCACCTGCCTTCAAGAACCAGAGACCAGGTAATGCACACACAACCTATTCTCAAGTATCCTATAAATATCTAATAACACCTGCTCTAAGGTAGACTCTGTTGCAGACTGGGGATTCAAAGAGCAACAAGATCGAGACCCTCATTTTAAGGCTCTCCTGGTCCAAACAGAATAAGGCCAAATTGGAAAGGAAACATAAGAAGGTGCATAGAAACCATTTCTAGGATTTTCAATGTTTGAGTAGCATGATTTCTTTTTTTTGGTTAATGGTGTAAGACTTGATAACTGTGAAATAGCATTGTGGTAGTTAAATTCAGTTGTCAACTTTGCCAGTTGATGTTACCTACTTCTTTTACTGTGGACATGAGCCAATGGTACGTGAACCTCATCTGTTGCTGATTACATCTGCAGTCATCTAAGAGGTGTGCCTGCTGTAATGAATGATGTTTGATTTAATTGGCTGGTGCTTAAATGAGAGAATTCAGCTACCTCATCTCAGCACTCGCAGCTCAGCCCAGGCCTTTGGAGATGCAGAAAGAAATCACCCCCGGGAAAGTTGTTGGAACCCAGAGGCCTGGAGAGAAGGCCAGCAGAGACCACCCTGTGCCTTCCCACGTAAGAAAGAACCTCAGTTGAAAGTTAGCTGCCTTTCCTCTGAAGTACTAACAACATAAATCCCCTTTAATTAAAAGCCAATCTCTCTCTGGTGTGTTGCATTCCAGCAGCTAGCAAACTAGAAGAAGCATATATTCTCTTCTAAGATGATTTTTTTAAAAAAGAAAAAAATGTTACCATTTGTCTGCCTTACTTCTGGTCTCACTAATGCACTCTGGCATTAAAAATGGCAATCTATAAATGCATAGGTACCTAAATAGTCAAGGACTACAACGCTTAATAAACTCCCTTCCTCTGGTTTCTTAATTTCAAAACCTACAGTAGTATTGTCCAATATAGCAACCATTAGTGTTACATTTATATTAAAAGTAAAACATAAAATTCACTTCCTCAGTCCTACTACTCCCATTTCGAATGTTCAGTAGTCACTGTATTATAGAACATTTCCAGCATCACAGAAGATTTTACTGGACAGAACTAAATTATTAATTTCTAACATCAGAAAATGCATCATTCACGCCTCCATAGCCTTTTATTTGTTTTTTTATAAATATGTTAACTTTTTTTACTCCAGTAGATAAGTTCAATATTATTGTTTTATGATTATTTAAATAGTAGTTCACTAACCAACATATTCCCTATGCTAAATCTGTTCTTTACCTAAAAGCACCACTATCTGAGGACATCACATTAAATATACTTTTGGTATTTTAATATTAGGTTTAAAAACATGGAAAATTAAAACTTGAACACAATCAAATCAAATCAACTATTCACTTTTTCTCCATACAGAACACAATGAAAATATATTCCTTCCTTCTTGGATATCTGCAAACAATTTGCTAGTTAATAAAAATTTTGGAAAATCTGGATTGAACAGCACAGTAAGCTTCTGGATTTGGACTTCCTCAATGAGAGAGCTTGAGCAAAGTGGGTCTGCATATATCTTTCCAATTAAATGAATGTTCACATAGCTTTTTAAAACTCAAACTGGCATAACCTCAAGTACAGTGATACTTTACCTGTTATTAGACAAGAGTATTAGAATTAATGATGTTTGAACAAATGCTCTTACTTGGATCTTTTAGTACAATCACTCATATTGATAAAAAAAATAAATTTGACAAATGCAAACATTGTACTAGACAAGGAGACCTAAAGAAACAGCATTGTGCAGCCATGGCCATTTTGTGAACAGACTTGCCCTGGCTTTGCCTAGTACAACATCCTTTGATAAGGATTGAGATAACCCCACCTTCTATCCTCGGCAGATGGAGTCAGTTTCTCTACCTTGTGTTTAATTTCAGGTCTACCTAGATATCCCCCTTTTACAGTTCCAAGCTCCTTAAATAAATTTGGGGGATGTATCTATATTGGAGAGACTGGAAAACACTTTCCTTTGTATGGAGAAATATCTGTGCTCCTAAATTCCTGTAGAAGATCAACTCAATAATTACATTAAAATGCTGAGGTAGAAATTTGGGGGATGTCCAGACAACAACAGAACAGGATACCTTATTTGGAGTTTGGACACCATTTCTAAACTAGGAAGGCAGTAACTAAAGCTCTCAAGTCTTAAAAATCTTTCACCCAAGCAACAAGTAATTTTACACCTATATCCTGAAAATTGGTGCTATTCTTGGATCTCTTTGGACAGATTTTGTCAGGAGGAAATGAGACAAGCTTCCAAGATGAAATGTAAAAAGCTGGAAGAAATTGTTTAAGGTTAAGATAATGTAGACATGTTCCTCGAAAAACTTCATTATTTTTCAGCAAAACAAAACAATCATATGCCTTTGAACCAGTTCCTGCCTCCTCTCCTATTCTCCTCACCCCTCATACCTTCCATTCCTGTAAATCTAAATTACTCTCTGCAGTATTCTAAGGTCTAAAGAGAGGTCTGAAGCCATCTTTAAACTTGATTCACATTAAACTTACTTAGCCTATAAGTTAATAGGTTACTATTTCATCTGCTGAATACTGTCTCAGTCTCAAAACTTTCTCCCCTATTTTCTTTGGAATAAAACTATAAGCTTCACACTAAGAAGTTACTATATCAATACTCAAAGTAGTCAGGCCTCCAAGTGCCCTGAATCTTGCAACTGAGGCTATTCTCAAGGCAATCCAGTGAGAGAAATAAATAACGGATTCCTCACACACATTCTTTCAATAATAGAAGCCCCTTTTCTCAGTTTCTCTTGCCAGAAACAAGGATTTCTCTTGTATCCACCACTTCCAGGATACCCTCCACTGTAGCCTGTAGCCCTGGTCCACCCTCCGAGTGAGATAAAACAAGGGGAAAAGAATGTAGTAATTTCCTTCACAGAAAACCCTACCTGGGTCCCTTTGCCCAGTCTTCTGCCCAGAAAAATAAGGTTTCTCCTGAAGATTTTATTTCCTGTGCCTTCCATCCTTAATCTGCCTGCTATTATTACCTTCTCAGGTAGTTCACTGCTTTTATTTTTGGCCAGAGGTTTTGGTTTTAATCAGTAGATTAGGCCGGAATGGCATATTCAAACTTTGTCCGTCCTCACTTTTTTTTTTTTTTTTTTTTTGGTATGCTATGTGGTAGGGTCACATTTCATTATTTCTCTATGTGAGTACCCCATTATTACAGCACCATTTGTTGAATTTTTGTTTGTTTCTTGATTGTTTGTTTTGCTTTTGCTTTTGTGTTTGTTTCGGGGGGGGAGGGGAGTGCATGGACCAGGAATCAAACCTGGGTCTCCTGCATGGTAGGCGAGAATTCTACCACTGAACCACCCTTGCATTCCCCATCCTCACTTCTTAAAACACAACATCAAACATTCAATCAAAATTGAACAAGGATTGTGGAACATGGAGAAAACATGCTTGTATTAGTTTGCTAAATGCTATCAGAATGCAATATACCAGAAACTGATCAGCTTTTAAAAAGAGAATTTATTAAGTTACAAGTTTACAGCTCTACGACCATAAGAATATCCAAACTAAGGCATCCAGAGAAAGAAATCTTGACTCAATAAAAATCAATATTTGTCACATGGAAAGGCAACATGGCTGGAATCTGCTGTTCCAGGTTCCATTACTTCCAACTTCTGATACCAGTGGTTTCCTCCCAAAGCAACTGTGGGCCTTTCTCTTAGCTCCTCCAGAGCACAACTTTGGGTTCTGGTTTGCTTAGCATCTCACATGAACTGCATCTCCAGACATCTGTGTCTAAGTGTCTCCTCTCTCTAATGGCACTCCAAGCATCTCCAAATGTCTGCGTCTCTGTTGTCTCTGAAGCAACTGTATTTTCTCCAAAATATCTCCCCTTTTAAAGGACTCCAGTGAACTAATCAAGACCCACCTTGAATGGGTGATCACATCTCCATCTAACCAAAAGGCTACACCCACAATTGGGTGTGTCATATCTCCATGGGATAATTAATCAAAAGGTCACACCACAGTAGAGTGGGTCAATCTCCATGGAACCAATCTAATCAAAGTGTTTCACTGTACAATATTGAATCAGTATTAAAGAATATGACTTTTCTGGTTACACAACATTTTCAAACCAGCACAATGCTCTACCATATTCTTCCTGCTAAATATAAATAAAAACCCTGGAAATCACATATAAAAACAAACATAAGAATATTCTGAAAGATGGAAAGAAGAAGGTACAACATGTAGGGACTCTTGGACCCAAGGCACAAGGTGCTAAATTTCCTTGCTATGCTTTTTGCCCCATATAGCCCAGACTTGGAACTAAAGAGATTGGCAACCATAAAATATCAATAAGTGTAGACAATATCATAGGGCAAAAACTTTTGATCAACTTATCTCCATGGAGATGTGACATGCCAATTGTGGGTGGGGCCTTTTGATTAGATAAAGCTGTGACCCCACCCCTTCAAGGTGGGTCTTGATTAGCTTACCAGAGTTCTTTAAAGGGGGGAAATGTTTTGAAGAAAACTCTAATGCAGATGCTTAGAGAACAGTTGCTTCAGAGTTGAGAGAGACACGGATGTTTGGAGATGCTTAGAGTGCCGACAGTGAGAGCAGATGCCTAGACATGGGCAGAACCCCACAGATGTCATCATGTACTTTCCCATGAGATGCTAAGCAAGCCAGAACTCAGAGTTGTATCCTGTAGGAACTAACTGAAAGCCCACAGATGCTTAAAGAGGAAACCACTGACATCATTAGCTGGAAGCTACAGAACCAGGAATAAGGACCAGCAGACACTGGCCACATGCCTTCACAACTGATAGAGGTGTTCCAGACAGCATCAACCTTTCTTGAGTGAAGGTAACCTCATGTTGGTGCCTAAATTTCATGGCCTTTAAAATTGTAAGTTTCAAATGGCTTATTTTAAAAGCCATTTCATTTCTGATATATTGCATTCCAGCAGCTTAACAAACTAATACACAATCCCTCCATGGTATCAATGGAAGTCGTGAAGGGAGTATTAATAAGACCCTCCTATCCCTCCTAGTCAGGGAAGGATCAGTAGAGGAATAGTGAGGAATTGGAACTAACGCTACTCAGCAGTAATGAGGAGCCCCACTCCCTAATGTGTCAACAGAGGTGAGAGTGGAAACCTGAAACTTTACTCCCAATTGGTAGTAACACCCAATTGGTGTCACCCCTTCCCCTGCTGGGGCAGTGTCATAGCCTGCTGAAACAGAAGATTTGTTAAAGATTCAAAGTCTCACATCATTATATTCTTATATCAAAATGTCCAGGTTTCAATAAAAATCACTCATCATGCCAAGATCTCAAATTAATGAAAAGACAATCAATAGGTAACAGTACTGAGATTACAGAGATGTTAGAATTATCTAGAATACTTTAAAGCAGCCATCATAAAAATGATTCAAGAAACAAGTACAAATGTGCTTGAACCAAGTAGAAAAATAAAGTGTCAGCAATGCAAAAGAAAAGCCCCAGAAAATAAATAGAAGATATAAAGAATCAAATGGAAATTTAAGAAGTGAAAAATGCAATAACCAAAAAAAAAAAGCTTCAATTAATAGGCTCAACAGCAAAATGGAGGTACAGAGGGGGAAAAGTCAATAAACTTGCAGATAGAACAATAGAAAAATACCCAATCTGCTCAGAGAGAACTGAGTGAAGAAAAAACCTAGCACAGCCATAGGGAAGTGTGAAACAATAAAAAAAAGTTAACATTTGTGTGCCAGTTTGAAACCATTGTATACCCTAGAAAAGTCATGTTCTTTAATCCTGATTCAGTATTGTAGGATCAGATCTTTTTTATTAAATTGTTTCCACAGAGATGTGACCCATCCAGTTGTGGGCAGGACCTCTGAATTAGGTGGTTTTCTCCACCCATTCAAGGTGAAGCCACTTACTGGAGTCCTTTAAGAGGAAAACATTTTGTAAAAAGCTTCAGAGCTGACACAAACAGAAATGTTTGGAGATGCAGGGAAAAAATGACCCCAGGGAAACTGTTTGAAACTAGAAGCCAATGGACCAGCAGGTACCAGCTATGATCCTTCCCAGATGACAGAGGAATTCTGGATGCCATGGGCCCTTCTTGAGTCAAGGCCTCTTTCTCTGGATTAGCTTGGACATTTTGGACATGTCTTGGTTTGAACATGTTTAGGCCATTTAACTGATAAACTTGTAACTTAATAACTTCCCTTTTAAAAGGCAGCCATTTTTGATATATTACATTCCAGCAGCATTAGCAAACCAAAACAGATTTTGGTCCTAGAAAAGTGGGGTACTGAGGTTTGTAAATACCAAACATGTTATAACAGCTTTTTATATAGTGTTTTTGTTTACTAAAGCACAAGAATACAATATACAAGAAATGCAATGGGTTTTTAAAAAGGGAATTTTTTTTAAGCTGGAAGCTTAAAGTTCTAAGGCTATAAAAATATCCAAACTAAAGCATCCAGAGAAAGATACCTTTACTCAAGAAAGAGCCAATGATACTCAGAGTTTCTCTGTCAGCTGGGAAGGCACATAGTGATGTCTGCTAGCACTCTCTTCTGGTTTCTTATTTCAAAGCGGCTTCCCTGGGGGCATTTTCCTTCTGTATCTCCAAACATCTCTGGCTGTGTGGGCTCTGTCACTTTTTCCTAAATGGTTCCCTCTTAAAGGGCTCCAGTAAGGGACCCACCATGAATGGGTAGAGACACATCTCCAGAGAAACCACCTAATCCAAAAGTCCCACTCACAATTGGGTGGGTCAGATCTTCACGGAAACAACTTAATCAGAAAGGTCCCACCATAAACAATATTGAATCAGTATTAAAGAACATGGTTTTTCTAAGGTTCACAACACTTTCAAACTGGCACACATAAATAAGGGGAAGATTCTGGAAGAACTGTGATAGGTTTGATAGAAAAGGCCCAGAATGCTTCAAAGAGATGTTGGTAGAAATATGCATGCTAAAGCTGCTCCCAGTGAGGACCTAGACAGAAATAGTGCATGTGTTATTGCAAACTGGAAGGAAGGCAATCTTTGTTTTAAAGTTGCAGAGAGCCTCACTGCCTCCCCACTGTCCTGAGGGGGTTGAATGTGTGCCCTAGAGATGGCAGAGAATCCAGGTGCTGCCCTGGTGCTTGGAAAAGACAGAGCCAAGGTAAAGACTATCTCCGAATGTGCCCCAATGTTGCAACCTCATCCCAGAATTTGGAGAGAACTGAGCCATTGTGTAAGCCATTGGAAAGGGTGGGACTGCCACTTTCTGAAGCCCTGAGGATAAATTTCAGACTTTGAAATCTGATGGAGTTTGCCCTGCTGGTTTTAAGAACCATTTGGATCCAGTGGCCCCTGTGTTCCTTCCAATTTCTCTCTATGGAAATGGGAATATTTATCCTATGACTGTCCTCCCTTTATATATTGGTAGCAGCTAATCTGTTCTTATTTTCATAGGTTAATAGCCAGAGGAAAATTTTTGCCTTAGAACAGACGAAGCCTGTAACTGACTTTAATGAGATTTTGTACTGTTTTTGGCTTTATATTGTTACTGACATATTTAAGGCTTTGTGATATTATGAGGAAATGAATTCATTTTGCATTTGGAAAGAACATGTCTTTTAGGAATCCAAATGTACCTGTTTGAAACTGTTGTTTACCCCCAGAAAAGCCATGTTCTTTGATTCTGATTCAATTTTGTAGGGTCAGATATTTTTTATTAAGTTATTTCCATGGAAATATGACCTACTCAATTGTGGGTGAGAACTTTTGATAAGGTGATTTCCATGGAGATATATCTCCAGCCATTTAAGGTGGGTCTTAAGCCACTTACTGGAGTCCTTTAAGAGGGAACCATTTTAGAAAAAGCTTCAGAGCTGACACAAACAGAGACTTCAGAGATGCAGAAAAAATATGTCCTCAGGGAAGCTGTTTGAAACTAGAAGCCAAAGGATGAGCAAATACCAGTCATGTTCCTTCCCAGCTCATAGAGTTCTTCTGGATGCCATGGGCCTTTCTTGAATCAAGGTGTCTTTCTCTGGATGTCTTAACTTGGACATCTTTATGGTCTTAAAACTGTAAACTTGTAATTTAATAAATCCCCTTTTAAAAGCCTACTCATTTCTGGTATACTGCCTTCTAGCAACATTAGCAAACTAAAACAATTTGTGTCATCAGAATCCTGGAGAAAGATGGCAGAGCGAAGAAATAATCAATTAAATAAGGACTGAAAATTTCCCAAATTTATCAAAAGACCTAACCTTATATATTCAAGAAACTCAGTGAACCTAAAAAAATGACAAACACAAAAAATCCTCATAAGATACATCATGGTCAAGGTACTAAAAACTAAGGAAAAAAAGTTTCAAAACCAATAAAAGAGAAGCAATACGATACCAATAGGGAAAAATCAATTCAAACAACAGTGGACTTCTCATCAGAAACAATGGAGGCCAAAAAATGAAGACATAACATTTTTCAAGTTCTAAAAGAAAGGAATTGTCAACCAAAAATTCTATATTCACTGAAAATATCTTTCATAAATGATAGGGAATTAAAGATATTCTCAAATGAAGAAAAACTAAGAGAATTTGTTCTGAATGGATCTAACCACCCCACCCCAAAAAAAACACGTAAGGGAAATTCTCTAAACAAAAAGAAGAGGGGAAAAAAGAACAACTTGAAACGTTATGAAGGTAGAAAACCATTGTAAGCAAAAATGTGGATAGATACAATAGGCTTTTCTTATTTTCTTGGATTTTATGTTTTATGCTGCTAGTAAAATATTAAAACACTCTTCAATGTGGCTTAATGTCTATGAAGAAAATATTGAAGTAATTATATTATAAATGGGGAAGGGTGAGGGACATAAAGGAGGGTAAGGTTACTATATTCCACTCAAATTTGTAAAATGATGACAAAAATAGACTATGATAACTTATGTAAATATAATGTGATACCTAGAGCAACTACTGAGAAAGCTATTCAAAACGATGCACTCATAGGCACTATAGATTTTTAAAAAATCTAAAAATATTCACGTAACCCACAGTAAAGCAGGAAACAGAAAAATGAAAGAGAGGAAAGAAAATGGAAGACTTAAGATATAACATATTATTAACTATATTAAATGTAAATGGTCTAAAGACACCACTTAAAAGAGACAGACTGCTAGACTAGGTTTAAAAACATGATTTAGAAATACTGTTTCCTACATGAAAAAGACTGAAAGAAAAAGGATAGAAAAAGATGTACGTACAAACAATCAAAGCAAAACAGGATTCATTATATTAATATCAAATAAGGTAGAGTCTAGAACAAAGAAAATTACAAGAGACAGAGAAGAGCTTTATATAATGTTAAATGATCAATCCACCTTTAAAACATAGAAAAATGTGTATGCAAAAACAACAGAGTTTGAAAATATGGGGAACAAAAACTAATAGAATGTAGAGGATAAATAAATAAAACCACAACTGTATTTCAATTCAATGCCCCTCTCTTAACAATGGTAGAATAATTAGACAGCAAGTATATAAAATGATTTAACATAGCAACAACCAAAAGGATCTAATTGACTTAAAAAAATTTATTTGGTGTCATGATCAGACTGTTACATTTAGCAATAAACAGCATGGGTGCAAATAAAAACTACATTAAAACCCTTTGTTGGGGGGTGCAAGAGTAGCTCAGAGGAAGAGTTCTCACTTGCTATACAGGAGACACAGGTTCAATTCCCAGCCCATGCAGCTCCTCCCACCCCCCAAAAAAAAGAATCCTCCTTAAGTTGGTGCAAGTGTAGTTCAGTAGGAGAATTCTCACCTGCCCATGCAGGAGACCCAGGTTTGTTTCCCAGACCATACAACTCCCAAAAAAACTAAAATAATTTTAAAAACTTTGTTGGAATACTTTATACTTTCCACAGAACATAAACTAAAATAATGCATTATTTTATACAATTAGTCACAACTACAGTCCTCATTTTTTTTTTTTTTTTTGCCCATACACAAGTATTGTCTAAAACATGTCTTCTTTGTAGCGGCTAAGCCCTGCCACTTTGTGCTTTGCTGACTTCACAAATCCATTGTAACCTGTAGCTTCCCTGTCACTTCTCTGGATCTCCTCTCCTGCTAAGCTTTGTTTACTGGAAGTCATTAAAGCCTTCTGCCACTACTGTAGCTACTGCTGCTGCTGGAAATAAGATAGCCACCTTGGTTTCATGGTTTGGCAAAGTATCGGCCTCTACCATCATAAGGGCCAGAGATTCTGCCTCCAATGTTTCCTCCCTTGATGGGTCCAAAATTTGAAGACCATTTGTTGTAATTGCCAAAATCACTGTAGCTGCTGCCACCTCCAAAATTTCTTCCATCATTACCATTACAAATCCATTATATCCATCCCCACTGACACCATGACCACTGAAGTTTCTCCCCATGACCAAAGTTGTCATTCCCACTAAAACCACCTCCATGACCACCACAAAAGTTTCCAGAACCACTTCAGTCTCTTTGGCTGGATGAAGCACTGGCCATCTCTTGCTTAGACAGAGCTTTCATTACTTCACAGCTGTGGCCATGCACAGTACAGTATCTGAATGACAATCTTATCCACGGTCATGGTTGTTAAAGGGTAGAAACGCAAAGCCTCTCTTCTTGCCACTGCCTCAGTCAATTATGATTTTAATCACTTCAACTTTCCCATACTGCTCAAAATAATCTCTTAGGTGATGCTCTTCAGTGTCTTCTTTAATGCCACCAATAAAGATCTTTTTCGCAGTTAAGTTAAGCCGGGCACCCAGCTTTGAGTCTTCTCTTGAGACAGCCCTCTTGGTTCCACAACTCTTCCATCCACCTTCTGTGGCCGTGCTGCATCCACCTCCTCCATAGTGGTGTGGGTGACAAACCCAAAGCCTCTGGAGCACTTGGTGTTTGGATCTCTCATCGCCACACAGTCCGTAAGTGCTCCCCATTGCTCAAAATGGCTCCTCAGACTCTCATCGGCTATTTCAAAGCTTAACGTTCTGATGAAGACCTTCCGCAGCAGTTCAGGCCATTTAGGAGACTCTGACTTAGACTTGACAGCACTAGGAGGAAAGATTTCAAGGATGCTTCCTCAGCAGTGCCCACTGGCAGAAAGCTCTAATTGACATTTACTGAACACTCCACCCAACAACAGAATACCCATTCTTTTCAGGTAACCAAGAAGCATATACACAAAGAGAAGACATCCCGGACCATAAAACAAGCCTCAACAAATCTATGATTGAAATCATACAGCGTGTGCTCCCTAGCCACAATGTCATGATCTAGAACAGGAATCAGCAAACATTTTCCATAAAGGACCAGATAGTAAATATTTTGGGCTTTTGGAATTCACCTATGGTCTCTGTTACATATTCTTCTTTCTGTTTTTTTAAAACCCTTTAAAAATGTGTATTTTTCAATTTGGGTCATAGCAAAATGAAACAGGCTGTGACGTGTATATTGCCATCCCTTGGACTAGAATATTCACTTCAGAAATATTTGTAAGAGCCATAAACTGAAAGAGTACCTTAAGTCCCATCAACTCTAAAACAAATAAGTTATCTATAGTATATGGAATATTTACACAATGGAAATCCATACATTAATAAGAATGTGATCTACAGTTATATCCAAAAGATAGGTAAATTCAAGCCATAATGTTGAATGAAAGAACTCAGACACAAAGTACATAATATATAATTTCATTTATATAAGTTACAGAAGCAAGCAAAATAAAAAGGATAATGGTTCATTAAAGATGTGTGGGGAAGAAAGATTGGAAAGGAGCAAAAGTGGTGCTTGTAAAGCACTATTAATATTTTCTGTATTTGAGTGCAGGTTATAAATGGGTCTGTTTTGGTAAAAAATGCATTGAGCTCTAAATTTATATGTGAACCTTTAGGTATTTGTATTATAAATAACAAGATAAGAGCAAGCAAAGACAACTTAGGTACACTCTGGTAAAAACTATTAAAAACCAAAGAGAAAATCTTAAAAGCAGCTACAGAAAAAGGCACTCTACTTTAAAGGAGAAAAACCTGACAGCAAATTTCTCAACAGAAGCAGTAGCAACCACATATAATGGATTAGGATCATTAAAGTGCTAAAATGAATTCCCATTTAAAATTGTATACCTAGTAAAAATACCCTTCAAAGGCCTTGCAAAATAAAGACATTTTCAAACAAATTAAAACAGAGGAATGCTTCATCACCTGCTGACTTGATACTCAGGCAGTTCTTCAGGCAGAAGGTACATAATAATGCGAGGCAGAAGTAGAGAAAAGGAGGAAGTAATGAAGAATAAAGGTAAATGGATTGGTAAATATAAATGAATATTGACTTCGTATCATCATCATCTTCTTCACTATCATTGTTTCCCTGAAATTTCATCATATATGTTTATTCGAAATGCATGGCCAAAATAATGCAAAGGGCAGAGGGCTGTAAGTGCCATTAACGTTTTCTAATATCCCACATCATTGGAAAAAGAGTGAAACAATGATGTCTTAGACTGTAATAAACTTATTGCACACGTTATCTCTAAAGTAACCCCTAAAAGAATAGTTGTTAAATGAATAATGCATAAATGATATCTTATGAAAGGAAAATGAAATAATATAAATTTTATCCTAAAAAAAGTCTGCTTAAGTGATTAAAGGAAGTCATTAAAAAATTGATTCAGTAATATTTTCCCTAACAGCACTTCTGAAAGTTTATATTTCCAAAATTCTTAACTGTAAATTTTACTTTCCTATCATGGGAGAAATGAACAAAACCTTCACATGTGTTGAAAAACTGAAGAGAAAAAGGAAGGAAGCAAGAAAGGGAGGGAGGAAGAGATCCCAATATTTGGAAGATTTCAACAATTAGCAATTTATACTGAAACAAGAGGAAAAGATTTTAGTCTTGGAAGTCTCCTGATCAGAGTTCACGTAAAATTGGTCAAAGATACTGGCATCCTCTGTGTGCACACATTATGTATGCATAATTCCATTTCAAGCGTTTTTCTTCAGAGTCCCTAATGCTCTCCCAGTTTTATGAGCATGAAGTAAATATTGGAGAGATTGTCCCCATTTCCTCCCTGCTACTTATCTACCCTTCTCCATATAAATGCCAGTGTTGCCCAGCTGACACTCAAAGAGGAAAGCAATCAATAACTTTCTTTTTTTTTCACTGGGTAATAAAAATTCTCTGGGTAATCTTCAGTGAAAGGTGTTTTGATGCTCAAGTTCAACAACTTCCAGAAAAAAAATTCCCCCATACTGCGTGTGTGTGTGTGTGTGTGTGTGTGTGTGAGTGTGTGTGTGTGCAAACACATGTGTAGGATTTAAGTGTCTGGACTATCACCCATAGCCCTTGGAATAAGACAACTCGGGTCAACATCAGGTTTTCAATAACTGTCAATATCAATAATTTCTAAGAGGAAAAGAGTTTCGTTTCTCAATCTCAGACACCACAGAGTGAACTGAGGCTTAGCTGGACAAAAGAAAGTGGTCTTGGAAAGAGCTCTGCTTCCTGTCTAGGAATTAACTTCTTTATTCTGGCATCAGCAAAAAGTAGATTAGCACTAATTGAAGAAGTCTATCTGTAATCCTGGGGCCACTGCTTTCCTATCTTTCTCATCACACACTTTCTCGTCTTCTGAACTGAGCAGATACATGCAGAGATCAAACACGAAGTCCGTTGATCAAATGGCTGTCATTCTACTGCTCAGATGATTTTCTCCCTCTCTGCCGAAGAGCTGATATGATTTCACTGTCAGACGTGGAAAGCAAGTCTTTGAAGATGCCCATCAATTGCCTACATGAGGTCTGCCAGGCAAGAGTGCTGCCCTCTGGAAGGAAGCAGAAACTTCCAGAGTTTAATATAAAAAGCAGTGAGACCCTGAGCATTGAGCAAAGTTGCACTGCTATCTGAATCTCAAGCCTGGATCTTCATAAAATGTGGAAATTTAGGAAAGTGGTTTCTGCAAAAAAAAAAAAAATTCCTTTATTCCCAAAAAACAGACTAATGACTCATTAAACTCAGTGCTCTTTATGGGGTACAGAGAGGTTCCCTATGAATTTAAATGTTATCCTTAGAGATTTTTAGGGTACTAGAGACTTACTAAGATTCTTTGGTAGCTTATTTGAAGTAAAAGCTATAAAAATATCAAATGTTTCTTTTCTCAACTGTATAGAAGGCAAATCTACATTTATGATGAGTCATTAGATATGGCAATGGAAATACTAAAGTGGTCTAGAGACATCTCAACAGCTAGATGATTCATCTTACCATTTCTTAACAGGGAAGGCTAATTAAGAGCTGCCTCCAATAGTTTATCCAAACAAATCTCATTTTAGCTCAGCTGCTGATTCATCAAATACATTTCTTGCTGTGTATAGGGACTTTCTGCCTAGCAAAGTGAAGTTTAGTTTAGTTCAGATTGTCATGTTTTCTTCCTTTTATGCTCTCCTAAAGGTCCCATAGAGAATAAATCCACTCCCCTTGCCCTTTTCCTTTTTTTTACTCCCTTACAGACCCAACAGGGAGGCAAATATCTGTGATCCGTATCAACCTTATAAAAGTTTAGGGAAAATGTAATGGATGTAATTTTTAAAAACAGATAAATGATAACTTCCAAACCAATTGGGACACAGATATCAAAAATTAAAAATAATGGGCCAATTAGGTGTTTCAGTTTGCTCAAGCTGCTAGAATGTGATATATCAGAAATCAATTGGTTTTTAACTATGGGGATTTATTAATTTACAATTTACAGATCTTAGGCCATGAAAATGTCCAAATTAAGGCATCAACAGGATGATACTGGGCTCTGAAGAGAGGCTCCTGGCATTCGGGACACCTCTGCACATGACCAGTGTCTGCTGGTCCTTTGCTCCTGGGTTTCATTGCCTTCAGTTTCTGGTTCCAGTGGGCTTTCTCTCTGAGCTTCTGTGAGTCCTCTCTTAGCTTCTCCAGGGCTTTTTCTCTGAGCTCTCTGGGCTTTTTCTGAGCCCTTTATTCTCTCTTACAAGTCTTCAGGTAAAAGGATTAAGACCCACCTTGAAAGGAGTGAGTCGCTTCTCAGTTGAAATAACCTAATCAAAAGGTCCCACCCACAATAGGTCTGCACCCTTAGGGATGGGTTAAAAGAACACGGCCATGTTCCTCCATGTGTGGAACACCTGAGTCCAATTCCTGGACCATACACCCCCCCAAAAAAAAAAAGAACATGGCCTTTTCAGGAGTACATAATAGCATCAAACTACCACAGCAGGGGAAATACTACTGGTTTCTTTTGAGATGATTATAGGTCAATAGATAGATTACTTGTTCAGAAAATGTTTAAGGATTTTTGGTTGCTTAAGAATAAATTAGAGTAGCATGCATGCTTCATCAAAGTAAAATTTCAGATGATTACCTGGAAAAGTATTACATACCTACTAAGTGAAAAGAAAATCTCTATATATTGAAGAATTATAAATTCTCTTCTTTCTGCTATATATTAATAGAATATATGTAAATCAAACTAAATACCTAACAATAGAGGAAGAAATTTGTATAATATAGATTCTAATTATATATACATAGTCTCTACACATATTACCATAATTTATTTAGAAGTAAACTATGCATGTAAATAATTGGAAGAGGTTTTCATGGCATTGAAAATATCAATGAAAAAGAAATATATAGTTAGATATCACATGTGGCCTATTTGTAATATCTATATTATGTACATATATCATAAAGAGAAGATTAGAATATTATGTATGAAATTATTCTCATTGATCTTCTCTGGATAGTAACCTTTTTTTTGTTTCTAATAATTTACAGTACTTTTACTTTTGTTAAAAGCAAACATTATTTCCCTAATTAGGAACAAAGATTTCAAAAAGACTTTGAAAACTTTGCTGAAGTAACTTTGATTGGCAAAGAAACGTAGTTCAATGTGTTCCTATTTCTTGAAGGATTTGTTTATTCTGTTTCAGATTCAGACAAATGATAATCATTTGCATTTTTAAATATCCTTTTTCAGTGTTTTACATTGTATTTAGTTTTAAACTATTTCGATGTGTGTTAGCTCCTATTCAGTTTCCCACAAAGTACCAACATCTGAGAAGAAAAGAAAAAGTATCAATTTCAAAACACCTGTACTGGATACTCCCATGATTTACATGAGAGTTAATTATTGGAATCAAAGAAATAAGTATGATTTATTTCATTTTGTTTAATTCAATAAGCCTATTACCTAGAAATAAAGACATAGTATACATATAATTGCAAACATGTCCAGGGATGATAGGGTTCCAGGTAACTCTACACTTACAGTATGAAAAAAAGTTTTCTCCAGTTGGATTTTTTTCATGAAATATGCACATTTAAATTATATTTACACGGCCAATGTGCTCCTGAATTATGGTTTGGTTTCCCAACCAGTGATAAGCAGAGGAACATGTCTTAGTACCTTCTAGTACATTCTCACAGAAAATCTTACATATGTTTTAACATACAGGAACAGCAAAACAATGAATGACCACTGTCTTAGTTTTCCAGGTCTGCTATGTCAAATACCACACAAGGGTTGGCTTAAATAACAGGAATTTATTGTCTCATGGTTTTGGAGGATAGAAGTCCAAAATCAAGGTCTCAATGGGCCATGCTTTCTCCCAGAGCCTATTCACTCCGGTGATGACTTGTGCAGTTCTTGGGGTTCCTTGGCTTGCATCTCTGCCTCCATCACATGTTGACTTGTCTCCTTGGTCTTTTCCTGTGGCTTTCTCTGACCGGCTGGGTTTAAATTTCTTCTGCCTAATAAGGACTCCATTCATTTGGTTTAAGGCCCACCCTGATTCAATACGGCCTCACCTAAATAAGATCTTCAAATGAGTTCACAAATGAGTTCACACCTTAAATAATGATAAGATCTTAAAAGGTCCTATTTACAAATGGTTTTTCACCCACAAGACTGTGGGTTAGGACTTGAAAATGCCTTCTATGGGAGATGCATTTAAATTCCCAACAACCAAACTATCACTCTGAAGACAGCCACCTCTTTTTCAATAACCAAACATAAAATGTGTTTTATCTCAAAAAATAGAACTCTTCTTGGATGCTTTTCCAGCTACACATTTATTGAATAGCATCTAGGTATGTGCCAGCCACTATTGCTGGTGTAGCTGCTTATGGTAAATTGTTTTATCCCTTTAACATGTCATTTGCAAGCACATTGACACTATTTACAAGGAACTTGGGGTTTAATTAGCATCTAAAAATCTCAGATTCTCATAATTGTATATCGGCAGAATATTATCCATGGTTAATTTGCATATTGTTCCTATTGTCCCTAAAATATGGGCACAACTGACAATAACTACATTATGCCACATGATGGTGCATGCCAAACTGTGAGCAAAATTACTCAGAGCTGACCGAAGTTGGCACTGAAGCCTTTTTGGGTAATGTTGAACCACTGGACAGTTTAACATCCTTTAATTTCATGCCCACTGAATTTCTCTTCGGAACTTGCCTCCTGCCCAAGCCCTTGCAGTTTTCCCTGGTTCTGTTGCCTGGTTCTGTCATCTTGGGTCTAAGGTGTCTTTTAGCAAAATCACACTTCAGAGGTTCAAAGGACTCATGGCTTATCTATCAGGCCAATTCCATTTTGAATATAAAAAATCTTGTGCAGTCTGGTCAAATTGGCTTTTTTTTTTTTGGACATGGCAGGCTCCAGGAAATGAACAAATTAGCTTTTTTCTCCCTCCCAAGAGGTCAGTAGCACAATGGCCAAAGCTTCTTCCATTTTGAGGTTTTGAACATCACCTTCCTTTCAAGTAATAATCCTTTCACTGAAATTCTCTCAGGGTCATTGACAATTTCTATTGAAAATGCTCTCTCTAGCCATATGTTCCTCTTTTATTATGAATAAAACAATTATCCAAATTTCAACCCTAAGCAATTTTCATACTTCTCCAGAAATTTCATCCTGCAACTCTGTGTGACATGATAAAAAAAAAAATCAACCAAGATTCTGCAGGGAAAAATTTATTCCACAATGGAGCACTACACATTATATATAGTGCACTCCTCCACATTACCTATTTCTGATTCTATGGGAGCTATTTTACAACTCTGAATTGTAGATAAGTAATAGCATTGCAAAATAATTCTTGACTATAGAAATGCAAATTGTGCTGTCCAGTAGAAAGTCAATTGATTTCCTTCCCCCATTCTGGAGAAGTCAGATTTCCCCTTTGAACCTGTTAAACATCTATCTCATTGATTAATAAGTTAAATAAAATCTTTCATACCTATTCATTTTATCTGTATGGGAGCCACAATTTTACCTTTTTTGGTGGGGGGGGGAAATTATCATTTAACAACTGTGAATGAGCAAATAAAAGCTTAGCTGGGGTGTGGCTCAAGGAAGTTATACAAATGAGATGAGGAAGGACATACCCAGCAAGAAGCAATCAAGAGTCATGTTCATTCATGCTTTTCCTAGCAGAAACATGCCACAATTTGGAAGGAATAAAAAAGAACAGTTTCCTCTAAAAGGAACATCACTCATATTCAAATTAGAGAATCTTAATAGACATGATCAAAAGGTGAGGTGATAGCTACTGTAGAAACAGACCATATCATTTCATTTGTTATTTAACTAAATTTTAAGTTAACAAAGGTGTTTTCATTGCCTCATTTTAATTCCCAGAAGCACTAATATTTATTTTTCAGATGAGTTAACTAAGAGCTAAAAAGTAAAGTCACTGTGAATGAGGCCAATTCCCCCGGTGTATATATAACCATGTTTCACTAGATATTAAGAAATCATTTGGTCCAATTGATTCCCAATATAAGAACTCTCTGTAACAACCTGCTGGTTGACCAGCAAGCCTTTTCCAGAGTCCTTTCAGACACAGAGAATTCACCCTTGTAAAAATAGAAGGCAGGCATGATTTGGTCTGTGGATTGCATTTTGCCAATACCTGCATATGGCAAGATTAAAATGAAGAAAAGATATATTAATTTATTAGGCAAATATTAATTGATCCTATACTATGTACCAGGCAACAATTCAAGATTCTGCAGACACAGAAGAGGGAAAAGACAAGAAAATCCCCCTGCTTTTGTGGAGCTTATATTGCAATGGCATAAAGACAGATGTAAAATAAATGAAGTGACAGGACCCTATGAGGAAAAGAAAGCAAAGAAGGAGAAAGTAACTGGGGAAAGAGGTTGGCAGATGATCTTTTAAGTAGTTATTTGGAAGACAAACCCTAAGAAGACTCCTCCGGTGAGTCATGGCCTTGACTCTTAACTGTGAAGCATGTCTGACTTGCTTCTAATCACAGGATATGGCAAAGATGATGGTACAGGTACTCCCTTAATTATACTGCATTATGACTCTGTTCTAGCAGGTTGGAGTGAGAAAACTACTCCACTGCCCTTGAAAAATTAAACAGACCTATTATGAGCGTCTCATGGAGAGGGCCACATGAATGCAATGCAGGCAGCCTCTGGGACCTGATGGTTGCCTCCAGCTAACAGCTAGGGACCCTTGGCCATACATTTGCAAAGAAATGAGTTCTGCCTACAGCTAGAATGAGCTTGGAAGTGGGTTCTTTCCCATTCAAGCCTCCAGATGAGAACCTGGTCCAACCAACACCTCACATGAAGTCTTGTAAAACACTAAGCAGAGGACCCAGATGAGCCAGTCCCTTCTGATCCAGGGAAGTAGTGAAATAGCCTTTGTTGTTAAGCTGCTAAATTTGTATAAAATGTTATACAGCAATAGGGAACTAATAAGTGAACTTGAAAGACCTCACACAACAAATGCCATTTAATCAAAGACCTAAGAAAGCGATAGAATAATACAGATTTGGGTTGGAAGAACATTCCAAAGAACAGAAGAACAAGCTCAAATTTCCTGGGTTAAGAGCATTCCCATAATGTCTGAGGAACTGCTAGAAGGTCAGTGCAGCTAGAGGAGAAAGAGTAGAGCAAATGGAGTGGGTGGGTGGTAACTGATAGAAGATTAAGGGCAGAGAGGAAATAGAAGGTCACTGTAGGGACATTAGCTTATACTCTGGGTAAAATGGGAAGCTGGAGGATTTTGAACAGAGAAGTTATGTGAAGGGACTTATGATTTAAAGTAGGGGTTGTCCATATTTTTTTTTCATATTTTTGTATACCCTGAGAGACTAGAAAAATTTTCATACTTTTTAATGACTGAAAAAAGAAAAATAACAATATTCTATGACATGAGAAAATTATACAAAATTCAAATTTTATGCCCGTAAATATAGTTTAAATGGAACACAGCCATACTTATTCATTTATGTGTTGCCTGTGGTTGCTTTCATGCTACTACAGCAGAGCTGAGTAGGTGCAATAGAGACAGTATAGCACACAAAGACAAAAATATTTACTATGTCGCCAAGGATAGCTGGCTGTTCTGTTGGGAACAGTGGGTGGGAGTGGAAGCTATGGGAAGGGGAGAAAAGTTGGGAAACTGATGGGGCATTCTAGGTAAGAAATACTGTGCTTTAGTCCAGGAAGTATATATGGTAGCCCAGCAGTAAATGTAGCAAAAAGTGATTGGAGTCTGGCTACATGCTGAAGGCAGAACTGATATTTCCTGATGGTTTATATGTAGATTGTAAAAGAGAAGAGTTGAGTATTATTCCAAGGTATTGAGTCTACATAAGTGGAAGGATGGAGTTAACATGATCTGAACACATGGGAGGAGCAGACTTACCGGAAAATACCAGAAGCTCAGATTTGAAGATGATAAGATTAGCATTTCTATTTTCAAACAGATAGAAATGATGAGAAGGTAATCGGATATAGGAGTCCAGAGATCAGAATATAAGTCCAGGTTAAAGCTGTAAATTTGAGGTCAGCAACATAGAAAGAGGATCTTAAGTTCCAAGACTGGAGGAAGTCATCAAAGGAGAGACTACAGACACAAAAAAAGGAACAGGTTCAAAGATTGAGTCCTGGGAGCCTCCAAAATTAAAAAGTCTGTAAAAAGAGGGACTAGCAAAAGATACTGAGAAGGAATGTGGTAGAAAACCCAGAAGAATGTGGAACTCTGTTAAGCCAAGTAAAGAAAGTATTTCAAGGAGGGAGTGATCAAGTGTTAAATAACTGCTAAGAAGGTAAGTAAGCAGAGTACAGATAAGTAAGACCATGGGACTTGGCAACCTAGGAATCATTGGATTTGTTGAATAAAGAAGCTCTGATAATATTGGGGATAGAAGCTCAATATGAATCCTTCAGGGGAAGATAGGAAAACAGAATTTGGAAACACTAATTATGTTATGAAATGAAATTTGACTGGAAAGGCAATTAATTTTGCTTTTAACAAAATGCACAGATTTGGCCAGAATAAGCTCATTTTTAATCTAAAAGAGGAAAGTTTCACTGAGAGGCACCATACTGCTAGAGCTACGCAGGAAATGAGTAACCAGCATAGGTCATTTAGAGTTTTCTAATTAAAGAAACTAATAGTAAGTGCATGCTAATTTGCAAAATCTAAGGGGAAAACAAATAGAATAGCAGAAATATCCTTAATCTGTTTAATCTGTGAGGTAAAATGGAAAAGTAGTGAGTGAATGGGTTCTTGACAACTTTTGAAGTGAAGCGGACAAGAGAGTTGACTGCAGAGAAGTGAGTACTTCTTCCCTGGAAACCACAGGGCTAGATGAGAAGGTAAATATAGATCAGGGTTCTCAACCTCAGCACTATTGAGATCTTTAGCTGAATAATTCTTTGTTGTTGGAGGTTATTCTGTATTTCATAGGATATTTAGCAGTATCTCTGACCTCTACTCACTAACTGACCATGGTAACACCACTCCCTCTAATCATGACAACTAAAACATCTCCATACTTTGCCAAATATCCCTTGGGGTACAATCATCCTGTCTGATAACCACAGACGTAGAGATATTTTGAAGCAGAGAGAATTTCACCAGGAGTGGTCTCAGCTCTCCAAGGAATGGCAATGGCAATGGCAGCAGCATACAAAGCATGAAAATGGACAGGGTGATTAAGAAAAAAGAATCTCTGGAAGGAATACTCAATAACAACAGACAGTGGTACCTTTGTTCAGTGTCAGCTTAGCTCTCTGGAAGTATGGTGACCAGAATCCACTTCCCTGCACAGTTCTGGATTTATGTGGGCCTCAAGAGATATTTTACATGAGATTTGGAAGGTGGGAGTGAATCAGCTGCCAGGTTCCTTTCACACTCAGAAGACTGGTGCAGCTCATGCACTTTGTCATTGATCTGCTTGTAGACCTGGGAGTAAGGTAGCAACCAGGCCACTACCATGGCTCCCCCAGAGACATCTGGATCCCCTCCCTTCAGTTTCTCCAATGCCTGGCCAGATTTCTCTCTTGGTCTGCATTGATGGATACCAGTTGCTCCTACAGGTCGTTCACCTCATTGAAGTTGAAGGGCTGAAAGCAGTGAGTTCCATTTAATCCTTGAGGGTTCCAGCCTATCCTTGCAGGTTCCAGTTTGTCCTTTTTCCCTTCCTACTTAATGCCCACCTTTCTTCCCAAATGACAGCCCCGACTTCCTGCTGCAGCATCAAATGCAAAAACAATAACTGTACATTAACCCTTTATCCAGATTTCTCAATTGTGTAACATCAAAACCCTACAACAGATCTCTCATTCTAAATCATTTATCTACTCCTGCCTATACGTTAAGTACAACACCACCATAAATTTTGTTTTAGTATTCTTATTTTGTAGGGGAAGGCACTGAGACTCAAATGCTAACTCTAACAAGGTCTTTCATTTAGTAAGTGGCAGTATGGAGTTTGAACATACCTTCTCTTAAAAATCTCTTCTTTCACTTTACCAATCTACAGTGCTGTCAGTCAGTAGCTACATAAGGGAAGGGAAGTAGAACATTAATTTGTTGACCTTGACCTATTGATAAAATGACTGTATATTGTACTCTTATAATAGTGGCAAGTGAAAAAGCTCTTTTCAAGAGAGCATTTAATGATGTCTTAGAGGTAGGAGGCACAAAATTGAAAGATAAAATTAATTTGCTCTTACAATTTAAAATTAGAAGAGTTTTAGTTTTCCATTTTCTACAACTGTATCACGTTTATGAGCCACTAACATTTGGTGGAAGCAGATGTTCTGGAAGTTTAGAAGGGACCTTAATCAGCCCATCAGCAATTCAGTTTAATCAGGACTAGGAAAGAATGATCGGGGGTTTTATTGCTATTATTTGTACAACAGTCACTTCACCGGCTCTCCTTTTCCTGGCTCTTCCCCTCATAAGCAGGTCTTTTTCCCTCATAAGCAGGTCTATTTTCTCTTAGAGTTACTGTTACAGTAACAGCAGCAGCAGCGTCCACAACACACAAGGACTGTGACAATAGGCTGTAATCACAAATACCACAAACTGGTTTTGGTTTTAACAACAGGAATTTACTGGCTCACAGTTTCCAAGTCCAGATGTCCAAATCAAGGCATTGGCTAGAAGGCTTGCTTCCTTCTAACATTAACAGCATCCTAGCTGGCCAGCAGTCCTTGGATTCATTTGGCTTTCCCATCACTTGACCATGTCCTCACCTTCCTTTTCCAAGTTCAGTTGACTTCTGCTTCTGGCTCCTCCCCATGGCTTTTCTCTCCATACCTGAATTTCTTCTGCTTATTAAGGACTCTTAGAATTCAGATAAAAGCCCAACTTCATTCAGCTGGGCCATACCTTAAGTAAAATAACATTTTCAATAGATCCTATTTTCAGTATGCATAGGTATGCAGACCCAGACCAAGATTATGCCTAAACTGAGGTACGTAATGCAATCCATCCCAGATGCGGATAAAAGCAAGTGTTGGTTTTCACTTGTTGGTTGTTAAAAGCAGCATAACTATGGTGGCATTGGTGGAAATGTATTAACTTCTCTGGGTGAACAATCTTATGCCTACATAGCTCTATCTACTAGAGAGTAAAAACTACTGAGGGATGAAGATAAAATCTATGAATTACTTTTCAAAAAGTCTACAATTATAGAATGCCAACTATGGATGGGATTTTTTTTCAGGCCACTAACCCATCCACACTTCAAATTGATGAATCTATTCTAACACTAGCCCAGTAGTCATCCAAGTTCTTCTTGAGAACGGCAAAGTGAAAGAGCCTTAACCAACTCAAAATAAAGCCCATGGGGCGGGCAAAGGTGGCTCAGTGGCAGAGTTCTCATCTGCCATGCAGTAGACCCGGGTTCATTTCCCAGTGCCTGCCCACATTAAAAAGAAAGCCCATGCCATCCTCTGACAGCTAAGTTAGAAAGTTAGGATGCACTACTTACATTGAGCTAGTATGAGCATGACTCGAGGGTCTTGGAAGAGGCATTCTGCATCATTTAGAGTATGTCTCCTCTAACCAGTATACACCATATTCACTATTTAAATATTTGCTTTGTTGTTATAATAATGGCAATAATAACAGGGGCAATTTTTTTTCTTTTTTATTAATTAAAAAAATTAACAACAAACAAACAAAACAATAAGATATCATTCCATTCTACATATATAATCAGTAATTCTTAATATCATCACATAGTTGCATATTCATCATTTCTTAGAACATTTGCATCGATTTAGAAAAAGAAATAAAAAGGCAACAGAAAAAGAAATAAAACGATAATAGAGAAAAAAAAAAAGATTATACATACCATACCCCTTACCCCTCGCTTTCATTTACCACTAGCATTTCAAACTAAATTTATTTTAACATTTGTTCCCCCTATTATTTATTTTTATTCCATATATTCTACTCTTTTGTTGATATGGTAGATAAAAGTAGCATCAGACACAAGGTTTTCACATTCACACAGTCACATTGTGAAAGCTAAATCATTGTTCAATCATCATCAAGAAACATGGCTACTGGAACACAGCTCTACATTTTCAGGCAGTTCCCTCCAGCCTCTCCGCTACATCTTGAACAACAAAGTGATATCTACTTAATGCGTAAGAATAACCTCCAGGATAACCTTTCGACTCTGTTTGGAATCTCTCAGCCATTGACACTTAGTCTCATTTCACTCTTCTCCCTTTTGGTCAAGAAGATTCTCTCAATCCCTTGATGTTAATTCTCAGCTCATTCTAGAGTTTTTCTCAGTCAATAGGGGCAATATTAAGCATCTACTTTCTAAAACAATTTGCTCCAAGTTGGAGCAAAGTTGATTAAGTTGATTATTGGAAGGATTATTAGAACCATAGGTGATTTTTCCCTTTGGTCCTGTGTGTGTGTGTGTGTGTGTGTGTGTGTGTGTGTGTAAATTATTTTTCATTTTCTACCCATGTTAGCCCTATGGTCATATGAGCTCAAGACAGTAATTAATTTATAAATTGTTCTGAAAAGCATCTTTTCTATGCTTTCCACAAAAAATTATTTGCTTAAGCAAAGTTGTCTTCTTAAAGTTATGATCAATATAGAGACAGGTTTTTTACCTTATAAAAAGCTTAGTATTTGTACGCATATTAAGATCACAATTTTATTGTCTGAGAGCATTAAATTTAAAATGGAATATTTTCATTAAAATTAGGGAAAATAGTACATAAATCATCAAGTTAGCTATTGCATATTACCTACAAATTGCTGATACCTGTTATTATTTCTCTTTTAACAGCTGGAGAAATCAAGTCATGAACAGTGTCACTCTTTTTAACCTCCCACAGCCATCTGCCAAAAATAGAAGGGAGGGCTTATGATGGACAGTCTTCTATTTATTCTGGAATGCTTTATATCCACCTCATCAGAAGTGGATTCCATAAGGGAAAGCAGGTAGTGCAGATAGGGACAATATAAATAATAAGGGGGGTGGGAACCAGACATGGACAAATTGGGTTAACATGAAGAATTTATCAGGATCAAGAATTTATTCATTAGCCTAGTTTCTCAGTAACCAAATTAGTATCTGGCCTCTAAATTAATCTGCTTTTAGGATTTCTGTGTTCTTATCAGTTATAGGTAAAATCTGTTTAATAAGCAAATCAAGGAAGGGTTGCTTCTTTCATATAAGAGAGTGGAAAAGATCTAGAGGAGAAAAATCTAGAAATAAAAGGAAACAAAGTTTGATAATTCAACATTATATGCCAGAATTCTATGGGAAAAAATGCAATTTAGTAGGATTCGATAAATAATTTTTTAGTTAAATTATTTGATAAAATTAAACTGTATGCTGGGTTTTTAAATCAAAGTGAATATATTGTAGTAATTGGGAAAATGAGAAACAATAAATGAGTACTACTTGGAACATAGTTAATGTGTCTGAGTTAGCCCAAGACATGTTTGTGAGGGGGAGAAATATCTAGTAGATGCAAGTTGCAAATTATAGTTTAATAGTTTCATATACAATGATAGAATAATTGTAATCTCATTTTTCTTCTGAATGCTCAAATTTGCCCTATTTTCCTCCAATGATTTCTATTTCAAAACTGCATATTGATCTTTACTGTGCATTATTTTTCCTTAAATTAAAGACTATTTGTACACTGGAGGTGGGAGAGCCAAAACCCGCTTGAAGACTAATCCAAATTCTGGTGAAATCATCTGGTCTTTCATCCATACATCATTTCATCTGCAAAATAACCCTGGGGAATTTTTTGCCTTGAACATTTAGGAATTGGTAAGCCACTGCATGTATATTTATCCCTTTTACTTTTCCTTCTTGCTCGATCTTTGTTTCTGCCATGGGTCATTTCACAGATAATTAATTCTTCATTTTCCAAGCAAGAAGAAAGGCAAAATAAATGTAAGCTATTCTAGAAGCTCTAAAGGAGAAAAAAAATGGAAAAGGACCAAACAGGTGCTCCAAATGTCAGTGCCACCTGACCCCAACCCCATCAGCTTCCTTCAGGCCTGCCTCTAGGTATGAGAAAACTTTGACCTGCAACTCTGCCTCTGCCCCATGCAGAGACAGAGCCAATTTTGCCAAGCCTGGTTGTATATGCAGAAATTAATGTACCAGCAGCACACTTATGAAGTTGCCAATTAGTTGCATCCCCAATCCAAGTAAACCTTGGAAATAACATATTTACTGAGCATTCCCTCTATTCTCTCCAAACTGATTTCTTCTAAAAGATGTGCCTTTGTCTTCTTTTGCTGATTGGTAATTGAGTGTCCCTGCAGGGTCCAGAGCCCTCCATGCTCTTTGTCCTCAAGCAAATAGATTTCCAACAATCTACCTAGCCAGCTCCCAATCCTGCCATTGCCTACCTCCTTCTCCCAGGGACCAGAATCTGCACTGTAACTTCAGACACTATTTCAGAAAGGACTACTCTGTTGTCTTGGGGACTCTGTTTTCATCATCCATTTACTATGGAATAATTTCACCACCTAGAAATCTAGACAAGGCAGTCACATGGAATGCCATATCCGGCCAGGATATTGGTATCTTCAGCCCTTCTTCCCAAGGTTTTAGAGACTTGGTCACTTTCTTTGAAGGAAACTTAGCCTTCAGCTTGTTCTAGCAACTGCCCCCTGCCCTTTCCCAGTTCTTTCTTCACCCATCTCTGGCCAACATACAAAGACTATAACATCTTAAAAGTGAAAAGCTAAGGAATTTAATCTTTTTGTCACCATTTCTCATTCCAGGTAGTCAAGATTTATTAGCAATTATAGATAGCTGAGAAGTGATGTTAGATTTCTCTACAATAAATTTCTTTTTAGCAAGGTTAAAAGAAGATGCAATAAAACTGTTTACAAAATATTGAGCTAGCCTCCCAGTGCTTCTATGAATGCTTTGAGGAAGGCAAAGGACTGGATGGAGAAACTGCTAACCAAAAAGAATGTGCTAACTGAACATCAATCCTTTACTTCACCCTGCGTTAAGGAACCTAGGGATACCAAAATAATAATAATAATAATAGTAATGAGACAATGGGTCACTGTCACTCTGTCTTAATCATTGCTTCATCTCCATTACCTATGACAGCACACTGCATAACATTAGTTAAATAAAGTTATTAGACAAATAATCGGATCTTCCGTCATTTGAAAAGGACATTTATAGGAAATCAAGATGTCAGAAATCTGAATAAATATCAGTTATAGGGAAAAAGTGCCAAAACAGTGAGGTTATATTTATAAAAATATGATAGAATTTAAGAGAAAAGAATGTAGACAGAAGTTGGTTAATACTTCATAAAGAATTGAGAACTAATTTGGCCTTAAATTTTGGGCAATGCTTAGCATCAGGTAAGGAAAGGGACATCCTGGCAGTGGGAACAGAATGCATGAAGACCTAGAAACTATGAGGGATATGGGCCAGTGCTCTGAAAGGCTCTGTCCCTCGGAGGGGGAATGTGTGGGCAGTACGGTTAGGTGGATGAGCTGGGGCCAGAACCTGGAGACCATTAAAACCCACGCTGAAGAGGTCTCAGAAAATTACTGGGCAAGTTTGAGCCTAATCAAGCAGGGTGTTTTTTTCTGTGTCAGGACATAACTTCCTCTACATTTCACTAAGTCCATTTATCCAAAAGACACGTATTTCTCATGTTCTTTGTTACTTTTAAGACCCCAGGTTAGGCAGGGAATTAAAAAGACGATCCTTATCCTCAAGAGTTCATGATGAACTGGGAAGAGAGACACCCAATCAAGTATAAGACAAAAACAGAGGCTCTTATTGTGTCAAATGCTACTTCCCCAAAGTATCATGAAAACATTTGTTGATGAAACACAACTGAGTTGATTTTTTTTTAAGTGGGTTGCTTGTTTACTAGGATAAGGGAATACTAGTTCAACAGTCTTAGTAACGTCCCAGAGTGAAAGGAAAAGTCCAATATTAGAGATTGGTTTAGGGTGAGTCTTTCCATGTGAAGGCTTGACTGAGACTGAATAGGGATCATGATATAATTGACTAATAGTGGTAGACACAGAAATGCAAGGACTTAGAGGGAAGGGATTCAAAGAATCTTGTTTAAACTGTCATTCAATGTGCTCTTTAATGAATTGATAGGACTTTCCTGGATATTCGTAGAATGAAAAATAAAGTTATTTACAACTTGTTCCTTCCTGGAAAAGAATTACCTGTAATAGTAAAGTCATGTGAAAGACAATAGAATAATAAAGCCAGGTTTGTATAGATGAGCTGCATGGATGATTTCCTTTCTCAATAGGCATATATGCAAAGAACAAGGGAAGCAAAACAGAAGAAAAAGGGGTTTACATCTACTTCATGGAGTCAGCGAAGGCTTCAAATAAGAGATGACCAAGACTGGAAAAATGAGCAGGAATTTACAAGATATACAAAAAGGAGAACGTTTCAAGGAAAGGAAATAGTGGTGCCAAGAGGGAAAAGTTTTCAAGAACATGTCTGGTTTGAGGACTATAAATAGTTTCCACAAGCAGACTTTCACTGTGGTTCCAAAATAGAAATGAATGTATTTCTCCTTAACAATTTTAATGAGTCAAACAAAGTATGCTGTCGAGAATAAACTCTATATAAGTTAAGGACAATTGTTTGTTTGTTTACATGGGCGGGCACGGGGAATCGAACCTGGGTCTCCAGCATGGCAGGCAAGAACTCTTGCCACTGAGCCACCATGACCCACTCAAAGATGATTTTTTTTTCATTACTCTACTTGTTTTTAAGACTACATTAAAAACACATAACATTTAGGGAAGTAAATTTAAAATTATTTCTAAAAATATAGGTTTTAAAGGAACAAAGAGCTAAAATACAGAGACACTCACTCCCACCTATGGAGAATGAAACAGAAAGAAACAGGGTGCTTTCAATAGGCTACTTTAGCTTCCCTAAGGTAGTGGAATTGCATTCAAATCCTTCAAGAAAGGAAAGAACTTAGAAAGAAATCCAAATGGATTATGATTGTTATGCTTATAATAGAAGGGATGGCCCTGAGGATGATTTAATCATAAAATAAATTTCAAAATCAAAAGCAGGCTTTGGTGCAAAAATATCAGGAAACCAATCAGCATTCGATGCTGTTAATAGCAACACCTAGAAAGCTGCATCCTCACCCCTTTGGCACCCTTGTCTGATAAGTGTCAGGACATCCCTCACTGGCTCTTTTATGGTCAGACATGGGCCAGCCAGATGAGCACATCTCAGATTCAGGAAGCTGTAAGCCTGCTAACCCCACACCTGAGAGCCTAGACAGATTCAAAACAACCAGCTAATTAAACCTGGAGCACCAAGCTATCATCATCCGAGATTCATGGGCAACCAACAAGCAGAACTAGCAACGCTGCATCCGGCAACAGCTGTCACCTGCTATAATGTTCTTTAATTATCTTAAAATCTCTGAGAACTGACAAATGGGTGACAAAATGCAATTTTCTGTGTCAGGAAGCGAGAGACAAGCCTGCATTACGTTGATGAGAAGAAATACTGTAAAATCATCTCTCTCATCGCTTCTCATTGGAGAGGGGAACTGTTGTCACTCAATTCTAGTCTGTAAACCATACTCATCACAGGATTCCTGGAGGAGCACACCTCCTTCTTTATAAAGAAAGAATGGTTCACTATTTGTGTCGTGCAGACTCATGGATTTAAAATAGATATATATAAAACGTAACATTCCCCGCTTTCAGCCACATATAGTTGCTAGCACAATTATAAAAATGTGCTTTCATCAACTGTAATAAAATTGTAATTGTACACCAATGAAAGGTGTTAATAATGGGGTGGTATAAGGAAATAACGTATTTTATGCATGAACATTCTGTAAACTGACAATCTCTCTAATAAAAAATAAAATACAAAAAGAAAAATTTTTTTTTCATTAAAAAGAATGCGTGGGAGAGGCTAGAACGGGTACTGGGCTGCGTCAGACTTGTCCCCCATAGCCTCAGCACTTCTAAATGAAGATGCATCCCTACGATGGACCACTAGCAAATGCTCACCCAGATTCCCTGGAATCGTATCATGACTCTAGCCATTGACTCCTCCAGATGCCTGTCCAAATTGTGGCCCAGTCCCTCTAGGCCGCAGTGTTGTTTATCACTATCTCCATAAAAATCAAAGGACGTCCACTAGTCCCTACATTTTGGTTGGTCATTACACTCTTCCAAATACACATGATGGTTCCTTTGGGAAAATTTAGTTCTATCATTTGCACAATTCTGCCAGCTTTTATGGGTCAAAAGTGTTCACTAGAAAGCAAAACAAATTACAGAAAGGCCACTTTCGAGTAAATAGCTCCTATCAACATCAGTTAGAAAACCACATCCTCTGCACAGAATGGTAGGGCACTCACAAACCAAGACCATTGCACCACTCACGGTCAGAGAACATTAAATAGAAAAAATAGAGCTCTCGGCTCATGCTGGCTGAGACCTTAGGATGGCCTATGGTCCATGGAGCTTTCCTGGGAGAGCTTGGGGAAGACATTAACAGTGTGCTATAGCAGATTGTTATATAGAATTAAAATTGATATGTGTGAGTGTGCTTGTAGTATTTTTTTTTCTTTTAATATTGGAGAAATAGCCTAACCAATCACATGCCGGTGTCTGTCACTAGGGGACTGACAATCTAATAGGATCACTAATAATTCTCACATCCTACTGTATTTATAATTTGCTCTTAAAATACACATGAAAACATTAACGCATGTAACAATGGCTGCATGCTCCAGCTACATCTCTGAAGCATCAGAACAGAAATTTTTTATTAAGACTTAAATTTCCCATGATAATAGGTGATCAGTGACTATAACTGCCCGCAAATTATAGTGTAATCATTTAAATGTTTTATCTGAAATCCTGTTATGCATTTAGTACATTCTTTGAATGTATATTAATAATTACATGAGCCCATCTTGGGGAGCTAAGACGTAAGCTGTCTGAATAAAAAGACTAAGATCTGTTAAGTGGTTTTTTGATAATGATATTTCTTCCCCTTTGTGGAGGGGGCGTAACAAGAACAGAGATAAGACTTTCTCCAGGGCCATGCCATCAACTTAATTCATTTCTTTCCTATTATCACTCCACCAATGCATCATATTAGCACTTCTCCAGAGCCCTCGGGTCCAGACAACTTAGCACCTGGCAATCTCCATGGTGAGATGAGTTAACTGAAATGACACCTAAAATGGACATGCTGCTGATCTAAAGAGAGAAGCTCAAGATAACATTTTCTACAATCAACTTAGAGAACAAAGTTGACCTAGAAAAAGATACCAGAATACCTCCCAAGCAACCGAAAACCTCCCATCTTAATTCACTCATTTTACTTAAGGCAGAAAAAGCCTTCTGTAATAAACATGTCCATTCTATATATTTAATACAACTGGAGAATGGTAAAACTGAGAGGAACCATCAGTTCAGGCACAACAAAAAAAATGTGCCTAAGAAGGATAAAAAGGTCATTGGGGACAAATTATTGTGATGTGGAACCAAAATATACCATGAGTGTAAATAACAGGGTCGAGAACAATCTATGCCAATCTTCCTTAAACGATAATCATGAAAACTAAATAAAAGTTCTGCAACATGCACAAGAAATTGTCATGGACTGGTTTACACTTTTACAAGTTTTATAGGTAACTGTATCACTAAAGAAATGATGCAGACATTTCAAATCAGTGCTATAGAATTGGACTCACAGAATTGGACCCAAGGATTCTAAAAATCAAAATGAAAACATTAGAGCTACAAAGTCAGAGTCAGGAAAGAAGAAAATTACTTCTGTATTCGGGGATTACAGCACTACAAAATGCAGTCTATGTGTTTTTGTTTTAATGAGATGGAAAAGTACATCAAAATACAACATGCAGGATGTTTTCCTGAACTAATATAGAAATTCTGAAAAAAGCATCATCAAACAGTTTATTAGGGAAAAAATATATTCTAGTTATTTACCCTGCTTCTACACTGTCAACATAAAAGCTGAAAGAATGCTATTAATACCTCAGAACTACTGATATAAGACATCAAATTTCTAAATCAGTGTATTAAAAAAACTAAACACCCTCTTTTCATCCTCTTGTCTCCATTTAACTAGAGTGATGTTAAAAGAAAAAAAAAACATCATTTGATATTGAATGTGACATTTCAGAGCTACTAGAGGGAGGAATAATTCATAGCTTCCCTACCCTGGTTCCATCCCTGCTGATTCAGGAGAGGAAGCAAAACAAAACAGCACAGGTTCTTGTGTAGATTTGCTGCTGTTCCCCAAAATGTTGGCATTACAAATGCCGGTCCACTGAAGATAGGGTATGTGTAGAAGCCGTCAACAGAAATTCACCATATGCAAGCACCATCCTTACCATGCAAGAATAAACACAAATTACTGATTATATATGTAGAATGGAATGATCATATGGTAAGAATGTTCGTGTTGGTATGGTAGTATATTTAATAAATAAAATAAATTTAGAAAAAGAATAAACACAAATTCTGCAGAAACGAACTATGTGCTTAAGAAACTGAAAACTGCTCTGAAAAGAATATATAGCCCTGCATTTAGATTTATCTTTGTTCATCTAGTAAACCTTGACATTTCCACTCATGGAAAGATGGCCATTTATGATCCCTTTAAATAGCAAAAATGCATTCTCCTTTTCAGGCATCTACGGCATCTACTCAATAATAGTTTACATTACTCTCATCGAAACCATTCTACATAAACGTCTCTTTTACAATACCACTATCTCGCCAAATCTAATTAGACAGAAAGAAGTTTAAGGAAAAAAGAGTGCTTTATAAGTTAAATGAAAAAGTACAAATCTTTGGTCTTTCTTTTGACATTTTTACACGTCAAAAAGCCCTTCATGTAATTTCATCTAGTGATTGCTTTTTGCACCATAATTTGATTTTTACACCACAAAAGGAAGCACTTTCGGTATCTATAAAAGGTGTATAATCCTAGAACATACATTTCTAAGGAATAATTAAAGCAGAATTAAAGACATTCTAAGACCTATTAGGAAACTACAAGTTAACACTTTAAAAAGTCATTTGAAAGTCAATGACAGTACGGATTAACAGCAGAAAATGGGGATTAAAACAAATATAAGATCGACAATAGGAAATGGGGATTGGAACAAATATAAGAACTTACGGGATTTCTGACATGGGTAAGTACAAATGTATTCCTTTATAATGTTTAAGAATGACAGCTGCACTAAGAAATGATGAATATGCAACTATGTGATGATATTAAGAATTACTGATTGTATATGTAGAATGGAATGATATCTAAATGTTTTGTTTGTTAATTTTTTTAATTAATAAAAAAAGTTTAAAAAAATGACAGCTGCACTTTATTTATTCAATTCATCTTCATTCAAATATATAAATATACATACTTATTTTTGTTTGCCACTTTGGTACATTCATATTTGTGAAATAACAGGATCAAACAATTGAGAAGCACATCACAGTTTGCCAAACATTTCCACATACATTCATTAGCACAGACAGTGATTGGACACAGCAAAGTTGTTTCAAGTGGAAAGAGGTTGCCCAGCCAGGGACAACCTCTTAACAGCGGATGGTCAGCCAAAGTGACAGCTGTAACCGCCAGGCTCCAAAGCTAAGGATTGGGTGCCCAATCCTCCACTCTCTTGCCCATTACTCCTTAGCGGGTTAAATACGGAGTATCCAGGAGACAACCGTAAGGAGGTCTGGAGAGAGAGAGTCACAGCTTATGTTTCACATCAGTCTGGAAGTTCTGCATCAGTCTGGGATACGAGCAGAAAATTCCTGAGATTTGGAGGCTTTTTGTTTTATCCACTGGTAAGACCCACACTGACAAAACCAACGGCTACACTCATAGCAACCAATGCCTAGAACAGAGTAGACCTTCGACAAATGTTCAATAAATAGATGGATAAATGGACGGATGGACAGACAGATGGATGGACAAATGGCAACAGTGCCATATTTTAACATATGAAATCCAGAGACCACAAAATCCTGTCACAAATGCACCACTAGGTAGTGATGTCAATTTCCAACACAGGTGAACTAGACCAACACTTTTTAGATGAATATGGAAGATGTATAAAGTAGGAATGTACTATTGATCCACTTCCTCAGAATAGTGTCAGAAAAGTTATAAAAGCACTAACTGGAGACTAAACAAATTAATGTGATGCTTTCAAACAATCTGAGCCATAGCTATCCCAAATAATTTGGAAAAATGAGGGCCGTGATATTGCTAACAGAGGTTTAAGAATACCAGGCTTTGAAATTAGGAAGATCCAGACCATGGCATTTAGTAGCTGTGTGACATCAAACAGGTAACACATCTTCTCTACGCCTCACCTCCCGCAACCGTGAAACCGTGGTAAAACGTGATCGTGGAATTAAGAAGCTTAGCACAGCTCCTGGAGCGCAGAGGACAGTTCACATATACTGGCTATCATCCTTGAGCGGGAACCTTAATGGATGGTGGCGATGGTAGCACAACACCGTGAGCATAATTAGCAGCACTGAACTATAAATCTGAACATGGTGTAAAGGGGATATTTTAAGTTGCATACATATTACTAGAATAAAAACTGTTAAAAACATGACTGTTCAACATAATAAACTGTAAACTGTGGACTGTATACAGTACAATTACAATATTATTTTACCAGTTGTACTGAAGTTCTCACACTAATATGAGATATTAATAGGATGGCTTATGGAACTATTTTCTGCATGACTTTTTTGCAAACCAACTTCTCTAATTAAAAAAAGTTGTGAGTGAACCTATACATTATTAATTAAAATTCAAGTTTATTCTGCCAACAGTGTAGCCAGTTTCACAAATAATAAACCAGAGGAATCTGTAAAAGATCCCTTCACTTTTCAAGCATGATAAAGAAGTGTTAATAACTGACTCCCACATTGCAGAATCTGAAATTTTGCAAGGCTGACTACGAATATGTCAGTGACTGCACTATGATTTCATAATTACCTATCTAGTCTTTCTAAATCACAATTTTTAACTTGTCAATCCAGTAATTGTCAACGTTGGCTGCAGTCCAAGGTCTGTATCCATGATGTTCTGGCCCTCACTTACTCATTTCTTTTTTATCCAAATATGCTCCCCAGTGTTCCTTCCACCATCTTCTAGACAAGTCATGATGGCTCTACCTTTGAGCATTTTCTTGGATCTCCCCAGTTCTGTGAACCACTTTCCTTCTCTTTTTTAATCCCCTGTGCAAAGATTAGATGCCATGTCACCCAGATAAAGCCTCTTGCACACTTTAGGCATTCAGTAAACAACAAGGCTCATCTCTCCCACCACTTCTGCAATGGATCTCTCCTCTCCATGGATTCCTAATGCACATATAACCCAATAAAATGGAGTACTTAATCCTATCCTATTGCATATTTCTGTATAATTATCTTAAGTTTTATTCTGTATCCCTCCAATAAGACCGCAAATTTAGAGGGGGCCACAGTGTTCTTCTCTATGAAATAAGGGAGTTGCATTCAAGACCTCCTGGAGTCTTCCTGCTCAAACATTCTGATGACCTTTCTGATCGCCTTTTCTCTCACCCCAGACCACCCAGGTGAATACATCTTGGCTCAGGAAGGACTTGGAGGATTAAGAGAAAAGCTACAACGTCCTTACCACAATGGCAATCAAGATCAGATCCAAATTGAACCCTCTTTGCCTGCAAAGTGACATGCACTAGAATTTCCTCTTTATGGATTTAGAGGTAAGAGAATTCATGAAACATTTTTCTTTACTTTTCTTATATTGACAAGCAACAGAGTGCCAGGTGCCTGGTGGCACCTCCCTTGCTCCTTCAGGAGGCAGCACTCTATTTTCAAAGCCTTCCATAAGTCCTCTAGAATTTCAGCGGCCCTCACTTAAGAAAACTGACTCTAGGCAGAATTCCACATTCTATCACTTTGCTTTTCCTCAAAGTTCAATTTACCATGAAACTAATGAGACAAACTTCAGAAAGAGCTCTAGCAATGTGTTCATGTGGTCCTATGTTGAAAAATTTACATAAGAAAATTATACATATATATGCTAATCATAAATTGCTAAGGCTGTGGTCTCTCTCCACTCTGATTTTTCCTCCTTTTACTTCTTGTTGATAAAGTGGCATTAGAGTGACCATAGGTAGTTTTGAAATCCAGGTAAAAAGATATTGGATTCTGGTAGTTGGGGGAATACATTTACTTTCTGTTTAGCAGGATATCTGCATGTAGTTTACCAATATTTTCATATAGTTATGCTATTGTCTGCAAAGCCATTGTCTGTATCTAATACTATCCATTTCTGTACTGTCCATCACATTCTTTGTGATCCCCTAACATGTCTCTGATTCCTAAGACATGACACTCTGTGCTCAGCCACTTGGCAGCATCTTACACTAATCCACCTCCCAATGTACTGCCAACGCACTTCTCTAACTTCAGCACTCACCAGTAACCTACCTGTATAGATAACTTCCATAACAGTGTCCTTGCCTTTACCAGAGGGAGGTTTTGTCCATGTGCATTCCTCAGTCTCAAATGGTCTGGCCCAATCACATTCATACAAATTCTTAAACATTTCTTGCAAAATCGACATAAAATGCTGATACTAAATAAGATAATATGTTCATGATGGAGTACTACAACAAGGGTCATCAATGACAAGCTGGATGACAAACACTGCCAAATCGAGTTAAGAGTGGTCCACTGAGAAAAGCCTGGAAACAATGACCAGCCCAGTAGCACTGAACACGCCCTAGCATCCAGATTTTTGTTTCCTAAGTGCAATTATTTTTTAACTTAAAAATTAAGGCATCTTAGAGAAATGGCTGACTATGAGTCTGGGGCAGGAAATACAAAATAAAGTGACCTGGCTATCAGGTCAGCTCAGAAGCCTCAAAGTTCTCAAACACTTTGGAGTTACCCTCATGATTTGAAGAGGTTCCAACTGAAACTAACTTCCAGGCCCCTCAATTTGAAGAGGCTCCAATTGAAAAGCATGGATAAGAATCTGGGCAAAATGTGAACAAATGCAAGTTTAAGCAAAGGTTAAAAACCTTTCTAATGAGTTAAAAAAAAAAAAAAAACTGCGTTTGAAATGTTTCTAAAACAGAAAAAAAACAAAAGAAGAACTTCACCAATAACTCAGCTTTCCAGGCTGCAGTGACACATAACCACATAACGAGTTTTTGAAACAATAGGTATGTGCTGACTCACAGTTTCAGAGGCCAGAAATCAAGGCGTTGGCTAGAAGGATGCTTGTACTGGATTCAGACAGTCGGCGTAATCCTTGGGTTCCTGGGCTTTAATCCCTCCCTCGCGTCACAGGGCGCTGCCCTCGCCTTGCTCTTCTGACTTCCCACCGCCTCCAGCTCCTCCCCAGGGTCTGACGATGCCTAAATTTTCAGTTTATAAAGGGCTCCAGTCACCCGGATTAAGGCCCACCCCGTTCAGGTGAGCCACACGTCAACTGAAAGGACAGCTTCAGGAGAGCCTATTTATAATTACAGGTTTGCCCACAAGAGCACAGATTGAGAGCAATTCAACTCTGTGGAAATGAGGGCCAGCCAGCTTGCTAAGGGCTCTAGTGGATTAGAGGGAAAGTTCTAGAAGAGAGTAGGAGGGTGATCACTGGGGTGGGTGAGTTTACTGATGTTGCACTTGGAACAACTTGGCCAGTGATTTACTGAGGTTGCAATTAGGAGCACGTGGTTTGGAATGTTTTCCTTTGCTGCAATTAGGCCACCTGGAACCTGTAAAGGCTGGGAGAGAGGGAAAAGGGAGGGGAGGTCAGCTGCAAGATTGATATTTACAATAGTTAGGGTCTGAAGTTGTCCTTTTCTCTTTTTTCTTTGTAACCTGCAGTTTGAATTGTTTTTCTTTGCAATCCAGCTGCGAGATTAATTTCAAGGTAGTCAGGTAGGAGGAAAGAGTCCGGGGGACACACAAGAAGTAAGCTGGCACAATTGTCAAGAGAAGGAAAAACAGGTCACTAGGGAATTGACACCCTTTTTTCTGAAAACTGATAAATAATGCAAACAAATTAAATATTTAATCTGCTTTTCTTAGACCAACGATACTACTGGGTAACCAAATATTTGATGAGGGAACGTTTCTCTTTATAGAAATATTCCAAATAACATATGAAGGAGGAGTGATAGAATAGCAACAGTCTGCAAACTCCCACTGAAGACAGGTGTTACTGAAAGAGAGACAATCAGAAGACATCTTGTCCCACATGATGAAAATGCTCGCCATCACACAAGAAATACTTTCACCAATAAAACTGAACCTAAATCAGATCACGCTTCTGGATATAAGTAGTGATCCAGTGGAATTAGAATAGATGGAGGAAACATTACATGACATAAATGTAATTAGTAAATCTAAGGTATCCAAAGCTCTAAAGGCAAATATCTAGTCTCTTTGAGAAATAAAGCAAAAAAACTGAAAACGGGAAATCTAAGGATTCAAGGAGGCTTAGAAATCACGTCATACTACTGCCACATGTGGACATTTTTAGGTCCTTTTTCTTTTGGACAAGGTGGAATGAAGGGAGGGAGGGGGAAAAAGAGGGAGGAGACAGGGAAATTTATACAAGGACTGTATGTTTGATTGTATTAATTAATTACATGTAATTAATTCCTAATTTAAATATCTATGAAATATTCATGGATGAGATTACACAATTTATAGCAAATTCATCCAGTAGGGAGTGAGGTGCGACATGTGTAGGTTTATGAAACAAGACTATTGAAAGCAGGATGATAAATACACAGTTGTTCATTATATTAATCCTTCTATATTTATATTTGTTAAAATTTTCCCATAATAAAAATGTTGAAAATAAATTAAATACATAGTTTGGCTTCTGGCCCAGAACCACATAATAATTTTGGTTCCAAACAGCTGACCGCATCTTGTTTAAAAATGAGCATGGCAGATCGAAAATTCATTTTGTACAACCTAATTAATCCACCTACACCGTCAGCAAGAAAAGGGGTGAGCTTAGACACCTATAACTTTCCCCAGACATCTCTAAGTAAAGCTGGAAAGCAAAGTTTTCATCAATCTATGACCACAGCAGATACTGTCGGTGTCCCACGTTTTTGAGGTGCCCTGGCCATCTTCCCAATACCCGAATCTGCACTAAGGTGCCTGACAGCCACCCTGCCTGCATACATATACCGCAGGCCAGAAGTGTCAAGGAAATAGCACCAAGAATAATACTCAAAAAATGATTTTCGGAATTGAGTATATGCCTCAGCTTCTGGCCCGTCTACTAGTAAATTTTAGGTGAGTGCTTTGCAGTTTCCAGGCAGCCCTCATGTAATACTCCAGGAGACTCTGGTGGCAGCTTGCTTGAGAGCATCCCCTTGACTTGACTTCTTCATTCCTTCCTATCCCTGTGTCATTTCTCCAATTTCCTGCTATTGTCTCCTTTGCTTCCCAACTCCTTATTTATGGGTCTGCCTTAGAGAGAACCCAAACTAAAATAGAAAAATAAATATCAAGCAGGAAGTTTTCTTTAAAAAGAAATTTATTCAAACATGTATTATGGAATAACAATAATAATAACAGTACAAAGTAGCCTCTACAATGCACTGTGGATTGCATTGTACATAAATTTATCTCATTTGATCCTCAGAATTAACTCTTTTTTGAGTGAACAGAGAGATTAACCTGCCCATAAGCTAAGAATGATAGTGTTCATGAATATATTCTTACTATTTTCTTCCTAACATGATGTTGACAGTGCTCATTGCTTTTTGGGAGTGTGAGGAGAGGCACGTGTTATGTGCATGTGTGTGCTAGAATATTCTGACCTGGCGAAATAAAATGTTTGTAGCCTTATGTAAGACCTTCCCACTTAAAAAAAAAAAAACTGGAAAAACTACCATAACCACATCTCTTAAGAAGGAATGTAAGCAAATGAATATCTCTAATCCTTTTAGCTACCTTCCCTACCCCGATCTTAATGAAGCTAATACCTCTTGTGGGGGAAAAAAAATACTTGGAGGACAGAATTGAGAGGGAATGTAGTGCAATAGGACATCTGCATGATTCCAGTCTTCCTTCCCACAGAAAGAAAGCCTGCCCGAAACTGAAGATGCCACCACTAGGAGAGCACCGCAGAGTGCCTTAGAGCATGGCTCTTGGTCTCAAGATCAGAAAACTTGAATCACCAGATCACCAGAATGAATCTCAGCATGAAGCTAGCTCTGAGATCTGCATGTTTTTCCAGCTGTCAAAGGACATGTCCATTTAATGGATATACAGAAAATGCAAAGTATCAGTGATACTCGTAGGAGGTATTTTGTAGCATTTACCAAAATAGCACAGATACATAAACATGTATTGATAAGATTGTTTATTGAATCAATATGTTTAATAGCAAAAAAAAACAAACCAAAAAATAAAATAAAATAAAACAAAGAATGAGCTAAACTAGATATATGTATGCAAAGTATTGATTTAGCAGAGTACAGTATATCCCTAAGAGGGAATTGCAGGCAACCCTTGTGAAGAAGGAATGATATTGTCATTCCTTCCAATATTTTGTCATTAAGCATGGAAAGTACATTATCAGATGATTAGTATAAACCATTTATATTCTAAACATGCATGTGTAAATATTTAGAAGGTGAGATAAGAAATTGTTGATAGCTTTATCTCTGCAAGTGAGATTAAGTAAGCTCTCAGTTTGGACTTTGTTGATTTGATTTTTTAACAAGTGCATAATCCTTTTACAATCAACAAAAACATAAAAATGTTTTCAATTTATAAGAGATTTGAAAATATAAAAAGGTTATATACAAATATGAACTCAGTGTCCTTGTGTTATTGCCCTAAAAAGAGAATCTCGGGCGGGCCACAGTGGCTCAGCAGGCAGAGTCCTCGCCTGCCATGCCGGAGACCTAGGTTTGATTCCCAGTGCCTGCCCATGCCAAACAAAAAAGGAAAGTCTCTCCTTGACAAAATTATTCGCCAAAGAATATCTTAAAGAATGAATTATGTCATTACATTTATACTTAGTACAAATGACAGATTCCTTCACTTAGGGTCCCAGGAACAAAGAAATTCAAGATTACAATGTTAAAAGCTTCTATCAATGGAAAACCCAATAGCAATAAATGAAAAGTACCTCTAAATTTATAATTTACTATTGGGAATATATCCCATTCACAAAATTCCTGTTTAAGTATAACGAATATAAAACTGCATCTAGAGTTGCTTAAAATAGAATCCACATACATTTGCTTTGGCCCCATTCCTTGAAGGTTTCTTTGGAATCAAGATCATCACAAGAATCACCAGGCTGAATGACTATCTCCTTCAGCAAAGCAGGAACTTCAAAGGGCTATTCTGAGCCCTGGGAAGGATGACAGCTGTTATAGGCAAAAGGTAGACAAGTGTCATGCCTGTAGCCTTATATTAAAGCCTTCCCATCCTTAATGCTATAATTTCTATTTTATTCTTGAACAACTCCCTTTGCATAGTAAAATGTCACCTTTGTAAGTCTTTGGCACCCTCTTTTGGACAATCTAAATATTTCAAAACTGAAATTTGTTTCCACGAAATGGATTTCTGAGTATGTTACAGGCAAGCTGAAATCAGACACATATTATTTTGTATTCCTATTTTTCTTTAATTAATAGACTTTATTTTTAGAATAGTTTTAGATTTACAGAAAAATCAAGCCCAGTAGAGAGTTCCCACATGACCTCCTCTCTATTATTAACATCTTGGTACATCTGTTATCAATACCAAAATCCATAGTTCACATTAAAGTGCATTCCTTATGTTGTAAAGTTTTATGGTTTTGACGAATGCATAATGTCATGTCTCCACCATTTCAATGTCATGCAAAATTGTTTCACTGCCCTAAAAATCTACTGTGCTTCACCTATTCATCCCTTCCCCTTCCCTCCGAACCCCTGGCAACGACTGACATTTTTCTGTCTCTCTAATTTTGCCTTTTCCAGAATGTCATATAGTGGGATCTTAAAGCATATATGCCTTCAGACTGGCTTCCTTCACTTAACTATATGCATTTAAATTTCTTCCATGTCTTTTTGTAGCATGACAGCTCATTTCTCGTTACTGTATGGATGTATGTTTATGGATGTATCACACTTTATCTATTCACCTATTGAAAGGATCTTGGTGGCTTCCAATATTTGGCACCTTTGATTAAATCTGCTATAAACATTTGTGATTTGTGTGGACATAAGTTTTCAATATAGTTCCATTCTTTAAAATATGTTAAGGTGGGTTTTATCTCCCCAAATGTGTTCTCTCTTGGTGAATGTTCCACGTGAGCATGAAATGAAAATGTATTCTGCTGTGGTTGGACAAAGTATTCTACAAATGTTAATTAGACCCAGTTGATTATTGGTGCTGTTCAGTTCAGATTTTCTGCCTGCTAGATTTGTTAAATACTGATAGAGTGGTGTTGAATTCTCCAACTATACTAGTGGGTTTGTCTGTTTCTCCTCGAAGTTCTGTCAGTTCTTACTTCACATGTTTTGGTGCTCTTTGGTAAGATACATGCTAAGGGTTGTTATGATTTCTTGGAGAATTGGCCCCTTTTTCATTTTGCAATGCTCTTCTTTATTCCTGATAATTTTCCTTGTTCTGAAGTCTGCTTTGTCTGAAATTAACGTAACTACTCCCGTTTTTTGTTGTTGTTGTTAGTTTTAACTAATAACATGGCGTACTTTCACCATTCCATTACTTTTAATACATATGGGTCTATATATATAAACTGGGTTTCTTGTAGACAACTAATAATTGAGTCTTATTTTCTATACTTACTCTGACACTGTCTTTTAGTTGGTGTATTTAGATCATTTGCATTTAAAGTGATATTGAGATTATTGATGTTATTAGATTATAATCTACTATGTTTGCAACTGCTTTCTATACATTGTACTTCTTGGTCTTTTTTGTCTTCTTTTTTTTTCTTGGCCTTCTCTAGTTTGAATTTAGCATTTCATATGATTGAATTTTCTCTCCTCAGCACATTTACTTATTTCTTTAAAAGAATTTTAGCAGTTGCCCCAGGAGTTTTTAATATACATTTTAAACTAATCTAAATTAACTTACAAATAGAACTATACCACTTCTAGAGTAGTCCAGGTTTCTTAGAGTATTCCCAATTTCTCTCTTCCATCTCTTATAACACTGCTGTCAATCATTGCAATTATCCATAGCCTATAATTACCCACTACATTGCTATTATTATTATTATTTTAAATAGCTATCTATCTATTAGACCGAGAATAAGAAAAATAAAAGATTCTATTTCACCTTCACTTGCCTTTTCTGATGCTCTTCCCTTTTCATGCATATCTGACTATCACTTCTTTCTCTCTGAAGAACTTTTTTTAGCTTTTTAAATTGTAAAATGTAACAAATGCAGAAAAATGATAAATTTTCAAAGTATCAGTTTACGAGTAGTAATAGAGCAAACATCAAAGTAGGGAATGGGTTACAGTTCCAGAATTTCAGGTATTTCCTTCTAGCTGTTCTAATACGTTAGAGACTAACAAGAAATATCATTATAGTGATTCGGTTGTCACAATCATTTGGTAAAGCCTATTGAAAAACTTCTTTTAACATTTCTTGCAAGGCAGTTACACTAAAAAAATATTTTCCTCAGTGTTGTTTGTCTGAGAAAGTCTTTATTTCTCCTTCATTTTGAAAGATAATTTTGCTGAATAGGAACACTAGATTGGTGGGTATTTTTCCTTTCAGCATTTTGAATATTTCACTCTCTATTGCTGAGATGGTTTCTGATGAGGAGTCCAAGGAAATTCTTTGTGCTGTTTCTTTATAGTATTTTTCCCCCACAGGTGATTTCAAGATTTTCTCTTTATCTTTGTTTTTCTGCAATTTGAATATGATCTGTACAGCTCTAGTGTCTTGGTATTTATCCTTTTTGGTGTTGTCTGAGATTCTTGGCTCTGTGGTTTGGCACTTGACATTAATTTTGTAAATATCCTCCATTAGTACTTAAAATATTTATGATCCTTTCTGTCTTTCTTCTCTTATTCCCATCACACGTTAGTTTACATCTCTCGTAACTGTCTCACAGATCTTGAATAGTAGCTTATCGTCAAACTCATTGATTCTTTGCCTCAGTCATGTCCAGTTTACAGATAAGCTCCTCAAATGCAATATTCATTTCTGTTATGGTGCCATTTTTTCCACTTTCTAAAAGACATTTATTGTAGTGATATATGTACAACTCACAAGTTTTCCATTATAGCCAATTGTAGTGAACATTTTCAAATGCATTCTTTTAGATGTATAATTCAAGTGTACTAATTGCATTCACAATATTGTGCCTTCATCACCAATGTCCATTACCCCAAGTTTTTCATCACCTCAAACAGAAACTGATTTTTTTTGTTGTTGTTTGTTCGTTTGTTTTACATGGGCAGCTAGGAAGTCACATTGCTGGCATCTGCTGGTCCCTTGCTCCTGGGCTCCATTCCTTTCAGCCTCTGTTCCTGTGGGGGTTCCTCACTTTGCTTCTCTGGGTTTGGCTTTCATCTCTTGACTTTCCTTGTCCCTCTCCAGGTTCTGTCTTGCTTGACATCTCATGGCGATGTCTGCTGGGCTCCAAGCATCTCCAAACATCTGTGTCTCTGTTCTCCAAGTGTCAGCATCTGTGTCAGCTCTGCTCTCTCCAAAATATTTCCTCTTTTAAAGGATGTCAGGAAATTAATCAAGACCCACCTGAAATGGGTAGAGTCACATCTCCATCTAATCAAAAGATCACACCCACAATTGAGCATGCCACATCTCTGTGGAGATAATCTAATCAAAAGTTTCTACCTACAGAAATAAACATGGCAGTTCCTCAAAAAGTTAAATATAGAATTATATTACCTAACAACCCCACTTCCTCATATATAGCCAAAGAAAGTGAAAACAGGGCCACAAACAGATATTTGTACAGTAGTTAAGGTTTACAGTAGCATTATTCACAATAGCCTTAAGCTGGAAACAACCCAAATGTCCATCAAAAAATGAATGGATAAACAAATATGGTTCATACACACCAAATGGAATGCTAATCAGACAAAGAAAAGATGGACTTATGAGACATGCTGCTACAACCTTGGAAACATTATGTCCAATGAAATAAGCATGACATAGAAGGACAAAAATTATATTATATCACTTATAAGAGATGACTAGAAATAGCAAATTTGCAAATTAGAGGTTGCCAGGAAAAGGGTAAGGGGGTAGAAGGAAAAGGGGACAGTTTGTTTGTTAAGCTATTCAAAAAATAAAAAAATTTCCACCTACAATATTGAATCAAGATAAGAAGAAATGGCTGCCTCCACAAGACTGAATCAGGATTAAAAGATGACTTTTCTGGGGTATATAATACTATCAAACCAATACAACCATAGTGAGTAATGTGGTATTTGAGTTTCCCAGCTGCTAAAACAAACCATACACTGGTTAGGGTTGACCTAACCACAGGAATTCATTAGCTCATGGTTTCAGAGGCTGAAAGACTTGATTCCTCATGGGTCAGTATCTTCTGGATGGCTGGAAATCTCTTGGGTTCCTTGGCTTTTCTGTCATGTGGCAATGTACATGGTGGTGTCTTCTTTCTCAGCCAGATTCCGTTGACTTCCAGTGTGTCTGCATCCAATTTCCTTTGCTTATCAGGACTTCGATATCAGATAAAGGTTCACCCTCATTCAGTTTGGGCATATCTGAGCCAATACCATCTTCAAAAGTCCTCTTTACAAATGCCTTCACACCCAAAACACTGGGGGTTGGAGCCTGAACACAATGCCTTTTGGGGGTGACATAAGTCAATCCTCAACATGACACTACAAACACTGGTGAACAAATATTTCAAGTTTCTGCTTTCAATTCTTTTTAATTGGTGTACAAACAGCTGTCCAAATGGGATGTATGGGTCATATGACAATTCTATTTTCAACTTTCTGAGGAATCACCAAATTTCCACAGTGGCTGAACCATTTTACAATGTTACCAGCAATGTCTGAGGATTCCTATTTCTCCATATCCTCACCAACACTTATCATTTTTTATTTTTTTGTAACAATAGACACCCTTTTATTCAAGGCTATTATTAAAGCTAAAGTGGTTGATCTATTGTAGAAAAGAGTCTGGCTATTCTTCAAAAAATTAAACATAAAGTTACCACATAGCCCAGAACTTGCACACGTAAGTATATATCCAAGAGAATTGAAAACATGCTCACACCAAATATCCTACACAAATGTTCACAGCAGCATTATTCATTATAGCCAAAAATTGGAAACAAGCAAGTGCCCATCAACTGATGGATGGATAAACAAATGAGCTACATCCATGCAATGGACTATTAGTCAACCATTTAAAAGAAATGAAACATCGACAGATGCTGAGATATGGGTGAACCTTGAAAAGTTTTTGCTAAGTGAAAGTAATCAGACACAAAAGGTCACATATTTTATGATTCCATCAGTATGAAATGTCCAGAATAGGCAAATCTGTAGAGACACAAAGAGTAGTGGTTTCATGTATTGAGGATGACCAAAATGTTCTGGAATTACATAAGTGTGACGATTGCACAGCCTTGCAAATACACTCAAAATTGCACATTTTTTGGTCAGCACAATACTGCCTAATTGTAATGTAATTATGTTGGAACGCTGAATGAAGCTGCATCTGAGCTATAGTTTTTTTTTGTTTTTTTTTCTCATATATTTTTGTACTTTTTATTTTTATTTGTGTTTTCTCTCTGTGTTATCACTTTATTTCTTTTTCTGTTGTCGTGCTATTTCTTTCTCTAAATCGATGCATATGTACTGAGAAATGATGACCATACATCTATGTGATGATGGTAAGAATTACTGATTGCATATGTAGAATGGATTGATTTCTAATGTCGTGTTAGTTGATTTTTTTTAATTAATAAAAAAAAAAAGAAAAAAAAAATGCACATTTTTAAGTGGCAAATTTTATAAGTGAATAACAGCTCAATGAAAAAATGGCATGCAGTTAATACAAATATTATCCTGATCCCATAAGCTTGGCATCAAGCACAGGGCAGATAAGCCACAACAATAAAGATGAGAAAAAATATCAGCACTTTGGCTCCTCTGATTTTCAATCTTTCAAAAGGCCAATGAGAATAGGCATATTACCAAAAGAGCGTTTTCATTTTAAGCTTCATAATAAGCTGGTCCATTGTTGTCACCATTCCTCAACCTGGCATATTGTTTTATTTTGTTTGCACAACATAGTGAATTTTGATAGAGCACAATAATTTCAATCCATAAGGATCTTTCAACTGTAGGAATGGATTAGAAAGCTATTTTTATATTGCCTATTTAAGATAACAGGTCCTGGCACCATGCCTCAGGCAAAATACATCAAAGAAATAAACTGAAGGTTAAGTTCCCTTTTAGATCTCAATTTTTATAACATCACAGAAATTCTTGCTTAAAAGCTGCCCGAATTATTCAACTGCAAGATATTCTATATTCACCTCATTCCGCCTGAGGAAAAGAACAAAGTCAGTAGCTGGAGACATCTCTGAGACACATTCATCTTTTCATTACACTCTTCTCAGTTGTCAGTCCCTGAACATGACCTCAGACAGAAAATGCTAGTAAAGGCTGAAGCACTTTCCATTGTGTCGTATTTGCCAAGGTAATTTTCACACGAAAAGAAGCAATGAGAAATTCAAGTAATGAAATTTAAATACCATGTTGAACAATTATTACCATTTTATCCTACCAAATCAGTCAATTAAATTTAACACCCTCTCTAAATTGATTTTAGGTAGTATTTAATCCCAATTTGATGGAAATTACATTATGTATTTACTTGTTTCTTGTAAAAAAAAAAAAGTTTCTTGTTGTGATTATGAATCCTAGAGAAAGGACTCATGGGCAATTTGCCTCTAATCCTGTTTACTGTCCAGCAGGGTTTGTATTCAGTTGAAGGCAGCTCCATGGAGGTTTTTACCCAAAGAAGTTTACTTACTGAGCGGCACAGAGGTCCTCATCAGAAAATTATTTCAAATATGAGTTGCCATGTTACCCAGGAGCAATCCTGACATATTTCTATTGAATCGGGTCTTCCTTGGCTTCCATCAGTCTTGTGGGGTGTCTGGTCATGTGGCATGCAGGTGGCCTTCCGAGCAGTAGAACACCATGGCGCCACACACAGGGACTCAATTCATGCTTCTTGACACTGATGACGATGACAGAGGTCATGACATCAAGCACTATATGCCTGTTCATTTTTTCACATCATCAGTGATTTTGTATTGATCACTCAATTTGTACCAGGGCTTGTCTTGGTACTGGTGACACGACAATGAACAAAACAAGACAAGGCCCTTGACCTCACTCAATAATACATTCTGGTGAGAAGTGATAAAAAAAATAAACATAGCGTGAGCAAATAAGATAATCTCAGATAGTGATAACTGCTATGAAAAAAATAAAGTTGACTAATGGGGTAGGGGTGGGGCAGGAACATCTACAAAGTTCACTAAGGGGCAAAGGGAAAGAGAGAGGGCACAGAGGCAGCTCTGCACCCACACAGGCCAATAGAGCTCCTGCCCTGAGGAGACCGTGGGAACACTCAGTGTTCTAGTTTGCTAGCTGCCAGAATGCAATATACCAGAAACGGAACGGATTTAAAAAGGGGGAATTTAATAAGTTGCAAGTTAACAGTTTTTAGGCCATCAAAATGTCCCAATTAAAGCAAGTCTGTAGAAACGTCCAATCTAAGGCATCCAAGGAAAGATACCTTGATTCAAGAAGGCTGATGAAGTTCAGGGTTTCTCTCTCGGCTGGAAGGGCACATGGTAAGCATGGCATCATCAGCTAGCTTCCTCTACAGCTCCATGGGAAGTGTGTTTTTTCCTTTTTCATCTCCCAAATTTGCTGTCTGGTAGACTCTCTGTTTTGTGGTTCTGCGGCATATCTGTTGTGGCTTTCTAGTGGCTCTGTCGTCCCTCTCTGCTTTCTCCGAATCTCCAGCTTTCTCCGAGATGTTTCCTCTTTTATAGGGTTCCAGTAACGTAATCAAGACCCACGTGGAATGGGTGGAGACATGTCTCCACCTATCAAGTTTAATACCCATGCTGATTGAGTCACCTCTCCACGGAGATAAGATAATTAAAGTTTCCAACATACAAGGCGGGCCACGGTGGCTCAGCAGGCAGGAATGCTTGCCTGCGATGCCAGAGGACCCGGGTTCGGTTCCCAGTGCCTGCCCATGTTAAAAAAAAAAAAAGTTTCCAACATACAGTACTGAATAGGGATTAGAAGAAATGACTACCTTTACAAAATAGGATTAGGATTAAAACGTGGCTTTTCCATGGTACATACATCCTTTCAAACCAGCACATTCAGTGTTCCAATAATAGACGTTTGGAGGCCATGTAAGAAATTAGGCTATGTATAAAAACACATCAGATTCATAGTGCAGTACTGCTTTAAAAAAGGCTCTCACTATGTTCGGTGAGACTCTCTTTTATACACAAGGTAGCTTTATCCTGTTTGAGGTTTCAAAAAATATTCAGCTAAAAAATAGCTGAAGTGCTATTTCACTTATGAATTTGTCTGGAAGATAGGAGAATTTGGGAACTGCGAATTCTGAAACCTACCCCCTGAACTGTGGATATCATCAGCACACTCAGAAATAAAAGGGATGCAATTTTCCAATTAATTTGCTGCAAATTAGCAAGGCCATAATGCAGTTTGGGGAAAAAAAACTTAGGTGCAAACTATCTAGGTATAAATTATTTATAACCGTTACTTTAAAGACATCTATTTTAAAACTCCATATAATACTAATTAAAAGGCAAACCTTCTCTGCATTTATGCAATAATTTTCATAAGTAGTCAATGTAATTAATAAACAGTGATTTATAACTTCCTACAGTAAAGGTATCAGCGAAACCGAGGCAGACGGTGTGGCACTTCTTGCTAGCCTTGGGAAGCTCAGCATCTTGAGAAAAGTAGACATTTCTATTAGAAATGTTAATGGGTAGACAACGAAATGGACAGGTGGATATCAGCTCAGGTCTTCTCAGGCTTCTCCTGCAATACTTGGACAGATGACAGAAGTCAAAAGCTTCTCTACCTTTGTCCCTCACATGCCATTTTGCTTTCTCACACAGACTTTCTCCATTGCACCTCTAAGGCTGGATTTTATCATGACTACTAACAGCTAACAGTGCTCTCCTGAGGACAGAGATGGCAACTTCTCCTCGACTCTTGTTCTTACTATCCCCTAGTTTCCTGCCTCACGGCTCTGCCCCTTTGCTGACTCACTGACACCCCATCTCCAGGACTCGGATGAGGTGTCAGCATTTCCTGGAATCACCCTTACCCTCACAGTCTGGGTCGGGGGTCACAGTCTGGGTCGGGGGTCGCAGTCTGCGCTCCATGGGTTTCTCCACCTGCCAGACCAGAGGCTTCTAGAAGCCAGGGGCAGGCCACATGTTTCCAGGCGTACAGGAGGCTACTAGTAAAGTTTCGTTGTTGAATAAAAACAGTGTAAAGAACACTCCCACATAGAGTTAACTAGCAATCACCTAAAGATATCAACACAGTGACCACCTAAAATAGATGTGGCTTTCCAAATCATAGCTGTATTTTACTCTAGAATATGTTTGTGCACTTGCACTTAAATTCAGGGATACTTGCAGTAACCCTGGCTGCCCTGAGCCCCTTGCTCTATCCACATTTCCTTTTAGTCTTGCATTTTCACATTCCTCTCTTTTGCCAGCTTTTTTCTATCCGTGTTAAAATGTGTTCAGACAAACACCCTAAATGCCATAGCCTCAATCTTTGTCCATTGCTCCTTCCTTTCCTTATCTGACAGTCTTCAAGAAGGAAGACACTTCTCTTGCTGTCAGAGCCAGCCTTTCCTGATGCAGGAACTAAAATCCTGCAACAAGTAGACACACTCTAAGTCCAGCCAGAGACAGTGAGTGCCAAACCAGACCCCTCCTCACGACTGGGATGAGAAGAGGGGTATTGTCTTACATTTTTGCAAATCTCTTTAATGTCTGGCTGAAATAGGAGGCAATGGGACTCTCTATCTGCCTCTCATCCCAAACATGTCTTGTGGCCTCAGGAAATTCCACTGTAAACTCACAATAGAACAAAAGTGAAAAAGGGAAATAATGTCTTTGGATTGTTATCAAAATAGTCTTGATTTTATGAGTCCCTGAAAGGGCCATGAGTACCTCCTGGGGTCCCCAAGCACACTTGGAGAGCACTGGTCTAGAAGATTAAACGTTACGCAGTTACCACATGGTTCCCCTGATTCCATCCCCTGACCTTTTCCATCCCCTGACCTTCCCCATGGGGCCACCAGAAAGGTCCTGGGGACCCACGGGGCACTGTCTTGTCACTACCAAGGTATAAGTCTCTAAAACCATTGGCAAAGTTTTCTCTCTGACATAATTCTAACCAAGGTCCAATTGTGACACCAGCACTCTTTAGAGCATAATTGTTGTCTTCAATTTCTTTATTCACATGTTTTAACATCACACATTAAGTGGAACATGACCTGCAACATCTTGCATATACTGTCTTTTGAATGAGACTGTAAGCATTTGTCTGTCTTCCTCTCTGCTTTCACTCTTCATCAGCAGACAAGAACTTACATTTGGGCTCTGTGAGCTCTACTCCTGGCAACGCCCTGTGAGTGCCTAGAGGCTGCAGCCAAGGGCTCTTAGGGGGCTCGAGGGGGCATATGTACCCCGGGCTGCACAGAACGATCCACAGCATAGGGAATAAAACCATGTGTCTCCCAGTAGCAGCTGTTGTAAGTTAACACACAAGAAACAGATTATATCTCTTCTAATATTTACCTGGAGATCAGCCCTACTCGATTTCTAATGAGATGGTCATGTGGGGACAGCAGAGTTTCACTGAGTTGTCCCCATGTATGGGAGTGAGCAATGAAACAGCAAGACTCTAACATCTTCTATTCCACTACAAGCTCTTACATCAGCTACATTATGACGGAAAAGAGGGGTCTCATCAGAGGGACATCAAATCTGCAAAAAATTGAAAATGCCATTTCATTACCACAAACTTCATAGTAGATGTTTTATAATTGTATTTGCTCAGTATTACACATGTATAATTTATACATAAGGAGATGTAAATAATTTGGATTCACACAAAGACAGTGTTTTACACATAAGGGCTAATTGAGCTAAATAGTTTGAAGACTCAAGTCTAAAGCTCCATTTGAATCATACGCTTAATCAAAAACAACCTGTTCCTCTCCAGTGACTACAAGGAGTGGTCCAAAATCTCACTGTGGCAAATGTGGCCCTTCCTAATGTGGCCTGAAGCACTTTGATCCTTTTTTCTTGCCACCATTCTCATTCCTGCTGAATCAACTTGCTCAGGCTTCCCTGAACTTGGTGGGACGCTTTGAGTACTTAGATCTTCCTATGTGATATTGACACTGCTGGGGAAGTCCCCTTCTCCGCCCCTTTCTGCAAACAGGAAATGTCTATACATCTCCCAAAGCCTGTTCACTGGTAACCTGCTCTATGAGGCTCTCCCAGACGCCCTCCCCCAGATGGGATCACACAGCAACCCTGGACGGAGCCCATCCAAAGCAGGCGACTCAGCACCTCACACTTCCCGGGGCTGGTCTCCTATTGCAGAAACAAAAAGATGTTAATCAGTACCATTTTAATATACTTCAATCCCTCTCAAGGTGTAAAATTCACCCCTGCAACTATATCATTTCTATTTCTGAGACCGAGAGGAGAAGGCCATAAATTTTTTCAAGCTATAACATGTTATTTTAGGCAACATATCTTCATAAATTTCACAGTGCAGAAAAAATTACATGATAATAGACATAGGAAGAAAAGAGGGCTCAATGAAACAGACTAGAGTTCCCAAATGAATACCAAATCTATAAAGTAATTTCACATAGCTCTCAAAAGAACCTAAGAATGCTTTGCAGTGGGCTTTCCTGCAAAGCGTCTCGGTTGGGTGACACTGCCCCCTGGTGGTGGCCTTCAGAACGCAGTGACACAAAATAGTCCTGACTTCACTATTCAAATCACAGAACAGAGCTTCAGCCCCTGGCCAGCATGGGGTAACACAGACTTGCCCTTCTGCCAGGAACAACCAAAAACCGGACAGCATATGAGACCCACGGTTTGCAAGGCTAAAAGGACAGAGGACCTATGAAGGAGGGAACAAGGTAAACCCAGCAATGCCCCCAGATGATGACCTTGGGAGGGTGTCCCGTCCGCAGGAGGGAGACGGAGCCCAGGGGGACCTGGTGGACGCCTGGAGTTGAGGAGAAGAGCTGACAGGCCAGAAGACCCTGGGGGTTAGAGCAGGCAGGACGGAGGCGAGAGGGGAGAGCGCTGCCCCGCGGGGAGGGGGCAGGTCTGCAGGGGGTCTCCCTCTGCTGGCCCGCTGAGGATGAGCCCTGCGTGGGTGAGGGAACCTCCCAGAGCCAGGGAAAGGGTCACGCGGAAGGATGAGAGGCAGTGCCCGACCCCCACCCAGCAGGGGAGAGACCGCCTGTCCCCACTGGCCGAGACAAACACCTTGGGGACCCACGGGGTACTGTGTAGGGTGCACAGGCGGCCAAGCTGCAGGCAGGACTGACCCCAGCGCAGCACTGCAGGGGCCCTGCTGAGCCAAATGCAAAGCAAGAACCAAAAGCATGTGAGGTGTCTCCAAGTGACTTTACTGTGTCCCAGAACAGAGCTCAAGAATCTTTGCAGGAATATGAGATCTAACATCCAACCCAGTGCAAACCACAGTCATGCGATCAAAAATCACCAAGATGCCGTGAGCACACAGAGGTGCGTCTTCAACACAACGGAGAAAAAGAACAACCAGTTACCATGTCCTCAACAACCGACACGCACCTTAGACATAGCAGAGGACGTCATTAAAACAGCCATAACTATTCCATATACTCAAAACAGTTACGTAGAGACACAAAAGAAATTTTAAAAAAGGGGGGGGGGAGCTAAATTGAACTTCTAGAAATGGAAACTACAATGTGTGAGATCAAAAAGAGATTAGAAACAAATGTTAAAATTAAATATATATATATATTAGGTAGATGGAAATACTAGTGGTCAAAGAGGGAGGGTGAGGGGTATGGTATATATGAGTTTTTCCTTTTTTCTTTTTATTTCTTTTTCTGGAGTCATGAAAATGTTCTAAAAAATGATCATGGTGATGAATGCACAACTATGTGATGACATAGTGGGCCGCTGATTGTACACCATGTATGGAATGTTTGTTTGTTAAGAATGTATGTGCTTGTACGTTGTTTTATCAATAAAAAAAATTTTTTTAATAGAGACTAGAGAAGATTAAGAGACAATTAAGGAAAGATGAGTGGATTTCAAGACAGCAGTTGAAATTATACAAAATGAAACTGAAAAAACTAATTTTTAAAAATGAGTACATCAGGAGCTGTTGGACAGCTTCGCGTGGCTTAATATGTATGTAACTGGAATCTGCAAAGGAGGCTGGGGAAAGGCAGTCAAAATAATTGAAGGAAAAAAATAGCTGAAATTATCCCACATTTTACAAAAACTATACACCCACAGATCCAAGAGGATCAATGAATCTGAGCACATGGAGAAGACACATGACATCTGTGGTAGGGCACAGTCTTAGCACCATCTGCCCCTTTCTCTGGGTTCCACGGTACGTCCCGTGCTCAGGACTGGGTGTGTCCACTGGCAGGATAAAGCACTCCCCAGTAAGTATGGGGACTGCAGGTGCCCTCCTTACCTGCACAGAGAAATAGTCGCTGGAGACACCCGAACGCTGGTGGGCATGTTTTATGGCATCCGGCTCATCCTGGTGGGGTATCCACCCCCAGGGTGAGGGAGGAGGGTTCCTTCACGTGGGCCACACACAGGAGAGGACATCAGGTCAGCCCCAGACTGAGACCCTCTGGGAGCCAACACCCGCAGTGGCCCCGACTTCCTGTGTCTCTCCTGTCTGTGAAAAAACATCTTTCCATCAGAGCCTCTGTGAGCCATGCGTTTGCTGGCGACCCCACACCTGTATTTCTTGAGGTCTCTCCTTCTGACCAACAATATCATTGCTGAAAGCCAGTGACAAAGAAAAACTTTTAAGTGCAACCGAGGATAAAAAAGTATATTACATATAGAAAAACAAAAAGATGGACAGCATTATTTTACACTGGAAGCAATGTAAACCAGAAGGCAGCACAGCAACATTGTTAAAGTTCTGAAAGAAAAATTGGTCAACCTAGAATTCAGAATTCTATATCCAGAAAAAATACCTTTAAAAAAAAAAGGCAGTGTGATCGTGGCTCAGAGGCAGCGTTCTCACCTGCCATGATGGAGACCCGGGTTCAATTCCCGGTGCCTGACTATGCAAAAAAAAAAAAAAAAGATGGGTCCATCAACAAATGAATGGATAAACAAATGTGGCACATACACACAATGGAATAGTATTTGGCCATAAGAATGAAGTTCTCAGGCATGCTGCAACATGAAAGAAGCGTGAATACATTATGCTTAGTGAAGGAAGCAAGGTACATACTGACAAATGTACAATGTCACTTATAAAATATGTCTAGAAATAGCAAATCTACAGAGACAGAAAATAGATTACAGGTTACTGGGGGACAGGGGAAGAGAGGAAAAGTATTTGGTGGTTACTGGGTAAAAAATAAAATTAGTTTTTTTCAAATGATGAAATAAAGTCTTTTGAAGAAATGCGTCTGTTCATTCATCCATTTGATATTTACTTATTAAATACCTCCCTCATGTTTCTATCTATACAGGAAAAGAATAGATGAAAAACTGTCACTGCCTTGAATTGACCCAGTGTCTTCTAAAAGTAGACTTTAATCGACTTCTTTATTAGCATCGTGGCATGCTACGATAATGTGAATTTTAGCAAAGCAAAAAGAAAGAACCATAAAGTGCCGGTTTAGCTGTACAAAAGGAATATTAACTTACGGGGTTGGGAGCGACTTAGCATAACGCATCTATTATTCAGAAATGCAACAATCATTTGTAAATATTTAAACATTTTAGGTTAACTTTGCTGGGCATACTGATAGATGGAAACTGTACATTTTGTGCCACCTGCTCAGTCTTGGCCCGACGTTTTCCTCCCAAACGAAAGGAGGAAGAGAAACCCACTGCTCATCCACAGAGCAACTAAGACCCCAGCACATGGCAAAGCACCTCCAAGATATTCATACCTACTGGGAGATTTTAGAAGGAAAAACATCGATTTGGCCCGATATGATAAATTAGGCTTTATTCTTTCACTCTATTTTAATCAAAATCTTGTTTTTTGAACTGAAATACTTACAGCTCTGACATGCCTCAGCAGGAGGCAGCTGCCAGGACCCTGAATCTATCTCACTATTTGCAGATTCCATATGACAACTGGTCCTCAGTGGCCTGAGAGGCCCCATTAGCCCAGCTCCGAGAGGCGGCTCTTTGGCCAGCCGGAAGGTCTATAGAAACTGTGGAGATGAGTTCTGGGAAACAGGGATTTCTGGGTTCAGCAGCGAGGCAGGTGAAGCACATGCCATAAAATCACTGTCCAAATTGTGAAGAAACAACAAAATTGTATGACCAGGCAGGCAGAGGAGAAAGCAAAGGAAGACCCCAGTGATTCTTTTTTTTTTAAAAAAAAGGCAATTTTATATTCACACACCTCATCAATCATCCGAAGGACAGTCAGTGACTCACCTTTCCCAGTGATCTTACTTCAACCATCCCCTCTGCTTCAAACATGAAGCAACGACAGGTAAAATGTGAAAAGAGAAAACAACATTCACGCGGCCGGGCGGAAAGGTCACGGGCCCGTTCACCAGCTGCACAAGATGGATGAGAACAGGTGGGTGAGACTGAGGTCAGGTCCCTCGGACGTGGGTCGGGAATGAGAGAGTGGCACCGGGAGTGTGCCCCAGGAATGAGGAGGTTGGCACACTCCACATTAGAAGGGGGCCAGGTCCACACTCACCCCTAGTCTAGACTCCCCACTGGAGGAAGGAAGAAGAAAGAAAATACATTGCGATGGAGGTGCACGAATGGAAATGATCAGTTAAGCTGTTTTGCATGGCTACCATGAGAGCAAGTAGAAAAGCTAGGCAAAGTCAGGTTAAAAAATTAGAAAAGAAAAAAAAAAAAAAGAACTCTTTAGACATATTGGAGATGTGCCAAGCTGGTGAAAATCTGCAAGGCTCTAGATAAGAATTTTTGTCCCCTAGCTCTTGGAGAGTGTTAAAATCCCTGTCCAGTTTTAGTCTCTCGGCAGATGGTCCAGGAGAAAATATGGCCCTAAATGGCAGGATCATTTAATTGGGTTTCCGTATTCCCTCCGACCTTGGTCTTACCTTGTTTGTTCTTGAATGCCTTTACTCAAACGTCTCCATTCCCCATCCGCCTTTTCTACTTGTTTCAGCGAGAGGCCTGGGAAGGGTTACTCGGACCATGATCGTTAGAAGGCTAGGTCCCTCTCATTTATTTTTAAAATCTCTTCTCAAACAGCAGCCATGTGCTCCCCTAGAGCTTCCAAGGGAACACGACCTTGCTCACCTGGATTTCAGGCCATTCATGCTGATTTTGGCCTCTGGCCTCTAGGACTGCGAGGAGAAAATGTCTGTGTTTTAAGCCACCACGTGTGTATGTCAAATAATATACAAAATCAATTCAATGTCAATCAAAGATCTAAACATAGGAGCCAAATCTGTAAAATCCTAAGAAGAAAACATAGGAATAAGTCTTCGTAATCTTGAATTATGCAATGGTTTCTTAGCCATGACACCTAAAAAGTACAAGCAACCAAAGAAAAAATAGGTATATTAGACTTCATGAAAATTAAAAATGTTGGCATTTAAAAGGACACTATAAAGAAGCTGAAAAACATCCAACACAATTACGGAAAGTATTTGCTAATCATAGATCTGTTAAGGATCATGTATCCAGAATATGTAAAGAACTCTTACATCACAACAACAACAACAAAGAAAAGACAAATCATCTAATTTTAAGATGTACAAAGAATTTGAATCAATGTTGTTGAAAGAAGGTGTGCAATGGCCAGTAAAGACATGAAAAGCTGTTCCACCTCATTAGTCACTAGAGAATTGCATAATGGGGGACCTTGAACGGGATTGCTCAGGGCCCCACCTCCTCAGGACGCGGTCTCTTCTCTTGCCCATGTGACACAACCATCCTACCACTCACACCCAATACACATGCCCATGTGTCCTGGCTCCAGGATAACAAGTTCCCCCAAGACAACATTTTCTTGAACGTGTATCAGTCCTCTGAGGCTTACAGCACAGGCTTATTGAAATCCTTACATGAAATAGGTTTTCAAAATTGGGGACAAGAATCAAGTTTATAGAGTAAAATGTTATGCATACATTTATATACATATACTATATATATATATATGGTACTTTATATATACACATTAGTGCCCAGCCAAATCCTTAGCTGAGGATGCCATGCCAGCTCCCGGGCATCAGGGGCTGATTTACTTGTTCTCACGTATTTCAATGACAGAGGGGCAGGAGTGAACTGGAGAATTATAACCCAATTGCTGGCGCCATGTTGGACTCTGAGCCCTAGAGTGAAAATAGAAGGGGGAGGAAAACATGTCAGGAGATGATTAAACCACAGTTAGCCTGACAAAGGGAAAAAGGTAGCCTGGACTGCTGTTATTTATAACTTCAGCAAAGGAAGGAGCCAGCGTCCAGGGAGCCCCGGGTCATTCTCCTTGGGGCCACCCACTCCCCAGTCCCTCCTGATGTCTGACCCTAAACCTCCCCTCCACCAGGCACACATGCCACTTTCCTCCCCCGTCCCCCACTCTCTCTGCCCAGTGCTGTATCCTCTCACTCCTATTTCAACCATCTCATCCCAGAAATTCCTTAAATGTCAACACTACAGGGCTTTGGGCTGGGAGGGGCAGGGACCCCCTCACTGCCAGGTGCCAACTTGGAGACAGCCAGGAGGTGGAAAGTTTGAGCAGAGACTCCACACGCATGCACCACGGCGCCACCCTATGGCATATTTGGGATATTCCAAAGAGGAAGTGAAACTAAGAGGAAACAAATACCCATCATGAAAAGCATTTCAGATGAAACATTCATGGCACTGAAAAAGTACGTTAATCCAGAAGAAAATGACTTTAGATTTTACTCTGGAAATAAATATGTAAGCCAACCATGGTGAAATAGTAAAATGACATGGTACACTACTGTGCGTCAGAGGAGAGTGTATGTGTGTGTGCGAGTGCATTCTCAGGCACACTCATTTGACAAACTTTGGGTCCCTGGTTAATTATGTGACTCATTCTCACCTGCACACAGTGAACTGTCTCTCCTGGAGAAAGCTTTGCTCAAGGGGTTACAATAGGTCTTCATAAAAGAACTCTTCTTGCTCATACTCTAGCAATGTGAGGGCATTTTTATCTTCCAAGAAGGCAAACCACACCTTCCTTCTATTTCCAGACTTCCATCTCTAGCTCTTTAATTTTACCAAAGAAGAAATAGTGAGGAGAGATTTCATAATTACTAAATGCAAGTAGATAATCCCTCTAGCATGTAGGGAAACAGGAGCTTTTTTCATTATGTTACTAAATACAAATTATTAAATTTTAAAACAATATTATGCTACTGAAAGTTGATTTTAGAATTTGATTGCAGGTCATTTTGTAGAGAACCCAACAAATGGGACAAAATATAAATGTGTTTCTTAATTTTTTTTACCTTGCTGCCTCATGTGATCATATCTGGATCAACATGTTCCAGGCATATAAAGACAAGCATCATGTATATTTTGAACTATTATCTCAGGGCCTGCCATACAGCAGCACTTCGTGCTGTGCTCATTCACGTACTATGGAATGATAAATCCCCTTTGGCAGATCACCAAGTATAATTAAATTTAACAGGCTAATTTTATAAGTGGGCTATTCATAGTCAGTACAAAGCTAGATGATAAGGTCCCCCTACAGAGCTTGGAACAACCTGAAAGAACTGGCAGAAACATCTTTCTTAAAGCTCCAGAAAAGAAGACTTCAGTAATAAGGCAAATGCTGAATCAAGACAAAGGCTACTTCAAGTGGTAGGATCTCATGGCACCCTGGCTGGTCCCTCCCCCATCCCTCACCAGCTTGGTGCTGAGCTGGCTCGTGCCCCCAGATACCTGGTCCCAGTTCTGGAGGGAGCCGAGTAACCCTCATACACATAGTGTGAACATGTATTCCTGGCCCCGTCTGTCTGGAGGTGGCAGAATTGCCCTGAATATAGAAGGCAGCTCTCAAAGCCACCCCCCCCACCCCGACAGAACAATGTGGGAAAGCAGTCAAGTCATGCTGCCTAAGCAAGGGATTGCTGGCTATGGGATATACAGAGCAGTGCCCAGGACCATGAGGACACTTACCTACGGAAAAGGGGATGTTTGGGACCATGTAAATGGGGGAATTCCCAGGGCCACATGTTCATGGTCAAGATAAGACACACGCACAGGAAGGCTCAGGAAGGCCCCCGTGCTTTGGCCAGGAGCTATTCTTTAAATTCTTTGTGTGGATGAGCCCTGAAGGCAAGCACTCACACAATCTGGAAGGACTGGGGAAAATTTTGTTGTTGTTATTAGTTCCTGGCATTTAAGGAAACTCTGTCATAACACTAGCTGGATACAAGCTTATGGGACATCTGCCTCAGAGTTTAAATTCAAGCAATAAAACATTAAAATATCAAAAATTTCAGGTTTCAACAAAAGGTTACACAACATTCAAAAAAACACGAAGTGATGACCCAGGCAAAAGAGAAGTTTAAAGCATTAAAAATATAAATGAGGAGAAACCAGATCTGGGACATACCAGCCAAAGCCTTTCTAAAACAGTCCTAAATATGCTCAAAGAGCTAAAGGAAAACATAGACAAAAAATTACAGAAAATCAGAAAAATAATAGATGAGCACAATAGAGAGATGGAAATTATGAAAAGGAACCAAACAGAGCTGAAGACCACACTAACAGAAATTTAAAATTCCCCCAGGGAGGTTCAACAGCAGATTGGAGCTGATAGAAAAAAGAATCAAAGAACTTGAAGATAAGACAATTGAAATCATCTAGTCTGAGGAGTAGAAGAAAGAAGAAAAGTGAACAGAGCCTCAGGAACCTCTGGAATGTCATCAAGCATTCAAATATATGTACAGTGGGAGTACCAGAAGGAGAAAAGAGAGAAAAAAGGGATCAGAGAAGGTATTCAAACAAACGATGGCTGAAAAGTTCCCAAATTCAATGAAAGACATGAATATACATATCTGCAAAGCACAGCAAACTCCAAACAGGATAAACCCAAATAGACCCACACCATGGCATATTAAAATAAAATTCTCAAGTGTCACAGATTGCTGAAAGCAAAAAAATTACCAACCAAGAATTCTATATCTAGAAAATTATCTTTCAAAACTTAAGGAGGCTCCTCACCCCTCACCTCACTTTTCTTGCGAGAGCGTCCAATGTTCCTCTCACATGCATACCTAATAAATTTTCTGCCTTCTGACTCTATGCTGTGCTGTGCCCTTGAATTCTTTCTCATGGTATGACCAAGAATCTAGGAAGCCAAATACTGCAATATATTTTCACAAGCCAGCCAGGAGACACTTCTCTCCCATCATCTGGACTTATAAGTCATGGCTATTGACTGGGAGGCTTGGCCATGTGCTCTCGCTTTTTCTTCCCATTTGGGTCATTCTTATCCTCTCCTATATCCTCATGTACATCTACCTCTCTCGTTCACTCGCTCACTCACTCATTCTTCTCGGCCCCCTGAGACTTCCCCACACTCTCTCTTTTCCTACCTTCGAGGAGGGCCCAGCCCCTTCTTCTTGCTGGGCCTGTTCCATTTTTCACCTCTTTCACAGAGGTCCCATCCCATCTCCATGGAAGTCTCCTTCTCTCCTCTGCCTGGCTTTCAATGCCTTCTAAGACATTCCATCTTTTGTAACACAGGATTCTGGGCTATGGATTCTTGTACCAAACAAGGTGCTGTCATTAACATTCTAGGGAGTCATCTCTGGTTTAGGTCCATAGACTTGGGTACTTTCCAATGGGAGTGTATCCCCTTCAGGTCTTGATTGTTTAGTCTCTATTGAGACCCATTGCAGCCAAACATAAAGCTCCCCTTCTTTGCTTTGTAGCCCTCAGAAAACAGGAATCTTAGAGGAAAAGGGTATCCCCAGGAGTGCTGTCCTAGACTTCTCTCAGGTGGGGAAAGTACCCTCAACTAGGGGAGCACACATCTAGACATCTCCTGAGGAGAAACATCCTGGGGATGCCCAGCGACTCATCCAGGGATGTCCAAAACTTTACTCCCAGTGTTCCCAAGAGATTGGGCTGGCACAGAGGAAGGGCTGTTCAAGAACGTTGTCCTGGAATTCTTCCAGGCAAGGGCGGGGTTAGAGTCCCTGAGCTGTGTTCAGGAGCCCTCAGAGCGATAAGTCCAGAAATCAGGAAAGGCATCCCAGGGGTGACTAGCAACTGTGGTCCCCATGTTCCCAAGTGATTGGGCCAGTGGAGAGGGAAATGCCCAGCTCTGGCGCATGTTGGGACACCACACAGTCACACTGGTGCTGGAGAGGCTCCTCTATTTTCCTTTCCAGAGAAAATGGAAAATGCTAACAGTGTATAAGCTAAAAAATGGAGAAGCATAAGCATTCCAATGGGACTCTCAATTTACAATAACATCCTCCAGTCTGTAAAACACAGGCAAAATAATCAGAAATTCCCCATGCCCAGATGCTTATGGCTCCCTATCAAGACAAAGACCTGAAAGGGACTTGTCGCTTGTGTTATGCCCATGTCTCAATTTCCATTAGAGGAAAAGAGCTTATTAATGATCCCCTTTGAAAACTTGTTTGCTAAAAGGCATGAGAAAATGTACCACCAAGCCAGTTAATTGTAATAAGTTAAAGGAAATCACTCCGGAGAAAGATGAAAACGTGGCTCTGTTCCAGGGGAGGCTAGAGAAAGAAATTTTGACCCTCATTTGATCAACCAGTCTGGCGGAGAAAGCTGCAAAAGCTCACCATGGGCCCACAAACTCCCACTAATAACCTGTTAAAACTGCTGAGGAGGAGGAGGAGAAGGCATAGAGAGGTAAGTCAACGCACAGAGAACAGGCTGGGCTTACTGCAGTCGCTATTAACAGGGCCCCACCCCCTCGAGGTGATCCACGTCGTGGCTCCAAGATCAAGGGCCTTGCTTGGTCAGAGGGTCACTGGCAGAGAGAACACCAGAAACCTTGAGACGACCCTCAACCTCGGGACCCCCAGGCCTTGCCCCAAGTGCCACCAACATGGCATGGGGCCCAGGAACTGCACCCCTGTCTCCTGAAGGAGACACTGCCTGTGGCAAGTGAAGACGATTGAGGATGCCTGAGGCTGCTTATGACTCTGCTGACTTCAATCTGACCATTGGCATAGAGCAGCCTCGGTTGACACTCAACGTGGCAGATAAGATTATTTACTCTCTTAATTAACACTGGAGCTGCTCCGTCCTGAACTGCCACTCTGGGCCTCCTTGCACTCAGACTTGCCTAGTTATGGGAATTGACAGTAAAGCCCAAACTAAACCCTTGACTCTCCTTTGTAAGCATGGAGACATTCTAGCGTCCCATCAGTTTTTCATTGTCCCTGAAGCTCCACCCTCCTTCTAAGGAGGGAGCTTCTTCACTCCCTGGGCCCACTTTAAGACTAGTACACCAGGCTACTGTTTACCCCCTTGTTCTCCTAGAGGTCCCTAGGAGGTTGAGGCTGGGGACTCTTGGCATCCCAAAGGAGAACCTTGAGTAAATAAACCCATCTGTGTGGGTAAAGGCATATCAGGGTGAGCCTGCTGAGTAGCCTGTCTGCATTCAAATTTTTAGCCCTAGATCTTAAAAATATATTGTTTGTGTCCCTCCTCACCATGATTCGCAATACCTATTTGCTCTTGAATGGCAGGGACTTAATAAGATTCCTGCCCAGCTCACTTAGACTGGGTTGTCCCAAGGGTTTCAAAATAACCCCATTATCTTTAAGAATGCCTTATGAGCAGACCTTGCTGTCCTCCAACTGCCTCAGAGCACCATCTTGCACGGTGTTAATTTTGTGACCTAACAGATTCCTAACATAAAAGTGAATTTTGTTTTGTTTGCTAACTACATACAAGCTCTAAATGGATATAGAAACTGATGGAGAGTTTGAAAAGGTGAATCTTGTTAAAATAATTGCTAGTCCACACTTAATGAAAAGTTTCCTTCACCATCTGAGTACTCTGTCTAAAAGATAAAAATTTATATCTGATCGGAATAATATTCTTGTTAAAGCGTATGTTGACTTTACCATCCTTTATTTCTAAAGACAGATCTTCATACTCTTAAAGAAAAACTATTACAAAAGATTTGTTTTTTTTCACCTTTTAAAAATGAGGTGCTAAAATAGTTTAATATATCACACTGAAAGTTTTTAGGAAGTATTGCAATGATTTTTTAAAAAATTCTATCCTGTTAAGTTAAATTTGTATAGGTGAAATGTTATTCATATATTTAGAGACTGTACAAAATTCCTAAAGACTTGATAATGTTCTCACTGTCCATGTTATATCCTAATGCTGATCTATATGGTGTAGTTTAAAAAGCCACAGATAATAGAAACAACTAAATTCACTTGTCATTCCTATTACTTTGCTGTAATGTTTCTTTAAATAAGTATATGTGGTCAATTAATAGGACTTTAAAAGAGAAACAGAGGAAAGGTGATGGTGGAATTATACAGAGAAGGTAGGGTTTAACAAATGCGTATGATTTCTGAGTCATTATATTAATACATCTTTCAGTCTCCAGTATCCTATAGCAGCTAGAAGTAAAAACCTAAAATTGTGGAATTGTAACCCATTCCAAGCTCTGAAATCTTTCTACAACTAATCATCGCAATGTGCTTTTTGAAATGTATTACTCTTTTGTATATATGTTATTTTTCACCAACAAAGAAAAACAACTGATTGTGATGATAAATGCACAGCTATATGATGATATTGTGAAGCACTGACTATATACTTTGGATGATTACATGGCATGTGAACATATTATATCAATAAAAATTTTATAAAAAGCAAGGCAAGTACAAAAGTTCAGCTATGGTTTGTGGTTAATGCAGTGACATTTACTCCTGAGTTTTTACCGTTACTTCTAAATTTGGGGATGCTTTTCTTATTTTATACACCAGTAGTTCTCTCAAACTGTGCAAAACCCAAGACTCAGAGTTAAAGTTAGATCAAAAAAAAAAAAGCCAGAGTATTTTAAGCAGAAGAAATAAAAAATATTTGCAAAGTCCCTTAAAGGACTAGGAAAAAAAAGATGTGAAGCTATTAAACTTCCCCACCTGGGGTTCTTGTTGTTCTCTTAAGCAATAGGAGAGCCAAGTTTAATAAGCCAAGCCCTTGATCTTGAGGCTTGCCCTTATAAAACTTATCTCTATAAAGGCAAAGCAAGGCCCACTTATAATTAATGCCTAAGAGTCATCCCCAGAGAACTTCTTTCGTTACCTTTCCCCTACGTGGGACATGACTTCCAGGGGTGTAAGTTTCCCTAGCAACATGAGACATGACTCCCAAAGATGAGGCTGGCCTTTGCACTGTAAAATCAGTTAACCAAACTAGGAAAATGAAATTTTAGTGGCTAAGAAATTTCAAATAAATCATTCTAGAAGTTTTTCTTATACAAATTTCAGCCAAATATTGCAAACTGCCACAGTATGCCCAGCCCCAACCGAGAATGTTCATAAAAACTCTAGAGGACACCCTGTGCTCCATCTTGCTCCTGTTTCTGTTCAAACCATGTATACGATTTCCCACCCAGTTTGTTTCTTCCGGGTTAGAGACCTTTCACGGCAAACTTCTCCTCACCAGAGACTACACCGCTGTTCCCCACAGTCAACCACCACCCATAGTAGCAAAACCAGAGACTTGTACACTCACACAAGTAGGGCCTGCAGCCCACTGACAGCTTGAAGCAATTACAGAAGATGCACCATCAGCCCAAGTTCCCTTAAGATTAAGGCATGTTAAAAGTCTCTGGGGGAGAAATGAAATAGGATTAGAATTACACCAATGGATTGGTTGAGCGCAGGGCAAATTCCAAGAAGTGGTCAGCCGTCAAGGAGAAAGACATCTCTGAGAAAAACAGCAATAAATAGCTCCTGCAGCCAAAGGACCCCCACCTGAGTGAGTCATCTACGGAGGAGGGTAGAGTCAATCAACCCACACAAATGCACTATTATCTACAACCTGGCTTCAAGCTGGAGAAGGGAGGGGAGAGCAAAGAACCCCAAACAAGGAAGGGGAGGGGGAGTAAATCAAGTTAAGCAATAAAAGCATTGTGGGGTCTCTTGCCTCTCACCCCTCTTTTCATTGCGTGAGAGCTCCATGTTTCTCTCACATGTGCACCTAATAATTTTTTTGTCTGCTTATTCTAAAAAAAATTAAAAAGGGAGAATTATGACATTCCCAGCTAAATAAAATCCGGGGAGTTTGTTACCACTAGACCAGCCCTACACGAGATGCTTGAAAAGTTATTCAGGTTGAGAGGAAAATATAATATACTGAAGCTGCATGAATAAATAAAGATCTCCAGTTAGGGTAATGACATGGGTAAATCTAAATGCTATTATTATTTTATTTTCAGTTTGTAACTCCACTTTACTTATTACAGGATCTAAAAGTCAAATGCATAAAAAGTAATGATAAATCAGTGGTTTTGAATCATGTGTATAAATATGTAATTTGTGACAAGAACTACATAAAGGTGGAAGGGAGGGGTAGAGGAGTATAATGTACCCATTTTACCGACGAGGAAAATTCCAGCACCAAGCGATTGGATGGCTGGCTTAAACAAACAGAACATGAAGGAGTCCAAATCCACGTCCAGAGTCTGGACTCGGTAACATTCCACCTTTTAGCAGCAGATGGGGCAGTGAGGCATGGGTGCAAAACTCTCATTCCACTGTCCCACTGTGCGCACTCAGATGTGCTCATGCTAACTGCCCTCTGCTGACATCCTGCATAAGGCTGAGGGTTCAGCACATCCGCACACAGGCCCCCACCCAGGGACGTTGTTCCATGAGTTCTGAGTCCCAGTACAGTGAGACCAGTTACTTCTAGCTATTCATTTGTAGGCGGCCCCTCGGCATACCCCATGTGGCGCCCAGCCCCCTTTCCCTGCCTGTCTTGGGAGCTCCCGGTGTGCTTGTTTTTCCAGGACAGCCAGGCTTCCCCTTTCTCCTGGCAACCGTGGGTCAGCTGTAACCTGTCAGTCTTTGCAACTTTGTCTTGGGAACTATCCCTGAGTCTTCCCTACAATCTGGAGGAGATGAGGTTTAGGGCAGCCAACTTCCCTTTGTGCCCAAGTAACCGCAAAACTAAAAGTCTATCTAGGGTAATTGGAAGAGAACTTTTTAAGGACTGAAAATTTTTAACCAGACATTAATGTGGTTCTTCCTATTTATTCTCAAACTGCCTTGAATACCACCTACAGTTTCATTTTCTTTCATGTCTCTAGAGATCTAGCTCCTGCATGAAGCAAAATGTTGAGAACATGAGAATTGATTCCACCTTTTTAAAAAATGTTTGCCTCACATGAGGGGAAACTATCATTGAAAGGAAATTAAAATACTGAACTCCTCGATAAAATGTATGATAAGGTGGAAGAAAGGGTTTGCAAATGGTATGAAAATGGTGTGAAAATCTTTTCCTCCAAGCTCAGGAATGCTTGAGGAAAGTTTAAGCTCTACTCAAAACTCTTGCATATCAGCAATGAAAATGAATTCCTTTTAGATTAATGAGGCCTGTCCTGGGGTTGCTGTGTCCTGCTGATCAAGCCAAGGATCCTGCTCAACTTGCTGCACCAGTTTCATGGGCTTATTTATAGTAAAATTTTGGTTGTGAACTTGAGAGTCACCATAGGACAACACACTCCAGGTCCTGAATCATTTCTGAAAGTTGTGGAAATACATAACAAGCTAATTATACCTGTGCTATTTGTATTAGTTTTATCCATGATGACATACTTTCATTCTTTATTGATAATACTCAACTATCATACTTAAATTATAAATATATATAAAATATATACATAGAGAGAGGGATGAACTAAAACAAAAGTAAAACTATGAAACAAAAATCATCTCCCCCAAAATAAAATCAAACCTATTATGCACTGTTCTAGTTTGCTAGCTGCCGGAATGCAATATACCAGAAACAGAATGGCTTCCAAAAAGGGGAATTTAATATGTTACAGTTCTAAGGCCAAGAAAATGTCCCAATTAAAACAAGTCTATAGAAATGTCCAATTAAAGGTATCCATCCAGGGACAGATACCTTGGTTCAAGAAGGCCAATGAAGTACAGGGTTTCTCTCTCAAGTGAGAAGGCACATGGCGAACACAGTCAGGGCTTCTCTCTCAGCTGGAAGGGCAAATGGCGAACACAGTGTCATCTGCTAGCTTTCTCTCCTGGCTTCCGGTTTCATGAAGCAACCTGGGAAGCATTTTTCTTCTTCATCTCCAAAGGTCACTGGCTGGTGAACTCTCTGCTTCGTGGTGCTGCAGCATTCTCTGCTCTCTCTGGGTCTCCTTCATTCTCCAAAATGTTTCCTCTTTTATAGGACTCCAGAAACTTATCAAGACCCACCCAAATGGGTGGGTGACCCAGGTTCCCCTCTAAGGTCACAGCTGAGGCTGGACTGCAGCTGCCCAGCCAAGGACGGCATGTTCAGTCTCACTTGGAGCAGGGGCTGCACTGTGACAAGCTCTTGGGCACCAACTCATTCAAGCTGGTTAGTTTGACCACAAGGAGGTGGACCTTCAGGGCCACCAGTGCCCCCTTTGGCCGACTCAGAGGATGCTGGCGCCACAAGGTTGAAGGAGCCTGGGTCCTGAATCATCACTGGAAGGAAACTGCCCCACCACCACCACCAGGAATCTCACATGTGCCTTTTACTCAACAACTGGAATTTGGGGGTTACATGATATAAAAGATGCTGTTGACTCATCAAAAGATACAGACCTCACACCCACCAGAATGGCCATTATCAACAAAACAGAAAATGACAAGTGCTGGAGAGGATGTGGAGAAAGAGGCACACTTATCCACTGTTGGTGGGAATGTCAAAGGGTGCAACCACTGTGGAAGGCAGTTTGGCGGTTCCTCAAAAAGCTGAATATAGAATTGCCATACGACCCAGCAATACCACTGCTAGGTATCTACTCAAAGGACTTAAGGGCAAAGACACAAACGGACATTTGCACACCAATGTTTATAGCAGCGTTATTTACAATTGCAAAGAGATGGAAACAGCCAAAATGTCCATCAACAGAAGAATGGCTAAACAAACTGTGGTATATACATACGATGGAATATTATGCAGCTTTAAGACAAGATAAACTTATGAAGCATGTAATAACATGGATGGACCTAGAGAATATTATGCTGAGTGAGTCCAGCCAAAAACTAAAGGACAAATACTGTATGGTCCCACTGATGTGAACGGACATTCGAGAATAAACTTGGAATATGTCATTGGTAACAGAGTCCAGCAGGAGTTAGAAATAGGGTAAGATAATGGGTAATTGGAGCTGAAGGGATACAGACTGTGCAACAGGACTAGATACAAAAACTCAAAAATGGACAGCACAATAATACCTAATTGTAAAGTAATCATGTTAAAATACTGAATGAAGCTATTCAGTATTAGGGTTTTTTTTGGTTTTTTTTGTTTTTTTTTTTTTTACTATTATTACTACTTTTATTTCTTTTCTCTATATTAACATTCTATATCTTTTTCTGTTGTGTTGCTAGTTCCTCTAAACCGATGCAAATGTACTAAGAAACGATGATCATGCATCTATGTGATGATGTTAAGAATTACTGAGTGCATATGTAGAACGGTATGATTTCTAAATGTTGTGTTAATTTCTTTTTTTTTCTTTCCGTTAATAAAAAAATAAAAAATAAAAAAATAAAAAAAAAAGATACAGACCTACTTATAAATAAAAAGCTCTAGGACATGTTAGCTGTTTCAAACTGTGTCCAATTCTAATATTCAGACAGTGTTTATGTTATTGGATTATGTCAGAAACTCATGACTCTCAATGGATAATGAATGTTGTATAGGTTATTATGCCAGCCAATTCCTATTCAGCTTTTCCTTATTTAAAAAATATTAATTTCTCTGGTATAAACTCATCATTCTCTATTTTTACCATTTAGTTTTTGGGGTTTTTTTTTGCATGGGCAGGCACCGGGAATGGAACCCGGGTCTCTGGCATGGCAGGCGAGAACTCTGCCTGCTGAGCCAATGTGGCCCGCCCTATTTTTACTATTTAGTTTTAATATACATAATAAAGTTCTAGTACTTCTGATTAAACCCTAATATTCAAAGAAGTTTCTTCTCTCTCTCCTAGTTCTGCCATTTGAAATCTCATTATATAATCACAACAACAAAAAGGTTCAAAGAACAGTCTCACCAACATGATTTTCTTGCTTTCTTCCCTCACTTATTCCAAAGGTTTTGAAACATAAATGTCATCGAAATTTATTTCCTGTGGGCTTATGATTTTAAAACTACATGCATTGTTTGCTACTAATAAACATGTCAAAGATACTTTAAAAGACTCTTAAGAATTTCTTAAGTCATGAGTGTGGTTGGCTGAATAATGGCCACCTAAGTTATTGAGCTCCCGATCCATGGAATCTGTGACTGTTCTCTTATATGGCAAAGTCTTTGCAGATGTGATTAAATTAAGACTGTTCCTATGGATCCTAAATGTAATCACAAGTTTTCTTATAACGGGTAAGCAAGAGGAGATTTCATGTAGAGGAAGAGAAAGGAATGTGATTTCAGAGGCAGAGATTGGGGTGATGTGGCCACAAGCCAAGGAATACGACAAGCCAGGAACAAGGAAGGATTCTCCCCTGGAGCCTCTAAAAAGAATACAAGCCTGCCAACTCCTTGATTGCAGTCCAGTGAAACTGATGTTGGACTTCTGGTGTCTGGAACTATAAGAGGAAAAAATATTCGTTGTTTTAAACCACCAAATTGGTGGGAATTTGTTACAGCAGCCACAGAAAACTAATAAAGAAAATTACATAAAATATAATTTTTCCCATTATTCATTACATAATTTCTTCTAGTCTTTTATTATAGTCTTTTATTGCATTTAGGATCCATAGGAACCATCTTAATTTAATCACATCTGCAAAGACTTTGCCATATAAGAGAACAGTCATTTTTCAGAAGGACTCTTTTTAATTCTGTTCAATTATTAAATTTCCAAAGCAAGAAATATCATTACACACACATTTTCACCAAGAAAAGGTGCATATCCAGAGGTTTAAAAAGTGATAACCCATATAACTATTAAAAACAGAATATTCATGTGATGCTCAGCTTTCCAGGAAGTTTTCAGCATGCTATCAGAATAAAATGATTGAAAATCTAGAAAAACGTATGATCAAATTTATTGACTTAAATTTTAAACTTCCTTAAAATTTCTTCCTTTCCCCACCAAATACACGTCTTAAAAGAAAAATCACCATTTTTATTAAAACTTCAATAAAACAGAATCTTTAAAATCAAAGCACGGTTTAGAAGTACTTTTTATTTTTTATTGTTTGAGAAATACTGCTCTAAATGAAGTGTAACCTTTAGGACACCACATGCCACTCTATTTCTTAAAAGGGGCACATATTACTTCATTGTCAAGAAGAAATCGTACGCCTAGCTTGAAAGTATCTCAATTAGTTAAATACCTAACTAGAGTGCATTAAGACCAAGAAGAGCAGGTAAAAATATATAAAATTATTAACATAACGGAAAAACAAAACAAGGATAGATGATTTTTTTTCCAGCTCTGTTGACCATGCTTCTGCTTATAGGAGATCTAGGAAGGAAGGTTTAAAAGTTGAGGAATAAAGGTGTTTCTGTGACCCGTCTTATTTGCAATCACGGTGCCTACATCGACCCACGGCTTGAAAATCAACGCAGCAGTGAGCTGGTGCAGTGGGTTTCAGAGAAGGATCCCAGAGCAGGCAGCCAGAGGGGCGGAGGAGGCTTGGGGGCGGGGCCCGGAGGGGCGGAGTGGCATGGGCGGGGCCAAGGTCAGGAGGGGCGGAGGAGGCAGGGGGTGGAGCCAAGGTCAGGAGGGGCAAGGGAGGTAGGGGGCGGGGCCTGGAGGGGCGGAGGCGGCGGGGGGCGGGGCCCAGGCCAAGAGGGGTGGGGACAGCGAGGGTGGGTGGGGCGCCCAGGCCTGGACCCGCTTCCATACAGCACCTCTGCTCTCCTCAGTGCGCACACCGGGCTGCGGTTATCCTTTAAAGCCAGTCCTCCGGGCCTTTGCACGCCTTATCAAGGGAAGAAACACCCTTACCACATGCAGGAATTATCCCCAGCCCCCAGTGCTAAGTACACGGCAGAACCAGGCCGAGTGCAGGGAGTCTTGCATTTATCAGCTTATCTTAGAAACTTGTGAGATTCTTTGGCACATGGGGATAAATGTTTCTAAGGAGGAAAATAAATGTTAAATTAAACAACAGCACTTTAAAATATGATTAAATGGAATTTAATACCACCAGAAACTAGGCTCCTTTCTTCAGATGTTAGTACATGAAAATTTGAGATAAACAGAGAAACCAGATCACATACCTTGCTAGCTTTGTATTAATTCAGTTCTGATTTTTGCTGATCGTGATTTTAATAAAGGTAAAAGTGGTGGTTCTTATGATCCTATAGGGAAATGGGATGTTACCAGTGAAGTCCCCTGCTTTAGAATATCACTTCAATCCCCACTGCTGAACACAATATATTGTCTACAATCAATTCACTGAAAATGAAGTTGTAAAAGACAATCGACAAGGCATTGTCTTCCCAAAAGCAATTTTTGCCAGTCGGATAATTGTAAGACAATCGGATGGAATTTTTGTCACGGTATTAATGAGAACTAGGAAGTTTTCACCGGCCAGTGTTCATTTTGGTTTCATGGATGAGTTAAAGTGACTATTACTTGCTGACTACAGGGTTCAACTAGGGTGGTTTGATCTTCTCATAAATATAATTTTATTTAGAAATGTGTATTTTGTCATTAGTATCCCAAATTTAATTGCTGAGGTAGAAAATGAAACAAAAATCACAAAAGTAACCAAATAAAATCCGGGACGCGAGGGTCCCACCGTTGAGAAAACAGAAACACACTACTCAGAAAATATTTCGCCACGGCGGACAGTAACGAGTCCCTCGTTCTAGAGAAATTTCTATAATAATATCCAGCAGGAAAGACACCAAGAAACTGAGTAGCTGGAGACACTGAAGAAGAAATCAGAGAAAATGAAACAAAGGCAACAGAGCATTCCAATAAATCAAGACACAAGACGATGTAAACCTTCGATCTCAAAGGACTCCACGGATTAACGGTTTTAGACTGCAGGGATCTATGTATCACTAAGTGCAAATAGTCACCGAGGTTTGTTTCACTTTCACTAGCAGTTTTTAAATATTCCACACCCCCGTCATGTACCAGCCCTGTTTGCAGATGTCCACGCACCGCTCGCTCCGGCCTCTCCCCGCTAACGCCCACGGGCCCGCTGCCCTCTACCCTCCCGCAGTCTCCGAGAAGCCGCAGGGCAGTGACCACGCGCCTTAGTGAGGAAGCCACGGGCTGTTGGCGCCCCCTGGTGGCCACGTGGGATCAGCTTCGGCCCTCCTGACCATCACTAGGATGCTGTAATACCCAACCTCTGTGAAGTGCGTTTAGCTCTTGGCGGGTTTCTATTTACAGGGATTTCCATGGACATGAACATGCCAGTTACGGATGTCTGCCATTTTAATGAAATAAATACTCAGTATTATTTTATTAGTGGAAATGATAACCCAATACCTCTGATCTATTCTAAGTGCAATTTTCACAGGCGGGATCTTCCCCCAGATATTTCTATGAAAGAGAGAAGGAATTAAAGTGGGTTTTTTCCCTTTAAAAATTTGTTGTTGTGGTGGTAAAATACACATAACATAAAATGTGCCATTAGTTACATTTAGAACACTTACAATGTTGGGAAACTATCACCTCTGTTTAGTTTCAGATCATTTCTATCACCCGGAAAGAATGCCTTACTCACGGACACCCGTTCTTCCTTTCCTCTAGCACCTCACGACCACTAATCTGCTCTATCAGTTTATCTGTTCTGGATATTTCATACGGATGGAATCACGTCATATGTGGTATTTTTGTGTCTGGCTTCTTTCACCTAGCATTAGGTCTTTGAGGTATATCCACACCAAAGGATGTACCCGAACTTCATTCCTTTCAGGGTTGAATAATATTCCATTGTGAGGATACCCCACATTTTGCTTCTCCATTGGTCCCTTGATGGGCATCTGGATTGTCTCCACGTGTGGATATCGTGAAGAGTGCAGGCAGGAGCTCCATGCACAGGGACTCAACTCAGTAACTCTTTTCAACTTGGGAATGTACACCTCAAAGTGGAATTCCTGGGTTCATGGTAATTCTATATTTAATTTCCCGAGGAACTGCCAAACAGTTTTCCACAGTGGGTGAACTATCTTACAATCCTACCAGCAATCTACAATTTTTCCACTCCACATCTTCACGAGTCCTTATTTTCTATTTTTAAATTATTATTATTACCGCCGTTCTCCTGGGTATGAAGCAATATCTCATTACCGCTTATTATTAACATTATTCATTATTTAAATGAAGCTAAGCTCTTTTTATGGACATATTGCCATTTGTATATCTTCTTTGGAGAAATGTCTCTTCAAGTCCTTTACCCATCTTTTTAATCAGGTTGCTTATCTTTTTGGTTGTTGAGTTATGAGTTCTGTATGTATTCTAGATACTATACCCTTATTAGATATATCATCTGCAAACATTTTCTCCCATTTTATTGATAGCTCTATGGTGCAGTTTCTTGAGCATTCCTTTGAGGAAGTCCAACTCATCTATTCTTTCTTTTATTTCTCATACTTAGGACATCATATATAAGAATCCATTGTCAAATCTAATGTCATGAAGATTTACCCTCAAGTGTTTTTTCTCAGAGTTTAATTGTTTTAGCTCATATTTAGATTTTCATTTCTTTTAACTTAATTTTTTCATATGATGTGAGGTAGACTTAAACTTCATTCTTTTCCATGTGACAAACCAGTTGTCCCAGCACCACTTGTTGAAGATACTATTGTATTGGACACACAAATACAGTTACAGGTAAAGAAATGCACTCAGACATACTCAGAGCAAAGTGTACTTGCTGAGACACACAGGGCATGACCTTGTACGGTCATCTCTGCAAGACTTGGGGAGCAGGAATAACGGGGTCCCTGTTTAGTAAAGTTCTGGGATTCTGACATTTGGTCCAGGGCTCTTTACCCACTGAAGCCTCTTCGGGTGGAAAATCAGAGCCTCCTGCAGGTGTAGGTCTAGGCCAGGGGATAGGGAGTGGAAGGTCAGGGAAGGGTGGGGTTCAGGAGCTGAGCCCAGAGTTAACAAGTTTCAGACCCCACCCCAAATCATTCAGGTCCCCATCGTGCTGCAGGAGACTCTTTGGCCTGCCACAAGGGTCCCACTCTCCTGCTCAGCCTCCCCGGCCTTCCCTGCCTCCCTAGAGCTGCTTGAACTGCCAGTGTTCGAGCAGCTCCTGTTCCTTCTGGTCTGAGGGCCTCTCGGGGGCCCATAGACAGCCTTAACCTCTCATCAGAAATAATTCCCAGCCCTCACGAGACGACCGAATAGAATGAAAGGTCCCCCTGCAGGGCTGAGCCCCAATGCAGCCCCCTACAGTCCCGGGAGCTCCTTGCAGCAGGAGCGTGGGGGGGACACAGAGACCCCGGGCTCACCCAGGTGGCTCCCAGGGTTAAGACCGGGAATCTCCCCCATCTGCCGTTCCCTTATGGGGACCCCCCCATGCAGCTAATCTTGGAGACCTTGTGTCTGTCAGAGGCAACCACGGGGTGGGGACCCCTCCTGACCTTGCCCACCCTGAACTGACGTGGCTCCCCCAGCCTGGAAAGTGGCAAACTAATCAAATTTCCCTGGGGGTGTGGGGCAGGAGGAGACAGAGCAGGGCCCCCTCCCCACAAATTAGAAATTCACCCCAGAGAGAAGCTCGGGGGTGGTGGAGGGACTGGCTGGGCAGGGTAGGGCACTTGGAAGGTAAAGGGAAAATAAGAGAAGTCAAAGCAACAGCCTTGCAACACATCTGCAGACTCAGAACACGGAGACCTGTGGGTTATGATGGAATGTTAACTTTAGAACACTAGCGTCAGCCAACGTTGAGAAATATCCGCTTGGCTAACATTCCAGAAAAGATAGAGCAAAAACATGCTCTTGGTCCTGTAATCATCACCCTGATGAGGAGGGAACAGGCCCTCTCTCTGTCTGCACATACTGTTAGAGAATAAACACAAATAAAAAGTTATTTCTGCGCACTCCCTGCTTTACTGAGAAAATAAATATGGTGTGAAGCAAGCGTTCAGGGCTCTGGTCCTTTGAGGCATGAGTCCACTGCTCTCATCTTACAAGACTCTTCTATGTGAGTGTCTTTACTTTTATTGTGAGCTGGTCTCAGCAGGGAGGGGCCCAGACTGACCCCACAGGGCTCCAGGGATAAAGCCAGCAATCTGCTTTCCTGCTGTGGCTTTGGAAGTCAGGCTCCCTTGCCCACTGGAGAGACTGAGGAAAGCATTGTGGGGAGCACCAGCCCCATTCGTCTGGGAAAAATGAAGCCTGCCTTAGCCTGAGTAGGTTCCTGGGTATACCAGCACAGGTAAGTCACAAAGTTACGAACCTTCCTATTGTCCTTTTTTCCCCCTTTTTGAATGCTGTATGGTGGGGGTCATAGTTCATTCTTTTCCATGTAACTATCCCGTTATTGCAGCACCATTTATTTTTTGGTGGTGGGGGAGTGCATGGGCCAGGAACTGAACCCAGGTCTCCAGCATGGCAGGTGACAATTCTACCACTGAACTACCCCTGCACCCCCTGTTGTCCTTTTATAACCACAACCACGTCCCCTGCATCCTCTCCCCATAGGCAGCCCCTGGCTGTATCTTCCACTTCTAAAATCTTGTCTTTTAAAAAATATACTATATATGGAATCATACCATAGGTAATCTTTTTTTAGCTCAACATAAAACCTTGAAGATCCATCCAAGTTATTTCACACATGAATAGTTCATTCTTTTTTATTGCTGAGAAATATTCCACATGTCTATACCACAGTTTGTTTAACCATTCACCTGGGGAAGGACATCTGGGCTGATTCCCATTCTGGGCTTTGAAATAAAGCTTCTGTGTTCACTCATGCACAGCTTTTGTGTGAACATATGTTTTCAGGGAAGCACAGATGAGAGAAAATACAAGAGAGAAGGTGTTTGAGCCCTAGGCACAGCTCTCTGTGATGTCATCGGTACCCCATCTGACTTCTTGGTTATTGTGAGGCTTACATTACTTGCTTAACCCTACTAAATCATACTAACAAATCAAGTTTTAGAAGAGGGTCATTTTATCCATCTTGTCCTGAAAACCAAAACAACCTACTTGTTTAAGAAGGAACAGTTGATTGGCCCCTCAGGACCTGTGAAAAAATTCAGCAACTGAAGTCTGTCACATCTAATAGGAGAGGGAAAGTGCTATTACATTTCCTTCACCATTATGTCTTCAGCTTCTAAAATATCTGGTACAAAATACAAAAATACTTAATATGGATTTGCTTAAATGACTGATGTGTATGAATGACTGAATGAATGTATGAATGCATACATGGAATTAAGTATGTAAAGGTGGGTTTCTCCAGCACAATAGGAGATGAGAAAGATAGAAGTGGAAAGGAATAATGTGTTCAGGGTCTCACATGTTAAGTTGGGAGATTGCACCTGATCTCCTCACTCAGTGTTTTGGAAAGTGGATCCCAAAGAACATTCCTAGTCTTACGAGATGTTTCTGGGGCTAAATTAGTTTGGGAGTCACTTTGAACTGCACTCAGTAGCAACTGTTTCCTGCACAGATAGTTTCCTCTGGACACTGCTTATGTCAGTTTGAAAGGATCGTGTGTCCTAGAAAAGCCATGTTTTAATCCTGAGCCATCTTGTGGAGGCAGCCCTTTTTTTAATCCCTATTCAGTACTGTAGATTGGAAATTTGATTAGGTTATCTCAACGGAGATGTGACTCACCAATTGTGGGTATTAACCTTTGATTAGATGGAGATGTGACTCTACCCATTCCAGGTGGATCTTGATTCGTTTATTGGAATCCTTTAAAAGCGAAAACATTTTGGAGACAGCCATAGAGCCATGAGAGAGTCATGAGAACCACAAGAGCCCAGGCAGCCAGAGACCTTTGGAGATGAAGAAGGAAAAGGCTCCGAGGGGAGCTTCATGAAACAAGAAACCTGTAGAGAAAGCTAACAGACGTCACCATGTTTGCCATGTGTCTTTCCAGTTAAGAGAGAAATGCTTGAGTGAAGGTAACCTCTTGTTGGTGCCTTAATTTGGACATTTTTATAGGCTTGCTTTAATTGGGACATTTTCACAGCTTTAGAACTGTAAACTTGCAACTTAATAAATTCCCCTTTTAAAGGCCGTTCTGTTTCTGGTATATCGCATTCTGGCAACTAGCAAACTAGAACACTCCCCAAGCTTCAATACAGCTCCCTTCTAGCCCCAGAGGGGGGCATGCAGGGCACTAAGGGACAGGAGAACCAGGGTCTGACAAAGTCAGAAGTAAGAAGGCATGAAAAACAAAGTCTCAAATTGACAGAAACACTGGGCCCAAGGGTTCTTACTGTGGTGATGAAATGTTCTAAAATACATTAATAACTCTTATACCATGCAGTAAATTTACTGAAATCATTGAATCGTACATTTGGACGGGATGAGTATTTTTATATGTAACATGTATCTGAATAAAACTGTAAAAAAAAAAAAGAAAGAACATTAGCCAGGATTGATTGTACTTGCCCCTCTGCCTGACCTCTGCCAGGCAATGCTGTTCTCAGGCAGATGGCCTGGGGGTCTCTGAAGTCCATTGTGGAGAGCAGAGTTTTGAGTGTGAGGCAGCCTTGCCCTTCCCTGAGTCCTGCTGGTCCTAGAGATGGGGAGCTAGACAGTCATGGCACTGCCAGGGGGTCCCAGCTACACACCTGCAAGATGGCAACGCTGATGGTCATCATCAGATTTGCCATTATTCAGATCCAACCTCATTCAAATAGAAATATATTGGGCACTGGTGTTTCTGTGCTTCTGGAAGAAAGACAACACATTTTTGAGAAGCTCAGTCCAATTGAAAAACAAAATTTTAGGTCTTGAGTCAACTTCAATGAAGCCCAATTTGAAAACCACAGCATCAGCCAAACAAAAATTGGGAGCCATGAATAAAGCCCTAGAAACATCCAACTCTTTCCTTGAGCATAAAATGGAAACTTTATAAAAACTACTAAATGAGGACAATTACAAGATTTAACAAAAGTTGAGTGATGGCTGATGTTGCCGTAAAGATTCAGTCTTTACAAGATATAGAAGGGTATATCCAAAATCAAGTAGCCGCCACTATAACATCCTTGAAAATCCACCAGAGAAATGAAGAAGAACTCTAGGCAGGTCTAAATGCTTTTGGTGAAAAATCCTATCTTCAGGGAAGCCTAAAGCTGCTTTCACAAGAAGATGAACAAATGAAGAAAAGAGTAAATACTTATTATAGAATAAAATAATATTAGAAGTTTCTTTTGAAAAAAATCAGATCAAGACTGTGGTAGTTTGAAGCTGTTATGTACTCCAGAAAAGGCTGTATTCATTTCATCCACACCTGTGGGTGCAGACCTATTGTAAATGGAACCTTTTGGTTAGGTTACTTCAATTGAGATGTGACCCGCCCCATTCAAAGTGGGTGGGTCTTAATCCTTGTGCTAGTTTGAAACTGTCACGTACCCCAGAAAATCCATGTTCTTTTAATCCAATCTTATGGGTGCAGAACCTATTGTGGGTGAAACCTTTTGATTAGGTTGTTTCCATGGGAGATATGACCCACCCAATTCAAGGCAGGTCTTAATCTTTTTACCGGAGTCCTCTATGAAAAGAATAAAAGGCAGAAAACAAAGCTCAGAGCCAACACAGACAGCAGAGAGATGAAACCAAAACACAAATGTTTGGAGGTGCTGAGCTAAAAGATGAAATCCAGAGTTTACCCCAGAGAAGCTAAGTGAAGACCCACAGATGCTTAGAAAGAAAACCATTGGAATCAGTAGCTAAAAACAACCCTGGAGAGCAGAGTCAGCAGACATCACCATGTGCCTTCTCATGTAACAGAGAAACCCAGACACAATCAGCCTTTCTTGAGTGCAGGTGCCCTCTTGTTGAGACATTGATTTGGACATTTTCAGGGCCTTAGAACTGTGAATTTGTAACCTAATAAATCCCCTTTGAGGAAGCTAATCCATTTCTGGTATATTGCATTTCAGCAGCTTTAGCAAACTGAAATTAGCCCCTTACTGGAGTCCTTTACAGGAGTTCAAAGGACACATCGATAGAGCCCAGAAAGCTCAGAGAAGCTAAGTGATGAAATTAAGAGAAACTCATAGAGAAAAGCTCCAGAGAAGTTAAGAGGGGCCACAGAAGCTCAGAGAGAAAGCCACTGGAATCAAAAGCTGAAAGCAACAAAACCCAGGAGAGAACCAACAGACACCAGCCTTGTGCCTTCCCATGTGATAGAGGTGTCTCAGATGCCGGCAACCTGTCTTTAGAATCCAGGTATCATCCTGTTGATGCTTTAAGGTGGATATTTTCATGGCCTAAGATCTGTGAATTTAAGTTAATAAATTCCCATTGTAAAAGCTAACCTACTTCTGGTATATTGCATTTAGCAGTTTAGCAAACCGAAACAAACCCTCTAAGTGAACATTTGCAGAAGATGAAAAATTGCTGCTCCTGAAGGAGACAACACAGATGGCAGAAGCTTGGAAGTGGATGCACACAATTCATCAGAAAACAGAGTCCAGACCAGGTGAAAGATGACTCAAAGGGAGTTTTGAAGACACTGATTCATGTGTTTTGGTTAAATACTTACTTAAAATGTCTTGAAAAAAAGAGAAACCAATTGTACCCTAACTTAACTGAGGAAGATTAAATAATTGATGCCCTTACACTATCACCTGAAAAGTCTCCAAACTGTAGCGCTTCTCTGCAGTCAGTGAACACTCAAAAGGGAGCGGCCACAGTGCTGGTAGAAGCTTTGTATCCTGCCTGAACTGCAACAAGAAAAAAAAAATCATCATTTTCGCCAGATGTGCCCTGCAAAGTTACAGGAGAATCCTTCAAGAGCAGACAAGGGAGAGGGAGGGGTAAGGGGGTAAGCTATGTATGAGTTTCTTCTTTTTTCTTTTTATTTCTTTTTCTGGAGTGATGCAAATGTTCTAAGAAATGATCATGGTGATGAATATACAACCATGTGATGATATCGTGAGCCATTGATTGCACACCAATTATGAAATGTTCGTAAGTTAAGAATGTTCGTGTTTGCATGTTGTTTGGTTTTATCAATAAGAATTAAAAATTTAAAAAAGCAGACAAGGTCTGCCATACATGCCCAAGAGCTGGACACCCATAACCCATACACTAAAAACCAAAATCCTTCCAGAAAATTATGAAAGAATCAGGGTGACTGAAACCACCTGATTTCCCATGAAAGGAACGTTCACAGCCGTGAGTTGACAGCTCCATTAACTGAAACACAACATAACATAAGAAAAGAATATGCACACCTGAGACAAAAAATTATTGAGGGAGAATAAAAAGATCTCAAAAAAATATCATTATGGCCCCAATGTTGCAAGTGGGATATTTGGTGGAAGCCTAAAAAAAAGCCACCAGGACATCCTCTGGCTGTCCAGACCCCCAAGGTAGGAGGAGCATCAGGCTGACCTGGTTGGGGATCCAGGGTCTCGCCCAGGGTTAGGGTCCCAGAGAAAGGGCTCCCCTGAAGATCAGCCCCATCCTGCTGCAGCAACAGATCCTCAAGAGGAAAACAGAGCGTGCCCCAGTGCTCTTTTTTATTTACACCCCCCCCCCACCCTCCTGTACAGGGTGGCCCTGGCCCAGGCCTTGATCCTCCACCTTGTCCCTTTGTCAGTTATTCCAGATGGGTCCCAGAGGGAAACTCCTGAGAAGAGGACTCCCTGGCCTTCCCTTTATTCCAGAAATTGAGGCAGAAATTGTCCAGGAATCTTCTCCACCTAGGGACACTCCTGGCTTCACACATCTTCCACTGGTTGCACAAATCTGCTTACACTAGGTACTGTCCACACTGCTTGAAAACTGAAGTGGATCCTCTCTGAGTTGACCCCATCTTCCAATGAGCTGAACACTACAGATCCAGAACCACGGCAAGACGCACTTTTCTCTCCACTAAAGTAATTTTTCATTTTTTCTGTTTTCGTTGTATTGCTATTGAGTGATTATACAATGGCTAACATGAAACCAATAGGATTTTAGTTCATTGATAACGTTCTATAAATATAGATTATTTCAGTGTGATTGTAATAAATTAAGAACTTCTGTTTTATTCTATTCGTAAGTAGCATAATTAGGTCTTTGGTATTTTTCACAAGTCTTCTAAAATAACCTGGGAAAACAGAAACTAATTTTACTCTCTTCTAAAATAATTTTGATTTTTGTCTCTTTTGGTTTTATTGCCATTATTATGTTTTTATATAACATCTCATATGGAGTCCTGATAGGATTTTACTTTATAGGATTATGTTTTTTCAATGTGCCTTGCATAAATGAGAATCAGAATTATATCTGAGGCCACAAACTGCCTCAATTTCCCCAACCTAAGCTCCCTGAGGATTTGATGGGAACCTTAACCTTTGCTCTGAAAGCTGCTCCAGGTGGGTCCTGGACTCTTCTGCCAGGCTCAGCCCAAGAGAAAATTATCAAGGTAATAAATATTTTTCAAGACACCTAATTCCCCTCCCTCTCCTGGATTCTTCAGCTCTCTGTCCCCTTCGCCAGCCTGGACTTCAGTTTAGAAATGACATAAGAAGACAGTCAACCCTCGCCCCTTCCCCTCCTTGAGGGATCTCACTTTCATAGTGTGCAGCCAGTTTAAATCTTTTTTAAAATGAGGTGAAACCCAGTGCTCAAAGCCCTCCAGGGCCTCCAAATCACACTGAGACTCAAGTCTATGCTCCTTGTGATGCCATCCATGCCTTGAATCTGCCCAAACAGCCCCTATACAGCCACTGACCACCTGCTCAATTGACATGTCAAGCTCCCTTTGTTTCAGGGATTAGTCCCGGGTATTTCCTTTGCTGGAGAGTGCCTTCCCTAAGTAAGCACGTGGCTAAGCCTCCTTCATTTAGATCTCGCTCCAACCCTGTCTTGTTAAAGGAGATTTTGCTGAATACAGTAGCTTAGAGAAGGTGCTTCCTGCATCCTTCTCTATTTCTTTGCCCAATTTATAGCTCCATAGTGTTGTCCATCCTCATATTTTTTTTTATTCCTACATTTTCCCCCATATGTTGTCATCAGCAGGCTCTGAAATACATAGGCCATGGTGGCAGAGAAATTGCTATTCACTGCTGACCCATCTTCTCCTGTCTAGTACAAGGCAGTTGCTCATTAAGGATGTGGGGAAAGGAGGAATAAAATAAACAAGTGAATCCAAGGGGAGGAGCTCCCAAGCTCTCAGACCTGCCCAAATGCCAAGGGAAGGCAGTGCAGGAAGGCAGTGCAGGGGTCTCTGTGGAGCCAGCCTTGGACTCAGGGGCTTCTGACCACCTGCTCACTCTCCCGGGACCCTAGACTGTGTCGTAGAGACAGCTCCATCCTCGTGGGTTGGATTCAGGGCAGCCCCTATGTAGCCACCCACGGCCAGTGTATCCTAAAAACCCCACGTTGATATGCTTCATTCGGTGGGAAGGGGAAGCACAAAGTTTTGGGAGAAGAGGAGGGAGATGCTAAGGAAAGAGACCTGGTAGGGTGGCCCCTGGACTCCTGAACCACAGAGTTAAGCAGAAAACAGCTTGAGTGATTTTGTGTTAAAGCTTCTGGACCTGAGGTACCTGGGTCATTTCACTGGCCTGGATAATCCCCAATCAAAGAGACAGAAACATGCAAGCAGCTCAACAATCAACTCTTCCCTGGGTATAAGAACTAATATCTGTGGGCTACACAACTCACAAAGCACAGAGTATCATCTTTCCCTACACCATGTTTTAATTTTATACCATTTAACTCCCCTAGAGCTACCCTCTAGATCAAAGGTTACATTCAGACACGAGGAAGTAAAGTTCAATCAAGCTCCAAATCATACAATATAGAGAGTGGTTGACAGCTCAGGACCGAGAGCCAGACTGCCCAAGGGCTACTCTGACCTCTGCACCTTCCTGGCCATGTACCTTTGGGCACAGTAGTTAATATTCCCTTCCCTCGACTCCCCCATCACTAATGTAGAGAAGGTGATCATGCAGCAGAAATCAAATGAAGTCATGGAACACCTCTAGTACCTGGTAAACCTCCATGGACGGTGCTGCCTTTATCATCACACCCAGGTAACGGGAAACCTGGCAAGTCCCATCCACTTTTCTTAAGAGTTGTTTTGCCTCCACTTACACCATGTTAGGCTTGTGGACTGCTTCAGACTTGCCAGGGAGGGAAATGGTAAGCATTAATCACCCAGAAGGAGGGTCTCCAGCGTGTAAGAATATATGGCTGCCACGGCCAGGTGTGTGCATGTTGAAAGTATATAAGAGCACGTTTCACAAGGCAAATTCAAACATCAGTGGGCACAGGTAGACTCAGCAGTGGAGCTTTGAGTACCAGACGGCAAGAGCAGCCCCTTCAGCAGAGGGAGACTGAGGGTGGAGGGAGCATTTGGCCTCAGTGGTAAAGAATTGAGAATGTAACAAACACACTCAACCCCAGTTAGAACCACAAGGGGATTCTGTCCGGACATTGGCAAAATATGTTAGAGCCCACTGTCAGAATAAACATGAATGGAGAGCTTAGGTGTTAGTGGAAATAAAGAAACTTTGGAGTGTTTCTCTGTGACAACAACAGCTGAATTCCAGTGAGTGTTCCTGTGCTACAGCTCAGCTCTGAGCACTCATATCCAGTAACCCGATACCATCTGGTATCGCCATCATTTGAGTTAGAGCCTCTTTCCATGTCTGGGTTTGGGGATGTTTCTCAATTCTGGCCAATGGTGCCATGCAGAGAGAGATGTAGAGACCACTAACTTACGTGGAAATTTGATAGGGTCCTTAGAAAAAGCTCAATAACTGTACATTATTCAATGTGACTCGTATAAGTGCTTCCATGTTATTTTACTTGTAGGTAGTATAATTTCAGTATCCTTGTTCTTGTTAACAAGTCCACTAAAATAGTCCAAAAACAAAGCAAGAATTTTATTTTGTCTTTTTTCTGAAATTTATTTTTATTTTCTCCTTATATGCTTTCATTGCTATTATTAAATAGATTATATAATATCTCAAATGAAGAATTGATATGATTATAATATTAGGATAGTGTTTTGTAAATATATATTATGTAAGTGTTAATCTTATCAGTAATTTGTTTCCTTCTTATTTGAATTCCAGATAGGGAAAGGACATTTTTGTGATTATTATTTAATCCAGAAACAGCAATATTTTGTTTCTCTCCTGATGTAATTTTTTTTTTTTTGTATGGGCAGGCTCTGGGAATCGAACCCAGGTCTCCAGCTCGGCAGGCAAGAATTCTTGCCACTGAGCCACCATCACACCACCATCTCCTGACATAATTTTGAATTTCTTTCTCAGTTGGTTTCGTTGCAGTAGTTAAGTGCACTTGTTCAAATTTTGCTCAGTTTGAAACTCAATGAAAGTATAATTTCTAGGATAGCATTTTATAAATGGAGCTCATTTGGAAGTGAAATTGGTAAGTACATTGTTTCCTTTCCCCATTTCTAGACAGTGTAAAGATAGTATTTCAGTTATGGTTATTTAATAAGGCCCCACAAGTAAAGTATTTCAGTTTTGGCTATTTAATAAAGCCCAATAAATAATGAGTTTTTCATGATCAGTCTCACAATTTACTGTGTACCAAGAGCTGAATTTACTCTAGTTACAGAGTAATGTTTAACTAAATTTTTTGCCAAAAACTATTTAATGATAAATCCTCTATGGCTAAGCATTCCTTTCTTCAATATTCATCCATGTATGTGTCTCGTTAATAACTCCAAAGTGGCCTGCCCTGTAGACTCTACCACCATCACCATTCAGCCTCAGAACCCAATTTTGCAGAAAATGACCAATTTGGAGTGGGAGACTTCCTCAGAGGCAACCCCATTTCCCAAATTTGTTTTCCTTTGGCACCCTACCAAGTACCCCACTCCTGCCCCTCCCCCACAACCCTAATTAACATCCTTCAGAACCAGCCTTTCAGGACACCCACTTCAGTGAAGGAGCATACAGGTGACAGGAGTTGTAGGGATGTGAAAAAGGGAATCCAAACTCACATTTAACCCCAAGGCCACAAATTGCCTCACCAAACTCAAACTAAACCCCCTGGGGTGATCACTAAGATACAACCTCAACCTTAGCTTCGAAAATGGCCTTGAGTGGGCCGTGATCTGAGTTTGGTGGTGAACCCAGCACTCTTCAGCCAAGACAACTCCAGGCACAATTGGTATGGTGAAAAGATTTTTCAGGACCCTCTGATTCCCCTCCCTGATTTTTGTCCTTCACCCCTCCTGGGTTACCAGTTCCATTCCACAGATACTGACTGACCGCATCCCATGACAGTTAGAGCTAATGGCCACCAGCAGTTTAGAACTTTGCCTTCCTGCAGGGCAGGACTAGAGCACCCGGCCCAGAAGGCACAAAGTCTGCATTAAGGTCCCACCTGCCACTCCTTGACCTCAGGAACCCAACCTCCCTTGAGATCATTTTCCTCTCACCTATGTAAGTCCGTGGAGGAATTAAACATGGTGTGGGCATCCAGCTGTCGTCACCAAAGCACTGCTGGTGCCCAGGTCAGACCATGTTACCAGCAGAGATGAAAATCTATGTCACCTGGGTCACATCAAGTCAGCCTTCCAAGCCCTGAATATCTTCATGAAATGGTTACCTCTAAAGGAGGTGGATCGGGAATAAGTTTTCTGTTGCTTGTTTCTGAATTAGCAGATACTGAGTGCTTCCAGATTGTACAGTGATGGGCATGAGTCATCATTTCTGAGCTGTGTTGTGAGTGTTTTGACCTTGGCCATAGATGAATTAGATGACTAATATTGATTCTCGATGGATTAGAAGACTAATATGAATTTTACATAATCAATTAAAAAGTATCTCTTAATCAGTTTATTGGTTTCTAAAGACAAATCATTCATCACACTGAATTTTAAATGCCCTAGAGATTGATGGTTGTATCCCTATTTGACCCTAGTATATGAGGTCTCTATCAGCTGATGCATATTCATCTGAGATGATGCTGTAGATTTGTCTCTACCTGGAGACTTGCCAATACAGCCTACACCTAAACAGTCTCCCCATGAAAGCTAAGCCTGGCCCTCCACATCCTGACATCACTCAAGATGAGACCTGACTCATGGGCATATCACCGAGGCTTGTTTTACCTGAAATAGCCCCATATCTTGACTTTGCATGAACAATCACATAGTGCCCAGGATCCAGGCAAATCATTTCCTAGAAAAGATCTAGTTCTCAGCTCACTGTGTCTACTAATCTCATTGTTATCCTCTTTATAGTTAAGTCATTTAACTTCTTGACAGTGTAGGGTGTCAGTTTGTGGATTATTATATGTGAATTCAACCTAGCATATTAGAATTGGATTTGGGAGTACAAGGATATATAGCAAATGAAAATATGTTCCACAGTAAATTGAAAGATATTCATCATGATTTCATGGTGTGAAAACAAAACAAAATATTTTTTTGGTGAGTTAAATAGCTGCATCAACTAAGGAAACTTAAAACAAAATATGGGCTCTGCATTTCAACAGACAGGAGAATTATCTCTGATACCACTTTCATACTTATTCAGTAAACTGGGAGATACTCAATAAAGAGATCCTATAATAAAATTAGGGGGGAAACGGAGAGATTTTAGAATTAACTCCTGATTGTTTGGGTAAACTATTCCATTTTATTTCTTACAACTGATAGAATAATTAGAACACTTCAGATTTCATAACAGCAAGCAGTGTTTTTCTTAGCAAAATGGAAGAATATTTAACATCATCGTGTGTAAATGTTCTATAAACTTACATATCTGTAAGTACATACCTATGTCTGTAAGTGGATACATGAATATTGTGCATTATGTTCTAGGGAATATGAAGAAAGGGCTACAGCAAATCATTGGTATGTCCATTATAATGCATATGGAAGTGTGCAATATAATGATGTGAAAAAATATAACATAAAAGCTGAATGTAAAGGAAATCAGGTCTGAACAGCATTATGTTGGTGCTAGCTACTTCTGTTAAGTTTTCTAGGTTTTAGTCTAAAGTAAAGTTTCACACAGTTCATTAGCACCCATTAGCACTTCAGCTGTGGCAGCTTTACCACCTTATTGATGGGAGACATTTTGGGTACATCACAACCACATGCATATGAAACAGTTCAGAAAAGGATCCAAGGATTGAATGGCAAGAAATACATTTCATATGTAAGTATTTGCATTGTATTTTATAAAATTAATCTTCTTGGGGCTTTTCTCAATTTATTTCAAACTCCTTATATGTAAATAATAGAAATAACATGTGACTGATATGAAAACACAGTTACAATTTTCCTGCAGCATCCACACAGTGAGAATTCTCAGATTTTAGAACAGCAGAAGTCATTGATATGCAAGTTGGTATCAAGTTTGATAATTAAGAGGAAAAATGACAGTGAAAATCTTGGAAAATCTGAATAATGTTAAAGCATCTAATTAAAATAGAAGAGTGATTTTAAATTATTTTATAATAATGAAAGCATTAATATAGAATAATTAATGAAAATATTACATTTGAATTATAATTTATTTTAATTATAAAAACAAATTCCAATTTTATTAACAATATTAATTTCATTGGACTCATTAATATAGCTGTGGAAATATTAATAATTATATTTTAGCATAACTATGTGATATTATTAAAATATTGATAAGTAGAAAATTAATTTTGAACAAAACTATTTACTATCATCAATATTATATTGGTGATTGATAAAATATTATATCTTAATCTTTTCAAGGAAATGCTTACCAAGTTTTTCAGAAATATTTATATAGAAACCATATGCAATATCACTTGGCCAACAAATTAAATGACACCTTAAAATGGTGTCATTTTCTGACTGACTGAAAAAATAAAAGGAGAATGATAGAGGGAGGAGGGCTGGGGGCATAAATGAAATCAGAAAGAAAGATAGATGTTAAAGATTGAGACGGTATACTCTAGGAATGCTTAGAGTGTATAATAATATAGACTAAATGTACAAATTTTAAAAATGTTTTTGCATGAGGAAGAACAAAGGAATGTCATTACTGCAGGGTGCTGAAAATAGATGGTAATTAATATTTTAAAATGTCACCTTATGTGTGAGACTAAAGTAAAAATGTTTATTTGGTACAAAATTTATATTTTGACCAGTGCATTTCCTAATATAACTTATGTAGATAGTTTGATTGAACACCATAAGTACTTGGAATCTCAGGTAGGACATGAGATTTTGTTGGTTTGCCCAGAGTGATGCCCCGATGAATCCCAGAGTGATTCGATCAGTGAGTGGAAAAGTATTTGCAAAGCCCCCTTTGGGGAATGGGGAGAATGGGGAAAAATTCAACTTTCCCAAGTTGAATTCTTGATATTCTCACAAGCAATGTGGACAACCAAAGCTATATGCTGAGCCCCCAGTCTTGGGGTTTGTTCATATGAAACTTAACCCCACAAGGATAGGTCAAGTCTACTTAAAATTTAGGTCTAAGAGTCACCCCCAAGAGAGACTCTTTTGTTGCTCAGATGTGGCCTCTCTCTCCAGCCAACACAACAAGCAATCTCACCACCCTCCCCCTGTCTACGTGGGACATGACTCCCAGGGGTATGGACCTTCCTGGCAACGTGAAACAGAAATTCCAGAATGAGCTGAGACTCAGCATCAAGGGATTGAGAAAAACCCTAGAATGAGCTGAAACTGAGCATCAAGGATGCTTGAGAAAACCTTCTCAACCAAAAGGGGGAAGAGTGAAATGAGACAAAGTGTCAATGGCTGAGAGATTCCAAACAGAGTCGAGAAGTTATCCTGGAGGTTATTCTTTCACATTGAGTAGATATCACCTTGTTATTCAGTATGTAAGGGAGAGGCTGGAGGGAACTGCCTGAAAATGTACAGCTGTGTTCCAGTAGCCATGTTTCTTAAAGATGATTGAATAATGATATAGCTTTCACAATGTGACTGTGTGATTGTGAAAACCTTGTGTCTGATGCTCCTTTTATCTACCTTGTCAACAGACGAGAAGAATATATGCAATAAAAATAAATAATAGGGGGAACAAATATTAAAATAAATTTAGTTTGAAATGCCAGTGATCAGTGAAAGCGAGGGGTAAGGGGTATGGAAGTATAATTTTTTTTTTCTGTTTTCGTTTTATTTCTTTTTCTATTGTCTTTTTATTTCTTTTTCTGAATGGATACAAATGTTCTAAGAAATGATGAATATGCAACTAAGTGATGATATTATGAGTTACTGATTATCTATGTTTTTATTTCATTTGTTAATTTTTTTAATTAATAAATAAATTTTTAAAAAAAAGAAAAAGAAAAGGAACATGCAGAAATGAATTGATGGTTTCAGGTTATGCTTTAAGATCCTTTCATTTTCCACATAATCAAACCATATTATTGACTCATTACTTATGAAGAAATCCCCAATATCCTCAATTAAAAATTTTAAATTATTCACAAAATTAATTGAAGATCCTAATTTTATCTTTCACTGGTCTAAAATACTTTATTTGAAGATTCAAATAATAGTGAACTAGACCAGTTTAATCTAAAATTTGTAGTCTATCTCATATAGTATGTTGATATGTGTGATAGTTAGGTTCAGGTGTCAACTTGGCTAGGTGAAGGTGCCTAGTTCTGGTACTGTGGACATGAGCCAATGGTACATGAACCTCATCTGTTGCTCATTACATCTGCAGTTGGCTAGGAGGCGTGCCTGCTACAATGAATGATGTTTGATTTAATTGGCTGGTGCTTAAATGAGAGAGTGCAATGTAGCACAGCCCAAGCAGCTCAGCATACCTCATCTCAGCACTTGCAGCTCAGCCCAGGCCTTTGGAGATGCAGATAGGAATCACCCCGGGGAAAGCTGTTGGAACCCAGAGGCCTGGAGAGAAGGCCAGCAGAGACCATCCTGTGCCTTCCCACGTAAGAAAGAACCTCAATTGAAAGTTAGCTGCCTTTCCTCTGAACTACTATATGTTAACTAAATAAATCCCTTTTTATTAAAAGCCAATCCATCTCTGGTGTGTTGCATTCTGGCAGCTACCAAACTAGAACAATATGTGTTTATAATAATGGTTATAAAAGTCACAAGAGTGTGTGAATTTTTAATTTACATGTTCATTCTAAATAAATTTGTGATGCATTGCTTTCTTTTAACTTTTTTTATTAATTAAAAAAATTAACAAACAGAACATTTAGACATTCCATTCTACATATACAATCAGTAATTCTTAATATCATCACATAGTTGCATATTCATCATTTCTTAGTACATTTGCATCGATTTAGAAAAAGAAATAAAAAGACAACAGAAAAAGAAATAAAATGATAATAGAGAAAAAAAAAACTATACGTACCATACCCCTTACCCCTCGCTTTCATTTACCACTATTTCAAACTGAATTTGTTTTAACATTTTTCCCCCTATTATTTATTTTTATTCCATATGTTCTACTCTTCTGTTGATATAGTAGCTAAAAGGAACATCAGACATAAAGTTTTCACATTCACAGAGTCTCATTGTGAAATCTATATCATTGTTCAATCATCAAGAAACATGGCTACTGGAACACAGCACTACATTTTCAGGCAATTCCCTCCAGCCTCTCCACTACATCTTGAACAACAAGGTGATATCTACTTGATACGTAAGAATAACCTCCAGGATAACCTCTCGTTTCTGTTTGGAATCTCTCAGCCATTGGCACTTTGTCTCATTTCACTCTTCCCCCTTTTGGTCGAGAAGGTTCTCTCAATCCCTTGATGTTAATTCTCAGCTCATTCTAGGGTTTTTCTCAGTCCTTTGATGCTGAGTCCCAGCTCATTCTGGAATTTCTGTTTCACGTTGCCAGGAAGGTCCATACCCCTGGGAGTCATGTCCCACGTAGACAGGGGGAGGGTGGTGAGATTGCTTGTTGTGTTGGCTGGAGAGAGAGGCCACATCTGAGCAACAAAAGAGGCTCTCTTGGGGGTGACTCTTAGGCCTAAATTTTAAGTAGACTTGACCTATTCTTTGTGGGGTTAAGTTTCATGTGAACAAACCCCAAGACTGGGGGCTCAGCCTATAGCTTTTGTTGTCCACACTGCTTGTGAGAATATCAAGAATTCAACTTGGGGAAGTTGAATTCCTCCCCACTCTCACCATTCCCCGAAGGGGGCTTGCAAATACTTTTCTAGTCACTGATCAAATCATTCTGGGATTCATCAGGGGATCACTCTGGACAAACCAACAAAATCTTATGTGCTACTTGAGATTCCAAGTACTTATGACATTCAATCAAACTATCTATATGAGTTATATTAGGAAAGATGTATTGCTTTTTAAAATGTTCCTGTGCATACTCACTTATCCACATTCCTTCCCTTAATTCTTTATTTTAGTTATTCCTGTTTCTAACAGCTTTATTAAGCTATAATTTGCTTACCATTCAATTCCCCAGTTAGGTGTGCAGTTCAGTGGTCTTTCATGGAATCACAGAGTTGTGCAACCATCATCACTAGCTCATTTTAGAAAACTGTCATCACCTCTAAAGAGAAACCCACTATCCACCAGTAGTCACGCCTTCTTCTCCCTTCCTCCAACCCCTGGAAAACACTTGTCTACTTTCTGACTGTATGTTTTTATGCATTCTGGATATTTCATGTAATTGGAATTAAACAATATGTGGCTTAAGTCTGGCCTCTTATTATACTCAGTATAATGTTTGCCAGGTTCATCCACATTGTAGCATGTTTCATTCCATTTTACATCTGAATAACATTCCATTGTGGGGACAGAACACACTTTGTCCATCCACTCATCAGTTGAAGGAGGCATGATACAGAAGCATTCAGTATTTTCAGAAAGAAACTATCTTTCCTTGTTCTTTTTAAGAAAAAGTAAAGAGCTGGAGAAGAAAATCTGAGCAATGGAAAGAAGATATGTCCTCACGGAGGGGAAAAAAAGCCCTGAAATGCCATAATTTTTTTTTTTAAGTCAAAAGTCATTTTATGACACTGCATTGTAAAACCAAGAGAAAGTTTTCTCTAGGAGTCAGCCTACCGTGCCCAGGTGAGAATGAGTTGCTCAGTCGTCTTGGTCCTAATCTGTGCAAATGAACGTGCCCAGAAACGCTCTCTCTCCTCCCACATGCCCTCTCCTTAGAATCTAGTGTGCACAGGGTTATTTTACTCTGTTACATCAGAGAGGGTTTAAACATTTTATTTTCACATAAAGAGCCAACTTACTTTTTCTTAATTGGAGTACTTCTTCAGTGCTGTGAATGCTTATTGTAAAATGCTTTCCATGATAGAAATTGCAGCCCAGGGGCCGCTCCTCCCTCAGTCAGTGTCACTGTCACTCCACTGTTCTCTAACAGGTTTTTCTTTTTCCTCTGTTCTTACCCTAGACCCAGAGTCAAGAGCAGACACATCAGTGATTCTGGCAGACGGGCTGCGATTCTCCAGCTCACCTCCTGCCCCCACTTCTCAATGAAATGTGAGAGAAAGAGTAAAGCAGTCCCTGATGTCCAAGAGCTAGTCTGGCACCCTGGCTATGTCTCATGTTCTCAAGGTAAACATATGTTCACAGAACATTAACATTATACAAGCCTACTCTGTGATCGTGGCAGTTCAAGACACAAACAGGACCACTTTATAATCACGTCTGAACAGACAAAATTAGAATATTATCTAAGAAATATCCTCAATCCCCCCATCCCAGCCAAAGTGTGACTGCTGCTTTTTTACCAGCTAAAGCTCCAGCTTGTTCTAGGTCCCTCCCTAGAGATAAGCCAGAGAAAATCTCCACTTCCATGAATCTGCCTCAAAATGATGTGATCCAAGTGGAAATACCATAAAAAAGACTTTTCTTCAGGGCAACAGCTGCCAAATCATGGCAGAAATGGCAGGTTACAAGTAACACAGCAGCAGGACAGGGAACAGGTTGGGTGGAGGACTCTTCCAAGTGTCAGAACCACCCCTTTCAGCCAGTGCAGACTGGTGTGGGGCTATCGGGGATAGGCTACAGGAAGGGGCCCTCTGATAGGTGCTGGGGCATGGGACAGGGGCAATAAGAGAGGGGCTGGTTCCCATTCTAATGAGAGGAGCAGAGGTTGCGCTCCACTGCCATCTGGTCCACCTAAGTCTCCCCAGGCACCATTTTCTATAGGGATGAGGTGGAGCAGTAGATGGAGTCATCATTGCCCAGAAAGTCCTGGCTACTCCTGGAACTTGTCACTGGTGCCACCATCCCTTACTCATAGAGCTGAGTGATGTTCTGGTAGGTGGTGCTCTCTTATCCTGAATGGTGGGTGGAAAGGCTGGCATAAAGGAGCTGTAGGCAGATGGGGGGAGTCAGGCAATACACCCAGCAGAGAATCAGCTCCAGGGCCTGGTCAATCCGTCATCCCCAGGGACTCGGGGATGCCCATACCTTGGTCCCTGAGAACTTAACCTGATTGTGTGTAGCAAAGGAAGGCCCCATGTGAACATAGAAATGTATGCTGGTTTGAAATGATATATGTACCCTAGAAAAGCCATGTTTTAATCCTAATCCCATTTTGTAAAGGCAGCCGTTTCTTCTAATCTCTATTCAGTATCGTATGTTTGAAACTGTAATTAGATCATCTCTCTAAAGATGTGATTTAATCAAGAGTGGTTGTTAAACTGGATTAGGTAGAGGCATGTCTCCACCCATTTGGGTGGGTCTTCATTAGTTTACTGCAATCCTATAAAAGAGGAAACATTTTGGAGAAAAATAGAGATTCTGAGAGAGCAGAGAAGAACGACATAGCCACAAGAAGCAGAGAGTCCACCAGCCAGCACTTTGGAAATGAAGAAGGAAAACACCTCCCAGGGAGCTTCATGAAACAGGAAGCCAGGAAAGAAAGCTAGCAGATTATGCCAGGCTCACCAAGTGCCTTTCCAGATGAGAGAGAAACTGTGACTGTGTTCACCATGTGCCTTCTCACTTGATAGAGAAACCCTGAACTTCATCAGCCTTCTTGAACCAAGCTATCTTTCCCTGGATGCCTTTGATTGGACATTTCTATAGACTTGTTTTAATTGGGACATTTTCTCAGCCATAGAGCTATTAACTAGCAACTTATTAAATTCCCCTTTTTAAAAGCCATTCCATTTCTAGTATATTGCATTCTGGAAGCTAGAAAACTAGAACACAATGTAAAGAAGACACTGATGATTGTCGTACCCACCATCAACATGACCTTGGCTTCCCCAGCTGCTCAAGGTCCCCAAACAGGGCACCATTGCCCTTCTTCAGGCAGAGGTCATTGGGAAACCATAAAGATGCCATGATTATGCATGGGTAGCTCATAGTGGCTAAGCATAGGAATCTCCAGACTGCTGCCCATGCTCATGCCTGCCATCAGCCCCAAGCTGCACTGTGGCAGATGAGGAGGTGGACTAGGAGACCCTGACTTCTCTTCACAGGCTCTTGTGGGAAGGCAGGTTGTGGAATGATGGTCTGGGGGCCAAGTACCAGATACAGGATGGGCCACTAGTGCCTCTGTCTACCTGTACTGCTTCTTCTGGGGTCTCCCTCCCGTTAGTTAGTCCATTTGCATCTGCTGCCATTGAAGATAGGCTCAGTATCATCCCATGCATGGTTCTGTTCACTCAGTGACTTAATCACTGGCTTGAGGTGGCATTGGCATCCCATTTACAGCAGGATTAGAGTTCAGAAAAGGACTTCATTCAGCAGGAAATAAAGTGTTAGTCACACTTGATGTATTTGGAACCAGCTTGAAGCTATGAAGCTGCTGCTGAGAGTCCATCTTAAATTTGTGCACACTGGTGCTGGATCTGCAGTGATCCTAGTTTGGTATGCACACATGCGATGCCTTGGTGGATATCACTAAAGCAGTAGTATTTGAGCAGTTTCAGGCAGATTTCTTCCCTGCACAGACCTTCTCAAGCACCCATGATCCCCCCACACCATGGACATATACCACAGTGCCATCTTTCCCACCTGATTGCACCTGAGGACACTGGCGTCTGAACGGGGCTTCAACTCCTGTTGGTCGTTTGGGGATCTTCCTCCCAGCTTAGTCCCAGCACAATGTTGAGACTCTCTGGGCCACAGCTTCTGTAAAGTATGAGAGGGAATGACCCACAGCAACTCCTCTGGCTTCCAAGCTGAGGATGAAGGGCTTAGTTTTGTGGCTTTTCACAGTTTATGGCATATTCTACTATTCAGCCAGAAGCTGGCACATTATTTCTTTCCCCTCCTTCATTGTTGGACATTTGGTTGTTTCTACCTTTTAGCTACTGTTAATAGTGCTGCCATGAACCTTTCTATACAAAGGTTTGTACAATTGTTTTCATTTATTTTGGACATATATCTAGGGGTAGAATTACTGGGTCCTATTATAGCTCTATTTTTAAACTTTCACAGAACTGCCAGACTCTTTTCAAAATCAAGAATAGGCAAATCTTTAAGTGCACAATAAATTAGCAGTTGCCAAGGAGGGTAAGTCTGGAAAGTAGGTTGGGCAATGTGAAGTAGCTCTTAAGGGTTAGAGGATTTATTTTTGGACTGAAGAATATTTCCCCCATTAGATAGCAGTTATGGTTGCACAACCTTGTGAATACAATAAAAACTACCACATCTTACAATTAAAAAAGGATTTATGGTATCTGAATTATATTTCTATAAAGTAAAAAAACTAACAGCTAGTCACTGAATCTACAACTCATGCACTGGAGCCTAAATGCTGATTTCAGTGCAGAGCTGAGGTCCCCATTTAGACCATCAGTCACCATACAGCACCCAAGACCTAAACCATCTGGTCCAACTGGATGCAAGACATACAGACAGTCCACCACACCTCCCACTCAAGGTTATCAGGTCTGGGAGGTCGGAGCAAAGGGACAGATGGTTGGGACCACAGCACACTTCCAGGAGGGGGAGGACAGCTTTAAGAAGGGGCACTCTCAGGTCCCAAAAGGAACTGAGACCTCCACCCTCCCACCTAAGAGTCTAGAATCCAGATTTGGTTTCAGAATCAAAGAGCTAGACACTCATTCCAGAGGACAGAACCTGAGTAGGCCTTAGAATCAAGCCAAGCCCACAGACCAGGTGCCCCTGCAGAGACTCAAGTTAGAGAAGCCAGGCAGTGCCGGACCACCTATATATCTTCCCAATGATGTGCTCTCATCAAGGCTTTCAAGAAAAACCCTCACCCTGGGATTGATTCCAGAGAAAGACTTGCTAAAGAAATTGGGGGTTCAGAGGCAAGAGTCCAAATTTGGTTTCAAAACCGAAGATCTCGATTCTATGACCAAAGAAAAAGAGAACCTGGTGAGATCTGAGTTAAAATAAGAGACAAGGCACAAGGTCTCTGAGAAGAGAGAGTTCAAGCCACAGAAGCTACACAAAACGTCACCAACCTCACTAGCAACTGTTTTATTTCTCTGGAGCCAGAATGAGGGGGCATAGAAACAAGTTCAATGTATCAAATATCATCATCCTGAGACCCAAATCTATCTCACTCTTCCTGGGAATGCACTCTTCCTCTGAGATAGCAAGTTGAGCATTCTGGAAATGGTAAGCAAGACTTCAGAAGGCAGAAACAGGTCCAAGAGGCACGTCACACACTCCTCACCCAGCTTGGATCTAGAGTTCAGCAGAGTTTGAGGACAGTGAAAATAAAACTAGTACATTTTTAATCATCACAGTAAGAATCGGTTCAGACAAAAATCATCAGTGAATGTAAAACTCTCAAAATGAATGTTTTTTGAAGAACAAGATATGTATTGTCTCAAAGAATCTACCCATGGATTCCTTATTAATTACAAAAGGAAATTTGTATTGGAGAAACCTGACAGACTACACCTTAACCAAGTGCTCGAAATTTGCTTTATCAGCAATAACACGAACTGAGGTGAGGTGCCTCCCAATATGAAGCACCTAAGAAAGACAAAACATCTTTTCTGTGGTATTACTGCCAAAAGTGCACATGTTTAATTTAATCATGAGGAAACAACAGACAAGCAAAACTAAGTGACATCCTACACAGTAATAGACTTGTACTTTTTGACAATGGATTGAATAATTGCAATAAAGATGGACAGATAATATGCCAACTCAGGAAGCCTCCTGAAGAGCTAACTTCTATAGGTAGAATGTGCTGCCATTTATGTGAGGAATGGACACAAATTCAGAGACCTGGTTATGCTTACAATTTCTTTCCAAAGATGTTCAAGAAACTGGTAACATTGGTTATTTCTCTCTTTTTTTATATAAATGTAATTTTATTGAGATATATTCACATGCTATACAATCCATCCAAAGCACACAACCGTTGGTTCACATAGTTTTGCATTCATCACCTGATCATTTTTAGAACATTAGCATTACTCCAGAAAAAGAAATAAAAACAAAAAAGAAACCCCAAACATCCCATACCCCTTACCCCTCCCTCTTATTGACTGCCAAAAGTGCACATGCTTAATTTAATCATGAGGAAACAACAGACAAGCAAAACTAAGTGACATCCTACACAGTAATAGACTTATACTTTTTGACAAGTCTAACTAGTATTACAATAGAATTAACTAAGACAGTGTTGGTTACCAGAACAAATTATCCAAAAGTAGATCCATAGCCACATGGGCAACTGAATTTTTTCCCTCAATATAGTTATACAATCATTATCAAAGATCAGGGGTACTGAGTTACAGTTCAACAACTTCAAGTATTTCCTTTTGATTATTCTAAAATGCTTGACACTAGAAAGAAATATCTATATAATGAGGCAATAGTCACAGTCATTTGTTAGATCCTAATTTCTCAGTTACACCTGCTCCATCTCACACGAGTTACCTCTTGGGAAGAGAGGTAGAAAGTTGAAGATAGAACTGTTTTTTCAGTCTAATCTTTTTAAAAAAAATACTTTTGTAGTACCAAATGTACAACTCAAAATTTCTCATTTTTACCACTTTCAAGTGCACAATTCAGTAGCATTAATTCTATTCACAGTATTGTGCTACCATCACTAGCATCCATACCTCAACTTTTTCATTTCAAGCAGTAACTCTATTAAGCAATAATTCACCTTTTGCCACACCTACTACCCTCTCCCCACCACCATGGCCGCTAGTAACCTGTAATCTATCTGTCTATGAAGTTTGCTTGTGTGTATTTCATATAAATGAGATCATACAGTCATACAATGTTTATCTTTTTGTGTCTGGCTTATTTCACTCAACATGAAATCTCCAAGATTCATCCATGTTGCAGCATGAATCAGAACTCCATTCCTTTTTATGGTTGAATAATCCATGGCATGTATCAACAATATTTTGTTTATCCAATCTTATATTGATGGACACTTTGCTTGCTTCTACCTTTTGGCTATTGTGAATAAAGTTGTACAAATATCAAAAAAAAAAACTTCACATATGCGCATTCCATACATGGTATACAATCAATGGCTATCATAGAATTGTGTATTCATCACAGAGCTGTGTATTCATCACCACAATAATTTTTTAGGTCATTTGCATCACTCCAGCAAAAGAAACAAAAAGGAGAAAAAATAAAAACTCATACATATATATATTTTAACCTGCCCTCTCATTGACCACTCCTATTTCCAAACACCTACTTTATTTTACATTTGATCCACCCTGTTATTTATTTGTTTATTTATTTATTTATCCATATTTTTTTAACTCATCTCTCTATATCTCCACATTTTTTTAACTCATCTCCCTATCACTCTGTAGGGATAATTGGGCTATGCCCATTCTAACTTTTTTTATCCCATCATTTACTTATCTGTATTCTTTTACTCATCTGTCTATACCCTGCATAAAAGAAGCATCAGACGCAATGTTTTCACATTCACACAGTCACACTGTAACATTATCTTTATACAATCATCTTCAAGGATAAAATTGAAGAGGAGGGAAAGCTACCTAATTTGTTCTATGAAGCAATATCACCCTAATATCAAAGCCGACAAAGATACTACAGAAAAGAAAATTACAGACCAATCTCTCTAATGAATATAGATGCAAAAATCCTCAACAAAATACTTGCAAATCGAATCCAGCAGCACATTAAAAGAATTACACACCATGACCAAGTGTCACCATTGTTATTCAACTGTCACCATTGTTATTCAACATTGTGCTGGAAGTTCTAGCCAGAGCAATTAGACAAGAAAAAGAAATAAAAGCATCCAAATTGGAAAGAAAGAGGTAAAACTCTCACTGTTTGCAGATGACATGATACTTACTATATATCAAAAATCCCAAAAAATCTACAGCAAAGCTACTGGGGCTAATAAATTAGTACAGCAAAGTGGCAGGATACAAGTGCAACACCCAAAAATCAGTGGTGTTTCTATACACTAGTAATGAGCAATCTGAGGAAGAAATTGAGAAAACAAGCCCATTTACAATAGCAACCAAAAGAATCAAATATTTAGGAATAAATTTAACTAAGGATACAAAAGACTTCTATACAGAGAAAACTATGAGAAATTGCTAAAAGAAATCATGGAAAACCAAAATAAATGGAAGGGCATACTGTGCTCATGGATTATGAGACTAAGTATAGTCAAGATGTCAAATCTACCCAAACTGATTTATAGGTTCAATACAATACCAATTAAAATCCCCAAACCTTACTTTGCAGAAATAGAAAAGCCCATGACCAAATTTACTGGGAAGAGAACAGTGCCTCAAATATCTAAAAATATCTTGAGAAAAAAAAAAACGAGGTGGGAGTCTCACACTACCTGACTTTAAAAAATATTACAAAGCTACAGTGGTCCAAACAGCATGGTACTGGCGTAAAGATAGATATACTGACCAATGGAAATGAATAGAGTGTTCAGATATAGACCCTCTCATCTATGGACAATTGATCTTTGATAAGGTGGTCAAGCCAACCCACCCGGGACAGAACACCGTCTTCAGTAAATGTTGCTTGGAGAACTGGATATGCATATGCAAAAGAATGAAAGAGGATCCATATCTCACACCCTATACAAAAATTAATTCAAAGTGGATCAAATATGTAAACATTACAGCTAAGACTATAAATCCTGCAGAAAAAAAAACGTAGGGGAATATCTTATAAAACTTGTAATAGGAGGTAGTTTCCTAGACCTTACATGCAAAGCATGAGCACTAAGAAAGAATTAGTTAACGGGAACTCCTCAAAATCAAAACACTTTTGTGCCACAAAGAACTTTCCCAAGAAAGTAAAGAGGCAGTCTATGCAATGGGAGACAATATTTGGAAACCCCATATTAGATAAGGGTTTACTATACAGAAAATACAGATTCTTCAACTCAACAACAAAAAAGACAAACAACCCAATTTAAAAATGGGCAAAAGACATGAACAGACATTCTCAGAAGAGGAAATACAAATGGCAAAAAGGCACATGAAAAGATGCTCAACTTCCCTGGCTATTAGGGAAATGCAAATCAAAATCACAATGAGATATGATCTGACACCAACTAGAATGTCCATTACCGAAAAAACAGAAAACGACAAGTGCTGCAAAAGATGTGGAGATGAGGCACACTTATCCACTGTTGGTGGGAATGTAAAATTGTATAACCGCTCTGGAAGGTAGTTTGGCAGTTCCTCAGGAAGCTCAGTATAGAATTGTCTACAATCCCATTGCTAGGAATCTATTGAGAGGACATGATGGCAAGGACACAAATGGACATTTGCACACCAGTGTTTATAGAACAAATATTTGCAATTGCCAAGAGATGGAAACAGCCCAAATATCCATCAACAGATGAGTGGCTAAAGAAACTGTGGTATGTACATAGGATGAAATATTATGCAACTTTAAGACAGAATAAAGTCATGAAGCATGTAACAACAGGATGGACCTTGAGGACATTATGCTGAGTGAAATTAGCCAGAAACAAAAGGACAAATACTCTATGGTTTCACTAATATGAACTAACATAAATGAGTGAACTTGGAGAGTTGAAGTTAAGAACACAGGTTATCAGGAGATAGAATAGGGTAGAGATTGGGCAATTGTTGAAGGAATACAGATTGTGCAACAGGACTGATTGTAAAAATTCAGAAATGGATAGTACAACACTACTTGATTGTAGCACAGAAACATAAATACTCTGAATGAAGCTGAATGTGAATATGATAAGGGCTGTGGGCATATATGAAACCAGAAGGAAAGATAGGGGATAAAGACTGAGATAGCATAATTTAGGAATACCTAGAGTGTGCAATGATAGTGATTAAATGCACAAATTAAAAAACGTTTTTGCAGGTGGAATTGACTTTTGAAAGAAATCTTTAAGGAGGGTGACAGAATTGGCAATAGTCAACAGCTAGGCTAAGACTTCTTGACATTTCCTCTCCTTATTCTATCTCAGAGTCAGCAAGAGATAAAGAGATGCCTAGAAACCTGTATATTTAACATTAAAAATATTGGCAGTGACAACCAATTGAAGTTTTTGCTTGTTTTCTCAAAATTGGAGACAGAATTGCAAGGTTCCTTCTCATGATTTCTGAATATGTTATTAATATAATAAAATAATTCAAGATAAGACTTATAATCTGAAGTCAATAGTATCTGTTGAGCTACTTTATAACCCAGGTATTATGGTAAAAAAGTCATATCTGTGTTCTCAATTAGTTAATCAAAATAATTCAGACAAGATATCTTAAAAATAGGTGGAGGGGGTACAAGGGTAGTTCAGTGGTAGAATTCTCACCTGCCATGTGGGAGACCCAAATTTGATTCCTGGTCCATGCACTTCCCCCTCCTCACCACCTACCCCCAAGTCAAAAAAAAAAAAATTCAACAAATGGTGTTACAGTAACAGGATAGTCACATGGAGAAAGAACAAAATGTGACCCCACTATATAGCATACAAAAAAAAAAAAAACAGGTGGAAACCTGAAACAAATGAATAAATCAATGAACACTGTAGCAGAGCCATCCTCTTCCTCCACTGTCTCCTGGATGTTTCTTCCTTATCAGTTCAAATGGGCCCACTGCCTCCCAGAGAGCCAAACATCAATTTTTCCCATGGGATCCACTTTCATTACTGAGATTGAGTAAACCGTAATAGAACAAACGCATGAAGAGGCAAGAAAAATTTCTGAGCTTTACAGCATCCCCTCAGGGTGATGCCATGATAACTATCAGCATATTGAAAACTACAGATTTGATACAAGGGCAAACATCATTATTTTTCTCAAAAAATCATTTTTGTTTCATCTTCATCATTTTAATATTGTTTAACCTGATATAATTGTATTCTTTATTGCTATCCCTTTCGAATGGAGAGAAATTCACCAAAGTTTCATTTTTTACTTCAATAATTCTATTCAAAATAAGTTATTATAAGGATTTTGCATCAATCATTCTTGGATATGAGTCACATTTGAGACTTTAATTAAGAAAAAAGATGAAAGCTAGTCTGAGAAATATTTATTTACATGAATAGTTACTCTCCAGTTGTGACCTCGTTATATATTATTCTGCAAATATATTACAGTTCCAATGATTCTGTAATATTACCAAAGTGATTCCATTTCCTATACCTTCTCAATCATGAAATATGATGTAATTATCTCCTATCAGGAAAGGAGGACAAGGACATGCTCCTTCCCCTATCAGTGATATAACAAATATTTCCACCTATGGTAAAAGATATGGAATTCTTGTTTTGATTTCATGTTTAATATTGTATGAGTTAACAGGATAAAAGTACTTAGCAAAATGTCTGCTGTAAGAAAACTCTTATAAAGTGTTCATCCCAGCTTTTCCCTTGACCATGAGTCTGACATAAAGAAATAGAAACGTAATGCCTACCTCAATGTTATACTCCAGAACACCTATTTCTTTGGCAAGTCATTCTCTGGAAGCTCTATCAGGATAAGGGATTTTCTGAAACCATGCTTGGAGGGTAGCCACTTGACTCTGACTGTAAACAACACAGCATTTTTTAGCTTTTCTTTGTACTGTACCTGATGAAGAGAGAAGGAGAAGAGTATGAAGGGTATTTTTATGGTTAAAAACCTGTCCTAAGCACAGGCCTTATATTTATTCTCAAGTGAAAACACATAGGTCCAAGGATTGGTGTGTATTTTTTCTTTAGGGATAGAGCTAAACGCATGCTAAACAGGAAGAATATAGGTATAAATACATATTTTAATAAGTGATAATCAATCAATTACATTTCCAAAACAGTAACTTAAGAAAATTATCAAAATTACATGCAAATAGGAAACAATAGATACTAGGACAATTGATGAATATTAGTTTAAAACTGAGCAGCAACCAAAGGCAAAGGACTTATGAAGACTCAGGGGGACCCACCTGTTCCTTAAATTCCAACTGCAAGGGAATGCCCTGAGGTAATTGGCTTGAAAGACACTTCTAATTATTTTCATGACCCTCCCCACCACCACACCTCTTTTCTTCAAGTCCTACAGCTACAGTAAAGTCCTGACCAGCTCCAAAAGGTGAGGTACAAAGTGTGACCCATGAGGAGGTACGGTGTGCTCCAAAAGGACTGCATGAGTTTTCCAACCTATATAGAAAGAAGTCAGGGGAATAGGTGTAAGAATGGATATTAAGGGTATGGGATAGTGGTAAAAGGAATACAAAGTTGGATCAGACTGAAATTATTTTCATGAGCCCACTAAGCAAAGATTCTGTATTCATTGTTTTAGCTGTAGGAGTTAGAAAGGGTGTTAGCAGTGTGTTTGGGTGGTTGGCTAAAACATGGATCAAAACGTGGCCAACATTACCTAAGACCAAAATGCCAGAACTGCCCAGGTATAATGTAGATGAGAGTATGGAAAAGCTTAGAGATTGGGATGTTAGACTGGATTTATGATGGATGACCTACTCACATACCACAGATCTGTCCAAAGGACACACCTTTTACCAGGACATTGAGAAATAAATTTGTCAGACTAGCTCCATAATCCCTGAAGAGCTTTGTAGTCATCCTTCTCTATAGGGTGTGGGAACTGCTGTCACTGAGCTGGAATCCTTAAACATGATGGGGATGATTGTATCATGGCTTGGCAGAAACCATATGGCAACAGTTAGTCATCAAAGACAAGATGGGTATGACCACTAATAAAGAATAGACTCACACCCCCAAGAGAGCCTCTTTTGTTGCTCAGATGTGGCCTCTCTCTCCAGCCAACACAACCAGCAGTCTCACCACCCTACCCCTCTCTAGGTGGGACATGACTCCCAGGGGTGTGGACCTTTCTGGCAATGTGGGAAAGAGATCTTGGAATGAGCGGAGACTCAGCATCAAGGGATTGAGAAAAACCCTAGAATGAGCTGAGACTTAGCTCATTCCCCCAAAAGGGGGAAGAGGGAAATGAGACAAAGTGTCAATGGCTGAGAGATTCCAAACAGAGTCGAGAGGTTATCCTGGAGGTTATTCTTATACATCAAGTAGATATCATCTTGTTATTCAAGATGTAATGGAGAGGCTGGAGGGAACTGCCTGAAAATGTAGAGCTGTGTTCCAGTAGCCATGTTTCTTGATGATGATTGTATAATGATATAGCTTTCACAATGTGACTGTGTGACTGTGAAAACCTTGTGTCTGATGCTCCTTTTATCTACCTTGTCAACAGATGAGTAGAATATATGGAATAAAAATAAATAATAGGGGGAACAAATGTTAAAATAAATTTAGTTTGAAATGCTAGTGATCAATGAAAGCGAGGGGTAAGGGGTATGGTATGTAAAAATTTTTTTTCCTGTTTTTGTTTTATTTTTCTGTTGTCTTTTTATGTCTTTTTCTGAATTGATGCAAATGTGTGGGAAATGATCGTGATGATGAATATGCAACTATGTGATGATATTGTGTATTGCTGAGTGTATGTGTTGGGAATGTTTGTGCTTCTTGTAATTTTTTTTTTAATTAATAAAAAATTTTTAAAAGTTTCAAAGGAAAATATCCAAAAAAATTTAAAAAAATAAAAAAACAGAGTAGACTCAAAGCAGCAGTCAAAATAATCTGACTTGCACAGACTTCTGGAATTGTCTAGTAGATCATGAGGTACTTAGAAGTAAAATAAACGGGTAGTCTACTAAATTCTTGTTTGAAGAACACATAAGCATGAGTTCTAGGTCAAGTGAACAAAACTCTAACTTGAAATACAAAAACAGAGAGTCACAGCCCCTTAATCAATTCCTAAACTTGAGACAGTTTACAGACCCAGAGCCCCTTCAATGAGGCAAGGGCTGGGTAGACTTGCGGAAGGACTCTGTTACTCTGCCAAAATTTAGGCCATTAACCTTCCTCCCAGCCATCTCCAAGGAGATCTATGGCCTTTTTCCATGTTAACTGTGCACTGGGGAAAAGGAAATGATCAGATATTTCAAGGATTATTCAAGTCAGCTCAGAAGTGACATTAGTTCAAGACCTCCCAAACATCACTCTGGTCCATCAGAGTAGGAGCTCATGGAGATCAGGTGATCCATGGACTTTTAGCTCAGGTCTGTCTCACAATGGGTCCAGTGGGTCACCTGACCCAAAACTATGTTATTTCCCTAGTTTTGGAATGCATAATTGGAATAGACATACTGAGCAACTGGCAGAATCCACACATTAGTTCTCCGACTTCAAGAGTGAGGGCTCTTATAGTAGGAAAGGCCAAGTGAAAGCCACTAGAACTGCCCCTAACTAGCAAAATAGTGACTCAGAAGCAATACTGGATTCCTAAAGGGATTTCAGAGCTTAGTGCAACTCCCAAGGACTTGAAGGATTCAATGGTGATTCCAACCACATCCCCATTCAACTCTCCTATTTGACCTGTGCACCAAATAGATGAGTCATAGAGGATGACAGTGGATTATCATAAATTTAACCAGGTGGTGACTCCACTTGCAGCTGCTGTTCCAGATGTGGTATCACTGCTTGAGCAAATCAATGCATCTCCTAACACCTGGTATGTGGCTGTGGATCTGGCAAATGCTTTTTTTCTCAATAGTGGCAGGAAGGACCAACAGAAACAGTTTGCTTTCAGCTGAAAAGACCACCAATAGACCGTCAATGTCCTACCTCAAGGGTATATCAACTCTGTAGCCCTATGTCATAATCTTTTCTGTAGGCAACTTGATCATTTTTCCCTCCAACAAGACATCACACTGGTCAATTATATTGATGTTGTGTTGATAGGACCTAGTGAGCAAGGAGTAGCATTAACTCTAGACTTATTCGTAAGGCATTTGTGTGTCACAGGATGGGAGATAAATCCAACAAAAATGCAGGGTACTTCCATCTCAGTGAAATTTGTAGGTGGTGAAGTGGTGTGGGCCAAGTCTGATGTCCCTTCTAAGGTGAAGGATAAGCTGTACTCTTTGAACTCTTCTATGACAAAGAAGGAGGCATAAATCCTAGTTGGCCTCTTTGGACTCTGGAAACAACACATTCCTCATTTTGGTGTGCTACTCCGGCCTTTTTACTGAGTAACCAATAAAGCTGCTACTTTTGAGTACAGATCAGAACAAGAGGAAATTCTGTAATTCCAGACTATTGCACAAGCTGCTCTGCCACTAGGGCCATATAATCCAGCAGATCCAGCTGGAAGTATCAGTGCCAAATAGAGATGCTGTCTGGAGTCTTTGTCAGACCCCTATAGGAGAATCACAACTCAGTACTTTAGGATTTTGGAGTAAATCCTCACCATTCTCTGCAAATAAGTATTGTTTTTCAAAAACAGCTTTTGGCCTGCTACTGGGTCTTAATAAAGACCAAACACTTAACTATGGACCACCACGTTACCATGAGACTGCCTTGCCTATCATGAACTGGATGTTGTCTTATCCACCAAACCATAAAGTTGGGTGTGCACAGCAGCACTCCACTATGAAATGGAAATGGTATACGAGAGAGGGCTCGAGGAAGTCCTGAAGGCAGTAAGTTACACGAGGAAGTGGCCCATATGCCCATGGTCCCCACTCCTGCCACATTACCTTCTCTTTCCCAGCCTAGAGCTATGGCTTCTTCAGGAGTTCCTAACAATCACATGATTGAAGAAGAGAAAACTCAGACCTGGTTTATGGATGGTTCTGCACAATATGTAGGTATGACCTGAAAGAGGACAGCTGCAGCACTGCAGTCCTTTTCTGGGATGTCCCTGAAGGACAGTGGTGAGTAGAAACCCTCTCAGTGGATGGAACTTTGAGCAGTGCATTTCACTATAAGCTACAAGGAGAAACCAGGCTGTCCTTTCCACATTTAATTTGGAACTCTCTTCTGCTAAAAATCCACGTTCATGAATTTTTTAAATCTACCTTCCATCTAAAGCCAGGAGTCAGTTTTGATAAGTTTCCTGCAACTTTAAAACAAGAGTTGCCTTCCTACCAGTTTGCAATAGCATGTGCCTCATTTCTGTCTAGAGCCTTCTCAGAGGTATCTTTAGAGTCCAAATTTCTACCAATAGTCTCTTCAAAACATTCTAGGCTCTCTCTATCAAGCGCCTCACAAATCCTCCAAAATCTTCCCCTTATCCACATAAAAAGCCATTGCAACATGTTTGGTATTTGCAAATTGCAGCAGCACCCCACTTCTCTGGTACAAAATTCTGTTCTAGTTTGCAAGCTGCCAGAATGTGATATAACAGAAATGGAGCAGCTTTTAAAGGGGGGAATTTATTAAATTGCAAGTTTTACAGTTCTAAGAATGTGAAAATGTCCAAATTAAAGCAAGGCTATAAAAATGTCCAAAATAAGGCACCAACAAGAGATTACCTTCACTCAACAAAGGCCAATGAAGTTCAGGGTTTCTGTCTTAGCTGGAAGGGTACATGGTGAACACGGCAATGTCTGCTAGCTTTCTCTCCTGGCTTCTTGTTCCATGAAACTCCCCTGGGGTTTTTTTCCTTCTTCATCTCCAAAGGTCTCTGGCTGCGTGGGCTCTTCCTCAGCTCTTTTTGAAACATATTTCTTTCCATCACTGTGATGGTAAATTTTGTGACAATTTGACTAGCCTGTGCTACCTAGTGATTAAATGCTATAATCAATTAATTTTAAGTAAAAGAGATAATCCTTGATAATCTTGATTGGCCTGATCAAGATTGCTGTGTGGCAGTGAGTTCACACAGCAAGTGAGCTCACTGCCCTGCCCCGCTACGTGGTACATGACTCTCAGGGGTACATGTCTCCCTGGCAAATGGGACAGAAATCCCGGGATGAGCCAGGACCCAGCATCAAGGGGTTGAGAAAATCTTCTTCACCAAAAGGGGGAAGAGAAGAATGAAAAAAAAATAAAGTGCCAGTGACTGAGAGATTTCAACTAGAGTCAAGAGGTTATCCTGGAGGCTATTCTTTTGCATTATATATATATACATTTTCAGTTTATGGTGTATTGGAGTGGCATCTGAAACCATAGAGCTGTTGTGCCAGTTTGAATCTGTGGTGAACCCAAGAAAAGCCATGTCCTTTAATCATCATTCAATATTGCTGGCTGGGAGCTTTTTGATTGTTGCCATGGAGATGTGACTCATCCAATTGTGGGTATTAACTTTTGATTAGAGGGAGATGTGACACCACCCATTCCAGTTGAACCTTGACTGGAATCCTTTAAAAGAGGAAACATTTTGGAGAGAGTCCCATTTTGGAGCCATGAAAATAACAAGAGCCAGAGCCCACTCCACCAAAGACCTTTGGAGATAAAGAAGGAAAACATTCAGGGGTTGCTTCATGAAAAAGAAAGCCTGGAGAGAAAGCTAGCAGAGGCCGCCATGTTTATTGTGCACCTTTCCAGTTCAGACAAAAACCCTGAACTTCATCGGCCTTTCTTGAGTGAAGGCAACCTCTTGCTGCTGCCTTAATTTGTACATTTTTGTAGACTTGATTTAGTTGGGACATTTTCTCAGCCTTAGAACTGTAAACTAGCAACTTATCAAAGTCCCCTTTTAAAAGTCATTCCATTTCTGGTGTATTGCAATCCGGCAGCTAGCAAACTAGACCTGCTGTGTTCCAGTAGCCTTGTTTCTTGAAGATGAGTGTATAATGATTTACTTTTTCAATGTGACTGTGTGATTGTGAAAACCTTGAGTCTGATGCTCCTTTTATCTAGGGTATGGACAAATGAGTAAAAACTACAGATAAAAATAAACAAATATTAGGGGAGACAAAGGTTAAAATATAAAATTTATGGTATGTATGAGTTTGTTCTTTTATGTTTCTTTTTTGGAGTGATGGAAATGTTCAAAATATGATCATGGTGATGAAAACACAGCTATGTGCTGATATTGTGAGCCACTGACTGTACCCTATGTATGAAATGTTTGCATGTTAAGAATGTTTTTATGTTTGTATGTTAAGTTTTATCAATACATTTTTTTATTTTAAAGAGCAAAATTGAAGCTTACCTGAAGAAGAAACCACATCTGTGGACAGGAGCTTCCTCTGGTGGCTCAGAGATTCAGCCTATCCTTAAGAGAAAAATCTTTTGTCTTTTACCTGAGCATAAATGTTCCAGGAGCAGTGTGCAAAAGTTACCTGAATTGGCTCTTTTTTGTTTGTTTTATTTCCTGTTTGTGATTATGGAATTTGGTTGGAATATATTTATTTATTTTTATGTTCAATTGATTTTAAAGTATTTCCCCATTCTTGTTGGCTTAATTTTGCATTTATGTACAGCAAAAGTTCAACAATCAAACGTGTACAAAAAAGTATACTCAGAAGTATCATCCTTCATATGCCATCTACTGTATTCCCACCTATAGCCTGTAGGTAATCAATTTCATTCATTTCTAGTCATCCTTTCTGAGAAGAAAAGAAGCACCTATCTTCCTCTTCTTTCTCAGACAAATGGAGGCATAGTATCCACATTCTAGGTCATCCACAATGAAGCACTTTTCATAATAACCAGAAAGAATACTAAATTATTAGATGGATAAATGAAGAATGGCATATGCACACAATATAGCACTACTCAACAGTATGAATAAATAATCTACAACCAAAGACAGCATTAAGGATAAATTTCACAATTTAATGTTAAGATGCCTATTACAAAAGGAGTCATCCTGTACCATTCCATTTATATAAAGCTCAAAAACAGGAAAAGTTTACTAAGGTATAAGCAATCAGGTCAGAGGTCACTCTAAAGAGAGGTAAAGCTGGAAGGGGTCCGGAGGGATAAATAGATGGGCAGTCTACTAAATTCTTGTTGGAAGTACATGTGAGTACATATAAGCAGAAGAGGTCGCGATCAAGTGGACAAAACTCTAATTTGAATTACAAAATAGAGTCACGGCCCCTTAATCAATTCCTAGACTTGAGACAGTTTACAGACCCAGAGCACCTTGAATGAGGGGAGAGTCAGGTGCCCTTGGGGAAGGACCCTGTTACACCGCCAAGGATTTACATGGTTTACCTTCCTCCCAGCCTTCCCCAAGGCGACCTACAGCCTTCCTCCATGGTAACTGTGCACTGGGGAAAAGGCAATGATGAGATAATTCAGGGATTATTCAAACCAGCTCAGAAGTGACATTAATTCCAGAACCCCCCCCCCCAAAAGTCATTCTGGTCCACCAGTCAGAGTAGGAGCTTATCAAGGTCAGGTGATCCATGGACTTATAGCTCAGGTTCATTTCACAGTGGGTCTAGTGGGTCTCCTGACCCAATTTGTGGTTACTTCCTCAGCTCTGGAATGCATAATTGGAATAGACATACTGAGCACTTGGCAGAATCCCCACACTGGTTCCCTGATTCATGGAGTGAGGGTTGTTATGATAGAAAACACCAAATGAGAGCCACTAAAACTGCTCCTACATAGCAAAATAGTCAATCAGAAGCAATACTGGATTCCTGGAGGGATTGCAGAGCTTAATATAACTCTTAGGGACTTGAAGGATGCAGGGGTGATTCCCACCATATCCCCATTCAACTCTCTTGTTTTGCCTGGGTAGCAAATATATGGGACTTGGGAAATGAAAGTGGATTATTGTAAACTTACCCAGGTGGTAACTCCACTTGCAGTTGCTGTTTCAGATGTGGTATCATTGCTTGAGCAAATCAACACACACACACCCCACACACACACACACCACCCCAGTATCTGGTATGCAGCTATTGATCTGGCAAATGCTTTTTTTTTCTCAATAGCTGTAAGTGAGGACCACCAGAAACAGTTTGCATTCAGCTGGAAAGGTTGGCTGTATGCCTTCACTGTCCTAACTCAAGGGTATATCAGCTCTCCAGCTCTATGTCATAATCTTTTCCGCAGGCAACTTGGTCATTTTTCCCTCCCAAAAAAACATCACACTGGTTGAATATATTGATGATGTCATGTTGATTGGACCTAGGGAGAAAGAATTAGCATTTTCTCTAGACTTATTGGTAAGGCATTTGTGTGTCAGAGGAAGGGAGATAAATCCAACAAAAATACAGGGGACTTCCATCTCAGTGGAATTTCTAGGTGTCCAGTGATGTGGGTCAAGTGGAGTTATACCTTCAAAGGTGAGGGGTAAGTTGTCTTATCTGACCCCTCCTATGACCAAAAAAGTGGCACAAATCCTAGTTGGCCTCTGTGGACTTTGGAGACAGCACATTTCTCATCTGAGTGTGCTTCTCTGGCCCTTTTATCAAGTGAGCAATAAATCTGCTAGTTTTGAGGGGGTCTGGACCAAGAGAAGATTCTGTGACATGTCCAGACTGCTGCACAAGCTGCTCTGCCACTTGGGTCACATGAACCACCAGCTCGATCTGGAAGTATCAGTGCCAAATAGAGATGCTGTCTGGAGTCTTTGTCAGGCCCCTATAGGAGAATCACAACTCAGTACTTTAGGATTTGGGAGTAAATCCTCACCATCCTCTGTAAATAAATACTCTGCTTTTCAGAAACAGCTTTGGGCCTGCTACTAGGCCTTAGCAGAAACCAAACACATAACCATGGACCACCAAGTTACCATGAGACCTGCATTGCCTATCATGAATTGGATGTTGTTTGACCCACCAAGCCATAAAGTTGGGTGTGCACAGCAACAGTCCATCATGAAATGAAAATGGTTTATGAGAGAGGGCTCAAGGAAGTCCTGAAGGCACAAGTAAGTTACATGAGGAAGTGGCCCAAAGGCACATGACCCCCATCTCTGCCTGTTCTAGTTTGCTAGCTGCTGGAATGCAATATACCAGAAGTGGAATGGCTTTTAAAAAGGGGAATTTAATGAGTTGCCAGTTTACAGATCTAAGGCCGAGAAAATGTCCCAATTAAAACAAGTCTATAGAAATGTCCAATCAAAGGCCAAAGGCATCCAGGGAAAGATACCTTGGTTCAAGAAGGCTGATGAAGTTCAGGGTCTCTCTCTCAAGTGAGACGGCACATGGCGAACACAGTCAGGGCTTCTCTCTCGGCTGGAAGGGCACATGGCAAATACGGCGTCATCTGCTAGCTTTCTCTCCTGGCTTCCTATTTCATGAAGCTCCCCGGGAGGCGTTTTACTTCTTCATCTCCAAAGGTCACTGGCTGGTGGACTCTCTGCTTCGTGGTGCTGCAGCATTCTCTGCCCTCTCTGAGTCCCTCTGAATCTCTCATTCTCCAAAATGTTTCCTCTTTTATAGGGCTTCAGAAACTAATCAAGACCCACTCAAATGGGTGGAGACATGTCATCCCCTAATCCAGTTTAACAACCATTCTTAAGTAAATCACATCGACCAGGGAGATGATCTCATTATAGTTTCAAACATACAGTATTGAATAGAGATTATTCTACCTTTATGAAATGGGATTTATATTAAACCATGGCTTTTTTAGGGGGCATATATCCTTTCAAACCAGCACACTGCCACATTGAGATGACCCCCATTCTCTTTCCCAGCCCAGAGCTATGGCCTCTTGGGGATTTCTTAACCAGTTGACTGAGGAAGAGAAAACTTGGGCTTAATCTATAGATGGTTCTGCACAATATGCAGGAATCACCTGAATGTGGACAGCTGCAATACTACAGCCCCTTTCTCAGATGTCCCTGAAGGACAGTGGTGAAGGTAAATCCTCCCAGTGGGTAAATTTCAAACAGTGCACATGGTTGTTCATTTTGCTTTGGAAGAGAACTGACCAAAAGTGCATTTGTACAATGATTCATGGGCTGTTGCTAATGGTACACCTACATGGTCTGGAACTTGGAAGGAGCATGATTGGCACACTTATGACAAAGAGGTTTGAGGAAGAGTTATGTGATAGTCCTTTCTGACTGGGCAAAAAAGATGAAGATGTTTGTGTCCCATGTGAATGTTAACCAGATGGTGACTTCAGCAGAGGAAAGTTTTAATAATCCATGTGGATAAGATTGCCCATTCTGTGAATACCAGTCATCCTCTTTCCCCAGCCACTCCTGCTATTACCCAATGGCCTCATGAACAAAGTGGTCATTGTGGTAGGGATGGAGGTTAAGCATGGGTTCAGCAACATGGACTTCCAGTCACCAAGTCTGACCTGGCTATGGCCACTGTTAAGTGCCCAATCTGTCTGCATCAAAGACCCACAGTCCACCACCATTATGGTAACACTCCCCGAGGTGATCAGCCTGCTAACTGGTCACAGGTTGATTATATTGGACCATTTCCATCATGGAAAAGACAGCGATTTGCTCCTACTGCAATAGATACTTACTCTGGATATGGGTTTGCCTTCTTCTGTGCATGCTATGCTTCCATAAATACTACCATCAGTGGCCTTATGGAATGCCTTATCCAACATCTTAGTATTCCACACAATATATTGTGCTCAGAATTTATATCAGAAGTTGCAGTGTACAACAATGTCTGAGCTGGTACAATTCACTCCTCTATATAATCAAGTCTTTTAAGGACCTCCCCATTTCCTCTTATTATCAAAAACATCATTCGTAAAATAGAAATGAAATTAATGTAAAGCTAATAATATACTATTTATTTTCTCTCTTTTTACAGTTCTTCTTGGAATGCATGCTAAAATTCGCCTGTGCCATCAATTCTGGGCTTTTCTTTGTTGGTAGGTTTTTGATAACTGATTTTATCTGTTCACTTGTGATTGTTTTGAAGTGTTCTATTTCTTCTCAACTCAGTGTAGGTTGCTTGTGTGTTTTCAGGAAGTTGTCCATTAGATCTAAATTATTTAGTTTGTTGGCATATGACTGGTCATAGTAACCCTTATGATCTTTTTCATTTATTTGGAGTTTGTGGGAATACCCCACCTATAATTCCTGATTTTATTTGCAGGTTCTCTTTTTGTTTTTGTCAGTCCATCTAAGGATTTATCAATTTTATTGATCTTCTCAAAGAAAGAACTTCGTTTTACTGATCCTCTATTTTTTTTTTATGCTTCATTTCGTTAATTTCTGCTTTATGTTATTTCTTTCCTTCTGTTTGCTTTGGGATTAGTTTGCTCTTCTTTCTCTCGTTTCTCCATTTGTTCAGTTAAGTTTTGGCTTTAGCTCTTTCTTCATTTTTAATGTAGGCATTTAGAGCTTATTGTGAGTAATTTTGAAAAATATTTTGTCAGAGAAAAACACTAGGTAAATAATATGTTGTTTAAAAGAAAACATAGTCGGGTGGGCCAACACCATGGCAGAGTTCTCGCCAGCCATGCTGGAGACCCAGGTTTGATTCCCAGTGCCTGCCCATGCAAAAAGAAAAAGAAAAAAGAAAACATAACCTGTAAAATTTGCTGATTAAAAATTCTTTAAAACTCTTCAAATATATTTGTTTTCTATAAAAGTGTTTTCTTTTTCTCCTTTATGGGTAACTAATTAAATTGTCCATGTTGTGTTTTTATATATATTTCAAACTCATAAGAATATCAAGAAATACATTTCTGAAATATACTTTTCAAAAAAATTTATATTTGAGGGTGCATGGGAGGTTCAGTGGCAGAATTGTCACCTCCCACCCAGGAGACTCAGGTTCGATTCCCAGACCATGCACCGAAAATAAACTTTATATTTGAATGTTTTCATTAAGAAAGCATGAAAGTAGGATCATGTGTATACTCATTCACTTTGAATCTTTTTAATCTATAATTAAAACAAGAAAATAAAGAAAACAGACCCTTTTCAAATATCAGGGTTTGATCAGAAGTACTAGAACCTCCACTTTTGCAAATCCAGAGCATATAGTAAAAACTAGTTGTTCTAGTTTGCTAGCTGCCAGAATGCAACACACCAGAGATGGATTGGCTGTCAATAAAAGGGGATTTATTCAGTTAATGTATAGTTCTTCAGAGGAAAGGCAGCTAACTTTCAAATGAGGTTCTTTCTTATGCGGGAAGGCACAGGGTGGTCTCTGCTGGCCTTCTCTCCAGGCCTCTGGGTTCCAACAACTTTCCCCAGGGTGATTCCTTTCTGCATCTCCAAAGGCCTGGGCTGAGCTTCGAGGGCTGAGATAAGGTATGCTGAGCTGCTTGGGCTGTGCTATGTTGAGCTCTCTCATTTAAGCACCAGTCAATTAAATCAAACATCATTCATTGCAGCAGGCACACCTAGCCAACTGCAGATGTAATCAGCAACAGATGAGGTTCACATGCCATTGGCTTATGTCCACAGCAATAGTACTAGGCACCTTCGCCTGGCCAAGTTGACACCTGAATCTAACTACCACACTAGGGGATGGTGAATTTCCACCATTTCTCACATAGGAAGATGAAGATTCCATGAGAGTCAATTAAGAAGGGACTAAAACTCAGCAGTTGATGTTGAGTAGTGAACCTGGAAAAGGACTCAGGTCTCATGTGCATCTCTAATGAGTTTGACTGATTTCACTTCTCTCTGGATGTCAGCATCCTCATTTGAAAATGGGAATAATTCATTCCATTGTCCATGAAAACTAAATCATAAAATATGTAGAGATTTCTCTTGTATTTTCATTATTCCTCACTGAAAGCACTATACTTACGATGATAGTTTTATTATGGTAAAAAAAAAAATACAAACAAGAAGCCAAAAGAAGACATGCATTGGTCTGGGAGGATCTCAAATGCAATTTTCCATGTCCTCTTCTTATAGAGTCAGAATGCTTCACTACTCAGACAGAAAAGTATTTTCTCAATCCTGGAAGCTCACTGGGGTTTTGATGTCTCAGCACTGATAGAATCAATAGCCACATGGCATGGCTGATAGAATCAATGTCCTAGACTCTGGGTCCTGAGCATTTTGGCCAGGGCGGCAAGTTTGGAGGAGAATTGGTTCCTGGACCTGAAATGTTTGATCACTTCCTGTCCCTGGATGGCCATTGCTAAAAGGAATCTGAGCATTCCAGCTTTCTCTGGCGACATAGCAAGCCATCTTGGAGCTCTTGTTGAGAGGTGAGATCAAGGTTGATCTCAATCAGCATCACCACGCACCTCCCAGAGGTCAAGGAGGTGAGTTAAGACCTGGCTCACAGCCTTGATACCCTAATCAATACTTGCTTCTTCTGGTGGAGAAGCCCCTCCCTGCTATCTCTGTGGCATGTAAACCAGATCAGGTGTGGTCCTGGGCCCACCAGGAAGAACAAAAGACACTCCTATCACAGGAAATTCCAAAGATTCAGAAGTTGCTTCCCCAGGAACTGAAGACAAAGACCAGTCACATTTTTCATTAGACCATAATCACATATTCTATAATTCCAATTATGTGAAGTACGAGAATAGCCAAATCTGTAAGCGCACAATAGATCAGCAGTTGCCAAGGAGGGGAAGGCTAGGAGGGAAGTAGGGGAATGTGAAGGAGCTCTTAGGATGCACAGGATTTATTTTTGAAGTGAAGAATATTTCTGCAATTAGATAGCATTGATGGTTGTAGAACTTTGTGAATACACTAAAAAACATTGCCATTTACAATGAAAACAGGAGTACTTACGGTATTCATATTATATTTCTATAAAAAAGCAACTCCTAACTATCCAGCTAGTCCCTAAATCCATACCTCAGGCTCCAGAGGCTAAATGTTGATATCAGCTGCAGAGCTGAGGTCTCCACTTAGACGATCAGTCACCATGTAGCACTCAAGACCAAAGACATTTGGTCCAACTGAATGCAAGATATACAAACAATCCATGAGACATCCAACCCAAAGTTATCAGCCATGGAGATGAGAGCAAAGGGAGAGATGGTTGGGACCACAGGGAACTTGCTGGAGAGGGAGGACAGCTCCCAGTTTCCAGAAGGAAGCTGGCTGCTAACCCGCTACACTTCCCACTCCCAAGCTGCTTCTGCTCAGGATAAATACAAGAGCTCCAAGACGGCTTGATACGTCGCCAGAGAAGGCTGGAATGCTCAGATTCCTTTTAGCAATGGCCATCCAGGGACAGGAAGTGATCAGACATTTCAGTCCCAGGAACCAATTCTCCTCCAAACTTGCCGCCCTGGCCAAAATGCTCAGGACCCAGAGTCTAGGCCACTCAGGATAGGGAGCCCGGCCAACAACCTTACGACCTTGATAATACCCACCAGCTGCATATTTGGCCATCTCCTTAACATGGATTAAGAATAGAACATCAGGGGTAGTGCGATGGTGGCTCAGTGGCAAGAATTCTCGCCTGCTGAGCCGGAGACCCGGGTTCGATTCCCAGAGCCTGCCCATGCAAAAACAAAAATAGGAAATCAGGTAGATCCAGCTTGCTAAAGGGACCTCTGAGTCACATAACATTTTGGACATATGGTAGACTTGGCTTCCCTTGCCAGAATGTAGTCTCTACTCTTTTCCCCCATGACTGAGTCCCAACTGCTCCCTCTAAGAACTAAAATGCACGTTTTTCCTGCAGAGAATAGGATCCTCTTTATCTGCTTTCAGAGGCTATACATAGACATGTAAATATAGAGACAGGGATAGAGAGCAGCAGTGAAGGATACATAGATGTGATAGAGATGTAGCTATAAATTTACATAGATCTATACATGTAAATATACACAAAGATAAACACATACATATGTCTATAGATGAACATGGAGATTGCATATTCAAATATACATTTTTCCTTGGTAAATATCAGATTTGTTTTGATAACATGGAGATCTCTGTGCACCTACACGTTTGGAGCGTGGAGGAGTGACTAGTAATACTAGGAGCTGTCATGTCTGTGTATGTGTGTTTGTTCCCATTCCCTTGGTGACTGATAAATGTTGAGCTCACCTTAGGGGCAGTAACTTCTGCTGAGCAAAATTTGATAATAAATAATGAGATTCAACTATTTTTTTTACTTGTGATTCAGTACATAAAGCCTAGAGAAATTTGCAAATAATGACCCCATACACTGCAAAGAGGTTCACTGAACAAATGTTTGTGGTGCTGCAAACCTGGTATCTCTGTGGGGAAGCCATGCACTAGGTGCATGTGTACTGTCCTTATTCCCATATATCATGGTCAGGTTCCTGTGTCAACTTGGCCAGGTGGTGGTCCCGGTTGTTTGGTCAGGCAAGCACTGGCATGTCTGCGGCTATGAGGTCACTTCATGGACTTAAATCATGAACACGGTGGCTACATCCACAGCTGATTGCAATCAGCTAAGGGGAATGTCTTCTGCAATGAGTGATGCTTAATCTAATCACTGGAAAGCTTTAATGAGGACTCAGAAGACAATCACTCTTCCTACTTCAGCCAGCCTGCCTCTCCTGAGACTTCATTGAGGACCTGCATCCCAGCTGCCAGTTTGTGGCCTGCCCTACAGATCTTGGATCCTTACATCCTCACGGTCATGTGAGACATTTTTATGAATTCTATATTTAAGGATATCTCCTACTGATTCTGTTTCTCTAGAGAACCCTAGTTAATACACCATGTATTCACGTGGAAGGAGAACAGAGTAAATTATTGAAAAAATTGTACAATGGAGAAAATAAACGTACAAAATGCCACAAAGAAGTAATATTTATTTCTCAAATATATTTCAATTGTACCAAGACAAACCCAAATACACCTTCAAATGCTATGACATATTTTTAGAAATTTTTTTTAGAAATTACTTCAAAAAAAGGAGAAAACTGCAAAAGATGCTTATCCTAGAATTCTCAGTTTACTTGTAATTTATTCATAATAAAATAGGGAATTATATATATATATATACACACACACACATACAGGTGAACAACCTAAAATGCAGAAATATTAATATCAGCATACTATATTTGTGATTATGTGGTGATACTATTACAATTTCCCTTGTGATTTTCTGTATATTTTAAAGGGTCAGGAAAAAATATACTCATTTGAAAAGAGTCCCCTGTATTATTGATACATCATAATCTGTTTAACCATCCCTTATTGATGAACACTGAGGTAGTTTCTAGTTCCAAATTCATACCCTTAGGTATTTGGGGGAAATTCACTTTCTCAAACTCTCATTATGAAGAAATATTGATCCCCTCATTTTTTACACTTCAAACAAATTTCAAGTTCAACCTCCCATGTTGTCAAAATCAAGAAAAGCAGATACATTCCTCTAAGGCCTGTTCTCTTCACTTACATCTATGACAGGTCTTGGTTTGACCAAACTACTGACAGCATGATTATAGGGAGAAGGTCATATTTGTTGTGAAAATGCTTTTACATCAAGGATTCGACAAACATATCCACTACCTGGTGCTCATGATGCTTCCAGGAGCAGGACAGAGCTTCCCACGGATCCCTTACTCTGGGAGGTGAGTACAGAAGGTAACCACTGTTCACAGGACAGAGCAAAAGCCTCCATCTGGGTTCCAAAGTGGGTTATTCTAGTTCCCAAGCCTGATGTCCTCATTGTCTGTCAACTTCAAATCTTTCAGATTCTATATCAAAGGAAAGGAGGCCTGGCCCAGGCTTATGGGAAGGACATCTCCTTCACCTAAAGCTGAGCCTCTGGTGAGCTTGGCAGCAGGTGGACCAGCACTGAAATTCTTCCTCATTGAGGAGTGGGTTGGGGGTTGGAGGCTCCTCTTCCTGAGCATCTGGAGTCAGAAGAGATTATACCTCTAACTGAAGATCTGCAGATGACAGAGTTCATCCCAAAGCCTTGAGGGGCCTACACACTGCTGGTGCAGGAGGTCAAGCAGATGATATGGCTCCTGAGCTGATTGGGCCAAAAGACTGCATCCCTGTGTCCAGCCTGCTCCAGTGTCCCTTTGGGAGGTTCCCATTCTGCAATCAGAGCCAGGCGCCCCTTATCCCACCACCGCATGATGTAAGGTATGTCAGGGTTCTGGGCGTTTTCAGGCTCAGGCTCAGGCTGAGAAGAGTCCTTGAACTGCAGCACTTCCCTGTCGCTGTGCTCACTGTGATCCTGGCATTTCTCTTGGCACTGGGGCCAGAAAGGAGTGTGTGTATCTGAGATGCCACTGCCCAGAGCCGGTGGAATTGTCAAGTGATCCCCAGGGGTCAGGAAGGTGTCAGAGTTCTCTCCTTTCTGCACGGCCTGGGTGGACTGAACCATCATGACACCTGGTTCCTGGCTCCCACAATCCCCACCTGGGTGCCAGGGAACAAATGACCCATGGGTTGGAGGAAGAGCACTAAGAAATGCATGTTTCTTGAGGAAGGAATTCTGGGGAAGAAAACGTTGAGAGCTGCTTGTTAGAGTGGACAGGTCCATTTGGTCTTGATGAAGAGTCATATCTGGCCTCCCACTTGGGCTGTCTCCCAAGGAATTTATGGATTCCCTTTTGCTCTGCTCTGCATGCTGATATCTTCCATTCAGAAAGCATTTCTAAGTGAGACAAAGGGAAACATGGGCATCATAAGGCATAATATATACCAGCTGTTCCTTGTAATCTATAAAGCAAAGGGGCTTATATGTGGCCTAATTTCGGGGTGACTGAATCATATATATGTACCTACATATAGGTATAGATACATAAATTTGATCTTTTAAATATATTCATATAAGTGAAAAGATTTACTTTTGCCATGGAATATATATCCTACATTGATTTAACAGAATTCCTGGGCTCCTTTACAGTCTGTCCAACACTTCTCTGTTCCATTATTTTTCTGGAATTCTTTACTCTTCTTTTTCTTTCATTTGATGTTATAGGGCATGGTGATAGTTAGGTTCAGGTGTCAACTTGGCCAGTTGATGATGCCCCATTGTTCTCTTGCTGTGGACTTAAATTACCACCATTTGGAATTTATCTGTGGCTGATTACATCTGCCGTTGGCTAAGAGGAGTGCCTTCCGCAATGAGTGAGGCTTAATTTAATTAGCTGGAGGCTTAAAAAATAGAGGTCAGAAAAGAGCTCAGTAGCTTAGCATACCTTATCTCAGTACTAAGAGCTCAGATCTAAACATGTGGTGATGCAGAAAAGACATGCCCTGGCGAAAGTGTTGGAATCCAGAAGCCAGGAGAGAAGGCCAGGAGACATCTACTATGTGCCTTCCCATGTGACAGAGAAAACCAGAGGAAAGTCAGCAGCCTTTCCTCTGAAGAACTATAAATTTGTAACTAAACAAATCTCCTTATTAAAAGCTGATCCATCTCTGGTGTGTTGCATTCTGGCAGCTTTAGCAAAGTAAACCAGATGTATTTGGAGATTCACTGCACTTCCCTACCAAGGGTCCACATACTTCACCATTTGTTCCTCTAGGTTTTCCCCTGTTGTTAATTCCTGTGATCCACATGAAAATCACCTGCACTAGCACACATGTTCTTTCCTGGATCTAGAGTTTAATAATTTCATCCATTGGTTCAGTTTATAAATATACAAACATATAAAATGAGTTCATGTTACACCCAGAAGGCAACAGTAGATGAGCTTAACTCTGCTAAATAGCCACAGACTCTAGAAACTGCCTCTAATTTCAACAAAGGTCAGCAAACAAGCTCTTTTGACCAAAATGACTTTTTCTTTTCTTCACTGATTTTTACATAAGAATACATGGCTCAGGTAAATGTATAGAAATACTATCATAAGTTTATCAATACAAATAAGAGATTTTTAAGTTTCTGTGCTGATCATCTTGTGAATATGTTTATAAATCATGAGCATTAAACACATGCTAAAGTTTTATGCCCATAGCTTAGGTAGAAGAAGGTATTTAATGGCAAAGGTTTTGTTTTTCAACCCAAGAACATTTTTGAATGCCTATCGATTTTTTTTTTTTTGGTTGTTACAAAGAGGGGAGGGAATGTGATCAGGGGCTTACGTGGTATCTAGTTGATAAAAGCAAGGAGTGTTGACTGTTATCCTACCTTACATGGAATAGCCTCTCACAACACTGCCATGGTATAGGAAAATGCAAAGAAAATATTCTCAAAAAAGGTATTAACTGAAATGTTTTTATACTTTTTGCTTCTAGTGATTTGAAACAGATTACAATTTGACTTGGAAAATCTTGTTTGCAGGAATGTGACTTGTACTGCCCAGCTTTTATCACCAAATACATTTGCCCTAAATCACTGTGACAACTCAAAGTAAGCCAAGTGTTCCAACAACACCTAGGAGAAAACAGCATGCACAGGGAGGACATATTTGGTGCCACAGACACAGAACTTACTTGAATTATTGGTTCCAGGTTGCCTGTTGGCTTAGCCAGTTCTCTGGTAGCAGTATCAGGGATTTGGTTCCTCTCAGAGGCTTGGCGTAGGATACTTGTTTGAGATCTCATGGTGGGCGTCTGGGGTCTTTGGGCTTCTTTTGATAGGTAGTCTAAAGAAGACACAGGAGCAAAGGGGAGATTATAGGCCTGTTCTCACATTAAAACCCCAAACACAAATTTGCAAAGATGACACTGAATTCATTTACTCCTTCTCAATTCCCCAGAGGTGTCAGAAGAGAAGGCTACCGGCTTAGCAGGAGTAGGACCATGAAAAGTCCAGAGAACCTTCCCGCTCTAGCCAGATAGGGGAACAGTGTTTATATTTCTGTCATTAGGATGCCTACAAGAAGCTATAATTGGTTCTAAAGCTAAGTATTTGTTTGTGGAGAATTTGTGCCATCATATAGAGTCATTTCCATTCTCAGTGGGGCCCACTGAAGAACTGCATTTGGACTGGTGGGCTCTTACGTTGAGTGCACAGCTGAGGCTTGCTCTGTCTCTGGTTTTGACTGTTTTGTGAGGAGCATCCAACCTCCTGTCTTCTCTGTTTCATTCTCTGGTTTTTAAACCAAATCTAAGTGGGAAAAGAAGATGTGAAAGTCAAATAACTCAGTGTATATCTTCCAATCATGTTAGAAAGAAAGCCATACCTGAAAGAGAATAAATGTTCACCTGATTATGGAAAAGAATTTATTCACAATCTTGCAAGAATGTGCACTCAACTGAAAAAATGATTACTGGCACGCTGAGCAACTGAAAACAGTAGTATTTATACCCTAAGCTTAGCATGTAGGTCCCTCCCTGTTTCTCCACTGATTGGATACACCAGAGGTTACAGCCTATCCAGACAGTCTAACTAATTCAAATTTCCTGCCAAAGGTTTCCGCTTTTGATTGTGCTTTACATTTCAGTGACCCTGGCCATAACTTATTTAAATTTGTTTCTACCTATTTAGTGCTATTTCTAGGCTTGGTTCAGAGGCTCTCTCCTTTCCCTATCTGCAAGACTGGTTTGAGCTGTCCTGCAGCCCTTTCTTGCTCCATCTTGTATGAAAGCTAAACTTAATTTTATTCTTACAATCATCAATCCAATGAAGCAAAAGTGACTGGCCATCTGTCCTTGGGAAGGTATCCATAAAAGAAGGGTATTGTATCATCCTTGGAATGATGTTGCTATCTCATAAAATTAGCATGCTATTAAGCATAAACTACACTCAACTAAAATGAGCATTTCTTTCATAATCAACCTCATTGTACTTAAGTAAATTTCCATGACTAATGAGATACTGTGAGGTCTTCCAAAGTTAATCTCTCTCTCTCACTTCTAGCAGAGTTTCAATATATGAATGTTGTTTGTTAGCTCACATAATCTCTTTTTGAAAATACCATTTCATAATAACCAATACATATGGAATGAACTTTGAAAAGAAATCCTTAAGGAGGGCGGCAGTATTGGCAATAGTCAATAGCTAGACTAACACATATCCATATTTGCTCTTCTTAAATTATCTCAGAGCCAACAATAGATAAGGAGACTACTAGAAACCCATATATCTAGCATTGAAAATATTGTCAGTGATAGCCAGTCGAACTCTTTGCTTGTTTCATCACCACTGGAGTCAGAATTGCAAAGAACCTTTCTTGCCAGATTCCAGCTTTCAGGTTCTTGGACACGTGAAGATAGAATCTAAGGGCACAAGTACAGCACAGACCATGCAGACAGAAGAATTTATTAGATATACATGTAACAGAACATGCAGGCACTATCACAAAGACAGAGGTGGGAGAGATGGGAGGCAATAGGCAATGTGGAGCCATTTGTTTTTAAAGATTAGCTTTAGTTATTCCCCCTCCCCCTTCCTAGTTCAGGGCTTTTTCTTCTATAATCCCTTCTCTCCAGGGTGGTGCCCCATGGTAGATAGTGTATTTGGGTGGGTCTGTTGGATTCCACCCTTCTCTGCAGATGACTCACACAGGTGGGGGTCATTAGGCTACAGATGGGTCGGTTGCTGCCCGGTGTTTCCTGTAAGTGGGTCGTCCTGGGCAGGGTGTCTGTCCAGGACAGGGGCCTTCATAACCTTGATTAACTGTCCTTGTTCAAGGGCTCCTTCAGTTGTTTTTTTTCCCCCTCACCTCTCTCCCCAGTTCTAGCCTGCCTCACCTTCTAATGATTTCTGAGTGTGTAACTGGATAATAAAACAATTCATGATAGGATTTATAATCTTAATGTCAACAGTGTCTTTTGAGCCTCTCTTATAACCTAAACAATATGTTAAAAAGTCATATCTGTGTTCTTAATCAATCAATATATTTTCAGATAAGATATCATAAACCCAGGTGGAAACCTGAAATGAATGAATAAATTAGTGAACACTATGGCACAGCCAACCTCTTCCTCCACTGTTTCCTGGGCTTTCCTTCTTCACATCGGTTCAAATGGGCCCAGTGCCTCCTAGGAAGCCAGTCATCAAGTTTTCCCATGGGATCCACTATTATTACTGAGGTTTGAGTAAAATAGTGGAACAAATGCATGAAGAGATAAAATTTCCGAGTTCCCCAGCATCACCTCGGAGTGATGCCATGATAACCACTGGCATAATGAAAACTACAGATTTGATATAAGGCTGAAAATCATTGTTTTTCTCAAAAAAACACTTTTACCTGATCTTCATCAGTTTAAATACTGTTTAACCTGACATAATTGTCTTCTTTAAGCTATCTCTTTGGAAACTGAAAAAATTCACCCTAGTTTCATTTTTTTATATCAACAATTTGACCCAAAATAATTCATTATAAGGATTTTACTTCAATCGGTCTTGTGTATGCATCATACTTGAGAGATCAACTAAGAAAATGAAAGGATAAAAACAAGCATGAATTAGTCATTTACATGAATATTTAATCCCCATTCTAACCTTATTATAAAGTGTTATTTTGTATAATGTTTTCCAGAACCAATGATACTATTAATATTACCATAGTGATCCTATTTCCTATACTATCTCAATCTCATAAAATATGATTTAATTATCTCCTATGAGGAAAGACTCCTTCCCTCATCAATGAATAAACACAACCAATATTTCCACCATTGCCAAAATATACAGATTCTTGTTTTGATTTCATGTTCAATATTCTATGATGTAACAGGATAAATGATCTTAGGAAAATGTCTGGTGTAAGAGAATTCTTTGAAAGTGCTCAGCCCAGCCTTTTTCTGATCTTGACTCTGACATAATAAAATAGAAACCTAATGCCTACCTTAATGTTATACTCCAGAACACCTATTTCTTTGGCTAGTTGTTCCATGGCAGCTATGCTGGGGTAAGGGTTTTTCTGATACCATGCTTGAAGGGTAGCCACTTGACTCCTCTTGTAAAAAATCCTACGTTTCCTGTTTTGTGTTTGTACTGTGCCTGGTGAAGAGAAAAGAAGATTGTGAAGGATATGTTTATGGATAAAAACCTGGCATAAGTATATGTCTTATGTTTATACCCCAGTAAAAGCTTATAGATCCAAAGCACTGATGTATATTTTTACTTTAGGGATAGAGCTAAATACATGTTAAATTGGACAAATATAAGTTTAAATACATATGTGAAAATGGTAATCAATGAACTAAATTTCCAAAACAAGAATTTACAGAAAAGCCTCAAAATTACATACAAATAGGAAACATTAAATACTAGGAAAATTAATGAACATAAATAAAACAGATAAAACTCATGATAAAAATAAAAGTTTAAATAAAATATATAAACATATATAATAAAATATGTGCTTGTAACAAATATTTAATAAAAATAAAATATTAGCTAGTCCACAAAAGACTAGGGGCCTGTTGAGCAGCTTCCAAAGACACAGGACTTATGAAGACCCAGGGGGGGCACCCATTCCTTAAATTCCTTTCTATTTAATCCTGTTGTTAAATATTCAATGCCTTCAGAAGGCAAGGTGAAGTAATATAAAATATTACTTATTTCTTATGTTTTTCTCCATTTTAAGCGTCAACTTAATACTCTAGATAGAGGACCCAGGTACAGGGCTCATGGCTGCCATCTTCAACCTGAAATTTAAGGATCCAATTGCAAAGCACATACAATCCCCTGAAACAACCTATCACTGAAAACATCCGGCCCCAACAATCTAGCCCTGTAATCATGTCTGGAACTAAACTTTTAAAAACACTATAAAATAAAGAAGGCATTTGGCAATAATGCCAAAAAAAGAACAAAGCAAGAAGCTGATGGGAACTTACCACTAGAAGTACTATTCAAGTCCATGCTGGGAAGAGTCACCTGGATTTCACAAGGACTAAGGGTCAACTGGCAGCTCCCAGAGACACAGGAATTATGAAGACCCAGGGTGGCCCACCCATTTCTTAAATACCTCTCTAGTTAATCTCATCATCCAATATTTAAACACCTTTAGATAGGAGGTGATATAATCAGATCAAGGAGAAATTTACCATTAAGTGGATTTAGATTCAGATTTTGATCACCTAGGTAAATTTGGCTATATCATAATACCTTTCCAAACATGGCTTTGATTCTCTGCTCTCCAGTTTACACATTTATAAACCTTTTGTTGTCGGATATGTTCAAGTACTCTTCTTGTTTCTTAAATATTCTGGCCTGGCCATATTATTCATTACATTACATGGAGAGCTTGCCTAACTTGTTCTTTTCACATTTCTCCTCAACTCTTCCTGAAACATTTTTCTTTCCATTATTGTGATGGTAAAGTTTTGTGTCAACTTGACTGGACTGTGCCACCCAGATGTTTAATAGAACTGTAATCCAGGTGCTGCCTTGTAGGTGTTTTCTAGGCGGGATTAAATGCAATAATCTATTGATTTGAAGAGATTATCCTCAATAATCTGGGTGGGCCTGATCCATTCAGCAAAAGGCCTTAAGAACAAAACTGAAGTTTCCCTGAAGAAAAATCAATCATACCTGAGGACAGGAGTTTCCTCTAATGCCTGAATGTTTCAGCCTGTACTTCCAGAGAAAGACATTTTGTCTCTTGCCTGAGCATACATATTCTAAGAGCTATTACCAAAAGTTACCTGAATTGGTTCTTTTGTGTTTATTTCCCTTCTGTGATTATGGAATAATAATAATTTGGACAAATTATAATCTAGGCTCTTTTATATTTAATCAATTTTGAAGGACTTCCCCATTCTTGCTGTTTTAATTTTACTTTTGGGTAAGAAGAGTTAAAAAAAATAGATGTACAGAACATTACATTCAGAAGTATTACCCTTCATATGCCTTCCACTATATTCCCACTGTTCTAGCTGCCAGAATGCAATAATGTAATGGCTTTTAAAAGGGGGGATTTAAGTTGCTAGTTTACAGTTCTAAGCCCGTAAAAACGTCCCAATTAAAGCAAGGCTATAAAAATGTCCAATCCCGTAAAAATGTCCCAATTAAAGCAAGGCTATAAAAATGTCCCAATTAAAGCAAGGCTATAAAAATGTCCAATCTAAGGCATCCAGGAAAGATACCTTGGTTCAGGAAGGCTGATGATGTTTTTAGGGTTTCTCTCTCAGCTAGAAAGGCACATGGCGAACATGGTAATGTCTGTTAGCTTACTCTCCAGGCTTCTTGTTTCATGAAGCTCCCCCGGGCGGTCAATTTCCTTCTTCATCTCCAAAGGTGTTTGACTGAGTGGGCTCTTGGTTCTTCTGGCTCTCTCATGACTCCACTATCCCCTGGCTCTGTTGGTCTCTCCATAATGGCTCCTTTTTTTAGGATTCCAGTAAACTCATCAAGACCCACCTGGAATGTGTGTAGTCACATCTCCATTTCATCAAGGATAATACCCACAATTGGGTGAGTCACATTCTGTGGTGATAATCTAATACATAATCCTTTCAAACCAGCACATAAACTACATAGCAAAAAACAGAGAATGTTGAGTTCACTTCAGAACTATTATACACTTTTTAATAAGGACCCAAAGCAGCAACTGACTGGTATCGTGAAAAACAACATCCATTGGGAGTCATAAGTTTATAAGAATCAAATATTATAAGCACCAACTGAATATTAGAACTGAAACCTAACTTGAATTATTGCATCTGCTACTGCTTCCTTTAATTTGACCTGTAATTTTTTTATAACTCTTTTTGTCATATTAAATAAGCCCCAAATTCCAGTGCTCATGATAAACAGACGTTTGCATCTTCTTCATGTGAGAATCACGGGTATGTGTTCACTGTCAGGAAGTTGCTTTCTCCCAGTGATGACTCAGGGGATGGAGGCTCCTTAAAATCTTATGGTTCAAACATCCTCTGGATTGGCTGAAGGAAGAACAGATGGTACCACAGGTTCAACTGCTTGTGGCCAAAGTTACCAGCATGAATGGTTTGGTGCCCATTCTATGGGTAAGCCCAGAGAAGAGCAGCACCTGGGTTGTCAGGCTGGGCCAGGCAGCCCTGGGCCAGGCAGCTGCCATCAGCCATCAACGCAGCTACAGTGTGGAACCTGAGCTCCTGGGGCCATCAGCCCTCTCTGCTTTTCCCTGACCTGGTGGCTCATTAACAGTAAATTAGGCCATTCCTGATGGAGCCAACTTTACACCCCTAGTGATCCTAGGACAGGGCAATATGCATGGTCATCCTTCGAGGGAGGTATATGAATTGTGTAACTCAGAAGAAAGAAGCTTAATAAAAAACAAAACAAAAGCTCTTCAGTTACAATGCTCATCTAAAATGTAAATATTGAGGGCAGTCCGATGGTGGCTCAGCGGCTGAATTCTCGCCTGCCATGCCAGAGACCCAGGTTCAATTTCCGGTGCCTGCCCACGTTAAAAAAAAAATTTTTAATGATGAGTTCAGGTTTGATTCTGTTTTTGTACAGATATTCTTCTGTTTCATATTTTCATTCACCTAAATATTTCACTCAGAATAGATGTGTATTGAAATAAAAAATAATAGTAGAGTACTATGTGAAAAAATTTTCATCATAAATAATACTACTCATTGAAACTGTACAGGCACAGATTATCTAGCTTTAGATGAATAGATAAATATATTGACTATTTTTTGCATGCTGTCCATTGTAGTTGACAGTAAAATGAGTAATATTTCCTTTATATAGCAGATGTTATAATAGCAGGATAAAATTATATGTAGATTGTTCTCAAATCTTGAATTGGATAGAAAAGCCACCAAAAAGATCATGGAAGATTGGAACAATGTTATAGCACCTAATATTAAAATAGAAGGGTAACTCTATTATGTTAAAATAATAGCAAATCAATGGGAGAATAATTCATGACCGGTATTAGTTTTGATTATACGTCAATATTCTAATGGTAAACATATAAATTACAATTGCATGAAAATTATTTCTATATCTGTGTTTGTATTTGCAGTATTATATTATGAAATTATCAATAATAATTATACTGTATTAATATAATTATGTAGCACTATTAAAATATTTATGAATATAACTGAATAAAGCAGAATAGTATATTATTACTTGTGATGGTTGGGTTCATGCATCAACTTGGCCAGGTGATGGTGACCAGTTGTCTGGTCAAGCAAGCACTGGGGAAACTGTTAACTGCAAGGACATTTCATGGCTGGTTATTAAACAGAAGTCTGTTTTATTAAATCATCAGCAAATTGTTTGCTCCATAGCTAATTACATTTGGAGTATGTCAAGGGGAGAATCTTCTGCAGTTACTGAAATTTAATCTCATCAATTGAAGGCTTTAAAGGAGAAATCAGAAGACAGAGTTTCTCTTTCCACTTCAGTCAGCCAGCCTCTCCTGCAGGATTCCTTGAAGACCTTCACTGAAGCTGTCAGCTTGTAGCCTGCCCTATGGAATTTGGACTCATGCATCCTCACAGTTGCGTGAGATACTTTTATAAAATCTTTTATTTACAGATATCTCCTGTTGATTTTGGTACCAGAGAAGTGGGGTGCTGCTGCAGTTTGCAAATACCAAACATGTTCATCTTTTTAAATGGATAAGGGGAAGAGTTGTGAGGAGCTTGATAGAGCAAGCCTAGAATGCTTTGAAGAGACTGTTGATCGACATGTGGATCTTAAAGATAATTCTGGTGAGGCTTTAAACAGAAATGATGAATGTGTCATTCCAAATTGGAAGGAAGGCATTCTTTGTAGATGGAAGGCAGAATTTGAGAGTGACGTATGTGGATATTTAGCATAAGAAATTTCTAAACTAAATGTGAAAAAATGCAGTCTGGCTGCTTCTTGAAGCACACAGTAAAATGTGAGAGGAAAGAGATAAGCTGAGAACTGAACTCTTGGGTACAAAGGAAACAGAAACTGATGGTCTAGAAAATTCTGAGTCTCCAGAAAGTGAGATCACATTAAATAGGGCCCCACATGAGGATTTAGCAAACATGGAAGGAAGCAGTTAGCCATTTCAGAAAAAAACAGGATTGGAGATGGAGCTATCCAGAAAGGATATGTGGAAAGTCCTTTTGTCTCATGGGCATGAGTCCAGTGTATTGCATAGAAAACCAACAAGAGTGTTGTGGGATCCGAATAAATGGAATCATTGTCAGTCTGGACTAAAAGGGATAGAAAAAGGACAAAGTGATGGAAAAAAATCTTCAGAAGCAGAACCACGGAGGTTAAGGTCTGGAGCCAGGAAACCTTGGGCAGGGAGAGCAGATTGACCCATGCACATGGAAATGATGAGTTTGCCCCGGAAGCAGAGGGTGGGCCGTCCGCTTCATTGCTCAGGGACAGTTGTGCCACTTCAGGCCTCAGAGAGGGTGGAGTGCATAAGCTGAGGATTGGAGGGAGCTTGGCTGCCACCCCATTGCTCTGGAAAGGTTGAGAGTGTGCCCCAGAGATGGCAGAGATGGGTGCTGGCCCGACATATGGAAAGGGTGGAAAAGGTGTTCCCTTCAACAAGCCCCAGTGCTGCACCATCTCCCAGAATTTGGACAGAAAGCAAGGCCACTGTCTAGGCCCTTGGAAAGGGTGAGACTGCTGCTTTCTAAAACCTGGAGGATAAATGACTCAGACTTTGAAATCTAATGGAGGTGTCCCTGCAGGTTTTAGGAACTGTATGGGTCCAGTGACCCCTGGGTTCCTTCCAATTTCTCCCTATGGAAATGGAAACATGTATCCTATGACTGTATATTGGCAGCAGATAATTTGTTCTGAGTTTCACAGGTCCAGAGCCAGAAGAAAATCCTTCCCTTAGAACAGACCATGCCTGTAACAGACTTTCATGAGACTTTGTACCGGTTTTAATCTTGTATTATATTCGTATTCTTTCTGAGATGGTTTAAGGCTTTTGTGATATTGTAATGGAGTGAATGTATGTTGTAGATGGAAAAAACATGTCCTTTTTGGAGTCCAGAGGATGGAATGTGCCAGTTTGAAAGTATTATATATGCCATGTTTTAATCCTGATTCAATTTTGTGGAGGCAGCCATTTCTTTTAATCTTGATTCAATACTGCAGGTTGAAAACTTTTGATTAGATTATCTCCATGGCACTGTGGCACATCCAGTTGTGGATGCGACCTTTTGATTAGATGGAGATATGACTCCAGGTGGGTCTGGATTAATTTACTTGAGTCTTTAAAAGACTCTTTTAAAAGACTTTTAGATGTTCTAGTTTGCTAGCTGCCAGAATGCAACACACCAGAGACAGATTGGCTTTAATAAAAGGGGATTTATTTCATTAGTTCTTCAGAGGAAAGGCAGCTAACTTCCATCTGAGGTTCTTTCTTACGTGGGAAGGCACAGGATGGTCTCTGCTGGCCTTCTCTCCAGGCGTCTGGGATCCAACAGCTTTCCCCAAGGTGATTTCTTTCTGCATCTCCAAAGGCCTGGGCGAGTGTTGAGATGAGGTATACTGAGCTGCTTGGGTTGTGCTACGTTGTGCTCTCTCATTTAAGCACCAGCCAATTAAGTCAAACATCATTCACTGCAGCAGGCACGCCTCCTAGCCAACTGCAGATGTAATCAGCAACAGATGAGGTTCAAGTACCATTGGCTCATGTCCACAGCAACAGAACTAGATGCCTTCACCTGGCCAAGTTGACAACTGAATCTAACTACCACAACAGAGTTGACAGAAATTCCAGAGCAGAGCTGACACAGATGCCAACGCTTGGAGAACAGAGACACAGAATTTGGAGATGCTTGGAGCCCAGCAGATTTCACCATGAGATGTTAAGCAAGCCAGAACCTGGAGAAAGCCAAAGGAAGCCAAGAGATGAAAGACAGACCTGGAAAAGAAAAGTAAGGAACCCCCACAGAGGCTAAAGGCAACAGAAGCCAGGAGCAAGCAAACAGGAGCCCCAGCCACATGAGACTACCCAGCTGACAGAGGTGTTCCTTACCCCTCAACCTTTCTTCAGTGAAGGTAACCTCTTGTTGGTGCCTTAACATGGATACCTTGACTTCCTTAGAACTGTAAAGTTGTAACTTACTAAACTTCCCTTTTGTAAAAGCTGTTCCACTGCTGCTATATCGCATTCCGGCACCTAGCAAACTAATACAGTTCTGTTTCCCTAGAGAACCCTGACTAATATATTACTAATAGTGTGTTAGTTATTGATAAATATTAAATGATAATAATCTTTTGATGGAATTTTTTCTAACTTCTTAGAAATATTTCCTATAGAAATTACGCATCACATCTCTTGCCCAACACAAAATGATGTTCAATACTGTTGCCATTTTCTGATTAAATGAAAAAAGAAAATGAACATTTAAAAATGAATGGGGGCGGGCCGCGGTGGCTCAGCGGGCAAAGTGCTTGCCTGCTATGCCGGAGGACCTCGGTTCGATTCCCGGCCCCAGCCCATGTAACAAAAACGGAGAAACAGAATACAATAAAACAAGAAAATGTTTAAAAATGTTTCCCTTTCTTCCTTCCTTCCTTCCTTCTATCCTTCCTTCCTTCTCTCTGTCTTTAAAAAAAAAAAAAAAAAAAAAAAAAAATGAATGGATGCTTTCAAGTGGCGTGTTATCTCTTTACTATACATATTATTTATTCATACTGGGCATATGAAGGAAATCTCAATATATTTAATAACTCATTTGCAAAATTTAAGGGATTCCCCAAATTAATGGGATGTTAAAAATACATTCTTTGCTGATCAAAAATATTGGCTATCCATGTTATAGGCAACAGATTGTTTTATCTAAATGTACAGCTGATGTCATATAGAATGTTGACAATTGTTAATGATATGGATTTTAAATGTCAGAATAGTGTATTACATTTTAAGTTTCACTTTCACTTGACATAATCACGCAGTACTCAGTTTTTCCTAAACTGTTCTCTGCATCTTCATTTAAGCATATAGTGAACTATTTCATGACCTATCAATATATATCTTTGGACTTTATCATTTTTTATATTTTTATTGACAAAAAAACAACATACAAACATGAACATTCTTAACATATAAACATTCCATACTTGGTGTATAGGCAATGTCTCACAATATCATCACATAGTTGTATATTCATCACCATGATTATTTCTTAGAATATTTGCATCACTCCAGAAAAAGAAATAAAAAGAAAAAGATTCATACATACCATACCCCTGACCCTCCCTCTCATTGACCACTAGGATTTCCATCTACCCAATATATTTTAATCTTTGTTCCCCCATATTTTTTCTATACCCCTTACCACTCCCTTGCATTGATCACTAGTATTTCAATCTACTCGATTTATTTTAACATTTGTTCCCCCTATTATTTATTTTTAATCCATATTTTTTATTCATCTGTCCATACCCTAGATAAAAGGAGCATCAGACACAAGGCTTTCACAATCACACAGTCACATTGCAAAAGCTATATCAATATACATTCATCTTCAAGAAATATGGCTACTGGAACATAACTCTACAGTTTCAGGCACTTCCCTCTAATACACCTTAAACTAAAAGGGGGATATCTATATAAGGCATAAGAATAACCTCCAGGATAACCTGTCAACTCTGTTTGAAATCTCTCAGCCACTAACACTTTATTTTGTCTCAATTTTCTCTTTCCCCTTTCAGTCGAGAAGGTTTTCTCAATCCCTTAATGCTGAGTCCCAGTTCATTATAGGATTTCTGTTCCACATTGCCAGGGAGGTTTACACCCCTGGGAGTCATGTCCCACATAGACAAGGGAAGGGTGGTGAGTTTGCTTGTCATGTTGGCTGAGAGAGAGGCCACATCTGAGCAACAAAAGAGGTTCTCTGGGGGTGACTCTTGGGCTTTAATTTTAAGTAGGCTTAGCCTATCCTTTGCAGGGATAAGAATCACATGAACAAACCCCAAGATTGAGGGCTTGGCCTATTGATTTGGTTGTCGCCACTGCTCGCAAGAATAACAGGAATTCTCCAAATGGGAAAGTTGAATTTTCCCCCTTTCTTGCCATTCCTCCAAGGGGACTTTGCAAATACTTCTCTATTCACTGTTCAAATCACTCTGGAATTTATTGGGGCATCACACTGGACAAACCTATAAATCTCATGCCCTATTCAAGCTTCCATGTATTTAAGGTGTTCAAATAACCTGTCCATATAAGTTATATTAGGAAATGCATTAGTCAAAATATAAAGTTTGTGCCAAATTAACATTTTTTGCTTTAGTCTCACACAGAAGTTGAAGTTTGAAAATATGAATGACCATCTATTTTCAGCACCCAGCAAAATTGACATTCCTTTGTTCTTCCTCATGCAAAACCATTTTTTAATCTTTATTTTAGACACTATCATTGTACACTCCAGGCATTCCTATATTATACCATCACAGTCTTTATCGTTTATCTTTCCTTCTGGTTTCATATGTGCCCCCAGTCCTCCTCCCTCTATCATTCTCATATTCAGTTTCATTCAGCATACTTACCTTATTGTGCTACAATCAGGTGGTATTGTGCTATCCATTTGTGAATTTTTACAGTCATTACAGTTACACAATCTGTATTGCTTCAGCTCCAATTACCCAATCTCTACCCTATTTCTATCTCTTGGTGACCTCTGTTCTTAACTGAAATTCTCCAAGTTCATTCATTAATGTTAGTTCATATTTGTAGACCATACAGTATTTGTCCTTTCGTTTCTGGCTAATCTCATTCAGCATAATGTCCTCAAGGTCCAATCACATTGTTACATGCTTCATGACTTTATTCTGTCTTACAGCTGCATAATATTCCATTGCATGTATATACCACAGCTTATTTAGCCACTCGTCTATTGGTGGACCTTTGGGCTGTTTCCATTTCTTGGCAATTGTAAATAATGCTGCTATAAACATTGGTCTGCAAATGTCCGTTTCTGTCCTTGCCCCCGTGTCCTCTGAATAGATACCTAGCAATGGTATTGCCAAATCATATGGCAATTCTATACTTAGCTTCCTGAGGAACCACCAAACTGCCTTCCACAGTTGTTGTACCATTTTACATTCCCACCAACAGTGGATAAGTGTGCCTCTTTCTCCACATCCCTTTGCAGCACTTGTCATTTCCTATTTTATTGATAATGGGCATTCTGGCAGATGTGAAATGATATCTCATTGTGGTTTTGATTTGCATTTCCCTAATAGCCAGGGAAGTTGAGCATCTTTTTATGTGCCTTTCAGCCATTTGTATTTCCTCTTCTGAGAAGTGTCTGTTCATGTCTTTTGCCTATTTTGTAATTGGGTTGTTTGTCTTTTTGAGTTGAACAATCTCTTTATATATTCTGGATACTAGACCCTTATCTGATATGTCATTTCCAAACATTGTCTCCCATAGTGAAGGCTGTCTTTTTACTTTCTCGACAAAGTTCTTTGATGCATGAAAGTGTTTAATTTTGAGGAGTTCCCATTTATCTATTTCTTTCTTCAATGCTTATGCTTTGTGTGTAAGATCTAGGAAACTGCCTCCTATTACAAGTTTTATAAGATACTTCCTTACATTTTCTTCTAACAGTTTTATGGTCTTAGAGCTAATGTTTAGATCTTTGATCCACTTTGAGTTAATTTACTTAAAGGGTGTGAGATATGGATCCTCTTTCATTCTTTTGCATGTGGATATCCAGTTCTCCAGGCACCATTTATTGAAGAGACTGTCCTGTCCCAGTATGTTGCCTTAACTGCCTTACCAAAGATCAATTGTCCATAATGAGAGGGTCTATATCTGAACACTCTATTTGATTCCATTGGTCGATATATCTGTCTTTTTGCCAGTACCACGCTGTTTTGACCACTGTAGCTTCATAATATGCCTTAAAGTCAGGTGGTGTGAGACTTCCAACTTCATTTTTCTTCCTCAGGATACTTTTAACTATTTGGGGCACCCTGTCCTTCTAGATAAATTTGCCACTTGGTTTTTCTATTTCTGAAAAGTAAGTTTTGGGGATTTTAATTGGTATGGCATTGAATCTACATATCGATTTTGGTAGAATTGACATCTTAACTATATTTAGACTTCCAATCCATGAACACAGTATGCCCTTCCATTTATTTAGGTCTTCTGTGATTTCTTTTAACAATTTCTTGTAGTTTTCCTTGTATAGGTCTTTTGTATCCTTAGTTAAATTTATTCCTAAATATTTTATTCTTTTGGTTGCAATTGTAAATGGAATTTTTTTCTTGATTTCCCCCTCAGATTGCTCATTACTAGTGTATAGAAACACTACAGATTTTTGAGTGTTGATCTTGGAACCTGTCACTTTGCTGTACTCATTTATTAGCTCTAGTAGTTTTGCTGTGGTTTTTTGGGGTTTTCAACATATAGTATCATATCATCTGCAAATAGTGAGAGTTTTACTTCTTCCTTTCCACTTTTGATGCCTTGAATTTTTTTTCTTGTCTAACTGCACTGGCTACAACTTCCAACACAATGTTGAATAACAATGATGACTGCAGACATCCTTGTCTTGTTCCTGATCTTAGGGGAAAACTTTCAGTTTTTCCCCATTGAGGATGATGTTATCTGGGGGGTTTTCATATATTCCCTTTATCACGGTGAGGAAGTTCCCTTCTATTCCTATCCTTTGAAGTGTTTTCAACAAGAAAGGATGTTGAATTTTGTCAAATGCCTTTTCTGTATCAACCGAGATGATCATGTGGTTTTTCTGCTTTGATCTGTTGATATGGTGTATTACATTAATTGATTTTCTTATGTTGAACCATTCTTGCATACCTGGGATGAATCCTACCTGGTTATGGTATATAGTTCTTTTAATGTGCTGCTGGATTTGATTTGCAAGAATTTTGGTGAGGATTCTTACATCTTTATTCATTAGAGAGACTGGTGTGTAATTTTCTTTTCTTATAGATCTTTGTCTGGCTTTGGTATGAGAGTGATGTTGGCTTCATAGAATGAGTTAGGTAGCTTTCCCTCCTCTTCAATATTTTTTTGAAGAGCTTGAGCAGAATTGGTACTAATTCTTTCTTGAATGTTTGGTAGAATTCACATGTGAAGCCATCTGGTCCTGGACTTTTCTTTTTTGGGCGCTTCTTAATGACTAATTCAATTTTTTTACTTGTGATTGGTTTGTTGAGGCCGCCTATTTCTTCTCGAGTCAATGTTGGTAGTTCATGCCTTTCTAGGAAGTTGTCCATTTCATCTACATTGTCTAGTTTATTAGCATAAAGTTGTTCATAGTATCCTCTCATTACCTCCTTTATTTCTGTGGGGTCAGTGGTTATGTCTCCTCTTGCATTTCTGATTTTATTTGCATCCTTTTTCTTCTTCTTTTGTCAACCTTGCTAAGGGTCTATCAATTTCACTGATTTTCTCATAGAACCACCTTCTGGTTTTGTTGATTTCCTCGATTGTTTTCATGTTCTCAGTTTCATTTATTTCTGCTCTAATCTTCATTATTTCTTTCCCTTTGCTTGCTTTGGGTTTAGTTTGCTGTCCTTTCTCTAGTTCTTCCAAGTGAACAGTTAATACCTCGATTTTTGTTCTTTCTACTTCTTTTTTCTTTCTTTTTTGATCTAGGCATTAAAGGCAATAAATTTCCTTCTTAGTGCCGGGATAACTTCAGCCGAGCAGACACTCGGCGAGCTGATAGTCACCGGGCAGCCTCGCGGCCAGAACCCTGGGTGGAAGGGGGCGAGCTCGCAGGGTGTAAACCTTGTGGTAAGCAGGGCCTAGCCATCTCGGCTAGGGGGCTAAAGGACTTGAGCTGGAGGCCAATAAATCAGCACAAAGCTTCTTTATTGTTACATTATATAAGCTATGAGTACTGAGGGAGCTCAAGTGCACAGAAGACCCCGAGCTTTCAGAGAGCTCAGGTTATATACCGTTGTACAGGGGGAGGAGTAGGGGAGGGGGCAGAGGGTTCGGGGGACCAATCACACATGCTAAAGGTAGTTGTCAGGCAAAGGTTGGAATTAGTTGGGGGTAGCATGAGCAGGTGGCAGAACAGAGAAGTGGAGCAAGTAACAGGAAGGCTCACGGTTTGGTGGTGAGCTACGGAAATGGGCGGTCTACAACAAGAGGGGGAAGGGGGGACAATGAGCTAGGTGACAGGCTTGAGAGACAGGGAGAGAATACAGAAATGATTAAAAAAATTTTTAAGTATGGCTAGGCTCCAATCCCTGAGAAATATGCCACATCTTAGTACTGCCTTTGCTGCATCCCATAAATTTTGATATGTTGTATTTTCATTTTTATTTGCCTCGAGATATTTCCTGATTTCTCTTGTAATATCTTCCTTGACCCATTGGTTGTTTAAGAGTGTGTTGTTGAGCCTCCATAAATTTTCTGGCCCTCTGCCTGTTATTGATTTCCAACTTCATTCCTTTATGATCCAAGAAAGTGTTTTGTATCATTTCAATCTTTTTAATTTTATCTTTTTATTTTGATCTAGCATATCGTCTATCTTTGAGAATGATCCACGAGCACTTGAGAAAGTGTTCTATATGTCTGCAATGTTCTATAAATGTCTGTTAAGTCTAGTTCATTTATTGTATTGTTCAAATTCTCTGTTTCTTTATTGATCCTCTATCAAGATGTTCTGTCCATTGAAGAGAGGGGAATTGAAGTCTCCTATTGTGGTCAATGTGTCTATTTCTCTTTTTAGTGTTTTCAGTGTTTGCCGCAAGTATTTTGGAGCACTCTGGCTCAGTGCATAAATATTTATGATTGTTATGTCCTCTTGTCAAATTGTTCCTTTTATTAATACACAATGTCCTTCTTTGTCTCTTTTAATTGTTTTACATTTGAAGTCTAATTTGTTGGATATTAGTATAGCTACTCCTGCTCTTTTCTGATTGTTATTTGCATAAAATGTCTTTTCCCAACCTTTCACTTTCAACCTATGGTTGTCCTTGGGTCTCCTGTAGACAGCATATAGATGGGTCCTGTTTTTCAATCCATTCTGCCAGTCTGTGTCTTTTGATTGGGGAGTTTAATCCATTAATATTTAGTGTTATTACTGTAAGGGGGGTACTTTCTTCTACCATTTTGCCATTTGGATTTTATACGTTATATCTAATTTTTCCTTTTTACCTTTACTGATAGTTTTCATTTCTACACTCTTCTCCACACTCTTCTCTGCTGCCTTTCCTATCTGTCTGTAGTGCTCCCTTTAGTATTTCTTGCAGAGCCTGTCTCTTGGTCACAAATTCTCTCAGTGATTCTTTTGTCTGACAATGTTTTAATTTCACCCTCATTTTTGAAGGACAATTTTGCTAGATACAGAATTCTTGGTTGGCATTTTTTGTCTTTTAGAATCATAAACATATCATACCACTACCTTCTCACTGCCATGGTTTCTGCTGAGAAATCTATGCATAGTCTTACTGGGCTTCCCTTGTATGTGATGGATTGCTTTTCTCTTGCTGCTTCCAAAATTCTCTCTTTCCCTTTGACATGTGACATTCTGATTAATAAGTGTCTTGGATCTATTCTGTCTTGGATACACTGCACTTCTTGAATCTGTAATTTTAAGCCTTTCACAAGAGTTGGGAAAGTCTCAGTGGGAATTTCCTCCATTAGTATTTCTCCTTCTTTTCCCTTCATGCACCTCATGTTGTCATTCAATTCCTGAGTCCCTGCTCATATTTTTCCTTTTACTCCCCTATATTTTCTTTTGCTTGTCAGATTTCAGATGGCCCTCCGCCAGTTCACTAATCCTTTCTTCTGCCTCTTGGAATCTAATATTGCAGGTTTACTTTTTTTTTCAACACTTCTGCTGTGCCTTCCATTCCCATAAGTTCTGTGATTTGTTTTTTCAGACTTTTTATTTCCTCTTTTGGTTCGCCCATTGCCTTCTTTATATCCTCCTTCAATTCATTAATTTGATTTTTGATGAGATTTTTCATGTCTGTTTGAACATCCTGAATTAATTGTTCCAACTCCTGTATCTCATTTGAATTGTTGGTTTGTTCCCTTGACTGGGCCATATCTTCAATTTTCCTAGTATGATTTGTTATTTTTTGCTGGTGTCTAGGCATTTAATTTCCTTAGTTATTTTATTCTAGAGATTGTTTTCACTATTTTACCTAGGGTTTTCTTGCTGGATGGCTCTGTTCTTTATCTGTCCTTTGACATTCAGTTCAGTTCTAGACCTGTAGCATAAATTTTGTTTAACAGAGCAGAAATTTTTTAGTTCTTTTCTTGTTTCTTGCCCTGCCTGTATGGAGCCTTTATTTTTCCTTAGGAGGGTCTACTTAGGTATTATAGACTCCAGTTAGATTTTCCCAGACCAGACTGGCCTCCTCTCAGGAGGAAAGAGTCACCTGCATCAGTTTTTCCTGAGGGTGAGACCCAGCAGGTTGACAGGTTTTCCTATGAAGCCTCTAGACTCTCTGTTTTTCCTATCCTGCCCAGTATGTGGTGCTTGTCTGACTGCGGGTCCAGCCAACATAAAGTGATGCAGTACCTTTAACTTCAGCAGACTCTTCCTGCTGGGAGTGTGTTTGAGATAGAGGAGAGGTTGTAGGCTGGCTTTAATTGCTTCAGATTTCCAGTTCCTGGGGTCTGAATTCCTTGAGGAAGGGATTTCACCTAAACTAAGCCCCCTCTCCTGAGGAAGGCACAGCCTCCAGGAATTACCTCCTTTCCCCTCACCAGCCTCTTTGTCTCTCAGACAAGCTTAATTCTGCCCTTGCCTGGGGCAATTGGAACCTGGGAAGCCTTGCAGTTGAATTTAAAGAGCAGTTAAACAGTAGAAACACAGCAAAAAAAAAAAAAAAAATTCCTTTTCAGAGCAGGACACACCCACACCCACCTCCCTTCCTTGGGTTTGTTAATTAAGAGCTTAAATTGGTACATTGCTCTATGTATCTCCATGTCCTATGTGCCTCCTCTTTTTTTTTTTTTTTTTTTTTTTTTTTTAGGGTCCAGACCTTTTCAAGGGTTTTGTGCTGTCCAATCCAAAAAACATGCGGGGTTTTTTTTCTATCAGCTCTGCCCCCTCTGAGCCAGAGCAAAAACTAGTAACTTTAGCTTTTATTAAAGGTTTAACTGAGCAGAGGTCCTATTTTTAGTAGTCATAATTTGTTAATTAATTCAACAATTGGAACTTGGTTGAGCTCAGCCCCTTGCCATTAGTAAAGTCTCTTTCCTATTCCCTCTGGGAACCAGCCTGTGGGGGAGGGGCACCAGCCTCAGCCACTTGGGGGACTCACAGTTCTGGGTGGGATTCCAGCTGATCCAGCTTGTCCAGACAGGGGTACGCTGTGTGTCCAGTGACTGATGTGGCCCCAGCAGTTATTCTGTACTGTTCCTGGCTATTTACTAGCTGTTCTGGAAGATGAACTAAATTCCACACCTCACTAAGCCACCATCTTGGAACAAGAGGATTTTATCATTTTTATCCTTACAATCTTATTGAGAAAAGACCCACATACCATAAAACTCACCTTTAAAGCATACAATTCAATGATTTTTGCATAGTCATAAAGATGTGCAACCATACAAGCGTATAATTTTAGAATTACTTTAATTATGTTCAAAAGAAAAAACTCATATTCATTTGCAATAAATCCCCACTCCCCATTTCCCAGCCTGTCAGACATGAATCAACGTTATGTCCCTAGAGAGGTGCCTGTTCTGGACAGCTTATATAAATGGATTCATACAACATATGGCCTGTGCTGGTTTGAAGCTGTATGTACCCCAGCAAAGACCGCGTTCTTTCAATCCATTCTTGTGGGTGCAGACCTATTGTTGGTGGGACCTTTTGATTAGATTCCAAGGAGATGTGACCCACACAATTCAAGGTGGGGTCTTAATCCTTTTACTAGAGTCCTTTATGAGAGAAACACCAGAGAAAAACACCCCTGGAGATGTTAAGAGATAATACACAGATGCTCAGCGAGAAAGCCATGGGAAGTGGAAGCTGAAAGCAATGAAACCTGGGAAACAAGGACCAGCAGACACTGGCCATGTGCTTTCCCATGTAACAGAGGAACCCTGGGTGCCAGTGGCCTTTCCCCAGAGAAGGTATCTTCCTCCTGATGCCTTAATTTGGACATTATCATAGTCTTAGATCTGTAAATTTATATACTAATGAATCATCATTGTTAAAAGAATAGGCTTGCTATCTTTTCTTTTTATAAAATTTTCAGCACCTTCTTAGATCCATTAGACTATTTTCAACTTGTAGGGAGTATAAAATAGAAACTATGTCCATGGCCTCTGGTTCACCTCTCTTACTCACTGTTGGTAATTTCAGGGCTCTGGCTTGGAGCTCTTCAATTTTCAAACTACATATTTTCTCCAAATTATTTCATCTATTTGTATGACAACAGCTACCATCTATAGACTAATGACTTCTATAGCAGAAGTAATTAGCTAAAACCCATGATCTCCTCTGCTGATATAGAGCTGTGACTAAGATGCAGCTGCAGGAGGGGTGCTGCCAATGTCCTGTCAACGTATATTGCATGTCCTTGACTTTTTATCAAACGTCACTACTTCACAGAAGAAATTGCTGGAATTTCTACTTCCATAGGTAACTACTATTACAGGTTCAATTTAGGAGGGATTTCTTATCCATCACTGTACAGCACAATTCACAAACGAAAATCCAATGAAGGTTTTTGATTAATTCCCCAAGACACTGGCTGGTAGGCTAAAATCAGGGTGTCGGGAGAGCTTTGTCCTTTTGGAGGCTCTAGGGGAGAATTAATTTCCTTGTATTTTCCATCTTCTATCCCATGGCTCATGGCTCTCTTCCATCCTCAAAACCAGCAGTGGCAGATTGAGTCTTTCTCTCTCCTTCTCACTGTAATTTATGACCTACAGAGAAGATCAATCACACAGCTCTTGAAGGAAGATAGGAATTTGAAGCCATGAGTGCTATCTGCATTAACTCCAGTACAGACGGTAGTGACCAGCTAGTTCCAATATATTCCCTAGTTTGACTAAAACATTCTAAGGTATCAAGTACAAGTTACATATGAACTAGCCTATTAGAACTACTTGATTAGGAATATTCAAAGGTGATATTTTGCAAATCTCTACTGTGACAGCACACCACAATCAGGGCCTAATTTACTACTGGAACACTAACCCTAAAGCTATCCTAAATCTCATCCTAGCCCTACCTCTAGGCCTATCTCTATCCCTAAAACTAATCTAATCCTACCCTACTACCACTCCTAATCATAACCCTAACACCTTGCATTAGCATGCAAAATGCTTGCATAAAAGTGAGTGAAATATACATTTCACTCAGTTTCAGAACTAAGTCACATAGGGTATTCATATCTCTTTAACAGAAACTTGCATGTCAACAGTGTTAGTATGTTGGTAAGTGCTTGAAGTATGAGAAAGATGCATTTCACTCAGTTTCCGAAACTCAGTAACACAGAGGATTCACAGCACTCTAACAACAACAGCATGACAACCTAACCCTAACTCTATCCTTACCCCTAATTCTAGGTTGCTTCAGTTAGGATGTGGCTCAACTGACTCAGGATGAGTCTTAATCCTATTATCGAAGGCCTTATAGGGAAGGTTACAGAGAGAGAAAAAAGTAGAGGGAACAGCCAGAAGCCGAAAATCAAGGAAACACAGAAAAGAAGGGAGAAGCCAGGAGAGAATGCCATGTGCACTCCGATCTGACAGAAAAGCCAAGGACGAATGATTGTCTGCAGCCAGCCATGAAAGCCATAGCCATTACCTTGATGATGCCTTGATTTTGGTCCTCTCCTAGCCTCAAAACCATGAGACAATAAATTCCCACTGTTTAAACCAATGGACTGCATGATGCTTGCTTTGGTAACCAGAAAACTAAAACAAGAGGATTTTAATTTAATTTAGGCCAAATTTCACACTTAAGTCCAAAATACAAATTTGTGAAGATAATGCTGACCAAATTAACTCCTTCTATAGTTTTAAACCACATCTAAGTGGGAAAAGAAGATGTGAAAGTCAAGTAACTCAGTCTATAAAATCCCAGAGTACAATCCAGTGATGCAAAATTGACTGCCATCTGTCCTTGGGAAAATATCCATAAGAGAAGAGCAACGTATCATTCTTGGAATGATGTTACTATCTATTTTAGTTTGCTAAGGCTGCCAGAATGCAACACACCAGAGATAGATTGGTTTTTAATAAAGGGGGATTTATTTAGTTAAAAACTTATAGTTCTTCAGAGGAAAGGCAGCTAACTTCATCTGAGGTTCTCTCTTACACAGGCAGGCACAGGGCGATTTCTGCTGGCCTGCTCTCCCAGCTTCTGGGTTCCCACAGCTTTCTCCAGGGTGATTCCTTTCTGCATCTGCAAAGGTCTGGGCTGAGCTGCCAGGGCTGAGATGAGGTATGCTGAGCTGCTTGGGCTGTGATGCGTTGAGCTCTCTCATTTAAGCATACAGCCAATTAAATTAAACACAACTCACTGCAGGAGATACTCCCCCCAGCCAACCGCAGGTACAATCAGTGATAGATGAGTTTCACATGCCAATGGCTCATGTCCACAGCAAGAGAATTAGGTACCGCCACTTGGCCAACTTGACACCTGAACCTAACTACCACACTATCTCAAAGAATTAGCACGCTATTTATAACAGGGATGGGTCTGCACTTTAAATAAAATTAACATTTCTTTCATAATCATCTTCAAGGCATTGTGAGGTCTCCCAAAGGAAATCTTTCTTTCTCACTTCTAGAAGACCTTCAATATCTGAATGTTGTTTGTTGACCCCTATTATCTCTTTTAGAAAATACCCATTTCATAATATACGATACATATATAATGGACATTTAAAGAATTCCTCTAAATAAGGTGGCAGAACTGGCAATAATAAACAGAAGTTTAAGGTACCTTCTAATAATTTCTCAGTGTGTCATTTGGATAATTAACAATTACTGATAACATTTATAATCTTAATGTCAATAGTATTTGTGAGTCACTCTCATATCTGAAGCATTGTGTTAAAAAGTCATGTCCGTATTCTCAGTTAAGTAATCAAAATATTTTCAGAGAAGATATCTTAAACCCAGGTGAAACCTGAAATAAGTGAATAAATTAGTGAACACTGTGGCAGAGCCATCCTCTTCCTACATTGTTTCCTGACTTTTTTCCTCACATCAGTTCAAAGGGGCCCAGTGCCTCCAACGGGGCTAGTACTTTTCAAGTTTTCCCACAGAATCCACTTTTATTACTGTTACTGGAGTAAACCTTGATGAAACAAATGCATGAAGAGATAAGAAAAATTTCTGAGCTCTCCAGCATTCCTTCAGAATGATGTCCTTCTAACTAATGGCACATTGGAAACCAGATTTGACACAAAGCCTGAAACAGTTATTTTTCTCAAAAAACATTTGAACTTGTTCTTCATGACTTTAAATATTCTTTTACCTGACATATTTGTATTCCTTACAGTTATCTCTTCGGAAACTGAAGAAATTCTCCCTAGGTCCATTTTTTACATTAATAATTCTATCGAAAATAATTCATTATATGGGATTTTATTTCAATCGGTCTTAGGTATGAGTCATATCTGAGATATTAAGTAGGAACAAAACAAAAAAGATAAAAGCTGGCCTGAGAATTGTTTATTTACATGAATATTTACTTCTCAGTTCTGACATAATTATATATTATACATTATTTGCATAAATGTTTCAGTACCATTGATAATATTACATTATTAAAGTGATCCAATTTCCTATTTAGATTCTTATTCTCAATTTCAAAATATGATTTAATTATCTCCCATGAGGAAAACCTGACCAGGACTTGCTAGTTCCCCCAACAGTAAAGACACAACCAATATTTCCACCATTGGCAAAAGATATAGAGTTCCTGTTTTAATTTCATGTTTAATATTCAATGATGTAACAGGATAAACGTTCTTAGCAAAATGTCTGGTTTAAGAGAATTATTTGAAAGTGCTCAGCCCAGCTTTTTTCTGACATAATGAAATAGAAACATAATGCCTACCTCAATGGTGTACTGTTGAAAACACTATTTTTTCGGCTAGTCATTCCCTAGCAACTATGCCAGGTTGTGTTTTTCTGATATCATGTTGGAGGGTATCCACTTGACTTTCCTGTAAATAAGTCTCCATCTTCAGGCTTGTCTTTGTACTGTGCCTGATGAAGAGAAAAGGAGAAGAATATGAAAGATATGTTTATGGATAAAAACCTGGCATAATTACATATTCCACAAATAAAATATTAATTATTTCACAAAGACTACGGGTCAACTGAACAGCTCCCAAAGACTTATGAAGTCTCAAGGGTGGTTCACCCATTTCTTAAATAGCTCTTACTATTTAATCCCATCTTTAAATATGTATCACCTTTAGAAGGCCAACTGAAGTAATATATAAAACATCAGTTACTTCATATTCATTCCTCCATTGAAAGTGTCAACTTTAATACTCTAGGTAGAGGACACAGGTATAGGGCTCATGGCTGCCATCTTCAATCAGAAACTTACTGATACAATTGCAAAGCACATAAAACCACCTGCAACAACTTATTAAAAACTGCAGCCCCAACAATCTAGCCCTCTAATCATGTTTGTGACTTAAACTTTTAAAAACACTGAAAAATAAACAAGGCACTTACCATTATAAAGAACAGAGAAAAGAAGCTGTTGCTTCAAATCCACACTGGGAAGTCACCTGGACTCCACAAGGACTAAGGGCCAAATGAGCAACTGCCAAAGTCACAGATTTATAAAAACCCAGGGTGGCCCACCCATTTCTTAAATATCTCTCTATTTAATGTTGACATCAAATATTTAACACCTTAAAAGGCCATGTGAAGTCATTAGATTAAAGGGAAGTTTAACATTAAGTGGATTTAGATTCAGATTTTGATCACCTAGGCAATAAATCTATATCATAACACCTTTCCAAGCATGTCTTTGATTCTGTGCTTTCTGGTTTACAGAAACATAAACCTTTTGCTGTCAGTTATGTTCAGTACTGTTGTTTCTTAAATATTTTGGATTGGCAATATTTTTTATTATGTTATATGGACAGCCTTGCCTCACTTATTCTTTTCACATTTTCCTCAGCTCTTCCTGAAACATTTCTTTCAGCCACAGTGATGGTAAAGTTTACACATCAATTTGACTAGACCGTGCCACTCAGTTGTTTAAGAGAATACTAATCCAGGTGCTGTTTTAAGGTGTTTTGTAGAAGTGATTAAATGCTACAGTCAGTTGATTTTAAGTAAAAGAGATTATCCTTGATAATCTGGGTGGGCCTAATCCATCCAGCAAGAAGCCTTAAAAGCAACTTGAGGCTTCCCTGGAGAAAAAGAAATGAATAGGGGCATTCTCTGGTGCCTAAGAGTTTCAGCCTGTCCTTTTAGTGGGCCTGCCCTAAAGATTTCATTCTTGCCTGGACAGCCCCAAATTACCAAGGGAAAATCGGGTTGCTACTATCCAATTAAGGAATGGAAGAGTATGTCTGAAAGAAAGTTCACCACTCCCTTTCCCTACTTCCCGTCAACCATCCTATATAAACCGTACCCCTTCCCCTGCTTGGTGCTGTCACCATCTTAGGCTTCAGCCTGCTTGCGCATAGCCTCCCAATAACTCCTCTGATGGAGGGAAAAAAAAAAAAAAAGAACGTCTGGAATATAAGAAATTACTTACAGCATCTCTTAACATTCTCATGTTCGGTGGTTAACGTCCATGGCAAACTACAACAACCCAGTTTAGGCAGCAGGGTTAACATTTGTAGAGTGGACAGCAGATAACCAGATATTCTTCGTGGGCCTTCTTCTTGTGGGTACTTCAAGAAACTTGAGTTGGCTTCCCTTACTCTTGAGGAAATGAACAGAAGATTCTGTCTTTTTCACATCGTTGTGATGGGCTCACGGGGGCATGAAGACAATGATGATCCAGGATCCAGATGCAGCGCTTGTAAACTGATGGAAGTATCTGTGAAACCCTACACGATTCCTTCTCACCACGTCTTCTTACCGGAGCCAGGTAATCACACAACAGGTTGTTTAATTTTTTATTCACTTGAAAACACAGTAAACAGCCTTCAGTCACCGGGTCCCCACCGGTGAACTGGATTCTGGACGTCAGTGATCCTAAGGCGAGATACCGGGGCCTTTAAAGGGTCGCTGAGGTGAAGCCCACCACCAGGCTCCCCCGCAGCCGGCCAACCACCTGTCAATGTCGTGCTCTCTCTGACCTCGGTTCTCAACCAGAGTTGGGGAGCCAGGCATCGCGAGGGCCCAAAAGAACCTCAGAGCACGTAAGGCTTTTCTCTGCGGCCAGGAACTAATTCCGGAGACTTCGGGACACCAATAAAATCGGCAGGTCTCTGGCCGGGCACTGATCCTGACTCCTTGGACCAAGCAGTAAAAAGTCCCAACTTCCTCTGTCAGGGAAGAAGTCCTGACTTTTCCGCCATGAACAGTCTCCGGCCTTTCCCTCCTGAGCCTAAAATCTGACCTATGACGCTAACGACCATGTCCCCAGTTCTCCCTGAAGGGACTAATCCCCTCAGGGATCAGCCATCACCTGAGGCGCCGCCACCCGAAGCGACCCGGACCGGAAGTGCCTGCGAGACGCGCACCCTCGAGGCCGACGCTTCCGGTGCCGGCGCGCCGGCGCGGGGGCCGCAGAAGCGCGGGACCGGCTCTCGGCCCCGGGGCAGTAGGTTGGGTGCGGGCGGTACTGTGGAGTAACCGCGTCCACCCGGAGCCGCAGACTGGACTCGGCCCTCACCGCGCTGCCGGCCAGACTTTCCCCAGCTCCGCCTGGTGGCCGCTCCTGGTTGAGTCCGAGCGGCGGGGACGGCTGCACAGCCGCCGGGTCTCCCTGGAGCCGGCAGACGCCTTTTGACGAAGACCGTCCTGGGGACAGGGTCATCCGCTGCCGGATGCCTGGGCCCGGAGCCTCCTCGGGCTGCCGGTCCCCAGTCCATCAGGACCCAGCCTCAGCACGCTGCGGCTATCTTACTGACTCATCCGCAGCCGCCGTGTATGGGGTCCGCGCGATAACAATAATAAATGGATCCCCCTGAGGAATTCCTTAGCCTTTCGCTTTTTATTGGCTCTTAAGAATTGGACTAATACCCCAATTAATATGGTATCATTAAAAATTGGAATGTATACAGCAGAATAATGATTTTAGTAGAATTAAGAGGAAACTGGGGTAAGAACTCATGTAAATTCCAGTTTTCAGGCTAGATTTTCAGGGGAGGTGTCTTGTGTGTGTGTGTGTGTGTGCACATGTTTTTTACTGAAAGTCTCAATGTGATTCATATACAATGGTATTTAATAACAAATCCCATACTCAATTTTTAAAATACAATTGTTAACATAAAAGTAAAATTAAGCTACCTTTCTTCAGTTGTCAAAGATAACTGTAAAGAACGCAAAAATAATGAAGTAAAGAATACAGTTATAATAGGTGGAATACCATCTAAATTGATGGCTATCTAAAAATGTGTTTTTAGAGGAAAATAGTGAGTTCAGGGTTTTGTATCAAATATGTAGTCTCCAATCAGCCATTGGCTAGAAGGGCCTCCATTTGAGGGGATGCTAGGAAGAAGAAATTTTCCTTTCCTCTTCATTGACCTACTGTAGATGTGGGAGATAGGGTTTCCTTAAATCCTGGTAATAAAAGTGTATATCCTGTGAGAATATCCGGTGAGTGGTTGCCTGAGAGGCACTGGGCCCATTTGAACTGATGGTGGAAAGAAAGCCTACAAAACAGCGTAGGAAGAAGTTGACTCTGCCATAGTGTTCACTAAGTTATATTCACTGGATTCAGGTTTGCACCTGCGTTTAAGACATCTTATCTTAATATATTTTGACTAATTAAATAAGGGAACAGATACAATCTTTTAAGACAATGCCTGGGATATAAGTGGCTGAACAGAATTAGGTTGTCATTAAGATTAAAAGACATCATAATTTATCAAATTACCTAACTAAACTCAAATCTAAGTAGAAAGTAATAGAAAACAAGCAGTGTTAAGTCAGTGACGGTAGCTTCAAAACCAGTTATTTGAGTCTCTAGAAGTCTTATTTCTGACTCTGAGATTAAATAAGTGAGGAAATATGGATGAGGCTTCTCCCAGCAGTTTACTGAGCCCAGTGCTGCCTCCTTGTTTAAAGGAAATCTTTTCTAAGGTCAGCTCCATATATATTGTGGATTATGAAATAGTATTTCCAATGAAGAGATGATGAGGGCCAAGAATGGATGGACATTCAGATGTAGAAGGCCTGCTAGATGAGAAAGAGAACGTGTGTGTGTGTATATGTGTGCATATGTGATGAAGAGAGATAGAGTGAGGTTTCTTGACATAACAATATCTCTGAAATCAGGGAAATTTACTTTGGATCCCATAAGGATGACCATGGAAGAGATGCTAATTTGAGTGAGTGCAGATTGTGTGCTGTCCTGAACCACGCTATTTTGAGATTGTAATATCATTCCTAGGATAATACTTTGCAGTTTTGTGGATATTATCCCAAAGGCAGATGGCCATCCAGTGTTATTTAATTGGATTTTGTGGGAAACTGCTTATGGCACCGGCAGTGTGCCGGCCATCTTGTGGTCTGATGCCTTTTTAGGTACTAACTCAAGTTAAGTTTCTATCTCAAGTTAAGTTTCTGTTTCCTCACTTCTGCTCTGCCCTTCCCTGAAATCAGCTGACCAACCTTGGCTGATCTGCCTTTCCAAGCTTAGTCTCTGCTGACTGGTTGCTTAACTGCAGGGTAATGCCCAACCTCTGCTGACGTCGGATTCAAGTCACCTCCCCTTCCTTACTGCATAAATACCCTGGATTCGCCCTCAATAAATGAGACTTGATCAGAATCCTGTCTTGTCTCCGTTCTCTGTGTCTCTTGTCCCCCCAATTCTCACTCCCTCCCTCAGGTCCAGGTTCGTCTGTCCCGCGGGTCGGGTCAGGATTTATGTTTGGAATGATATAGACTGAGGTACATGACTGTCACCTCCTTGTTTTCCACTTAGAATTGGTTTAGATGCCACAGATTAAAACTGAAAGACTGGGGTTTGGGTGCTCCTTAAGAAAAAATCAAACCCAGGTATAGGCACACCCTCAGCCTTGCACTCAAAGTAAGAACTCGCCAGTCCAAATGCAGTTCCTCAGTGGGTCCCATTAGAGGGGAAATGATTCTATATGTTGTATACAAATTCTCTATAAAGAATATTTAGCTTAAGAACAACTTGCAGCTTTTTTCTGGGCATTCTAGTATCACAAACAGAAGTGTTGTCCCCCTAAATGGAGGGGGCAAGTAGATTCTTAGCAAAGAAGGCTTTGGACTTTATGATCCTGCTGCTGTTAACCCTTCAGCTTCTCTTCTTTTGTCACCTCCCAGGGATTCAGAAGGAGTTTATTTGGTCAGTATTATCTTCATAGATTTGTGTGTTGAGCTTAAATGAGGCCTAAAACACCATTGTTTTAGTTTCCTGGCTACCAAAGCAAACATCATGAAGTGCATTTGTTTAAACTGGGAATTTAAGGTCTCACGATTTTGAGACTAGGAGAAGTCCAAAATTAAGGCATCATCAAGGTTATTTTCTTTTCTCAGAAGCCTGTGGCATTTAGGGCTGGCTGTCAATGATCCTTGGTTGTTGGCTTTTCTGTCACAGGTAGTGGACATGGCATTCTCTCCTGGCTTTTTCCTTCTCTTCTGGATTCCCTTGACTTTTAGTTTCTGGCTGCTCCCTCTAGTGTTTTTCTCTCTCTGGGGCCTTCCCTATAAGGCCTTCAATAATAGGATTGAGATTCACCCTGAGTCAGTTGAGCCACACCCTAACTGAAGTAATCTATAATTAGGGGTAAGGAAGGATAGGGTTTGGGTTAAGTTGTCATGCTGTTGTTGTTAGAGTGCTATGTATCATCGCTGTTACTGTGATGGTTAGGTTTTGGTGTCAACTTGGCCAAATGACTATACCCAGTTGGTTGGCAAGCATTTGCCTGACCATTGGTGCAAGGATATTTCCTGGCTGGTTGATTAAATCATCAGTCATTTGATTGCATCTGGGGCTGATTACATCTGTGATCAACTAAGGCATGTTACCCATAATGAGATAGTCCAATCAGTTAAAGGCTTTTAAGAAGGAAAGACTCTTTCACTGCTTCTTCTGCTAGCAAGCCTGTCCTGTGGAATTCATCCAGACCCTTCATCAGAGCCGCCAGCCTCACAGCCTGCTCTACAGATTTTGAACTCTTCATTCTCACGGTTGTGTGAGACTCTTTCATAAGTCCCATATTTACAGATCTCTCCTGTTGATTCTGTTTCTCTAGAGAACCCTAACACAGTGAGTTTCTGAAACTAAGTGATACACTGTTGATGTGCTAGTTTCTGTGAAAGAGTTTTGAATGCCATATGTCACTTAATTTCTGAAACAGAGTGAAATGTTTATTTCACTTACCTTTATGCAAGTATTTTGCTTGCTAATGCAAGGTGTTAGGGTTACGGTTAAGATTAGTGGTAGGGGTAGGGTAGGATTAGGGTTGTTAGCTTTAGCTTTAAGGCTAGGACTAGGGGTAGGTCTAGGGTTAGTTTTAGCATAGCATTAGGGTTAGGGTTCCAGTGGTAAATTAGGCACTGACTAGGGTTAGTTTTAGCATAGCATTAGGGTTAGGGTTCCAGTGGTAAATTAGGCACTGATTATCCATGGTGTGCTATAGTAATAGAGATATGCAAAATATCACTATTAGCTACTCCTAATCAAATACTCATAATAGGCAAGTTCCTTTGTAACCATATATTTGATACCTTAGAATATTTTAGTCAAACTACAGAATATAATGGAAGTTGCTGATCTCTCCTAACTGCACCAGTGGTAATGGGGAAGGGATGAGCTCAGGGCTTTAAATTCCAACTTCCTTCAAGAGCTGTGTGATTGATCCTCTCCATAGGTTATAAATTACAATGGGAAGTACTGCTACTGAACTGGGATCCTTAAATGCAATGGGATAATTGGATCTTGTACTTAATTTCCAAAGACAAAGTGGGCCTGGTTACCATAATGGACAACAGAGTCAAAGCAGTAATCTGAATACTCTGACTCATAAGAGACCTATGGCATTAACTAGTTGATCATAGTGTCCTTAGAAGAGAAATAGGAGGGCAGTCTACGAAATCCTAACTTGATCTCTATAAACAGAGGCGTTCTAAGTCAAGTGAACAGATACCTAGCTTGAATCACCAACATAGAGAGTCACATCCCCTCAATCAGTTCCCAGATTTGAGGCAGTTTCCAGATTCAGAACCCAGTGAGTGAAGGAGAGTCTCCTTGAGGATCTCACCACCCTGCCAAAAATGTATTTTGTTAATCTGTCTCTCAGCCTTCTCCAAAGGGACCTATGACCTTTTGCCAGGGTGACTGTACCCTGGAGAAAAGGAAATGATCAGCTATTTGAGGGATTAGACACTGGCTGGGAAGTGATATTAATTCCAAGAGACCCAAAGTGTCACTGTGGTCCAGCAGTCAAAAGAGGAGTTTATCGAGGTCAGGTGATCAATGGAGTTTTCTCTCAGGCTCATCTCACATTGGGTGCACTGGGTCCATGAACCCATTCTGTGGTTATTTCCCCAGTTTCAGAATGCATAATTGGATTAGACATACTCGGCCACTAGCAAAATCCCCACATCAATTACCTGACTTGCGAAGGGAAGTTAATTATGGTAGGAAAGGTCAAGTAGAAGCCACTAGAAGTGCTTCCACCAAGCAAAATAGTAAACCAAAAACATTACCACATTCCTGGATGGGTTGCAGAGATTAGTACCAGTATCAAGGACTTGAAGCATGCAGGAGTGGTGATTTCCACACATCCTCATTCAGTTCTCCTATTTGGCCCATATAGAAAACGGATGGATCTTGGAGGATGATGGATTATTGCAAATTCAACCACATGGTAACTCCAGTTGCAGCTACTGTTTCAGATGTGGTTTCATTACTTGAGCAATTAACATTTCCTATGTATCTGCTACACGTGCATTGATCTGACCTAGTAAAGAGCACCAGACGTGGTTTGCTTTCAAATTCATCAGTTTATTTTCACTGTCCTACCTCAGGAATACATTAACTCTCCAGCCCTGTGTCATAATTTAGTCCAAGAGAACTTGATCAACTTTCTCTTGCACAGGACAACATATGCATTCATTCCATTGATGACATTATGCTAATTGAGCCTAGTAAGCAAAAAGTAGCAAATATTCTACACTTATTGGTAAAACATTAGCCGGTCAGAAAGGGAAATAAATCTGACAAGAGTTCAGGGGTTTTCCACCTCAGTGAAATTTTGGGAGGGGGCCAGTGGTATGGGATGTATCAAGATATCCCTTCTAAGATGAAGAAAAAGTTGTTGGATCTGGTCACTCCTTCAACCAAAAAAAGGAATGCTACACTTAGTGGGCCTCTTTGGATTTTGGAGGGAACATTTTCCTCATTTGAGTGTGCTAGTCCAGATCATTTGTCAAATGGCAAAAAAAGCTGCTAGTTTTTAGTGGGAATTGGAACAAGAGGGGACTCTGCAACAAGTTCAGTCTGTCATGCAAGCTGCTCTGCCCCTTGAGCCCTATGATCCAGCAGATGTGATGGTGACAGTGACAGTGGCACCTTGAGGTGACAGTGGCAGATAACGTTGTTGTTTGGAAACTTTGGCAGTCCCTGTAGGTGAATCTCAGTGCAGATCTTTGGGGCAAAGCCCTGTCAATATCTGTGGATAGCTCTTCTCCTTTTGGGAAACAGCTTTAGGTTTGCTAACCATAGTAGACACTGAACACTTCACCGTGAGCCACCAAGTTACCACATGACCTGAGTTGCCCATCATAGACTGGGTGTTATCTTACCCACCAACCCATAAAGTTGGGTATTCGCATCAATACTCCATTGTCAAATGGAGGCAGTATATAATAGATTGGACTTGAGCAGACCCACAAGGCACGAGTTAAATTAGGAAGTGGCAGAATGCCCATGGCCATTATATCCTCCCTCCACTCACTATACATTATCAATCTCAACTGCTTCCTCACCTGTTTCCATGTATATAATTACTCTCTACATGCTAAAGAGTCTTCTGATTGCTGTTTTCATCCTGGACATCTTTCCTGACTTAGACCAAATATATGTTAAGAGTCTGATGCTGAGTCAGACCCTGGGTTCTCTGAAGTTTCAGTGCTCTTAGGTTACTTCCCTGTCAGCCCCTCAGGAGGATTCCATAATTCTAGTCACAGAAAACTTCCCTCCCAGATGCTGTGATTCAGCATCTACTGAAGATCTGAAATGAGGCTTGATAAAAGACACTAGTGGGTTACTGAAAAGCTACAAGAGCAGAGTTAAGGTGAAAGTTGAATACTTAACTACAGTTACAAATATTCTTGTAATTGCTTGTTGATGAATAGAGCAGAGACATCAGTAATCAACAGTCCAGAAGAAGCAGCATAATTTCAGATGCTCGGTAAGTGTTCAGAAAGATATTCACTGATGGAGTATTACGTTCCTAAGTGTACCTGACTTGGCTGCACTTCAAACCTTAGAATGATGCACACCCTGCAAAACAGCTTGTGACACTTACAAAGCTCTTTGCTGTTTCGCTTTGGTCTCAAACAGCAGGGCCCAGTTAGCAATAAATGTACCCTTATTAAGAGATCTGGCTACTTTCTGTCAGGTCTTCTCATTTGTGTCATCACCATTGGGCATGTTTTCTATTTTATACTTCCTACAAGTTGAAAACAGTCTACTGAATGCAAGATAATATTAAAAATGTCTTAAAGAGAAAAGATAGGAAGATTATTCTAAGCCAGTTGCCCATTAAAATGATGGTCTTGGCTGGATTTCTGATCCTGCTTCCTGCCTGTTACTCCACGACATGCAAAGCCTAGAAGCAATACGTTTTACTTCTTAGAGAAAGTTATGACTCCCTTCACATTTTTATAACCCAAACGGTATATCTAAATATGTGCTTTGCTTTCATCTCATATGTCAGCAGCAATGATGCTTCCTCCCACATGTGAATAAATGATAACACTGTTCTTAGTAAACTACTCTGGAAAGCAAAAGCTATATAAATATCTGTTGGTGTTGGTTTCCACTACAGAAACCTAGCAACCTGGCAACAATCGCATTATAACTCAGAGTCAAACTACACTTCACCGGTTACAATTTCACATTTCAGAGAGCTATGCACTGTCATTGTTTTAGAGAGAATTAAATATTAAAAAAGGGAAGATAACCCAACACTTAATTTTATAAGCAAAACCTAAAACAGGAAAGGGAGGGAGGAAGAGAAAGAGGAAGAAAGGAAGGGAAAGAAACAGGTGGAAAATAGGTTTAACAATGTAATGAAGTTTGTTTAAGATCCAAAGAACTTAAACAAACTTAAAAAATCAATGCAAAGTGCCCCACAGCATTTAAACTTCCAGCTTAAATGTCCAGGCAGTATTTTCTATACATTATGACTTTCTTTCTCTGTAGAAGCAGACAGCTGAAAAGAAATCTCCCTTCATCTCCCTAGAGGGTATCCATTTGGGAGGTGGAGGCAGGAGGTGAGGCAGGAGGTAAGGTGGAGAATTGCAGCTCATCTCCAGGGGCCATGGTGGTTCAGATCACAACTCTGGGTCTAGGGTAAAAAAGAGAAGGGAAATAGAAACCTGTTAGAGAACCGTGGAACCACTGTGAGCCTGACGGGAAGGAGGGGCCTCTAGACTGGCGTCATCCATCACTTCAGGAGAGGGAAGAGCCAGTGCTCAGGGAGCCCATCACTCCCCTTAGAGCCTCTGCCAGCCCCGTCTTTCCAGTGTCTCACTGACCGTCTCCTCTCCTGCGTCAGGATCAGAGCCACTTTCCTCCCTTCTCCCCTCTCTGCTTCACGCACTGCTACCCTCATTTACTCCCACATCAACTCAGTCCCAGAACTGCTTGAATGGCAGCCCTCCTGGCGTTAGGGTGGGCAGACACTGAACCTGCTGCACTGCCAGATGCCAACTCAGAGAGGGCCAGGAAGTAGGAAAGGCTGAGCAGGAACCCCCCACCGCACCCATGTGCCGCAGCAACTACCCTTGCACACTGAGACCATCCTGATGAGAAAGTGAAAACCAATGTGGAGTAGAAATTTATGCTGTGTAAAACAAAATGCATGAAACATTCTGGGATCCGAACAAGTACTTCAATTCAGAACAGAATTGCTTTGTCTCTTGCTCTGAAAATAAACGTTTAAACCATTTCATACATGATGAAACAGTAAAATGGCACTGTGCGCACTGGATCCCCAGTAAAAGGGCGTGTATGCAAGTGCATTTCGGAAGCATTCATTTAAGAAACTTTGGGTCTCTGGGTGAATATTCGAACATCCTCACCTGGGCATAGTAGGTGGACCCTTCTTGAAAAAAAATTTCTTAAAGTTGTATACTGTTTTGAGAAACAATTTTTTTGCACACAAAGTTTGGATCTCTAGGCATTGTTCACCTCCAGGAGGGCACACCTTCTTTCTAATGCACACATCCTCTCTTCTAGCTCTTTAATTTTACTTAAGGAGAAGAATGACAAGTAAAAATGTGAATAATTACTAAATGCTTGTGGTTGATACCTCTAGAATAAAATTAGAACATGGAACTATTTTGCTATTACTGCTATTAAATCTAAATGATTGATTTTAAAACATAATCATACTAGCAAAAGCTGATTTTAAACTTCTTTTTGAGAACCAGGCAAATGGAACAAAAATATAAATATTTCTTAATTTCTGCATGCTGTACCTTGCTGCTTCAAGTGAGAATAAGTCAATTCACATATTCCAGGCATATAAAGAAAAACATGATGTATAAACTTTAACCAGGAGCTGTCAGCCAGCACGTCTTCATGCTGTGCTCACTGACGTTATACAGAACCGTGTCTGCCCTTTGAAACAACTGCCAAGTATGTATAAGTTAAAGGGCTAATTATGTGACTGGATGATCTGTCACCAGTACAAAATTAGATGATAAGGGATTTATCGTATTACTGCGTGGATCTCACACAGAGATGACCACAGACGAATCAATATAACCCGACAGTTTGTTGTATATGAAGCAGTTTGATTTTTCTGTTTCCACTTCTGACTCAAGCATGATTATTTTCTGTTTACTTTCCAACATGACACAATTTTACTACAAACTGATTTATCAAACAAGTTTTTGAAACTATTTACTTCCAAAGCCATCAAATCAGAAAAAAATGGGTAAATGAAATGTGTACATTAAAATGTAAATGGTGATTATAAATAGTCAGGAGGATCAATATTTTATGAATTTTTCAAAGACACAGGTCACACATTTCAGATTGAAACAGTGTAATTGACTATGGCTCAAATATTCTAATAAAGTACTGTTTACCAGCAGAGAATGTATGTACAGGACATAATTGCATACATCACTTAAAATCAGAATATGAACAAATGTTAGAAATTGCTTTATAAAGTGAATAATGACAAGTTAAGATAGGGGGGGGCCAAGATGGCAGCTTAGCAATGTGCACATTTTAGTTCATCCTCCAGAACAACTACTAAATAACCAGAAACAGTACAGAACAGCTCCTGGGGCCACGTCAATGACCAGACACACAGCGTACCCCAGATTGGACCAACTGGACTGGCTGCAAGCTCCACCCCACCCCCAGAACCGTGAGTTCCCCAGGCCACGGCAACCAGCGCCCCTCCCCCACAGGCTGCTTCCCCGAGGGGAAAGGAAAGGGACTTTAACAGCAGCAGGGGCTGAGCCCAACCAAACGCCAATTGTGGACTTAATTAACAAATTCTGACTACTAAAAATAGGCCCCCAGCACAGGTGAACCTGGTCAAAGCAGAGGTGGCTCAGTTTTGTCCCAGTGCCAAGAGGACAGGGCTGACAGAAAAAAGAAAAAATAAAAAGAAACAGAGGTTTTTGTGGCTGTGTTTCTACAAAGGCTTGACTGCCTTTGGATACAGCAGCATGACTTCTCAGGCCGCAACTGCCCCAGGCATAGGCAGAAACAAGCTCTTTTGAGGGCTTGTCTGGAGCCTGTGCCTTCCCCAGGGAGGGGTGAAGCCCAATTCAGGTGGAATCCCTCCCTCAAGGAATTCAGATACCAGGGCTTGGTAATTTGAAGCCATTAAAACCAGCCTACAAGCTTTCCTCTGTCTCCACCACATCCCCAGCCACATCATCTTATGATGATGATGATCCCCGCAACATCATTTTATGCTGGTGGGACCTGCAGGCAGACAGGAGTCACATACTGGGCAGGATAAGAAAAACAGAGTCCAGAGACTTCACAGGAAAGTCTTTCAACCTGCTAGGTCTCACCCTCAGGGAAAACCGATGCAGGTGACTCCTCCTGACCGAAGGCCAGTTTGGGCTGGAAAAATCCAGCTGGGGTCTATAATACCTATGTAGGCCCTCTTAAGGGTCGGGGGAAAAAGGCACCATACAAGCAGGGCAAAAAACAAGAAAACAAGAACTGAAAAATTCTCCTCTGTTAAACGAAATCTAAGCTAGAGGACCTGAAAAAGCTGAACTGAATGTCAAAGAACAGATAGACAACAAATTCATCCAGCAAGAAAACCCTAGGTAAAAGAAGTGCAAGCAATCTCCAGAATAAACTAATTAAGGTAATTAAATACCTAGACGCCAGCAAAAAAATAAAAATCACAACTAGGAAAATTGAAGCTATGGCCCAGTCAAAGGAACAAACCAGCAATTCAAATGAGATACAGGAGCTGAAACAATTAATTCAGAATGTTCAAACAGACATGGAAAACTTCATCAAAAACCAAACCAATGAATTGAGGGAGCATATAAAGAAGGCAAGGAATGAACAAAAAGAAGAAATTGAAAGTCTGAGAAAACAAATCACAGAACTTATGGGAATGAAAGGCATGGTAGAAGAGATGGAAAAAACAATGGAAACCTATAAGGGTAGATTTCGAGAGACAGAACATAGGATTTGTGAACTGGAGGATGGAACACCTGAAATCTGACAAGAAAATATAGGGGAAAAAATAGAAAAATATGAGCAGGGACTCAGGGAATTGAATGACAACCTGAAGCACACAAATATATGTGTTATGGGTGTCCCAGAAGGAGAAGAGAAGGGAAAAGGAGGATAAAAACTAATGGCAGAAGTTATCACTAAAAATTTCCCAACTCTTATGAAAGTCTTAAAATTACAGATCCAAGAAGTGCAGTGTACCCCAAAGAAAATAGATCCAAATAGAAGTACTCCAAAACATTTACTAATCATAACATCAAGGGATTGAGAGAAGCTTCTCGACCAAAAGGGGAAGAGTGAAATGAGACTAAGTGTCAATGGCTGAGAGATTCCAAACAGAGTTGAGAGGTTATCCTGGAGATTATTCTTATGCATTAAGTAGATATCACCTTGTTGTTCAAGATGTAGTGGAGAGGCTGGAGGGAACTGCCTGAAAATGTAGAGCTGTGTTCCAGTAGCCATGTTTCTTGATGATGATTGAACAATGATATAGCTTTCACAATGAGACTCTGTGAATGTAAAAACCTTGTGTCTGATGCTCCTTTTAGCTACTATATCAACAGAAGAGTAGAACATATGGAATAAAAATAAATAATAGGGGGAACAAATGTTAAAATAAATTTAGTTTGAAGTGCTAGTGGTAAATGAAAGTGAGGGGTAAGGGGTATGGTATGTATAATCTTTTTTTTTCCTCTGTTATCATTTTATTTATTTTTCTGTTGTCTTTTTATTTCTTTTTCTAAATCAATGCAAATGTTCTAAGAAATGATGAATATGCAACTATGTGATGATATTAAGAATTACTGATTGTACATATAGAAATGATATCTTAATGTTTTGTTTGTTAATTTTTTTAATTAATAAAAAAAAGTTTAAAAAAAAAAGTAGTGGTCAGCAATCTAATCACACATCCTCAATCCTGGGGAACTGGGTCTTTATATCCCACCCTTTATATTCCAAGCTCAACCAGGAGCCGTGGTTGGGGACCTCACTGTCTTCTTCCATGAGGATGAAAGTTGGGTAACCATCGCCACTGCACAGAGCGTACAATTCACCATATTTACTGCAATTTACCAGGCTTTTCCCTGGATGCTGCAGTGTTCTACTAGACTCCGGACTTTCAACATAGTTAATTCAGACAGTTCCTGTCTGTTTAATTGTTCTGGTGGAGGGACTGATTCCTGGGGCTTCCTACTCTGCCATCTTCCCTGTGCTGGTTTCAAAGGATGTATGGACCCTAGAAAAGCCACGTTTTAATCAAAATCCCATTTCATAAAGGTAGAATAATCCCTATTCAATACTGTATGTTTGAAACTGTAATCAGATCATCTCCCTGGATGATGTGACTTAGTCAAGAGTGGTTGTTAAACTGGATTAGGTGATGACATGTCTTCACCCATTTGGGTGGGTCTTGATAAGTTTCTGGAGTCCTATAAAAGAGGACACATTTTGGAGAATGAAGGAGATTTAGAGAGAGCTGCAGCACCACAAAGCAGAGAATCAGTGAGCCAGGGACCTTTGGAGATGAAGAAGGAAAATGCCTCCCGGGGAGTTTCATGAAGCCGGAAGCCAGGAGAGAAAACTAGCAGATGACGCCGTGTTCACCATGTGCCCTTCCAGCTGAGAGAGAAACCCTGACTGTGTTGATTATATGCCTTCTCACATGAGAGAGAAACCCTGAACTTCATCGGTTTTCTTGAACCAAGGTATCTTTCCCTGAATATGCCTTTGATTGGACATTTCTATAGACTTGTTTTAATTGGGACATTTTCTTGACCTTAGAACTGTAAACCAGCAACTTATTAAATTCCCGTTTTTAAAAGCCAAAAAACATTTACTAATCAATATGTCAGAGGTCAAAGAGAAAGAGAGAATCTTGAAAGCAGCAAGAGAAAAGCAATCCATCACATACAAGGGAAGCCCAATAAGACTATGAGTAGATTTCTCAGTAAAGTGAATAAAGATTTTTGTGGAAAGTGAAAGGATTTTTTTCAAACTTGAAAGAATGTCTTTCTGTTGGGCAAGAGTTATTATACACAACTTCTATATAAATTAATATTTATATAGTATTAATAGCAGAGCACATTTCATTAAAAATTATTAAAATTTAATATTTTATCAAATACTAACATAGTATTAATATTATAATACACTGTTCCAAATTAGTTAAGTCAGAAGTTAAGGTAGAGGTCCAGACGGAGGTTAAGTGTGACACAATGGGAAACTGATAACATACAATCATTTAGCATTACCATTCCCTTTGAATACAGGATGTTTTAACATCATTCAGTTCTTTCAAGATCTTCTGGTTGCTTGCTCTCATGAGTTCCAAATAGGTGAACAATCTGCATTAACCTGAATCCTGTTCTTCTAATCTCTGAGAGCTGTCACTGGCTGGGGTCTGACAACAGAAACATTAACGCGGTTTTCACCTCAATCATATTTTATTTAAGAAGTTCAAAATAGAGGGGGCCAAGATGGCGGCTTAGTAAGGTACGCGTATCTTAGTTCCTCCTCCAGAGCATCTACTAGGTGACCAGAAACAGTGCAGAACAGCTCCCAGGGCCATGGCAGGGAATGGACACACAGCGTACCCCAGTCTGGACTGGCTAGACCGCCTGCGAGACTCCGCTGCGGTGAGCTCCCCGAGCGGTGCGCGCTTCCCCGGGCTGCGGCGGCTGGTAGCCGCCACCCCTCCCTCCCTCTTCCGGACTGGCTGAGAGTCTCGGAGAGGCAAGTTTCCCAAGCATGGCGGCCGGCACCTGTCTTTCGCGGGCGGCTTCCCGGACCGGCTACGAGTCTCAGATCAGCGGGCTCCCCAACCGCAGCGGCCGACGACCAGCGCCTCTCCCCCGTGGGCGGCTTCCCAGTCCTGCGGCGGGTCTCAGATCAGCAAGTTCCCCAGGCCGCGGCGGCCAGCAACTGGTGCCCCTCCCCCACAGGCGACTGCCCGGAGGGAGAGGAGGGAGTTTCCGACAGTGGCAAGGACTGGGTCCAACCAAACACCAATAATGGCATTAATAAAGGAGCCACAACATCTTTTGCTGGTGGGACCCACAGACAGACAAGCACCACATACTGGGCAGGATAAGAAAAACAGAGCCCAGAGACTTCACAGGAAAGTCTTTCAACCTGCTGAGTCCCACACTCAGGGAAATCTGATTAAATGCCCAGACGCCAGCAAAAAATAACGAATCACACCAGGAAAATTGAAGATATGGCCCAGTCAAAGGAACAAACCAATAGCTCAAATGAGATACAGGAGCTGAGACAACTAATTCTGAATATATGAACAGAAATGGAAAACCTTTTCAAAAACCAAATCAATAAATTGAGGGAGGACATGAAGAAGGCATGGGATCAACAAAAAGAAGAAATGGAAAGTCTGAAAAAAACAAATCACAGAACTTATGGGATTGAAAGACACAGTAGAAGAGATGAAAAAAACAATAGAAACCTACAATGGTAGATTTAAAGAGACAGAGGATAGAATTAGTGAACTGGTGGATGGAACATCTGAAATCCAAAAAGAAACAGAAACTATAGGGAAAAGAATGGAAAATTTTGAGCAGGGGTTCAGGGAATTGAATATTAATATGAAGCGCACAAATATACCTGTTGTGGGTGTCCCAGAAGGAGAAGAGAAGGGAAAAGGAGGAAAAAAACTAATGGAAGAAATTATCACTGAAAATTTCCCAACTCTTATGAAAGACCTAAATTTACAGATCCAAGAAGTACAGCGCACCCCAAAGAGAATAGACCCAAATAGGCGTTCTCCAAGACACTTACTAGTTAGAATGTCAGAGGTCAAAGAGAAAGAGAGGATCTTGAAAGCAGCAAGAGAAAAACAATCCATCACATACAAGGGAAACTCAATAAGGCTATGTGTAGATTTCTCAGCAGAAACCATGGAAGCTAGAAGACAGTGGGATGATATATTTAAATTACTAAAAGAAAAAAACTGCCAACCAAGACTTCTATATCCAGCAAAATTGTCCTTCAAAAATGAGGGAGAAATTAAAACATTTTCAGACAAAAAGTCACTGAGAGAATTTGTGACCAAGAGACCATCTCTGCAAGAAATACTAAAGGAAGCACTAGAGTCAGATACGAAAAGACAGAAGAGAGAGGTGTGGAGAAGAGTGTAGAAAGAAGGAAAATCAGATATGATATATATAATACAAAAGGCAAAATGGTAGAGGAAAGTATTACCCAAACAGTAATAACACTAAATGTTAATGGACTGAATTCCCCAATCAAAAGACATAGACTGGCAGAATGGATTAAAAAACAGGATCCTTCTATATGCTGTCTACAGGAAACACATTTTAGACCCAAAGATAAACATAGGTTGAAAGTGAAAGGTTGGAAAAAGATATTTCATGCAAATAACAACCAGAAAAGAGCAGGAGTAGCTATACTAATAACCAACAAATTAGACTTCAAATGTAAAACAGTTAAAAGAGAAAAAGAAGGATACTATCTACTAATGAAAGGAACAATTAAACAAGAAGACATAAGAATCATAAATATTTACGCACCGAATCAGAATGCCCAAAAATACGTGAGGAATACACTGCAATCACTGAAAAGGGAAATAGACACATCTACCATAATAGTTGGAGACTTCAATTTGCCACTCTCATCAATGGACAGAACATCTAGGCAGAGGATCAATAAAGAAACAGAGAATTTGAATATTACAATAAATGAGCTAGACTTACCGACATTTATAGGACATTACATCCCACAACAGCAGGATACACCTTTTTCTCAAGTGCTCATGGATCATTCTCAAAGATAGACCATCTGCTGGGTCACGAAGCAAGTCTCAACAAATTTAAAAAGATTGAAATCATACACAACACTTTATCAGATCATAAAGGAATGAAGTTGGAAATCAATAATAGGCAGAGTGCCAGAAAATTCACAAATACGTGGAGGCTGAACAACACACTCTTAAACAACGAGTGGGTCAAGGAAGAAATTACAAGAGAAATTAGTAAATATCTCGAGGAGAATGAAAATGAAAACACAACATATCAAAACCTATGGGACGCAGCAAAGGCAGTGCTAAGAGGGAAATTTATTGCCCTAAATGCCTATATCAGAAAAGAAGAAAAGGCAAAAATGCAGGAATTAACTGTCCACTTGGAAGAACTGGAGAAAGAACAGCAAACTAATCCCAAAGCAAGCAAAAGGAAAGAAATAACAAAGATTAGAGCAGAAATAAATGAAATTGAGAACATGAAAACAACAGAGAAAATCAATAAGACCAGAAGTTGGTTCTATGAGAAAATCAACAAGATTGATGGGCCCTTAGCAAGATTGACAAAAAGAAGAAGAGAGAGGACGCAAATAAATAAGATCAGAAATGGAAGAGGAGACATAACCACCGACCTCACAGAAATAATGGAGGTAATAACAGAATACTATGAACAACTTTACGCTAATAAATACAACAATGTAGATGAAATGGACAAGTTCCTAGAAAGGCATGAACAACCAACTTTGACTCAAGAAGACATAGATGACCTCAACAAACCAATCACAAGTAAAGAAATTGAATCGTCATTCAAAAGCTTCCCAAAAAGAAAAGTCCAGGACCAGACAGCTTCACATGTGAATTCTATCAAACATTCCAGAAAGAATTAGTACCAACTCTGCTCAAATTCTTCAAAAAAATCGAAGTGGAGGGAAAGCTACCTAATTCATTCTATGAAGCCAACATCACCCTCATACCAAAACCAGGCAAAGATATTACAAAAAAAGAAAACTACAGACCAATCTCTCTGATGAATACAGATGCAAAAATCCTCAATAAAATTCTAGCAAATCGTATCCAACAACACATTAAAAGAATTATACATCATGACCAAGTAGGATTCATCCCAGGTATGCAAGGATGGTTCAACATAAGAAAATCAATTAATGTAATACACCATATCAACAAATCAAAGCAGAAAAATCACATGATCATCTCAATTGATGCAGAGAAGGCATTCGACAAGATTCAACATCCTTTCCTGTTGAAAACACTTCAAAAGATAGGAATACAAGGGAACTTCCTTAAAATGATAGAGGGAATATATGAAAAACCCACAGCTAACATCATCCTCAATGGGGAAAAATTGAAAACTTTCCCCCTAAGATCAGGAACAACACAAGGATGTCCACTGTCACCACTATTATTCAACATTGTGTTGGAAGTTCTAGCCAGAGCAATTAGACAAGAAAAAGAAATACGAGGCATCAAAATTGGAAAGGAAGAAGTAAAACTATCACTGTTTGCAGACGATATGATACTATACGTCGAAAACCCAGAAAAATCCACAACAAAACTACTAGAGCTAATAAATGTGTACAGCAAAGTAGCAGGTTACAAGATCAACATTCAAAAATCTGTAGTGTTTCTATACACTAGCAATGAACAAGCTGAGGGGGAAATCAAGAAACGAATCCCTTATCCACTGTTGGTGGGAATGTCAAAGGGTGCAACCACTGTGGAAGGCAGTTTGGCGGTTCCTCAAAAAGCTGAATATAGAATTGCCATACGACCCAGCAATACCATTGCTAGGTATCTACTCAAAGGACTTAAGGGCAAAGACACAAACGGACATTTGCACACCAATGTTTATAGCAGCATTATTTACAATTGCAAAGAGATGGAAACAGCCAAAATCTCCATCAACAGAAGAGTGGCTAAACAAACTGTGGTATATACATACGATGGAATATTATGCAGCTTTAAGACAAGATAAACTTATGAACCATGTCATAACATGGATGGACCTAGAGAATATTATGCTGAGTGAATCCAGCCAAAAACTAAAGGACAAATACTGTATGGTCCCACTGATGTGAACGGACATTCGAGAATAAACTTGAAATATGTCATTGGTAACAGAGTTCAGCAGGAGTTAGAAACAGGGTAAGACAATGGGTAATTGAAGCTGAAGGGATACAGACTGTGCAACAGGACTAGATACAAAAACTCAAAAATGGACAGCACAATAATACCTAATTGTAAAGTAATCATGTTAAAACACTGAATGAAGCTGCATCTGAGCTATAGGTTTTTGTTTTGTTTTGTTTTGTTTTGTTTTGATTTTACTATTATTACTTTTATTTTTTTCTCTATATTAACATTCTATATCTTTTTCGGTTATGTTGCTAGTTCTTCTAAACCAATGCAAATGTACTAAGAAATGATGATCATGCATCTATGTGATGATGTTAAGAATTAATGATTGCATGTGTAGAATGGTATGATCTCTAAATGTTGGGTTAATTTCTTTTTTTCCGTTAATTAAAAAAAAAAAAAAGAGAGAAGGGATAATTGGAGATGAAGGGATACAGACTGTACAACGGGACTGGATATAAAAACTCAGAAATGGACAGCACAATACTACCCAATTGTAATGCAATTATGTTAAAACACTGAATGAAGCTGCATGTGAGGTATAGGTTTTTTGTTTTTGTTTTTTTTGTTTTTTTTTCTTTCTATTATTGTTTTAATTCTTATTCTGTTGTCTTTTTATTTCTTTTTCTAAATCGATGCAAATGTACTAAGAAATGATGAATATGCAACTATGTGATGTTATTAAGAATTACTGATTGTACATGTAGATTGGAATGATTTCTAATTGTTTTGTTAATTCTTTTTTTAATTAATAAAAAAAAATAAAAAATAAAAAAAAATAAAAAAAAAATAAAAAGAAACGAATCCCATTTACAATTGCAACTAAAAGAATAAAGTACTTAGGAATAAATTTAACTAAAGAGACAAAAGACCTATACAAAGAAAACTACAAAAAACTGTTAAAAGAAATCACAGAAGACCTAAATAGATGGAAGGGCATACCGTGTTCATGGATTGGAAGACTAAATATAGTTAAGATGTCAATCCTACCTAAATTGATTTACAGATTCAATGCAATACCAATCAAAATCCCAACAACTTATTTTTTGGAAATAGAAAAACCAATAAGCAAATTTATCTGGAAGGGCAGGGTGCCCCGAATTGCTAAAAACATCTTGAGGGAAAAAAACGAAGCTGGAGGTCTCAAGCTGCCTGACTTTAAGGCATATTATGAAGCCACAGTGGTCAAAACAGCATGGTATTGGCATAAAGATAGATATATCGACCAATGGAATTGAATAGAGTGCTCAGATATAGACCCTCTCATCTATGGACATTTGATCTTTGATAAGGCAGTCAAGCCAACTCACCTGGGACAGAACAGTCTCTTCAATAAATGGTGCCTGGAGAACTGGATATCCATACGCAAAAGAATGAAAGAGAACCCGTATCTCACACCCTATACAAAAGTTAACTCAAAATGGATCAAAGATCTAAACATTAGGTCTAAGACCATAAAACAGTTAGAGGAAAATGTAGGGAGATATCTTATGAAACTTACCGTTGGAGGTGGTTTTATGGACCTTAAACCTAAAGCAAGAGCACTGAAGAAAGAAAGAAAGAAATGGGAGCTCCTCAAAATTAAACACTTTTGTGCATCAAAGAACTTCATCAAGAAAGTAGAAAGACAGCCTACACAATGGGAGACAATATTTGGAAATGACATATCAGATAAAGGTCTAGTATCCAGAATTTATAAAGAGATTGTTCAACTCAACAACAAAAAGACAGCCAACCCAATTACAAAATGGGAAAAAAGACTTGAACAGACACCTCTCAGAAGAGGAAATACAAATGGCCAAAAGGCACATGAAGAGATGCTCAATGTCCCTGGCCATTAGAGAAATGCAAATCAAAACCACAATGAGATATCATCTCACACCCACCAGAATGGCCATTATCAACAAAACAGAAAATGACAAGTGCTGGAGAGTATGCGGAGAAAGAGGCACACTTATCCACTGTTGGTGGGAATGTCAAATGGTGCAACAACTGTGGAAGGCAGTTTGGCAGTTCCTCAAAAAACTGAATATAGAATTGCCATACCACCCAGCAATACCATTGCTAGGTATCTACTCAAAGGACTTAAGGGCAAAGACACAAACAGACATTTGCACACCAATGTGTATAGCAGTGTTATTTACAATTGCAAAGAGATGGAAATAGCCAAAATGTCCATCAACAGACGAGTGGCTAAACAAACTGTGGTATATACATACGATGGAATATTATGCAGCTTTAAGACAGAATAAACTTATGAAGCATGTAATACATGAATGGACCTAGAGAACATTATGCTGAGTGAGACTAGCCAAAAACTAAAGGACAAATACTGTACAGTCCCACTGATGTGAACCGACATTCGAGAATAAACTTGGAATATGTCATTGGTAACAGAGACCATCAGGAGTTAGAAACAGGGTAAGATAATGGGTAATTGGAGCTGAAGGGATACAGACTGTGCAACAGGACTAGATACAAAAACCCAAAAATGGACAGCACAATACTACCTAACTGCAATGTAATTATGTTAAAACACTGAATGAAGCTGTATCTGTGCTATAGTTTTTTTTGTTTGTTTTTTTATATATTTTTTTGTATTTTGTATTTTTATTTTTTTCTCTATATTATTTTATTTCTTTTTCTGTTGTCTTGCTATTTCTTTTTCTAAATCGATGCAAATGTACTAAGAAATGATGATCATACATCTATGTGATGATATTAAGAATTACTGATTGCATATGTAGAATGGAATGATTTCTAAATGTTGTGTTAGTCAAATTTTTTAATAAATAAATAAATAAATAAAAAGAGACACACTAGGGCATTACTTGTGTTTCAGGAAAGCTCTTCTTACCCCCATTGTGTAGGTGCAGTCCTATTTCCACTTGATAGTCTGGATCAATCATCCCAGCCAATGCAGTTGATTCAGGGGTATGAGAAGCCCAAAGTAGCTAGGAACAGACTTAATTCCAGTTCAATGGAATCATTGTTTCCTGGTAAGAGTCCTCCTCTTTGGGGATCTAACACCAGGGGACCAGCAGAGCTTGAGGTTGCAAGGACAGGAAGCAAAATTATTCTAGTGGATCACTAGGAGTAACAGTGAATGGTGCCACTCCCATTTACACCCCTGGATTCCTGGATGCATGAATCCTAGCTGAGAGGGAAACAGCACCATCGAGTTGATGCTGATTCAGAACATACACAGCCTTCTGGAGAACATTGCCCCACCCTGCGTGGTACTGCCACAGAGTTGACAGCGAAATTGAACCTTCAAAAGACCATTCCACCATTCTATCAACCTATCTGCATTTGATGGTGGGGAACATAGTAAGACCAGATAGTTGCATGAGTATGTGCCCATGCTCACACTTCTTTTGCTGTGAAATGGTTTCCTTAATAAGAAGCAATGCTGAGTGGAATACCATGATGGTGGAAAGGCATTCTGTAAGTTTACTTATGGTAATATTTGTGGAAGCATTGAGAGCACGGAAGGCAAACCCATATCCAGAGTAGGCATCTATTGCAGTAAGAGCAAATCACTGCTTTTTCCATGATGGAAGTGGTCCAATATAATCAACTTGTTTCCAGTTAGCAGGCTGATCATCTCAGGGAATGATGTCATAACAGTGGCTGACTATGGGTCTCTGCCACCGGCAAATTGGGCGCTTAACAATGGCATAGCCAGGGCAGATTTGATAAGTAGAAGTCCATGTTGCTGAGCCCATGCTTAACCTCCATCCCTACCACAATGACCACTTTGTTCATGAGGTCATTGGTCAATAGCAAGAGTGGCTGGGGAAAGAGAATAACTGGCATCCACAGAATGGGTAATCTTATCCCATGATTATTCAAACCTTCCTCTGCTGAAGTCACCATCTGGTTAGCATTCACATGGGACACAAACATCTTTATCTTCTTTGCTCAATCAGAAAAGTCCACATACCTCTTCCCCAGACCACTTTGTCCCCAGTTTTCTAATCATGTTCCTTTTGATTTCCAGACCATCCAGGCCTACCATTAGCAACAGCCCATGAATCATTATACAGATGCAACTCTGGACAGTTCTCCTCCAAAGCAAAATGAACAACCAGGTACACTGTTCAAATTTCCACCTACTCGGAGGATTTGCCTTCACCAATGTCCTTCAGGGACATCACATAAAGGAACTGTAGTGCTGCAGCTGTCCACTTTCAGGTGGTACCTGCATATTGTGCAGAACCATTTATAGATCAAGCCCAAGTTTTCTCTTCCTCAGTCAACTGATTTTTAAGAAGTCCCCAAGAGGCCGTAGCTCTGAGCTGGGAAAGAGAAGGTAATATGGCAGTGGTGGAGGTCATGAGCCTTTGGGCAACTTCCTCATGTAACTTACTTGTGCCTTCAGGACTTCCTTGAGCCCTCTCTCATATAGTATTTCTATCTCATGATGCAGTGTTGCTGTGCACACTCAACTTCACGGCTTGGTGGGTCAGACAACATCCAGTTCATGATAGGCAACACAGGTCTCATGGTAACTTGTTGGTCCACAGTTAAGCATTCAGTCTCTACTAAGGCACAGTAGCAAGGCAAAAGCTGTTTCTCAAAAGGAGAGTACTTGTCTGTAGAGGATGGTGAGGATTTACTCCAAAATCCTAAAGTACTGAGTTGTGATTCTCCTATAGGGGTCTGTTCTAGTTTGCCAGCGGCCGGAATGCAACACACCAGAGACGGATTGGCTTTTAATAAAAGGGGATTTATTTTGTTAGTTCTTCAGAGGAAAGGCAGCTAACTTTCCACTGAGGTTCTTTCTTCCATGGAAGGCACAGGATGGTCTCTGCTGGTCTTCTCTCCAGGCCCCTGGGTTCCAACAACTTTCCCCGGGGTGACTTCTTTCTGCATCTCCAAAGGCCTGGGCTGAGCTGCAAGTGCTGAGGTGAGGAATGCCGAGCTGCTAGGCTGTGCTATATTGTGTTCTCTCATTTAAGCACCAGGCAATTAAGTCAAACGTCACTCATTGCAGCAGACACGCCTCCTAGCCGACTGCAGATGTAATTAGCAACAGATGAGGTTCACATACCATTGGCTTATGTCCGCAGAAACAAAACTAGGTATGCTCACCTGGCCAAGTTGACAACTGAATCTAACTAACACAGGGCCTGACAAAGACTCCAGACAGCATCTCTATTTGGCACTGATACTTCCAGATGGATCTGCTGGATCTTATAACCAAAGTCACAACATTCGAACCATTCTAAGCCTTTGGATCCGCTCATCTACATTATACCACAGCAGTTTTGGCATTTCACACTCATGTAATGTCAGTCACATTTTGATCCATGTCTCATCCAACCACCCAAACACACTAACACCCTTTCTAACCCCTCCAGCTACAACAATGAAAGCAAAATCTCTGCTTAATGGGTTCAAATCAATACTTTCAGCCTGATCCAAGTTATATTACTCCCACCATTATCCCACACTCTTAATATCCATCCCCACACATATTCCCCTCATTTCTATCCATATAAATTTGAAAACTCATGAAGATCTTTTGGAGTATAGCATACCTCTCATGGGACACACTTTGTACCTCACCATTCTGGGCCTGCTGGAACTTTAGTCTAGTCGTAGTTCTTGAAGAAAAGAGGAGTTGTGGGAGTGGGTCATGAAAATTAATAGAAGTTTCTTTCCAGCCAATTACCTCAGGACGTTCCCTTACAGTTTCATCTGGTGAAAAAGTATTAATCTCTCCAGAGAGAGGAGTGAGGACTCTTTCCCCAGGGAAGCGGTTCCAGGTTTAGCAGGCACTGACGTATTCATCTCTAGAGGTAGAGATTGGATAGCAGACTCCTCCAGCTAAATTAGGAAACTTTTCCTAAAGGCAGGCTCAGCATCATAGGGTAGCTGTCTTCTTAGGTCAGATTAGAGAGTGGGTGGCTATTTCCACAGGGAAAACTATTACAGGTTTCTCTAGCAAAGACTCAACAGAATCCAGGGTATCAATGGCCACCCTATATGTTCCTATTCCAATTTTCAGGATCCCATTCTTTTCCAATCAATGCCCTTAGTTTAACAGCAGGCACCCTGCAAGATTGAAAATTTAGTTTACTTTATAAATCTGCTACTTACACAATGAGACTCTGGGTCTGGTTTTCAAAGATCTCAAGTCAGCAACCACAGGAGGTAAAATTTTCTTTCAGGGCACAAATAGAAACTTTTACATCTTTCATGAGGTGTTGAAGTTGCAAATTTGAAGGCTTCAGTTCATCCCTTCTGTATTAGTTAGGGTTCTCTAGAGAAATGGAATCAACAGGGAACACTCGCAAATACAAAATTTATAAAAATGTCTCACATAACCGTGGGAATGCAGAGTCCAAAATCCACAGAGCAGGCTGTGAAGCCAACGATTCCAATGGAGGGTCTGGACGAACTCCACAGGAGAGGCTCACCAGCCGAAACAGGAAGAGCCTGTCTCTTCTGAATCCTCCTTATAAGGCTTTCAGTGATTAGAATAAGCATCACTCATTGCAGAAGACATGCCCCTTTGGCTGACTGCAAATGAATCAGCTGTGGATGCAGCTGACATGATTATGATTTAATTCTATGAAATATCCTCATTGCAAGAGACAAGCCAGCACTTGCTCAACCACCACTTGGCCAAGTTGACACATGAACCTGACCATGACAGGTCAACTTGGCAACTATACATACCACCTTAAACCATACCTAATTTCTAAATAAAAAACAATAAAATACATTTTTTTCTTTCACCTAACAATACTCAACTGTCCTGAATATAACTGGAAACACATTAAATCTCTCCATAATAGGGTGCAAATCCTTGGGTAATATTCATTCTTAAACTTGATATCTCACAACTTACATAGTGTAACACGAACAAAACAGCATTACATTCCTCGTTTCTGTAACTAATCACGTGGTCGAAGTTCATATTTATCACTACCTTCTTCCACTATCCATTCCATGTTCCCTTGACCCTCATCAAGCACTTCAGCTGGCTGTGGTTCTTTGCCTGGTGGGGTGACCCAAACCTTCATTCCTGAAGTTTCAGAGCCATTAGTGGTCCTGCCTGGATTGTGTTGTTACAGTTTTCCATTGATTTTAATCACAGGGCATGGTAATACTAATAGACGCCCCAGGGGATCTCCTATATTCCAAGAAAACTCTTCTTTACCTCCATTATGTAGTTGCAGTCCTACTTCCTCCTGATAGTCAGGGTCAATTACCCCAGACAATAATGTAACCCCCTTCTTGGCTTGTTGATCCAGTGGCATAAGTAGCCCAAAGTGACCAGGTGGCAGTCTTAACTTTCAGTTCAGTGGAAGCATTGTTGTTTCTCCAAGAGGAAGCACTCCCCATTTTGGAACTAAAACCTGTAGACCAGCAGAGCTCAGGGTCCCAGGGACAGGAAGCAAAAATTTTCCTAGTGGATCACTAGGGGTAATAGTGAGTGGTACCACTCCCATTTCCACCCCTTTGTTCCTGGACCCATGGATCCTGGCTATAGGAGAAACAGCACTATACAGCGGACACTGATTCAGAGCATATATAGCTTCCTGGAGAACATTGCCCCAGCCATTCAAGTTTTTGCCACCTAGTTGGCACTGTAATTGAGTTTTCAAAAGGCCATTCCACCATTCTATCAATCCAGCTGCTTCTGGATGATGGGGAACATGGTAAGACCAGAGAATTCCATGAGCATGTGTCCACTCCCGCACTTCATTTGCTGTGAAGTGTGTTCCTTGATCAGAAGCAATGCTATGTGGAATACCATGATGATGGATTAGGCATTCTGTAAGCCCACAGATGGTAGTTTTGGCAGAAGCATTGCGTGCAGGGAAAGCAAACCCATATCCAGAGTATGTGTCTATTCCAGTTAGAAGAAATCGCTGCCCCTTCCATGAAGGGAGTGGTCCAATGTAATCAACCTGCCACTATGTAGCTGGCTGGTCACCTCGGGGAATGGTGCCATATCAGGGGCTGAGTGTGGGTCTCTGCTGCTGGCAGATTGGGAACTCAGCAGTGGCTGTAGCCAGGTCAGCCTTGGTGAGTGGAAGTCCATGTTGCTGAGCCCATGTTTTTAGCCCACTCAGAAAGGTCTATCCACATACTTCTTCCCCAGACCTCTTTGTCACCAATTTTCCAATTATGGTCTTTCCAAGTCCCTGACCATCCAGTCAAACCATTAGCAACAGCCCATGAGTCAGTATACAAACGCACCTCTGGCCAGTTTTCCTTCCAAGCAAAATGAATAACCAGGTGCACTGCTCAAAGTTCTGCCCACTGGGAGGAGTTCTCCTCACCACTGTCCTTCAAGGACACTCCAGAAAGGGGTTGTAATGCTGCAGCTGTCCACTTTCGGGTGGACCCTACATATCATGCTGAACCATTTGTAAACCAGGCCTGAGTTTTCTCTTCCTCAGTCAATTCATTGTAAGGAACGCCCCAAGAGGCCATAGCTCTGGTCTGGGAAAGAGACGGTAATGTGGCACGAGAGGAAACCATGGGCATTTGAGCCACTTCTTCATGTAACTTACTTGTGCCTTCAGGACTTGCTCTGGCTCTATCACATGTATACCATTTCCATTTTACAATAGAGTGCTGCTGCACACGCCCAAATGTATGGCTTGGTGGGTCAGACAACACCCAGCTCATGATAGGCAACTCAGGTCTCATGGTAACTTGGTGGCCTGTGGTTAAACGTTCAGTCTCTACTAAGGCCCAGTAGCAGGCCAAAAGCTGTTTCTCAAAAGGAGAGTAGTTATCTGCAGCAGATGGTAAGGCTTTGTTCCAAAATCCTAAGGGTCTGTATTGTGGTTCTCCTATAGGGGACTGCCAAAGGCTCCAGACAGCATCTCTATTTGCCACTGACACTTGCAGCACCATTGGATCTGCTGGATCATACAGCCCAAGTGGCAGAGCAGCTTGTACAGCAGCCTGGACCTGTCGCAGAACCTCCTCTTGTTCAGGTCCCCACTCAAAGTTAGCAGATTCTGGTCACTCAATAAATGGGCCAGAGTAGCACACCCAACTGAGGAATATGTTGTCACCAAAATCCAAAAAGATGAACTAGGTATTGTGCCTCTTTTTTGGTCGTAGGAGGGGCCAGATGCAGCAACTTATCCTTCACCTTAGAAGGGATATCTTGACATGCCCCACACCACTGGGCACCTAGAAATTTTACTGAGGTGGAAGGCCCCTGTATTTTTGTTGGATTTATCTCCCATCCTCTGACACGAAAATGCCTTACCAATAAATCTAGAGTAGTTGCTACTTCTTGATCATTAGGTCCAATCAACATGATATCATCAATATAATGGGCCAGTGTGATGTCTCATGGGAGGGATAAATGATCAGGGTCCCTGTGGACGAGATTCTGACATAGGGCTGGAGAGTTGATATACCCCTGAGGTAGGACAGTGAAAGTATATTGCTGACCTTGCCAGCTGAAAGCAAATTTTTTCTGGTGGTCCTTACTAATAGCTATTGAGAAAAAAGCACTTGCCAGATCAATAGCTGCATACCAGGTACCAGGGGATGTACTGATTTGCTCAAGCAATGATACCACATCTGGAACAGCAGCTGCAATTAGAGTTACCACCTGGTTGAGTTTATGATAATCCACTGTCATCCTCCAAGACCCATCTGTTTTTTGCATAGGCCAAATAGGAGAGTTAAATGTGGTTGTGGTGGGAATCACCACCCCTGCATCCTTCAAGTCCTTAAGAGTGTCAGTAATCTCTGCAATCCCTCCAGGAATCTGGTATTGCTTCTGATTTACTATTTTGCCCGGTAGGGGCAGTTCTAGTGGCTTCCACTTGGCCTTTCCTACCACAATAGCCCTCATTACACAAGTTAGAGAGCCAATGTGGGGATTCTGCCAGTTGCTCAGTATGTCTATACCAATTATACATTCTGGAACTGGGGAAATAACTACAGAATGGGTCCAGGGGCCCACTGGACCCACTGTGAGACGGTCCTGAGCTAAAACTCCATTGATCACCTGGCCTCCATAAGCCCCCACTCTGACTGGTGGACCAGAGTGACGTTTTGGGTCCCCTGGAATTAATGTCACTTCTGAACCAGTGTCTAATAATCCCCGAAATATCTGATCATTTCCTTTTCCCCAGTGCACAGTTACCCTGGTAAAAGGCCATCAGTCTCCTTGGGAAGGCTTGGAGGAAGATTAACAGTATAAATTTGTGGCAGTGTAACAGGTTTCTCCCCTATAGGGACCTGGCCTCCCCTTAATTCAAGGGGCTCTGGGTCTGTAAACTGTTTCAAGTCTGGAAATTTATTAAGGGGCCGTGACTCTGTGTTTTGTAATTCAGGTTAGACTTCTGTTCACTTGACCTAGAACTCTTTTGTTTATACAGCTCCAACAAGAATTTAGTAGACTGCCCTTCTATTGTATTTCTAGATACCCCATAATTTACTAGCCAATGCCACAAATCTCTGCATGTCATATAATTTTGATGCCTGCTTTGAGTTTGCTGTCATTATAATAGCCACGACTACCCTGTCTTTGGCAATTAAGTGTGCCACCTGGCTTCTGCCAACTTGGGCTCCTGTCATCCCCATTGTGTTTAAGGATTCCAGCTCAGTGATAGTAGTTCCTACAGTAATATCTGACCTACAGAGAAGTGCAACCACAGAGCTCTTTAGGGATGATGGTGCTAGTCTCACAAATTTATTTCTCACTGTTCTGGTAAAAGGTGCATCCTCCGGACATTCCTGGGGTGTACGAGCCGGCTTTGCATGATAAATCCAGTCCAACATTCCAATCTCTCTAAGCCTCTGGATCCCCTCATCTACTTTATACCAGGGCAGTTCTGGCATTTCAACCTCAGGTAATGTTGGCCACCTTTTGATCTATGTTTCAACCAACCACCCAAACAAGCTGTTAACACCTTTTCTAACTGCTCTAGCTATAACATTGAATGCAGAATCTCTGCTTAGTGGGCCCATATCAATAAATTCAGCCTGATCCAGCCTTATATTCCTCCCACCATTATCCCACACCCTTAAAATCCATTGCCACACATATTCCCCTGATTTCTGTCTATATAAATTGGAAAACTCACACAGTTTTTTTGGAGTATAACATATCTCCTCATGTGTGATACTTTGTAACTCCCCTTTAGGGGCCTGTTGGGACTTTAGTCTAGTTATAGGTCTGGAAGAAATGAGGGGTGGTGGGGGTGGGTCATGAAAAGAATTAGAAATATCTTCAAAGCCATTTGCTTCAGGGCCTTCGTTTGCAGTTTCATCTGGTGAAACAGGATTAATCACTCTAGGGCTAATCCCTTCAGGAGGAGGTTGGGTAGCCAACTCCTCAAGGCAGGCTGGAGGTGGGGCAGTTATGTCCTCAGGGTAAACTATTACAGGGTTATCTAGAGAAGACTCAGCATGATCTAAGGTTTCAGCCTCACCCCCGACATCATTATCAGTCTATATGTCACCATCCCATTTTTCAGGGTCCCAATCCTTTCCAATCAATGCCCTCACTTTAACGGCAGATACCATGCCAGATTGAAATTTCAGTTTATATTGTAAAGTTGCTACTCTAACAATAAGATTCTGAGTCTGATTTTCAGAGATCTCAAGTCTATGGCTACAGGAAATAAGATTTTCCTTCAGGATACTCATAGAAACGTCTACATCTTTCAGACGGCACTTAAGCTTCTCATTTGAAGCCTTAAGCCCATCCCTTTCACCCTTTAATGTAGCCAGTGTATCTAACAACAACCAACCAACATCTCTATACCTCTTATTTCTACAAAACTCTGTAAAGGTGTCAAAAACATTATCCCCCAGAGCCTGGCTTCGTACAAGCGAAGCATTAGGGAAACTGAATGGTGATATTTTGACCATGTCTTTTGCCAACTCACTCCTGACACCTTCTTTTGTTATTGTATACAGTGTATCTAAGAAGAACCAGGCGATATCTTTATACCTCTTCACTTTAAAAACTTACGTATGTACCAAAAACACTTTCCCCCAGTGCTTTGCCTGATATAAAAGTATGATTAGGAGAATCACACGGTGATATTTTGTTGTATCTGTATTGCTAAATCACACCACGGACTGTCAGTGTCATCTTGATGATTGAAAATAGAGTCATTAGTGCCTTTGAATCTTATCAGAGTAGAAAATCAATTGCAGAAAACTATATTTAAGATTGTTTCTCAAGAACCACTCCTGATTCCAAAGCTGTGTTAGTCAGGGTTCTCTACAGAAAAAGAACCAATGGAGACAACCGTAAAGGTGAGATTTTATAAAGTTTCTCAGCCAATTGTGGGATTGCACGAGTCCTAATTCCTTAGGGCAGGCTGCAAACTAGCAAAAATGATGAGGTTCTTCAATGAATTCCCAGGAGAGGTTGGCTGGCTGAAGTAGAGATGAAATTTCTCTCTTCTGATTGCTGAAATTGTTAACTGTCCCTTTACAGTTTTCAACTGATTGAATTCTCTCACTGCGGAAGACACACCCCTTGATTGATTATTGATGTAATCAACCACAGATGCAATCAACAGACTGCTAATTTAAATCCATTAAGTGTCCTTACAGTAACAGGTAGGCCAGCACTTTCTTGACCAGACAGCTGGGCACCATCATCTGGCCAAATCGACACATGAACCCCACCATCACACCATGGCAATGTAGAATCTTCGGTCTAAAAGGGACTCCACCAGTCAAAGTTGTAGATGTAAGAACATATTTTTAATGAGTTTGAATGTTCACTGATGTTTATTTTACATTAACTGCATTTTTTAAAAACACCTTTCTCTCCCCTTTCAATTCAGGAGATGTTAGTCAACATGCTGTGTCCACTCTGAACTTGAGGTTCACCCAGGACCTGATCAATTTCTCCCAGTAGATAACCCTGAGAAATTCCTTTTATTTTTCAAGACTAAAAGAGAAAGTGAAGACAATATGAATAAAGGAACCCAAGGTGTTTTTACTTGAGTTGAAAAGTCAACTATAAAGAATACAGGTAAACTTATTTTTCACTTTCAATTGAAATAAAATAAACATACAGAAAAATGCATCTCTATGTATAACTTGATTTTTCATAAACTGAGCACCCCTCTATGATCATCTGCCAGATGAAGAAAGACCCCACTCCATACCAGATTCCCCCCAACCCATTCCAGCTTTATCTCTCTTTATAGTGACTTCTGGCCTGATTGCTCCTACCATAGCAAAGTTTTCCTGGTTTTGAACTTTATATAAATGGCTGAGAGAGAGAAGCCACATCTACACAACAAAAGAGGTTCTCTGGGTGTCTCTAGGGCCTAATTTTAAGTAAGCTCAGTGTATCCTTTGCAGGAATAAGTTTCATAAGAATGAACCCCAAGATCAAGGGCTCAGCCTATTTATTTGGTTGTCCCCACTGCTTGCGCGGACATTACGTCGAGTGAAATCAGCCTGAAATAAAAGGACAGCTAGTGTATGGTCTCACTGATATGAAATAACATTGATGAGCAAACTTAGAGAATTTAAGTTAAGCACACAGGTTATCAATTTTGCTCTTAACACTTTTTCGCAGATTAAATCAGGCCCACCCAGATTATCAAGGATAATCTCTTTTACTTAAAATCAGTTGATTATAGCATGCAATCACGTTTAGAAAACATCTTGAAAACAGCACCTGGATTATAGTTCTATTAAATAACTGGGCAGCACAGGCAATTTGACACATAAAATTTATCACCACAATGACTGAAAGAAATATGTTTCAGAAAGAGCTGGGAAAATGTGGAAAGGCCAAATGAGGCAAGGGTCTCCATAAAACAATATGACCAACCCAGAATATTTAAGAAACAAGAGTAATTAAACATAATTGATGACAAAATGCTTATAGATAGGTAAACCAGAGAGCAGAGAATCGAAGTCATCTTTGAAAAGGTATTATGATATAGCCAAACTGTGTAAGTGATCTTATTATGCATTTAAATCCATTTACTGTAATCTTCCCCTTCATCAGATTGCATCACCTCTTCTCAAATACAAAGGTGTTTGAATACTGGATGATGAGATTAACTAGAGAGGTATTTAAGAGATGGGTGGGCAACCCTGGGTCTTCACAACTCCTGTGTCTCTGGGAGCTCCCGGTTGGCCCTTAGTCTTTGTGACTCTTCCCAGCATGGATTTGAACAGCACTTCAAGTGGTAAGTTCTCATCAGCTTCTTTTCTCTGTTCTTTGTAATGCCAAATGCCTTGCTCATTTTGCAGTGCTTACAGAAGTAAAGGTCCAGGCATGATTAGATGGCTATTCTGTTGGAGATGGCGTGTTTTCAGTGATAAATTGTCTAGGGGATTGTACGTGCTTTGCTACTGGATTCTTAAATTTTAGGTTGAAGATGGCAGCCATGAGCCCTTTACCTGGGTCCTCTACCTAGAGTGTTAAAGTTGACACTTTCAATTGCAGGAAAAAAAATGACATAACTAATATTTTATATTACTTCACCTTGCCTTCAAAAGTTTTAAAAACTTAACAAAGAGATAAAATAGAAAAGAATTTAAGACATGGGTGGGCCACCCTGGGTCTTCAAATGTCCTGTGTCTTTTGAAGGACTTTAGGAGCTGCTCAGTTGGCCCCTCGTCTTTATCTTTTTTTACATATGTTTTACCTGTTTTATTTATATTTATTTATATTCATTAATTGTCATAGTATCTATTATTTCCTATTTGCATGCAATTTTTAGGAATTTCTGTAAATTATTGCTTTGGAAACTGAATTCACTGGTCATCATTTTTTAATAAATGTACTTATACCTATATTTATCCAGTTTAGCCTGTTTAGTCTAAACCGAAAGTAAAAGCGTACATCAATCCTTTGGTCTATATGCTTTCACTTGAGAATAAATATAAGGCATGTGCTTAGGACAGGTTTTTACCATAAGCATATTCTTCATACTCTTCTCCTTTTCTCTTCATCAGGCACAGTACAAAGAGAAGATAAAAAACGCTATGTTGTTTACAATGAGAGTCAAGTGGCTACCCTCCAAGCATGGTTTCAGAAAAACCCTTACCCTGGCATACGTGCCAGGGAACAACTTGCCAAAGAAGTAGGCGTTCTGGAGTATAACATTCAGGTAGGTATTAGGTTTCTATTTCATTATGTCAGACTCAAGGTCAAGGGAAAAGCTGGGCTGCGCACATCGTAAGAATTCTCTTACAGCAAACATTTTGCTAAGAACATTTATCCAGTTATATCATGGAATACTGAGCGTGAAATCAAAGCAAGCATCCTATATCTTTTAACATTGGTGGAAATACTGGTTGTATGCATTCACTGATAGAGGAAGGAGCACGCCTATGTCATGCTTTCCTGATAGAAGGTAATTAGATCATTTTTCAAGATTGAGAGAGTTTGGGAAGTGGAATCACCCTGATAACATTATAGTATCATTGGTACAGGAATACGTTATGCAGAATAATGCATAAAATATCATGAGGTCAGGGGCGGTGCAACGGTGGCTCTGTGGCAGAACTCTAGCCTGCCATGCCGGAGATCCATGTTCGATTCCTGGTGCCTGATCATGCAAAAAATAATAATAATAATAAAATAAATGAGAACATGGCCTTAAAAATAATATAATGAGGTCAGAACTGGAGAGTAAGTTTACATGCAATAAACATTCTCAGGCCAGCTTTTATCTTTTTTTCCCTGATTAATATCTCAAATGTGACTAATAGCCAAGAATGATTGATGCAAAAACTTTATAATGAACTTTTTTGAATAGTATTGTATAGATATAAAAGAAAAATGAAACTAAGATGAATTTCTATACGTTCCAAAAATGTTTCTGCAAAGAACATAATTACATCAAATTAAACAGTATTTAAACTGATGAAGGTCAAGTAAAAATGTTTTCCTAAGGAAAATAATAATTTTCAGCCCACTATCAAATCTAGTTTTCAATATGCCGATGGTTATCATGGCATCACTCTGAGGTGATGCTGGGGAACTCAGAAATTTTTCTTATCTCTTCGCACATTGGTTCCAAAAAGGTTTACTCAAATCTCAGTAATAAAAGTGGATCCCGTGGAAAAAGAATGAGATGTGACCCGCACCATACAGCATACCAAAAAAAAGGTGGATCCCGTGGGAAAAATTGATGTTTGGCTCCCTGGGGGGCACTGGGCTCATCTGAATTGAAGTGAGAAAGGAAAGTACAGGAAACAATGCAGGAAGAAGTTGGCGCTGCAATAGTGTGCACTAATCTATTCATTTCTTTCAGGTTTCCACCTGTTTTTAAGACAACTTGTCTGAAAATAATTGTATTAATTAATTAAGAATGCTAATAGGACTTTTCACCATGATGTTTGGGTTGCAAAGTGGCTCAAAAGATACTATTGACATTAAGATTATAAGTGTGATCATGGATTATTCTACTATACAAATAACATACTCGGAAATCATGAGAACGTACTTTCCAATTACGACTCTGTGGTAGTTAGGTTCAGGTGTCAACTTGGCCAGGTGGAGGTGCCTAGTTCTATTGCTGTACATGAGCCAATGGCATGTGAACCTCATCTGTTGCTGATTACATCTGCATTGGCTAGGAGGCGTGCCCGCTGCAATGAATGATGTTTGATTTAAGTGGCTGGAAGTTTCAGTGAGAGCGCTCAATGTAGCACAGTCAAAGCAGGTCAGCATACCTCATCTCAGCCCTCGCAGCTCAGCCCAGACCTTTGGAGATGCAGAAAGAAATCACCCTGGGGAAAGTTGTTGGAACCCAGAGACCTGGAAATGAGACCAGCGGAGATTGCTCTGTGCCTTCCCATGTAAGAATGATCCTCAGTTGAAAGTTAGCTGCCTTTCCTCTGAAGAACTATACATTTTTAACTAAATAAATCCCTTTTTATTAAAAGCCAATCCATCTGTGGTGTGTTGCATTCCAGCAGCTAGCAAACTAGAACAGACTCCAATGGTGAGGAAACAAAGACTTCAATTGGCTGTCACTGCCAATATTTTCAATGCTAAAGATGCAGGTTTCTAGGCATCTCCTTAGCTCTTCCTTAATCTGAGATAATAGAAGAAGTCAAAATTTAGAGAAGTCTTAGCCTAGCTGTTGCCAATTCTGCCACCCTCCTTAAGGATTTCTTTCCAAAGTCGATTCCATATGTATTTAAATGGTATTTTCTGTGAAGTCATGATATAGGCCAACCAACAACATTCATATATTGACGGTCTGCTAGAATTGAGAAAAAGATTTCCTTTAGAAGACCTCACAGTACCTCATAAATCAGGGGAATTTACTTTAGGTGCCATAAGGATGATTATGAAGGAATGCTAATTTTAGCTGAGTGCAGCTTGGGTCCTGTACTTAATAGAATGCTAATTTTTTTGAGATATGACATCATTCTAAGGATCACCATTGCCCTTCTCTTATGGATGATCTTCAAGGATAGATGCCTGTCACTTTTGCTTCATTGGAAACATGTTCAGAATGATATAGACTAGGTTTCTTGACTTTCACATCTTTTCCTACTTAGACATGGTTTGGAAACTACAGAAGGAAACAGAGAAGACTGAAGGCTCGATACTCTGTACAAAAAGGACAAGACCAGGAACACAGCAAAACTCAGCCTTGCACTCAAGGTAAGAACCCACCTCAAAAGGCCATTCCACTGTTTAATCAACCCAGTTGACCCTGGATGATGGGGAACATGGTAAGACCAGAGAATTGCATGAGTATGTGCCCATTCCCACACTTTATTTGCTGCTATGTTTCTTCCTCAATCAGAAGCAATGCTTTGTGGAATACCACGATGATTAATAAGGCATTCCATAACTTCTATGATGGTAGTATTTGTGGAAGCATTGCAGGCATAGAAGGCACCCCATACCCAGAGTAGGTGTCTGTTCCAGTTAGATCACATTGATGATCTAACCCTTCCACGGTGGAAGTGGTCCAGTGTAATGAACCTGCGACCAGGTAGCAGGCTGATCACCTCAGAGAATGGTGCCATAACAGCAGTTGAGTGTTAATCTTTACTGCAGGCAGATTGGGCACTCAGCAGTAGCCATATTCAGATCAAACTTGGTTAGTGGAAGTCCATGTTGCTGAGCCTATGCTTGACTCATCCCTTCCATCATGACCACTTTGCTCATGAGCCCCTTGGGCAATGGCAGGAGTGGCTGGGGAAAGAGAATGACTGGTATCCACAGAATGGGTAATTTTATCCACGTGATTATTAAAACCTTCCTCTGCTGAAGTCACCATCTGGTTAGCATTCACCTGGGACAGAAATATGTTCATCTTTTGTGCCCAATCAGAAAGGTCCATCCACATACCTCTTCCCCAGACCTTTTTGTGACCGGTGTTCCACTTTTGCTCATTCCACATCCCTGACCATCCATGTGTACCATTAGCAACAGTCCACGAGTCAGTATACAAATGCACCTCTGGCCAGTTCTCCTCCCAAGTAAAATAAACAGGTGCACTGCTCGAAATTCTGCCCACTGGGAGATTTCCCTTCACCACTATCTTTCAGGAACATCCCAGCACAGGACTGCAGTGCTGCAGCTGTCCTCCTTCAGGTCATACTTACATGTCGAGCAGAAACATCCATAAAGAAAACCCGAGTTTTGATCCATATTGGCCACATTTTGATTCTTGTTTCAGCCAAACACACTGGTTATACCCTTTCTAACTCCTACAGCTACAGCAGTGAATACAAAGTCTTTGCTTAGTGGGCTCCATGAAAATAATTTCAGTTTGCTCCAACTCTATATTCCTTCCACCATTATCCCACATCCTTAAAATCCATTCCCACACCTATTCCCCTGACTTATTTCAATATAGGTTGGAAAACTCATGCAGTACTTTTGGAGCACACCATACCTCCTCATGGGTCACACTTTGTACCTCACCTTTTGGAGCCGGGTCAGGACTTTACTGTAGCTGTAGGACTTGAAGAAAAGAGGGATGGTGGTGGAGAGGGTCATGAAAATAATTGGAAGTGACTTTCAAGCCAATTACCTCAGGGCATTCCCTTGCAATTGGAATTGAAGGAATGGGTGGGGGGCCCTGGGTCTTCATAATTCCTTTGCCTTTGGGAGCTGCTCAGTTGGCCCCTCGGCCTTGCGAAATAGTGAATATTTTATGTCTGGAATAATCAATAGTTTGTGCTTATTTTTATTAAATAGATGGTTATTTATTACAAGTGCAAACACTTCCATGTTTTCTTTAAACCTTTATTTTTTCATTACTCTTGCCTGTTTAATTTATATTCATTAATTGTTCTAGTATCTATTGTCTCCTATTTACACGTAATTTTGAGGATTTTCTGTAAGTTATTGATTTGAAAACTTAATTCATTGATCATCATGTGTTAGTATATGTATTCATACCTATATTTGTCCTGTTTAGCACGGGTTTTGCGCTATCCCTAAAGAAAAAATGCACATCAATACTGGACCTATGTGTTTTCACTTGAGAATAAATTTAAGGTCTGTGCTTTAGGATAGGTTTTTATCCATAAACACATCCTTCATTCTCTTGTCCTTTTTTCTTCATCAGGCACAGTACAAAAGATAAATAAGAAAGGTATTGTTTACAGTAAGAGTCAAGTGGCTACCCTTCAAGCATGGTTTCAGAAAAACCCTTATCCTGACAGAGCTGCCAGGGAACAGCTTGCCAAAGAAATAGGTGTTCTGGAGTATAACATTGAGGTAGGCATTAAGTTTCTATTTCATTATGTCAGACTCAAGGTCAAGGGAAAACCTGGGATGAACACTTTATAAGAATTCTCTTACAGCTGACATTTTGCTAAGTACTTTTATCCTGTTAACATACAATATTAAACATGAAATCAAAACAAGAACTCCATATCTTTTACCATAGGTGGAAATATTTGTTGTATCACTAATAGGGGAAGGAGCATGTCCTGGTCCTGCTTTCCTGACAGGAGATAATCACATCATATTTCATAATTGAGAAGGTATAGGAAATGGAATCACTTCGGTAATATTACAGTATCATTGCAACTGCAATATATTATGCAGAATAATATATATGAGGTCACAACTGGGGAGTAACTATTCATGTAAATAAACATTTCCAAGACTAGCGTTCATCTTTTTTCTTAGTTAAAGGTTCAAATGTGACTCATATCCAAGAATGATTGATGAAAAATCCTTACAATGACTTATTTTTAATAGAATTATTAATGTAAAAAATGAAACTACGGTGAATTTCTCTTGGTTCCAAAGGGAGAGCTATAAAGAATATAATTATATCAGGTTAAACAGTATTAAGATGATGAAGATCAAGCAAACTAATTTTTTGAGAAAAATAACGATGTCCGCCCTTGCATCAAACCTGTAGTTTTCAATATACTGATAGTTATCATGGCATCACCCTGAGGGGATCCTGTGAAGCTCAGAAATTTTTCTTGCCTCTTCATGCATTTGTTCCATCACGGTTTACTCAATCTCAGTAATAAAAGTGGATCCCATGGGAAAAAATTGATGTTTGGCTCTCTGAGAGGCACTGGGCCCATTTGAACTGATGAGGAAGGAACATTCAGAAGACAGTGGAGGAAGAGGTTGGCTCTGCTACAGTGTTCACTGATTCATTCATTCTTTCCAGGTTTCCAACTGTTTTTTTTTTTCCTTTTTGTATGCTGTGTGGCGGGGTCACATTTCATTCTTTTTCCAACATGTGATTATCCTGTCACTGTAACACTATTCGTTGAATTTTGGAGGGTGGAGTTCATGGTCCAGGAATCGAACCTGGGTCTCCCTCACGGCAGGCGAGAATTCTACCACTGAACTACCCTTGTACCCCCTCCACCTGTTTTTAAGATAATCTGTCTGAAGATATTTTGATTCATTAATTGAGAACACAGGTATGACTGTTGGCATTATGCATGGTTATAAAGTGGCTCAACAGATACTATTGACCTTCAAATTATAAGTCTTTTCATGAATTATTTTATTATACAAAGAACACACTCAGAAATCATGAAAAGGAACCTTGCAATCCTGATTCCAATGTTGAGAAAACAAAGCAAAGACTTCAATTGGTTGTCACTACCAATAATTTTAATGTTAAATATATAGGTTTCTAGCATCTCTTTATCTCTTGCTGACTCTGAGATAGAATAAGGAGAGGAAATGTTGAGAAGTCTTAGCCTAGCTATTGACTATTGCCAATTCTGTGATCCTCCTTAAGGATTTCTTTCAAAATTTGATTCTACATGCAAAATGTTTTTTAATTTGTACATTAAATCACCATCATGCACACTCAAGGCATTCCTAAATTATACTGTCACAGTCTTTATCTTCTATCTTTCCTTCTGGTTTCATATGTGCACCAGCCCTTCTCCCTCTATCATACTCACATTCAGCTTCATTCAGCGTATTTATATTTTTGTGCTACAATCAGGTAGTATTGTGCTATCTGTTTCTGAATTTTTATAATCCATCCTATTGCACAATCTGTATTCCTTCACCACCAATTGCCCAATCTCTACCCTATTATATCTCCTGATAACCTATGTTCTTAACTTCAGTTCTTCGAGTTCACTCATTTATGTTAGTTTATATTAGTGAGTCATTTTGTTTCTGACTAATTTCACTCAGGAAAATGTCCTCAAGGTCCATCCACATTGTTAAGTGCTCCATGACCTTATAATGTCATATAGCTGCATAATATTCCATTGCATGTATATACCATTTCTTCAGCCACTCATCTGTAGATGGATATTTGGGCTGTTTCCATCTCTTGGCAATTGTAAATAATGCTTCTATAAACATTGGTGTGCAAATGTCCATTTGTGTCCTTGCCCTCATGTCCTCTGAACAGATACCTAGGAAAAAGATTGCTGGATCATATGGTCTTTCTATACTGAGCTTCCTGAGGAACTGCCAAACTGCCTTCCAGAGCAGTTGTACCATTTTACATTCCCACCAACAATGGTTAAGTGTGTCTCTTTCTCCACATCCTTTACAGCACTTGTCATTTTCTGTTTTTGTTTTTGTTTTTGTTTTTTTTTTTATGATGGCCGTCTAGAGGGTATCAGATGATATTTCATGGTGGTTTTGATTTGCATTTCCCTAATAGCCAGTGACATTGAGCATCTTTTCATGTGACTTTTTTATTTTCTCTTCTGAGAAGTGTCTGTTCATGTCTTTTGCCCATTTATTAATTGGGTTGTTTGTCTTTTTGTTGTTGAGTTGAAGAACCTCTGCATATATTCTGGATACTAAATCCTTATCTGATAAACAGTTTCCAAATATTGCCTCCATTATTTTTATTTTCTTTGCAGAGTTCTTGGTGGCACAAAAATGTTTAATTTTGAGAAGTTCCCATTTATCTATTTCTTTCTTCAGTACTCATGCTTTGGGTGTAAGGTCTAGGAAACCACCTCTTATTATAAGTTTTATAAGATATTTTCCTACATTTCCTTCTATAAGTTTCGTGGTCTTAGTTCTATTTTTATCTATTTTGAGTTAAATTTTTATGTAGGGTGTGAGATATGACTCCTCTTTCATTCCTTTGCATATGCATATCCAGTTCTCCAAACAACATTTATTGAAGAGGCTGCTCTGTCCCGGGTGGGTTGGCTTGACCTCCTTATCAAAAATCAATTGTCCATAGATGAGACGGTCTATATATGAACACTCTATTCTATTCCATTGCTCAGTATATCTAACATTATGCCAATACCATGCTGTTTGGACCACTGTAGCTTCGTAGTATGTTTTAAAGTCAAGTAGTGTGAGACCTCCACATCATTTTTCTTCCTCAAGATGTTTTTAGATATTTGGGGCAAACTTCTCTTCCAAATAAATTTGGTTATTGGTTTTTCAATTTCCACAAAGTAAAGTTTGGGGATTTTAATTGGTTTTGCACTAAACCTATAAAATAATTTGGGTAGAATTCACATGTGAACTATACTTAGTCTAACAATCCATGAGTATGGTATGCCCTTCCATTTATTTAGGTCTTCCATGATTTCTTTTAGCAATTTCTCTTAATTTTCTGTGTATAGAGGTCTTTTGAGTCTCTAGTTAAATTTATTCCTAAACATTTTATTCTTTTGTCTACTATTGCAACTGGAATATTTTCTTGATTTCCTCCTTAGATTGCTCATTACTTGTGGATAGAAACACTACTGATATTTAGGTGTTGATCTTTTACCCTGCCACTTTGCTGTACTCATTTATTAGCTATAGTAGCTTTGCTGTAGATTTTTTGGGATTTTTGACATATAGTATAATATCATCTGCAAATAGTGAGAAGTTTACTCCTTCCTTTTGAATTCAGGTAGCTCTGGCTAGAACTTCCAGCACAATGTTGAATAGCAATGGTAATAGTGGGCATCCTTGTCTTGTTCCTGGTCTTGAAGGGAAAGCTGCCAGTCTTTCCCATTGAGCATGATGTTAGCTGTGGGATTTTCATGTATTCCCTTTATCATTTTGAGGAAGTTCCCTTCTATTCCTATCCTTTGAACTGCTTTCATCAAGAAAGGATGCTGACTTTTGTCAAATGCCTTTTCTGCTTCAATTGAGATGAGCATATAGATTTTCTGCTTGGATTTGTTGGTATGATGTATTACATTAATTGATTTTCTTATGTTGAGTCATCTTTGCAGATCTAGAATAAATCCCACTTGGTCATGGTGTGTAATTCTTTTAACATGCTGCTGGACTCAATTTGCAAGTAGTTTGATGAGGATTTTTGCATCTATATTCATTAGAGAGATTGCTCTGTAACTTTCTTTTCTTTCAGTATCTTTGTCTGGCTTTGATATTACGGTGATATTGGCTTCATAGAATAAGTTAGGTAGCTTTCCCTCCTGTTCAATTTTATCCTGGAAGATGATTGTATAAAGATAATGTTACAATGTGACTGTGTGACTGTGAAAACATTACGTCTGATGCTCCTTTTATGCAGGGTATAGACAGATGAGTAAAAAATATATAGATAAATAAATAATAGGGGTAAAAGTTAAAAATAAATAAATAAAAGTTAGAATGGGCATAGCTAATTACCCCTACAGAGTGTGAGAAAGATCAGAGGTGATGGTGGAGTTAAACAAGAAAGTTGGGTCTAACAAATGAGTGCTGAATCATTTTATTGATATTTCTTTTAGCCTCCAGTACCTTTGAGCAACTAGAAATAAAAATCTAATATTGAGGAATTGTAGCTCATACCAAACTGTGAAGTCTATTCTACAACTATTTGTTGTGATGTACTTTGAAATGTATTGCTTTTAGGTTTATGCATTATTTAAAGAGAAGGAGTATAACAGAAAAGATAGTATTTAACAAATGAGTATGACTGCTGAATCAATATATTGACATATCTGTCGGTTTCCAGTGCCTTGGAGGCTCTGGAAGGAAAAACCTGAAATTGTGGAACTATAACCCATACCAAACTGTGAAATCCATTCTATAACTACTTGTTAAAATGTGTATTGAAATATATTGCTTTTTTGTATATATTTCACAATAAAAACCGTTGAAAATAAATAATAGGGAGGACAAAAGGTAAAATAAATTGGGTATTTGGAAATACTAATGGTCATTGAGAGGGCGGAGTAGGGTATTGATATATATGAGTTTTTTCTTTTTTCTTGTTTTTGTTTCTTTTTCTGGAGTGATGCAAATGTCCTAAAAAATTATCATGGTGATGAATACACAACTGTGTGATAATATTGTGAGCCAGTGATTGTACACCATAAGTGGAATGTGTACATGTGAAGATTTGTCAATAAAAATTTTTCTTTAAGTTGATTCTATATGTATTGGATATTTTAAGGGGTATTTTCTATGGCGAGATAATGTGGGCCAATAAAAAACATTCATGTATTGAAGGTCTGCTAAAAGTGAGACAGAGATAGTTCCTTTAGAAGGCCTCCAGGTATCTCATAAATCAGGAAAATTTTACTGTAGATAACATGAGGATGATTATGTAAAAAAAAAATGCTAATTTTAGTTTAGTGAGGCTTGTGTCCTGTATTTAATAGCATGCTAATTTTTTGAGATCATAGCATCATTCCAAGGATAATACATTGACCTTCCCTATGGATACTCTCAAGGACAGATGGCCAGATACTTTTGCTTCATTGGACTGAAGTTTGGAATTTTATAGACTGAGTTACATGACTTCCATATCTTTTCCTGCTTAGACATGGTTTCAAACCTACAGAAGGAAACAGAGAAGCCTGGAGTTTGGAAGCTCTTTATGGAAAAGACATAGCGAGGAACAGAGCGGGCCTCAGCCTTGCACTCAAGGTAAGAACCCACCAGTGCAAATGCAGTTCATTATTGGATCCCATCGAGAGTGGAAATGACTCTATATGACGGCACAAATTTTCCACAAAGAATATGTAGCTTCAGAACCAATTACAGCTTTTTCTAGAAATCCTACTATCAGAAGTAACAACGCTCCCCTGTTTGGCTAGGGCGGGAAGCTTCCTAGAAAGGACAGCTCTGAGCTTTTCATGGTCCTGCTCCTGCTAAGCCTGTAGTTTCCTCTTCTGACACCTCTGGGGAATTGAGGAGTAAATGAAGTCAGCCTCACCTTCACAAATTTGTGTTTGGGGGTTGAATATGAAAATAGGCCTGTCATCTCCCCTTTGCTCCTGTATCTTCTTTAGAGTATCTACCAAAAGAAGCCGGAAGACTCCAGATACCCACCATGAGATCTCAAACAAGTATCCTAGGCCAAGCCTCTGAGAGGAACCAAATCCCTGATACTGCAGCCAGAGAAGAACCAGCTAAGCAAATAACAGGCACCCCAGAACCAGGAATTCAAGTAAGTTCTAAGTCTGTGGCACCAAGTGTGTGGATTGTCTCCCAAAGTGTCATTGGAACCTTGGGATACTTTGAGTTGTCACAGTGATCTAGGGTGAAGGTATTTGGTGGTTAAAGCCTGGCAGTGCAAGTCACAGTCCTGCAAAAGAAGACTTTCCAAACCAAACTGTCATCAGTTTTGAATCCCTAGAAGCAAAAAAGTGTAAAAACATTTCTGTTAATATCTCTCTTGAGAATATTTTCTTTCTGGTTTCTTATACCATGGCACTGTTGTGTGGGGCTATTCCATGTAAGGTAGGGTTATAGTCAGCATTCCTCCCCCTTTTGTAACAACCGAAAGAAATCCATGGACATTGATAAATGTTCTTGGGTTGAGGGACAAAGTCTCCGTCATGGAGTACCTTCTTATACCCAAGTTACGGGCATGGTTCTTAGTATATGTGAAATGCTCACAAATTATGATGCACATACACAGGATGATCAGCACAGAAACACTTGAAATCTCCTATTTGTGCAGATAAACCTATTTAGACAGTATATACTTATAGTATATAAGTATAAACTTATAGAAATATAGACAGTATTTCTATAAGTTTGTATAAGCCGTGTATTCTTATGAGCACATCAGTGAAGTGTAGAAATGTCATTCTGCTCAAGAGAGCTCCTTTGCTGACCATTGCTGAAAGTAGAAGCAGAGTCGAGGGCCCGTGCCTTTTCAGTCAGAGTTCTGTTCATCCACAATTGCCTGCTGGATGCAACATAAACTGATTTTGTGCATTTGCCTTTATTTAAACTGAACCCATGTGTAGAATTATTAAATGAATAATAAAATTAAACTCTAGATGAGGAAAGAACATGTGTGCCAGTGTAGGTAATTTTCGTATAGATCCCAGGAATTAACAACTTGGAAAACCCTGAAAGAAAGAATTCTTGTGGTGTATGTAGAAACATCTGAGGCAGATACAGTGAATTTCCAAATATACCCTACAAAATGAAATGAGACTAACAGAAAGGTATAGAATTCCAGAGAAATCGAGGGACAGAGACATGATGAGAAGAGTGTGGAAGCAACCCTGGAATTCTAGTAAACCAGTGTAGGATATATACCATGGCAGGAGTAAATAATTTCATTTACATGGATATATTTCAAAGATGAAATGTATATGTCTATACCTAACTGTAGGTATGCATATGCATAATAATATATAATCACCCTGAAATTAGGCCACATGTAAATAGCCCTTTGCTTTACAGATGACAAGAAACAGCTGAAATCTATTATGTCTTATGATGCCCATGTTTCCCTTTGTCTCACTTAGAAATGCTTTCTGAATGGAAGATATCAGCATGCAGAGCAGAGCAAAAGGGAATCCATAAATTCCTTGGGAGACAGCCCACGTGGGAGGCCAGATCTGACTCTTCATCAAGACCAAATGGACCTGTCCACTCTAACAAGCAGCTCTCAACGTTTTCTTCCCCAGAATTCCTACCTCAAGAAACATGCATTTCTCAGTGCTCTTCCTCCAACCTATGGGTCATTTATTCCCTGGCACCCAGGTGGGGACTGTGGGAGCCAGGAACCGGGTGTCATGATGGTTCAGTCCACCCAGACTGTGCAGGGAGGAGAGAACTCTGACACCCTCCTGACCCCTGGGGATCACTTGACAATTCCACCGGCTCTGGGCAGTGGCATCTCAGATACACACACTCCTTTCTGGCCCCAGTGCCAAGGGAAATGCCAGGATCACAGTAAGCACAGTGACAGGGAAGTGCTGCAGTTCAAGGACTCTTCTCAGCCTGAGCCTGACATACCTTACATCATGCGGTGGTGGAATGAGGGGCGCCTGGCTCTGATTGCAGAATGGGAACCTTCCCAAGGGACACTGGAGCAGGCTGGACACAGGGACACAGTCCTGTGGCCCAGCAGCTCAGAAGCCATGTCCCCTGCTTGACCCCCCGCACCAGCAGTGTGTAAACCCCTGAAGGCTTTGGAGTGAACTCTGTCATCTACACATCTTCAGTGAGAGGTACAATCTGTTCTGAATTCAGATGCTCAGGAAGAGGAGCCTCCAAATCTCACCCACCCCTCAGTTTGGAAGAATTTCGGTGCTGGTCCACCTGCTGCCAAGCTCACCAGGGCTCAATATTTCTTGATAATGTGAGGTTAAGAAAGTGAGTTTCTCCCATATCTCTGAGGGTTTGAATCGGGAACTAGAAACTACCTCAATATTCATCAATAAGGGATGATTAAACAGATTATGATGTATCAATAATACAGGGGACTCTTCTCAAATGAATGTATTTTTTTACTGATGCTTTAAAACATACAGAAAGTCACAAAGAAAATTTTAATAGCAACACAACACAATCACAAGTATAGTATACTGATATTAACATTTCCACATTTTAGGTTGTTCATATGTGTTTATCTACATGTGTATATATGTAAATTATTCCCTATTTTATTAAAAATAAAATATTAGTAAACTTAGAAGTTCTGGGACAATTATCTTTCTATGCAGTCTTCTATTTTTGAAAGTGTAATTTCTAAAACTATGTTATGGTGTTTGAGGATGTATTTGGGTTTGTCTTGGTACAATAAAAATATCTTTGAGAAATAAATATTACCTCTTTGCGGCATTTTGTCGGTTTGCATTCTGCTCCAGTGTGCAATTTTTCCAATAATTTATTTTGTTTTCCTTCCATGTCTTGGGTCAGTATACGTGCACCTAGTTCATGGCTTGTCCATAAAGATACCAGGCTTGCTGCACCACAAACATGTGTTCAGTGAACATCTTTTCAGTGTATGGGAGCATTATTTGCAAGTTTTTCTAGACTTTATACACTGAAGCACAAGTGTCACAATATTCAAATCTCATTATTTATTTTAAAATTGTGCTCAGCAGAAGTTACTGCCCCTAATGTGAGGTCAACATCCATTAATCACCAAGGGAATGAGAACACACACACGTGTACACACTACATACATTAGTGGCACAGATCTGACACTACTGTTTGACAGCATTGTTACAATGCCATCAGCTTTATTATTTTGTTCTTTTTTGGGGGGTGCATGGTGCGGGAATCAAAGCCGGGTCTCCTGCATGGAAGGCGAGCATTCAACCACTGAACCACATGCTCCCCATAAGCTTTATTTTTAAATTGCGTGTCCTGATAATTCCCAGAGATGACAGTTCCTAGTATTACTAGTCACTTCCCCATACTCCAGCACATATGTGGACAGATATTTGCCAAGGAAAAACATATATTTGAATATGCCATCTCCATCTTCATCTATAGACATATGTATGTGTTTATCTTTGCATATATTTATATGTATAGATTATGTAAATTTATATCTATAACTACATTTATATCTATAACTACATGCATTTTAGCTCTTAGAGGAAGGATTTGGGACTCAGTCTTGGGGGAAAAGAGATGAGATTACATTCTGGCAAGGGAAGCCGAGTCTACCACATGTCGAGAATGCCATGTGACTCAGAGGTCCCTTTAGCAATCTGGGTCAACCTAATGTCCTATTTCTAATCTGTGTTAAGGAAATGGACAAATATGTGGCTGGTGGTTATCACCAAGGTCTTAAGGGTTGTTGCCCGGCTCCCTGTCCTGAAAGTGGCCTAGACCCTGGATCCTGAGCATTTTGGTCAGGGCGGCGAGATTGGAGGAGGCTTGGTGCCTGGGCCTGAAACATCTGATCACTTCCCATCCCTGGATGGCCACTGCCTAAGGCATCTGGGCATTCCAGCTTTCTCTGGAAAAACACTTTTAGCATACCATTAACTTGGGGATCCCCTTAAATTTTGCAAATGAGGTTATTCAAAGTATTGGGATTTTCAGAGTTCCAGAGAGATGGTGGGATAGGAAAGGTTGAGTTCACCCCTGCTCCAAGGAACAGCTAGAGAAGGGACGGGAGGGTGACTGAGATGGCAATTCCAGGGTGTAAGTAACCTAGGAGGGTCTTCGGTACCATATAGGGAGCCCCTGGTTGCGAAAGCTGAGGAACTGAGACACAGAGAACCAGAGATTGTCCAACTGGTGCAAACAGCCTATTGCAAAAGCCTGGAGCCCTCAGGAGTGCACCGATGGGGAGACGGGGACTAGGAAGTAAGTCAAGCCACGTTCCTTGAACAAGCCACCTACTCTGTTCTGAATTGTCACTCTGCACCTACCTCCACTCAGATTGCCTAGTATTCAGAGCTGACAATAAAGCCAAAACTAAAACCTTCACTAAACCCCTCCTTTGTAAACTTGGAGACAATCTGATATCCCATCAGTTTCTCATTGTCCCTGAATGCCCCACCCCCTTCTAGAGAGGGATCTTCTTCACTCCCTGGAGGCCACTTTCAGACTAGTAAACCCAGATAATGCTTACCCTTTGCTTGCCCTGAGGCCCTACTAAATCAAAGCCTCTTGGCATCCCAAAGGAAATTCTTAAACAGTAAACCATCTGTATGGGATGAAGTCATCCTAGGGCTAGTTTACAAGTAATCCCTGACTGCATGCAAGTTTTCTGTCCTAAAACTTTTTTTTTAATTAATTAATTTTATTTCTTTATTAGAGAAGTTGTGGGTTTACAGAACAATCATGTATAAAATACAGGAGTTCCATATACCACCTCACAACCAAAACCTTGCATTTGTGTAAAACATTTGTTACCAATTGATGATAGCACATTTTTTATAATTGTACTACTAATCAAATCTCATGATTTAACTTAGACTTCATTGTTTGTGTAGTGCAGTGCAATGAATTTTTTATTTTTATTCTTTTTTATATATACAATCTAACATTTCCCCTTTTTAATCATATTCAGATATATATATATTTCAGTGCTGTAATTGTGTTCCAAATGTCATGCTACCAACACCACCATCCATTACCAAAACATTTCCATCATTCCAAATAGGAATCCTGTACATTTTAAGCCTTAACTTCCCATTCTCTATCCTCATCCTGTCACCTGGTAGGCTGTATTCTAAATTTTGACTCAGAGTTTCTTTATTATAATGTTTCATATTCAGTGAGATCATACAGTATTTGTCCTTTCATATCTGGCTTATTTCATTCAAAATGATGTCTTCAAGGTTCACCCATGTTGTCACATGTATCAGGACTTTATTTCTTTGCAGCATATTCCATTGTGTACATATATACCATATTTTATTTACCCATTCATGGGTTGATGGACACTTAGGTTGTTTCCATGTTTCGGCAATTATGAATGATGTCTTTATTAGCATCAGTGTGTAAATATCTGTTTGAGTTTCTGCTTTCAATCTTTTGGGTATACGTCTAGTGGTGAGATGACCAGGTGATATGGTAGTGCTATACTTAGCTTTCTAAAAGGAACTGCCAAACTGTTTTCCACAACGGTTCCACCATTTTAGGTTGCCACCAGCAATGAAAGAGTTCCTATTTCTCTGTATCCTCTCTAACACTTATTTTGTGAGTTATTTTTATTTTTTTTAGAGCAATTAGAGGTTCATAGAAAAATCAAGCAGAAAATACAGAGTTCTTTTTTTCACAATCACACAGTCACATTGAAAAACTATATCATTATACAATCATCTTCAAGAAACATGGCTACTGGAATACAGCTCTACAGCTTCAGTACTTCCCTCTAGCCACTCTAATACACCATACAGTAAAAAGGGGATATCTGTATAACGCATAAGAATAAATTCTCCACGTCCACTCATTAATGTCGGTTCATATCAGTGAGACCACACAATATTTGTCCTTTTGTTTCTGGCTAATCTCACTCAGCATAATGTTCTCAAAGTCCACCCACGTTGTCACATGCTTCATAACTTTACTCTGTCTTACAGCTGCCTAATATTCCATCGTATGTATATACCACAGCTTGTTTAGCCACTCAAATGTTGTGTCCTAAATCTTAAAAAGACAGTTGTTGTATCCCTCTTTACCCTAACTCTCAATACCTATTTACTGTTGAATGGCAAAGACTTAAAAATAAGATTCTCACCCTATTCACTTAGATAGTGCTACCCCAAGGGTTTCAAAATAATTCCCATAGCTCTAAAAATGCCTTAGCAGCAGACCTTATTGGCCTCCAACTGCTTCAAAGAACAGTTTTCTAATATGTTAACTTTGTGAATCAATATATTCCTAATATAAAGTGAATTTTCTTCACTATAGTCATTGCTAACTGAATGGATACAGAAAGTTGCAAAAGCTTAGGAAAGTGAATTTTGTAATCATTTCTGACTACAAGTGGATTTTATTTGTTGTAGTCATTGCTAACTGAATGGATATAGAAAGCTGTTGAAGGTTTTAAAAAGCGAATTTTTTAGTCCATTGCTAACTGCAAGCCCTAGATGGATGTGGAAAGTTGTGGAGAGTGTAAGAAAGTAACTTTTGTTTGTAGTCAAACAAAATTTCAGAAGCTACTACAAGAAATTATAGAAAGTTTATAAAACTTAATTCTGTCATAGTCAGTGCCACTGTTCGTTAAACTGCTCTTAATGAAAAGTTATTTTAAAAAGTTTTTCTTAACCATCTGAATATTCTGTCTAAAAGATAAATATTTTATATCACATCAGAACAATATCCTTGTTAATGTTTATGTTGACCTTATCTTTTATTTTGAAGACTAGTCTTAAAGGAAAACTATTACAAAAATATCATTCTCTCACCTTGTAAAAGTGAAATGCTAAAATAGTTTAACATATTACATTCAAAAGTGTTTAAAAGTTTACAATAATTAAAAAATATTTTCTATCCTTCTGTTAACTAAATTTGCATGGATAAAATGTTATTCATATATTTAAAAATTGTTTAAAATTCCAAAAATCTTAACAATATTCTCACTGTCTATGTTATATTCCTAATACTAATCTGTATAATAACCACATTTACTTGTCAGTTAGACTACTTTGCTCTAAAGCTTTTCTAAAAATAAACGTGGTCAACTATAAGTCAGAACTTCATCTTTAACAAAAAGAACTTTAAGAGCACAACAAAGCAAGTATATAAATTATATTCTACCTGCTGATTAATATAAGCTTAGTAAATGCATAAGATTAAAACAGAACAAAACTTCTGCTGAAATGTGTCAAATATTTTTATTTCTAAAAGTAGCTTCCTCAACCAAAATACAAAGAAAGGAAAGTATACAATAGACAGCCAAACTATAGTGATGTCAAAGCCCTGCCCTCAGGAACTTTGGCTCAGAAGGCAATATTAATTGCTCTCACCTGAGCTCTAGAACTAGAAAAAAGCAAAAAGCTATGCCTTATTCGTCCTACAGGCTCACACAGCAGTGTAAAAAGGGCAAGCCTTTCTCGCAATTAAATACCACAAGAAATAATCTCTTGAATGTCATGTTCTTACTGACAGAAATAGCTGTAATTCATTGCCCTGGCCATCAAAAAATAATACAAACATCTCTCAAGGAAATAACTGGGCTTACATGGCAGCCAAAGCCACAGCCCGATCAATCAAGCCCCTTCTCAGCTTCATTCCTGTACTCCTTAACTTGCCACATGCTCTCTCCTATTCCCCATTTACGCTGGAATGAACGGCCCAGCTAGAATTCATTCTCGGATCTGAAGGACAGTCATTTCCTTCCCTCTTCTCCAGTTTCAGCCAGTGCATCTCCTAGGCCCTCACTTCTACACTCCTCTTGCAATTGATCAGCCCTTGCATTTTTAAACTTCTCACCAAGTTGGTTTATTCCAAGTTAGAGACCTTTCACAACAAACTTCTCAGCAGAGGCTAAACTGCTGTTCCCCACACTCAACCAGCCGCCATCACGACCATAGCTAGAGACTTCTATACTCACACAGATAGGACCTGCAACCCACGGACAGCTTAAAGCAATTACAGAAAATGGGAGATTGGCCCAAAATTGCCTTAATATTAAGGGGTGTTAGAAGTCTCTGAGGGGAAATGATGCAGGGTTAGAATTAGGGAAGTGGCTGGCTAAGCAATTCGGCCTCAAGGAGAAAGATTTCTCTGAGAAAAAAACAGCCAAATGACCCCCACCCATCTATAGAGAAGGATGGAGTCAACCAATCCACCAAAACACATCATCTACCGTCAGGCACTGCCTTAGAAAGAAGGGATATGTTCTACTTTGCTAGCTGCTGGAATGCAATGTACCAGAAATGGAACAGGTTTTACAAAGGAGAATTAAATAAGTTGCCAGTTTATAGTTCTAAGGCCAAGAAAATGTCCCAATGAAAATATGTCTATAAAGATGTCCAATCAAAGGCATCCAGGAAAAGAAACCTTGGTTCAGGAAGGCCGATGAAGCTCAGGTTTTCTCTCTCAAGTGAAATGGCACATGGCAAACACGGTCAGGGTTTCTCTCTCATCTGGAAAGGTACATGGCGAACACAGCGTCATCTGCTAGCTTTCTCTCCTGGCTTCCTGTTTCATGAAGCTCCCCAGGAGGCATTTTCTTTCTTCATCTCCAAAGGTTGCTGGCTGATGTACTCTCTGCTTCGTGGTGCTATAGCATTCTCTGCTCTCTCTGAATCTCCCTCATTCTCCAAAATGTTTCCTCTTTTACAGGACTTCAGAAACTAATCAAGACTCACCTGAATGGGTGGAGACATGTCCTCAACTAATCCAGTTTAACAACCATTCTTGATTAAATCACATCTCCGGGGAGATGATCTAATTACTTCCAAACATACAGTATTGAATAGGGATTAGAAGAAACGGCTGCCTTTACAAAATGGGATTAGGATTAAAACATGGCTTTTCTAGGGTACATACATCATTTCAAACCAGCACAGGATGTTAGGAGGAAGAGCCCTGAACAAGAAAGGGGAGGGGGAGTAAATAAAGCTATTCTATAAAAGCAAACGGCCAGGCCAAGCCCTTGATCTCGAGGCTTGCTCTTGTGAAGTTATGTATGTAGTGGAGAAGTTTAGCCTACCTATAGGTATGCCTAAAAGTCACCTCCAGAGGACCTCTTTAGTTGCTCAGATGTGGCCTCTCTCTCTCTCTAAGCCAACTCTGCAAGTAAAACCATTGTCCTCCCCCCATGCATGGGACATGACATCCAGGGAGGAAAGTCTCCCTGATGGTGTGGGAGATGACTCCCAGGGATGAGTCTGGCCCTGGCACTATGGGATCAACAATGCCATCCTGACCAAAAGGGGGGAAAGAAGTGTAAGAAATAAGGCATCAGTGGCTGGGAGAGTACAAATAGTGTCAAGAAGCTACACTGGAAGTCACTCTTATGCATGCTTCAGTTAGATATTGCTACCTATCAAAACTTGTCAAACCCCAACCAAAACCATTCCTGCCAATCCTAAAGAATATCTGGGGCATTATATAAGATTCTACAAAGGCTCCATGCACCAGGGTAACTTTCCAAAACGTACAACTTCTAGATGAGGCACTGTACCAGATAATTCCTAAAATACAGAGGTGCCAGTATTTTCAGAACATCAGCTAGTTCCATCCCATATTATCAACAGCCTCTTCCAACATCAAAAAGTTAGAATGGGCATAACCCAAATACCCCTAAAGACTGGGGGAAAGATCAAAGGTGATGGTGGAGTCATACAGAGAAGATCAGGTTTAACAAATTAGTATGAATGCTGAATCAATATGCTGATATTTCTTTTAGCCTCCAGTACCTTGGAGCAGCTAGAAACACAAACCTAAAATTGTGGAATTGTAACCCATACCAAACTCTGAAATCTCTTTTACAATTCACTGTTGCTTTGTACTTTGAAATTTATTGCTTATATATATATGTGTGTGTGTTATTTAAAGAGAAGGAGGAGTATACAGAGAGGATAGGATTTAACAAATGAGTATGACTGCTGAATCATTATATTGACATTTCTGTTGGTCTCCAGTGTCTTGGAGCAAGTAGAAGAAAAAAGGAAAAATCGTGGAACTTTAACCCATATTAAACTTTAAAATCTATTCTGTAACTACTTATTAAAATGTACATGGAAAGTTATTGCTTTTTTTTGTATATATATTTCACAATTTTAAAAGACGTTAAAAATAAAATAAAAGCCAAAAAAAAAAGCAAACGCCCCACATCGCCTCTTGCCTCTCGCCTTTCTCAACTCTGTCTTTGCAGGAGTGCCTGCATGTCCTGTCAGATGTGTACCTAATACATTTTCTGCCTCCTTTACTTTGTGCTGTGCTGTACCCTTGAATTCTTTCTCAAAGCAACTTCAAGGACCTGGAAGCTGAAATTCAGCAACAGTAACACTAGGAATCTATTTCGTTAAGAGAAATTTCAAATGTTTCTTAACCATTTATTCTTGCATAGAAATCCCATGAAATGAAATCTCTCCAATAAATAAATTCAGACTTCCGGAGAAGATGGCGGCTTAGTAAGACGCGCGGGTCTTAGTTCCTCCTCCAGAAAAGCAACTAAAGAAACAGAAACAATACGAAACAGCTCCCGGAGTCACGACAGAGACCAAAGAGACAGCGTACCCCATTCTGGAACAGCTGAACAGGCAGGGAGAATCTGCTGCGGTGAGATACCCAAGGGGCGCGCGGTTTCCCGGCCGGGGCGGCTGGCGACTGGGGTCCCCTCCACGCACGTGGCTCCCCGGTCTGACTGGGAACATTGGATAGCGGGGCCCTCCCGTCACGCTTGGCGTTTCGGGCCAGCTGGGCAATTGGGACCGGCACTCTCCCAAGCCACGGCGGCCAGCGACCCCCACCTCCACGCGCGGTTTCCCGGGCCGACTGCCGTGCAGACAGACGAGCGCCACGAGCGCCACCTACTGGGCAGGAAAAGAAAAACAGAGCCCAGAGATTTCACAGAAAAAGCTTTCAACCAGCTGGGTCCCACACCCAGGGAAATCTGATCAAATGCCCAGACACCAGCAGAAAATAATGGATGACGCTCGGAAAATTGAAGATATGGCCCAGTCAAAGGAACAAACCAATAGTTCAAATGAGATACAGGAACTGAGACAACTAATGCTGAATATACGAACAGAAATGGAAAAATTCTTCAAAAACCAAATCAATAAATTGAGGGAGGACATGAAGAAGACATGGGCTGAACAAAAAGAAGAAATAGAAAATCTGAAAAAACAAATCACAGAACTTATGGGAGTGAAGGACAAAGAAGAAAAAATGGAAAAAACAATGGATACCTACAATGGTAGATCTAAAGAGACAGAAGCTACAATTAGTGAACTGGAGGATGGAACATCTGAATCCCAAAAAGAAACAGAAACTATAGGGAAAAGAATGGAAAAACTTGAGCAGGGGATCAGGGAACTGAATGACAATATGAAGCGCACAAATATACGTGTTGTGGGTGTCCCAGAAGGAGAAGAGAAGGGAAAAGGAGGAGAAAAACTAATGGAAGAAATTATCACTGAAAATTTCCCAACTCTTATGAAAGACCTAAATTTGCAGATCCAAGAAGTGCAGCGCACCCCAAAGAGAATAGACCCAAATAGGCGTTCTCCAAGACACTTACTAGTTAGAATGTCAGAGGTCAAAGAGAAAGAGAGGATCTTGAAAGCAGCAAGAGAAAAACAATCTGTCACATACAAGGGAAACCCAATAAGACTATGTGTAGATTTCTCAGCAGAAACCATGGAAGCTAGAAGACAGTGGGATGATATATTTAAATTACTAAAAGAGAAAAACTGCCAACCAAGACTCCTATATCCAGCAAAATTGTCCTTCAAAAATGAAGGAGAAATTAAAACATTTATAGACAAAAAGTCACTGAGAGAATTTGTGACCAAGAGACCAGCTCTGCAAGAAATACCAAAGGGAGCACTAGAGTCAGATACGAAAAGACAGAAGAGAGAGGTATGGAGTAAAGTGTAGAAAGAAGGAAAATCAGATATGATATATATAATACAAAAGCCAAAATGGTAGAGGAAAATATTATCCAAACAGTAATAATACTAAAAGTTAATGGACTGAATTTCCCAATCAAAAGACATAGAATGGCAGAATGGATTACGACCCAGCAATACCACTGCTAGGTATCTACTCAAGGGACTTAAGGGCAAAGACACAGACGGACATTTGCACACCAGTGTTTATAGCAGCATTATCTACAATTGCAAAGAGATGGAAACAGCCAAAATGTTCATCAACAGACGAGTGGCTAAACAAACTGTGGCGTATACCTACGATGGAATATTATGCAGCTTTAAGACAGACTAAACTTATGAAGCATGTAATAACATGGATGGACCTAGAGAACATTATGCTGAGTGAGTCTAGCCCAAAACTAAAGGACAATAAATAAATTCATTCTAAAAGACTAAACTTTGAGATGATTATAATCAATGGTAAATTAATATCTTAACCATATGAATTTAACTCATTAAAATATATTTCAAAAATACTTTAACTTATGGACGTTCATTGAAATTCTTTTAAATAAATCAGCTGGTCAAAAATAAGAAATTAACATAGTAAGCAGTTTTATCATTCTTTTATTATCTTGTTAATATGAAATTTTAAAAGAACCATGTTTCTTGCTTAGTTTGTTTTTTGTTGCTGTTGTTTATTGTTAAAAAAAAATTTTTTTAATACACTATTAAAAGCCTCTTACCAGATCGTCCTTCTGATAGAATTCCCTCTATATAAATCACCTCCTGAGAAATGAAAAAATCCGTATGTGTTATTGTTCTTGTTATCATTATAAATACAAGGGACTTTGTTTATTAAAATAAATCTCCAAACAGTTTAATTGTCCGTAAGGTCAGCAAAACCCACGTTGAGGGCAATGGCCCTTCCGGGACCCAAACTAATGAATGTTGAATTCTTTTTATCCAGTCAACCGAAGAGGAGGGTGGGAAAACAAGTCAAAAACAGCAGTCAGCATCCGGGAGGCGTGGTCAGGGCATCCTGGTCAAGAACTAACTATAGCTGCAAGGCTGGTGCAAACCAGACCTCTGAGCAAGCACAGAAAGGACTAACCGTGTCTTAAGATGCACTTTGGTTCATTATTATAGTAAATTTCCCACCTCTAGAAGGAGTTCAGATGCCATTTTTTAAAAACATGCTTATGCATGTGCATCAAAGATAGGGTGATGAGCACATGTGCCCTGAGCTGGGGAGAAGGGAAGGCAATGGGGTATAGGAGGGGAAGAAATTAGCTCGGGGAGTCAGTGGGTTGTAGCTTTAGGCTCAGCTCCTGGCCCCTTGACTCTGGACACGCTAATAATAAAGCCGCTCACTTACCTCACTTCGGTGCTTGACTCCTTTAGTCAAAAGGAGGGCCCCTGCTCAGGTCCGGGTTCCCCGGTAACATCTGCACCTTTCACAGAAAGGTAAATTCTCTAAATAAAATGCCTGCAAGGGATGGATGGGTATTAAACTACTACAGTTATGAGTAGTAATTCAGTTGGCTAAAAAGCGTCAAAACCAATTTAATTATTTGTGGATTTTACCTAAATATCTTGAAAAAATACACTTTGTGAAATAAGACTTTAAGATTGCTTTCTAACTACTAGAGCTAATAAATGAGTACAGCAAAGTAGCAGGTTATAAGATCAACATTCAAAAATCTGTAGCATTTCTATACACTAGTAATGAACAAGCTGAGGGGGAAATCAAGAAACGAATCCCATTTACAATTGCAACTAAAAGAATAAAATACCTAGGAATAAATTTAACTAAAGAGACAAAAAATCTATATAAAGAAAACTACAAAAAACTGTTAAAAGAAATCACAGAAGACCTAAATAGATGGAAGGGCATACCGTGTTCATGGATTGGAAGACTAAATATAGTTAAGATGTCAATCCTACCTAAATTGATTTACAGATTCAATGCAATACCAATCAAAATCCCAACAACTTATTTTTTGGAAATAGAAAAACCAATAAGCAAATTTATCTGGAAGGGCAGGGTGCCCCGAATTGCTAAAAACATCTTGAGGAAAAAAAACGAAGCTGGAGGTCTCAAGCTGCCTGACTTTAAGGCATATTATGAAGCCACAGTGGTCAAAACAGCATGGTATTGGCATAAAGATAGATATATCGACCAATGGAATCGAACAGAGTGCTCAGATATAGACCCTCTCATCTATGGACATTTGATCTTTGATAAGGCAGTCAAGCCAACTCACCTGGGACAGAACAGTCTCTTCAATAAATGGTGCCTAGAGAACTGGATATCCATATGCAAAAGAATGAAAGAGGACCCGTATCTCACACCCTATACAAAAGTTAACTCAAAATGGATCAAAGATCTAAACATTAGGTCTAAGACCATAAAACAGTTAGAGGAAAATGTAGGTAGATATCTTATGAATCTTACAATTGGAGGCGGTTTTATGGACCTTAAACCTAAAGCAAGAGCACTGAAGAAAGAAAGAAAGAAATGGGAGCTCCTGAAAATTAAACACTTTTGTGCATCAAAGAACTTCATCAAGAAAGTAGAAAGACAGCCTACACAATGGGAGACAATATTTGGAAATGACATATCAGATAAAGGTCTAGTATCCAGAATTTATAAAGAGATTGTTCAACTCAACAACAAAAAGACAGCCAACCCAATTACAAAATGGGAAAAAGACTTGAACAGACACCTACCAGAAGAGGAAATGCAAATGGCCAAAACGCACATGAAGAGATGCTCAATGTCCCTGGCCATTAGAGAAATGCAAATCAAAACCACAATGAGATATCATCTCACACCCACCAGAATGGCCATTATCAACAAAACAGAAAATGACAAGTGCTGGAGAGGATGCGGAGAAAGAGGCACACTTATCCACTGTTGGTGGGAATGTCAAATGGTGCAACCACTGTGGAAGGCAGTTTGGCGGTTCCTCAAAAAGCTGAATATAGAATTGCCATACGACCCAGCAATACCATTGCTGGGTATCTACTCAAAGGACTTAAGGGCAAAGACACAAACGGACATTTCCACACCAATGTTTATAGCAGCGTTATTTACTATTGCAAAGAGATGGAAACAGCCAAAATGTCCATCAACAGAAGAGTGGCTAAACAAACTGTGGTATATACATACGATGGAATATTATGCAGCTTTAAGACAGGATAAACTTATGAAGCATGTAATAACATGGATGGACCTAGAGAACATTATGCTGAGTGAGTCTAGCCAAAAACTAAAGGACAAATACTGTATGGTCCCACTGATGTGAACCGACATTCGAGAATAAACTTGGAATATGTCATTGGTGGCAGAGTCCAGCAGGAGTTAGAAACAGGGTAGAATGATGGGTGGTTGGAGCTGGAGGGATGCAGACTGTGCAGCGGAACTGGATGCAGAGACTCAAGAATGGACAGCACAATAATACCTAATTGTAAAGTGATCATGTTGAAACACTGAATGAAGCTGCATCTGAGCTATAGGTTTTTGTTTTTTTTTTTTTACTATTATTATTACTTTTATTTCTTTTCTCTATATTGGCATTCTATATCTTTTTCTGTTGTGTTGCTAGTTCTTTAAACCGATGCAGATGTACTAAGAGGTGATGATCATGCATCTATGTGATGATGTTGAGAATTGCTGATTGCATATGTAGAAGGGTATGATTTCTAAATGTTGGGTTAATTTCTTTTTTTCCGTTAATTAATAAATAATAATAATAATAATAATAATAATAATAATAATAAAGGGGTCATTTGCTAAAAAAAAAAAAAAGATTGTTTTCTTTGCTATTTCCATTAATGAAATACTACCAAGTATTTCATCGCGTGAGGACGTGCGCGGGCGCACGCACACACACACACACACACACACACACACACACATACACAAAACCTCTACAACTGGCATTCCCAGGTAAATAATGCTGCAAATGCCACCCTATAGGCGTGAATCCGAAGCCACTGCAGCTTTACTAGGCTGCGGCAGCCCCTGTGGCCCACGCTAGCGCGTTTCCAAGGCCCCCACTCCCGCGTGGTCCGTAGCCCACCGCCTCCCGCCGAAGGCGCCCTCCCCACCCACTTCACAGAATGGGGAGGCTGTGGGCGCCCACGCGGGCAGCGCCACCTTGAACGAGAGTCTCTGGAGACCCTCTGAGGAAAAAATTTAGAAGACCATGGATTTGTCTGTAAACCTAAAACTTCTCTAATAAAAAATAAGTAACAAAAATTAAAAAAAGAAGAAGAAGACCACCGTGGAGACCCCCAGCTGCCCAGCACCACACACCTGGGCTTCCTCCACCCACACTACCCTGAGGTTTAAACTGCCGACGCGGCCCGCGGGCACCCATTTCACCCACACCTCCGGCCTCGCCACCTCCCACCTCCCGTGCGAGCGTCCCCGAGTGGACCAAGCCCCTGTCCGAGCACCCGTTTTCCAAAGGTCACTCTGAGGACGGGGTGGGGTGTTCCGGCCACTCTGCAGGGCCAGCAGGCACTGAGGCGCCCAGCCACTTCCCCCCGACCTCCTTCCTCTGCGCTAGCCCCGGTCCCCACATCCTGCAGACCTCTGACCTGGACTGAGCCAAGTCAGAGGCGGAGCACCCCGCGAAGACCGCCCCGGAGTTGGGAGGTGAGCTTCAATGACTCGCAAGGTTCCACAGCCAATAACAAGAGTAAGCCGCCTGTTGCTAGGCAAGATCCTGTCTCCCGGCAACGAAGAGGCGGGGAAATACCAAGTGTGGCAATCAGAGACAGACAGCAAGCATATCCAATGGCTACTTGCACCAGTCGGCACCTTGGCCAACGGGAAACGTGAGCAGTCGCTAACCAAAGCCTAAAACGGTTTCTAACGCTTAGATATGCGAACCAAGAAGCCAGCTGAGTCGTTATGAAGGGTAACAAAATATTTTCTGCCAGCCAAATTTAATTTTATTTGCCTTCTGAAGCCAACCAGGCTTTCACTATACTGCAGCCTCACCCACTCACTGTGGTGGATTTTGGCTGTACCTTTGCCTCAGCTACTACCTTTCGGCCATTTATTCATCCTTTCAGGACCCGACCGCGGACTGGTCATGCCCAGGCTTTTGTCACTGCAGAGGAGGATGGCAAGCAGTATTTAACTTGGAAGCTCTCTAGGAAACGCATAGAAACACTGTCGTTAATCTATTACTTGGGTTTCTTTTTTTCTTGTGATTTTATTTTTAATATATTCTTGGGAAAGAAGTATTGGATCCCCATAAATTAGAATTTAAATAACGAATCTATGGGGTCGGAGATTAGCCTGCCTGATTTCCGATTCAAATAGGGCACAGGGCAGGGGAGTAAAGGGTTTGTGGAGAGCTGAGCTGGGCAAGATTGGGTGGAGAAGGAAGGGGCCTGGGGCCAACCCATCCCATGCCACCCCCTGCACTTGGGAAGGACCAGATCAGTACTGTGTAGCTGGATGCCAGGGTGGCCAAAGGCACTCAGAGATGCCCTCAAGAAGTTTGTGTTTGGACATGTTACTGTACTTTCTGTGCCTTGGGTCCTGCCTGACAGAGAAGAGTGAATCCTTGCAAGCTGGATTATGCTGGATTCTCCTTTGCCCCTTTCCCTCCTCCTCAGCCCTAATCTCTCTTGGCTCCTTTTTCCCATGGACCAGCACCTGCCAGAATATTGGAAAAGGGGGTAAGGGCACGTAAATAGAATCTAAGGCAACAAAGCCAGGTCGCCCATCTGTAATAAGGCCAAAAGGGGGTTAAATGGCCCATCCGTTCTCTTGTTTCAAAGAAGCTGCAACCTGGAGGGTCTCAACAATAAGCTGGAGCCAGGCGAGAATGAAGATTGCAGCTTTCCTTAGTGCCATTCAGATGGGAGAGGTGGCATTGTGGGGTGTGTCCATGGTGTGCACGTCATGGATAGCTGGGAAAGTCCACGCTAGGCAGAGATCTGCCAAGTGCTGCTCAAGAATCTCAGCACCAGCAAGGTTCATGCAAGTATCCCATGTGTGCAGGATACAATGGGACAGCTCCAAGATCTCGCAGCATCGTGGATCAATTCAAGAAGGTCTTTCAGAAGGAGCTTCATAACCATTAAGTTGGCACAAATGCATTTACCACAGTGTATAGTACTTCTTGAACAAGTTCATCTTCAAATTCCAAATTCACAGCAAGTTGGATGCTAATGCCACCTCAAGTCAGATTTAAGTCACTTTGAGTGATCAGAGGCATAAATGGAAGGGCATCAGGGCCATATTCAATGGCAGCAGATGCAAATGGACTTACTTACTGGAGGGAGGCCTCAGCAGCAGTCATGCATGTGGACAGAGGCACAAGTGACCCAGTCTGCATCTGAGACCTGGCCCCCAGCCCATCATCCCACCACTCATTACCTCATAAGAGCCTACGAAGATGGTAAGGCCTCCTGGTACACCTCCTCATCCCCAGTAGTGCAGCTTGGCAGCAGTTCAGAGACCCCTATGCTGAACTACTACTGGGAGGAGCTACTACTCCATAATCCCTGAATCTCTAAGGTTTCTTGATTATCTTCAACTTCTGCCCCAGAAGGACGACTGGACCCTGGAGGGCAACCCAAGAATACCTGAAGCAGGTGGGAACTTAGGAAATGGACACTTTCCCTAGCAGCCAAGGAGGCCTCAGCAGTGGCACCATGTTCTAGGTCCCTAAGCCAGAAGGAGTAACCAAGGATACAGACCATGTGGCTGACCCAGTCACCAGCCTCTTCCTTGCATTGCTCATGTTCTCATGGTGCCATCCTTTACCACTCAGAGTCAAGCCAACACTTGATAGCCAAGGTAGCAGCAGCCCTGAGTTCTTGGACAGAACTGAGCAGGCCAGGAAGGGGTACCAGGACCCAACTGCTCTGCAGGTCACTGGAAGTGACAGCATGGACTAAGTCCTGGAGCTGATTCCTTGATAGGTACATTTTCTATCCCCCACACCTGTCTGCAGCTCCTTTATGCCCTTGATACAGGCAAGATAGGGAAGCATCACCAAGCTGAAAAATGCCTCTCTCAGTTCTATAGGGTAGGGCTAGTTCCGCAATGACAAGGTTCAGGTGGAGGCAGGACAGTTCCACCTACCAGTTCAGCTCACCTATGTGGATACTGGCAACTGGGAAACCTTAGGTGGACAAGGTATTGGAGTGGCCCCAACCACTGCCCCTCTCATTAGAGTGACAAGTAGCCTCCATCCCCCAGTGCCTATACGAAGACGTTTAGAAGGGGAAAATACCTTCCCAACCAAAGATCCCCTGATACCCTCACTCCAGTCTGCGATGACTGAGGCAGGTGGTTCTGACCCTTTCAAGGGTCCACCATCCCATCCTGTCTCCTGCCCTGGTGCTAGATTTCCTCCAATTCCCCAAAATCCTCCTGGGTTTTGCAGTTGTTGCTTCTGCAACCAGGAGCCCTTTTTATGCCTTTTAGCCATATAACCACCAGTGTAACCTGGCTCCAGAAAAACCAGTTCCCACCATCCTAGCACTTCCTACATAAGTGTTGGTCCTTACTGGGCATCTCAACACAAGCTAATTGAGCTCTTTTTTTAAAAAAGGGCTAAAATTTTTTCAGAACACTGAATATGATTTGTAGAGTAAAATGTTATAAATAAGTGTGTGTGTCAATGACCTCAAGCCAAGACAACCAGGAACACACCTGTATTTAACAAAATTGTATTGCTCACTGCAGTGAGGGAGAATGCACGGCATGGAATCCCAGGACATCTCAGTAAGAGGGTACTATAAGGCCCTTATTATAGGATTTAAACTTGAGTTCAGTGGTTTTGTGGGGCGGGGGTGGGGGGTGCTCATGGAAGGGGTCATTGCTCTGGATTTTGTGCTGTCTGGAAGGAGGGGATTATTCTGTGATTAGTTATCTTAATAAACCTTAAATATAGGGAGGGAAAAATAAAGTTAGGCTACAGCTATACTTGGTAATGGTTAGGGAAAAGGGATAGTTGGTATTTTGTGCTTTAATCAGTTTTCATGATTGTCTTTATTCAGACATGATTACAAGGTGGACTTTATTCTGTCTTTTTCCATCACCATCACAGAGGGGCCTTTTCTGAGGTTTATGTTCACCGTGAGAATATAAGACCTGGCTGAGGGTGCCAGGCCAACTCTTGTACATCAGGGCTTACTTTACTCTTTCTTGTACATTTCAAAGAAGAGGGAAGGCAGGAGATGAGCTGGAGAATTGCAGCCTATCTGCTTGGGCCATGGTGGTATCTGCTCTGGAATCTGGGTCCAGAGTAGAAACAACAGGGGAAGAAATCCCATCAGAAAATAATGGAGCCACAGTGAGCCTGACTAAGGAAGTAGGAGCACCTGGGCTGGTGGCACCCAGGATTCAGCAAAGGGAAGACCCACTGTCCAGGCAGACAGGGAGCCTAGGGCTGCTCCACTTAGGGCCTTCCCTGTCCGGAATCTCCCAGTGTCTGACCATGAGCCTCCCCTCCATGTGGAGCATGACCTCTTCCCCACTCTCATCTGCCCTCTGCCATTGTCGCCCCATTCCACATCAACCAACTCAGTCTCAAAATTGCTTAAATGTCAGTAAGGAGATGCTGGGAAGGGCTTGGGGCTGGGACATGCTGAGCTTCCCTCCCTACCAGATGCCCACTTGGAGAGTGTCAGTTAGTAGGAAAGGCTGACAGACACTGCGTTCATGTGCCACAGCAGTTACCTGTGTCACACTGGGAACATTCTAGAGAGAAAACAATCTGAAATAGAAATGTCTACCAGGAAAAGCATTTTGCATTAAAAAAAAAATCACAGCATTGAAAAGTGGTTTAATTGAGGAAAAAAAAAAAACTTTGGTCCTGATTCTGCAAATAAGTTTTAAACTATGTACAATGGAGCAATAAATGGCACTGTGCACACTGGGATCCACCAGAAGAGTCTGCATGTGAGACTGCATTTGCCAGCACACTCATTCAATACATTTTGAATCCCTGGGCATCATTCTCACCTGGGCACAGGGGGGCTGATGCTTCTTGAGAAAAATTTCCATACAAATGTACAGCATTTCTTCATGAAACTAAATTGCCTATACATTTGGGGGGATCTGAGGGAATTTTTTTTCTCCAGGAGGGCACATCTTCTTTCCAATGCCCAGGTTTTCTTCTCTGAATCTTTAATTTTTTTAAGGCAAAGAATAAGAAGTAGAGATCTTAGTAATTACTAAATGCTAGTGGGTTCTCCCTCTAGCATATAAGGAAACAAAAGTCTGTTTTATAACTGCTTTTAAATTTTGAATTATCAAATCTTAATATATTAAAACGGATTACAGAACTTCATTATAGCCCTTTTTTTGTTAAACTAAGATAGTGGAACAAAAATGTAAATATGCTTTTGATTTTTCTGTGACATACATGGCTGCTTCATTTGTATGGTATAGTATGACTCTTCTTTGGCAGATCCAAAAGTATATATGAATTAAAAGGACTAATTATATGGTTAGATTATTTACAGTGAATACAGTTAGGTGATAAGCAAAATGTGGTCTATCCAGTGAATAAAAAAGTTTTTGCAAAGTCCCCTTGGGGGAATGGGGAGAAAGGGGAAAATATTCAACTTCCCCATTTGAAGAATTTCTGATATTCTCGCATGCAATGGGGACAACCAAATCAATAGGCCAAGCCCTTGATCTTGGGGTTCCCCTCTATGAAATTTATCCCTGCAAAGAATAGGCTAAGCCTACTTAAAATTAGGCCTAAGGGTCACCCCCAGAGAACTTCTTTTGTTGCTCAGATGTGGCTTCTCTCCCTTTAAGCCAACACAAGTGAACTCACTGCCCTACCCCCCAACATGGGACATGACTCAGGGGTATAAACTTCCCTGGCAATGTGGGACAGAAATCCCAGGATGAGCCGGAATCTGGCATCAAGGGATTGAGAAAATTTCTCGACCAAAAGGGAGAAGAGAGAAATGAGACAAAGTGTCAGTGGCTGAGAGATTTCAAACAGAGTCAAGAGATTATCCAGGAGGTTATTCTTACACATTATATAGATATATCCCCTTTTTAGTTTGTGGTGTGTGGGAGTGGCTAGAGGGAAGTACCTGAAACTGTAGAGCTGTGTTCCAGTAACCATGTTTCTTGAAGGTGATTGTATAATGATACAGCTTTTACAATGTGACTATGTGAGTATGAAACCTTGTGTCTGGTGTTCCTTTTATCTAGGGTATGGACAGATGAATTAAAAATATGGATAAAAAATAAGGGGAACGAAGGTTAAAATAAATTGAGTAGGATGGGCAACGGCGGCAGAACTCAGTGGTAGAGTTCTCGCCTGCCATGCTGGAGACCTGTGTTCATTTCCCAGGCCTGCCCATGTGAAAAAAATAAATAAATAAATAAAGTAGATTGAAATTCTAGTGGTCAATGAGAGGGAGGGGGTAGGGATATGGTGTGTATGAGTTTTTTATTTCTTTTGCTGGAGTGATACAAATGTTCAAAAATGATCATGTATGAATATACAATTATGTGATGATATTGTAGCCATTGATTGTACAACAAGTATGGAATGTTTTTATGTCAAGAATGCTAAATTTTTACAATAAACATATTAAAATGTTTAAAATGTGGTCTATCTATAAAACGGAATATTTTTTGGCCATAAAAATAATGAAGCACCAATACAGGTTACAACATAGATGAACTTTGAAAACATTATGCTAAATAAAAGAAGCCAAACAAAAAGGGTCACAAATTGTGATTACCTTAATTTAAAATGCCCAGAATACTCAAATCCATGAAGAAAGATTAGTGGTTGCCAGTGACTGGGTGTAGGGAAATTTGGAGAATGACTGTTAATGGGTACGGGATTTCTTTTGGGGTTGATAAAAATAATCTGAAATTAGGGTAGCCTACAGTGGCTCAGCAGGCAGAGTTCTCACCTGCCATGCCAGAGACCTGGGTTCGATTCCTGGTGCCTGCCCATGCAAAAAAAAAAAATCTGGAATTAGACAGTGGTGATGATTGCACAAGTTATTCAACACTTAAAAATGGTAAATTTTGTGATATATGAATTATATCTCAATGAAGCTGTTATTTAGAAAAGAATAAATTTTAACAAGACGTAGGAATGGTTGTAAAATGCACTACTCCCTGGATAAAGGGAGTGTGCAGAGGAAACTTTTCATAAAACAACATTCCAAAATTATGTAAAATGAAAGAGCAAAGTGAAATGTTATATACTCCTGTGAAATTTTAAATCATTAGTATATCACTCATCACCATTTTCTAGGACACAGGCCACAAGTTTTAGATTAAAAGACTCTCACTGACTCTAAATTGGATATACAATAAAGTAGTATCCTTCACCAGCAAAGAATATATTTATAGTGTGCATTTAATTTTGTGAACCACATTAACTTTGCAAATGCAAATTTTAACATCTATTAGAAATTTCCTCAAAACTATAGAACAAATTATATGATTTGATAATGTGGATAATGAAAGAATGGTAAAACATAACTTGAAAACATCCATTCATTTACAAGAGTTTATTTTTCAGCCAATCAGAAAATTACACCACTTTCAAGAATATCACTTAACTTGGCCAAAAGACATTATACATGACTTCTATATAAATATTACTGATAAGTTTGGAAAGCATTCACCTAAAAAGAATATTAAAATATAATATTTTGCCTATCATATAATATTGGTGTCCTATTCATCAACATATTGAAAGTACTACAAAATTACTGGTGAAATATATAATACAAGTCTATATAACAAATGTTAGTGAAATTGGAATTTACAATATGCCTATCATTTAAAATATTCTAATTCAAAAAATATTTTTATTATTCTATCATTAAAATTGTAATTATTGTGTTACTTAAAGTTACTCTTCTTTAAAATTAGATGTTAACAGTGTTCAGATTCTCCAGATCTACACATTGGTTTTTCTCTTAAATTTGATAGTAATTGACCTATCACTGAATCCCATTATTCAAAAATGTGAGGGATCAAACCATTCCTGCCAATCCTAAAGTACACCTAAGGCATTATATAAGATTCTGCAAAGGTTCCATGCACTAGGGTAACATTCTACAACCTCCAGATGGGTCCCTGGACCAGATAAGACCTGAAACCCAAAGGGCCCAGCCTCTCCAGAACATCAACTACTTCCATCTTCCTACCCCATATTATCGACAGTCCCTCCCAACATGAAAATGTTAGAATGGTCATAGCCTAAATACCCCTAAAGAGTGGGAGAAAGATCAAAGGTGATGGAGAAGATAGGTTTTAACAAAAGAGGATGATTGCTGAATCATTATATTGCTATTTCTTTTAGTCACCAGTATCTTAGAGCAGCTAGTAGTAAAAACCAAAATTGTGGAATTGTAACCCATACCAAAGTCTGAAATTGTTCTACAACTCATTGTTGCAATGTACTTTGGAATTTATTGCTTTTATGTATATATGTTTTTTCACACACAAAAAAAAGTCGATTGCGATGATAAATGTACAGCTATATGATGATATTGTGAACCATTGATGGTACACTCAGGACGATTACATGGTATGTGAATATATGATTTATATCAATTAAAAATAATTTTTTTTTAATCTGAGGGTTCTCACTGCATGGACGCTGATGGTAGAAATATAATTAAGTTTTTATCTCAATCATATTCTTAATATTTAAATGACGTTCCAAAAAAATGTGAAAAGTCTCAAGAATAATAACTTTACTAAATACCGGGGAAATAATTACATATGATTCTCATTCAATTCAGGGATTCTTCCACAACTGTATCATCTGTCATGTGACCATGAAGTAGACCATGAAGTATCAGAAGCATTTCCCTATCAATAGATTAGTTAAGCTCTCATGGCTGAAATGTTAATACATTTGGAAACTACATGAAACCTCAGGTAAATATAATTTAGGCTGACACCTTGAAATTTTCACTTAAATAGCTAAACCAATATCAGAGTAATCAGACTTTCAATTTCCTTTATTACCAACTTTTATGTCATATCACATCTTCATCATTCATCCTAACACACATTTCATCATTAATCACTGAGTAATAATTTCACATAGTCCTTTCTTCATATACCCTAGCATATAACACACAAGAATTAAATGTATATATCTTGATCATATTTCGCCTAAGAAAACCATAGCCTGCCATTATGCATTCTAAAGTGTTCTAAATATTCTACCAATAGTAAGAAATAAAAATGAATAGTCTAGGACCCCATAAAACCTATCTTTGCATCAAGATAGTGAGGTAAGATGCTCTAGGGCTCCACCCCCCACCCCCACCCCCTTCAATAGAAGTTTTAAACATCAAACAAGATCTGGCAGAACCATCTCTCAAAGCTCTGGAGACTGTTAAAGATTTGGCACTCAAAAGGAAACTTAAAAATGATAGGATCTCATAGCTCCCTTTCTGGCCCTTCCCCCATCACCACAGTGGGTTGGCACAAAACCAACTTTGCTTCCAGTGTAGGTTCCTGGTCCGAGATCCAGAAGGAGCAGAATAACATTCTGGGTGCATATTTGTATGCACCAATCATCTGGTAGCAGACTGAGGGACTGAGGCAAGACCTTCATCATGGGCTAGGCATTCTGGAACTTGCCCTGCACCAGAGGTGGCTCACACAGCTTTCCTAAGGAGCGCTGTAACAGAACAAATGGTGATACCCTAGAACAGGAGATCGCTGACTGGGTAACATACATGGGGTGCATGGGACCATAAGGCAGCAAGGTTTCCTGGAAAAAGGGGACATTCAGATATATGTAAATGGGAATTCCTAGGGCCATGTGTGCATGTCCAGGACAAGATACATATACAGAAAAGATGGAGAAGATCCTATGCTCTTGCTCAGACTATTCTTTTTTTTTTTAACTTTATTAATTTAAAAAAATTAACAAACAAAACATTAAGATATCATTCCATTCTACATATACAATCAGTAATCCTGGATATATTCACATAGTTGCATATTCATCATTTCTTAGAACATTTGCATCGATTTAGAAAAAGAAATAAAAAGACAACAGAAAAAGAAATAAAACGATAAGAGAAAAAAAAGATTATACATACCATACCCCTTACCCCTCGCTTTCATTTACCACTAGCATTTCAAACTAAATTTATTTTAACATTTGTTCCCCCTATTATTTATTTTTATTCCATATGTTCTACTCTTCTGTTGATATAGTAGCTAAAAAGAGCATCAGACACAAGGTTTTCACATTCACAGAGTCTCATTGTGAAAGTTATATCATTGTTCAATCATCATCAAGAAACATGGCTACTGGAACACAGCTCCACATTTTCAGGCAGTTCCCTCCAGCCTCTCCACTACATCTTGAACAACAAGGTGATATCTACTTAATGTGTAAGAATAACCTCCAGGATAACCTCTCGTCTCTGTGTTTGGAATCTCTCAGCCATTGACATTTAGTCTCATTTCACTCTTCCCCCTTTGGTCGAGAAGTTTCTCTCAATCCCTTGATGTTAATTCTCAGCTCATTCTAGGGTTTTTCTCAGTCCCTTGATGCTGAGTCTCAGCTCATTCCAGGATCTCTGTCCCACCTTGCCAGGAAGGTACACACCCCTGGGAGTCATGTCCCACGCAGAGAGGGGGAGGGTGGTGAGACTGTTCATTGTGTTGGCTGGAGAGAGGGGCCACATCTGAGCAACAAAAGAGGCTCTCTTGGGGGTGACTCTTAGGCCTAAATTTTAAGTAGACTTGACCTATCCTTTGTGAGGTTAAGTTTCATGTGGACAAACCCCAAGACTGGGGGCTCAGCCTATAGCTTTGGTTGTCCACACTGCTTGTGAGAATATCAAGAATTCAACTTAGGAAAGTTGAATTTCTCCCCACTCTCACCATTCCCCGAAGGGGGCTTGCAAATACTTTTCCAGTCACTGATCAAATCACTCTGGGATTCATCGGGACATCACTCTGGAAAAACCAACAAAATCTCATGTCCTACCTGAGATTTCAAGTACTTATGACATTCAATCAAACTATCTACATGAGTTATATTAGGAAATGCTCTAGTCAAAATATAAATTTTGTAACAAATAAACATTTTTTGCTTTAGTCTCACACATAAGGTGACATTTTAAAGTATTAATTATCATCTATTTTCAGCACCATGCAATAATGACATTCCTTTGTTCTTCCTCATGCAAAAACATTTTTAAAATTTGTACATTTAGTCACCATTATTATACACTCTAGGCATTCCTAGATTATACCATCTCAATCTTTACCATCTATCTTTCTTTCTGATTTCATTTATGTCCCCAGCCCTCCGCCCTCTATCATTCTCACACGCAGCTTCATTCAGTGTTTTAACATAATTATATTACAGTTAGGTAGTATTGTGCTGTCTATTTCTGAGTTTTTATATTCAGTCCTGTTGCACAATCTGTATCCCTTCAGCTCCAATTACCCAATATCTCACCCTATTTCTATCTCCTGATGGTCTCCGTTACCAAGGAAATATTCCAAGTTTATTCACTAATGTCAGTTCATATCAGTGAGACCATACAGTATTTGTCCTTTTGTTTCTGGCTAATCACACTCAGCATAATATCCTTAAGGTCCATTCATGTTGTTACATACTTCATAACTTTATTCTGTCTTACAGCTGCATAATATTCCATCTTATGTAAATGTCACAGTTTGTTTAATCAACTGTCTGTTGATGGACATTTTGGCTGTTTCCATCTCTTGGTAATTGTTAATAATGCTGCTATAAACATTGGTGTGTAAATGTCCATTTATGTCCTTGGCCTCATGTCCTTTGAGTAGAGACAGCATATAGATGGGTCCTGTTTTTTAATCCATTCTGCCAGACTACGTCTTTTGATTGGAGAGTTTAATCCATTAACCTTCAGTGTTATTACTGCATGGGTAGTACTTTCTTCTACTATTTTGCCTTCTGGATTTTATATATCATATCTAGTTTTCCTTCTTTTTACCTTTACTCATAGTCTTCCTTTCTACACTCTTCTTCACACCTCTCTCTTCTGTCTTCGTATCTGTCTCTAGTATTCCCTTTAGTATTTCTTGCAGAGCTGATCTCTTGGTCACAAATTCTCTCAGTGATTTTTTTGTCTGAAAATGTTTTAATTTCTCCCTCATTTTTGAAGGACAGTTTTGCTGGATATAGAATTCTTGGTTGGCAGTTTTCTTTTTTAATAATTTAAATATATTATCCCACTGTCTTCTCGCCTCCATGGTTTCTGCTGAGAGATCTGCGCATAGTCTTATTGGGCTTCCCTTGTATGTTATGATTGCTTTTCTCTTGCTGCTTTCAAGATCCTCTCTTTCTCTTTGACCTCTGACATTCTGATTATTAAATGTCTTAGAGTATGTCTATTTGGATCTATTCTCTTTGGGGTATGTTGCACTTCTTGGATCTGTAATTTTAAGCCTTTCATAAGAGCTGGGAAATTTTCAGTGATAATTTCCTTCATTAGTTTTTCTCCTTCTTTTCCCTTCTCTTCTCCTTCTGGGACACCCACAACATGTATATTCGTGTGCTTCATATTGTCTTTCAATTCCCTGAGTCCCTGCTCATATTTTTCCTTTTTTTCCCTATAGTTTCTGTTTCTTGTCGGATTTCAGATGTTCCGTCCTCCAGTTTTGAAATCCTATGTTCTGTCTCTTGAAATCTACCATTGTAGGTTTCCGTTGTTTTTTCATCTCTTCTACTGTGTCTTTCATTCCCATAAGCTCTGTGATTTGTTTTTTCAGACTTTCAGTTTCTTCTTTTTGTTCTTTCCTTGCCTTCTTTATATCCTCCCTCAATTCATTGATTTGGTTTTTGATGAGGTTTTCCATGTCTGTTCATACATTCTGAATTAATTGTTTCAGCTCCTGTATGTCATTTGAATTGTTGGTTTGTTCCTTTGACTGGGCCATATCTTCAATTTTCCTAGTGTGATTTGTTATTTTTTGCTGGCATCTAGGCATTTAATTACCTTAATTAGTTTATTCTGGAGATTGCTTTCACTTCTTTTATCTAGGGTTTTCTTGCTGGATGAATTTGTTGTCTATCTGTTCTTTGACATTCCGTTCAGCTTTATCTGGACCTTTAGCTTAAGTTTTGTTTAACAGAGGAGAATTTTTCAGTTCTTGTTTTCTTGTTTCTTGCCCTGCTTGTGTGGTGCCTTCCCCCACACACACACACACTTAGGAGGGTCTACTTAGATATTATATACCCCAGCCAGATTTTCCCAGACCAAACTGGCCTCCTATCAGGAGGAAAGAGTCACCTGTGTCGGTTTTCCCTGAGGATGAGACCCAGCAGGTTGAAAGATTTTCCTGTGAAGTCTCTGGACTCTGTTTTTCTTATCCTGCCCTGTGTGTGGCTCTTGTCTGACTGCAGGTCCCACCAGCATAAGATGATGCGGTACCTTTAACTTTGGCAGACTCTCCCTGCTGTGGGTGTGGTGGAGACAGAGGAGAGGTTGTAGGCTGGTTTTAATGGCTTCAAATTGCCAAGCCCTGGTGTCTGAATTCCTTGATGGAGGGATTCCACATGGGTTGGGCTTCACCCCTCCCCTGGGGAAGGCACAGGCTCCAGATAAGCCCCCAAAAGAGCTCACTTCTGCCTATGCCCGGGGCAGTTGCAGCCTGAAAAGTCCTGCCTCTGTATTCAGAGGCAGTCAAGCGTTTGTAGATACGCAGCCACAAAAACCTCTGTTTCCTTCTTTTTTTCCCCCTTTTTCTGTCAGTCCTGCCCCCTTGGCACCGGGGCAAAAATGAGCAACCTCCGCTTTGATCAGGTTCACCTAAGCTGGGGGCCTATTTTTAGTAGTCAGAATTTGTTAATTAGTTCCACAATTGGCGTTTGTTTGTGCCCTGCTACTGGTAAAGTCCTTTCTTTTCCCCTCTGGGAAGCGGCCTCTGGGGGAGGGGCGCTGGCCACCGCAGCTTTGGGAACTCACGGTTCAGGGGGGTGCTCACAGCCAGTCCAGCTGGTCCAGACTGGGGTACACTGTGTGTCTGGTCACTGACGTGGCCCCAGGAGCTGTTCTGTACTGTTTCTGGTTATTTAGTAGTTGCTCTGGAGGACAGACTAAAATGCACACATTGTTAAGCCACCATCTTGACCCGGAAGTCAGACTATTCTTTAAAATCATTTGGTCAGAACGCTGAGCTCTGAAGAAGAGAACCCTCAAAGGCCAATCTGAAAATACTTTGAATGGTATTTTCTCTCTGGATTTTGTTTTGCTTTGTTTTAAGCTGCTGGCATTTAAAGAAATCTCTGTCATAACACCAGCTGAATAGAAGTTTAAGGAACAGATGCCTCAGTATCTAAATTCCAGAGATAAAACATTAAAATATCACAATATTAAAATTGCAACAAAATATTACAAAACATACAAAGAAATAAGAAATGATGGCCCTTGAAAAGAAACAGGATAAAGCATTAGAAACCATGAACAAGAACCACAAGTCCTTGGACAATCAGACAAAGACTTTTTAAAAATTGTCCTAAATATGCTCAAAGAGATAAAGGAAAACATGGACAAAGAGCAAAAATGAGGAAAATGTTAGATAAACACAGAGAAAATGCAGAGATAAAAACCTTGAAAAGGATTGGGACAGAACTGAAACCCACTAGAGGGAAATACAAATTTGCCTAGAAGGATTCAGCATCAGGTTGGACCTGGCAGAAGAAAGAATCAGTGAACTTGAAGTAAGATAATTGAAATCATTTCATCATCGGAGTAGAAAGAAAAGAGAATGAAGAAAAGTGAATGGAGCCTGAGAGATCTGTGGGACACCATTAAACATACTAAACATACTAATATACTCATTTTGGGAATCCCAAATGGCTGAAGAAGAATGGAAAGAAGCAGGAAGAATATTTGAAGAAATAATGGCTGAAAATTTCCCAAATTTCATGAAAGACATGAACATACATATCCAAGTTCACTGAACTCCAAACAGGATAAACCCAAATGCAAATCAAAACCATAATCAGACCTCATTTCACATCCACAAGTACAGCCATTATATTTTTTAAAATGGAAAATAACAACTATTGGAGAAAATTAGGAGAAATTGAAACTTCAGTGTATTGTTGATAAGAATGTGTGCAACGATTGTAGGAAGCAATTCCTGAAAAAGTTAAATACAGAATTACCATATGATCCAGAAATTCCAGACTCAAGCATATACCCAAAGAAAATGAAAGCAAGATCACAAACAGATACTTGAACACCAATGTATATTTCAGCATTATTCTCAATAGCCAAAAAATGGAAATAACCCAAATGTCCATCAATAAATGAATGGTGTGGTAGTTAGATTCAGTTGCCAACTTGGCCAGGTGAAGGCACCTAGTTCTGTTGCTGTGGACATGAGCCAATGGTACGTGAACCTCATCTGTTGCTGATTACATCTGCGGTCGGCTAGGAGGTGTGCCTACTGCAATGAATGATGTTTGACTTAATTGACTGGTGCTTAAATGAGAGAGAGCAACGTAGCACAGCCCAAGCAGCTCAGTATACCTCATTTCAGCACTCGCAGCTCAGCCCAGGCCTTTGGAGGTGCAGAAAGAAATCACCCCAGGGAAAGTTGTTGGAACCCAGAGGCCTGGAGAGAAGGCCAGCAGAGACCACCCTGTGCCTTTTCGTGTGAGAAACAACCTCAGCAGAAAGTTAGCTGTCTTTCCTCTGAAGAACTAACAATATAAATCCCCCTTTATTAAAAGCCAATCCATCTCTGGTGTGTTGCATTCCAGCAGCTAGCAAACTAGAACAGATTTGGTACTGGTGAGTGGGGTGCGGCTGCGGTTTGCAAATACCAGATATGTTGGAACAGTTTTTGGATGGCTAAGGGGAAGATTTTGGAGAAACTGTGAAGAGATTCATGAAGAAGTCCTGGAGTGCTTGAAGAGACTGTTGGAGTAAACGGAACCACTGCCAATCTTGACAAAGGAGGACACAAAAGGGAAAAAATTGGAGTTTACAGAGTGAGAACCATGGAAGCTTGGGTCTGAAGTCAAGAAGCCTCAGGCCAGGAGAGTGGACCCACCCATATACATGGAGAGGGTGGGTTTACCCTGAAGGGTGAGGATGAGTCTCCCACCTTGTTGCAGTGGAAGAGTTGTGCCAGCCTCAGGCCTTGGAGAAGGTACAGCACGCTCCTTGGGGGACTGGGGAGAGCCTGGCTGCCACCACATAGAGGGGTTGAGCATGTGCCCTGGAAATGGCAGAGAGCCCAGAGTGGCCCTGATGCCTGGAGAGAGTGGAGCAGAGAAAAAGGTGGTCTCCCCGATGTTCCCTGAGGTTGATTTGGAAAGAGGCAGGCCACTGCATAGGCCCTTGGAAAGGGTGGGACTGCCACTTTCTAAAGCCAAAGGATGAATGACTTGCAGACTTTGAAATCCAATGGTGTTTGCCCTGCAGGTTTTACATCTGTGTTCTTCCAATTTCTCCTTATGGAAATGAAAACCTGTATCCTGTGACTATCCTCCTTTGCATATTGGCACCAGACAATTTGTTTTGAGATTCACAGGTCCACAGCCAGAAGAGAATTTTTAGCACCTTAATATTGTTTAAGGTGATGCCAAGTTGACAAGGGGTGGACATGTGGTAGTTAATTCAGTTGTCAACTTGGCCAGGTGAAGGCACCTAGTTCTGTTGCTGTGGACATGAGCCAATGGTTCATGAACCTCATCTGTTGCTGATTACATCTGCAGTTGGCTAAGAGGCGTGCCTGCTGCAATGAATGATGTGACTTAACTGGCTGGTGCTTAAATGAGAGAGCTCAATGTAGCACAGCCCAGGCAGCTCGGCATACCTCATCTCAGCACTCGCAGCTCTTCCCAGGCCTTTGGAGGAGCAGAAAGAAACCACCCCAGAGAAAGTTGTTGGAACCCAGAGGCTTGGAGAGAAGGCCAGCAGAGACCATCCTGTGCCTTCCCACGTTCTGAAGAACTAACAAAATAAATCCCCTTTTATTGACAGCCAATTCATCTCTGGTGTGTTGCATTCCAGCAGCTGGCAAACTAGAACAAATGGATAAACAAAGTGTGGTACATATATACAATGGAATATTATACAACCATAACAAGGAATGAAGTTCTAAGGCATGCAACAACATGGAAGAACCTGAAAACATTGTTAGTGAAATAAGCTGAGCACCTAAGAAAAAAATATTATATGATGTCACCTACATGAGATATCTAAAAATAGCAAATTCACAGAAACAAAAAGTAAATCAGAGGTATCGGGTTGGTGGTAGGAGAGAAGGGAGAGTTTTCACTTGGTGGATATAGAGTGTTTGCAATTAAAATTTATTTTAAAAGAAAAAAGAAAAAACAATCAGAGCAATCACGTATCTTGCAGCTGGTGGCAGGGATCAGGTGATTCCCCAGTTAACCCACACTTAGCAAGCCCAAATGAACACCACAGAGTGGTGATTAAAATTAAAATATTGTGAAATAAAGTGCATAGCTCTGATATATTTTTATGCACTGAAGTGCAAACATGGCAACTATCTGAGGGTTATTGAAATTTGCCTTCCTAATCAGATTGTCTTCCCAAAAGACAATCTGATTAAAACAATGATCAAAAACTGTTTTTAGGATTTTAATCTCTAGAAATCTATACATGTCAGACTCGTGTTATCCTTATTGTGGGAACTGATTTCAAAAGAATCAGATTATTGATAGTTTTTTGCAGTCTAGTACCACACTATGAGTTCTAACTAGTAAAACTATCATATTGCAAACTATCATATTGCAAAACAACTTTGAAGCTGTTACTACTATATACAGGAAATATTACTAATGTGGCTGCCAACTACAACACAAATTACTTTTCTAATTATATATGCAATGCTAATATTACAATAATATGTGAATAGGTAACAGAATAATTATACCTGCATAATTTCCACTAGTATTATTGGGAAATATTTAATTTTTTCACATAATACTCCACTAATACTTTTTAGTTATTTCATTTAATATATATAATATATATTACATATTCTGAGTGAAATATTTAGAAGGGTAAATCAAATGAAAAATATGAAGGAAAAAATCCTACGAAAATACAATCTAAAGCCCTCACTCATGATTTAGGTGAGTGTTCTTATTGAACATTTTCTCACTTGTTACTATTGATTTTAATTAATATTACTTCTTCCCAGGCAACAAAATCCTTGAACCTTCCTCAGCAGGACGATCGCTCTTTTTGACACATACTCTAGGATACAAGGTTGGCTCCTTCAGAGTTACCTGATTCAGTCTTGACAACCCCACCGGGTCAGGCAGCAGCAGCACAGACTAGCTGCACCAGGAATCCCAGCTCCTCTCTAGGCCTGGGGTCCTGGCTGAAAGGCATGTCCCAATCTGCCACCTGAGCAGGGGCTGCTCTGGGATGTAATCTTGGGCACCATTCATCAGAGCTGATTCTTTCGGCCACCAGCAGGTGAGCCTTCGGTACTGTCTGTGCTGCTTCCGGCCGACTCAAAGGATGTGGGAGCCATGAGATTGAAGGAGCCTTGGTTTCTGATCATCCATGATGGCCAAGTTTCTTACATGAATAAGAAACAAACATCTCTTTTGCTCAACTACTGGAATTTTGATATTTATTTACTATAATAGATACATTTATATAATGTAATAGATAACATACTAAGATGCAGGACAAATTTATTTTTGAGAAAGCAAATTTATTTATTTGTTTGTGTGTGTGTGTTGTATGTGGGGGTCACATTTTTTTTTTTTTCCCATGTGAGTATCCCATTATTGCAGCCCCATTTGTTGAATTTTGTTGTTCCTGTTTGCTTGTTGGGTTTTTGTTTGTTTGTTTTTTGGGAAGTGCATGGGCCAGGAAACGAACCCACAAATTTATTTTTAAGGAAAGAAAAGAGGTTTTTCAAATTTAGTTTTCAACTCTAATATTCAGTCAGGGTTTATAGGATTGGATTGTTACAAACTTAGAATTCACAATGAATATTGTTGTTTAACTGATACAAGTCTATTGCTACTCAAGATCCTTATTTAAAATGAAATATCTTTTTTTTTTAATAAAATGAAATATCTTGCTTTGGTGTAAACTCATCATATTCTAGTTTTTACTGTATACTTGGATTATGCATGAATAAAGTTTCTAGTATCTCTCATTAAACTCTAAGATTTGAGAAAAATTCTTTCTCCCTCTGTTCTTCCATTTGAAATGCACTCAGTAAACAATCAAGAGCAAAAAAAGATTCAAAGAGGGTTTTCAGCAACATAATGATCTTACTTTCTTCCCTCATTTATTCTGAAGATTTTGAAATACAATTAACGTTGAATAGATTTCAGAAATGCATTTCCTGATGCGCTTAATGATTTTTAAACTACATGCAGCTTTTAACTAATTTTCATATCACTGGAAAAAGAGAAACTACTAATACATTTATGGAAGATATCTTTTAAAACTGTTAAGAGTTTTTAAATCAGCAAGACACATAGAATGTGGTTTTCCTATTAAATATGGTGCAATTTGTTCTAACCTTTTATTCCAATATAATCCAAATTTTCTAAAGCCTTTTCATAGTAGCTTGATTTTATTTTTCCACAGCAACAGGTATAATTATTAACAAAAACTTTCAAGAACTAAATCACTCAGAGAATGAAGATAATTTACAAACTAATGTTGACTACCTAGCCCTGGGTTTGAATAAGTGATACTCCATGATCACTATCAATAATCAAATACTAATATCATGCTTCCATTTACAGTATGTTTTATACATGCTATAGGAAGAAAATCATTGAAAAAAGTTAATCTATAATTAAATTTATCTATTGATCTCATTTTTAACCTTCTTTTAGTCATTTCTTCCTTTCTCCTCCAAATTATGAGAACCTAAAAAAAAAATCACCATTTCTATTACTTTTTACATAATAGGAATTCTTAAAAACTAAGGTTTCAAAATGTACTGCTTTGTGAAATAAACTGTTCTAAATGAGGGTCACCTTTAGGGACACCACATGCCACCCTATTTCTTGAAAATAAAACATACTGTCTCATGTTTCAAGGTCAAAAAAGGTGAGCACAGTCCACTTAGGCCTAACATGTCAGTACCTCAACTAAGCAGATATTTAATGGGTGTAAATTTGAACCAAGAATAGCAGGTACAAATTAAAATAAACAATAAGAAAAGAAAATGAGAAACAAAAGACTGGGGGATTTTGTTCCAAATTTGCTAAAGCATGCTTCTACTGACATTAGGTCAAGGTAGGCTGGTTTTGCCTGAAATATGAGGAATACAAGTCCATCCATCACCCATTTTAATTTGCAATCACCATGCTTACATGAATGCATTGCTGAAAATGACAAGCTTACCAAGGTGAGCCATCCTGGGGGATTCAGAAAACATGCGCCAGAGGAGGAAAAAATGGAGGTTGCTTAGGAAGCTGGGGTTCCTGGACTCCAGTCACAGCATCTCAGCAACATCAGTTTTACATATGGGAGTTCAATTGCTATTGAAAAAGCACGGTGTCTTTTTTTAATTAGGAAGTTTAAAGCCAGTGATCTCTCCATTATCTTCTTTGTCAGGTGAGGGAACAAATGCATAGACAGATTCAGTAATTAACCCCTTGCCCCATTGCTACATATTCAGCAGGACCAGACCTGGAGCTGAGTCTTTCTGCATTGATCTATTTATCTCAGGCAATCATATATATTATTGTATTATTAGTTGTATGGATAACAGTTTCCAGGAGGGAAAAATAAATGTGAGACAATATTATTTTAAACTATGCTTAAATGGAATTTATTACAATACAGAAATGTCCACAATTCAAAAGGTATTAGAAAGATACATGAGAACTTGACGTCAGTGAAAGCAGAGAAATCAAATTGTAAACACTGATAGCTTAATGTTAATTTGGTTACAATTTCTGTAGCAGGTGATTTTGCCAAGAGTAAACTGATATTTACTTATAACTTGATTCTATAGGGAAGTGGCTCGAAACTGCCACTTTCATTTAAACTACTGAGCACAATGCATTGTCTAAAATCTACTCACTAAAAATAAACTTATCAAAAGTCAAACTCCAAATTCACCAACATGTCAATCATAATTTTACAGTCTTTCAGATATGAATGGGATGTTTTTAATACCATTAAGGATGGGTAGGAAGTTTTAGTGAAACTGTTGCCATTTTGTTTTATTTGGCCATTAAAATTATTGTCATTTATTATATCATAGTAGTTCAGTTTGTGTTTATATGCTGTTTTATCAATAAAAATAAAAATATTTTTGAAAAACTCAGTAATGTTTCTATACACAAGCAATGACCTAACTGACCTCTTTTGTTGCTCAGATGTGGCCTCTCTGTCTAAGCACAATTCTGCAAGCGAAATCATTGCCATACCCCTATGTGAGACGTAACGTCCAGGAGTAAAAAGTCTCCCTGGCAGCGTGGGAGATGATTCCCTGGGATGAGCTTGGCTATGGCACCAAGAGATCAAAATGCCATCCTGACCAAAAGGGGAAAAAACGTGTAACAAATAAGGAATCAGTGGCTGAGAGAGTTCAATAGAGTCAAGAGGCTACTCTGGAGGTCACTCTTGTACAAGCTTCAGTTAGACCTACCTGCCATAATTTGCCAAACCCTAACCAAAACCATTCCTGCCAATCCTAAAGAACACCTAGGATATTATATAAGATTCTACAAAGGTTACATGTACTAGGGTAACTTTTCAGAAACATACAGCCTCCAGATGGGATCCTGAACCAGGTAAGTCCTGAAATGCAGAAAGGCTAGCCTCCCTAGAACATCAACTAGTTCCATCCCCCTGTCCCATATTAGACAGCCCCTTCCAATATGAAAAAGTTAGAATGGGCATAGCCCAAATATCCCTAAAGAATGGAAGAAAGATCAAAGGTGATGGTGGAGTTATACAGAGAAGGTAGGGTTTAACAAATGGGTATGATTGCTGAATCACTATATGGATATTCTATTTAGTCTCCAGCATCTTAGAGAAGCTGTAAGTAAAAACTTAAAATTGAGGAATTGTAACCGATATCAAACTCTGAAATCTGCTCTACAATTGCTGCGATGTGCTTTGAAATTTATTGCCTTTGTATATAAGTTATTTTACACACATACACAAAAAAGTCAATTGTGATGATAAATGCATAGCTATATGATGACATTGTGGGCCATTGATTGTATACTTTGGATGATTACATGGTATATGGATATATATATATCATAAAAGTAAATAATTTTTTTAAAAAAGAAGCAATCGGAGAGCTATTTCAAAATAAAAATATACAGACACTTTAGCTGGCTAGTCCTTTCTCCTGAGAAGTAGAAGGAATTTAAAGGATAGGAGATATTAGTGTTATTAGCTCCAATATAACACATTTGAAGATTTTATTTTATTATAAGAAAATTTTAAATCACCTTAACTTCTGTTACTTTCACAGAAATCCCTCCAAATAACATACCTGCCAGGAAATTATTTAAACTCATTGTTATATTATTATTATAATTGTTCCTAAAAAAAGCCAGGACTTCCAAAAGAGAGGGCTAACCAAAAGAGGGAATGTGACTACAAAAATAACTAATGATAGTGTTAAAACAGAAATCTTTGAATTCACACCAATATAAATGAATAAGTAACTACTAAGTGAGGGAGAAGGAAAAGCTCTTTCTTATAGTAGAATACCAAAGAGCTAATATAGAGCGATGGTTAAGTTAGAAAATCATACTTTGCTACCAATATGGCAATCATATTTTCAGACAAAAAATAATCAATGGATGATAAAATGAGTGGGTGCAATTTGAGAACAGGATGCTTACATACCTCAAAGTGTGTCCCATGATGTATGTATTAATTACAAATGGAAAAAGGTAACTTCATGGTGAAGAAGCCTTGCAGACAGCACATTAACCAAAGGATCAAATTTATGAGGTGTAACAGCATGGGTGGAGACCACGTATCTCCTGATATGCTACACAGAGAGGAAGGCAGCATCCCTCTTATGGTATTCCTGCTGAAGATGCACACCTATGTGTACTCATGGGACAGGGCCAGAGGGGACATCTATGAATAAACCCAAACTCAGGCACATTCTTCACAAGTGTCAAGTCTAGAAAGTCAAGGACAAATGGAGGGATTGTTCCAGATTCAAGGATTCTAAAGAGACATGGCAATTAAATGTATTGCACAATTGTGAATCAGATCCCTTTATTGAATAGAACATAACAGGGGCGATTCATGAAAACCTGAATAGTCTGAAGATGTGATGGCAGTGTTGGACCCAGTTTCGTTTCTTAATTTGGTTGGTTTAATTGCTGTTATGTAGCATTGTACTCTTTGTTTTGGTAACAAACACACTGACATATTTGGAGGTGATGGGTCATATTTCTGGCAACTTGCTCAGAAATAATTCAGGAAAAAGTAGAGAAGGGAGTGGGGACATAGAGCAAATGGTAAAATGTTAACATTGGGGAATGTGAGTGAAGGGTAAAGAGTTCTTTGTACAGTCCTTACAACTTTAATCTAAGTTTGAAATTATTTCAAAATAAAATTAACTGATTATCCCTTTGATGAACCACAACTACACTAAGTGTCTATTGGTAGTTAATCCTTTAAAGTAATAAAGGATATTATTAGGAAATAGTGCTAACCTCAGCCAATGGAAACCACAAATGGCTTATTACAGGCAAAACCGGGCTCCAGGCAACCACAATTGAGACAAGACTGAATAAGAGGAGACTCAGACTGGCTCTATTCCTCAGTCAGGTAAATAAAGGTGCAAGTGCCATCCAAGTATAACTTGGTAGCCATGGCAGTTTAAAAGGCTGTCTCCAGCTCCTGTCCCTTAGCTGGAGCATTACCAAGGATCTCACCCTTCCCTCTAGTCTGTTACCCACCACCTCTGCACCGCCCCCCTACCACAAACTTTAAGGAGGCACCCCCCGGGGCAGGGACAGGTGGGCAAATACACACTGGCACTGACCTATTAGCCGCACTTCTGCCACAGAAAGCCTCAGAGGATGAGTGTGTAGAGGTAAGGGGCTGTAGACACTCCCATTACTATCCTGCTCTAGGTGGAGGTTAGGGGGCGGGGGAGGGGGTAGGGCAATGGGGGAATTAGAAAACCACAGGGATGTACAGCTGCATAGCCCCAGATGTCCCAGCTCCCTTCTACCATCCACTCTAACCTGAGGTTTAAACTGCTAATTCTGGTCCCAGCCCTAAACCATCTGTGGGCACCCAATTCTGACACCTCCAGGCCCACCACCTTCCACCCCACTTGCAAAGGTTCCCCATGACTAAAGCCACTGCTGCTGGGATCAGTTTTTCCAAAGGTCACACTGAGGACCAGGTCTCTCCACAGCTTTGCAGATCAGCTGACGCTTGAGTGCCCATCCACTCCCTGGGGACCTCTTCCACCCTCTGCTCCAATCCCAGCACCCCACTCCTTGTGCCAACCCAGGCCCCAACTTCTGCAGAATGCTGGCTAAGACTGAAGCCAAAGCAGAGGCTACCAGAACTACCATGATTGACTGCTAGAGACTGGAGTCTAATCACCAGGCCAATTGCAAGTGTGAGCCCTGGGGTTGAGGGGCAGAACCATTTTCTGCAACACAAAGGCTGGAGTTTGCAAAGCTGAGCTGTCAGAGACCGACAGCATACTTAGGCAGTGGCTGCTGGCAACAATGGGCTATAGACACCTTGGACAACAGGAAACATAAGCAGCATATTACTGAGCAGAAACCTGTCTCTAAGAACCATGCAGACAGCCAAGAAATTTTAACAAATAATTTCTGTAAACCAAATTTAAATTTTGCTTACCATTCCAAAGAAGTGCACCTTCATGTGACCTGGAATGAGCACTTTTAAGTTTAGATCCCATTCTCCAACAGGCTTTCACTATTCTCCAGTCTCAGGTACACACCCTGGTTGACTTTGGCTGTACCTCTGCCTCAGGCTCCCATCTTTCCCACATTGTTTGTCCTTTAAGTGACCTGACAAGCCAGTTGCAATGCTAAGGCTTTATCACTGCAGATGAGGAAGGCAAGTAGCAGTTAACTTGGGATACTCTTCAAGAAACTCATATGAACATTTGTATTAATGTATGTTTATTCTTGCTTTAATTTTATATTCTCTTGGGAAAGAAATGCCACATTCCCGTGGGATAGAATTTAAATAGTATATCTGTGAGGGTCAGTGATCAGGGGTCTGTGGGATCAGAGATGGGTAGTCTGTAAGCTGGTGGTCTAGGGTATCTGATAGAATTCTGAAGCTCAGCCATGGGGACAACAGTGTCAGAGATATGAGGTTTATTAGATAAGTAATGGAGGTCTGTGGGTCCATGAGAAAAACAACAAATTTGTCTTTTGAGAGTCCGAATATAGTGAATCAGCCCCTTTTGCATATAACTAGCCAAATTTGAGTGCAATAAATGATTCCAGATGTACTATCAGAGAAGTGAGAATTTCAGAAAAAAGAAGGAAGCCAGTGCAGGGTGTATTCATGGGCAGAATATCACTGTGAGCATCTTGCCAAAGCCTCAGACCACTGGCATGAAAATCATCACCTCATTCAAGGAACGAAGAAGCTAGGTAGGCATCCTCTAATTTCCATTTGCCATTACTGAATTACCCCCAGGGGTGTTTACTCTCTAGCATTGCAAGCAGAGAATTGACCTCAAATAGGTGTTTGCAGTAGGACTCCCTCCCATTGGAGACATGCTGGAATGGTGAACACCCAGCATATGTGGGTGGAACACTGAAACTTTCTGCTACATACCTCCTGGCTCCTGATTAGCTTCTCTCCCCTTTGGCTCCCTCAGCAGATCACCTTATTTTGCCATTTATCACAGCCCTTGACCCAGATTTTGCTCCATCCAAATGAACTAGCATTTTTCTACTGATCTCTAAGATCTAAAATGGAGACATTTTGTCCGTTCTAATTAACAACAATCAAAAATGTTAGCTCTGTTTTGGTAATGGATGGTGGTGATGGTAGCACAATATTGTGAATATAATCATTGAATTGTATACATGAAAGTAGTTAAGCTGGGAAATTTTATGTTATATATATGGTACCACAATAAAAAACAATTTTTAAGTGTTAGTTCCCTTGTTTTTATACTCAAAAGGTTTTAAGTACAAAATAAAATAATAAAAATAAAACACTCATTGGAGACTCAAATACAAAGTTACTTTATTTTCAATGATGAAAGCAATAGGACAAATGGAATCAACCACTAATAATTTTTAAATCTTTAACACAATCCTTATACAAAATCATCCTCAATAAATAAGAACACATTACTATCAACAGAGTTAAGAGTGTTCTTGAGACTCTCTAGGATTTTGTAGGGTTTTATACAAAATTGGTCAGTAGGTAAAGAAACACATGCTAGACATTTGACTGACAAGATAAGGGCTTAGAGAAAAGAACAGCCAAGAAACAGGATCTCCAAATATAAAGTTAGAAAAGAGATTATGGGATTTTCAAAACAATCCAGAAATCAGAGCTCAGTGGGAAATGTGCTAGGAAATGCAAGGGTTTGGAACAATCCAAGTTCAATGCCTTGTAAATAATAAATCTTTCTATATTTTTGGATTCTCGATTTGGAATCTACTACAATCTAGAGGAGCTTCTGCCAATGGACAGGCGATTCTGATTCATGCTGCCAGAAAAGGCTAAGCCAAATTTTCCTCCTTTGATTCTGTCACTAGTTCCTATCATCAATACAGCAAGGGCTCCATTCCAGCAAAAGATTACTACTAAGTAGACCAACCTCCCTCTGGTATAGATTTTCCTTTCATAAACCTACTGACATTTGGCAGGGATAGCTTTAAATATATCCAATTTCTTAGATTTTTATCCTCATACACAACTCTGCTTGTCGACAAAACCTGTGACTTGCAGAGCAACGGCTATATGAATCAAAAGGCAGATAGATGTCAGTTCTAATGTAAGAGATCCCCAAAGTTCAGAAGTCACAAATCTTTTTTTCTGCTTCATCTGCCACACTTTTCTTACCATCTCGCCAATTACTTCTTTCTGAATTCAATCCTCCTAGCTACATTCTGAGCACCAAATTTTCTAATCAGTGCATCTCGGGAATGTTCATCATCTTTTTGCAAATCTATGTCATCTTGTCGGGACCAAATGGGGTATCCATCAGCCCTCTGACCGGATGCTAAAAAGGAGGAAGTAGCCTCCAACTCACCACTATTTTTCAGGAAGGCCTGTGTAACTGTTGAGAGATCCAGGTTAAACTTTTCCATTAACTGCCGGATCATTTTAATGGCAGCCCCCACCTCTGGTGGGGAAGCTTTTTCTTCTTCTTCTTCTTCAGGCTGTGTTTCTGAGTCCTCCTCAGGCGTGGATGGATTATCATCACACATTGTTATATGTATCTCAAAATCAGGGCTCTCATCCACCTAGACAAAGTAATGAATAATACTAGTTCCCAAACACCAAGTCATAAACTTGCAAGATCTGCTCTCTCGCAACCTACCACTCCCTTGCCCTTTTTACTCCAATCACACTGAACTTCCTTCAATTCTCCAATATGTTATGTTCCTTCTTATACGTATCTGTGTTTGGATGCCTTCATGGGTGTATAGGTGTATGAATGGGAGGGTGTAAATGTGTGTGTAGGTGTATATGTGTAAGTGCATATGTATGCATGTGCATATATATTCACATATCCATATTCACACATAAAATTGGTTATACATGAGAAACTTCACTGAATATGAAAGAATATATACTACATACACACACACACACGTGTGTACATGTGAGCATTAGATTATTTTTTAATTCTTTGACTTCACTCCCAGATTATAAACTCCATAGGCAGGAAAGTTATGCCATTTTGCTCATCACAAGATCCCCAGTGCCTACCAACGCCTGAATATAGTAAGTACTCAAAAAAATTAATATATTAGGACCTCCAATCTATACTACATTTAGGTACATTATATGAGAAAAGACCTATGGAGGCCATATGTGAGGGCTGTTGAGAGTGTTTGACAATTTATGGAAAACAAACTAAATATCAAATAAAACAAAAGACAACAAATCTCAAAACTCTGCCAATTCCTAGGCATTCCTTCACTCACCAATTACAGAAACTTTAAATAACCTGTTTTAGCCTAAGCCTAACTACTTTTCTATTTACCAGGTCCTTTGTCTTAAGAGAGTAAATGTACACATAATTTGGATTTTCTATAATTATTCATCATCATTCTATGACTCCTGCCTTTTTCCATAGCTATTATTATATATGAAATAAGATTTCAACAGAGTATAAGAAGTTAGACTGAAAATATTATTATATTCCAGAAAAGCTCTAAGTACACAAAAAGTTACACTTGCTTGATAAATTATTATAAACTTTTAAAACATTACATTTATGTTCCTGAGAATGATTAAAAAAAAAAACATTTTTAAAAGATAAATCCATAGTCCTAACTCTGAAAAATTTATCCTGGGATCAAAGTACTCAAAGTGAGGTACTTCATACTGTTTAAATGGAAGTATCTCTATTCTCCCCAATTTTTCTCCCTATCCTCCCTTAAATTTTCCTTCCAAAAATTAGGTCTTAGGGTCTGTATCAGTCCCACTCTCCATTTTCCTCTTTCACCTTGAACTTCTTTCTTAACATTCTCAGCCTCAGGTAGATGGAAAGGGTAGATGAGATGATTACTTTCAAAGGAGAAGAATGGAGGTAGGGAAAAAAATTATTATAACATACCGCCACCTCTTCAAACTCCCGAGTAGCTTTTATAAGGATCTTTTTTACTGTCTCTTCATTCTCCTGGATTTCTTTTCTTTCAGATTCTTCTTCAGGCAAGTCTGGAGTTCTCTTATTCTGTGGTTCTATTTTAAAGTAGAATAGCACAGATTAGCGTTAGCCTCTTTTGCATAAACCAAAAACATGGGTTTGGGCCAAGAGACCTACACATTTTTTTTTTCCTAATAGAAGATAACTGTTTTGGTTTATAAGAAAAGCATAAGATATGCATGTTCAATAATTTCTACTTTTACTTCTGAAAAACTGCACTATCCAAATAGTGATATTCCTAAACTCTGATATATAAAATAACAATAATCTCAATTTTTTCTCTGTGTTTAGAGAGTTTGTAAATTAACTTAATGTCATAAGCTGGGTTCTCTGGGAAGGAGACTGTATGAAAGAAATGAATACACAGTTGTTTATTAGGAAGTGCTCTTGGGAAAACACCTGTGGAAGGAAAAGGAAGTAAGAAAGAGTGGGCAGAGAGAGAAGCTTAGCTATCAAAGTCACAACAAGGCCTCAGTCAAAACCATGGGGGCTGTGGAGCTGGGAAGGCCCTTCAGAGTTGTCCATATCGGGGTTGAGGGAACTGAGCGCCTGCAGTCTGGGGCTATGATCGCTGTCTCGGCTTCACACCAGAGGGAGGATTTAGCTGGAGTAGCAGAGCCACTTACACAAAGGCAGCTTTAAGGATTCCTAGAGACAGCAGGATTCTGTAGAATTTGGATACCTAATTTTGGACTTATAGCAAGACCCTTATATAAAGCCTTAACGAGATCTGAGCAAGTGCCTCTAAATCGGATGGCTGAACCTATGAATGCCTGCCAGAAAATATAAAGAGAACTTTTAATAGCCCCGGCCCTATGGCCACCCAGCCCCAAGAAAACACTTTGACCATTTCATACATGAAAGACAAGGGATTGGATTAGGAGTGCTTATTCAAAATTTAGGAAATGCCAGACTATCTGTGGCTTATTTTTCTAAATAGTTAGATAATACTACCCAAGGACAGCTGGTATGCTTATGGGCTATAGCAGTCACCTATGACATTCTCCAAGAAGCTGAAAAATTTACTTTAGGATAATACACCACCATGCAAATGCCACACTATGTGCTGCTCTTGTTAGAACAGAAAGGCAATGGCTATTGGCTGTAAAGTCAGGTAAATATTAAGCTATTCTACTAGATAATCCTAACGTCACTCTAAAAGTTTCTTCTTGTTTAAACCTGGCTACCTTTCTAGGTGGGGAAGGGGAACCTGGGCATGACCGTATACAAATAATTGATGAAGTCTATTCCAGCCACCCAGATTTGGTTGATCAACTTTTACAACATCCAGACATTGAAATGTACACTGATAGGAGCAGCTTCATGGAAAGAGGATCTTGAAAAGCTGGTTATGCAGTTAACACTACAAACAGTACTGGAGAGTGGTATGTCCACACAACAGGCAGAACTTACTGCACTCACCAGAGCTATACATCTGGGAAAGGGACAGTGGGTAAACATATATACAGACTCTTAAGTATGTTGTTAATATAGTTCATGCCCATGGAGCCATTTGGAAAGAAAGAAAACCATTCACATCTGGCAAAAAAAGGAATTAAACATACAGGCATGATCTTAGCATTATTAGAAGCAGTAGTGCTGCCTAAAGAAGTTGCTACAGTCATTAGAAAGGAGAAATGGACTACTTAAAAGGCAATCAAATAGCAGATCTAGAAGCAAGAGCAGCAGCCAAACTAAAACCTCCATCCTCATCACTGGTACTTTCTCTGATACCAGATAGAAAACTAAAAAATTTTCTTCTCAGTATTCAGCACACAATTTGTTGACAACCAAAGAATGGTGCTTTGACTTAAAAGAAATAGATGCTACTTCTCAATCAAACATTCCACACAAGAGAACAGAGAAAGGATGGATTTATAATGAAGATGGAATAATTCTTATTCCTGAACACTTAATGAAAAGAGTTCTTACTTATTTACATCAAAGCACTCATTATGGAAGAGATGCCATGGGTCAATGGTTGAAAAATTATATCATGGGACCTAAGATGCAAAGAACCATTCAGAAAATAACACAAAACTGTTTAACTTGTGCTAGAAACAACCCCAAATCTGGGCATCTACCCCCTATAAAAAGAGTGCAAGCCAAGGGCACAACTCCAAGTGAGGACTGGCAAATAGATTTTAGTGCTATGCAAAGGACATGTGGAAATTACAAGTACCTTCTTGTTTTTGCAGATACATTTACAGATGGGTAGAGACCCTTCCATGCAGGACAGGAGCTTCAGAAGTAACTAAGGCAGTCCTGAAGGAAATAATTCCATGATTTGGAGTCTCATTTTCAATACAAAGTGATAATGGGGGATCTTTTATGTCAAAAAATTTCACAGGTGATGTCAGGAGCTCTGAACCTACACTGGAAATTACATGTGTTTTGGAGACCACAATCTACTGGGAAAACAGAAAAGATGAATTATACCCTGAAGAAGATGGTGGAGAAACTTTGCCAAGAAACTAATCTCTCAGGAGGCAAAACTCCCTCCCAGGACAAATATTGAAAAACAGACAGCTGAGAATCCTGAAGAAGAGGAAACTGACAAATTTCCAGGAGGCAGATATCAATGCAAACCCCTGGAACATTTAAAATCTATCCTCAGGAAAACAGACAAGAAATAAATACTAGAGCATTTATTTTTTCTAAGTACCATTAAGTATATACAAAATTTTATAAATGTGTACACTGCCCAAAGCATAAAACATCTTCATTTGCTGCCAAACAGATTACTATATAAAATTATATTAGACTCCTCTCAATATGTATTTTTGGCATATCCCTGTTTTGTATTGATGCTGTAGTATAACCCAAGGAGCTGATATATTATCAAGCACTAATGTTTTCTTACAATGGGCACACTTCTATGCAATTTCTACAAATCAATCTGATTGCTAGGTTTGTGGCCAATTACCTATGTTCAGTGTTTCCAGGCTACGCTGGTGGATATCACCCCAGACAGCTCCAGGGAGACCACAACCTACTGGCTGAACTCCAGGGAGATCACAATCTCCAGGTAACTGACTGGAAATAAGTAAGAAAATTAATTAAAAGGATGTGAGAACCAAGAGAGATTCTTGACACTATAAATTTAACTAATGCAAATCCAAAAAGATGGTTAGCTAATTTAGAAACCACAGGACATCGAATTTATTTTTATAACAGTGGAAGGGGTTATTCAACATGCAAAATGTGTAGATGATAAAGCTGAACATTTACCTATGAGAGAAAAAGAGGGGCATTGACAACTTCGGGACAGCATGGTGCAGCTGACATCTGGGTATGGGAGATTAAGCCAGACAGCCGTTCTCTGTCGGGAACAAAGGCACTGCTAATAACAGCATAATCCTTCTGATGACCACCTCTAGAACAGTATCTCCAAACCATAATATGACAGAAAAATGACTGGTTTGGGACAGACTGGGTTAATAGCCTAACATTTGCTGAGAAGCTCCAAATCGAACTCAATGAATATGCCACACCAACCTTTGGTCTGGTTACCTCCAGGTTGGATAGGCAGGCGCACATTAGGATACTCTATCCTCAGATAGATACTGTTTGCCATTATTAAAAGCTCGATGGACCCAGTCAGTATTTCATTGGTACAATCATCTAGCTGCTATATTTTTGCCTTCATTAGGGATAAAATGTTATATTTAGGAGAGAGGCACTGTACAACTTCATACAAGCCTTAAATGATAGCCTCAATGGCATATCTCTTTTAAATACTAAAGTGAAAAGTAGTAGTACAAAATTAAATGACTACAGATGTCTCAACAGCTTCTCAGGGAGGAAGATGTGCTATAATAAAACTGAATATTATATCTCTATACCTGATGAATCTGATAATGTAACTAAAGTGTTAGAATATATGAAAAATCAAATTACTGCCAAAGACACTAGTTCCACCTCCTCTGGCATATTTGATAGCTGGCTTCCTACAGGAATAGGATCCTGCTTTTGTTCAGTATTACAAGCAAGACTAGTAATATTACTACTAATAACTGCAGGCATATTCATCTTTAAAACATGTCTCTTGTCTCTTATCCCAGCCTATCCATAACCAAAATATGGAAGAAGCCTTACTACTCCAGCAAAAACCTGAAGTTTAAAAATATATACAACTACAACCTAAGAATTCTACTCCCCAAATCCTTAAGGCCGACACCCTTTTGTCAGCCAGAAGTAGCCAGAGCAGTCGTCGCCCAGATACCCCTCAAGACTGGGGAATGGTCAAACAACAGGGAGGAGTTGTAAACAAGAAATTAGCACTTAAGGGATGATTTTGATTACTGAATTATATAAATATTCCTTTTTGCTTTCTAGTATACTGGAATAGACAGAGGGGAATACCTGAAACCCCTAGACTATAATTCAGCTGCACTGATATCTGAAATTATTGTAAAAGCCCTAATTTTGTGACTTTGTGATTGTAAGAGCTGTTACTTCCTTAAAGTGATCATTTTATTGTAGGGCTTCGTTCCTAATGCTAACGAAGAATTTGAAGTCAGTCACTATTTCCAGCCCCTTACATCTGTAAATTGTATCAGCTAGTCTCTGCTATTGAAAAAATAACTGTCTCCATTCCTTCTGGCTTACACCTTTAGTATTGAAATAACTCTGCTTTCCCTCCTTTCCATCGGTGCTTATGTTTTCCTATTGAAATAACAGTCTCCTTTTCTGGTTAGAACTTGCTATTTGAAATTGTAATGACTTCATCTCCCCTTACTAAAATTCATAAAAACCTTGAACACCCTAAACTTGGGGACAGAGATCTTAAGCCGATGGCCCATCTGTTCCCGTTACCTGGCTAGTGATAAAACTTTTTCTCTTTGAAGCCGTGGTGTCTCAGGAATTGGTCATTTGAGTGTATTGGGCAAAAGAATCTATGGCCTTTGTCCCCTAACATTTGGACATTAAAGAAACTAACACTCTCGCAATGTGTTGGGAATATTTTTCCAGTTTACCTTCAGACCGTATTTATCATAAGACGTTGCTTTAATTTTTATACATTCAAATATATGAAACTTTTTTATAGTCTTCTTGGTGTCATGATTATCATTTTAAAAATATATTCATCCTATTAAATATGTAAGGTCTTACCTACTACATGGGTTTGATTACAGAAACTAATAAAGTATTCTCTAAATAATGAATATATATATATTCATCTATATTTTCTCTTAAGTCATTTTTGGATTTCAATTTTTACATTAAAATATTTGATCTAAACATTTATTTTGATGAGTTGGATGAATCCAACTTAACTTTGCTCCAAACGGCTTGCTAGGAGTCCCAGTATCACTGACTTAAAATCAAGGCCTACAGAAATTACTTTAGCCATACAAATAGCCCTGACCTCATCTGGTATTTTCTCTCTTGCTTACTCCATTCCAGCAACTCCCCTCTATGTTGCTCCAAGAACACACCAGCCACAACTCCCACCTCAGGCCTTTGCACTTGCTGGTTCCTCCATCTGGAACACTCTTTCCCAGGTATCTATCTGACTTGCTCTTTCACTTCCTTTGGTCTCTACTCAAGATGCCCTTCTCCTATTATCATATAGAAAACAACCCCCTCCATAGCCCTACCCTGCTTCAGTTTTCTCTTTATCACTTAACCATCACCCAGCTAGGACATTAAGCTCCATGACTGTAGAGACTGTCTTTCATTAACTGTTATATCCCAGGAGGACAACAGTGTCTGGTACTCAGATATCTGTTGAATGAATGAATATGAAATGCCACTTTTCCCAAAAACAAAACTCCCTCTAAACATACTAAATAGAAGAAATAAATTTTACCTCCCCAGACTTCAATGTTACATAAAATACGCACATAGACAAAGAATAGGGAGAAAAGTACATGATCCTTTCAACAAAAATTTTAAGCTGTCAACATTAGCTTTATCAAAAGTGATACACTTTAACAGCTTTGCATTGTGTCCCAACCACGCCCGATTCCCAATTTCCAATTCAACCGCCTTAATAATACTTCGCCTTCTAAAAAAGACCAAAAAAGGACCCTACAACTTTTTTATATGAATACGCATTCAGTTCACTCAAAGCATGAAAATAAACTGGCCTGGTATACTCTCCTTTAAAACGGCTTATATTTAATCTACTTCAAGGAGAAATCTTTCTTTTTTTTAAGACTCTGAAACATCTCTGAAAAGCTACACAGAAGTCGGTTATTCAGTTGCCTCTGAGGAAGGAAAATGGGTAGCTGGTGGGTAGTAAAGACAGGAGAATTTTATACTCGTTTTGTAACGTCAAATTCGAACTATGCGGTGTTTAGTCACTAAAAAAGTAACTTACACATTCAAAGTGAGAGCGAAAAGAAAATGGTGCGATTTTACCCGGGTGCCAAAGTCGGGGGGTAGTGAGGCGAGGGTTGCCAGGAAAGATGTCAAAATGGACACCTAACGGAAGAAAAGGGCATTCCACACCATTGGGGCTAGGAACCCAGGGGTGGGGACAGGCCCAAAGGCTGGCAGGGGCAGGCCTCACCCCCGCTATCGGCGGCCTCAGGGTCCTGCTCCGCCTTCCGCTTGAGCTTTTGGGAGGAGGGGCTCACAGGGACGTCCCCCAGCAGGTACTTTTGCTCCTGGCCCCGCAGATGCTTCAGATAGCGGTCCTTCACGGCCTGCCACGAGTGCTGGGTGAGCGAGCTTTTCTCCATCGCCTTCCACAGGGCGTTGCCGGTGACGGAGTTGGGCGAGCGGGCATTTTCCTTCACGTAGGTCAGGATGGCCACGTCGTCCGCCTGCGTGAAGGCCATCCGCCCCGTGAGCGGCACCGGCTCCCCGGCGACGGCGCCCTCGGCCGGGGTCCCGGCCTTTGTCTCTGGGGCCTGGTTGGCTCCAGCCGGGCCCAGCCGATAGGCCTCCAGCTCGAGCTTCTCGTTGCGCTCCACGCAGTCCAGGATGTACTGCGTGGAGATGAACTCGCCTGAGGCCTCGGCCAGCGCCTCCCCGGGCTGGGCCAGCAGCACGGCCCCGGGCTCCTGCACCCGGCACAGGGTGCCGCCGCCGTGCAGGATAAGCGTCGACAGCCGGCGCTTCGCCGGGCTGGGCCGCACGTAGAAGGATATGGAGCTGCCATCCTCCCGGAGGAATAGAGTCGAAGAATGGGTGGGCCCGTTGGGATCTTTGCCCAAATCCATCGCCTCCGCCATAGGTGCCGTCTGCTAATTACCACCTAGCTCGCAGGAGCGTCAACACCACCACCACATCCAAGAAGGCCAGAGCCGCGCCGGCGCAGTAGCAGCAGCGGCAGAGACGAGCGAAGAACTTCCGCCCCACCTCCCCCGGAAGCGGCGGGGCCCTGAACCCTGACCTGGAAGTCAATGTGAGCCTCTTGTCCTTTTTAGATCTGGAGTTCGGGGGAGATGGCCGCGGTGCAGGGGCCGGAGGTGAAAGTGGACGGCGGCGAGCCTAAACTGAGCAAGAAGTAAGTGTCCTGCCGAGCGTTAAAGCATTTGAGGGATGGGAAGCTCCTCCAGGCTCCCTCCGAGAAGGCTGTGCCTGGGGCCTTCCTGCCACTTCGCCTGGGTGCGGACATGCAGGGACGTAACCGCCGCGCTCGGGAAACACATGCCGCGCGCGACGTGGTCTGGCCTGGTTTCGGCGCCGCCTGGGGTAAGAGGATGCGGAGGAGGAGCTGGCTTGAGAACCGTAAGGTGATAGTAAAGTAGAGCAAAGCTTACTTCTCTCTCTCTGGGAAAAGCGTTCTTTAATTATTGACCCACGTCCCAATGTGAATTTCGAACTATGCGTATGTTTAAGTTACTAAAAAAAAGTAAAATGTTTAAAGAGAGAAAATTATGCGATTTTGCCTGGATGTCAAAGTGGGAAGTGGGGAGGGGGATTGGAGAGGTTGGAGAAATTTTGAATGCCCTGGCTTCCCAGAAAGACCGTCACTTTTTCTTTGGCCTCAACAAGTTTTTCTTTTTTTTTTTTTTTAAATGAGCCGTTTGTAATAAAGGTATCAGTTTTAAAACTGTGTCGAGCATCTACCCACATGGGGTGGTCATAACATCTGTGTGTATCGAATGAGTGACCAATGCTTAATAGTAAGAATTGCCTTGTTCAGTTGGGTACACCAAGCTGCGCTGCTGAATGTATCTTTATTAACCACTCCAACTTCTTGGCGTATAAGCGTGAGCATAAATAAATGAAGCCAGCTTCCATTAAACACCAAGTCGTATCTTTTATTCTCTGAAGACTAAATCCCCCCTCAACTGGGGTTCCTCCCTTGAATCACAAAACACAGGAATGATTGGTGTTTTTCTCAGTGCTTCCAAGGATGGTACATAACTGGTACTATTCCAACTAGTACCATTCCAGAGGCATAAAAGAGAAGTTAATTAGTTACATAATGGCTGCGTTTAGGGCATTAGGACCCAACTCTTGCTGAAATGAACCCTGATGGAGTTGCTTTAGGCGCTCAGTGGGTAAGAACTAGTAAAATTCCTTTTGTGTTTCCAGGTATATCCTTTAAACAGTCTAGAAAAATGAGAAAGGAAATGTCTAATTTGTTGTTTGATAGCACCCTGAAAGTTGACTTTCCCAAGAGTGATGTGATGGATCGCCATAAATATTTGGAATCTTGCCTTGGACTTCTATCTTAGGGAAGATTGACAGGACTTTTGAGCTATTACATGAGTAACTGAACTTTAGAGCTGTAAATCACAGATGTACAACCTTATAATCAAGGTTTCCAGTTGAGGGTGCAATTTTAAAGTTAATTGAGGAACTGGTCAATCCCTTTCTAAACACTTAGACTAATGGCAGCTACCATTCTTTTGAGCAGCTTTAATGTACCAGGCACTAAGCTAGATCTACACAAATTTAATGTCTAATCTCAATATAACCTTGCAGAGGAAGTTCATCAGAGTAATAAATTGAGGCTCTGAGTGATTAAATACATTACTGAAGTGTACATAGCTAAACCATGATCTAGCACTGATCCAAAGCATTGAAGACAAAAAATCTAAAATCAAGTCCTTAACCCCACAGCCCACATTCTTGATAGTGACTGCACAACACTGTCTCACATTGTGTACAACTCAGCCATTGATATGGTATGTTCCTCTAGTAACCGTGAGCTAAAAGTGTTTTTATGATTAACATTCCCTTCTATTCCTTAATCATTCTTGGAAATTCCTTGGTTTGAAACCTTTAGTGGGCACCATTTTATGCCAGGTTTTAAAAACAGATGGGCTGCCTGCCCCTGTAACTCATCCCACCTTAAAATCCTCCTCTAATTTCTCTGAATTCAGTAAACAACATGATCCCTGGAGTTTCATTGCTTTCCAGTGTTAATAATGTATAAATAAAATCTAATCTTAGACCTTTCTGAAATTACCCTTTCCTCCTTGTTCCTAGAGCTGCAAATAAGTCTCATCTTTGATTCAGAGGTTCTTTAGTATGATAGTTGTACTATCGTTGTATGATAGTGATATTTTCCTCTCATTTTATATGCTCCCCATTGCCATCTTCCAGGTATGTCATCCAGGAGAGAAACTACACTTTCGAGGCTCCAGAAATACTCTCACATCCAGGCTCTAGTTTTCTAGAATGTGTAATCAGTATGATCATTTCTCCTTGTAAGCTATTGACTGACTTGCTGTATTGACTTTTGACCCCAGATATGTGCCTTTTACACAGCCAGGACTGAGAACATTGTCAGTTACAGTGGTGAGGCACAGTATTCTGTCAGCTGAGAGGATCTTTTAAATGGGACACTGAAAAGTAATACAGCTCCACCCCCAATAAGAGCAGGAGAGTGCTGGTTGGGTGTATGTTTACTGTCTGTCCCTGTCCCATCTGACACCACCTCTCTGTGTTTCCTGTTAGGTTGTGGTAATCATTAGTTCCAGAGTATTCTGCCATGTTGACTCAAGCGGCTGTAAGGCTTGTTAGGGAGTCCCTGCGCCAAACCTCCTGGGCACAGTGGGGTCAGAGGGAGCTGCGACTGGGTCAACTTGCTCCTTTCACAGCGCTTCACAAGGACAAGCCACTTTCTAGTAAAAGAAGGTTGGTGCCTGTTAACCTTATATACTGCTGTGGGAGCAAAAAATCCTTCCCCTACTTAGTTCCTTAGCCATTAAGCCCTTGGTTAAGTCTTTGTACTTATTGCTAAGGAAACAAAGAGCCTTGCTGCCAACTAATAATCCTTTTTCATTTTCTCTTAAATTCAAATTCTTTCTTCTTAGATTTTTGGGATTGCCTGTGGATCTTATTCTCTAACAGCCCTGAGAACAAAGCCCTTGTATGAATAAATAATTTCTGGTGCAGGTTATTTTCCCTTTCCTGTCTTCCTTGGGATTATTTGCTCTTGAGATTAATTTGGTTTCTAGTGTCAGTGTCATGATCCCTAGTACCTTTTTGGAATTTCCTTAGGGTTGATCTGAATTAACGAGCCATACCTAGATGAATGGGAAACAGTTTATCATCTTAATCCTAGGAAGAACTAGGTACCCTTAGATTCCCACTAACTAAATTACAGCACAGAGAACCTAGCACACTGTTTTGGGAAAGTTGGCTTTATGTTAAAGACTAGTTACCTCTAGAAAGAGTTACCTACTTTAATCAGTTTTTCTTAAGAGGTGATCATTTCAAACCCCCAATTTTTTTTTGTTTGTTTTTTTTTCAATTGAGCTATTCTAAAATTATATTGAAAATGAAGGATGTGCACTGTGGCCAAACAATATGCAGGCATGACTTAGGATCATGTGTCATGTTCACCATTTTAGAATATTTGATTATCATTGGTTTGAAAAGAGTGGTCAATTAATTCTCTTTGATAATGAGGCTGTCATTCTCTGTTTTCTGAATTCAGAAAGCAAGTTCAGATCATAAGGGATATCAGATTATCCAAATCACCTTAATTTTTGAGTCTCAGGTACCAAGTATCAAGATATGGATAGTGGGGATATTTGATCAGAAATGTGTCCAAATCTGTGTTTCCTGTCCTAAATTCTGATGATGAGGGATAGCTAGAATAGCTAACATTTGAGTGCTTAATAAATGCTAGTGCTGTGGTCACCCTTTTGCATATATTGAGATAATCCTCAAAACAAGAGTTCGGGTACAGAGATCTATTATTACTTCAGTTTTACAGGTGAAGAAACCAAGGCTAAGAAAAGTTAAATCATTTGCTCAAGGTCACATACTTGGTAGTTGGGTGTGCCAAGATTTAGTCCCAGGAATTCTGACTTCAAAGATGGCATAGTACCTCTATATTGCACTACTTTGTACACTGCTTTGCCCAGATCATTGTAAAAATCAGGTCCAGTGAAAGAATGGGGTGATACTGAAGGCCATTCTTGGAGAGTTTGTCAGTGGGGTGTCTCCTTGACCTCCGAAGAGCCGAGCCCCCTGGGCTGACTCATTACTCAGGGAAGAGAGCAGGAAGAAAATGCTCAACTGGAAATGTTGATCTGGTATATTAGGAACTTCATTTTCTCCAGGGCAAACCAAATAACAGATTAATTCCTTGCCCTCAAGGAGTTCCCAGTCTCAGCTCAAGAAAAGCATGTTCTGGTGATTTTCTAGAAAACCTTTTTTTCCTATTCTAAATGTAAGCTAATAGTATTTTCTTTGCATCTTATTTTAGTGGGGACCTAATGCCAATGACTTGAGACTGGAAAGCAGAGACTGAGAGAGATCTTTCATATCTTTGCTCTAAGTTTATTTTTCCCTTTGTCTCTTTCATCTATTGAAGTTTAATGACTATGAAACTAGAGATGGGCTGCGAACTTTTAGCCATAGTGTTGAGCAAGAACAGTTCCTCAGGCTATTTGTATTTTTGATAAGTGGCTATGGGCTGGGACATAGAAGGACACTCTTCAGGCAATTATCACATTGAATGTTTTCATCTTCCTGACAGTGAGCTAAAGAGACGCCTGAAAGCCGAGAAGAAAGTAGCAGAGAAAGAGGCCAAGCAGAAGGAGCTCAGTGAGAAACAGCTAAACCAGGATGCTGCTACCACCAGCCACACCACTGATGATGGTGTGGGTGCCAAGGAGGAGAGCCTAGACCCAAATGTGAGTTCCCTTGGTCACCAGCATGGCTTGACACAGGGTAGCTTCTGATGGGGGCTGTAGAGAATTCCATGAGACTGCTGACCAGAAGATAGAGAGTGGGTTAGGGAGGGCCTGGGAGCAAAACATGGGTGAGCAAACTACAACCCTTAGGCCACATCAGCTCACAATTGCCCATTGTCCCACCTGTTTCTGTAAATGAAATTTGTTGGAACACAGCTGTACCCATCTGTTTACATCTGTCTAAGGCTTGCTTTTGCACCACAGCACTAGAGTTGAGTTGAGTAGTTGCATCAGAAAAAGTTCACTGACCCCTACTGTAGAATATTGCTTTTTGTAACAGGCCCCTTGGCCTGCAGAGGCGGGGGAGTCTGATTTATAGCTAGGGTCTGGAGGATAGGAAAGAAGATAAGTGACTCACCGTGTAGATGTGATCCACCAAGGCCACCTGTATCAATTTAACTTTATTATTTAGGTAGAACTCCAGTTCTTTCTTTTTGTTGAATCTGAACATTTTTGCTCTTCTGCATTTCAATTCCAGCTATGGATTTGGTCATCCTGCACATTATAAGTACAAATCTCACTCCATACACAATACTGTGATTTCTGAAACTGGGGGTATTTAAGGAAACCTCAATGTACTGGGGTCACTCTGAGGCAGAACATAGTGCATTGATAGATGGGCCACTGGTCTGGTCAGCTTTAGCTTCTTGAAGGCTCTTATGTATTTTTTACAGCAATACTACAAGATCCGCAGTCAAGCTGTCCACCAGCTGAAGGTCAATGGGGAAGACCCGTACCCACACAAGTTCCATGTGGATATCTCGCTCACTCACTTCATTGAGCAGTATAGTCACCTACAGCCTGGGGATCACCTGACTGATATCACCTTAAAGGTGGCAGGTAGGAAGGCTCCCAATCAGTTCACTGAGCTCCCATAGAAGGCAGACCTCTTCAGTAGAACAGAGGAAGGTCTGGCTTGGTCTTGCTCTCGAGTAACCAGCAGGAGGCTACTGAAACAGTGTCATTATACTTACTCCCAGAAAAAGGTAGATGAGCCTGAGGTATGGGATCGCATCCAGACAAGGTGAAGTGCGGAGAAAGAGGCATTCTCAAAGAACTCCCAGCCTGACACTTCTGCCAGCGCATAGTCCTTTGTATTAGAAGGATTCTCTAGGGAAGCAGAACCAAAGTAGATTTTTTATAGAAATTGGCTCGCGTGACTGTTGGGATGGGCAAGTCCAGATTCTGTAGGGCAGGCTGCAGGAAGGGAACTCCAGTGAGGGTTTTCCATGAGCTCCCTGATAATTTAAGTGCATGAAATATCTTCACAGGAACAATCAGGCCAGGGCTTGCTTGACCAAATAACTGGACCCCATAACCTGGCCAAGTTGATACATAACCATCACATTCTTTAGGAGGACTTCTCTTCATCAGTGGAAATCATCTTCCCAGGTTCCCATCAAGTCCAATTTTTGGCCTGAGATTGCTTTGTGCTGAGATTATCTCTAGAATTTTGTTATTTTTACATTATTGTTCTTAGGTGGGGCCTTCTTTGCCTTAATTAAAAAAAAAAAATCACTTCTTTTCCTTGCCCTCATACGGCCCCCCTCAAAAAAAAAACCTATTACTTATAGAGAAGTTTAAATACCCCAGTCACACCACTCAGAGCGTCCCTGCTAGCACCTTGATATATAAATATATTAATAGGTTTTTTATTTGTTTAAATACAACAAACAAAAACATTTTAACAAGATCATTCCGTTCTACATATATAATCAGTAATTCACAATATCATCACATAGTTGCGTATCCATCATCATGATCATTTCTTAGAACATTTGCATCTATTCAGAAAAAGAAATAAAAAGACAACAGAAAAAAATTCATACATACCATACCCCTCACTTTCATTGATCACTAGCATTTCAATCTACTGAATTTATTTTAACATTTCTTCCCCCTATTATTTATTTTTATTCCGTATGTTTACTTGTCTGTTGATAAGGTAGATAAAAGCATCAGACACAAGGTTTTCACAATCACACAGTCAGATTGTGAAAGCTATATGATTATACAAGATGTTTTTCTTCAAGAAACATGGTTATTGGAACACAGCTCTACATTTTCAGGCAGTTCCCTCCAGCCTCTCCATTACATCTTGACTAACAAGGTGATATATATTTAATGTGTAAGAATAATCTCCAGACTTGGAATCTCAGGTAGGACATGAGTTTTGCTGGTTTGTCCAGAGTGATGCCCCGATGAATCCCAGAGTGATTCGATTAGTGAGTGGAAAAGTATCTGCAAAGCCCCCTTCAGGGAATGGTGAGAACAGGGAGAAATTCAACTTCCCCAAGTTGAATTCTTGATATTCTCACAAGCAGTGTGGACAACCAAAGCTATAGGCTGAGCCCTCAGTCTTGGGGTTTGTTCATATGAAACTTATCCCCACAAAGGAGAGGTCAGGTCTACTTAAAATTTAGACCTTAGAGTCACCCCCAAGAGAGCCTCTTTTGTTGCTCAGATGTGGCCTCTCTCCAGCCAACACAACGAGCAGTCTCACTACCCTACCCCTCTCTACATGGGACATGACTCCCAGGGGTGTGGACCTTCCTGGCAACGTGGGACAGAGATCTTGGAATGAGCTGAGACTCAGCATCAAGGGACTGAGAAAAACCCTAGAATGAGCTGAGACTTAGCATCAAGGAATTGAGAAAACCTTCTCGACCAAAAGGGGGAAGAGGGAAATGAGACAAAGTGCCAATGGTTGAGAGATTCCAAACACAGAGACGAGAGGTTATCCTGGAGGTTATTCTTACGCATCAAGTACATATCATCTTGTTATTCAAGATGTAATGGAGAGGCTGGAGGGAACTGCCTAAAAATGTAGAGCTGTGTTCCGGTAGCCGTGTTTCTTGAGGATGATTGAATAATGATACAGCTGTCACAATGTGACTGTGTGATCGTGAAAACATATCATTCTTAGCTCAGGGATTTAAACATATTTTATGGATTTCAATTCATTTTACTTCTTTCCTTTATTGAAACCCAAATTGTCCCATCTTTGGCCAGTGGGAACCTGTTCATGTTAGTTCCTAAATCATATTAACATGGAGACTCTAGTCGTTTTTCCTAGCTTTCTGTGTTCCGGGCTCATCGTATATGTATCCTGCCCTAGACTTGGAATCAGCCATTTATCCAAGAAGCCCTGGTTTCTTATAATGGAAAATGATTTTGAAGGCTACAGTTTGATCACTTGAAATGCTTATTGCTATTGATTGGCTATTGTTACCAGACCTACTCAGTGAACAGAACTAGGAAATATATATGTATATATATGTATGTGTATATATTTCCAGACTGCAGCAATAATGTGAATATCATAATAAAGCAAGTCACAAATTTTTTAGTTTCCCAGTGTGTATAGAAGTTATATTTAGAAAATATTAAATTATGTCTATACTGTACTGTAGTTTGTTACATGTGCAATAACATGTCTAAAAAAAATGGACATACCTTAATTAAAACGTGACAGAGACATGAAATGAGCCAATGCTTTTGGAAAAATGGTGCTGAAAGACTTGCTCAGTGCTGGGTGCCACAGACCTTCAATTTGTAAAAAAGCACAATATCTGCACAGTACAATAAGCAAAACATAATAAAACAAGGTATGCCTGTATAGACCTAAAGGTGAACCTTATGAGTTCAAGATAGTATTTCTACTTCAAGTTTAGAACTGCAAGGTTTCAGAGTTTGTATTTTGTTCTTATCTCCTTTCTGGTTCTGAAAAGCGAAGGAAATGTATAGCCCATAGTTACTTAATTTGCATTATCACATCTTACTCCTGCAACAGTACTAATACTACCACCATAGATAATAATTATTGGTGACAATAAAAATAAGTAAATTTGAATATACTATTCCCATTCTAGCCCCCTCCCCTTTTTTGTTTCTTGTTCATGTGGTTGTACTGTTTCTATTATCTCACCATGTAGCCATCATATGCTAGTCTGTCTGAAGCTTGTTCTCTGGCTGATCCCTCCAGAGGAGCTCATGGAAATAATATTTCCCTGAATTCTTGCTTATTGATAACAGCTTATCTTTGCTCTTTATATTTAAAAGGGTGGTCTTGCTGCATGTAAAATCCTTGGCTTGCATTTTTTGATGTACTAGTCTTCTCCGTACCCCACCTCCACCACCTTTCTTTGGACATAAAGTGTTGTCAGAGTGGTGAAGAGCTCTTTTTCCTTAAATCATGTGTTCTTTTTGCCTACATACCCAGTAATTTTACTATATATGTCTTGACATTAATCTGGATCACTATGCTCAGAAATAGTGTTCCCTTTAAATACATATTTTCAGAAATTTTTCTTGAATTATAATTTTTTTGTATTTCGTGCTTTGAATTCCTTTTGGGGATTCCTTTTATCCATTTATTGAGTCTTTTTCACTGGTCTTCAATATTTGTCACTTTCTCTCGAATCCTTTTTATCTCCATTTTTAAATTTTTATTTCTAGCCTCAACTTTCTGTTTCTTCTAACCAACAGAAACTACAAGAAACCTTGGGTGTCTTTAGGTTTTTAGCCTATCTACTTGTGCTTCAGGTTTTTTTATGTGAGGATTTAGGAAGATCCAAAAGATCTGCTGTCACCACCACTGCCATCTTCAGGAATCCAGTAAACATCTTTAAAGCCAGATCTTTCTATACAGCTTTAAATGTTTTGAATGGGAATCATTGTTATGAAGAAAAAGATGGGGTTTGGAGCCCACGCTAAAATCAGATTGTCTGGTTTGTGTTCTGCTCTGACATAAAAACGCAAAAGGAGATTTGTAGCACTTACATCATGAAATGGTGTCTTTCAGTTCTGTCAGTATTTTTGCTTTTGTTTTTCTAGGTAGGATCCATGCCAAAAGAGCTTCTGGGGGAAAGCTCATCTTCTATGACCTTCGAGGAGAGGGGGTCAAGTTGCAAGTCATGGCCAATTCCAGGTATATAGAAATACCCAGCTAATAGGCCTTTCTAGTCTAGCTTAGAGCAGCATGCTGGAGATGGAAGCTCATGTGGTCTTATCCTATTGCTGCTTGATGTTAGGGCAAGAAGAAGGGGACTATGGTTGGGAAAGGCTGAGAAGAGGATGAAAAGATAAAAAGACTGTCTGGCCATAGTAAAGACTAATCTCAGCTTGTATGCCAGTGAAAACGAAAAGATAACATTTGCCCTTAAATCTGAGATTCTTCTTGGGCTCACATCAACTAAGCTTTAATAGTTCAGTGAAGATTCAAAGTATGCCATTGTCAGTTTTAATTTTAGCTTTTGTATACTGAAGTACATTTTCCTTTTACTTAGGAATTATAAATCAGAAGAAGAATTTATTAAAATCAGTAATAAACTGCATCGGGGAGACATAATTGGCGTTCAGGGGAATCCTGGGAAAACCAAGAAGGGTGAGCTGAGCATCATTCCCTATGAGATCACACTACTGTCTCCCTGCTTGCATATGTTACCTCATCTTCACTTTGGCCTCAAGGATAAGGTAAACTCCTAGCTGTGGCACACAGAAGCATTCCCTCCATTTTGTCATACAACTGAATCAGACATGTCAGTGATTTCTAATGGCTTCTTTTGGTTTAGGAAACACGATATCGTCAGAGATACCTGGACTTGATCCTGAATGACTTTGTGAGGCAGAAATTTATCATCCGTTCTAAGATCATCACATATATAAGAAATTTCTTGGATGAGTTGGGATTCTTAGAGGTGATGTAGAATTTCTTACTTGTAATTTGATGAGCTGCCTTGCTATGGTTGCCTCTTCCTATCCGTCCTTATCATTTTCCAAAGCCTCCCCTGAGTCAGTATCCTTCATGCACAATGAAAACATCTCTTTTTGCCAGTGTCTTTAACCCACCATGTTTATTTAGTGCCCTAGTTAAGATGGCGGGATCTATTTCCAGGATAATGAACAAAATGCAAGGCCATCCACATGTTAATGCTGCCTTGCCTTGTTCAATATGTTGTCAAATCAGTTTACTTTTTGTAGCATTAACACATTTTTATTGTAAAAGAGAAAGGTGAGTTCATGTTACTATTAAACAAATTCAATAAATACATAGAATAAAAGTTAAAAGTCCCCTTTCATTCCTCCCATCTAACTTCTCTCCCCGACTGTTACATTTGATAAGTACCGTTCCATGCCATTTACTATGCATTATACATATATATACATATGTGCATTTTGTAGGGAGGGTACACATGGAAACTCTTGAAGTGGTTATCTTATTTTTGCTTAAAGTATGAGGTTACATATGTACTATGACAAACCTGTTTTTTGCTACTGAAAAAATACATTCTGGAGCCCTTGTTACACATCTTTTTAATGCCACATGTATATTTATTTCATCTATTGATGAGGTTGTTTTCTGATTTTCATCTATAGTGGGTAATGTTTCAGTGAACATCTTTGTGCCCATGTGCTATGTTTCTGTAGGATGCATTTCTAGAAGTGGAATAACTAAGTCAAAGATATAAGCAGTTAAATGTTTAATAAATACTGCAAAATTGAAGAAGATTATATTCGTTTAGATTCCCATTTACAGCTGAAAGTTTATGGTCTATGTTAATAAACCATTCTATGGTCTTATTAGAAATTGAGACAATATTCTACCAAACCAAGATATCTGTGCTTTTCTTGTCAATCACTTGCACATTACCATTGACCTGAACTTTTACTTTGGGATATAATAGGCTTAGGCTGTATTGCATGTAAAGCATTGGTTGTCCCCAAGGCCTCTGGTTGTCTGAGTTCCAAGTGTCTCTACCTCTCTTTTTAGATTGAAACTCCCATGATGAACATTATCCCTGGGGGAGCTGTGGCCAAGCCTTTCATCACCTACCACAACGAACTAGACATGAACTTATACATGAGAATTGCTCCAGAACTGTACCATAAGGTAATCAATAATGAGTCCTTTCCCTTAGAGAAACAGAAGACCGGGAAAACATTGGTTAGAAGGTTGCAGTCAGAAATAAGAGGAAGAGGAAGGTTAGAACAACCCATAGAGTTAGAAAATTCTAATTTGCAGGTTTGTGCATATAATGTTTATAGAGTTTCTGTACAAGATCAGTAGAGCATTGCTGAGTAGATGGCAAAAGGACTGTCTTTTTTAAGTATACAGGTCCTTTTAACCTACTTTTCCCTGTAATACTTTTAAGTTTATAGTCTTCCTTGTATTGGATCCGATTTTGGTCTTTTGTAGAAGAAAAAGCTTTTTGTCTCTCAGAAAGTTGGAAATATGTATCTCCTAATCACTATAAATCTGTACTTTCAGATCACTAGAGCAAATAATGAAAACTGTCATTCAGAGTCTTAGTTGAAGCAGCAGAATCCATTATAACTAGTTTAAGCAAAAGAAAAATGTATTCAAATACATAAGGAAGCACACAATCTCCAAGGAACTTAGAGAATCAGGCTTGGAGACCACACAACTGGGAATGATTCTGAATTTTTGATCTGTTCCCATGGAGAACCCAGCATTTTTTCCACTGGGGAGTTATCACAGCTCTTAACTCTGGTACTAGGGATAGGTCGTTGCCACTAGGACCTCTGCAGCTGTAACTCTGTAAGCTAGATATTTCTCACCCCTTCACCAGAATGAATTTTATGCGTTGTTTATGTCTTACCTATGTCTTCTTTCACTCATTCCTATGTTGAAGTCTCATTTGTGCAGTTTCCGTCATAAACTTCATCTTTGAGGAGTCTCAAACTCAGAAGGTGTGGGATGCATTTGTGACATAGGAAAAGTATTCAGAGGTCTTGGGCAGCCAAAAAAAGAATGATAACTATCCTCTACAAGAGCCTAAGAGAACAGGGTACCAGGCATTTTGGGTAGAGAGATCTGAGAGCATTGCTGAACTATGAGTACCTAGTAGGGGTTTTTGTAGACTGATTTTCCAGAGTCATTAAGACAAAATTGGCTAACATGGCCATGTATTGTTGTTAGATGCTGGTTGTTGGAGGCGTTGACCGGGTATATGAAATTGGACGCCAGTTCCGGAATGAAGGAATCGATTTGACTCACAATCCTGAGTTCACCACCTGTGAGTTCTACATGGCCTATGCAGACTATCATGATCTCATGGAAATCACTGAGAAGATGATTTCAGGTGACCCTCTCCTGCTCCCGTGGTTTTCACATGTGTCCAGGGGGCTGGTGTACTACTTTAGAGGTGGGTTTCCTGGGCTTCCTCTTTTAAATGGCAGGTTTTTCTCCCAGGAATGGTGAAGCACATTACAGGCAGTTACCAGGTCACTTACCATCCAGATGGCCCAGAGGGCCAAGCCTGTGAGATTGACTTCACCCCACCATTCCGGAGAATCAGCATGGTAGAAGAACTTGAGAAAGCCCTGGGGGTGAAGCTGCCTGAAACTAATCTTTTTGAAACTGAAGGTAAGGTGGGGCACACACACACATACATACCCTGCCCCTTATATGGCCTTCCTGTTCAGCTCTGAATCATATTGGGTCAGGGCAAGAGTTTTCCACACTTTTCTCTATTCTCTTTTACTGGGGTAGTGTGATATCTTCTGTCCTAACTTGGACACTCGTATTACAGAAACTCGCAAAATTCTTGATGATATCTGTGTGGCGAAGGCTATTGACTGTACTCCACCTCGGACCACGGCCAGGCTCCTTGATAAGGTGAGAGGCCAGGCCCTTCTAGTATATGTCCTCATTCTGTGGTGACAGGTCCTCTTCTCCCAGTGAAGATGAGCCCAACCCAAAAGAACTAGCTGTAGCTTTACAAGAAAACCCTAGAGAGAGGAGCAGGAGGACTCCTGCTGGACTAATCTCTGTGCCAAATAGTTCATACATATTATCTCAGTCAACCATTGAAAAGCTAGAAGGGGTAAATCCCAGTTTGGGAGAGAGCTAAGTCCTCTTCCACCTAGGCTGAGACAATCAAAATACCTTTTGGAAAGGGTCTCTAGCTCTGCTTTGCTTTCTCATTAAGCTTGTCGGGGAGTTCCTGGAAGTGACTTGCATCAATCCTACATTCATCTGTGATCACCCGCAGATAATGAGCCCTTTGGCTAAGTGGTAAGATAAAAGTATGGGGTTTCAGTTACCTGTTGCTTCATAAACAACCCCAAAATTTAGGGGCATATAACAACAGTTTATTAATTATCAAGATTCTGTGGGTTGACTGGGTGGTCTTTCTGCTCCAGGTGGTGTTGGCTGGGGTATTTCAGGTGGCTTTTTTCTTCTGGGCGCTCTGCAGTTTGGTTCTGCATGTGGTCTTTCCACATGGTGTTTTGTCCTCCAGGGCTTCTTTATGTGGCTTCTCTCTGGCATTGTAACCTGGACTTCCTTAGCCCGTGGTGCTGGGTTCCAAGAGAAAATATTCCAAAGAACAAATCCCAATGTACAGACACTTAACAGGCCCACTCTGTTTTCCCATTGGTCACAGCAAATTATATACCCAGTCCAGAGTCAGTTTGAGAGGGGACTACAGCAGGGCATGTATAACCAGGAGGTGTGTTTCATTGGGGGCCACCAATCTAAAAGTCTATTACACATGCTTATTACAAAGGTAATTAAATCGTGCCTCTCTACCCCTCGCTATGATACCAAATGATTGGTGCTGAAGTTATATTCAGTCTTCAGGTCATAGTAACACTTCTAAGTCAACTAGAATTCAGGAATTCTTATATTTGTATCAGATCTTGGAATACTGGTAGACCTGTATCTACAGCCTCCCCTTTGATATCTTGTTGCTAGGCATCGCTCTAAAGAGGGTCTAACAGAGCGCTTTGAGCTGTTTGTCATGAAGAAGGAAATCTGCAATGCCTACACTGAGCTGAACGACCCCATGAAGCAGCGACAACTTTTTGAAGAACAGGCCAAGGTAAGGAAGGAAGGAAGGGTGTAAGCACAGGCAAGAATTGCATCAGTGTGCCCGCTGACCAGTGACATCAGCCTTAATCTTCAATTGTCTCTGTCTCTTGGTGATTTCAAGAAAGTGCAGGATAAAGCCATAGGCCTCACTGGAGGAAGTCACATTTCAAGACGGAGACTTTGACTGGTTTTGTCTCTAGAATGTCTACATAAGAGGAACTTAGACATGATTGTCTGCGTGGGGAATATGACACTTGTCTTCAAAATTACATTTGTTCTCTTGGAGGAGCAAGCCCTCATCCCGCTCGGGTGTGGGTTTTCCTCTTCGGGATGTAGGCCGAGTGAAACTGAGGATAGGAGAGACAGGCTTGCTGAAGTACTGCATAAACTGGAAAAGTCCTATGCCAGGATTGGCTCACCAGCAGTCACATCCCAGCATGTGGACATGAGAGTATTTTATTACCAGAAATTCACAAAACTCCAGTGACGTTTCCATGTCATTGGGGAAGGCAGTGGCTGGTGCTTATTACCAGGAGGCTGAGACTGGAATAGAGCCCTTGGACCCACTATTCACTTAGCTTCATGTTGTACTGCTTAGAGGAATAAGATAACAGAATAGCATCAGGAACACCCTGTGCCCAATGAATCAGTGACTTCCTCCTCAAAAGACAAAAGTTTGAAAGGAGTCATGAAGATCCTGCACTTGGGAGCTTGTGTATCAATATCTCTAAAGCTGATCACTGAAGCTGGAACAAGACATGCTTGAGAACAACACAAGATTGGGGAATTGCTGGTGCCTTCCTCACACAGATCCAACATTATCACTTATCTGACAAGAATGAATCACGAGGTCATTACTTAGTTTTTGATCCCCACCCCTTCCCTTTACCTATAAAAACCCTAAGTCACATGCCAACTTTGAACTGGTTTGGGGAAGATTCCTCCAGTTCCTTGCAAAGTGCACTCCCAATAAATCACCTTCACGGTGAAAAAAAATTACATTTGCAAAGCAGGAGCTTTATGTTTCTTAGATTATTTACGTGGCTTGGGGATAAGAGACATATAAAGAATAATGAAGACAGAAGCCCCCCAGAAACTGCAGCTTGCACTCTGACTGCCACTGACAGGTGCTATCAGGAAATGGGAGGAAAACTTTGAAATTGTAGAATCTCTAGAAATGATCCTAACTGGAGTTGCAGAGCCCCAGGCAATGGATGTATTTTATTTGACAGAGAAACTTAGATGTGTTCTGAGGTAGATTTCATCAGTTCTAACCTCTCAAGCTTTAAAAGAAATGACTCAATCCAGGAGTTACTGAGAAACCAATACCCAGCAAGTTCTAGGTATTAGGAGCATCCCTGGAATGATAGTTCCTCCATGCATCTTAACGTGTTCACTAGGACACCTAGAGACAATGCAGCCTGGAATAATGTCATCTTTGGTTCTCTTTCCTCTTCTAGGCCAAGGCCGCTGGTGATGATGAGGCCATGTACATAGACGAAAACTTCTGTACCGCCCTGGAATATGGGCTGCCCCCAACAGCTGGCTGGGGCATGGGCATCGACCGTGTCACTATGTTCCTCACGGACTCCAATAACATCAAGGTACATGAGCAGTCGTCTCAGCACACACTATCCTAGTGGGTACCACTTATGTTGGAGGTAGGGTGTGGTGTGCCTGGAAGGAAAAGCAGGCAGATGTTGCAAGTAACTTTATAGGAAGAGGGTCAGTATTTGACCTTAAGTCAGCCCTTGTTGATGAATGAGGAACTCGAAGTTTAAGAGAACCTCTCTTTATTCATTCATTTGACATAGTGTCCTAGCAGTCCTACTATTTGTTGTGCAATTGAGAGGAGCTGAGTTGAAATAAAAGAGGACCACATGTCTTTTCAGCTGAGATACATGGATCTCTGGATTTGGGTGGTAATAATAACCAGAGGCAAAAGGAATGGATGGATAGCTTGAAAAAATTTTTAGATTCAAAATACATTTTTATCACCTGTAGGAAGTGCTTCTGTTTCCTGCCATGAAGCCCGAAGACAAGAAGGAGAATGTAGCAACCACTGACACCTTGAGAAGCACAACAGTTAGCACATCAGTCTAGAAAATAATAATTGCAAGTTATGTAATCAGGCATCTTTGCATTTCTGCAAAAGATTAGGGTCTGCAAGGGATTTCTTGTGTGCTGCAATCATTTGATTACCTAAAGTTCAGTTCAGCCACCAGAAGAGAGAAGAGGAATTAAGAATTCCTTTTTACTCCTTGTCACCAAATAAACTATTTGTCTTTACTCTTGTCTCTTAGCATTCTTCTCCTTACCTTTGAATGACAACATTTTTTCCCAGACTCTGGCCTAATGAATATTTAGGATTATACCATATTATTTATTTCCTAAAGGATTGAGAACACAGCAGTGAACAAAGGCTAAGTTCCTGCTTTCAAGGAACTTTTTTGTTTTAAGGGGAGGTCGTGGGAATGAACAAACAAGAAACAAAGACATTTTTTTCTGGTGGTGTTACATAGTACAAAGAAAAATCCAACAAAGTAAAAGGGCAGAAGTACTATTTTAGAAATGGCTGGGTGGGGCAGTGCTATTTTAAATATGGTAATCAAGGGAGGCCTCTGTTAAGTGACATCTCTGGAAATGTGGACATAGTGAGCCAGGGAAATCTGTGGGAAACAAGTGGTCCATGCTAGAGAACTGTCTTTTCAAGGAACAGCAAAGGTTTTGATGTAGCTGGAGAGGAGGGTGTGTATGTCAGTGAGGGAGTGAGGAGCCAGGATATGTAGGCCCCTATAAGCCAAGCAGAGGACTATGTGTTTTATTATGAGTGAGATAGGAAGCCACTGAAGGGTTTTGAGCAGAGCAGTGATATCATCTGGCTTGTTTTTAAAGGATTATACAAGTAGGTACTAGTGAGAATAGGGAGACCAACAGTGGCAGTTGTAGCACACTGGGGATAGGTGACAGCTTGGACTTGGGTGGTAACCAGGAAGATGGCTACAAGTGGTTGGATTTTGCTTGTGTTCCTAAGTCAGAATAAACTGATATAATGTGGCTGTGAGAAAAAGAGGAGCCAACGATGACTTGGAGGTTTGGGGCCTTGTTTTGTGTTAAGTAACATTACGTACCCCCAAAAAAATCATGTTTTAATCTGTGTTCCTGTGCATGCAAACCCATGGTAAACAGGACATTTTTGAGATTTTTTTTTAGTTAAGGTGTGGCAAACTGAACCAGAATGGGTCTTAATCCATATTACCAGAGGCTTTACAGAGAGTGCCACAGAGAGACTCCCGAGGCCAAAAATCAACACAACCTGGAAGAGAAAGAGGACATCACCATGTGTCGGGACCAAGAGTACTAACATGGATTGTGGCAACCAGCACCAGGATGCTATCATCCCTGAGAGGGAGCAAGCCTTCTAACCTCTAAAATCCCGGGAGACAATAAATTCCTGTTGTTTGAGCCAAACCATTGTGTGATATTTGTCATAGCAGCCTGGCAAACTAAGACAAGTCCAAAAAACTAAGAGATGTCATTTACTGAGATAGGAAAGACTGATGAAGTACATATTTGAGGGGGAAACAAGTGTTTTTGGACACATGAAATGTGACATGCTTGTTTGACATCCAGGAATAAATAATAAGTAGGCTGTTATATATCAGAGTGAGTTTTCTTATCTTCAGCTCAATTCAAAAGGGCTAAGAATGTGATAAGGGTGTGGTTGAGGGTCTTCTATTGTAATGGAGCCTCTACTCTGACACAGAAGAGCAGTTTGGGGGATCATTTTTCAGATAAGTTAAAAAAAAAAAAAAAAAGAAGGCCCCTCAGCAAAATGTCTGCATGTGTCCAAGTTTGGGAGTTGCTGATCTATTTTCACAGTAGCAAGTTTCTACTTACGTAGCTGATAAAATGAGCTAAGCACACACAATTCCCTAACTGGGAATACTTGACAGTACTGATCATCCCCACCCCTGCTGGGGTTCAAGCACAGGCTCCAGGAGCAGTTGGCAGTGGTGGTGGGCTATGAGGTGGCATTTCAGAAGATAGGCTGCAAGGCAGTGGTAACTAAAACAGAGAAGCATCTCACCAAGGGAAAGAGTATAGATGGACAAGAACAGATAAGGGACTGGACTTCAGACAACATCATCAGTGTGGACCATTGGGAAAGGCCACAAGGGTTGGTGTGATGAGTGACCCTGACAGAGCTGTTACTAGAAGACAGGACAGAAGCCAGCTCTCTGGCCTTAAAAGAATCTGGAGGTTGAGGGAACTGAGGCAGCTGTTGTAGACAATTTTTGAGATTTGGCAGGAAAAATAACAAATAGATGAAAGCTAGAAAGAATAAAAGGATCATAAAGTATTTATTACCTTCTCAAACAGAATTTGCTAACTGCTGTGTTGGGGTGAGCAGAAACAGGCATACTCCCAAACTTCGAGCTTCTAGACTTGTAAGGAAAACAGATATTTAATAAATCACCAAAATTACATAAAATGGCAGCTCTGGTAAATACTTTGAAGAAGAGGTCCGTGAGTTTTTGAGGGACTGTAATGGACCCTAGCTATGGCAGGTTTCCCTGACCACATTAGATCTGCAGGGAAAAAAAGCATTAACTATAGTCAAAGGAAGGAAAAGACTTTCCATGCAGTGACAACAAGTACAAAGGTCCTGTGGTAGGAAGAAGCATGGAATAAACCAATACACTTGAGTACAGAAAGCCAAGAAAATCCGGCACAAGATGAGGCCTTGGCCTAAGACCACCCAAGACTGTGGGGCGGGAAGCACCAAAGCCACAGGCCCCTCCACGGAGTTTTGTCTGGATCTTAAGAGTGCTGGAAGCCGCTGAAGTATTCAGGCAGGGGGTGACATCAGATTTGCTATTTGAAAAGATCACTGGTTGCTCTGTGGAAACTAACTGGAGATTGGCAAGAAAAGATGAGACCAGTTCAGAGGTTAGCATAGCAATCCAAGAGGCAGGTGATAGTGGCTTGGAATAGACCAATGTCAGGGAGATGGAGAGAAGTGGATGGATTCAAGATGGAAAGTAAAATCAACCGGACTTGGTACTGGATTGTATTGTGGGGATAAGGGAAGGGAAATGACAGGAAGGGTTACTCACTTTTGCTGTATGCAACTAGATCAATGGTAGTGCCAGTCCCTGAGATAGGGAACCCTGGAAGATGATCCCCCAATCAGGATCGGTGCTTCTTTAAATACGGAAGGGGGCAGTCAGCGGTAGATTAAATATGTTAGACAGGAATGAGGAGAGCTGAGGCCCTATTCCTCTGGAACCAGAAAAAAGGAAGGATGGGGTCAAGCAAAACTGCACTTATCCCTCCTCTAATTTTTGAGGGGTATCAGAGGAATGTTGAATTATCTTCATCTTTAGCAAATGGGGTCTGTAATTGCTGGATAGTATAGGCTCCTGAATTGTCCTTGAAATCTGGAGATTTTAGATCTGCACCCTCCGATACACTAGCCGCTAGTCATATGTGGTTATTGATCATTTAATATGTGGCTAGTCTGAACTGAGAAGTGCTTTAAATAATATACACCAGATTTCAAAATTTAGTATGAAAACAAAATATCTCAAATTTTTAAAAACTTTGATTACACACTGAAGTGATAATATTTTGGATATACTGGGTTATGTGATACCTGTGATTAAAATTAATTTCACCTGTTTTTTACCTTTTTAAATGTTTCTACTAGAAATTTTTAAACAGCACCCGTAGCCTGAATTATTTCACTGTGGGCGCCGTGTCTTACACAGACTTTGTTTCCTGTCCAGTCACAGGGCAGGAAGCATCCATCAACCTGTTTTGCAGCGGTCCTAAGACCACCCAAGGCTGCGGGGCAGGAAGTACTAGAGCCACAGGCCATGGCGCCTCTCCCTAAGGAACTAAAAGGCCAGCATGCACTACGCGCGGCGGGGGCGGGGCCTAGGAAGACCGGCTGCACTGTGACGTCACTTCCGTCAAGGAAACCAGGTACTGTTCGCTTCCTCCGCGGGCGCGCGTCGTTGTAGTGGGCGGGGAGCGTCCGCGAAGCGGTCGTTTGGTGGGGCCGGGGGCTGCTGAGCCGGTGTTAACTGTCTGGCTTTTCTGAGCCCATTTTGTGTGGGAGAAGGTTATGATTACAGTGCCTTCCCCGACGCGAGTCACGTGGGAAAGTGCCTGCAGGACTGTTGCTGCAGGACTGCACGGGCCTTCTGGCCTCGCGGCATCGTCCCGCCAACCCAGTGAGGCAGGCGCTCACGTTGTCCATACTTCGCGCGGTTCCGATCGGGCCTCCAGAGCTGGCCGAGAGGGGACCCTGCCTCGAGGGGCGGGATTTAGAAAGGGGGTTTCCCTCCTCCGAACACCGCTGCAGCCTTTCTTCCCCAGACCCTCGACCAGCCTTAACTTTTCTCTGAATAGGACAGCTTGTTGCAACTCTTATACGATGGTGACTTGCGGGTACAGTAGTGCCTGTGTAACTGCGCTGCTATTTTGAATGAAGTTATTCCAGATCTAAAAGGGGTGCAGATTTGTATTAAAATGGGCCCGGAATATCAGAACACCAGATTCAGCCACTATGGATGCACATTCAAAATTGACTACCTGAAAAAGAATTATATAGTTCTGGACAACTTCATCTTAGGAAGTTAACTTTTCTTCTGGCAAGTGCTGCCTTCCTTGGCTGTTGTAGTCTGTAGTGTTTTGAAGTCACTATTTCTGTTAGTTCCTGCCACATTAAAAAAAAAATTCACTATGGTCTGATTTATCATTTACTGGAATAACAGGCCTGCACAAAATGTCAGCCTTCAGAAGCCATTGCATTACACTCAAGAAGCATCTACATATACCTTTTTATTCAATAAAGACCCTCTTTTAGAAAAACAGTGTTATAACAGTATGAGCTCATCTAAGAAGTTTTTCATACAGTTGGGTCCAAATGGGGTCAGGATGAATCAGTGAACATAGTTAGAGCCAAGAAGGGGAACATTTCGAGCAAACATCCTAGACCTCTTCTACATCGCATTTGCATAATGGCTTTTCATTCATAACTTTAAGTGCCTGTTATATATAGTCCTGCTAACTCCACAAGTAGCTGGAGGCAAATTACCAGGAAAATTGTCAAATTTTTAAATAATATTAATCACAATTGACATTAATTATGCTTAACACTGTAGCAGTTGCATTTTGTTTGTTTGTTTTGTTTTGTTTTGTATTGTTTTGCATGGGCAGGCACTGGGAATCAAATCCCGGTCTCCCGTGTGGCAGGTGAGAATTCTGCCACGGAGCCACTGTCACACCATAGCAGTTGCTTTTTAAACAAATATTTATTATGATAATGGAACAGAATTTCCCATTTTAACCATATTTTAAGTGTACACAATTGCTTTTTTTGTCACTATAGTAGTTGTAAGTTTACCCAAAGATCTTGCAGAAAGTACTGAGTTACCATTAACCACCCCCCACAAACACACTCAATTGCTTTTTATAAACATTACTTAATCCTCACAATAACCCCAAGTGATTTGATGCTATTGTTATCCCTGTTTTAACAGGGGAGGAACTGACAGAGGTTAAGTTATTTGCCCAATATCGCACAGTTAATTTGTGGTAAAGCAGGATTAGAACCTAAAAAGTTTCCTCCAAAGCACATACTTTTTTTTTTTAGTATTTTTATCGAGAAATCTTCACACATATACAGTCCATCCATAGTATACAATCAGTGGCTCACAATACCATCACATAGTTGTGATTTATCCCCATGATCATTTTTAGAACATTTGCATCACTCCAGAAAAAGAAACGAAAAGGAAAAAGAGAAAACTCATACATCCCATACTCCACCCTCTCATTGACCACTAATATTTCAAACTACCCAATTTTTTGTACCCCTTATCCCCCCATTATTATTTATTTTTTATCCTTTTTTTTTTTTACTCATCTGTCCATACCCTGGAAAAAGGAGCATCAGACACAAGGTTTTCACAATCTCATGGTCACATTGTAAAAACTATATAGTTATACAATAGTCTTCAAGAATCATGGCTGCTGGAACACAGTTCAACAGTTTCAGGTACTTCCCTCTATCCACTCTAATATGCCATAAACTAAAAAGGGATATTTATATAATACATAAGAATAACCTCCAGGATAACCTCTCGACTCTGTTTGAAATCTCTAAGCCACTGAAACTTTATTTTGTCTCTTGTCTCTCTTCCCCTTTTTGATCAAGAAGGCCTTCCCAATCCCATGATGCTGAATCCTGGCTCATTCTAGAAGTCCTATCCCACATTGCCAGGGAGATTTGCACCCCTGGGGGTCATGTCCCACATAGAGGGGGAGACAGTGAGTGAGTTCACTTGCTTAGTTGGCTTAGAGAGAGGTGCCGCATCTAAGCAACAGAAGAGGTTCTCTGGGGGTGACTCTTAGGTTTAATTATAAGTAGGCTTATCTTGTCCTTTGCAGGAATAAGTTTCATAGAGGCAAGCCCCAAGATCAAGGGCTCAGCCTGTTGGTTGTGCCCACTGCTTGTGAGAATATCAGGAATTCCCCAAATAAGGAAGTTGAATAGTTCCTCCTTTCTCCCCAGTCCCCTAGGGAACTTTACAAATAACTTTTTTATTTTCTGGCCATCACACTAACTTGTACAAACCAATAAGATCTCACACCTTTTTCAAGATCCCATGTACTTATGGTGTTCAAATAAACTGACCATTCAAGGTAAATTAATGTACTACCGAAAATAAAAATTTTGTACCAACTAAACATCTCTTCCTTTAGTCTTAAAAAGAAGCTGAAGTTTTAAAATATGGACAATATCATCCTTTACCCTATAGTCTGGTTTACCTTAGTCCTATCCATATCAGCTTCATTCATCTCTAGTTGAAGTCTGATCATTTTTTCAACTTTTTCAACAGTTGCTATATAGGGTAATCCTGACTTTCATAGCTTCAGTGCTCCAAATCTGAGTCTCATGTGTCACAATAATACCTGAAGTTTCAGGGAATGACCGGATTATACACAAATAGCTCAGTATCTCAGAATTTAGACATAACAGTTAAAATTCCTGCACATACCTGACTGCTGTAAGAGCTTACAACCTAGGACCCTTTACAGTAGGCCCCAACCTCATAACCCATGCTCTCAACTTCAGTTCTCCGAGTTTGAATATTATAGTTAGTCCACATGAGTCAGGTATAATAATATTTATCTTTGTTTCTGACACTTCATTCAGCATAAACCCACACTCTTAAATACAGTTCCTGTGTGGAGGGGAAACATTGACTGGTTAGAAATCACCCAGTTTCTCCGGGCCCTGTTACTTCTCCCCTCTGCTTCGTAAAATGTTATAGGAGAAATTAAGGTGTTGCTTTTCTGTTTGGAGCAGAGGAGAGTGGATTCAGTGGAGATTTATGAAAGGGAGGTGGAGAAACACTGTGCTTTAGGGGAAAGAAGAGAAAAATAGCTGAAAAAGGTGATGAGAAGGGAGAACATCTACACAGAAAGATAAACTTTGTATGATAAGGGCTACCCAAAGAAAGTGAAGAAACGCAAGTGATCATAGCTGAGATCTGCAGTCCTTTATGTGCTATTTCCAAATGAAGATTGAAGTAATGATGACACTTCCCTCTCATGTGCTTTTGTTTTGAGTAATTTTCATGTTCATTAGAAACATGTCAGATATCCAGGGTTTTTTAAAAAGCTTGAAGAAATTGGTATATCTTCTGGGATTGGAGGTGTTTGGGTTATCTTTGATCTTCATTAAAGGTGAAAAGAGAGCAGGGAGATAGTAGGAGAAAATAACCTATAGATTTCCAGCAAGATGATTCACACCGTGAATGTAGTTGAGCTACATTTGAAAGACTGTTGAAGCACCTGGTGCAAGGCTCTCACACCTTGCATTGGTTTTCGTCTTTGTACGTCTCACCATCGTGATTTGCGATCAGGACCTCAGCACCAGCTCAGACCATGTGGACCGTGAATGAGGTTGCTCAGCTGTGTTATCAACACTATGAGACCAGGCTGCCCAGGCAGGGGAAGCCAGAGCCAAACCGTGAGTGGACATTACTCGCAGCCATCGTGAAGATACAGCCTATCACTGACCAGGCCTGTGACTCCCCTGACAAACCAGTGCGAGGTGAGCCTCTTCTTGGAATGCTCCCTGTTCCTGTCAGAGATGATAGTGGGCAGGATATAAACAACGGTGTTAGACAGGTTCCCCCTGACCCCTCCTCCACCAAATGGCCACAGTACTTCTGGTGGCAGGAAAGTCCTCATGTGGTTCTGCCTGTGGGAATCTGGAGGAATGCCCACTTTTTAAAGCTGCAATCTGGGAACTATGCAGACAGATCCTGGGAGTTAATTTAACAGTTTATTTTTTTCTTTCAGTGACAAAGGAAGTCGTCTCAATGGGAACAGGAACAAAATGCATAGGCCAGTCCAAAATGAGGAAGAGCGGTAAGCACGGGTGGGAGTCTCAGAAGAACCTGTGGAAGCTTTGGGAGAAGCTTTGCACACTAGCTACCATGTTGACCTTTCCTCATCTTCTCACCTGAGGTGTCTCACCATTTGGCTCCCACTGGCTGTTGTTCTAGTTGGAAGGACAGAACCTACTTAAAGACTAGAAATCAAACGTAGGAGCACAGGCCACCAGGAGCATGTTTTCTGACTGAACTGAAAGCTGGCCAGTAGTTTAAGTTCATATCAGAGGTTCCCTGTGCTTAGCTATTCAATATTATGTCTAGAAGGCTTTGGGGCTTCAAAATAGAAAGTAAAGGATGGAGCATGAGTGACTTATGAAGCCCCAGAAGGCAATTTTGAATTAGTGGAGCTTGTGATACCAACAAGACTATGGAAATTCCCTTAGCAATCTGGAATTTTCACCTTCTGCTTCCAGTTAGATTCTTCCATGTGTTTGGTTCCCTCATTCTCCCAGCCTTGCTCCTGTATATGAAGAAACTGGATCACTAGAGATTGATTTAGATGGAACTTGAGCACAAGTATGATACCAGGGTGCAGAAGATCTAGACCCCTGTCTTTCTGATAAAGTTCCCTATAAATCAATGATTCTCACTGGAGGCAAATTTGCCCCCTAGGGGACATTTGACACTTTGACATTGTCTGGAGACATTTTTGATTGTCATCCCTGATGTGTGTGAATGTGCGTGGGGGGTGGGGGCTCTCCTACTAGTATCTAGTGGGTAGAGGCCAGGGATACTACTGAATATCCTACAGTGAACAAGATAGTCCCCCAACAAAGAAATATCCAACCCAAAATGACAATAGAGCTGGCTTGAAAACCCTACTATAAATATATTGCTGTTAATTATTTTCATACTTTCTGGCAAAAGTCTTCTACGAGATGCATGGTTTTCCTGGGTGCTGGGAGGGCAGGGGAGGTCTACTGTGTTCTGCTTCTAGGAACCAAGGCCTCCCAGGTTCCATGTCTTTACCTAGTGTCCTCTCTTTGCCACAGGAGACATCCTCAATGATAGCCATGCTGAGATCATAGCCAGAAGAAGTTTCCAAAGGTAAAACTGCATCCCCAGAGATTCTAATTCAGTATGCCTAGGAGAAGGGCCCTGGAATGTGCATTTCTAACGACATCTCAGGTGATACTGGCTACATGAGTCTGTGGACCACTCTTTTAGTAGCACTGCTCCACACGAGTTTAAGTTCTTAAACCTGTAGGCCTGGTAAAACATAGATTGCTGGGTCCACTCCTAGAGATTCTGATTCAGGAAGTCCAGGATAGAGTCTGAGCAGTTACAGTTGTAACAGATTCCCAGGGGATGCTAGTGCTACTGTTCCAGGGACCACACTTTGAAAATCACTGGTCTAAATTATTCTCATTATTCCAAATCACCATTAGTACCACCAGTCCCATTGGGGTACGGTAACTCTTCCCTTCTCCCTTAGCAATCTCCCCATCAGTGTCTGCCCCTTCACCGCAGGGATTGGTTGTTCATTCTCACATCTTGCCACCCATTAGGTACCTTCTCCATCAGCTCCAGTTGGCAGCCTCGCTGAAAGAGGATAGCATCTTTGTCCCAGGAACTCAAAGAGGACAGTGGAAACTCAGACCAGACCTCTTTTTTGTGTTTTTTTCCAGCCATACACCCTGTAAGTATATTCCAGGTTTTGGATTAATACTACCTCATCTATTTTCTTATGTTTGTCTTATCCATAGATATGTTTCTCTAAGAAAGCACTTAGGGCTGAAGTCTAACTACAAACAATGACAGTACCTTTTGTGGCTGGCATACCTAATCACTTCTCTTGCAAGGGGAAGGTGCAGATGGGGGGATGGGAAGTTTGTCTCATTCATCCTATTCAATTCTCAGAATTAACATTAAGAAGCTTAATGCTGAAACCTTATAAGGTCTGAAACCAACAGTGGGGCTTAGAAGTCCAAAGTCCTGAGTTATACTATAATAACTTATCCTGACATTCATTTGCTTCATTCATTCATAGAACACAATATTTCTATTTGTCCAGCATGATACCACAAACTAGGTATATAGCAGCGAATAAGACCAGCGTGTTGCCTTCCACATAGGGTCCTTCAGGTAATGTAGACAGTCATGGCTAGTCAGGGTAATTTGATGAGTTATAAGGAAATGTTCAAATGCTGTGGTTACATAAATAGGAAGACCAGACCCAGCCTACAGGGTCATTCCTATTCTCTGTTCTTTCTGTCTTGAAAATTGAGAATAATTCCTGTCTTTCATGTTATTGACTCAGGGATGGTAGTAAAATTAAAAACTAAAAGCACGTGTCGTTTTTAAAGTTTAACACTTAGAGGACAATCTTCTACTCTTATTTCAAAATTTGGGGGGTGGAGTGGGTGAAGAAATTTTACTACCATCCCTAAGTCGATAACATAAATGACAGGTGCTTTTAGAGCAGAGAGATGTAATCACTATAAAGAAATGATAGTTGTCAAGACTTGATCAAAACTCAAATTGAAAATGTTGATATAGGTGAAAAAAGAATGACTCTTTTGGGAAAAAAAGTTGGTTAGAAATCAAAGGCCAACAAAATGACAGCAAGGCTCATCTGGGCTCTCTTTTTAGCAATGAGTGCCCTGGTCCAAGAACATAAGGATGTTTCCTAACTCAGCGCTTCTCAAATTATAATGTGCATACAGATCACCTGGGGATCCTGTTAAAATACATAACTAGATTCAGCAGGTCGGGATGAGGCCTGAGAGTCTCCATTTACTAACACTTCCATGTGATGCCCATGGTGGTAGTCTGTGGACTATACTTAGAGGAACCAGAGCCTGGCAGGACCCAGTGGCAGCATATCCTGATTGTGGAGAAAGGTACTTCCAGGGATCACAGCTAGCCTAGTGACCTCATCCAGCTACATAAATCATCAGTCCACAGGTTAGTGCTGATCTGTGAATAGTGTGCCCATCCGTGGCAAAATGAGAAAATTCGGACTGTATAGCTTTTCAAAAAGCTAATGGCTTTTTTTTTTTTAATTTTTTATTAATTAAAAAAAAATTACAAGAAACACAAACATTCCCAACACATACACTCAGCAATTCACAATATCATCACATAGTTGCATATTCATCATCATGATCATTTCCCAGAAATTAGCATCAATTCAGAAAAAGAAATAAAAAGACAACAGAAAAATATAAGAAACAGAAAAAAAAATTTTACATGCCATACCCCTTACTGATCCCTTTCATTCATCACTAGCATTTCAAACTAAATCTGTTTTAACATTTGTTCCCCCTATTATTTATTTTTATTCCATATGTTCTACTTGTCTGTTGACAAGGTAGATAAAAGGAGCATCAGACACAAGGTTTTCACAATCACACAGTCACATTGTGAAAGCTATATCATTATACAATCATCATCAAGAAACATGGCTACTGGAACACAGCTCTACATTTTCAGGCAGTTCCCTCCAGCCTCTCCATTACATCTTGGATAGCAATGTGATATCTACTCAATGCATAAGAATAACCTCCAGGATAACCTCTCAACTCTGTTTGGACTCTCTCAGCCGTTGACACTTTGTCTCATTTCACTCTTTCCCCTTTTGGTTGAGAAGGTTTTCTCAATCCCTTGATGCTGGGTCTCAGCTCATTCTAGAGTTTTTCTCAATCCCTTGATGCTGAATCTCAGCTCATTCTAGGATTTCTGTCCCATGCTTCCAGGAAGATTCACACCCCTGGGAGTCATGTCCCACATAGACAGAGGGAGGGCGGTGAGTTTGCTTGCTGTGTTGGCTGGAGAGAGAGGCCACATCTGAGCAACAAAAGAGGTTCTCTTGGGGGTGACTCTTAGGCTTAATTTTAAGTAGGCTTGACCTATCCCCTGTGGGGTTAAGTTTCATATGAACAAACCCCAAGACTGGGGGCTCAGCCTATAGCTTTGGTTGTCCACACTGCTTGTGAGAATATCAAGAATTCAACTTGGGGAAGTTGAGTTTTCCCCCGTTCTCACCATTCGGGGACTCTGCAAACAGTTTTCCAGTCACTGATCAAATCACTCTGGGATTCATCAGGGCATCACCTGGACAAACTAACAAAATCTCATGTCCTATACAAAGTTCCATGTACTTAAGGTGTTCAATCAACTATCTACGTAAGTTATATTAGGAGATGCACTAGTCAAAGTATAGATTTGTATCAAATAAACATTTTTGCTTTAGTCTCACACATTAGTTGAAATTTTAAAATATTAAGTACCGTCTATTTTCAGCACACTGCAATAATGGCATTCTTTTGTTCTTCCTCATGCAAAAACATTTTTTAAATTTGTACATTTAGTCACTATCATTATACACTCTAGGCATTCCTAGATTACACCATCTCAATCTTTATCATCTACCTTTCTTTGTGATTTCATTTATGCCCCAGCCCTCCTCCCTTTATCATTCTCATATGCAGCTTCATTCAGTGTTTTAACATAATTGTATTACAGTTAGGTAATATTGTGCTGTCCATTTCTGAGTTTTTATATTCAGTCCTGTTGCATAATCTGTATCCCTTCAGCTCCAATTACCTAATATCTTACCCTATTTCTATCTCCTGATGGTCTCTGTTACCAAGGAAATATTCCAAGTTTATTCACTATTGTCAGTTCATATCAGTGAGACCATACAGTATTTGTCCTTTTGTTTCTTGCTAATCACACTCAGCATAATGTCCTTAAGGTCCATTCATGTTGTTACATACTTCATAACTTTATTCTGTCTTACAGCTGCATAATATTCCATCTTATGTAAATGTCACAGTTTGTTTAGCCAGCTGTCTGTTGATGAACGTTTTGGCTGTTTTCATCTCTTGGTAATTGTTAATAATGCTGCTATAAACATTGGTGTGTAAATGTCCATTTGTGTCCTTGGCCTCGTGTCCTTTGAGTAAAGACAGCATATAGATGGGTCCTGTTTTTTAATCCATTCGGCCAGACTTTACTTTTGATTGGAGAGTTTAATCCATTAACCTTCAGTGTCATTACTGCATGGGTAGTACTTTTTTCTACTATTTTGCCTTCTGGATTTTATATGTCATATCTAATTTTCCTTCTACAAAAAGCTAATGGCTTTCAATTTTAAAATTGAAATTTTTCTCTACGTTTTCTCCCCTTTTTTGAAATGATGGTAATTGGGATTTTCAAAGATCTTACTTAATGGAATGTTTTAGTTTCTTTGGCTCCTCAATAAATACCCATGCACTGGTTCAGCTTAAACAATGGGAATTTATTTGCTCACGGTTTAGACTGGGAAAAAATCCAAAACAAGGTGTCATCAAGGCAATGTTTTCTTCTCAAAGACTGTGGCATTCTGGGACTGGCTGCCTGTGACTCTTGGTCTTAGATTGTTACATGGCATAGCACATGATGGTGTCTGCTGGTCTCCCTTCTCTTCTGGGTTCCCTTGGTGTTCAGCTTTTTGCTTCCTGTGGTTTTTTTTCAGTCTGTCTGAATTTCACTTCTCTTCCAAAGGACTCCAGTAAGGGGATTAAGACCCATCCTGATTGAGGTGGGCCACACCTTGTTAACTGAAGTAACCTCATCAACAGGTTCTACTCACAATGGGTCCAAACCCACAGGAATGGATTAAATTTTTGAACATGTTTTTCTGGGATACATACAGCTTCAAACCACCACATGGAATAAAAAGGTGTCAACCCTATGTTGACCTTAAAATCTTCAGGCAGTTTTAATGGTCTGTGAAACCAGAATCTGGAAATCTCTGATCTAACTCCCTTTGCTCTTTGATAATCTTTTAAAATGTGATATCCCCCATGGTTTGCCTGCACGGAGGTAGAGCACTACCTAGAGAATGCGACTCTCTGGTTCCCTTGGCATTTATTTGTAATGACCAATTAATTCACTGGTACATGGGTTAGTGCCATCAGATGCTAACTCACATGGGAATTTTATTAGCATGTAAACTCAGGCATCTTGTTAAGGTCAAACCTCCAAACCTGCGGATCGGGAGGTATACCTGGTGAAGTCTCCAAAGTAGGGGTCAACTTGTGAAGTCTCTGCAAGTCTGCCAGCTGTCTCCCTGGCAACATTCACATTTCTACATCTCTCTTCTTTCCTGTTCTGAGGTTATAAAGAGTACAGGTGTGTTATTTACACACTTCAGTAAAGCAACACACATTAGGTTTCTGTTTGAAGAAGTAGCTTTCTTCCCAAGGGCTAGTAATGTTTTTTACTGAGTTCTGGTTTCCTTTGGTTCATTATAAGTACAGAGTAGGTCAGAAATCTCTAAACCAGGTGTTTATGCTCTAGTTCCTTAAAAAAGGAAACACTTTATCAAGGTATAGTTTATGCAATAAAATGCACCAATGTAAGTGTGTGTTTCAACAAATTTGATAAGGACATACACCTATGTAACCACCACCACAATCAAGATACAGAACATATTTTCATCACTCCAGAAGTTCCCTTGAGCTCCTTTGCAGTCAGTCACCCCCTACCTGGCCCCAGACAAACACTGATCTGCTTTCTGACACTATAGATTAGATGGGTCTTTTCTAGAGTTTCATATAAATGCACTTGTATAATTTGCACTCCTCTGTGTCTGGCTTCTTCACTCAACATAATGACTTTGAGATTCATTCATGTTGCTCTTAGTATCAGTAGTTCCTTTTTATTGCTGAATAGTATTCCATTGTAGGCCACAGATTTTCATCTATTTACTTGTTGATAGACATTTGGATTTTTTCCAGTTTGGAGCTATTATGAATAAAACTGATATGAATATTTGAGTACAAAAAAAAGAGAAATCTCTAAACCATAGTCACATACTCGGGAAATAATAGTTGTGCAATTTACCACAAGACTTCAGAATTTGTGTATCACAAATCTCTAAAATGTATATATTGTGAGCATAGTTTGCCAAACTTATTTAATCATTGAATGAACACCCAATTCTATTTTCCAAGGGATCTTATAAGATTGAATTCCACAAATTACTCTTGGGAAACCTTCCTTAATGTAAATCAGTGGCTCAAAAATGGGCAGTTTTGCCACCCAGGGAACATTTAGCAATGTCTAGAGACATTTCTGACTATCAAACTTGCTTGTGAGGTGCTACTGGCATCTGGTGGGTAGGGGCCAGAGATGCTATTAAATAGCCTTATACAGGACAGCCTTTCCCCATCCCCCCACAACCACAAAGTGTCTGGCCCAAAATGTCAATATTGCAGAGCCTGAGAAACCCTGATCTAAACCAGTATTTCCAAAACTTCCCTTGTGATAAGATTTATCTGGAATCCTTGTTAAAAAATTCACTTTCCCAGGCTTCTCTCCTGTAGAGAATCTTTTTTTGTTTTAAGAGATTCTAATTCACTGGGTCTAGGATACGGTTTTCAAAAAGAGCCCCAGATGATTCTTAAGTAGATTTGGGCAGCTGCTCTAACTCATCTCACATAGGTTGGGAGAATAGAATTGACCTGGGCTCATGGCAACAGTTCTCAAACTCAAGCATTAGGATCACCTTGAGAACTTATTAAAACGGATTGCTAGGCCCCTCCTCCAAAGCTTCTGATTCAGTAGTTGTGCTGTGAATCCCAATACTTTTTTTCTAACAAATTCCCAGGAGATTCTGATGTGACTGGTCCAGGGACCTCACTTTGAGAACCATTGGTTTAAGAGATTCCTTTTCCTGCAGGTGGAGATGCCTCCATCATTCCAATGCTTGAGTTTGAAGACCAGCCTTGCTGTCCTGTCAGCAGAGATTGGGTCAGCATCCCTTCAGTAGAAGCCAATGGTAACTTGGAACCTCCTGAAAATAAAAGGAAATATGAAGGCCCTGACAGTCCTGTAACCAAGAAGATGAGGCTTTGTGCTGAAATTCCAGCCAGAGAAATCGTCAACAGTACATCTCACCATCAGAGTTTGGGGGAACCAGAAAGTGGCCAAATCCCACCAAGTGTCAGGAATTCTAATCTCACCTCAGAGGTGCAGGCTGCCATCACTGGAATGGTCCCTGGTGGTACCAAAGTGGTGGACGTTTACAGAACCGGAGCCAAGGTTGTACCTGGAGAAGCTGGAGACTCGAGGAAGCCTGGAGCTGCATATCATTGTGTGGGCCTACTCCGAGTAAAGCCAGGACGGGGAGACAGGACATGCTCTATGTCTTGTAGTGACAAGTTGGCACGGTGGAATGTCCTCGGATGCCAAGGGGCACTGTTGGCACACTTCTTAGAAGAGCCCATCTACCTGTCGGCTGTGGTCATTGGGAAATGCCCCTACAGCCAGGAAGCCATGGAGAGAGCATTAATTAGAAGGTGAGAGGGCAGGACAGAGGCATGTCCCATGGCCAGAAGGTAGAGCTCAAGTGGAGCACTCTTCCTCAAGACACTTTGAGAACATGTCCATATATCCATACACCTGTTGATCCAGGAAAGTCACTTTTAAGAATTTAGCTTAAAGAAATAAGAAGGAATTCAACAATGTGTTTTGGAGTATAGAAATTTAAGAAAGATAAAAGGAAACTACCAAAATGCCCAAAAGGAGATGGTCAAATGATTTTTGTCAAAACTATAATTAATGAATACTGATAGAAAGATAGTCATAATATTTAAAATGCAATTTAGAAGATAAACCTGTTTTGGTTTTAAAGTATATATGCAGATTAAGAATGCATAGGAGGATACGTACCAGCGTATTAGTGAATATCTCTGAGCTTTGGTATTATGGGTGATTTTTTCTTCTTTGTTATTATCTTTATTTTCTAATTTTTTACAGCATACATAAACTGCTATTATAATTTTTAAAAATCCTCATATATTAGTTTTCATTGTTAAAAAAGATCAAAGAAGAAGGATGAGTACCCAAGTGTGGTTCCCTAAAGACAGCAACAAAAGCTCAGTTAGTGTTATGTATAGTAAATGAGGGCAGGGCTGAGCCATGGCCAGCAGAGGTCACAAGGGCTGTCAGTTGCCCAGGTCCCGAAGCAGGCTTCAAAAAACTGCTCCAGCATCTGACCCAGCAATTCCACTCCCAGGTGCATACCCAAGATAAAACATACATCCGAATGAAAACGTGTGTGTTCATAGCAGCATATTCGTAATAGTCACAAAGTAAACCAACCCAAATGTTGTGTATCTACACAATGGAATTTTATTTGGAAATAAAAAGAAATAAGGGCTGGCCACGGTGGCTCAGTGGCAGAGTTCTCATTTGCCATGCCAGAGACCTGAGTTTGATTCCTGGTGCCTGCCCATGCAAAAAAAAAAAAAATTAAAAACAAATGAAATACTGACATATACTATAACATGGTTAAATCTTGAAAGTATTATGTTAAGTAAAAGAAGCCAGTTGTAAAAGGCCACATATCCAGAGGACCCGGGTTCAATTCCCGGTGCCTGCCCATGTAAAAAAAAAGGCCACATATCATGTAATCACATTTATATGAAATGTTCAGAGTAGGCAAATCTGTAGAGACAGTAAGTAGATTTCATGGTTGCCTACAGCTGGAGAGGGGTATAGGAAGTGACTGCTATATTTTTGAGTGATGAAAATGTTCTAAATTTAGATTGTGCTGATGGTTGCACAATTTTATGATTACACTAAAAACCATACAATTATACACTCTAAATGGGCAAATTTTATGGTATGTGAATTATGTCTCAATAAAAATGTTGAAAGGAAGGCTGAACGAAGAAAAAAGAAAGGACAGCCCCAGGCACAGTACCTCTTTCCCCTATTTTTGGAACTTTAAGATGCCTTCTGCTTAGTTCTAAACAACATCATGCTGGCGCATCTAGTTTGTATGAAAAGGTACAAGAGAAAATGAAGCTTTTAAGCTGTAGGGTAATTTTGTTGTGTTTGAAGGATTCCCTAGGAAATGGGAACCAGCGAGTTGATATTTCTACTTAAGGTGTTCAGCTCTTTCAAGGCCTATACAGGAAATAAGAATTTGGTGCTACAGTCATTGGGTGTGGCAACCAGTCCTTAGGGTTATCACTTCAGAGTGATTTCTCCAGCCATAGGGTTCTCATGATTAGATTCTATTCTAGCACACCCTCTTATACCGCCCCTCACCCCCCACCAAACAAACTAACAAATCCCCACACCTCGTAAGGCCTTAACCTTGCACTGTGATGGGTCAGGGGCAGTGGGAGATGATGTGGCCCATGCCCTCAGTACTTTTTATCTCTAGGAGTGCCTAAACTGAATGCATTTCCCCTCACATTTAGGTGTCAGAATGTCTCGGCTTTACCCAAAGGTTTTGGAGTTCAAGAGCTGAAAATACAGCAGTCAGATTTACTATTTGAACAGAGCCGCTCTGCCGTGCAGGCAAAAAGAGCTGACAGCTCAAGCCGACTCGTTCCTTGTGGGGCAGGTAAGTTATCCAGGTTGGACTTTCCCAGGAGTGACTTCTCCCAACAGTTGAGTGGCCTGTGAAGGGCTGAGTCCTTCTAGCCTAGGCAGGCAGTTTTCCTCTCAAGCGGTCGCCAGAATAGGTTTTGGGCCCAAGTAGGTCAGTTTCCTGCTCTGTGTGCCCCCAGACATGTTACTTAGCCTACTTCAGCCTCAGTTTCTTCACCTTCTTTATCAGGATTAGATATTAGGAGGATTAAATGAGAAATTGTATTTCATGCAATTACTGCATGTCCACCATAAAATAAATGCTCAATGATTGTAGCTGCTACAATGATGATGATGAAGAAGAAGAACTGTGAACCACTTTATACTGTTGTACCCTGAGGCCAAGCATCCGGATGGTGGTCACCATCTCTGACTTCATATCCAGCTCTCTGGGGTTTGTGGAGGCCAGAAAATATTTTTATTCAAATGCCTCAACCATTTACTTTGTATAAAAAACTGAACAGTTTTTTGTTTTAATTGACAGAATATTACACTCCTGTCTGTGTTCTTTTACTTTTATTAAAGATTACAGATGTGGCTGACGACTTCTCCATATGTACAATGTATTTAATGAGCTCTCTGATATTGTCTCATTGCAGAATAATGTCTAAAGTTTTTCCCACAGAGATGTCACATGAATGGTTTCCATCTAGAATGAGTTATTTCATGTTGCCTAAGTTTATGACATGTAGTGAAAGATTTTCCACATAAATCACAGACATATGGTTTCTCCCCAGTGTGAGTTCTCACATGTATCCTAAGGTTACTGCATTGACTGAAGGCTTTCCCACATAGATGGCAGATACAAGGTTTCCCTCCTGTGTGAATTCTCTCATGTTTTCTGAGTTGACAATTATAAGTGAATTCTTTCCCACATACATGTCAGACATATAATTTCATCCCAGCATGAGCTCTCTCATGCTGTCTGAGGGGAGAACTAGCAGTGAAGTCTTTACTACATATATGGATGCCATATAGCTTCTCTCCAGTTTGTGTTTTCTCCTGTTGTGTAAGGAGAGAACTAACTGAAGACTTTTCCACATAGATGACAGTCATATATCATACATCCAGTATGAATTTGCTTATGTTGACTAGAGAATGACTGGACATTAAGAGCTTTTGAAATTGTTTGTTCACACAGGGTTTCTTTCCCTTGTCAGTCACAGTGGAGTGAATGGGATCTTCTCCCAAATCACTATTTTCTGAGAAGAGAGACTGTTACAAGTTGTGTCCACCTATATTCATTAATTCAATTCTCTGGTCACATCATTCAGTGAGTCTCCAGTTTAAATTAATCATTTCTGTAGCATGCAGTTGGTGTACTACTTTTGTGTATGCAGAGATTTTCTCTTGGAGCATCTCAACTGCAGAGATATCTAATTAATTTTGAAAACTTCATTATGTTTCAAAGAATATATGTATGAAACATATTTAAGCAATTGTTCTTTTATAAGACTTCAGGTTATAGTTTTCAGCTCAGGCTCATTTTTCCTTAATTGAAACTGTTCAAAACTTTTTTATGGGACAGTGTTTAATCCCATCTTAGTTACTGTCAGATGATTGTGCTGAACTCCTAAATTATTCAAACCTAGCTCTCTATTTGGAAGACAAGTCCTTATGCTCATGAAGCTTATGTTTGACTGGGTGGTAGATGTGTCCTTCTGGCAGAGATGTTGCATGGCTATCATTTCTTCTTTTTTATGGTCATTTTCCCTTTGAGGATGGACATTAGATTATTGATATTCTTCAGCATAAAATTTCTGAACAGCTTTTTCTGGGTTGTATCTAAAATGGCCCACTCTTCCTGGGTGAGTTCTATAGCTACATCACTGAGTTCACTAATTCCAGTGGTTGCATTGTCAATAGTTCGATCACCAACTGTCTTCCTCTGGGTTTTCACTCTTACACAGTCCAAGCATAAGGCAACCAGTTCAGGACCCAAACCGTAGGAGACAGTGAGGCCAACTAGATTCTGAAGTGGGATTCATAGAAAAGCAGCACTTCACTCTTCTCCCAAAGTCCTGTACTCTTCAGCTTCTTCTTCTCTGGTGATCGAAAACTGAACAGTTTTAACCTCTGAATCTTATCTTTTCATAGCCATCAGCTGGAGTGCAGTTCCTGAACAACCACTGGATGTTACTGCCAATGGCTTTACACAGGGAACAACAAAGAAAGGAATCAGAAGCCTTCAGGCCAGGTACAACATAGTAGAGTGGAAGGAAAATTTACAGATCCATTCTTAAGAGCCTGTCCTTCTAAGTCTAGGACCAGTGGTGTCTTCCACTGAGACTGGAGACCTTGACATTCCACTGCATGCTGGTGGTAAACAGAATCCAGTAGAGCTCCTTCCAAGGAGGTTTAAGTGATGTGATTCTTTAATGAACCTTGAACTGGATCTGATTTCCAGGATACAGATCATGGCATGGCTGATGGCTAAGTTTTCTTGTTCTTGTGAATGAAAATGCCTCGACATACTTCATTTGTGCACTGTAAAAATTTTAGCAAAATGTTCTCTGGTTCTTGCACATGGATAGCAACTGTAAGATTCAAGCAAACAGTTTCTCAGGTTCACTGACCAGTATTTCAAAGTGAAACAGCATTGAGAGATTTTATTTTTTCACATTCTCCTCCTGATGTTCTTTTACTGATCCTCAGCGATGTGGGCTGTGAAAATGTTGAATCTGTAAGACTTTCTAGATGCTCCAAACAATGAAGTCTCTTGTCTTGTTACCAAATGCAAATGAAGAATCCAAAATCTGGAGATAAATTTTTTTTATTCCATCTGACAGTGAATATTTCAGCTGGGCATCTTATTACCTACTTGGAAACATACATTTAGTAAGACTGAAATCATGTTTGTTTTCATCTGAATAAAATCAACCTAGATATGGTACTAGCTGTTCAAAAAGAAGAAGCAATCCTAAATCTTCCCTTTTTGAGGATCATGGACTCCTGGCTTTTCCCATACCTAATGTATTTCTGTTAGCTATAAGCATTATTCTGTCACTTTTTATGTTCATCTCTGCTGGGGGTGGGGGGCATTTCTTTATCCTAAAAGTATTACCCAAGCAACAAGATGTTCCAGAACCATCTTGTCCCTACTCTAAGATATGAAATCAGCTCCCTTCAAAGAGCCATGTAGGAGGGGTACATATTAAATTGTTCCTTGTGCATCCTACTGTATTAGGTTAATGTGGCTGCTGCCTCAATAAATGAGCCAGGAAATCTTTTTTTTTTAAAGCTGAAGATCTTCATTAAAAAGTAATTTTACTAGGTCAGTACAGTGTGTTTGAAGTTAAAAAAAATAAGGAAAATAATTTCTTGTTTTAACAATTAATACAAATAGTCAAGTAACAAAATATTAACACTAACAATAAAGCTATTACATGAGTAAAAAAAATAGTATTACAGTTGCCTTTGGTGACTACCTTTTGAATATATTCCACTAATATTCAAGAGTCAGATTACTATGTTCTTAAGTGATCACTCTCAACTCTGATGCAGTTATATAAACACTTGCCCAATATTTAGTTCTATAATTTAAGTTCATTTTCAGTTCAAGGGGGTTGGTATTTCAAACTGACAATTCTTACTTTGTGGCAGCTTTAGTACAAGTTCTTTTTAGTAGCTTTAGCTACTGATGAGTAAATGAACTTGGCTCTATTCAGGCCTCTATTAACTGAGTGAAAAAAATACACTCAGTTTGAGCAATAGAAGTTTCATTAATCTAACATCTTTCTGGTCCACATGCAGTGACCTAATGCAGGATTATAGATAAAAGGCTACTCTGTGGAAGCTTCCTGCTGGACCAACTCATTTTCTTCTCTTTAGAGGAATAGAAATTATAGTAATTTTATTGGAATCGACATATTTTAAGTGAACATTTCTGCCAAATCAAAGAACCATATATATATATATGTGGGTCTGTTTCTGGATGTTCTATCCTATTTGTCTATCTCTGCACTAAAACCACACTCTTAAATAAGCACAGCTGTATAATAAGATGATACCTGGTAAGGAAATTCTCCTACTTACTTTTTTATTTTTTATTTATTCATTTATTTTTTGTTCTTTTATTATTATTATTATTATTTTAATCTACTACCTTACTTTTCAACAGTGTTTTGGCTGTTCTTGGACCTTTGGATGTAAAGATCAGTTTGAGGAGAATTCCAATCTTTCAGTTGTGAGTCTTCCAAACCAGGAATATGGCATATCTCTCTATGTACCTCTGGTGCCAGATCAGCAATGCTAACCCGAATTAATAGCGTTGAAGTTCTTCTTAAATATATTTCTATAAAGTTTTACAATTTCCTTCATATAAATTAGATTTTGTCCTTGAATTCATATTAGTTATCTATTGCTATATAATAAATCCTCCTAAACCTAGTGGCTTAAAACAGCCATAAGCATTTATCATCTCATAGAATTTCCATAGGTCACGAATTTGAGAGCAGCATAACTGGGTGATTCTGACTTGGGGTCTCCCCATCATGTTGTCTGGGGCTTTGGTCATCCAGAGCCTCCACTGCAGCTGGCAGGTCTGATTCCTGGACGGCTCTCCTACGTGGCCAGCAGCTCAGTGCCCGCTGCTGGCCAGAGTCCTCAGTTACTCATATACACTCTCCAGCTGCTAGAGGACTCATCCTCACAGCACAGTGGCCGGCTTCCCCCAGAGCAAGTGATCCAGGAGGATGAGGCAGAGGCTCAGAAGTCAAATTCCATCTGCAACACCCTATTGATCATACATGTCAGGCCAGTTCAGTGACGGGAGGCATGAACACCAGGAAGCGAGAATCACTGGGGCTGTGCTGAAGGTTGGCTCCTCAGATACTATTTTAAGTAACTCCTTTTTGTTTCATTTTTGGTCACAGCTGTTACAACTAATTTTGTGCTCCATCTTTGGTTTGCAGCTTAGTTTTTATTTACATCAACTACTAACTTTTATTATTCTACTATTTTATTCAGGAATTCTTTTGGGTTTCTTTATTTAAACTCTTTTGGGCAAATAGTGTTTCTTCCTCCCCGGTCCTCATTCCTTTTTTATCTTGTTGTTGTGCTGGCTCTTAAACTGCCAATATCACAGTCATCATTCAAGCCTCAAACACAACTTTCAATTCCATGTAAACAATATTAACCAGCTCCCTTGAAAGGAGGTAACCAGAGGTAGCTGATAGGTTTTCTCAGGTAAAATGTAATAATACCAGCCACAGTCTTTAACCCATTTAAGCTTGTACTTTGATGATTCCACTGCTGGTGACGCATATTACAACGAGATGCGTTTTTATGCCTTGGCCTCATCAGACACCTAGGTCTAAATCTTCTTGCCAAGCGCAGATGAAAACAGAGCTTTGGGCACATTCAAACCTGGTATCTTTGGTAGGGGGCTGTAGATAGCAAAAACTTCATAAATCATCCGTGTCTTCTTTTCCTGAGCAGATCCCGAATCAGCAAAGTGGAACTCTTTAGATCATTCCAGAAACTGCTAAGCAGTATTTCAGAAAACAAGTGGCCAGACTCCCTCAGGTAAAACCTTATTACTATTTGCTGTTGATCCATGTTTTTTCAACTTAGAAGTCAGGAGGACTTCTAAGTTCATTCTAGCTTATGAATGGCAGGAAGCTTTGGCAGGAGTGATGGTGCAACAGTCCAGTGGGTACCTGTTATTAACCACAAGTTCTTCTGTCCCCACAGCCCTCCTTGCAGATATGTACATGACCTGTAAGTTTGGGATACGAGGTCATAAGGATAGAATTGGGGCTTGGCCCAAATCCAGCCACCAGATAGAGAGCATTGTGGAAATGTGAGTGTTTGGAGAGCGATATATTCTGTTAAGAACATTCCTCTTTTTGTTCGAATCATGGTTGTGAAGTGCAGCTCTGTGACTTAAATCCCTCTGCAAACAACAGGAATGTAGGGAACTATAAAACTCCTATCAGGAACAAGTGTCTGGGAAGCTAAGGAGTAGCTAGAAGCTTCTTGCAGAAGCTGGCCACTTGTTATCACTATCCTGCCTCTTCAAGGCAGTGCTGATGCTCTCCAGGTTTCTGTGATGAGTTTGCTTGTTTCTTGTCTGGAAAGCCGAATCAAATGAACACATACATTCTGTGTGTCAAATAAAAACAAATTCAGATTTAGGTAAGAAGAGACTTCATTCAAAAGAATTATAGCAATAAGGAAGGGGGGACTGTTGCAATAGGGGAGAAGGACACTCCAACAATAAGATGTGCAAGAATCTCAGAGGTCAGGTGGAATGAGGTCTTTTTTTTTCCTTAGAGAGGGCAAAACAGGAAAGACCGAACTCCCTGTGGAGTGGGGTGAGCAGGTGTCCTGATCAGACAGTTGAGCAGGTAATGTCTTTCCTTAAGAAGGGGTTGTTGACTGAGGATGGGTCCAAGTTCAGGGGCCGAGGGGGAGGGGAGAAGCATAACTAAAGTCTGGTCAAACCAAAGTAGCAGATATTTTATTAAAGTTTAGTCAATGTCTTACAAGCACAGCTAATCATTTATGAGGCAGAGAATGGAAATTTGGAAGGTCTGTGTCTGGCCTTGACCTGGGTAAACCAGGGGGTTATACGTACGTCTTACCTGAGTCATGTGGGAAGGTGGCTCTTTATAGGAAGCTGTTTCCTAGAATACAAAAAGGTGTGTGTTGGAATGAGTGGGGGGTTGTTTCTTTACCTTCCACCGTTTTCTAGGAGCAAAGGGCTCAGGTAAGTCTAACATTGTCATGTGTATAGACCACCCCTTCGCCAACAAAAAGCTGTAGTAAATTGATCAAATGTCTGAAAATCAATGTTTGCTACAAGTAGCAACTTTTTTCTGTGCTGAAATGAGGTAAATAATTTGGACTTCCTCAGACAAGGAGGAAGTAGAAGCAAAAAAAGTAGAAGCAGGATAAAACTGAATCACTAAGAAATGAGCCTCAATTTCTTCAATTATAAAATGAGAATAGTTGTAGTAACCTTGCCTCAAGGTAGCTATGGTTAAGTGAAATATTACATGTGAAGCACTTAACATAGGACCTTGTTTATAGAAGGTTTTTTATAACAAGTAGCTACTATTTTTATTTAATAAACAACTGTTTCATGGCTGAGATAAGTGGGCCCTAGGAGAAAACTTTCACCTGAGTATAGGTATTATAAACATTACTCATTATATTAGCCATTCCTTGACAATTGGGGATGGCTAAGGGATTTGGAAGATGGAAAGGGACAGTACATAAGAGAAGAATATGAATAAAATAGTAAGTGCTTTGGTTTGTTAAAGAAAAATGCACCTGACAAGTTTCTAATGGCTAGGGCGGGTGGTAGAAATTACAAGGCCCTTAGAAAATGTTAAATGCAATAGTAGCTACATTATTCTTTTTTTTCATTAGGTCTGGACAGAACTAGCATTCTGTCCTTCCTTACCTGTTTTAATTAACACTACCTTCCAATGAATTCCCTATAAAGGAGGTGAGTTGATCTAGGAAAACATACCCAAAACCTTCTAAGTCTCATTGGAAGTCTGTCCCATTGATTGCTCAGGTATCTTGTTGGCCACGTTGATGAGCTGTTCATTGAGAACCTGTATGCTTGGTGATATGTGTGCATTAGGGTGCGGAAGCTGGAGACGTACCAGGAGTACAAGGAGGCTGCATCTGCTTACCAGGAAGCCTGGTGCATACTCCAAAGACAGGCATTTGGATCCTGGATCAGAAACCCACCAGATTATCATCAGTTTAAATGAAAAGGAAAAGCTTGCAAAGAATTTTCTAGTAGCAGGGCATTTTCCAGCTCTTCATACGGAACTGCATTCTTCCTTCAAGCTGGACAAGCCTTTTACCAGAGCACCGTGTCTCTTTTGTGATGTGTGGGTAGAATTCCAGAACATTGAGCAATCTTCACTTGATTGAAGTAGCTCTCTGCTAAGATGGTGTCTCACTAATGACTTTGGTATCTATCATAAGTTGTGCTTTATTGTGTCTCTAAAATATGAAATAAGAGTTTGGAGTGGGAAGCTTTAAAAGTACTCTATAGTGCTCTATTTCATGTGCTCCTATATTGATTTAACAAGTACTTATTGGAGTGAAATGATCAGCGTTTGAGTCTTCTCTGCAAGCTTTAGAGCTTACTCTGGCATAGTTGGCATAATGTTTTGTATACCAAACTTTTCTTCCTTTATGGAGTGCTGTGGATTGAATTATGTCCCCCAAAAAGATATATTGAAGTCCTAAACCCCAGTACCTCACAATGTGACCTTATTTGGAAATAGGGTTGCTACAGGCAGAATTAAGCAAGTTAAAATAAGGTCATGTTGGATTAGGGTCCTTAGAAAAAGACGAAACCTGGACACAGAGAGACAGAGGGGGAAATGTCACGTGACAACTGAGAGTATCATAAATTGTGGGCAAACCACCAGAAGTTAGAAGAAGCATGGAATGGATTCTTCCCTACGGACTTAAAATGAAGCTGGCTCTGCTGACACCTTGATTTGGGACTTAAAGCCTCCCAAACCATAAAACCATAAATTTCCGTTGTTTTAAGCTGCCAAGTTTGTAGTACTTGTTATGGCAGCCCTAACAAACTAAAACACAAACCAGCCTTTTCCCATTCTTTTGTGATCCTGCTCCCTCCATGAGACTCGGCTGAAGCTTACCTTATTCCTGGGTTTCAGGATGAGCACATAAGCCAGCCCCAGGCAGTCCTGGGCTATTGCCAGAGTGATCAGAAAAGATTCTCTTTTTCTCTTGGATTGAGAGCTAAGAGGGCCACTTGATTTTGAAACTGCCCATGACTATCTTTTCCCACCACCTGAGACACCCTGCCCGAGAATGAAGCCCGTAAAGAAGGAAACTGCCAAGAAAATCAAAGTTCTAGAGACAGAGTTTAGACCCCTGGCATCATATATGCCTGAGGTCAGTGCCCTCCCCAGACTTCAATCATTGAGACCTGTTGCTGATAGGGTTATGATTACTACTGTTCAAGGTGGCTTTAATTCACAACTTCTTCACATGTTTTTGAATTATTGATTAAATATGAAAGCTCTCCATGTGGGGATGATTCAAGGTGCCTGTTGGTTCTTCAGCAATTTTTAATTTTTGCATGGGCAGGCATTGGGAATCAAACCTGGGTCTCTGGCATGGCAGGCAAGAATTCTGCCCCTGAGCCACCATTGCACTGCCCAGTTCTTCAGTAATTTGTATAGCTGTAAATATTTTTCAGTAGCAGTTTTATCAAGATTTAATTCCCATAACATAAAATTTACCCACTTAGATTATGAAAACCTTGTGGCTGATACTCCCTTTAACCAGTATATGGATAGATGAGTGAAAAAATAAGGACAAAAAACAAATAATGGAGGGGGGATAAGGGATAAAAAAAAATGGAGTAGATTGCAATACTCATTATCAATGAGAGGGAAGGGTATGGGATGGATTTTTCTTTTTATTTCTTTTTCTGGAGTGATGCAGATGTTCTAAAAATGATCATGGTGATAAATACACAACTATGTGATGATACGGTGAGTCATTGATTGTATACTTGGGATGGATTGTACGCTGTGTGAATGTATCTCAATAAAATTGCATTAAAAAAATTCACCCACTTAAAGCATACAATTCAGTGGGTTTTAGTAGATTCACAGAGTTGTATAACAATCACCATAGTCTAAATTTAGAACATTTTCATCACCCATGTGTTGGTTTGAAGCTGTTATGTATCCCAGAAAATGCCATGTTCTTTTAATCTGTGGATGCAGACCTATTATGGGTAGGATCTTTTGTTGATAGTTTTGATTGAGATGTGACCCACCCAATTCAAGGTGGGTCTTAATCCTTTATTGGAGTCCTTTAAGAGAGTTCATGGAGAGAGAGAGCTGGATCACCATCAGAAAATAGGATTTTCTACAAATGCTTCCTGGATAACTCTATTTCCAATCTTGGCTTATACTGAAATGGCTTTCTGCTTCCAGTTTGGCTAAATCCTCATGTGGGGCACTATTCTCTGGGGACTCATTTTCCAAAAGCTCAGAGTTTTCCAAACTATCATTTTCTAGTTTCTTTGTACCCAAGAGTTCAGTTCTCAGCTTATCCCGCTCCTCTTGCATTTTTACAAAAAGCTGCCAGGAGAAGCCAGGCTGCATTTTCCCAGTTAGTTTGGAAATTTCCTCAGCTAGATATCCCAGCTCTTCGCTTTCAAATTCTGCCTCACATCCAACACCGGTACTCAATTTTGACAAATTGTCTGCCACTTTAAAACAAGGATCACTTTCATTCAGTTTGCAATGACACATTCATCATTTCTGTCTAAGGCCTCACCAGAAATATCTTTAGAGTCCATATTTCTACCAACAGTCTCTTCAAAGCAACAGGGGCCTTCTCCATAAAGTTCCTTAGAAGTCTTCCAGAATCTTCCCCTTATCCATTTATAAAGCTGTTCCACCATTTTTGATACTTGCATCTTGCAGCACCCCACTTTTCTGGTACCAAAATCTGTTTTGGTTTGCAAAAGCTGCCAGAATGCAGTATACCAGAAATGGATTGGCTTTTACAAAGGGGATTTATTAGGTTACAAATTTACAGTGCTTAGGCCATGAAAATGTTCAAGTTAAGGCATCAAGAGGAAGATACTTAAACTCTGAAGAAAGGCTGCTGGCATCTGGGGTTCCTCTTTTACATGGGAAGGCACATGGCAACATCTGCCTGGGCTCCATTGCTCTCAGTTTCTGTTTCCAGTGGCTTTTTCTCTGAGTATCTGTGGGTCCTTGCTTGCTTCTCCAGGGACACCTCTCTGAGCTCTCTGTTTCCTGCGGGTCTCCTCTCAACATCTCCAGGGTGTCATCTCCCTCTGTGTCCTCCTTGTTTTCATCTCTCTGCCCTCTATATTGACTCTGTGCTATATGTTTTCTGCCTTTTATTCTCTTCATAGAAGGCTCCAACAAAAGGATTAAGATACACTTTGTGGGTCACCTCTCCATGGAAACAACCTAATCAAAAGATCCCACCCAATAATAGGTTTGCATCCATAATAATGGACTAAAAAAACATGGCTCTTCTGGGGCACATAACGGTTTCAAAGCCCCATAGTATCTAAGCACTCTCCAAAATGAACAATGAGCTGATTTGTGTTTTTTGGGAGAAGGATTTCATTTGTGTGTTTTAGTATAATTATGAATTCATGGCTTTTATTTCTTTGTGCCTCAGTCCCTTGCAGTTAGTCTTTTTGATGTTGATATTGTCCTGTCTTTTGGCCAGAGAGAGCCCCTTTGAGTTAGCTCCTGTGACTTTTTACTTTTTTCTTTTTTTTCCTTCATACCTCCTTGTCTTCAACACAATGAGATGTCCAAGGTTCATCTTGTACATTCCATGCCCCAATTTTGAATTTAGCTGTGGGAACCTCAGGGCTGAGCTATTCCCTAAGTCTTTGTAAAACTTGAAAGCACACAGCCACTTGCATGACCTGAGTCAGTGTTTAAGCTAACCTCTCTGCAGAAGGAGGAATGTGCAATGTATGTAAGAGACCAGACTCTTCCCTGCATAGGATGTTAATCTATACCCTACCTCCTTCCTGAAGTCCTTGTGATATTATCATGTTTACTGTTATCTGCAAAGCATCCTATAATCCCCCTGTGCACACAAACTATAATCAGTCCCACCCTTGTGTCACGACACCCCTCTCCTGTACCCATGTTCTCATACTCAATGGAATGTCTTTGTCTTGGGCCCCTATAACTGGTCCTGTCGATTCTTACCTAAGTGTGGAGTGCTTTCACCTGAGCTCTGAAGCTACCACCTCTGGAGCAGTGTGATTCCCTGATTGACTTCCTTCTTTACTCCTGTGAGTAAGTTCCTATAATAAAGTTCATGTTTAAGTCCATACGTAGTGCTTTCTTTGGTCTCTTGGTTAGAAAGGTCTCTGCAGGCCATTTTGCCAACTACTGCTTCCTTTTAGTGGGAAATGGTGTTGAGAAACCACTCTCTGGATAATAGGGGTGCTCCTTGCTGCTGGTTGGTCACTGTTTCTAGGCCTTCAGTGGACAAAGCTAGGAAGTTTTCTAATGGGTTTCATTCTGGTACTAACTGTTCCAATTCAGATTCAAGACCATAGGCTCCTCATCAGTCTTAAATCTGTATCTCCCTTGGCCCATGCTCAAAATCCCAGTTCTTAATGACATCCATCTAATTACTTATTTGCTTCATTTCATAATATACACTCCAATGATAATACCAACACTTCTGCAGATGATGAAATCACTGAAGTCAGTTTATAAATTTTTTTCTTTTTTCAACCTTTTTTTTTTTTTTTTTTTTGTCTTTAGTGTAGATCCCTTTAGAGCAGTGACTCTCATCAGGGGATGATTTTGCCCTTCTCTCCCCCAGGAGACATTTGGCCATATCTAGATATATTTTTGCTGGGTAGAGGCCAGGGATGCTGCTAAAATCCCACAATACAACCCCCACCCCACCCCCAAAGACTTTCCCAGTCCAAAATATCAATAGTGATAAGGTTGAGAAGCTTTGCTCTAACAGTTGTGTTTTAAAGTTACATAAAATAGTTCCTTTTTACTTATTCTTCTAACTCAGTACATAGTTAAGTTCCTTTGTTTCATTTTGCCTTCACTTTTTAGGATGCTTTTTTTAAAATTATGTAAGATATATGATTCTGAAGTTAAAGCTATTTATTTAAAAAGATGCTTTCATAGAGGTGTAGCTCCCACTTTTCTCTCTCCCCCCGCTGTTTCCATCCCCTAGCAGTAACCCTTTTTTTTTTTTTTACATGGGCAAGCACCGGTAATCAAACCCAGGTTCTCTGGCATGGCAGACAAGCATTCTTGCCTGCTGAGCCACCGTGGCCCGCCCAGCAGTAACCTTTTTTTTTAGTTGTTGGTGTACTCTTGCAATGTTTCTTTTTGAAATGCTCTGTGAATAGCTTACATGGGACATTTTAGGTTTTTGCCAATGTATCTTTTTGGATAGAGTCTTAGAAGTGGAATTGCTGAGGGTAAGGACCCAGGGTCCGGGCCCCACCCTCTCCTCCATTTTGAAAGCAAGTCACTTAGCCACCCACATGACTGGGACAGATATTAAAGGTCAAAGAATGTAAAAAAAAACACCCTCCCCTAATAACCAAATCTCATGAGAGTCTGCTGAAACTCCATTGTAACCAAGTCTCATGAGGTTTAAACTTGATAAGCCTGTCCCTAGGCATACCTCTCTCTTTCTTCCTCTCTTGGATTTGGCTAGAGTGCAGACTTTCATCTCCCAACCAGTTGCCACCATCCGGAAAGATCTTCTGCCTTCCCATAAGCTCTTAATTAAATTCATGGGTAATCTTCTGTCGAGTATTCTTTGGTCTATTTGGCATGCTAGCCAGGAGACCAAAGAACTGCTAGCTGTAGAGAGCATGAGTCTGGGGAAGGGGGGCTTTGCGGGGGTAATCCTGGGGCACCCTGCTTCCCTGGTGCAGGGAGGGGTCACCCCATTGTGTGCAGCGCAGCTAGCCAGGGCATACTGTCTCAAGGAAGACAGAGAAATCCACAGATCCACGGGGACTGTTGCAGTGGACTGTTCAGAAAGAGAAATCAGATTTGGAGGATGCATTGACTGAGAGGCTATGCCTTTTAGATGAAAGTTTAGAAATATTAGCGTGCCAGAATGCTAGAGTGCAAGGGCACATCCTGATTTCCTCTGACTGGTATCCAAAGGCTGAGGTCCTATAGATTCTTTTTATAATGAAAAGGAGAAAAAAAGAAATTTGGTTGGCAAGGGGGGGATTAACATCACCTTTGTATGTGGTGTTTCCAAAGGTTGCCTCATTCCTGCAAGGAATTAACACTCAGTTCTTTAGTATTCCCTTAAGTGAGGTCTGTCTACTGGTTTTTGCCCTCACCTGGGAAGAACAATGGATTTTCATCATGCTTCCACACGAGGCTATTCACATAGCCTGACCATCTGCTGTGTGCTTGTAGCAAAAGATTTGTCTAAATGGAACAATGTGACTATTTCATTATATTGATAATGTCATGTTAACTCGTAAAACTGGTACCAGAAGTATAAAAAGCCTCAGGATCGTTGCTATTTCATCTTAACAGCTGGGGATGGACAGCTAATCTTGGTAGACTGCAATGACTTGGCTACCCTGTCAAATTGTATGGTTGGGAAAGGCAGAATATATTTATTTTGTAGTAATTGATAAGGTACAATGTTTTCCTATACTGCTTATGCCAAAACAACTAATGACTTGCATTGGAAACTTTTCGTTTCTTATCAGACCAAATGTTAAAACCTGTGTATGTTTTGATTAGGAAAAGCTATCCCTGGGAATGAGATATCTCCCAGCAGGCTTCTTTGAAAAAGCCAGGAGAACCATCACACTGGTTCAGGCTTTATGGTGGGGCTGGACACAGATATGATTTGTGAATTAACTTTGGCCAATTCCAGTATTGGCTTTGGGTGGGGCTTGAGGCGAAGGCAGCAGGCAAAGCAAGTTCCCATTGGCTTTTGGTTTCAGTTCTGGAAAGGATCCGAACTGTGGTATAGTCCCTTAGAAAACAACTGTGTGCTGCTTAAAATGCCTTACTGCAAGCTGAAGGACTAACTTAGAAATGCCCTATGAAATTAAGAAGAGTCATCCCCATACATGCATGGGTACATATTTATCTGTTACAGTGCAACATTTTCAACAACAGTCCATTAAGTGCAGAAATGTATGATATCCTGAGACCAGTCTCCTAGATGGAAGAACAACACTCTCTCCTCCCTGCTGATCCTCCCAAGGTGGCTGTCTCTGGGCCCACTGTTGACAGATGTGGCAGTATATCTGAGTCTGCCTGGTATACTGATGGATCAGCACACAGGCAGCCTGCCACCTGGACAGCAGTAACTGTGCAACCTAATATAGACATGATATGATGGGAAACTGGGACTATGCAAAGCAGTTAGTGGGCTGAATTTAGGGCTGTATGGATGGTCATTGTCCATGAACCAGGAAATGCATTAACTATTTGTGCTGACAATTGTGCAAGGTACCAGGGCCTGGCAGTGTGGATGGCCACATGGATGTAAGAACAGTGGACTGTGTCTGCCACCCCTTATGGGGAAAAGAAATGTGGGAAGATATCTGGACTGGTGTTTTCTGTCTCTGCCCATAACATGGATTCTTTACCTGGCAATATTAAAGCAGATGCTTTAGCAAAAATTTGTAGTCTAAAGCCAATATTGAATGGTTGCATAGAATAACAGGACACTCCGAGTACCAAACTCTGGATACTGGTATAACAATTCCAGCTGCTCATCATCAGACAACAATTCAAAGAAGTCATGGACACTTGCTCCTCCTGTTTGCTGCAACACTCAAGGATGCGTCCTTATCAATTCTGTCACATCAGCCATGAGCAGGTAAATTATATGACAGCCCTTCCCCTATCTGGAGGTGCATAATATGCTTTTACAGCCATAGATTCAGCCACTGGACTATTGCTGAACTTTCCAGTAGGAAACACTAACCAAATATGTAGTTTAGAAAAGCTCAGTGCATTCTTTGGGTCCCCCCACACATATGGACAGTGATGGGGGACCCTCTCTTCTGGACAACTAATCAAAGCTTGGTTACTGAACATGATGTCTTATGGACATTTCATTTGCCTTACAACCCTACAGCAGTGGGTTTAATTGAAAGGATGAATAGGCATCTTTTTTTAAACATTTTTTATTATGAAATATAACATATACAAAAAAGCAATACATTTCAAAGTATGTGTAACAAGTAGTTATAGAACAGTTTTCAGAGTTGGTATGCGTTACTGTTCCACAATTTTAGATTTTTCCTTCTAACTGCTCCAAGACACTGGAGACTAAGAAACATCAATATAATAATTCTACAATCATACTCATTTGCAAATCCTGTCTTCTCTGTATTTACTTCTCCTTTGATCCTTCTCCCAATCTTTAAGGGTATTTGAGTTCTGCCCTTCCTAACTTTTTCAGGTTAGAAAGGATGTTGATAACATGGGATGGAGGATAGAACTAGTTGATGTCCTTGAAGAGGCTGGCTCCTCTGGGTTGCAGGATTCATTTGGCCTAAGAACCCATCTGGAAGTTGTAGGTTTCTGTAAAGTAATCTTAGTACATGAAACTTTTGTAGAATCTCAGATAGAGTCCTAGGTTTTCTTTAGGGTGAACAGGAATGGTTTTGGTTGGGGTTTGGCAAACCATGGTAATTAGCAATATCTAGCTAAAGCTTGCATAAGAATAGCCTGTCAACTCTATTTGAACTCTCTTAGCCATTGGTACCTTATTTTGTTACATTTCTATTCCCCCTTTTCAGTCAGGAAGGCATTGTCAGTCACACAGTGCCAGGGCCAGGCTCATCCCTGAGAGTCATGTCCACATTGCCAGGGAGATTCACCTTTGAATATCATGTTCCACACAGTGGGGATGGCAGTGTTTTTCCTTGCAGAGTTGGGTTTAGAGAGAGAGGCCACATCTGAGCAATAAAAGTGGTTTTCTGGAAGTAGGTCTTAGGCATAACTATAGGTAGGCTTAGTTTCTCCACTACAGAAATAAGCTTCACAAAAACAAGCCTTAAGATCGAGGACTTGGTCTATTGACTTGGAAGTCTCTAATATTTGAAACAGTATCAGGGGTCTCTCTGGTGGTAAATTTTAATAGTTTAATATTTTTTTCTCCCATCTCTCAAGGGACTTTGCCAATACTTTTTAATTATCTGCCCAGCATACTCTGGGATGTATCTGGGTATTACCTTAAGCTGTGCAGAATTAATTACAAGCCCTCCTTTCCATTATTATGAGCTCTGTGTGTTTGGGTTATTTAAATTAGCTGTTCAGATAGGTTGTGTTAAATTATATGTTTCAGAAAATTTAGGTTTTGGATAAAATAAACCTCTCTTCCTTTTGTCTCATACAGTAGGTACAGTTCTAAAATACAGACAGTGTCATCCTTATCCCTGTAATGAATGGGTATCCCTGTAATGAATGGGCTTTTGAAACTGCAATTAAAAGGTGATAAGCAATCTCTGCAGCAGTGGATATGTCAGTTGTATCCAGCCCTTGTCAGCTTCAATTCGTGGCCCTAAACAGTTGCCCCTGCTCTTGCTGAACTGGTAAAGATGGGACTGTGTAGGCACTGCAAATGCAGCTAAAAAGACTAGCAGCACTACAGCCACAACGAGGTAATGAAAACAAGGTGCTCTTACCTATGCCACAGCATTAGAAATTGGGGAAAAGGTTGATTGGCTGTGGTCCTGGCTGATGCACCCATTTTGGTTGGGAGTCTTTGGTCCCTAGGGTATTAGGGTCCCTCAAAGTTTAAGTATTCGACCACATTTTTTACACAAAATACCAACCCAGGACCCCCTATACCTCAAGGCACAGTATATATGACTCTGTGGATACTTATGCCCTGGCCAACTGTGAATTTGACTCCAGAAATCTTCTTACAATTGCAAGGGGAAAAGGTGTAGTATCTGTCTATTAATGGAAATTTAGCTAGCATTCTTTGTGCCCTTAACATCATAGCAAACACCTTTCTGTAATAGGGTTCTGTGGTAACTACTTGCACAATAGATCTCGGTGCTGAGTGTGCTCAGGTGCAACCAACCTGCCTTGTTAAACTTTATAAGCCTTTCCTTGAGCACGTTGTCTTTCTCCTCTTCTCTTGGATTTGGGCAGAGTACAGACTTTCATCTCCCAGCAGCCGCCATTGGGGAAGATCTTCCTGTCCATAAGCCCCAGATTAAATCCATGGGTAATCTGTCTGACATGTTCTTTGGTCTTGGGGTTGTGCTGGGAAACACTAGTTCAGAGGGTGAATTAACATATAATTTTACTTTATTTAAAAATATCTCTAAAGTTTTGTTTCAAAATACTCTGAATAGGAAAAAAAGAGATACAGAACAGCGCATAAAACATGCCATTGATATTTTAAAAAGGGGAAGGAAAGGTATATCTGTACTTGCTTGTTTATGCTAAACTGCCTCTGAATAAATAGACCAGAAGCTAACACCACCGGGCACTGGGGAGGGAATGGGCTATGGCTGAGAGCACAGGAGTGGGGAGGGAGACTTTTCACTGAATACCCTTCATATTTTTTTATTTTTTTGAATTTTGAGCCATGTTAATGTAGTACTTCTTTCTTTTTGGTTTTGTTTCTAATGCAGTTTTTTTGAGATATATTCATACACTACACAAACCATCCAAAGTCATATATAGTACCTATTTTTAAAACTAAATTTTAAAAATAAATTGAAGGGAAAAATATTTTTCAACTTTAAAAGGGAGAAATACTGGAAAAAAACTCAGAAGTAACACTGTATGGGGAAGAAGAAATAACATTCTTTAAGCAGCTTCACATATAATTCCAGACTTGTCTCTACTTTTGAATGTACTCTAGGAGTTGGCTCTTTCAGGAAGTTTGCACTTTCAGCATTGTTTCTTTGTTTGGGCGTGGGTTCTAAACTATGACTATGTATGGGCAGAATTTTTATTTTCCTTTTCATTGGAATCTTTAAAACTTGGCATGATTTAAATTATTTTTGCTTATATATTTTACATAGTTATTTCTGTTTCCAAGCATCGGATGAAGTTCCTTGTTTTATGGAGTTTGTCAGGGCCAAGCATTAGCTCACTGTCTGGGGACATGAAGCTGCTGTGGAGAAAATGACCCACCCTGGCTGCCAGTGCGCTGTGGGAACAAATGCCAGCCTCGTCTGACTTGGTAGAGTCTGTGGTAGGTGGAAAGTTGCCACCACCTGAATCTTGGCATCATTTTTTGGCTTTAAAACAATATTCTGAACAGGACTTAACCAAAGTTTTCCAGTATCTAAAGCCTAGTTCTCTCCTTGCTGGTTACATGGTTAGACAAAGTTATCTTTTCAACTACCACTGTCCTCCTGATAGGGTCTGGGAAAGTCAGATGAGCTATGATGAGCCTCACTGAAGCAGAAAGGTTATTGAACTAGGAAAACGGTTTCCAGGTGGAAAGATGGTGTGCATGTGCTCACTTTAAAGGACTTAAGCAACTTTTTCCATGGAAGCAAAGACAGCTACCCTGAAGGAATGGTTGCATACAGAAAGCCATGAGGCCGCCAGAAAGCACCTTCATTTTCCAGAAAGTAGAGCTCTTTTATATCCCATAGTGAGGGTTTAGAATTTGGCCGTCACATTCTATAAACGTGAATCCCTTTAAACCTAAATATGTCTATGCTGGCTGTAAGTCTGACTTCCTGTAAATCTGCCCAGATAAATTAAAAAAAAAAATCTTAAGTAGTGCCTGTGCTGTAAATAAGAGGAAGGTTGATTCTGCAAAGAGAAATTTCCAGCCTGCAGGTAAAAAATTCTTTGCATTCAATTTTTATTTCTTCAAACTGGAGCCCCAGAACTAATCAAAGGGTACTTCTACACATATACCAAAAAAAAAAAAAAAAAATTGAAAGCAGAGACCCAAACAGCTATTTGTACACCAATGTTCATAGCAGCAATATTCACAATTGCCAAAAAAAAAAGAAGCAACCCAAGTGTCCACCAACAGACAAGTGGGTAAAGAAAATGTGTTATATACATACAATGGAATATTATTCAGCTTTAAAAAGGGAGGAAGTTCTAATACATGTGATAACATGGATGAACCTTAAAGACATCATGTTGAATGAAATAAGCTAGTGACAAAAGGACAAAAATTGTATGATCTCACTTATATGAAATAAGTAGAATATGCAAATTCAAAAAGTTTTGACCTTTTGAGGTTACCAGGGGCCAGGGTGGAGGTGGGGAATGGAGAGTCATGCTTAATTTGTACAGTTTCTATTAAAAGTGATGAAAAAGTTTTGGCAATGGATGATGGTGATGGAAGCACAATTTTATGAATGTAATTAACACCACAAAGTTGTATATTTAAAAGTGGATAAAATGATAAACATTAGGTTGTATATAACTTACCAGAATTTTTAAAACTAGAGAACTTTATTAGAGTAAACCCTCATGCAAACTATAAGCCTTAGTTAATAGTATAATTATAACATTGTTTCATCAATTGTAACAAAGATACCACACTAATGCCAAAATGTTAATAATAGGGAAAACTGCATGTGTGAGAGGAAGTATATAGAAATTCTGTACTTTGTGTGATTTTTCTGTAAACCTATATGATGGTTTGAAGCTGTATTTACCCCAGAAGTTAACCCATTCCTATGGGTATGGACCCACTGTAAGATCTTTTGGTGAGTAGGATCTTAACCTAAGTTGAAATGTGGCCCTCCTCACTCAGGTGGGTCTTAATCTTCTTACTGGAATCCCTCATAAGAGGATAGAAAACAGAGAGAAGACACAGTAAAAAATACCCAGAGAAGCAGCCAAAGCTGGGAGCAACAAAATTGAGGAGAGAAGGGAAAGACCAGTAGACATCGCCTTGTGCCTGGCCACGTGACAGAGAAGCTGAGGACTACCAGTAGCTGGTCTTTGGGGAGAAAGCATTGCCTGTTGATACCTTGATATGGATGGACACTTTTCACAGCCTCAGGTCTGTAAATATGCAAATTAATAAATCCCCATTGTAAAAACCAACTAATTTCTGGTAAATTGCATTTCGTCAGCTTTAGCAAACTAAAACAACGTATAACTGCTATAGTAAAAAAAATCCTTCCATTCAACACAACCACCATTTTTAAACTTTTTTTCCTATCATTTTTGTCACATTGTAATAATAGTATACTTAAAGTTGTGTAAGTTTGAGACTTTTTTCATTTACCATTTTATAAACTTTTTCTGCAATCATTAAATCAGTTTGTATTACTTAAATGAATCAAAGGCTACAGAAATCAGAGCAGTGGGTGTTGCCTGGTGTGTGCAAAGGGTGGGGGTGAAGGGTTGAGTAGAAAGAGGCAGAAGGGAACTCTAGGATAATGGAAACACTATGTCTTGACTGGAATATTGAGTACGTGGGTATAAACATTAGTTGGCACTTACCAAATGGTACACATAGATTTTTGCATTTTATTATATGTAATTAAACCTCAATTGAAACAGTTTTTAAAAATAGCCTTTATTAATTACTTGGTATAGTAGAATAAACTGGTTTAATCGTCAAATAAGTTCTGCCACTAACTTCTTGTATGGATGTGGGGAAAACATTTAATCTCTAACTTTTAAACTTTCACCTATTCTATAAAATGAGGTCCTAACAATTAGAATGCTCAATTTTTTCAACTGAAAGTTAGGCTTTCTCAGTTTAAAATGCCCTAACTGGGTAGAAAATGCAAAGAGAAATTTTCTCCAGGGAACAGCTCATTGGTGCTGTGAGATGTATATGGTATCTAGTACTAGTGGTGATTGTCCCATATCCTGATGAACCCAGCTTTCAGAACTGAACTTTTCTGCACTTCTTTTTATCTCTAAATGCAAGAATTTGCCTTGGTGGGAGGAAAGGCAAAGGCGGAAAGTCACTCCAAGCCAGTACTCTGGCTGCCAAATGCTGGTCTCAAGCACATGGTCCCTGAACTTGGGCTCAGCTCCAGAAGGGCAAGAGCTCACAATGGAAACAGTGATGGCCTTTTGCTCAGGCAGCCAAGAGAATGAAAAGTGCTTTGAAACCCAGCAGTGTCTCCATGGGGAGTGGTTAAGGTGGGCCCCTTCATGGGGAAACTAACCTGACAGCAGAGCAGGATAAAAGCCCATTCCCTGCATCTTTCTTCAGTTTAACAACAAGGTCTTTATGTGCAACCTCTCAGGAAATCTGGGAAATTATACTGAGTTGGGGGGGGGGGAGTGAGCAACTCAAGCTTTGCCCAACAGATGCACACTCAATCTCATTTGCCTCTATTTTCTTTGACTTAGATTTTGTTATTGAGACAAAACTCTTGATGTAAGTTTTACAACCCTGCCTCTTCCCCCCACCCCCCAATATATATATGTAATGTATTTATTTCCCCCTCTAAAGGGTTCATCAATTTCCTTTTTTATTGATGCTTCTTGTGGACAATTTTGACCTCCAGTGAATGCCTTTTAGATGGTATTTTCATGCTGCACTTTTGTTCCTCCACTTATCCAGTGTGACTGTGAATGCCCTTCTGTCCTAGCATGTCAGTTACTGCTGGACTAAGAAACCAGCTGGGGGCAGGAGAAATGGCATGATGGAGGGACTGTGCCATCTAAACCAGATCTAAGCGACAGTGCCTCCTGCCTTTCCATCAGGTGCCTGTGCTAAAGCTCTGTACCTCTCTGCCATGAAAGATGAGGGCCAACAAAAATTCGTATTTTGTTCATATAAACTTTAAAGGAATTATATTTTAAAATAAACGATGGCCAGTAACTGACTGTACGAGGGTCACAAACCCAAATATTTTCAGGTACCTGCAGGATGTACTGGTTGTGTGATCAGTAACTACACTCCCAGAATGTCAGTGTCCTCACTTTTGAAATGAGAGCAGCAACACCCAATTGACATTGGGGTTGTGGGGATGAAACAAGATCACGGGGCACACAGGGATAAGAAGGGCTGCTCATACAGGTAGAGCAATTGACACTTAAGATATACCGCCACGGTCTGCCACTTCAGCTCCCAAGTGACTATTTTCTAGCTTCTCATCCAGATATCCAGGCCTTTTGTTAATAAAGTAAAAGACTGACCTCAGGAGAAACCTATTGGGCAAATGTTTGTAGAGCTTCTTGCCAAACACAATGCATGTGCATATTTGTTTGCCTGCACTGTTCCATCCTACATCTGGAAGCCACAGCCTGTCTCCAGGGGCGAAGGAGGCGAGGAAGCAATGTTGTTAATCACAAAGGTATATTTAGATCCTCCTACCTAAGTCTCTTTTTGGCTTTGCCTTCTTAGTGTCAACCACCAAGATTGTTTTTTTCTTCCTAAGGAAATTAAGATGTAAAGGAGATTGAACTGAGCCTTTTTAAGCTTTCTACCAGTCAATTCAATGAACAGGAGATCTTTTGAGAATGAGAACACTTACATATTGCCTCCTTCCAAATTCTCCTTGAAGCAGATCCCTGGGCCAACTTTGGGATCAGTGCCCTCTGTGTGGTCACAGTGTTTCAGCCACTGCTGCAAAATTTAAAATGTGTTCATGCTTGGCGAATAGGCTATGGTTCCAGGTAGGTCACTGACACCTTCCAAGAGCCACTGATTTGCCAGGCATTGTGCTCTGCACCTGAGCTACAACTGTAATATCTAGTCTTCCTATTTCTCATTAACTGAAAGGGAAGAGAGGCAGGTGACCTTGTGGTGGAGCAGTACAGTGTGAGGACAGCTCTAATGAAGTCTACCACCCAACCTGTGAGACGGGCATATGGACGATTTTGTAAGACCAGATATACTTGAGTGGAGTTGTGCAGGGGAAGATGGTAGTGTCTGTGGGGACAGTTTTGAAGGAAGGGTGTTTAAGGTAGAGAAACATTATATGCAAAGCCTAGAGATGAGCGTACAGCATGGCTTGGCTGGTGGAAGTGTGGGAGAGGTTGGGTGCGAAGCTGAGGAGGCACGTGGGTCATCATAGCAGGAAGGACTTTGCATGCCCTGCAAAGGAGAATCCTGACTCTTAAAACAACTCAGCATTTCAAGGATTTTGAGAAAGGGGTGATGGGATGGAAGTCACATTTTAGAAATATCCCTCTCCTCTCTGTAACAAGGATGGTTTGGTACGGGCAGGGATGGGTGGCTTCCAGTCTATGATTGCAGGACTGCTGTAATCAGTAGAAAAATGATGAGGCCCAGACAGAGGCAGTTTTAGAAGCCAGGGGGAGGGAACTGACTTGAGAAACAGGAAGAACCTATGAGGTTGACTGCAGATAGGGGATGAGCATGAAGGAGTAATCCCAACAGAAAGATTCAGATATTCAACTACATGCTCTGAGATTGTGGGCAATACCTGGTTTCCTTTTTTTGGTAATCTCTATAGGACCCTGGCCTCCAATACAGTCCACCTGAGGAAGATTTTGCCAAGTAAGCATTTCCTCTCAGATGCATATTGTGTCCTGCCAAACCTACACATCTATGTTAATTTGTGAGAATTATGAAACTGACAGGCCCGAAAAAAATCTAATCTTGATTTTTAGAAATAAGGAATTGGAGTAGTAACTAACTGAAAGATCATAGGTACACAAAAATAGATATATGTATATGGTTGTTTATTACAATATTGTCTATAGTCATAAATGAATTGCAAATGACTAAAATGCCCTTTAATAAGGGGACTATCAAATAACTGGTGTGTGTATATATATATATATATGTATACTAAAATACTACTTGGCTGTGAAAGTGAATAAAAAGCTTTTTATGAGCTGATATGGAAAGATCACCAGGATATATGGTGAAATGGAAAAAAGCAATGAACATAAGTATACATAATGTTTTCTTTTGTGTTAAGAAAGGGAAGTAAGGAGATTTATTCACATTAGCTGTACCTGCAGTAATTCATCAGAAAAGAAACAAGAAACCAGAAGTAGTTTCCCATAAAAGGAAGGGGTGGCCAGAAAACAGTAGTGGGGAGCAACATTTCTCAATGTATACCTTATACCTTTTTATGTATTCTTGATATTTGAACCATGTGAATGCAGTAATCACCAAAAGATAAAGTTGCTTTTTGTGTTTTGTTTTGTTTTTAAAAGGAATGCAGGTACACAAAAGTCCTCTTATAAGTAATCATGTTGTTCTCAGTGGAGAAGGCTGCCTTCCATTTGTCCCTCAGGAATCAGTGTGGCTTACACCTGGGCCCAGGTGGTCCCACCTTAAGACACAGGGCTAACACTGCCACTTCCTATCCCAGGCTGTACTGCTGTGGCTCCCAAACCCTCTTCCTGCCCCCAAGAGATGCAGGAGCTACTTCTCTAGCCCAACCAAAGGAAAGTGAATGAACACAGTCATATTGCAGTGCCTTTATAAGAGGAACTTTTATTGTTAATTATTTACCTTAATAGTGTCAGAAAGAGGAACAGATTAGCTCAGTCCAACATGATTGGTAGTTGCCAAAATCTAATGAAGCAAGTGTTCTGATTGCTAAGGATTTAATTTGGATGCTTTTAATACTTAGCCATCTAACACTTCAAACATAATCCAGAATAAATGCATCATCTCCCTCCCTTTTCACTTTAATACCCCACCTACCTCACTTCAATACAGAAACATCTTCATTAAATGATTCCCAGAAGAATACGTTTCCTGAAGAATATAGCCATGAGGACAATGCACAAAAAGAACTCAAAATAAAACTCTGTATGATAATTTACTAGTCTAAGGAAACAAAACCTTCCAATATATTAAGAAATAAATCCAGTTACAAATGCACTAATAGGCCTATGTGAAGAGGTTCTGTAATAACTGAAAATGGCCGGCTATTTACAAGATACACAAGCAGGAACAGTGCACCTAACCCAGCACAGGCCCTCAGGCGCCAAAAGTGTTCTCTCCACTGTAGGCCACATACAAGAATCCATCTTCATCTTTTTCCTTCTCGTAGAGCTGTCCCATAGTTAGGCTTAAATGAGAAAAAAAAAAAAAAGGAGAATTGGGTTTGTTTACTGAGTCCAGGTGTTGGGAGAAAAATATATCACCTGAGATAAGGAAAGTGACGCCTTAACTTAGCTCCTCCCTACTACACTCTGGATGGAAGTGGTAAAAATAATACCTTCGTTTAGATCTGGAGTATCTACCATGTTCCCCATCATTCTGTTTTGCAGAAGGGAAATTTAACCAAAAAGATTTTAGGTCAATGGGAGTCAGCAGATGAGCCTAGAAGGGAAGTCTCCATCCTTCTGGCCCTGAGGCAAAGCCATTAGATCCCATTTACCTTCACAAGTTAAATCTTTTAAAGAGGTCAGCTCCAGTTTCACCTATGGGTGTGTCTGGTTAGTACTTGAATGTCTTTTAAATGTCAAGGGTAAGGAAAAAAACTGAGCAAAATTAGGAATCTAAAGGGCTCATTCTGGTATGGGTGAAAGACCCAGGTAAATAAGGGTATACTGAGCTGTCTTCCTCCTTCAGGTTGGCTTGTTTGGAGATTTTTAATTTGTATCCAATATGACAGGTACAGATAGGTTCATTCTTGTACCCTGCACCCCCAGAGAGCATCATTAAAGCAAAACAAGTTATTTTCCTCCCCCAAATCTCAGATTTTATCTGGGACCCAAAGAAGTCCTGCTCCAGCTCCCAAAGAACTAAATGTGTGGGTGGGAAAGCCGACATTCACTAAACTGTAAAAAAGGCTGCAGTGGAAGAGACTAAACTAGTTTTCCACTGGGCTCCAGAATAAGACAGTAATACCTGGAACCCTGTGCAAGCTGTGGCCATGTGACTACTATTGGAACAAGCAGGAATGCCCTAGCCCAGCTGACCAAATATCTGCTCGTGGCCACCAGAAATGAGCAGTGAGATTTACAGTCTGAGAGCCATCAGAGGTCACCAGCCCAAACAGGTCAAAATAGATGCCTACATGCAGGCCCCAGTCAACCAGGACGGGACAGAGGGAGCAATCCAGGACTCAAGCTGGTGAAAGAAGAAATGACTGCTCCATTATGCTGCTGTACTCCTGACTGGCTAATTGGGACTTAGTTTAAAAGCAGGGACCCAGGCCACATTTACAAAGGGGGGATTTTTTTTTCCCTTCTCTATTCTTCCTGTTCCATTTCCAAGCTTAGCCCTGGTGGCTGCCTAGGTAGATGAAAGGATTAAGTAACAATGTGAGGGCAGATGAAGTAAGAATATGGAATGGCCTGTCATCAACATCTTGTACAATACAACAGCGCTCCCTGTGAGGAGCTCTTAAACTGGAATTTGTAAAATAAGGATTCGCTGGAATAGCAATGTCCAACAGAAATTTCTACTACATGGAAATACTCTGTCTCTGTGCTATTCCATAAAGTAGTCACTCGCTATGAACTACTAAGCACTTGAAATGTGGCTGAATTAAAATGTTCTGTAAGTATAAAACACAGATTTCAAAGATTTAGTATGAAATAAAAAGAATCAAAACATCTCAATAATTTTGGATATTTGGGGTTAAACAATATATCATTAAAGCTAATTTCACTGGTTTCCTTTACTTTTTTTAATGTGGCTCCGAGAAAATTTTAAAATACATGAGCTTTGGGCAGTGCGACAATGGCAGAACTCTTGCCTGCCATGCTGGAGACCCAGGTTTGATTCCCAGTGCCTGCCCCTGCAAAAAAAAAAAACTTCATGAAATTTGCATATTTAACTGAGAGTGCTGCTCTAGGGACATGTGAGAACTTGGGGGAGGTGGGTAGGAAGAGGAAAACCTGCTCCTGAGAATACCTAGAACAGAGGGTCTCAGCCTTGGATGCAGAGAATCACTGGGGAACTTTTAAAAAACCTCCATGACCAAGCCTCACCTCATACCAATTAAATCTGAATCTCTGAAGGAGGGACCCAAGCATTGGAGTTTTTAAAATGTCCAAGACAGTTCCATGTGCAGCCTCCTGGGTTGACAATCAGTGTCCAAAAGAAGAGAGACGCTCCTCTTTAAGAGCCAGGTGATTAGGAAAGTGGACAACCTGACAACAAGCAGAAGGACTTGAACATGTAGCTGGGTCTCCCAAGATTTATACCCTGGTGGTTTGGAATGCCCTAAAGAAACCCTGCTTTTCTCCGAGACTCCTAGTAGGAGGCTATGGGAAAACAGCTACATCCATTGCCACAACTGTCTTTGTCCCATTTGGTCCAAGTGTCTAGTGCCCTTGATGAGAGCTTTCGTCCTGTCTCCCACTGCCATTCCCAAATGGATTTCCGTGCAGGAGTAATGGTATATAAGATTCGAAGGCAGCCATTCTTGGTTCCTAGTCAGGTTTGGTTCCATTTGATATAGTTATGCTCTTTTCCTAGCAAGTTAAAAGTCATAGTGCAATGATTCTTAATCCAAGCTGCTAAATTAGAACTATTTAAGGAACTTCATAGACATCAGTGGCCTACCCCAGATACCGTGTACTGCCCATGGTGAACAGTGACCACTGGGACCATGACTGTCTAAGGGAAGCCTTGAGACACAGAGCCCTGACTTTTGGCAAAGGCCCACAATCATGTGGCTTTCTTCCTTTATATCTTTAGATTCCACTGTCTTTGAAGAAAAACTTGGGTTCAGCAATTTGTTTAACCAGCACCCTAGAAGCTACAGAGGCTAATAAAAATCATAATAGTACAGAGTTATGATGTGCCAAAAAACATTCTAAGTGCGTAATATATATTAACTCTTTATCCTCATAACAATCTTTTGAGGTAAGTACTATCATCATTCACAGTTCATAGATATGGGAACTGGAAGCACAAAGAGGTTAAACAATTCACCCAAAGTCACAAAGCTAAGACACCTTCTTAACACCGAATTATCCTGCCTCCAAGTCAATACACACAGAGACCTGTTCTAATGTTATGACACCAGTCCCTGTACTTTCTACAGTCTTCCTTAGAACAGTGCTTCTCAGGCACACAAACGTGCACAGGAATCACCTGGGCATCTGGTTAATGTGCTTGTTTGGATTCAGTAGGCCTGAGTGGACCCTGAGATTCTGCATTTCTAACAAGTTCGCAGGTGAGGCCAGTGTTGCCAGTCTCTACATGACATGATAAGGTGCAAAGTCTTTCAGCTCTCTCCCTGTGCTGGTTTGAAATGATGTATATACCCTAGAAAAGCCATGTTTTAGTCCTAATCCCATTTTGTAAAGGCAGTCATTTCTTCTAATCCCTATTCAATATTGTATGTTTGAAACTGTAATTAGATCCTCTCCCTGGAGATGTGATTTAATCAAGAGTGGCTGTTAAATTGCATTAGGTAGAGGCATGTCTCCACCCATTTGGGTGGGCCTTGATTAGTTTCTGAAGTCCTATAAAAGAGGAAACATTTTGGAGAATGAAGAGATTTGGAGAGAGCAGAGAATGTGCAGCACCATGAAGCAGAGTCCACTAGCCAGCGACCTTTGGAGATGAAGAAAGAAAACACCTCCTGGGGAGCTTCATGAAACCGGAAGCCAGGAGAGGAAGCTAGAAGATTACGCCGTGTTCACCATGTGCCCTTCCAGCCAAGAGCAAAGCCCTGACTGTGTTCACCATGTACCTTTCCAAATGAGAGAGAAACCCTGAACTTCATCGGCCTTCTTGAACCAAGGTATCTTTCTCTGGATGCCTTAGATTGGACATTTTTATAGACTTGTTTAATTGGGACATTTTCTCGGTCTTAGAACTGTAAACTAGCAACTTATTAAATTCCCCTTTTAAAAGGGGAATTCCATTTCTGGTATATTGTATTCTGTTTCTGATATATTGCATTCTGGCAGCTAGCAAACTAGAACACTCCCTCAGCTTCTGTCACTGGATGGCTAGGTGGTTGTACCTAATGACTTAGAGTCCTATCAGTATTCTTTTCTATCACACAGCCTCGTGTGGAAACTGTACTTGGCTGGCAGCAGTATTGTGTCCTTATACTCAGGATTCTCCTTGGGCAAGGGATTTGATAACTGATAATATTCAATGCTCGGAGTTGAAAAATGAGGTGATCGAACCCCTACCTCATTTCACGGCTTCACAGCTTCACAGGGTATCATGAAATAAGACTGGCACATCTAAGTATATTAATCTGAAGATATGGCTTGTGGAATCAGGACACACACAGAGAAAGAGTAAGTTGGCCTGAAGCCAAAAAGAACTGGGACATAAACATAGTATAAATTTTTAAAATCCCATTAAAAGCATATTCAAATGGATGCCCAGTGGGCAAAAAGTGACCCTGGTCAATAAGAAGGCTGCTGTGTCAGTTTAGGGCAAGTCCCATAAACCTCAGTACCTTTCCTCTCAGAATTCGGGAAGGACTGAGCCACCCGAAGCAGGCTACTGCTGTGTTGCCGGAGGATTCTGAAGCACACTACTCAGGCATCAAGTACTACCTCCCTCTTCCCTAAACATGATTCATTCAAGAAGGATGCTGCTGCTTGATGCCAGGGGCACTGACACCTTCCAAGCTCTGATTCTGGGAAAGAAATGGAAAAACTAATGGAGCCAATCTAAGGTGTGGTGGGACCATGAAGTACTAAATGACATGAACCTAAATTGCCCCATTTCCTGCCATTCCATTTAGAGTCACAGAGATTCAGGCAACTACTTCTCCAGTGAAGAAACACCCCAATAATAAAAGCCAGTTTTAGCAGGATCTGCATCCAAGCATGTCCACACTGCTGAGAGCATGCAATTTTATGCTACTCAACAGCCCCACGAACTGTGGGAGGCTGACCTAGAACTATCTGGATGCTCAAACCCTGCAGAACGCCACCCCCTCACCCCAACCAAGGTCAGGTCATGGAGGCTATTGAATCCAGCCTGACTCATGAATTAGCTGAACTGATGAGCACACCTGATCACCATCTGCTTTGGAGCCCATGTGCCTCCAGTGGATTTATCCCTTTTCCAAATGGTGAGCACAGGCAGGGTGAGATGGGAGGACAATAACCACTGCTCTGGATCCTGGAAAGTTACCGGTCTTGAGGTGAGTTAATATACCCCTGAAGGCTTCCCAAGATTTTAAAAGATAAACTATTGGTTTTTCTTTTACCACACTTTTCTCTTCATAGGATCAGGATAGCTTTAACTGCTGAAACAGACCCTCTTCTTAAAAACGTATTATTTATTTATCCAAGTATGATCAAAAGTGTAATTTAAGCACATTTCTAAATAAAGGATAAATAGTTTCTAAGACATGAATTCTTTCTTTTTTTGGTACCTCGTTAAGAGGCAACTAAACACTGTAAACTTAAAAATACAATGTCAAATTATAACATCTTAGAGATATTTTATTTAATAACAACCCCTGCTTCTATATTAAATGGGATTAACAAGATTCTTGTCTGTGTTCTAAACATAAACAAAAAGGTAGGCACCACTTCCAGGTCTGAGTGTTCCCCTCTAATGCCATGGGAAACTTGTACCCTGATGTTCTTTCTCAAGTTCTGTCTGCACCACGCCATAATTCAGCTTTTGCTTTTGGTCTGATTCTTTATACATGCGCTCAGGCAGAGAATTCAACTTTCCAACACTAACTTTTTAAAGAAACAAGAATTCAGAAGAGTTTAGAAAGAAGGTAAAATTTTTAAGGACTTGCCTCTGTCTCCATTTCTGGAATCAACCAATACTGACTACCCTCAACAATAACCATGACTTTATTTAGTGATAACTTGTGTTCCAAACACCCTCTGAAAATTCTGCTCCAAGGCAGGAGTAACTGAAGTTATTCCCATTCAGCCTGAGGTATCCAAGATCCTTATACAGACCTTTCCATTTTGGAATGGGGGAGGGTCCTACAGGCCAGGAGTTATTCCTTCTCACTTCTCATTTTTCCCACCCCCTTTTAGAAGACTGCAAGCACTAGCTGAAGGTTGTTCCTCCTCACTTCTCTAAGAAGCCTGGAGGGAGCAGAAGAGATTGCTAAACTACCAGGAGGAGCAAATGGTGAAGCTTAGTCACACCCAAGCTTTATGAAGGGATCCTATAGCACTTTTGTTTGTGCACACAGGAAGCTTAATTATGTCACAGTTCTCTTTTGTTTATAAACAAATTTGTTTTTAAGAATAAAATCCCAAAGTGAACAACTACTGCATCAAGCACTGGGAGGGAAAGTTGTTAGCTGGGACCAAATGTGCTGAGGCTGGGGCCTGGGCAGAGGGGCCCTGGCTAGTGACTGAGGGAAGACCCAGAAGGCATAGTCTCTTCATGAGGTCTCTGAAACTGAATTGGGGAAGCAGGGTCAGAACTGGGGTTCTGGTTACTTTTTCCTAAAATCCTGACTTGGATCACTAATGTAGTCTGCTTTAGGGTGGGATTCTCACTGGCTTAAAAGGCAAATAAGACTTGGAGAGAAAATGGCCAGGAAGCAGCCTCTACCATCCCAAAAGAATCACTTCATTTCCAATTCTATTTATATCTCAGGGATAATGAGGGAGGGGCAGCCATTTTAACTACTAGGATAATATGGAGCCTTCAGAGTAATCTCTAGAAGCCTACTTCATTTACCTCAGGAAGTATCAGAGGATGAGAATTGAGAAAAATAAACTTGATGCTACAGGTCCTGGTCACCTACTTCTTCTAAAAAGCCATCTCCAAGAACAAGGAAATAGGGTTGTCAAGAACCTACTGAAATTCCAGGTGGTACAAAAGAAAATTTATCTCCCCACCACCTTAAGGGAAGCCAAGAGCAACTACAGATGGCCAGGGCTTCCTCCCTGGGTAAGAGTACACCAGCACCACACTGCCCAGAGGCCTGTGGAAAAGGCAGGGAGGCTGGAAGAGCCCATTGGGGTGACTAAATCACCTCTGGCAACACTGCAGCTTCTAAGTTACAGCTGAAGAAGACAAATGGTACCTCGTGGGCAGGACACTGGCATTAGAGAAGAGATTTCTATTTCTTCCCTGCCCTGCCTCTCTGCCAAACACGAGGAAATGAAGACATGGAGATTGAGAAAGAGGAAATCAGACTTAAGAATAAACAGGTCTGGTATTTGCCTTAGCCCTCTTCTGGAGCTTTCAAGGATTTTTAAAGGGAGCATATTTTGGCCACAGTGGGCTAGTTACCAGCTTTAGTTAGATATACTACTTTTAGAGTAACAAATAACACCTGAGTTAGTTGTGGATTACCAAAATACAGCCAGGAACTCGCACTCAGGGGCGAGAAGCACACAATCAGTAACAGTAAAGGACAGTCCAGAGGTTTAGACTGAACCAGTCCATTTTCCTTTCCACAGGGAACTAAAGCTAAGCTGTCAACCTCACAGAAGAGGAAAAATTGTAACGCCCTGCCTAGATTTAGGTCCCAAGTTATAACCTCAAAGATTGCTTTCAGGTAGCAAGACAGAGCACAGGAGCTCCTCTGACAGTCAAAGCAGGTGGCACCAAGACAGGGTTAATCTGTAGAGACTTCAGGGCCCTTGACTGGACAGTAGCCATTTTAATGGACTTGAGTGAGGATCAGGGACCTATAGATTCTCATAGTGGGAAGAGCTAACTGCATTTAGACAGCAAGTAGCAGGATGAATAGCTGAGGCTGAGTCTCAGTCTCAGCAGGGCCCACAAGCTCCTGGTGGAGTGACAGGTCTAATTTCACAGATCATTTAGAGAAAACTTTATTTGAGGCATCAGTTCCAGCTATGGCTTAAAACTGAGTCCTCAACTGTTTTAAAAGATTCTTGGGGTTCTAAGGCAGGGTTTCTTTCGTCTTCTTTTTTTTTAAATTCAGGCCCTGAATTAAAAAACAGGGACTGAATTCTCTTTTGTTAACTTAAAGTATGCTCCCATGTCTTGCTGCCCTTCCTCATTTTCATGGAGGGCTCCTGATGCTAGGAAGCACAAAATCCAGATATTCACTCAAGACCCTTAAGAGTATTCACACTTTCAAAGTTCTGAGTTTGTAAGACGCCAAACAGTGGTCATTACCAGAGGGCCCTTCTACTGACCATCTCTCACCTGGACTGTGGGACTGTCTTATCCACAAACAGGAAGATCGCCTTTTCAGAAGGAAGCTGAATCCTTTTTCTGATGATCCACATAAATTGAGCCACAGTGATGTCAGATGGAACCAGGTACTTCCGTTTGTCAATGTCAACAATTTGAGAGCCTGAGACTTTTTCCACAATCACCTGAGAAAGTAAAGAGAAGTTAGGACTGGATTTCTAAAGTGAGGCTCTGGCCTCACATTGTCAGGGAAGCTAATAAATACAGTAAGAGCTAGGAGGTGGGTGGGAAATTGAGTAGCATGAGAAAATAAGCCCCATCTTAATAAACCACACACTCTGGAGATTGAGAAATGACATAAACGTGTTACAATGGTAAGTGCTTTTCTGTGGTCACGTACTGTATTTCTCATCCCTGATCTCAGCCTGTATAAGAGAAACACAGCTCTTACTACTAAGCTTTTCAACATTCTATTTGAGCAGAAAGGAGAATATCTGGTGAGGATTTTATCTAAAGCCTGTTACCCCAGGATCCCAGACAGGATCTGCTTCACACTACAGGAGAATTAATATCCCAAGGAGCCCTGGAAACAAAGAGGGATGGACTAATAAGAATGACTAGCTACCCCAGCCAGCCAAGAACCACGCTCTTCGTTTGGCCTGTTGCTTCTGTCTGAATGAGGTCTGAATGTCCTTCCTGCTCTCTCTCCAAAAGAATTGTTCACAGGCAAAGAACTACAATAAAAGGCCTGATTCCCTGGGAAAACCAATATTTCCCCACCCTGGAAGAAATACAGGATCATACTTATTGTCTATTAAAGGGAAACCAGAGGACAAGGGATTCTTTTGTGGCTTTCAGGTTTTTTTTGGTCAAAGAAAGCAGGGTCTGAGTGAGGAAAGGAAGCTGGAGGTTATGTAAAAATGGAGGTTTGAAGTTAAAAAGGAATGTTCTGAGACTGAAGTACCACTTCTAAGACCAAAGTGACAGTCCTCCTCCACCATTATTCCCCCAAGTGGCAATGACCTATTGCCCTGTCCCAGAACAACGTTCCTTATATAATTGGCGAGGGAGCCCAGAGGCTGCAGACAGCTCTCTGGCCTAGATCAGGAGATTCAGCACCGAGAAACCTTGAACAGCAGAAACCCGAGCCCCTCACGCCCTGCCCCTGACCGCCCTAACACAGTCCAGCCTTTCTGCTACTACAACCGGGACTGGAACCTCAACTTGTCAACTGCTGAATGGCCTAGTATCCTAATCACAGACCCTAGACGGCAGGGGTGACGGCGAGGTGAGGGGGCGGGGGAGGCCGAACACTCACCGGAACCCGGTCGGGATATTTCGCTCGGATCTTCGCGGATTCCACGCATCTGTGTTCTGTAGGGGAAACACACGGAGCTGACAGACACGCCGGCCGGTATCGAGTCCCCAACCTTCCTACCCCGCGACCTGCGCACGTCCCGGGCCCTCGTTCGAGCGTCCCCGCGGTCGCTGTCCTTTATCCCCTGACTCTTGGTCGGGACGAATGAGGGCGTGACGGGGCCGGCGTCGGCCATCCAGGGACCGGGGCCTCGGCGTCCCAAGCCCAGGGCACAGCATCAGCCCCGCCAGGCCCGACCCAGGACAGCCCGAGTGGGGGAGGGGGCCCACCCGCCACCCCCACCCCCACCCCCACCCCCACGGCCCGGCAGGCGGCCAAGCGCTTACCCAGCGAGTGGTCCTCCTTGAACATCCACTTCATGGCGGCGGCGGCGAAGGGACAGAGCCGGCTCTCCGAGCCGCGGAACTCAGCGCACCGACCACAACAACAACGACGGCAGCGGCGGCGGCGACTACACGGCAGGCGGGACTTCCGGCTGCCCGAGCTTGGCAACGGGCAGGAGGCGGGGCTTCCGGCGCCACTTGCCGGGGCACCATGCCAGGGGGCGGGGCCACACGAAGGGGAGGGGCCTGGAGGACCCCGCGAGGGGCTCCGCGGGGCGCCGGGACGGTTACCTGGCTACCTGCTGCGTAGGTGTGTCTGTGAGGGATGCTGGTGACTCCGGGAGAGGATGCTCCGGGAAACGGTGACAGGAGCAGGGTCTGGGTGGACGTTAGTTATGGGAAGGGGAGTTTGGAGTATGGCTAATAGGACAGGGCAATTACAGAGGGCTTTTGATGGGGAGGTCTGATTAGGGTGTTAGTTGACAGGAGGGGATGTTTGGAAGTATAAAAGACATTGGGTTTCTGGGGTTGACGATGGAAGGGGGTCTGTTTGGGTATTGACATTGTTTGGAGGGGGGGGCAGGTGTGGCTCGGTATGACAGTGTGTGACTAGTTTGAGAAGCCTGGGGTGGGGAGTGGTGTACTAGAGACAACCTGGAAGACACTCATAATAGGTTGCCTTCGATGTAGAAATCGAATTTGAACAACTTTCATTTCCTTCCTTTATTCATACATAAATATTTGATGAACATTTAAGAAAGGGCATCAAAATACACATTTGAGGAATGTAACTTTATTGATCACTAAGAGAGACCCCTTAACCTTACCTAGTGACTGTCAGTCTCGAAGAATTACCGTGACAGCTGGTCAGGAGTCGGGCTTCCTTGTTTGGCAGATGGAGGATTGCAAATCACAGCCTGGGCTGTGTGTGTGTGTGTGTCACTTGCCCCAGCACATGCCTTGACGCCTTCCAATCCATGATGTAATCCCCTTCTTCCAAGCAGAGTCATCAGGGCAGTCCAGTCTGGGTCATCATCTATTTATGAGCTGGTGAATGTTTAATAAGAATATTCACTTAATTGGGCACATGACCCTTACCCCGTGCTTGTGATTCTGATGCATCTGAATGGCCTGTATTTGAATATTATCATTCATCATTTCCTACAATTAAAATTCTCCATGGATGCTGTTGAATCTAGCTTCATTTTAAAATTATTTTTGTTATTTTAAGACTGCATGTCTGAGCAGCCAAAATAGGTGAGTGTTTGTTTGTTGATAATAACGTGAAAAATTCTTTTAATTTCATACATAGAAATCAGGTGTTTTTGTATACGGGAGCACTGTTCTAGGTGCTGGGGAAACAGCAGTGAGCAAAACACATAGCATCCCTGTTCTCATAGAGTTTACTAAAATTCTAGTGGAACAAGACAATAAATAAATATGTCATATAAATAGAGGTGCTGTTTAGAAAAGTAAAGCAGGGTAAGGACCTAAAGAGTGATAGTGGGATAAAATGCTTTATGGATCGAGTGGTGGCATATTATGGGAACAGGAAGGAGCTGGTGTGTCTGGAACTGAGGGAACAAAGAGGACAGTGGTAGAAGAGGAGGTCAAAGAGGTTTTGAGCCTCATATACCATGGACAGAACTTTGAATTTTATTCAGAATGAGGTGGGAAGTTAGTGGAGGACTTGAGCAAAGGACTTTCCTTTTTAAATGATCAGACTTGCTTGTGTGTAGACAGTAGATTATGGTGGGGGGTGGGGGTGAAGGTGGAAGTAAGGGGACAAGTTAAGAAGCTGTTGTGATAATCCACATGAAAGATGATGTTGATTTAGACCAGGATGGTATCTATGGTGGTGGTGGGAAGTAATTATATACTGGATATATTTTGAAGGTTAGAGCTTACAAAATTGGCCGATACATTTAAGTAAAATGAAATGACCACCCACTTTGGGCATTGCCAGGAGAAGACCCCTTCCCAAAAAGCTTTTCTAGAAGACAAAAACAATTCTGAGAAAATGGAATACACCCTACAGGATTGCTTTGGTCCAGTAGAGAAAGCTTATCAGAATGGACAAGCATACCATACTATCAATTTATATCTGCTCCCCACTTTGTAAGACTCCTCTATGTAAAATGGAAACTAATAGCAGCCAAGCAGAACATTTCCTTGCTTGCTTCTGCTTTCACCCTGTCTGAGCTTCTCTTTTTCACCCCTTTAATGGCGCTTCCTTCTACTTTCTGAATGGAATCCTGCCCAGTTTAAGAATTACTTAATAATGCTTTAAGATCCTAAATTGTATGAAACGTATTGCTTTTATCAGATTGGATATGGGTGTGTATTAGAAGTCAAAGTCGAGGTTGTTGGAAGAATTGAATTGCCATTTGCTGAAATAGGGTGGAGCCAGTGTTGTTGAAGTGGGGTCAAGAGTTTGGTTTTGGATATATTAAGCAAAAGATGCCCAAGAAACAGATCCAAAAGACATCCAAATGAAGATGTGAAATTGGTAAATAGATCTATTAGTCTCAGATTCAGGGGAGAAGTATTTAAAGCTATGGAACTAGGTGAGAGCTAGAGGGTGAGTGAAAATAAAGGGAAAAATATCTATTTTAAGGATAGAATTAACCCCCAAGGAGTGAAGATGGTTGTTCACCTTCTCATAATGTGTGAATCAGCAGAGGAGTTAGAAATTGGACCCAGACTCTTGCTTCCCTTTACAGAGTTGGTAATTATGTTCTGGTCCCAGGCATGTATCTATCACCTTGCACATGAGAACTCAGTATATTTCTCAGGGAAAGGAGTTATCCACCATTCACCAACTCATGGTCCTGCCTCCTGATGGTTTCATTGATGTGCAGTGTCTTTCTGTCCTCTCTCCCTACCTACTTTTTTTTTTATGTCTTTTCCCATAATAAATACTTGTGTAAAGTTCATGCACCTCACAGAAGCTGAAACACTCAATGCACCTACATTCTTAGCAGTCAGCTGCTTCTATTTCAGCAGTAACTAAATTGAAACTAGCTACAGTATGTTTCCTTCAGCAGTCCTTCAAAGCCTCTTTCCTCCAAAGAGGACTGTAACCAAGAAACCAGGATTTAAGTGATGACTTTGATTACTGAATCATTATATAAATATTCCTTTTTCCTTTATGGCATATTGGACAGAGGGAAATACCTGAAATCTCTGAACTGTCCTGATCCCTGGTAATGATTGTATAGCCCTTATCTTCTCTGTGATTGTAAAAACCCTGTGACTGATCTTCATTTTACCAAGTTATCCAGTTTTTCAACTTTAGAGTCTTGTAATAACTAAAGACAGCCCCTAATATTTATTAATGAAGTATCTTGGGTCTGGACCAGAACTAACCCACCCCAAATCTAAAGTTATCTTGATAAAAGAGACTGGATCTAACAAAAGCGGGTCTGCCTGACATGTGCAGTAGCTTAGACTTTAACCTGTGAGACACCTATACCTCTCCATCATTTTCTTACACACGTTCTGTAACTAAGCATGTAATCGATCTGCACAAGCTCAATAATTAGATCACCTCTAATTACATCATCTGGGGCCATTGTGCTCATTATTCTAAACCGTGCCCATCTTTTCTCTAATAAAACTATCAGAATTACTGCAGTTCAGGGAAACAGATTTGGGACAGCTAAGCCATCTATTCTTGTACTACATGCCTCATAATAAACGCTATCTCTCTTTGAAACCCTGGTGTCTCAGGAATTGGTTATTGAGCGCGTCGGGCAAAAGAATCCACGGCCTTTGTCCAGTAACAGGGCCACACTCAGGAGGCACTATCTGGCATCTGTTCTAGAAAAATCTTATTTTAATAGCTACTTGAGTAAATGAAAATCATCCACTTAAAATGTACACAGTATAATTTTTAAGAATCAAACCATAGACTTGAGCACAAAAATTGCTGAAGTTAAAAGCAATGTTGCCACCCCAGAAAAGCTTTAAAAGCAAGAATGAGAGTACTGGACTATGTCAAAGTCATATTTTATGGTTGAGGACAATGTCATCTTGGACCCTTGTAAGGACCCTGAGGATAGTTCTCCAGAATGGGCAGCTCTTGATCTCTGTATGTTTGAATCGCAGCTGTTCATCTAGTAGCTACTTCTAGGTTGCCTTCAAATTAGGGGCACCAGCTACCGGACTCCACTCAGCACAAATTTCACATTATCTCTCTCTCTTTCTTTTTTAAATATTTTTACTGACAAAACAACATACAAACAAACATTCTTAACATATGAACATTCCATATATGGTATACAATCAGTGGCTCACAATATCAGCACATACTTGTATATTCATCACCATGATCATTTCTTAGAACATTTTCATCGCTCCAGAAAAAGAAATGAAAAGAAAAAAGAAAAACTCATACATACCATACCCCTTACCCCTCCCTCTCATTGACCACTCATATTTCCATCTACCCAATATATATATATATATATAATCATTTTGTTCTACATATATAAACAGTAATTCACAATATCATCACATAGTTGCATATTCATCATCACGATCATTTCTTGGAACATTTGCATCTATTCAGAAAAAGAAATAAAAGAAAACAGAAAAAAATTCATACATACCATACCCCCCACCCCGTCACATTATCTCTTGATACTACGATGTGCTCCTTCAGGACTCTTTAATGAACTTGGGTGTAAACCATGGTAAAAAAAAAAATTCTTCTGCTATGTCCAAAATACTAGTGTGTGTATGTGTGCGTGTATGCGTAGCATTCCATTAAGGGGTAAGCCAATGCTATTTTGGGGTAGGGCTACAGCTTTCCCTAAAACCGCTAGCCAAGCTTGTACCCACTATCTGCAAAGAGGTCAAGTATATCATGAGTACTATGTAGTAATTACCCTCTATCCGTCGGAGGCAAGGAACCTGGCTTTGGTCTTAGCCCAAGACCAGGTCCAGAATCTCGGCCACATTTATTTTCCTCCAAATAAGGTGTGTTTTCCTCCAAATAAGGTGTGCTGTGTCTGTTTGAAGTAAAGTATGAACCACATGGGGAGTTAACAGATGACGCATAAGCAGGTTTTAGCTTTGTCAACCTTTATAGAAATCTCATTTCACATCAACGTTAATACAGACGGTGGCTACGATTCTGCTTCAGAAAGCCTCGTTCCCACGTGGCCTTCAGGGAAACCCACACACAGCGTAAACCTAAGCGGATCCTCCACCAACTGACACCACCCCTTTTAGTCCCACCCCCACCAAAGCCTTGCGACTTTGCTATTGGCTCCTCTTGCGCCGTCTGTTGCCATAGAGACTTAGGCTATGGCAACCGGGAGAAGCCAAACTTGGTCGGCCCCCTAGACTAGCCCCGCAGTCCCTAGAGTGCGGCCCGACAACACGCGGCGCCCATGGCGCTCTACGAGCTCTTCTCTCACCCAGTGGAGCGCCGCTACCGCGCGGGCCTCTGCTCCAAGGCCGCCTTGTTCCTGCTGGTGGCAGCCGTGCTCACGTACATCCCGCCGCTACTGGTGGCCTTCCGGAGCCACGGTGAGCCTGTCCCCGGCCGGAGCGCACACAGCTCCCCGCGGCCCGCTGCGCCCGGGCCGGCCGCCCTGACCTCTTCCCCACCGCCCTCCCTCCCTCTCTACCTCCTCAGGGTTTTGGCTGAAGCGGAGCAGCTATGAGGAGCAGCCGACCGTGCGCTTCCAGCACCAGGTACTGCTGGTGGCCCTACTGGGACCCGAGCACGGTGGGTTCCTCGCCTGGAGCACGTTCCCCGCCTTCAACCAGCTGCAGGGGGATCACCTGCGCGTCCCGCTCGTGTCGGTGCGTGGCTGGGAAGGAGGGCGGAGAGGGCGGGTGAACGGACCCCGGACCTCGGGAGGCCAACCGGGGTCCTCGAGGGTCGCGAACCCATGGAACTTGTGTACCCAGCTTGGTTGGCCTTAGCGTGTATTTAATTTCTTGGGGAGTAGATAGGTTGTTTCATTCAGTTTCTCCAAAAAAGCCCACGAGCCCAAGCTGGCCACTGCAGTCGGGGAGCAGCCTGTCTCTGGCCTGACCTTTCCGTGAGCTAAACCTATGGAACGGTTCTGAAAATGTCTGTGGGAGCCATGTGGGCGGACCGTGTTAGTGGTTAGTAGTTGAGCATCCCAGCACCCTAGGGGCTGAAGGGGCCAGCAGTTTTATGCTGACTTGGCCGAGAAACTGATTGTTAAGGGACCTTTCCAGAATGTGCTGCTGGCAGAACCACGCCTCCTTGGGCTTATCTCCTTAGATGCTGCTCCATCCTGCACCTCTCTAGGATGAAATAGAAGGATTTTAATGCCTGTAATTTAGTTTTGGGTTCAAGATAAGTGAGTGCTTCTTTTACAGTCACCCCTTTCCACTCATTTTCTGAGAATATTTTCCTTCATAAGTGTAAAACAATTTCCTTCCAAAGCCGAGTCTCTGTAGCGCCTCTGAGAGTATGGTCTGCACTGTACTTATTTTAATTTGCTGGGGAAAAATTCAAACTTTCTTCCAGCAACCCAGTAAGATGATTTTTTTTTTTAAATCTGGTCATTTGAATGACTATAAATAAAATATGGTTCTAATAACCTTTTTCTGGTTACTTTTTAAATTTCCCTTCATTTTTTCTCATTACAACAGTGTGTGCTTATTGTAAAATATTAATTTAACATATATAAGGAGAGAAAATAAAAGGCTCAGGCACATGTATCAATATTTGCTGGTCATCCTTATTCTTTTTAAAACCTGCAAAGTATTTCATGATATGGAAGAACTATAATGCTTTTAGCCAGTTCCCTGTTAATGGATATTTTATTTGCTTCCTGTTTTTCACTATTATGGACAATGATGCAACGAGCTAGATTTTGAATAAATCTTATATCTTTAAATGTCAAGTTGTGAGGAATTGAAGTACAAGCTGTTTATTGTAATTGTGAGAAGTGCATAGAAAACTAAACAAGAAAAAAAGCATTAACTCCAGGGAAGTAAAAAAGTACGGAAAAATGTGGAAAGGAAAAGTAATCAGAATAGTGAACAGGGTTTACATAGTCATAAGTATGTGAATGCTGAATATTGACTAACTAAATGTCAGTTTAACTGTTTTGGGAGGATAGGAAGGGTGTATGTGTGTGGTGGAGCTAGGTGGGAGTAGGCAAGGGGAAGCTAACTTTTCACTGGGGAAAGTAATAGAAAACGTCCAAAACTGAAAAATTGGGAATTGCCAATACAAACGTTAGAGACATGGAGATACATTTCTAACTAATCATATAAGAGGGTGCAAGGGTATTTTCGTGATAGAAGTCTCGCCTGCCATGCGGTAGACCCGGGTTCAATTCCTGGCCTATGCATTTACCCCAGCAAAAAAAATTTTTTCAACAAGTTGTTCATCATACTCTTCAAGTTATTTGAGTCTAAGAAATAATCATGAAAACTTACAGCAGCATTAGGAAGATACAGCTTTAGGCCCCATTAGTTGATTCTTTTCACTTGTTAATTCACCACCCTGGATGAAAGGATGGCTCCCCCCTGGGACTGCTGGTTAGCCGCTTTGTAACCAGCACTCCCTGGAGAGGACTTCCAGTCTCCCCCTATTTCCTGTGCATATGGGTTTCCATTTTAAATCTAGAGCCAGGACTACCTGTTAATTTTTATGGTGCCCATAACCATTAATTCTCCTTAATACTGGATAATTTTACACTGTTGGTAAAATACAAAATCCAAGCTTCTTTTTCTTAGTCTTTTTTTTTTTTTGCTTCTTTCTCCACCACATTCTGTAAGTATATGATGACCTCATATCTGTAGTCCTTCTCAGTAAATGTTTTGCTGACTATCTTTTTAACCCTTTTTTATTATATAACATATATACAAAGCAGAGAAAGAAAAAAAGCAGTAGTTTTCAAAGCACTCTTCAACAAAGGACAGATCCCAAAGTTTGTCATGGGCTACCATACCATCCTCTCAGAATTTTTCTTCTTGCTACTCCAGAACATAGGAGGCTAGAAGGAAGATTTTTTTTATCATCGCAATCTACTTTTTTTTTCTTGTTTTGTGAAAAATAACATATATACAAAAAAAGCAATAAATTTCAAAGCATAGCACAACAATTTGTTGTAGAACATATTTCAGAGTTTGGTATGAGTTACGATTCCACAATTTTAGGCTTTTACTTCTGGCTGCTCTAAGATATGTTACCAGACAAAGGCCATGAATTCTTTTGCCCAACGCACTCAGTAACCAATTCCTGAGACACCGGGTTTCAAAGAGAGAAAGAGTTTATTGCTACACCCGTGTAGTAGCAGAGCAGACAGCCTAACAGCCCAAAATCCGAGTTTAAGGGATTCAAGGTTTTTAAGGAGTTTAGCAAGGGGTAATGAGGTCATTTTGAATACCAGTTGCAAAGCAGAAAAGGAGACGGTGTCATTATCATTTCAATAGGAGAACCTAAATTGAAAGGAGGGGAGGCAGAGGTATAACTTCTGTATTAAAGGTATAAACCAAAAGGAAGGAAGAGAAGTTAACTTTCAGTAGCAGAATCTAGCTGATATGATCTACAAATATCCGGGGCAGAGGTTAGTTCATGGCTGACTTCATTAGCATAAGGGCCTTTGCCCTACAAGAAAATGACTAGATAACGGGCGTGACAGCTCCTACAGTCACAAAGACACAAGATTAGGGCTTTTCGCTCATTTCAGATATCAGGGCAACTGAATTATAGTTTAGGGATTTCAGTATTTACCTTTGTCTACTCCAATATCCCAGAAAGCAAAAAGGAATGATTCAGAAATAAAAATCATCCCCCAAATTCTGACCTCTCAGCTACAATTCCTGGAGACTGAAAGAAATCGTATTCATTTCTTAAACCCTACCTTCTCTATATAACTCCACCATCACCTTTGATCTTTCTCCCAATCTTTAGGGGTTTTGGGGCTATGGCCATTCTTTTTCATGTTGGAAGGGCCTGTCAATATGGGGTAGAAAGATGGAACTAGCTGACGTTCTGGAGAGGCTGGATCCTCTAGGTTTCAGGACCTATCTAGTCCAGGGACCCATTGGAGCTTGTAGGTTTCTGGAAAGTTACCCTAGTGCATGGAACCTTTGTAGGTGTTCTTACCTTTGTAGGTGCCCTAAGTGTTCTTTAGGATTGGTTGGATGTTTTGATGACTTCTTGTTGGAGTGCTTGGTGTGGGAATAATTTAAAATGAGTTGATACCCCCCAAAAAAGAGAAGATATGATGCAAGAAAAGACCTTGATAACAATCCAAAAGATAAAACAGGAATAAATCTAACAAGAAATGTACAGATATATATGAATAAGACTTTAAAAGACTGCTGAAAGAAACACACAAAAAAGGTGAAAACAAATGATAATTCATGCCATGTTCTTTGATAGGAAAACTCCACACCATAAAGATGTCTCTTCTCCCTAAGCTAATCTATAATCTTAATGCATTCCCAAAGAATTTTTTGAGGGGAAGAGACAGATATTTAAAAAATAAAAATAGCCAGAAAATGCTAGGAGAAAGAAAAGGGTAATACAAGGAGACTTACATTACCAGATATTAAACTATGCCAAAAAGCCATAATAACTAAAGCAGGGTGGTGGTCTAGTTTGCTAACTGCCGGAATGCAACACACCAGAGACAGATTGGCTTTTAATAAAAGGGGATTTTTTCATTAGTTCTTCAGAGGAAAAGCAGCTAACTTTCAACTGAGGTTCTTTCTTATGTGGGAAGGCATAGGGTGATCTCTGCTGGCCTTCTCTCCAGACCTCTGGGTTCCAGCAACTTTCCCCGGGATGATTCCTTTCTGCATCTCCAAAGACCTGGGCTGAGCTGCGAGTGCTGAGATGAGGTATGCTGAGCTACTTGGGCTGTGCTACCTTGAGCTCTCTCATTTAAGCACCAACCAATTAAATCAAACATCATTCATTGCAGCAGGCACACCTCTTAGCTGACTGCAGATGTAATGAGCAACAGATGAGGTTCACACTCATGTCTACAGCAAGAGACTAGGTGCCTTCACCTGCCCAAGTTGACAGCTGACTCTAACTACCACAGGTGGTTTGGGAATTTATATAGAAAGTATGGAAAGGAGGGCCCAAATAGGACAAAGGTGGCATTTTAATCAATGGGGTAAATTTGGCTTAGACAATAAAATGTTGGGACAACTGGGAAGCCCTCTGGAAAAATTAAGGGTGAAGCCAAAATAAAATCCAGTTGGACCAAATTAAATTTAAAAAGTGAAATCATAAAGTACTGAAATGGATGATGAGTGAAAACTTTTATATCTTGGAGTAGGGAAGGCCATTTTAAATATGACTTAAAATCTAGAAGCCATAAAAGTTCTTGATAAATGCAATTGTGCAAGTAATTTTGAAAAGTATCGACCTGGTAAAAACCATAAGTAAAGTCAACAAACAAAATGTCAAAGTAGGAAAAGTTTTTTACCATTTTAATTTCTCATTAAGGGTCAATTTTCCTTATATAAAATTCCTACAGATCACTAAGTAAAAGACCAAATGCGTAACAGAAAAATGAGCAAAAAACCATTTCCAGAAAACACACATAGCTTTTAAATGGAAATCTCACTCACAATTGGAGAAATGTAAACTGATAATAGAAAAAATGGCAGAGCAGGAAGCTCCAGGAATCAATCCCTCCACCACAGCAACTATCAGCCTGGCGGTTATCTGAATCAACTACTTTGAAACGCTAATGGCTAGTGGAACACTGTGCAGCATCCAGGGAAGAACTGGAGGAAGAAACTGATAAATTGTGGTAAATCTCAGTGCATTGCACCTTCTGTGCAGTGACAACCATCCATCAGCTGCATGTTGGACAGCAGTGGGGACTGTATCTCAGACAGCTGGGGCTCTGAGGGCAGCCATTGTTCCAAACTCCCTTCTGCAAAAGTGGCCAAGGAGTTCTTAAAGAGTCCCTGTCTTTTTTTTCTTTTTTTTTTTTTCCTCTTTTCTCTTTCCATTCCCTGATTGGGAGCAAAAATAGTTTAGAAAAATCACGAATCATGGCTCCAGTTCTCAACAGCAACACAAAACCCAACAGAGAACTAGATTTCCAGAGTTATAACACTATAATATTCAGAATGTCCAGTTATCAACAAAAATATTACACACCACACAAAGAAACAGGAAAAGCATGGCCCATTCACAAGAAAAAAAGACTACTAGAAATCAGCCCTGAGGAAGCTCATGCATTTTAACTATTAGTCAAAGACTTTAAATCAACTGTCTTAAATATATTCAATGAGCTAAAAGAATCCATATACAAAAAACTAAAGGAAATTGGGAAAACGTCTGAACAAAAGAGATGAAAATTATAAAAAGGAACCAAACAAATTTTGGAGTTGCTATAATTGAAATGGAAAACTCATTAGATGGATTCAATGGCAAATTTGAACAAGTAGAAGAAAGAAAGCTAAGAGAGGACCCACAGATGCTTTGAAAAAGAAAACAACTCAGGAGAGAAGGACTCAGAGGAGCTGAGAAAGCCATTTTGGAAACCAGTCCAGGAGAGAAGGGCCAGCAAATGTTGCCATGTGCCTTCCTGTGTGACAGAGAACTCTGGACGTGAGTGGCCTTTCTTGAGTGATGTTATCTTCTTTTTGATGCCTGTGCTGGTTTGAAAGAATGTATATACCCTAGAAAAGCCATGCTTTAATCCTAATCCCATTTTGTAAAGACAGGCATTTCTTCTAATCCCTATTCCATATTGTATGTTTGAAACTGTAATTAGATCATCTCCTTGGAGGTGTGATTTGATCAAGAGTGGTTGTTAAAATGGATTGGGTAGAGGCGTGTCTCCACCCATTTGGGTGGGTCTTGATTAGTTTACTGGAATCCTATTGAATCCTACTGAAATGACAAGAGAGAAAGCCAGGAGATTCAGAAAGAGCAGAATGATGCAGCCACGAGAAGCAGAGTCCACCAGCCAGCGACTTTTGGAGATAAAGAAAGAAAACGCCTCCCTGGGAGCTGGAGTAGGAAACTAGCAGATGATGGCGTGTTTGCCATGAGCCCTTCCAGCTGAGAAAGAAACCCTGACCATGTTCACTGTGTGCCTTTTAACTTGAGAGAGAAACCCTGAACTTCATCGGCCTTCTTGAATCAAGGTATCTTTCCCTGGATGCCTTAGATTGTACATTTCTATAAACTTTAACTGGGACATTTTCTCAGCCTTAGCACTGTAAACTATCAACTTATTAAATTCCCCTTTTTGAAAGCCATTCCGTTTCTGGTATATTGCATTCTGGCAGCTAGCAAACTAGAACAATACCTTAATTTGAACATTTTCATGTCCCCTTTGAAAAAGCCAATCCATTTCTGGTATTCTGGCAGCTTTAGCAAACCGAAACAATACAGTACCAAAAAACCACTAAATACAAAAATGTCAGTAATGGAATAATTGCAATGGATTTTATACCAAAAGCATAAGCAACAGAAGAAAAGATAAAGTAGCCTTCATCAAAATTAAAAACGTTTTTTGCACCAAAGGACATTATCAAGGACATGAAAAGATAATCTACAATGGGAGAAAATATTCGGAACCCATATATTTGATAAAGATTTAATATCCAGATTATAGAAAGAATTCCTACAATGCAAAAATAGAAAGACAATCCAATTAAAAAATAAGCCAAGGATTTGAGTAGACATTTGTCCAAAGGAGATATCCAAATGGCTAATAAGTGTATGAAAAGATGGTCAGCGTAATTAGCCATTAGAGAAATGCAAATTAAAGCTATAATAAGATAGCACTTCACACTTACTAGGATGGCTGTGATTTAAAAAAACTGGAAATGACAAGTGCTGGTGTGCTGGTTGAAAGGATGCATGTCCCCTAGAAAAACCATGCTTTAATACGAATCCCATTTTGTAAAGGCAGCCGTTTCTTCTAATCCCTATTCAGTATTGCATGTTTGAAATGTAATTAGATCACCTTCCTGGAGATGTGATTTAATCAAGAGTGGTTGTTAAACTGGATTAGATGATGACATGTCTCCACCCATTTGGGTGGGTCTTGATTAGTTTCTGAAATCCTATAAAAGAGGAAACATTTTGGAGAAGGAGAGAGCAGAGAATGCTGCTTCCTGTTTCATGAAGCTCCCTGGGAGGCATTTTCCTTCTTCATCTCCAAACATTGCTGGCTCATGGACTCTCTGCCTCATGGTGCTGCAGCATTCTCTGCTCTCACCAAATCTCCCATTCTCCAAAATGTACCAAAATAAATTTCCAAGTACATTTTAGTAAGCAGTTATAGAACAGATTTCAGAGTCTGTTATGGGTTATATTTGCACAATTTCAGGTTTTTTCTCTCTACCTTCTTCAAGACACTGGAGACTAAAAGAAATAACAGTATAATGATTTAGCAGTCATATCCATTTGTTAAATCCTATCTTCTCTGTTTTAATTCCTCCTTCTCCTTTAATTGTCCTTCCAGTCTTTTGGAATATTTGGGCTATGCTCATTCTAACTTTTCCATGTTGGAAAGGGGCGTCACTCATATGGGGTAGGGGAATGGAACCAGTTCATGGTCCTGGAGAGGCTGGGCCCTCTGGGTTTCAGGACTTATTTGGCCTAGGAACCCATCTGGAGATTGTAGGTTTCTGGAAAGTAAATTTAAAACTTTATTCTCTTAACCCGTACTACAACAAAATACTTTTATTTTCTAATTCTGAACATAAAGTCCAGGAAACTGGTTGCCCAGGAAGCCACAGAAACAGTGGTTTCAAATCAAGGTTTGGCCAAATGCTGGGAGATGGCTTTGCAGTTGCTATTTTGGGAGAATGCCTCAAAAGTCAGAAATGGCTTTGCTTCTGCTTTGGTCAGCTCATCTTGGAGGGTGTTTCTAAAGTCTCTCTGTTTTTAATGCTTTAAAAATCTAGTTTTTGTTATTATCTTTTTAAAAGAGAAGAAAAAACATCCACAGAGTGACCTTTTCCCTGAATGAGCCTTATTTGGCTCTTTAAGGCATCTGAGAACCCAGAAAATATGAGTTGAAGCCTATATGGAGTCCATACATGTTGCGTTTTTTTTTTTTTGTATGCTTACTTGTTAATTTTTTTTATTAATTAAAAAAAAAATAACTAACACAACATTTCGAAATCATTCCATTCTACATATCATGTTGCGTATTTTTGCACACCTCTAAAATCAGTGTGCCTTCCAGTTTATGGTATCTTAAATAACTGTTGGCCATGAGGCAGGCTTGTCATAATTTCCATTGTTCACACATGCACAAGCTTTAAGACTTTCAGAGCAGGCATCAGCAGCTTGAAAGAAAACCCTAAGGAACCACATCAGCAGTGATCACATTTCAGTAACTGTCTTCCTGCTAATGCTATTAGGATTACTGTGAGGCAAGACTATGGAAGGCGAGACTGGAGACCAATTTTTTTTAACTCCTTACATATGATTTTATGAGATACAATTTGTCTTTTCCCCTCCACAGAACTCTTGTCTGTTTTCCCTGCTTTCATGTCCATACTCTATAAAGAATCAGTGTTAGTTTTTTTCTATTTTACTGATTGGTGCTAACAGATATACTGGGCTTTAAAATACTCACATCAGGTCCAACATCAAGAATTTAAAGCAAAGACATTTGTGGGATTTGTGGTTAAATAATGTATAAATAGAGCTTGATGTTTGTGCTAGTTTGAAACTATTACATCTCCCAGAAAAGCCATGTTTTAATCTTGATCCAATCTTGCGGGGGCAGCTGCTGCTTTTAATCCTGAATCAATATTTTAGGGCGGAAACTTTTGATTAGATTATCTCCATGGAGATGTGGCACACCCAATTGTGGGTGTAGCTTTTGGATTAGATGGAGATGTGGTGACTTCACCCATTCTAGGTGGGTCTTGATTAGTTTACTAGAGTCCTTTAAAAGGGGAAGGATTTTGAAGAAACCTCAGATGCAGACACTTGAAGAACTGTTGCTTCAGAGCTGACAGAGATACGAATGTTTGGAGATGCCAGCAGAAAAGAGCAGATGCCTAGACATGGGCAGAGCCCAGCAGATATCGCCATGTGCTTTCCTGTGAGATGTTAAACAAGCCAGACCCCAGAGTTGTGTTCCAAAGGAGCTAAGTGAAGGCCCACAGACTCTTAGAGAGGAAACCACTGGCCTCAGAAACTGGAAGCAATGAACCGGGAACAAGGACCAGCCACATGCTTTGCAAGCTGGTAGAGGTGTTCCAGCAGCATCAGCCTTTCTTGAGTGAAGGTTATCTCTTGTTGGTGCCTTAATTTGGACATTTTCACAGCCTGAGAACTGTACACTTGTAACCTATTAAATTCCATTTTTAAAAGCAGTTCCATTTCTGGTATATTGCATTCCAGCAGCTTTAACAAACTATTAAAATGTTTTTTTGTTGATTTGGTGGGGGTGAAATGCATAATAATTGGGGTAAAGTATTTAATAATTTTTATTTCTATTTTGATAAGTTGACTTTTTGAGTAATAGTAAACAATTCTGATGTACAGTTTTCATTTTCCATCAAACTCAGGCAGGTTTAGTAAAAAAAAAAAGAGAAAGAAAATATGAGCAACAGGACAAACAGAAAGTTAAAATGAGATTACCAAAACAGAAAAAATACCATTTTTCTGTATATAATAAACAATTGTTTATTTCATTTTTTTCTTTTGGTGAGGAAGATAATGTCTCAGTCATTGTGTTTGTACAGCAGTGGTGTGGATTCTTCCCATACTTATTAAGGATCAGGATCACTGGCCATCTTTGGTTTTCCTAGACTAGAGAAGAAGACAGAAACCAGGATGGGAAAATGGACGAGTTACATTTTAAACTGGATCTTCCCCTGCAGTCCATGGAGCATGTTCTCGGTGTGCAGCTCATCTTGACTTTCTCCTACCAACTGCATGTGAGTCAATTCCTTAAAGGGAGGCCCATCATCTCCCTCCTGCCTTGAATAGAACAGAGCTTTCCTTCTGAATTCTAGGTAGACCTACATGTAGAAACCTCTTTTTCTGAAGAGCAATTTGGGTTTTAACTTAGGTAAATTGAATGTTTCCCTCATATTAAATTCATATTGCTATTGATAGTTCAGGTTTCTGAGTAGTGGGCTTCCTGCATGGCTAACCCAAATAAGTGAGGGGCTTCAACTTCAGAAAGGTGATTCTTAGAACTCTGGGCCCTTCAGATCGGACCACAATTGCCATTGACTCTGCTAATGATTTCAGAGGATGTCGACATTCGTGATGCAGAGCATGGCATTTCTCCAGTCTTCCTTTGCTGTTCCGGGGTCCCAGTTGTATGTGAATGGAGACCTGAGGCTACAGCAGAGGCAGCCTCTAAGCCATGGTGGCCTGGACATCCGATATAATGTAAGGATGCTTCCTGTTGTCTAACTCCTCTGTTTCCATACTTTACTGTTTAACAGCTTTACTGTTTCCCTTTGAAGAGGGAAGAATGTAAGTTGGAAATAGCATTTTTGTGGGTGGCACAGAAAGGAGTAGATATTGGGACAGAGAAACCTGTATTTACATCTAGAAAGAGAGAAAGAAAATAATCCATCTTTATCAAATAAGTAAGTTTATTATTGTTTTTGGGTACACACAGATGAATATACACACACACACTGTGGGCCTATATCCCAAATGTCCTTTTTTTTCCAGTCCATGTAAAACATTTCAGAAATAATATTAGCCACCAGTTACTGAACATGTAACATATGCCAGCCCTAATTTAAGAGGTTTACTCATACCCATCTCAGTTAGTCATCATAGCAGCTTTGTGAGATGCCTACAGTTGTCATTTCCCAGCTCTGCATCCATTTATCCTACCATTTTCCATCTTGCACCACTCCAGCCACACTGGCCCTTTGTGATTCTTTGAACCCACAAAGCAGCTCCTGCCTCAGGGTTTTTGCCTGTGCTGCTCCCTCTGCCAGGTTTCCGAATAGCTTATTTCCCACTTGTTCCTATATCACCTTAGTAGAGCCTTTCCATGACCACCATCCCTCACCCAGATTTATTTTTCTTAAATAAAGACGTATTAAAGATTTTTGGCTGGTTAATTTGCTGCCTCCCTCAGCATTAAAAGCACTGGCATCTTGTGTACTGTCACTCTAGACCCTAAAACAGGACCTGGCACATTGAAAGCACTCAGACATATTGGTTGAAAGAATGAACTTTTATTTTACACGTGAAGAAGTGGGTTTACAGTGACTGATTAATTTTCCCAAAGCCCTACAGCTTGAAAGTTTACAGAATCAAGAACTTGATTTTAGGTCTGTATGAGTCTAGAGCTCATGTAACTAATAATTCATTCCTAGGCTTCATATTATCACAAGGGGGACCATAGAAGTTAGCATCTCAGCTCGGCTGCTTTTGAAGATGAAAGGAGGGTGCTATCAATTATTGCAGGCTTAAACTAGGACTGTTCCAGATAGACTAGGACTTAAACGGTCCTCATATAATAGACATGTTAAAAAAGAAGAAGAAAAGGAAACTACAAGATATAAACTTAACATAGCACATAGCACTTTTGATTAAAAAGTTTATATATCAGCTTATGTTAACAGGAATATAATTAAAGGACAGGAAGTCATATCCTTGTTCAAAGGATTAATATGTTTATAGTTTACATTTTATCCTGTTTCCATCTTTACATTTAAGAAAGATGAAGAGACATCTTTATAATATTTTAAAGCTAATAAATTTTCTTGTGAAAAAAAGAAAAGATGAAGAAAGTGAACAGAGAGGAGCAGCAAAAAGACAAAGGATTTGGGAAATATGGTCTATATTTAAAAATTAAAGGAATTATTTCTCTCATGGAATAGAGAGGGATATTATATAAACAGCTTTAAAACCTTTTACAATATGTCAAGGTACATATTGACACCCTGTATCCATTCCCACAAAAAGACTGAAAGTAAATAGACTTAAATTATTGCAGAAGTAATCCTTAAAGAAAAGATTATTGAATCTAGAGCATGCCACCAAGAACAAGAGTATGGTCTCTGATAACATAGATAGAGACCATATCTATCTAGATAACAGAGAAGCCGCTCCAGCACTCACGCCAGCCTTCTGCCATGTGCCAGGTGTCTGTGATCAATGGGACCAGCCCCTTTGCCCATGACTACGACCTCACCCGCATTGTTGCTGCCTACCAGGAGAGGAACGGTGAGTCCTGGGTGGGGCTCACTCAGCCATCACCCTCTTGGCCTGTCCAGGTTAGTGGGAGCCATGGAGAGGAAATCCTTGCATGATTAAAAATGTCAGTGAACAATCAGTGATGGGAGGCAGGTGGGCTTTCGAGTATTTGTCCTTTTTTCTTCTGATCTTCAGATTCTCCTCTACCTCCACCTACAGCTATGGTCCAGAAGGTTAGTGACAATTAATTACCATATTTATCCCACCTCTGGCTCGATGGGTTTCCTAATTGAGTTGTTCCCTACAGCATACCTGTAAAAGAAGCCAAGGAAATATTGCTGTCCACATATTTCAGATGAAAAAAGGGAATGTGAGTGACTCACCCCACAACAGCTGTCTAAAATAAGACAATGGAAACATCCAGTGTTCTGAATAGAAGGCAGAGTGTGTCCATCCCTTACAGGGAGGCTCTCAGGTCCATCCATTGTTTAACCCTGCACATTTGGCTGCTGGGTGGCACATTCGTCTGCTGGGTGATCCAGTTTCCTCTAAAGGTATCTAAAGTGTGACTCAGCATTCAGATGCTGTGGATTCAAGTGGGGTGACTGCAATTCCAGTTTTTCCTTCCTGATTTTATATAATACACTATATTATTCCAATTTTAAAACAAAATTTGAAAATGAACTACAAATCAACTTTTCATTATTCCTTCTTATCTTTGTCCATGTGCACTTTTTTTCAATACAGCCATTATTATTGAACCCAAATTATTTTTATTTAACTTTGTAATATGTCTATTTCCCCACACTGCTACAAAGTTTTAATTGACTTAATTTTTCGTGGCAGTATAGTATTCCTTCTCTTAGCCATTCAGCAGTTGTAGAACATGGACTTTACTCATTTTTGACAAAAAGTATTTTAATTTTTTGTATTTTGACAAGTATTTTAACAATGTATGAGCAATTCTACACATTCAGTTTCTCTTTTCTTTTAAATTATGTCTCGGTCTTGAGTTCTGAAGTGCAGAATTTGTCCCCCAAAGTCAAGGGGGGCCATTAGACTAATGACTAATCATCTGATTGCAGTAACGACCGTCCTGAGTGACTCAAGCCCCGTCTGGCTGGTGGGAAGGGCTGCTGAAGCTCCCTTTGTGATTAATGCTGTCATCCGATACCCCGTGGAAGTCATTTCATATCCTTTCTGTTAGATAGCCAACAAACAGTAGCTCAGTTTCTAAAAGAAAAGAAGGGCTTCTCTGTTATCCCAAGTGGGAACAGATGTGGGAAGCCTTAGATTGGAAAATGCCGCAAAATGACTTTGTGTCTGTCTGCTGTTCATACAGGTAAAAAAAACAAAACAAAACAGAACTGTCATTTCCTGTTCATATTTTTTTTCTGAGTGATTCTCCTAGGTCAAAATCATACATATTTATGTCTTAATAATTTTTGTTATCCCTTTTCTTTTAAGTGTATTTGAAACGTTTGTACTATTTCCTGTCTGAGCTAAATCTTAGTTTAATATTTACTTATGAATTGTCTTCTTATGACTCCTTGACTGCCGGCACCTATCAACCAGGATTCTGGGAGATGATAAAGTTTGCCTGGGTCCAGTATGTCTGTATCCTGCTTATCTTTCTCTGGGTATTTGAAAGAATCAAAATATTTGTGTTTCAAAATCAGGTGGTGACCACAATTCCTGTAACAGCAACACTCCAGGGAGAACTGTACAAGGAGCACTTATCATAGGACCATTTCTGAAAACTCGTGCAGGACCTTGGCTACCTCACTGCTGTCTCCCGAGAACGGCCATCTTACGACATTTCTGAAAAGAGCCCGGTGGACACTAGCAGACTCGTGTCCTTTCCCCCTCGGAGACAAAGAACAGTTCTTTCCAATTTTTCTCTACACAGATTCCATACCTGCTGAGCGCCTATGAAATCATCACGGACTAGTTTGTGGAAAGGTCTGAGGAACCCTGGTGGCTACCACTCGCATTTTATTTTATTCTTTTCTTCTCTTTTCCCCTTAGGCTTGAATTTTAGGAGAAAACTCCAGTCTTGGGGACATCTTGGAAGGAGTCCCATCTCTGGTTAAGGAAAGACTTTTCCTCTCTTGAACTGAGAAACACGCTATGCATTTCCTCCTCCTATTGTAAACCACTTTTTACTCTTTTCAGGGCTCTTGTGATAAATATGCAAATCACTAGCACTTTCCACTTCAGGGCATCTAAATTTTCCATTCCAAACCTTGATTTTGAGGACTGAGAGGCTTCCTTTAACTGGAGAGAGAGGCGCGCGCACATGCATGCGTGTGCTGCAGGAGGGCCACTTGAGCCCAGGAGGAGCGTCCACCTGCCCTCAGTCTCGCAGACAGTGGTCATCAGTCAGCCCAGCTGCACAGCCTGTTATCCCTGCCTGGCTGCAGTGGCTCTTCACTCTTGCTCTGCCTTTGCCTTCTGTCTGTGCCCAGGGAATAGCAGGCTAAAGTCCGAAGTACTGTTTCATTCACAGTCGCCTCGGCAGCAGTGGGGGAAGTGAGGATTGTAACAACAGGTTCTTTCTCTCTGGCCCTCACCCAGCAGCTTGGAAAATTGCCAGTTCTCTTCCTTAACTGCCCTCCCCTTTCCTGAGAAGGACGTGGTGACTGAGGAGGTAGTATTGTTGTTGGCTCCCACTGCCTGACAACCGCAGAGTTTATTTGGCGGGTAGCGGGAAGCCCAGCTACTTATATTTCTCTTGACTGAGGAAGAGGGGTTCCCATCAGAGTGGGCAACTTCAGGGAAGACACACAAGGAGCCAGGGAGGGGGTAAAAAGGATGCTGACCCAGGCACCTAATCCAACCAGGCCATCAGCAGAATGACCCCCAGTCCAGCCAGATTAACCGCGTGGCTCAGTGTCTACAGAAGAGCCCACTGGAATGGTTCTGTGCTGCACACCAAAACCCGACTATTCAGCTCCGCTCTCATCCCGCAGAAACATGCAATGTCCTCAGGACAAATGGACCTGCTTTCTGATTGCAAGCATGTGACTGGCACCATAATCCATGCTTCAGTGTCCGCTCATAAACATATTCCTCAGTGTGTGCCTCAATTTACTTGGGAGATTCGGTTCTTATTTCCAAAATACCCCTTCTTTCAAGCTGACCAAAATGAGGGTTTGGGAAACAAAGCTAAGTTGAAGTTTTCAAGCACAAAAAATTCCTTAACACTGGCTCCTCTGCCTTTTTTTCAGTAGCGAGGTCTGTTCATATGCCTGGACATTTCTCTGAGATTTAAATGAAAAATGGTTTCGGGTTTACGTCACAAAAAGATAAGAGGTATGGAAAGAATGCTAAATATATATATGTGTAAACATTGCATTCTATTATATTAATGCAAATTTTGTATAAAGAATCCATGATGTTTTGTAAGTTTCTGATTAAAATGTTCAAAAGGGAAGGTTGCCTGTGTATTTGGGAAGGGAAAGGAGGTTGAGGGGTGGGGGGAAGGTGGGGAGCAGAGGTTACCACACTTCTCCAAGTTACTTACCAGCTGCTTTGCTTTGCCAAGGCACTGCCCAAAGACCTTGGTTTTGTTAGCTCTTTGGCAAAAATCCCCTGGTCCAACCCTAAATAAATGCAAGTAGTTTTTGGTGAAATCCACATGACTTGTGGAAGCCACAGCCTGGAAAATTACAACTGTGTCTGGTGATTAATTGTCAAATTATTTACAATTCAGATGTTGGTAGCTTTTGAACTTGAATCACAGAGTAGAGTTGCAAAAGGAAAAAAGTGAGAAACAGAATTTTTCCAACTGAGCTGGAACCCATAGTGAAGTCAGAGTTTGAGACAATTATTTAATAATTTAGGTAGGGAAAGAGCCCTGATTTTGCCAGATGATTAGCCCAGTTTCTGTTTTAGGTGAGAAGTGGCCTAAAACTGTTCCTTAGTTTGGTCAGTTCCCTACAGCCCCTCTTATGTCCCTCATCTAAGGTTAATAAAGCAGTTCTCTGCCATCTTTCTTTGTCTTCATAGTCATGCTTCTTAAAAGAAGTTTTGTTTTTTTCTGATCAAGAAAATTCTAAATGCTCATTGGGGAAAATGTGTAAATTAAAATTAAAATGTGTAAAGAAAATAACAATTGTCAGTAAGTCTACTCCCAGAAGTAATCACTATTGGCATTCCTGCACACATCTTTTATCATCTCTTGTGCTCTTTCTAAATTTTTTTGCTGCCATAAATGACACTTCTCCAAACCTTTGTGTATAAATCCTTTGTGTTGCTGGTTTAATTATTTTCTTAAGATAGATCTTAGAAAGGAATTAGTAGTTCAGAAAGCTTATGGGCATTGTTAAGGATTTCAATTCATCCTGCCAAACAGTATTTGGAAAGACTGCACTAATTTATGTTGTCAGCAGCAGGGACAGTGGGCATTTCAGATCCCACTGCAGATTAGAAGACAATTGGAATGCTCAGCTCTTTTTCAAGTGTATAGGCTCTGCCCTGCTTTTTTGTTTTTTTTTTGTTGTTGTTGTTTTTATAACCTTTTTTACTGTATAACATATACACAAAGCCAAGAAATAAAAAAGCAATAGTTTTCAGAGCACTATTCAACAAATATTATAGGATAGATTCCAGAGTTTGTCATGGGTTGCCATACGATCCTCTCAGACTTTTCCTTGTAGCTACTTCAGAATATAGGAGGCTAGAGTGCTTAAATATTATTTTATCACCACAATCGATCTTTTTTCTGTGAAAAAAACATATATACAAAACAAAGAATTTCAAAGCACAGCACCACAATTAGTTGTAGAACTTATTTCAGTGTTTGAAGTGGATTACAATTCCATAATTTTAGGTTTTTATTTGTAGCTGCTCTAAGATACTGGAGACTAAAAGAGATAATTTAATGATTCAGCAATCACAGTTATTTGTTAAATCCTATTTTCTCTGTATAACTCCACCATCACCTTTGATCTTTCCATCCCTCTCTTTAGGGGTGTTTGGGCTATGGCCATTCTAAATTTTTTAGTTGGAAGGGTCTGTCACTAACATGGGGTAGGGAGATGGAACTATCTGATGTTCTGGAGAGGCTGGGCCCTCTAGGTTTCAGGACTTATGTGGCCCAGGGACCCATCTGGAGGTTGTAGGTTTCTGGAAAGTTACTATAGTGCCTGGAACCCTTGTGGAATCTTTTTTTTTTTTCTTGTGGAATCTTATATATTGCCCTAGGTGTTCTTTAGGATGGCTGGAATGGTCCTGATTAGTCTGCCCTGTTTTTTGTAGGAAAAAATATATATACTTTATGAAACGTATCCTATATTTATCCTGCACTGCTCGGAAGTCTGGGCCTTGGGCTGGAGAGAGTGCAGGGAGGGGACGCCAAGACCCAGACAGTCCTGAGACCATCTCGCAACTCGGCCCCTCCTAGCTCGGCTGTGGCCGAGGGAGGTGGCACAGGTGCCCCTGGACATCCAAGTGTCTGATTCTTGGCTTCGGCTGTGTCTGGGGACTCGGGAAGCGCTTTGGACTCTGAGTCACTTCGTTGCGAGGGGAATGCCTGCGAGGGCGACCAGCAGCAAGATGAAGATTCGATTTCCTTCACAAAGATCTTTTGTGCTCTCTAGAGCCTCCCTCCTCGGGGAATTGGAGGGACAACTTTGTTGGTCAATTAGTGGTATGAAAGGCGACCCTGCCAACGCCCTCTTACATCCTCCGCCAAACGCGGTGCCTCGCGCATCCCCCGGATCCACGTGTGCCACCCCTTTGCCCCGGGTCCTCCGGCGCCCGCCATTGGGCAGCCGCTCCTCCCCGAGGCGTGGCCCCTCGGCGGGGCGGTGGGGAGGGTAGCCGGAGCCGAGGGCCAACCGGCTCCTTCCTCCCCTCCCTCGCTCCCGCCTGCCGGCCCTGGAGCCGCAGCCACGTTGAAAGCGCCTCATTGTGCGCGCTCCGGGCAGGCAGCGCCGAGCTCAGCGCCGACGAGCGCCCCGGGCCGCGGGCGGCCGCGCAGGTAGAGCAGGGCGCGGGGACGCAGGGCCCCGGAGGTCCCCACCGCCCGCCGGGAAGGCCCGAGTCTATCCTTGTTGGAGCCCCAGGACCGCCCCTCTCAACACCCCATTCTTCCTACGCCTCCCCTTTTCCCCGGCACACCTGCCCTGCTTCTTAGGTCTCTCCGCCTTGGGTCCTCAGGTGCCTGCAATGTCTCGGTAACCCCTGACCCCCGTCCTTGACTTTTAGAGGCCCCTGCCCGGTGTCACCGCGTACCCCTTAATAGCTTTGGGACCCTGAGGAAAACCCAGCCCCCGCAGACTCCCAGTGAAGACAAAGTGCCGGCGGGGAAGAGACGTGGGAGAGAGGCGCCTTCTGGAACTGGCTCCGCGGAACATTTGGGTACGTTGGTTCGCCCTCTCTCCGCGCGGGGTGTCACCAGCCTGGGACGGCCTTGGGGCCGGGCAGGGGACACAGTTGGGGAAGAACCCGGATCCTGCAGCCGGGGGACAGACTTGGGGAGGTGGAGGGCTGTGAGCGGCTGTTTTATCAGTCGTGGACGGAACATTGCCGCTCCCTGCGCGGGCTTGAAAGTCTCTCCGCGGCTCAGTGGCGCACGGTTTCAGAGTTGGGACTATTGAAAGGAGTTTCCCAGGGCACGGCTTTAATCTAGAAAGCTCTCCAAGGGCTTTTCCTACGGACCCCTCGAGGACAATCAGCTTGTGGGTGGAGTTAGATCCAGACCCTTCTGAATTTGAGTCCAGCTGCTCCTGCTTCTGGCTGCTTGATCCTGAGCAACAATAGAAGCCCCCGGTGGCCTCAGGGCAGGTACCCAGGAAATGTTAACTCCCCTGCCTCTTCCTCTTATTCGGGAGGCAAGACAGTCAAAATGCCCATTTTTGAGGATGGGAAAATTGAGACCTAAAGAGCGGAAAGCATTTGGCTGACCGGAAGTCATCAGTGAGTCGAGTACCAGAGCTGGGAATAGTGCTGTCAGTGAGGGTTGGCTCTGCTAAGGGTTTATAGTGTATCCCTTACTCTTCTCCCCGCGCCGCAGGTGCTGTCATAGCCTCACCTTACAGAGGAGTGAACTGGAGCATACAGGGGCGAGGAATGACTCGCTCCAAGTCACACTCCTCCCTGCTGGTAGAGAAGGATCCGAACCCGAACTGGCTTCCGGAGCCAGGTTCCGACCCGTTATCGTGTGCTGTTTTCTGTCGTGTGGGTGTATCCCCGCGCGGGTGGGTGTATCCCCGCGCGGGTGGGTGTATCCCCGCGCGTGTGCATGTGTGGCCCTGCCCACACTTGCCTTGCTCTGTTGCCAGGGCTGCCCGCCTGGGTTGAGCTACTGTCCCACCACTTGGGTTTTCCTTATGAAAAGGCTTTCCCTTGGATCTGCAGGAAAATAATACCATATACCCTGGCCATACACCTGCATCCACCTAGGATTTGGAAGATGCCTGTACAAATACTTCCAAGTTTACTCGATGCCAGATGTTAGGCTAAGTACTTTATAAATATTAACTCATTTAATCTTCACATCAAGCCCCTGAGGTGACTTATATTATTTCCCCCATTTTATAGATTTTCATAAAGCACAGAGATTAAGTAAGTTGCCCCAGATCACACAGTAAAGAATCAAATCGTGTGCATGTAACGACATGGACGAGGACCTGCTTCTAGTCTGGTAGGGAGAGATGGGTACAGAAATACATGAGCCAGAGTATTCTAGATAGTGATAATAGCATTAATAATTTCTCAATATCATCTAATCCTCATTCCATTTTGAAACTTCACTGGTCACCTCACAGACTCAGAATCCAAATAAGGTCCACACATTACATTTGCTGTTTATGTGTTTTGGGTTGTTTTAGAAAAAAACAACTCCTTTTTCTTTTTATGATGTCCAGCTGCAAGGTTCTATGATTTGGACCAAATTGGGTACGGTGCAAAGTATACTTTGAGGGCCCCCAAAGCTCAGAGCCAGGAAAAGGGGTTTATGTGTTGATATCTGTTCCAGAATGCCCCAGGGCTGCTCTGAGCCAGGAAGACTTGAGACTCCTTTGCCAGGATGATTTGAATTCATTTCTAATAGATTCACGCACACAAATCTGTTTCCCTTCAGTAGCATCTGGGCTGTGCAGTTCCAGCCTCTCTGCCTCTGGCAGATGCCACGCAGCTGCATGCTCAGGCCAGGCAGATGTGGCTGTGACTTGGGGGCTAGGCATGGCTTTATTCCCGCTGAGGTCAGATTTGGGGGCCATTCTCCATCCCAAGCCCCCACCACCCTTTTCTGGCTAACGAGGTGATGAGATCAGCTGGGAGATGGATTTGCAGCCACCTCTCTCCCTATAGTGAAAGCTGGGTACAGGCAAACTTCACCCAGACCTCCTTTAACCAACTAAAATTCTTGATTTTATTTTACTGCCAAGGTAATAAAAGTCTATTGTAAATTATCTGGAAAAGGTGGCAAAAAAAAAAGTTTCCTGGACCCTGGCCAGATTGATTATTGCCTATTCTGAACATTTCCTATAAATGGAATCATATAAACTGTGGTATTTTATGACTGTCTTCTTTCGCTTAGCATAATGTTTTCAAGATTTATCCATGCTGCAGAATATATCAGAATTTAATTCCTTCTAATGGCTAAATAATATACCATACTTTGTTTTCCCACTCAGCAGTTGATGGACATTTTTGTTAGGTCCACTTATTTTTTTTTCCTTTGTATGCTGTATGGCGGGGGTTACATTTCATTCTGTTTCCATGTGAATATCCCCTTATTGCAGCACCATTTGTTGCATTCTTCCTTTTGTTTTGGTTTTTTTCATTTGTTTGTTTGTTTTGGGCAAAAGTGCATGGGCCAGGAATCGAACCCGGGTCTCCCTCCCTCATGGCAGGCAAGAATTCTACCACTGAATCACCCTCGTACCCCCTTTTGGGTCCCCTTTTTGGCTATTATGAATAATACTGCTACGTACGAGTCTTTGCATGGACATATGTTTTTCACTTCTCTTTGGAATGGAATTGCTGGGTCATATGGTGACTGCATGTTTTACTTTTTGAGGAACAGCCAAAATGTTTTCCACAGTGGCCGCACCATTTTACATTTCCACCAACAACGTACGAGGGTTATTTCTCCATGTTCTCACCAATACTTTTTTTTTTTTGTCTGTCTTCTTTATTATAGCCATCCTAGTGGTTGTGAAGTGGTATCTCATAGTTTTGATTTGCATTTCCCTGGTGGCTGATGATGTTGAGCATCTTTTCATGTACTTATTAGTGATTAGTCTGTCTCCTTTGAATAAATGTCTATACAAGTCCTTTATCCATTTTTAAATTGGGTTGTTTGTCTTTTTATTGTTGAGTTGTAAGAGTTCTTTATATGTTCTGAATACGAGACTCTCGTATATATTTGCAAATATTTCCTCCCATTTTGGGTTGTCCTTTCACTTTTTTTATGCCTTTGATAGTCTTGTTATTTTTAAATAATTGATATCGTGTGGTATGTGTATATGCCTGTAAATTTTGTTAACTGTGTTTTTCCACTTGACACTATACAGTTAAGAATTAGCTCTAAGGTTAGATTGCTAGGATTTGAACCTGAATTCTAACTCTGCTGCATTGTAGTTCCTTTAAGCAAGTCCCTTAACTTTTGTGAGCCTCAGTTTCCTCATCTGAAAATTGGGGTGGTCATCAGGCCACATCACAGTTGCTGTGAGGACTGAATCAGAAGATGGAATAGGAAAGCCTTGGCACCTAGGAAACCGCAACAGAGGTTCTTTATTGGTGCTCCTTGTAGAGTGAGAAAGATAGTCATCTTCTTCCTTGCCTCTCTCTTTTCCTCCATCCCTGCTTTATTTTCTTTTGCTCTTGTTCCTTTTTCTCTTTCATTCCTCTTCTCTTCTCCCCTTTCTTCCCCTCTATTTTAGCCTTCTCTTGATGAATACTCTGGACTCCATCAAGGTCGATTTGCCCCCAGTCGTGGCCCTCAGTGCCTGGAGCCCACTGACCGGTCCCTCACCTTCAGCAATTCTGAATACAGATGGCTCCAGCTAGTGACAAACAGAGAAATCTGAGCCTGGGATTTGTATCCAGTGTTAGATTTCACTCTTATCAGTTCTGTGCCAGGGCTGGGGGAGCTGCCAAGTTGTCAGTAGGCAGAGCTTGGCTGGAAGTGAGTGCTGCCAGGGAGCCTGGGTTCCTGGGCTCCAGTGCAACTTCTGCCATGGGACTATGTGCCAAGAGAACGGCACAAATGAAGTGCCTTCAGAGGAAGCTGAGATGACTCCTGGGTGGGAGCTAGGGATGGGCCCTGTTCTAGTTTGCTAGCTGCCGGAATGCAATATACCAGAAACAGAATGGCTTTTAAAAAGGGGAATTTAATAAGTTGCTAGTTTACAGTTCTAAGGCTGAGAAAATGTCCCAATTAAAACCAGTCTATAAAAATGTCCAATCCAAGGCATCCAGGGAAAGATACCTTGGTTCAAGAAGGCCGATGAAGTTCAGGGTTTCTCTCTCAAATGAGAAGGCACATGGCGAACAGTCAGAGTTTCTCTCTTAGCTGGAAGGGCACATGGTGAACACTGTCAGGGTTCCTCTCTCATTTGGAAGGGCACGTGGCGAACATGGCATCATCTGCCAGCTTCCTCTCCTGGCTTCCTGTATCATGAAGCTCCCCAGGAGGCATTTTCCTTCATCTCCAAAGGTCGCTGACTGGTGGACTCTGCTTCTTGTGGCTATGTTGTTCTGCTCTGCCCTCTCTGAATCTCTCTGAATCTTCTTCATTCTCCAAAATGTTTCCTCTTTTATAGAGCATCAGAAACGAATCAAGACCCACCCAAATGAGTAGAGACATGCCTCTACCTAATCCAGTTTAACAACCACTCTTGCTTAAATCACATCTCCAGGGAGATGATCTAATTACAGTTTCAAACGTACAATACTGAATAGGGATTAGAAGAAATGGCTGCTTTTACAAAATAGGATTAGGATTAAAACATGGCTTTCCTAGGGTACATACATCCTTTCAAACCAGCCCAGGCCCTCAGAGCAGAGGAGCAGGGGTGGATGGAACTCGTTTGATGAGCAATGATGATGCCTGATCATCTGAAGCATAGGATGCTGGATAAGAGCTCTGGGAAGTGAGGTTGGAAAGCCGAAGCTTGCTGAATGGGAGAATGGCACGATCAGACGAGTGTGTTAGGCAGCTCTGGCAGCCCGTGCAGGGTGGATTGGAAGGAGGCCACGTAAGTTTTGTTGTTTTTGTTTGTTTGTTTGTTTATTTGCCAGGAATCCAGGAAGAGGTATTCATGCCAGGACTAGCTCAACTCTCTCTCCATGGCACAGGAGGGCTGGGCCATTCACTCGGACCCCATCTGGCCTCTTGACCATTTTTCATAGATTTGTCTTTAATGTCCCCAACTAGATTGTGAGCTCTGCCAGCTCTGACCCTGGATATTGGACTTTCCTGGATTGATCCTCTAGCTTTCTTATCTTTTGCTGAGTTTCCATCTAACTTTTCCATTTATCCCTTTTAGTCCACTATTATATTTCTTCAATTTTATCTTTCAACCCATTTATCACAGGTTTAATATCCAAGGCAGTTTAACTCCAAGGAAAACAAAGTTATACAAGAAAGGAAATATAATTGTAGTGCTTTATATGCTTCAGCTCTGAGTTGTTTTACATCATATAATGCACTTTTAAATATTGAATTATCCAAAAATCACATTAGGAGGCTAGGGGGAGAAGAAAAGTATATGTCTCTTACTGTGTGTGTGTGTGTGTGTGTGTGTGTGTAGAAAACAAATCCTAAACTTCCATTGTAGTAGGTTCTAGAAAATACTATAAATTATAACAATAATAGTTAAAGCATGTTATTTAGAAACAGGGAGGTAACTTGTAGAAGAAACAGATCACAAATTTGGAAGCAGGATCCTGAAGTAAGAGAATGACTTGTAACTATTTGACTTTTTAAACGATTCACATTTAAAAATGTTTTAATGCAGTAATTTAAAAATAGACAATATGTTCATGTGGGTCAAGATTCAAAAGGTACAAGAAAGGGTTTATCGTGAAATGTTTACTCCCCAGCTATTGTGTTCTCCTCTCCAGGGAAACAAACATCATCACTTTCTTGCATAAACTTCCAGAGATATTTTGTACTTATTCAGGCTCTGTCTATTATTTTGACGATATTAATTATGATAAAAATAGATTTTAAAAAGATTTTACGACAAAAAAATATCGGTTTCAGTGATTCAGGAAAAACCACTCTGTGAGGTACTCCTGGTTTCAGTGCAGGAAAGGGGCTTTTCTTTTTATGCCTTTTACTCCCACCCTGAAATACAGAAGTGTTTTCATCACTACCATGCGTCACCACCATCAAAGACTTGGTGGGAGTTTTTGGCCTGGGTTGCCTCTGGGGCCGGACCTGGGGGAGGGGAACAGAGAAAAGCACTTCCTCTTGGCCGCCTGCCCCTTGGGGGAATGACTGCTCCGCTGTCCTGTTTTGACTGGTTGGCCCTTGTGCTCCCAGGTGGGGCTGTGGCTGCCTGGACGATGGGGCCCCTTTTCTAATTTTCACAAAGACAGCACCTGAGCCAGCTGATGCCTTCATCTGTATTTTAAAAATACTGTACCATGTCCATGTATTGCTTTTTATAAAAATTAAACACAAAGTAAATATGTGCCCAAAAAATAATCAAAAAGGAAAGAATGTATAGGAGACAGGGATAAGCCTTCCAGGATGGGGGACTTCCTTGGGCAAAGGGTCCAGGGTGGAACCGACCACAGAGCCTGACACTGGGGTCTGGCAGGTGGATTTAAATCCCTTCCCTGCCACTTTATAGACTGCGGATTCGTGTCTCAGAGCCTCAACTGTAACCACCACAGATAATAATTCTACCTCCTTGGGATGCTGAGAAGATAAAATTCCATCGTGAAGGTAAAGTCCATAGCAGAGTGCCTGGTGTGTTCTTCCTTCTTTGAACCTTGCTTGGAAGAATCGGCAGGTGTGCTCAACAGAAGGCTCCTTATCAGATAACTCCCAACTGGGACATGGACTTCTCCCAGCACACTGAGTGGCAGAGGATATTCCAATCTCCTTCGTAGTTCTAGAGTTCCACTTGTAAGATCAGGTAGCAGTTCCTCTATTGTGTAAGACATTTAAGAAGACCTCTGGCTTCCTGGAGAACAACTAACACCTGGGGCACTGGGGCCTGGGTTCAAAATCCCCACCCTGGGCAGCTGTATTTGGGACAGAGTTTTCAAGTCCTGTACGCTGCAGCGAGCTTCCAGGGATAGGAGATGTCAGCAGCCTGTGGTCAGAAAGAGCCAGAAGGAGCATGGAGACAGGAAGGCCTGGGTTGGGTTCCCAGCCCTCCTGCTATCTCTCTAAGCCTTGGGACCTTCACCAAAAAGGTGATGCCCACTCCAGAGGCTGTTGAGTAAAATCACAGCATGAATTTAAAACACCTAGCACTTGCCTGGCCCAGTAATTTATGTCAGCAAATATGAATTCCTTTCCTCTCCTGCACCCCTGTTCTCAGGCGAAGCCCACCATCCATCACCCAGCACTCAGGGAGAGTAAATGGCAGACAGCATCCCTGTCTTCCAGGTTTCCCAGGGCAGACATGAGTCTAGGAGGTGGCTCTAGAGTCAGCTGGTGACAGCTATTGGGCTCCATCTCCTCCTCCTCCTGCAGCCGCCTGATGAGGCAAAGGTACAGGGATGCCATCTGCTCACAACTGATGAGGCGAAGGTACAGGGATGCCATCTGCTCACAACTGAAACCTCAATTTCTCTCCGTGGACAGGGTCTGGTTTCACGCCCTTTTATTGAGCAACGTATGGTGCCCCAAGGACATTCTATCAGTTCACGCCCTTTTATTGAGCAATGTATGGTGCCCCAAGGACATTCCCAGCTCAGGCTGGGGACAGTACAGCCCCACCCTCGCATGGGGAACCTTCCATCAGTTTGGAAAAGCAGAGCCCTCCCAGTGTGCAGGGCTGTGTGCCCCCATGGGGCTCTGACCCATCCTCCCTCTTGCTTACACAGCCCCTGCTGCCACCCCTGTGTTCTCAGGCCCCAAGAAACCTCCAGGAGTCTCCATGGATTTGTGATCAGCAGGCAGCTCTCCCAGCAGTGCTGGACAGAGGTGAGTGACCTCAACAGGGCAAGGGGCAAGCAGTATGGCAGGTGCTGACTCTGCTCTCACCTTTGCCCTGGCTCCATCCTACCTCTCCTTAATTGGCCTCTTTTGCAAACGTGCACAGCCCTAGAAGGGCACCTTTCGTTTGGGTGATGGCAACAGCTATTTTTAATAACAAAAGTGGTATCTACTTCTTTTTCTAAGAAATACAGTGCAGAAGTGCACTGAGTGGAAAGGGCAAGTCCTCAGTCAGGTAGGTGAACAGGGAGAGGAAATGTTTGGTCTATGAAGTGGCAGGGCCAGTATCCTACCTGAGGGAGCCTGGCTTCCACGCCCACCCTTAACTCGTGCCTTCTGCTGGCCCAAGCATCTGCCTTCCAGTTTCCCAAAGTGTCCACTGTCTCGATTGGTTTATACTGTTTAGAGAAGCTGACTTAAGTCCTACCTCATATTCACTGGGAAATACACAGCTCTCCTGTCTCCAGTTATTCGTGTACTAGATATTTATTGAATACCTACTTTATGCCAGGCAGAAATTCTAAGGCACTGAAGACATACACTTGAAAGATACAGACTACAAATAGCTGCCTCGAGGAGCTTCAGCGGGGAACTCCCACTCCCAAATCTCAATCTTTGGCTTCCTCTATCTCCTTTCCTTTCCCTCTTGAACCCACTCAGCCCAGATCTGCTCCCCTTCTGCAAATTCTACCCCAGGAAGCCAGCACCCCGAGAAACAGCCAAACCCCACCACCCGGCGAAAACTTCAAATGCAATACTAGACCCTCAGGCCACTTCATCAGGAGCTGGGGGGAGAGGTTGGCACTTTCTCACATGGACCATAGTGGCCCTCAGGCTGCTCAGCTAAACAAACTAAAAGTTTCTCCCTAAGAAGAATTAGTTTATTGAGCAAAACACAGGAATTCTGTTATTAATATAACCTTCCCTTCTTCAGGTAGCTAGGTGATAAAAAGAAACACTTCCCATAGTATTCTGCCACTGGCCTATCACAGAAATTGTGGCTGATATCTGAACTTCCGAGTCCTGGGAGAGCAGCCGTCCAGGAAGGGCCCCTGGGGTCGGGCACTGGGCAGGACGTGGGGTATGAGCCGCCGCCCCTGACCGCTGCGCTCTCTCCCCGCAGACCCTCAGCGGGCGGCATGTGGCGGCCACGCCTCTCCAGTGCCGCGGTGACTGCGTTCCTGCTGGCGCAGACGGGCCTCCTGCTCTTCTTGGTCTCGCGGCCGGAACGGGCCGGGCCGGCGTCCCCAGCCGGCGGCGAGGCGCGCGTGCACGTGCTGGTGCTGTCCTCGTGGCGCTCAGGCTCGTCCTTCGTGGGCCAGCTCTTCAGCCAGCACCCCAATGTCTTCTACCTGATGGAACCCGCGTGGCACGTGTGGGCCGCTCTATCGCAAGGCAGTGCGCCAGCGCTGCACATGGCCGTGCGCGACCTGGTGCGCTCCGTCTTCCTGTGCGACATGGCTGTGTTCGACGCCTACCTGCCGTGGCGCCGCAACCTGTCTGACCTCTTCCAGTGGGCGGTGAGCCGCGCACTGTGCTCGCCTCCCGCCTGCAGCGCCTTCCAGCGCGGCGCCATCAGCAGCGAGGCGGTGTGCAAGCCGCTGTGCGCGCGGCGGCCCTTTGGCCTGGTGGAGGAGGCCTGCCGCTCCTACAGCCACGTGGTGCTCAAGGAGGTGCGCTTCTTCAACCTGCAGGTGCTCTACCCGCTGCTCAGCGACCCCGCGCTCAACCTGCGCATCGTGCACCTGGTGCGCGACCCGCGGGCCGTGCTGCGCTCCCGCGAGCAGGCGGCCAAGGCGCTGGCGCGCGACAACGGCATCGTGCTGGGCACCAACGGCACCTGGGTGGAGGCGGACCCGGGCCTGCGCGTGGTGCACGAGGTGTGCCGCAGCCACGTGCGCATCGCGGAGGCGGCCACACTCAAGCCACCGCCCTTCCTGCGCGGCCGCTACCGCCTGGTGCGCTTCGAGGACCTGGCCCTGCAGCCGCTGCCGGAGATCCGCGCACTCTACAACTTCACGGGGCTGCGCCTCACGCCGCAGCTCGAGGCCTGGATCCACAACATTACGCATGGGTCCGGGCCCGGCGCGCGCCGTGAGGCCTTCAAGACCACGTCCCGGGATGCGCTCAACGTCTCCCAGGCGTGGCGCCACGCGCTGCCCTTCGCCAAGATCCGCCGCGTGCAGGAGCTGTGCGCTGGCGCGCTGCAGCTGCTGGGCTACCGGCCCGTGCTCTCCGAGAAGGAGCAGCGTGACCTCACCCTGGATCTGGTGCTGCCGCGCGGCCCGAGCAGCTTCAGCTGGGCTTCGTCCACCGGCCACCCCAGGCCTTAGTGAGGGTGCCCCTGTCAGGGCCAGGAGGCCAGTATGGGTGGGGAGGGAGCCGGTCCGCATGAGGAGGAGCCGGGAGCGCAGGCGGAGGGGGCTTCCCTCCTAGCAGAAAAGGTCTGAGTCCCCAGACTCCTTTGTTTCTTTCTCTCAGCCTTCTGGGCTTTTAGCCTGTTTAGGCTCTGAGTTCTCATCAGGAGCAGTTTCATGGAAAGGGAAACTTTGGCCTTCATGTCCTCTGGGCATGGCTCCTTCTCCAGCACTTTCTCCTTAACTTACTACCCTCTTGGGGTGCATCTTCCAGCTGCTGAGAAGGTCCACCAGCCAAATCCAGAGGGTGAAGGGACAGTGCGGTGAGCTGACCCCTGAAGTCTGTACATCACTGCCCAACACACCCCTGGCTTCCTTCCCCTATGCCCTGGTATCCATATCTATCAAAGCAGATGGCATTTATATTCACCCTATCTTCAGTGGGAACTCAGACAAGATGCTGCTTTTTTGTCTTGTAGTTTTCTATTACTATCCCTCTCTCTCTGCCCCACCTCCCAGGAGCCCAGCACCCCTGTCATTCTGCCCAGGTAAAGTGGGCATTTGATCTGTCCGAACAGTAAATAATACCGGTAGAAATAAACATAATAATTAAGCTCTGCAGTACAGGTTAGGGTTTACAACCTGTGACATTTGACAAGCAAAACTCAGATGTGAAGGACCTTGCCCAGGGTCACCCAGTGAGAAGGGAGAGATAGGGGTTTTGCTGTGGGGCTGCAGTGGGGAAAAGAAGGTGAATCAGGCTTGCAGAGATCTGTCTCCTGGCTGAAGAAGGGTCAGATTTTCTTATGTTATTTTCTGGAGAGAAGAGCAGACAGCCAGGGGCACTAGGAGGTGGTGACCTGTGGGCCCAAAAGGCAGAATCTGGAAGGCATCCTGGATAAGCCTGGAGGAGGCAGTGAGGAGGGAGAGAAGCCTGGTCCTATCGCTCTTGCCTAGGACCTGGGGAGGCCCCAGGCTCAGCATGTGGCCAAGCGAGAGATTGGCAGCAGGACCAGTGCCTGGAAGGCAGGTGGGGGAGGTCAGGGGATTAATGTAACTGATCAGGCTTGCCAGGAGCTTGGAAGAAAACTTGCCCTGGGGTGGTTCTCACTTTTGTGGTCCTTCTGAGCCAGGCCCCAGAGGAGAGCAGAGCAAGATCTCTTGCTGCAGACCCCAACACCTAGCCCTGACAATAAATAGACTTAGCAGAGGGAGGCTGGATATGTAGAGTGTTTAGTCTTGGACTCAGGAAAGGAGAGCTAGTGAGTGTTCAGCAAATGTTAAAAAGGAAAAAGGCACACAGAACCTCTGGAAAGGACAGGGAAGTAGAGCTGAGTCCTCACAGATAGGAACATCATCCCAAACTGCTCCGGGGCCTGGAGTGGCCACCAGAACTTCTGTCCTCTGGAAACCGAGCCGCCGGTACTGTTGCCCTCTGTCGGCAGGAGAGAACCTGGAAGTTGCTAGCTTTTGATTCTCAGCCTAGGTGTGGCCTTAGGTTGGGGGACGTGGACTGTGAACCCAGAGCCTCACTGAGGCCCAGTAAAAGCTGCGTATGCTCCTTGTCACAATAGCATGAGGAAAATATTTAAAATCTCATGTTTATTAATGGAGAGGCTGAGACTCAGAAAGGCTCAGGTCATTTAGCTTAATATGTTGGGGCAGGATTTGAACTCACCCTGGCTTCAATGCAATGGTCCTAATGAATAACCTGTAGTGGGGGTGAAGGCGGACAGCAGCCAGGAGTCAGCAAAGGACCCCACCACAAACCTGGGAGGCCAGATCATTTTCCCCCCGGTGTTGACATCCCAGTCTCTGGGGGTCTGGTAGCTCTCTTGGCATTTGGCTACAAACATTCTAAGGGCCAGACCTCTAAAGGGTGTGGTGGGTATTGAGGCCCCTGCTGTTGGCCCATTGGCTTCCTGCAAGCCTTTCCCCACCCCTGCCCTCTGCTGGCCTCTGGGGGCAAAAGCATCCTGCTTTTGAGGAGTTCCTATCGAGTTCCCTATGGAGCACAGGAGCCAGCCTAGGAACAGACAGGCCCTGTCAATATGGTATGTTCAGGGAAAAGCATGAGCAAGAGGTCCATGCTGTCAGAGGCCAAAAGGGGGAGACAAGGATCCCTCGAGGGGTCCAGCAAGCCTTCTGGAGGGAGGTGGGACTCAGAGCCCAGCCAATAAGTGGCATCCCACAAGTTTCATTTGCCCCTGCAGCTCTGCCCTATCCATTCTCACCTGACTCCTGCGATGCCAGGACAGAATGACTGGCTCCAGGACTCAGCTCTCTGCACCCCAGGTAAGCCTCAGGGTGAGTCTCCTGACAGGTGGGTCACTTGGGCAAGCCTTAGAGTGAACCTTGGTTCAGTTTTGGGATAAGAGACACAGCACGCAGAGGGTGGCCTGGCCAGAAGCTGGATGTTGTACCACTACTGGGTCAGGGCAAGAAAGCCAAGGCTGGGGACTCAGGAGAGGTGGACACCTGGGCTGCAGGTCACGTTTGCCTCATCAGGCGGCAGGGATGCAGTCAGGTCAGGGAAGCTATCTCTGAGGACTGCACAGAGCCCTTTGGGTTGGTGTGATGGATTGATGGCCCCAACCAACGGCCTTCCCATATCCACACCCTTTGCAATATGACTTTATAGCTCTTCCTATCAGCAGGTGGAGTCTATTTCTCCTCCTCTGAATCTGGGCTGACCTTGTCACTTGCTTTGGCCGGTAGACAGTAACAGAAGTATCTGTGTGCCAGTTGTGAACCTAGGCTTCAAGAGACTGCGTGCTTCTGCCCCCTTTGTTGGATTCCTGCCTCCACCATGAGACCAAGTCCAGACTAGATGCTAGATCATGAGAGACCATGTGGAGCAGAGTCCAAGTTTCCTAGCGAAGGCCCTCCTAGACCAGCCAAGCCCTAACCACTCCACCAGCTGATCATAGGCCCACGAGTGAGACCACTAAGACCAGAACTGTCCAGCAAACTCATCGACTTTAGGAGCAATAAAAAAAAATGATGAAAAGGAACCACTTAACATACCTATACTACCTTGAGCAATGAAATTGCATTAAAATAACCAAACTTTGAAATTTAAAAAAAAATTGCTTACTGTTCTTAAATCATTAAGTTTTGGAGTGATTTGTCACATAGCATTGGCAAATGGATACTGCTGAGGATCTAGTGGTCGTGACAGCCTGTAGCTCTTCCATCTTTCCACCAGCACCCAAGCTGTGCCTATGCAGGGAAGGGGCTGAAAGTAGTTCCTGCCTTTACCTGTGGGCCCTGCGCTGCAGCTAGAAGTTTCTGGGCCCCACAATCCCTCACAATCGAGATCAGGCGTGCTTACTGCTTCTGGTGGAGGTGTCGGATGGGGCAAGCAAAGCACAGAAGGAGCTTGCAGAGGGCACAAGGTAAAACATTGCCTGGAATAGGAGACGGAACCCACCAACTACTCAAGAAGCTGTTATGACACCAGTAGTGTGCCTTACATTTCTTATTTTGTAGTCAGCGCTCGTGGCTGGCACAGACGCTGTGTCCACTTAGGCCCAACTTACTTCCATCTTCAGATTTTGCCTTCAGGAACCTGTTGCTACTCCACTGGATGGGCTAGCCTCTAACTCAGTGCTGTGCAGTAAGAATATAACCTGAGCCACGCATGTAATTCCACATTTTCTAGGAGCCACATTTTTTTAAAAAGTAAAAAGAAACAGGTGAAATTAATTTTAGCAATAAATTCTATTTACTCGAATAGACTCAAGATGTCATTCTAGCATGCAATCAATATAAAACTATTACTAATAAGATGTTTTACATTCTTATTTTTTGTACTAAGTGTTCGAATTCCAGTGTGTGTTTTACACTTACAGTCCCTCTCAATTCAGACGAGCCACATTTCTAGTGCTCAGTAGCCACGTATGACCAGGGGCTACTGTATATGACAGGGCAGGTTGGACTCCTCATTCCCATTCCATTTTCATACTCTTATTGTCCTAAGATCTGTCTGTATCCACAAGTTCACTGAAATGTTCTCCTCGAGAAGAGCCCTCTACTTCACATCTCCAGCTTTCGGAAGCACAAGCCAGCAGAATTTTGAACCTTGCCATTTATCCTACTTATTCAAATTCCCAGTGCGCGGCAGGCTGTGCAGGGGGAGGGCTGACCTCCAGACACTTACTGTCACCTCGTGCAGGGCCTGCACTCGGGGGCCGTGAGCTCGTCTTGGTTGCAGATATTCAGATTGTCCGGGGCACTTAAACATTAGTTTCCCGTGCCTTGTTTCATTTGAATCTCAGCATGACCCAAGGAGGCACTGTTCCTCCCAATTGAATAGTCCACAATCATTTGAGTGCTTCCTTGGAGACATTTAGTTTGAATAAATGAAGTACAGATGGGAGCTCATCAAGCAGAGCGTGAAGAACAAGATGAGGAGAAGCTGAGGGGGTGGGCCTTGGCTCCTTGTTGGTCCCCTTGGAATCTAGGGTTCCTTGACGAAACAATACAGAAGACTCACTCCTGAGAATCCAGGTTCAGACGGGAGAAACCCCCAAGGAGATGACTATGTGGGGACCCCAGGTCCTGAAGCAACCAGCAATCCCTACAAGTGGTGGTAACACTCTGGTTCCCATTCACTTCCTTTTCAAGGGAGACAGATATACTTGGAAGCAACTGATTCACTTATTTACAGGGAATTTAATGCATTTGCAGAGGGGTGCCCTGTCCGGGCCCCCTGACCAGGCTGCACACCTATCGCCCACAGCTGTACGTCTTGACCAGACACACGTGTCCCACGTACCACAGCCCCAACTCCTTATTCCCGTCCCCAGGATGTAGGAGATGCTCAAGAAACCCAAATGAATCAGTTCATCCAAACACAGCTCAGACTGGATTCACAAAACCTTACTTTTTTGTTTACTGTTTTCTTTTTCTTCTTGAAAAAAAAATATATATACACCTAATAAAAATAAATGAATAAAATGGTAGAGAAGAAATTATATTGAGAAGCAACAATCCCCTGCCCCACTCTTCTCCACTTCTTTTCTTTTTCCAGGAAATGTTTACATCCGTAAGAACAAACAAGGCACTGATATCTATATTGTATATTCATTATATAAATTAACAACACTCCATTAAAAAAAACTAGGGATTTGACTCATTTATATACCCCCTCCCCGTATCTCCTATCTCCTCCCTTTCACCTGTCTTTGAAGCTGTTATGTACCCCAGAGAAGGGCATGCTGTTTTTATCTATTTTTTTTATTTATGATACATAACCACATACAAACACATTCTTACCATATAATCATTCCGTTCTTGTTATATAATCAATAACACAATATTATCACATAATTGTATATTCATCATCATGATCATTTCTTAGAACATTTGCATCAATTCAGAAAAAGAAATTTAAAAAAACAGAAAAAAATTCATACATCCCACACTCCTCACCCCTCCCTCTCACCAACCATCAGCATTTCAATCCACTAAATCCACTCCAACATTTGTTCCCCCTACTATCCATCCACTTTCAATCCACATGTTTTATGGGTCTGTCCACAAGGTAGATAAAAGGAGCACCAGACGCAAGGTTCCCCCAATCACTCAGTCACGTTACAAAAGCTATATCATCATTATAATCATCTTCAAGAAACATGGCTACTGGAGCACAGCTCCACATTCCCTCCAAGGGCCATGCTCTTTTAATCCATTCCTGGTGGGGGCAGGCCTATTGTGGGTGGGACCTTTTGGTTTGGTTATTTTAATTGAGATGTTTCAAAAAAACTTTCAGTATAATGATTTCCTTAATGTTAAATTTGGAGGCAGCTTCAGACTATCTTATTGGTGGTAACTGCTTACTGATCTCTTTTAATATGTAATTAATAACTCCAGGGAAGCAACCTGACTGTTGTATGTTTCCAACACTTTGTTCATTTGCATTTAAGTTAAGAATAATCCCCAAATAAAACAACAGAAATGACATAGAACTATTATTTCTTACATGATTTAATTTTATCAAGACATGGCTTGAACTTACTTTACTATAAACAGATTTTCCATTTTCATCCATTTTGTTTATGTTAAAATAACAACTATTCCTCTCCTATATACTATTTTCTTGACCCAGATGAAATTTGCCTAAGGTCAAGGTGGGAGAGAGAAATGATTGAAGTGAATGAATGTCTTTACTAAAATGCCAATGATTTTTTTATTCTTATGCATTATATAGATATCTCCTTTCAGTTTTTAGTGTACTGGAATAGCTAGAGGGAAATACCTGAAACTGTTGAACTGTAATCCAATAGCCTTGGTTCTTAAAGATGACTAAATAACTATAGAGCTTTTAAGATGTGACAGTGGTATGTATATACCACTCATCGTGGATGGGCACTTGGATTGTTTCCATCTTTTAGCAATTGTGAATAATGCCGCTATGAATATCAGTGTGCAAATGTCGTTTGTGTCCTTACTTTCAGATCTTCTGAGTATATACCGGGTAGCAGAATTACCAGGTCATAGGGCAACTCAATGTTTAATTTTTGGAAGAACTGCTAAACTGTGTTCCACGGCAGTTGCACCATTTTACATTCCCACCAGCAGTGAAGAAGTGTTCCGATTTCTCCACATCCTCTCCAACATTTGTAGTTTTCTGTTTGTTTAATAGCAGCCATTCTTATAGGTGTGTGTGGTGGTATCTCATTGTGGTTTTGATTTGCCTTTCTCTAATTGCTAATGAAGATGAAGATCTTTTCATGTGCTTTTTAACCATTTATATTTCCTTTTTGGAAAAAATGTCTATTCATATCTTTTGTCCATTTTATAATTGGGCTGTTTGTCCTTTTACTGTCAAGTTGTAGGATTTCCCTATATACACTGGATATCAAATCCTTGCCAGATATATGATTGCCAAATATTCTCTCCCATCGAGTTGGCTGCCTCTTCACCTTTTTGACAAAGTCCTTTGAAGCACAGAAATGTTCAATCTTGAGAAGGTACCATTTATTTAAGTTTTCTTTTGTTGCTTGTGCTTTGGGTATAAGGTCTAATTAGCTACTTCCTATCCCTAGATCTTGAAGATGTTTCCCTATATTTTCTTCTAGCAGTTTTATGGTACAGGCTCTTATATTTAGGTCTTTGATCCACTTTGAGTTAATTTTTGTAAAATGTGTAAGGTAGGAGTCCTCTTTCATTCCTTTGGATATGGCTATCCAGTTCTCATAGCCGCATTTATTGAAAAGACTATTCTGTCCCAATTCAGTGGATTTGGGGGCCTCGTCAAATATCAATTGGCCATAGATCTGAGGGTCTATTTCTAAAGTTTCAATTTGATCCATTGACCAGTATGTCTATCTTTGTGCCGATTCCATGCTGTTTTGACCACTGTGGCTTTATAATAAGCTTTGATATCAGGAAGTGTAAGTCTTCCCACTTCGTTCTTTTTTTTTTTTTTTTTTTTAGATGTTTTTGGTTATTCAAGGCCCCTTTTCCTTCCAAATAAATTTATTTGACAACTTTTTCAAGTCTGCAAAGCAGGTTGTTGGAATTTTGATGGGCATTGTTTTGAGTCTGTAGATCAATTTGGGTAGAATTGACCTCTTAATGACATTTCACCTTCCTATCTATGAACACAGATGGAATGTCTTTCCATCTGTTTAGGTCTTCTTTGATTTCTTTTAGCAATGTTTGTAGTTTTCTGTGTACAGGTCCTTTACGTCCTTGGTTAAGTTTATTCCTAGATACTAGATTCTTTTATTTGCTATTGTGAATGGAATTTTTTCCTTAATTGCCTCCTCAGTTAGGTCATTACTAATGTATAGAAACACTACTGATTTTTGCACATTAATCTTGTATCCCGTTACTTTGCTAAATTTGTTTATTAGCTCAAGTAGTTTTGTCCTAGATTTCTCAGATTTTCCAAATATAGGATCATGTCATCTGCAAGTAAGGAGAGTTTTACTTCTTCCTTTACAATGTGGATGCCTTTTCTTTCTTTTTCTTTCTAAATTGTCTAGATAGACCTTCTAGCACAATATTGAATAGCGTGGTGACAGTGGGCATCCTTGCCTTGCTTCCCATCTCAGAGGTACAGTTTACAGTCTCTCATCATTGAGTATGATGTGAGGTACAGGTTTTTCATAAGTGCTCATTATCACATTGAGGAAATTTCCTTCGATTCCTACGTTTTGAAGTGTTTTTATCAATAAAGGTTGCTGAATTTTGTTGACTGTCTTTTCATTGTCAATCAGGATGATCATGTGATTTTTCCCTTTCAATGTGTTAATATGTTGCATTACATTAATTGGTTTTCTTGTATTGAACCACCCTTACATGCCTGGAATAAACTACACTTGGTCATGGTGTATAATTGTTTTAATGTGCTGTTGGATTCAATTTGCAAGTATTTTGTTGAGAATTTTTGCGTTTATATTCATTAGGGAAATTGGCCTGTAGTTTCCCTTTCTTGTAGTATCTTTATCAGGTTTTGGTATTAAACTGGTGTTTGTTTCATAGAATGAGTTAGGTAGTTTTCCCTTTTCTTTAATTTTTTGGAAGAGTTTGAGAAGGAATGGGATTAGTTCTTCTTGGAATGCTTGGTAAAATAAAATTCTCTGTGAAGCTATCTGGTCCTGGGCTTTTATTTGTAAGGAGGTTTTTGATGATTGACTCAATCTTTTGTGATTGATTTTCTTTTTTTTTGGCATGGGCAGGCACTGGGGATTGAACCTGAGTCTCCTGCATGGCAGGCGAGAACTCTGCCTGCTGAGCCACCGTGACTCACCCTGTGATTGTTTTTTTTAAAGGTGTTCTATTTCTTCTCAAGTGAGTGTTCGTTGTTTGTGTATTTTTAGGAAATTGTCCATTTCATTTAAGTTGTTTAGTTTGAGGGCATATAGTTGTTCATCGTAACCTCTTATGATTTTTTTTGTTTTACTTCTTCGTGTCCGTGGTAGTGACCCCTTCTCATTTTTAATTTTATTTATTTGCATCTTCTCTCATTTTTACTTTGTCAGTCTAGCTAAAGGTTTGTCATCCTTGTTGATCTTTTCAAAGACCAACTTTTGGTTTTATTGCTTTTCTTTTTTGTAGTTGTTGTTGTTCTCCAATTCATTTATTTTTCTGCTTAATCTTTGTTATTTATTTTCTTCTACTACTTTAGGGTTAGTTTGCTGCTCTTTCTCTAATTTCTTCAGTAGTTCAGTTAGGTCTTTGTTTTAGCTCTTTCTTCCTTTTTGATGTAGGCACTTATAGCTATAGATTTCCCTCTCATTCCATAAGTTTTGATGTGCTGTATTCTCGTTTTCATTCATCTCCAGATATTTACTGATTTTTCTTGAAATTGCTTAGTTGACTCACTGATTAAGACTGTGTTGTTTAACCTCCATATATTTGTGAAAGTCCAGGTTCTTCAATGGTTATTGATTTCCAGCTTCTTTCCATTATAGTTAGAGAAAGTGCTTTAAATATTTTCAATCTTTTAAAAATTATTAATACCTGTTTTGTGCCCCAACATATAATCTATCCTGGAGAATGTTCCATGAACACTAGAGATGAATGTATATCCTGACATTTTGTAGTACAATGATCTATATATGTCTAAGAGGTCTAATTAATTTACCATAAATTTAGGTTCTCTATTTCCATATTGATCCTCTGCTTGTTGTTCTATCCTATTGAAGAGAATGGTGTGTTGAAATCTCCCACTCTTATTATTAAAACATCTATTGCTCAGCTTGGAATATATCATTGGTAACAGAGACCAGCAGGAGTTAGAAACAGGGTAAGATAATGGGTAATTGGAGCTGAAGGGATACAGACTGTGCAACAGGACTAGATACAAAAACTCAAAAATGGACAGCACAATAATACCTAAGTGTAATGTAACTAGGTTGGAACACTGAATGAAGCTGCACCTGAAATATGAAAAAAAAAAAAAACATCTATTGCACGCTTCAGTTTTGCCAATGTTTGCCTCATGTACTTTGGAGCACCTTGATTGGGTACATAAACATTTATGATTGTTATTTCTTCTTGGTGAATTGTTTCTCTTTTTAATATAAAGCATCCTTCCTTGTATCTTATGACATCTTTGTATTTAAGTCTATTTTCTCTGATATTATTATAACTACCCCAGCTTTCTTTTGGTTATAACTTGCATGGAGTATCTATCCTTTCACTTTCAACCTATTTGTATCATTGAGTCCAAGGTGAGTCTCTTGTAAATAGCAAATAGATGAATCATATTTCTTTCTTTCTTTTTTTTATACCTGGGTAGGCACCGGGAATCGAACCCAGGTCCTCTGGCATTCCAGACAAGCGTTCTTGCCTGCTGAGCCACCGTGGCCCACCCTGGATCATATTTCTTAATCCATTCTGCCCATCTGTCTTTTAATTGGGGAGTTTAATCCATCTACTTTCAAAGTTATTACTATAAAGACTGTTCTTGATTCAATCATCTTATCCTTTAGTTTTCATTTGTCAGATCTTTTTATTCTTTAAGTTACCCTTACTAGTATTCTTCAATTCTTTACCTTCCTCCAGACCTCTCTTTTTAGTCTTTTTTTTTCTTTTCAGCCACCAGAATTCCCTTCACTATTTCCTGTAGGACAGTTCTCTTGTTAACAAATGCTTTCAGCATTTGTTTATCTGTGAACATTTTAAACTCCCTCATTTTTTGAAAGACAGCTTTGCTGGATAAAGAATACTTGGCTGACAGTTTTTCTCTTTCAGAATCATAAATATATCAGACCACTGCCTTCTTACTTCCATGGTGCTTGATGAGTAATCAATGCTTAGTCTTATGTGGCTTCCCTTGTATGTGATAAATTGCTTTCTTTCTTTTTGCTGTTTTCAGGACTCTCTCCTTCTCTTCAGCATTTGACAGTGATTAGCATGTGTCTTGCAGTGGGTTTATTTGGATTTATTCTATTTGGAGTTCATTGGGCTTCTATGATTTGCATATTTATGTCTCTTATAAGGGTTGGGACATTTTCCCCATGTGCTGGTTTGAAAGGATGTATGTCCCCTAGAAAAGCCATTTTTTAATCAAAACCCCATTTCATAAAGGTAGAATAATCCCTAGTCAATACTGTATGTTTGAAACTGTAATCAGATCATCTCCCTGGAGATGGGATTTAATCAAGAGTGGTTGTTAAACTGGATTAGGTGATGACATGTCTCCACCCATTTGGGTGGTTCTTGAGAAGTTTCTGGAGTCCTATAAAAGAAGAAACATTGTGGAAAATGAAATAGATGGGGAGAGAGCAGAGAATGCTGCAGCACCATGAAGCAGAGAATCCACGAGCCAGCGACCTTTGGAGATGAAGAAGGAACATGCCTCCCAGGGAGCTTCATGAAACGGGAAGCCAGGAGAGGAAGCTAACAGATGACGTCGTGTTCGCCATGTGCCCTTCCAGCCCAGAGAGAAGCCCTGACTGTGTTCGCCATGTGCCTTCGCACTTGAGAGAGAAACCCTGAACTTCATCGGCCTTCTTGAATCAAGGTATCTCTTTCTGGATGCCTTAAATTGGACATTTCTATAGACTTGTTTTAACTGGGACATCTTCTCGGCCTTAGAACTGTGAACTAGCAACTTATTAAATTCCCCTTTTTAAAAGCTATTCTGTTTCTGGTATATTGCATTCCGGCAGCTAGCAAACTAAAACACCCCAGTTATCTCTTCAAATAATCTTCTAACCCACTACTGTTCTCCTTCTGGGAGAAGATTCTTATATTTGTGCACCAATAATTCTTATATTTGTACACTTTGTGTTATCCATCTTCCCCTGAGATCCAATTTGAATAGTTCTATCTTTTCCACCATTTGGTTTTTTGTGCATTCAAATTCAGTTATTCAGTCCTCTAGTTTGCCTGTTCTTGCTTCTACCTTGCTATATGTCTGTAGCATATTTTAAATTTGATCTGCCATATCTTTCATTTCCATAAGATCTACTATTCTTCTATTTTTTCTTTCAAATTCTTCTTTATGTTCTACTATCTTCTTGGTATCTTTTATCTCTTTCTCCAACTCATTGAATTATTTAGGAAATTTGATCGAACATTTTTCTTAGTTCCAAATTTTCTGTTTCCTCTGGCTTTTTAATTTGGTCATTTGACCTAGCTATCTCTCTTACTTCTTCATGTGCTTTGTTATTTTTTTGCTGGTTTCTTGGCATTTGGTTATCTTCATGAGGTTATTTTGAATGTTGATTTCCCTTGCTCATCTAAAATTTGTAGTTGCTTGCATTTGTGTTGAAGGTCTCCTTTGGCACTTTGTCAGTAATTTCCCCCAAACCAAGGCCGGGGGACCACGTGTAGGGGTGTAGCCCTTCCAGAAGGCTGGGCAGAAAAGGAGTTGGCCAGACTGCACTTTCCGGATCTACCCAGCAGATGGCGCCCCTGGACCACCTCTTCCCCACTGCCGCGGAGCACTGGGCGGGGACCCCACAGGCAGCAATCCACCCAAGGCTGCGTCTCCCTGTGCGCTGGAAGCCGCCAGCTCCGGGAGTGGGGGGTGTGCACTGCGCACTTCTGCCCAGACCCTGCCTGTGGGCACAATGGATCTGGTGTTTCCCAGGCTCCCGAGTGGAAAGACCTCGGGCTGCGGGACTGGAAGTTTCGACTTCCCAGCCCGCAGCCAGCCCAGGAGTGCCCTGCTTTTCGCTCGCCGGCAAGACCCAGGTCGCTGTGCACCCGCCGCCTCGGGGTGGGGAGGGTGCTAGCGCTGCAAAGCAGCTCCCTCTCTCAGCCTCCCCCCCACCCCCGCTCTCCGCTCGCGCACGCCACGGACTCCCAGAGCCTCGTGGAGAAAGATTGGAGGCCAAGGGACCCAGAGTGTGTCCCTTACTGGCCACCTGAACGGCACTGCTCTGCGACCCCTCTCCCTCGAGGGGAGGGCCTGCCGCGGGGACCGGCGCCGGCACTGGGCACGGCCGCAGGTCTCTGGGTGGCGTCTGCGGGTTCCGGGTTCCCACGTGGAAAGCCCAGGCTGCGGGCCGGAGAGGCTGGACGCCCCATCTGCCCTAGTGTGGTCCCGACCGGGCGCTCACCCCAGCCTCCCGGCGTGGCCTCTCCGCTTCCTCAGCCCGCTCTCCCTAAATAACACGGCGGCCCCTCTCCCGGCCCCGAATCCTGGAACTGCGCCCTGATGGTTCTCTGCCTTTTCCCTCTAGTTGCTCCACGGTGGGGGAGTTGAGCTCGCCTGTCCGGTTCCACCACCTGGAAATCTGCCATCTATGTTTAACTTTTCAACGGTGTTTGCACCTTATGTTTGTTTGTTGGTTTGTTTGTTTTAAATAAACAGCTCTACTGAGCTATATTTGAGTAATAGAACTGCATATATGTAAAGTGCAAAATTTGATGTTTTGACATATGTATACACCCCTTGAAACCATCATCACAATAACTCCAAAAAAGTTTTACCCCAGTTATTATGCTGTTAAGTGTGACTCCTTCCCTTATTGGTCTGGATTTTGTGTCTGGTTCAAATGGCTTTCACCTCCTCCAGATCGTAAAAACAGTCTTCCAGTGCTTCGGTGGGCTAATGTTTTACACCTGGATCTTGAGTCAGGCCTGGTTTTCCTGGCCAGCGTGCGGTAGGGTTAGGTATCCTTCTCGGTGGCCAGTTGTCCCGACACCCCTTAGTGAATGGCCCTGTTGGCCCCACACTGGGTCTCTGGGTGCAGAAGCCTGTCGGGCACCCACAAGCCCACTCGTGCTCCTGGAGCGCGCGGGGGTCAGCTGGGTCTTCTCTGCAGGCCCAAGGTCAAGACCTCTGTGCTGAAGTCAAATGGGTTAACCCCATCCATCCTCCCTCCACAACTTAATTGGTTTGGACTCAAACATCGCTTCTCCCCGACCAGTTTCTTTTACAATACAAATATCCCCTCATGGGGTAACTGGGAGTTCTGTGAATGATTCTCTTCAGATCATTTTCCTCAGATAGGAGAGCAGAAGCCTTGGTAGCCTCAGGAGGGCGGTGGGAGAGCTGTGGAAATGGCCTGGACTGGCCAGCCCTGTGGAGGCTGGAGCGGCTGCAGCCCCAGCTGGGTGTAGCATTCTCCCAGGCCGCAGTCCTTCCCCCCAGGGAGTGCTTTCTCCCTCAGGGGTGAAAAGAGAGCCCCAGCCTGCCCTGTGGGGATTGTGTGCATTCTGCTCAGGCATCAAATCCTTCACGCTTCTCTTTATAGAAGGAAAGACAAAGAAACAGGAAGTGATGGCCCATCCAAAGGAAAAAAAATTAAAATCTAGAAACCATCAATAAAGACCAACTTTGGACATACTAGACAAAGACTTCAAAAAAAAAAGTCCTCACTACCTCACTATGCTCAAGGAAATAAAAGAAAACACAAGGAACTAAAGGATATTGGGAATAATGAATAAACAATATGAGAATCGCAATAAAGACAGAGAAATTTAAAAATAGAAGCAAACGGAAATACTGGCGTGGAAAACCGCAATAACTGAGAGGAAAAATTCCCTAGAGGATTTCAGCAGCTGGTTAGAACTGACAGAAGAAAGAATCAGTGAACCCAAAGGCAAGACAATTGAAATGATTCAGGCTGAGGAGCAGAAAGGAGAAAGAATGGAGAAAAGCGGACAGAGCCTGAGGAGCCTGTGGGACACATCGGTGTCCCAGCACACCCTGAGACTGTACAGAACAGTAATGGCTGAAGACTTCCCCAATTTAATGAACCACACGAATATAGACATCTAAGATGTTCAACAAACTCCAAACAGAATAAACCCAAATAGACCCATACTTTGCCATGTTACAATTAAACTGTCAAATGACACACATAAAAAAAGAATTCTGAAAGTCACAACAAGAGAGAAACGACGTGTTCCATGCAAGGGTGCCTCAATTAGATTAAGTGCCATTTCTCATTGAAAACCATGGGGACAAGAAGATTGTGGGGAAACATACTTAAAGTGCTGACAGCAAAAACATTGCCAACCAAGAATTCTATATCTGGCAAAACTGTCTTTCAAATATGAGGGTGGGATTCAGACATTCCCAGGTAAACAAAGCTGAAAATATTTAATCATCACTCCTCGAGCCCATCAAGAAACGCTAAAGGGAGTTCTGTGTGTTGAAAAAAAAATAAAGGACACTAGACAATTGACTGAAGCCTCATGAAGAAATAGAGCGCTCTGGTAAAGATAATGGCATGGGTAAATATAAATACCAGTACCGTATTTTTGATTTGTAATTCCACTTTTTGCTTCCATTACAAAATGTAATGACAAATCAGTGGTTTGGGATTCATATGTATAAACATGTGATTTATGACAAGAACTACATAAAGTGGGGGTGGGGGGACAGAGAGGTATAGGAACATAGTTATATATACTATTGAAGTTAAGTTGCTATCAAAGCAAACAAGGTTGTAATAGATTTAGGATGTTAAATTTAGACCCCATGGTAGCCACAAAGAAAATAGCAGAGATTATGCAAACTCATAGAGACAAAAAATAGAGTGCAGGTTACCAGGGGTGGGTACAGCGGTGATGGGGAGATAATGTAAGGTTTCTGCTTGGGGTGGAGGGAAAGTTCTAGTAAAGGATGGCGCTGAGGGTCCTGCAGCATTGTGAGTGTGCTTAATCCCGCGGAATGGTGTGCTTTGCAGGGGTGGGATAGGAATATTTAAGTTGTATGCATGTTTTCCACAATTAAACAAAAGAAAAAAAGAGAAAGAAAAGAGATTATGGCAACTAAATGCAATACATGTGTTCTGGTTTGCTAGCTGCTGGAATGCAATGTACCAGAAATGGAATGGCTTTTAAAAAGAGGAATTTAATGAGTTGCAAGTTTACAGTTCTAAGGCCAAGAAAATGTCCCAATTAAAACAAATGTATAGAAATGTCCAATCAAAGGCATCCAGGGAAAGATACCTTGGTTCAAGAAGGCCGATGAAGTTCTGGGTTTCTCTCTCAAGTGAGAAGGCACATGGCGAACACAGTCAGGGCTTCTCTCTCAGCTGGAAGGGCACATGGTGAACACAGGGTCATCTGCTAGCTTTCTCTCTTGGCTTCCTGTTTCATGAAGCTCCCCAGGAGGCATTTTCCTTCTTCATCTCCAAAGGTCACTGGCTGGTGGACTCTCTGCTTCGTGGTGCTGCAGCATTCTCTGCTCTCTCTGAGTCTCTCATTCTCCAAAATATTTCCTCTTTTATAGGACTTCAGAAACTAATCAAGACCCACTCAAATGGGTGGAGACATGTTGTCACCTAATCCACTTAACAACCACTCTTGACTAAATCACATCAACCAGGGAGATGATCTCATTACAGTTTCAAATATACAATATTGAATAGGGATTATTCTACCTTTATGAAATGAGATTTATATTAAAACATGGCTTTTCTTAGGGGACATGCTTCTTTTCAAACCAGCACAACATGATACTGGATGCGATCTAAGAATGGAGAAGAAAAGACTAAAGAGGACATTACTGGGACGAAAGAAAAAATTGGAATATAAAATGTAAGCTTTATATCAACATTAAATTTCTTGACCTTGATAACTGCACCAAAGGTGATTACATAAGTAAATATCCTTATTTGTAGGAAATGTACATGGGAGTATGATGTGTTCAAGGAGTATAATGTGTGCAACCTGCTCTCAAATGTTCAAAAGAAGATAAATAGATGGATAGGTAATAAGTCAATATAGATAGCTAGAATCATAAGAGTGTGAAGACACGATAACGTTCAGAGTTGTTAATGTTAAAAATGACATTTCAGAAACTGCAACTAACCTAAACAGAAATTTTGTTAATGAGCTGCTGGTCATTTAAAACCGTTTGTTTTTTGAGGTATAAGTTACGAACCATAAAATTCTCTTGTTTTAAATGTAGAATTCAGTGATTTTTAGCACATTTAGAGTTGTGCAGCCATCACCATAATCCAGTGTTAGAACATTTCCATTACCGCAAACAGGTGCCTCAGACTGGTTTCCCTCGTGCCTCATTCCCACCCAACCTCAGGCAGCCATCAGTCTCCTGTGGCCTCTAAAGGCCTGTTTCTTCTAGACATTTTAAGTCATTGAATCAAGCAGTATGTAGTCTACAGTGTCTGGCTTCTTTCACTTTGCAGTTTTTCCAATTAAAAAAAAATTTAGATATAATAACATACTCTAAAATTCATCATTTTGAAGGATCTTCTTTACTCTTGGTTATGAATTTTTATGAGGATATGTCAAATCAAGTTTTTCCCCTCTTTTAGTCTCTCAGGCCCTTGATGGGCAGGAGTTTCTCTTTAGCTTTTATCATCTGTATTTAAAAAATCATTTCTACTCTTTTCCTGGAATTCCCATTAGTTAGATGTGAGATTTCCTTGTTCTCCCTCTTTTCTGCCCTTTCGTATTTACATCTAAAGTGGATTTCCTCGATGTTATTTTCTAATTAGCCTATTAAACTGTAAAAATTGGAAATCATATATTTTCAAATTTATAAGAGCTCTTTCTTGTTCTCTGTTCCTTTTCATAGCATCATGGTTTAGTTTTCTGAATACACTATCTTGAGACTCTGAGGATAGTCATTAAGGAAAAGAATTTATCTTCTGTTTCCTCAATTTCGTTTTTTCCAGGGTCATCGGGATATTTGGTCTGTTCTCCATATGGCTGGGACAGGGAGTGGACAAGGGGATGGGAATTGGTAGAGGTCACAGCCACCTCTCAGGGACTCTGTGCTGAAGCCTCCCTTCTCAGTGCAGTTCACCAAGCCCCTCCAGGGCTCCCCCTTTGTGGCTTCCTTCTGTGCTATGGTTTTGTTCCCCAAAGCATGGTATTAAGGTTAACTATGTGGGTTCCGGAGACAATGCCTAGGCTGAACGCCTACCTTTGCCCGTAATGTTTTAACATTTTTTATAGGGAAATATAACATGTACACAAAAACGCGGTAAATTTCAAAGTACATTTTAACAAGTGGTTATAGAACAAATTTCCGTACCTGGTTTGGGTTACAAATCCACAATTTCGGATACTTCCTTCCAGCTGCTTTAAGACACTGGAGACTAAAAAGAAATATCAATATAATGATTCAGTAGTCATACTCATTTCTTGCATCCTCACTTCTCTGTTACAACTCCTCCTTCTTCTTTGATCCTTCTGCCAATCTTTAGGGGTATTTGGACAATGACCATTCTAACTTTTTCATGTTGAAAAGGGGTGTTGACATTATGGGGTAAAGGGATGCAACTGGCTGATGCTCTTAAACTGGTAACGCTGGGTTTCAGGGCTTATCTGGTCTAGGAACCATTTGGAGGTTGTAGGTTTCTGGAAATTAATTTTAGTGCATGTAATTTTTGCAGAATTTCAGATAGATACCTAGGTGTTCTTTAGGGTTAGCAGGAATGGTTTTGGTTGGCGTTTGGCAAACTGTGGTAATTAGCAAACATCTTGCTGAAGCTTGCATAAGAGTAACCTCCAGGACAGCCTCTCAACTCTATTTGAACTCTCTTAGTCACTGAGAACTTATTTTGTTACATTTCTTTTCTCCCCTTTGGCAGATAAGCATTGTCAATCCCATGGTGCCAGGGCCAGGCTCACCCCTGGGAGTCATGTGCCAGATTGTGAGGGAGACTTACTGGGGGCAGGTAATGATTTTCCTTGACTTAGAGAGAGAGAGGCCACATCTGAGCAACAAAAGAGGCTCTCTGGAAGTAACTCTTAGGTATAATTATAGGTAGGCTTAGCTTCTTCATTACAGAAATAAGTTTATGAGGGCAAGCTTCAAGATCAAGGGCTTGACCTGTTAACTTCGGAGGCCCTAATGTTTGAGAGGGTATCAGAGAATTTCCCAGGTGGGAAAATTTAATGGTTTTATATTTTTTCTCTAGTCCCCCAAGGGACTTTGTCAATACTTTTTCATTATCAGCCCATCATACTCTGGAATTTTTATCTGGGTATTATATTAAGCTATACAGAATTGTAAGACCTCGTTCCCAATTCTAGGCTCCATGTGTTTAGGTTGTTTAACTGAACTGGCCAAACAGGTTAAGTTAGATTGTGTGCTACAGAAAATTAAGATTTTGGACAAAATAAACCTCTCTTTGTTTGGTCTCATACAGTAGGTGAAGTTCTAAAATACAGACAATGTCATCCTTCATCCTGTGTGCTGATTTACCTTAGTTCCAACCAGGTTGGCTTTGTTCTTATCTCTGATTGAAGGCTGATCTCTTTTTCGGCTTCTTTAACATACCATTTATTAACTTTGTGATCTCAGCCAAAATATCTTCTTTCTCTTAAATCTCAGTTTCACTTGTGAAATGAAAAAAAAAAACACACACTTCACTGGGTTGTTTGAATTAATGAGCTAATATATATCTAACATTTGACTAGATAAAATTTTCAATAAATACTTATTCATCAAAAGCCTCTTCATCTGCTGGAACTTTGTTGAAATTGCTTATCCTTGATAACTTCGCTTCCAGCAATTTACAGTTATTTTCACAATTTTGGGATTTTTTTTTCATTTAAAAAATTATAGTAAGAATAAATTTGAAAACAAACAAAAAAATAAAATAAAATTTTAAAATTATGGTGTCATATATATATATAACCAAAATTGCCATTTTTAACTGTACAATTCAGTGACATTAATTACTTTGACAATGTCGTACCACTTTATCACTTTCCACTACTAAAAATTTTCATCACCCAAAACAGAAACTCTGTACCCATTAAACAATAACTCCCCCTTACCCCTTATCCCTGCCCTTGATAACCTCTAATCTATTTTCTATCTCCATGAATTGGCTTACTCTAAATATTTAATATAAGTGGGATCACACATTATTTGTCCTCTTGTGCTTGGCTTATTTCACTTAGCATAATGTTTTCAGGGGTCATCCATGTGGTAGCATGTAGCAGCACTTCATTCCTTTCTTCTATGGCTGAACAATATTCTGTTGTTTTTATTTATGCATTCATCAGTTGATGAAAACTTGGTTTGCTTCCACCTTATGGCTATTGTGACTAATGCTCCTAAGAACACTAGTGTACAAGTATATGTTTGAGTCCCTGCTTACAACTCTTTGGGATATATGTACCTAAATGTGAAATTACCAGGTAATATGGTAATTCTGCTTTCTATAGCGGATGTACCATTTTACATCCTCACCTACAATCAGAACTGTAGAGTTCCAATTTTCTCTACTTTCTCTCCAACACTTGCTTCTTTGCTTTCATTTTCACAGTATCTATGATGGGAGGTATTTTGGTTTGTTGATGCTGCTGGAAATGCAATATACCAGAAACGGGTTAGCTTTTAAAAAGGGAATATAGTAAGTTACAAATTTACAGTTCTAAAGTCATAAAAAATGTCCAAACTAAGGCATCCAGGGAACGATTCCTTGACCTAAGAAAAGCCAGTCTGGGAAAGTGCATAGCTGGCTTCTACTGGTGCTTTGGCTTCTCATCTCAAATAGCTCCCTGTGTGTGTGTGTGTGTGTGTGTGTGTGTGTGTGTGTGTGTGTGTGTGTCTGTGTGTGTGTGTGTGTTGTGTTTACTTTCTGTATCTTCAAAGGTGTCAGCTCTGATGCCATTTCCAAAATGGTTCCCTCTTAAAGGACTCCAGTAAGTGAAATACCTCGAATGGAAACCATGTCATCAAAAGGTTCCACCCACAATTGGGTGGGTCACATCTCCATGGAAACAACTTAATAAAAAAGTCCCCACTCAACAATACCAAATCAGGATTAAAGAACATGGCTTTTCTGGGGTACACAACAATTTCAAACCTGCACAGGAGGTAATAAAAAAAAGTGTAAGATCCAGTTTTGCCATACGGAATTAGAACCTCTTTTAAAATTTTTATTTTTTTTAACACTAGATGTCACTATGTAGAGAGACTACATATACATAGCCTCCCACTCAGAGCTGACCCTTAAATGGAATCTTTCTGCTGTCAGCTTTAAATAGATAACTTTCCTGCCTCTCTTCATTACGGTTTCAGAAATATTGGGGTCCAGTCCTAGCTGGAGCAACCCTTACACATGTTATAATCGTAGCTTTACCAGATCTGTTTTCAGTGTACATTTCTAGTCCAGAAGGACGTATGCAGTTCCCTTACCCCCTGATGGGTGGCGCTGCAGAGAATGGCAGAGCCAGGCACACCCCACCCGAGCAGGGGGAGTGTAGCCCTTCGGGGCAGGGTGGCTAAGCCGCACGCAACGTCAGGGGCGGAGACTACTCTCGCCCCGCCCCCGCCATCTGCGGCGCCTTGTGATTGGAGAAAGGAATCATCACTTGGCAGCGCGGTTGGGCTAAGAGGAAGCAGAGGGCCCCGGCCGAAGGTGACGCTGAGGTGGCGAAGGTGCGGAGTGCAGAGTGGGCCCTGAGTGAGTCCGAGTCCCTGCAGCTCGTCGGGTGCTGTCCTCTCACGTCTTCGCGGTGAATGGCGGCGAGATGGAGCTTGAGCGGAGCGGCGGCAGCGGGGGCTCGGCCGGGCTCCTGCAGCAGATCCTCAGCCTGAAGCTGGTGCCGCGTGTGGGCAACGGGACCCTGTGCCCTAACTCCACTTCTCTCTGCTCCTTCCCAGGTACCGGCCCCGCCCCGCGCCTGCGCACTGCGCGCTCGCCATCGGGCTGGGGGTCTGGTGCGGGGTGGGGTCGCCCTCTCCGCCGGGCTCAGCAGCCGGGTGGGGACCCTTTTCCTCCTGGAAGGAGCTTCCCGCTCCCTCGGCCGAGAGCTTCTCCATCCCGGGTCACTTCATGACCGGCCTCCCGCGCCGGGCCACTTCTGGAGCCCGCGCTGGGGGCGGGGTCGGAGGGAGCGGCCGCAGGTGGACGGGGTAAATACCGGGATGCCGGAGGTGGGTCCTGCGCTGTGGAGATTCCGGACGTCCTAGACTCGAACCTGAACCCGCAAAGCCCGGGAGGCGTTGGTGCCCACAGGTTTGGGGCGCGTGGGGTCCGCCGGCCTGGTAGGAGGGAGCTCCTCTTGGGGGTCTCCGCGGCAGCCTCTAGGCTTTCGCGGCGCTGACGCGGAGTTGTGTGGGGCAGGCCTAGGGGCAACCGGAGCGCGCACTGCCTTTGTCGCCAGTGTGCTGCCCGGGACGGTGTCTGCTGATCGCTGGCACCTCTGTCCACATCCTCCCAGTCCACCAACTTCCCTTTCTAGGAATTACTTTCTGAGACTCATTCCTGTGTCTCCCACTCAGACGTCGAAGATCTTTGACACAGCTGCTATTTAACCCTTCTTACTTCCCCTAGAGCACCTGCTGGGCCTGATAATAAGAGTTTTACAAAATTCTAATACAAAACAGGAAACGCTCAGTGCTTAGAAAGTCAAGATTATGCACCTTCACCTGGAAAGATTATTACAGGCTGGGGACGGGAGGCGAGGTTATTTGCGTTGGACCTTTAAAAATGGCTGAGAAAAAGTGGCGATTGAAGGATGATGTTGTGGCTCTCCAGGGAAGTCGACTGATAGCTTGACTTAAGCAGTGAAAGAACTCGGCCTTGAGACGGTGAACAGGAAGGAGGATTGGATTACTGACTGCAGTCGTAAACAAGGTCCCTGTGATTTCTCATCCACTGGGCAGCGACTGCCAGGCGCCGTGAGGCGACACCGGCACTGCTGTGTACTACCTGCCTAGCAGTTTTCCCGGACAGGTGTGTAAAATAGGTGATGTGGGAATAACCATATTGGGTCAGATGCAGAAGTTAATTGATAAATGCCTAAAATGAAAATCTAACAGCTCAAGTTTCAATAGGTGCTAGGCTCACATTTGACAGTTTTGACAAAAGTAGATGGCATTCTGGAGACATTGTAGAAATGGAATGTTCACGTAGTCTGTAGGCACTAATGGACCAGATTAGCGTGTTTCCTTATCCCCGCCCCCGCCCCCATTTTTCATTTTGAAAACCTTTAAACCTAATGTAAGTTTGTAGGAATACTGTAATACCGATGTATCCTTAGATTTTTGCTATTAATGTTTTGATACTTTTGCTTTCTCTCTTTCTAAGTATAATGTGTATATATACACAGGCACCCACATTTTTACTTTTTGCAGGACCATTGAAAGTAAATTGCAGAAGTTATGACAGTTATGGCACTCCACAAACAAGGACATTTTCTCTCATAATTACAATACCGTATCTAACCCAAGACATTTGACATTGATGGAATAATATTATCTAATTACAGACTTATTTAGATTTCTCTAAGTGTCTGAATAATGTCTTTTATACCTTTTTCAAAAAAAATTTCAAAATCTAATCAAGGATTACCCTTCATAGTTGTCATATATCTCTAGTCTCATTTAACCTAGAACAGTTCACCTTTGTTTCGATTTGCGGAGATTGACATTTTTGATGAGTCCTGGTCAATTGTTTTGTATCATGTCCCACAAGGTAGGTTTGCCTGATTGTTTCTTCATGATTAGATTCAGATGAAATGCTCCTGGTCAGAATACTCTGTAGGTGATGTTGTCCTTTTCCCAGTGCATCACATCAGGAGGCGTTTAATGTCAGTTCTTTATTGATAAGGCTGTTTCATCATCTAGTGAAGGGGTTATCTCTCAAATCTCTCCACTGTAAGAGTAATTTTTTCCTTTTGTAATCAATAGGTAATTTGCAGGGTGATACTTTGAAACTGTTTCATCTAGCCTAGCTTTTAGTTGCCTTCTCTTCTTTCTTTAAGACAAAACTGAGATAAATGGGTTTGGGAAGAGCATTTTAACATTACCTTACAGTAGAGGATCTGCAGTAGTAGAAATTGCTTTGCTTCCAGAAATGGTCCTGAAAACATTAAACTGCAATATGTACTTGAGTTTTAGGGGTGCATCTTTGGAAATATATATAATCATGAAAGATCATTCATTTAGCAGAGTACGTTTCAAGTGCAGGCTGGGATGGGGCTATAAGCAGGGATGAGGCATAATCCGTGACCTTAGCTGATCATGCCTGACCTCTCTGCCAGGTCTCATTGTTGGCTCAAGTCATGAGTCAGATAGGTACCTGAGGCACCAAAGCCTACTTAAAGTGAATTCCATTCATTATCCTGAATCTGGCATAATTCCTATTTTGGCCCTACAGAAAAGGTTACTTGTACTTAGTGCTAGCTCAGTATGGAAAAATCTTGCTCCGAAGTATTCTGTGGCTTATCACTACCAGGAAGCTTTGAATTGATTTTTTTTTTTTAATCTGCCCCTGCAATTTAGCCATTTTGATTTCTGCCTAACCCTCCTTCCAAGTTATGAAAAAATCTCTTTTGTTGTTGTGGTCATTTTTTAACAAACCTGAATACCAGGAAAGGTTTTTTTTTTTTTTTCTCTTTTCTATCAGGAAGGACATTCATTTTTTGAAGACAAGAATTTTAATAAAAACAATGTAAAGGAACAGATCCCAGTTGGACCAGTCATTTTATTCATTCACTCAACAAATATTGACTCAGTGTCTCCTGTGTGGTGGTTGTGTTCTAGACACTAAAGTGTTTTGTTTGCTGTAGTGAACAAAACAAAGCCCCTTTCTGCCTGGAGCTTTCGTACTAATGGGGACAGAAACGAAATAAACATGTAAACTAGAAAAGCATGGAATGGAACAGCTGGTGCTGCATGTAAGGCAGGGTAAGAGGATAGTGGGTGGTAGGGTGTGTGTGTCAGGAGTGGAATGCTATTTTCCGTAAGGTGCTCAGGCATCCCTTTTATGATGATGGAATTGAAGCAGAAATCTGAAGGAAGTGAGGAATGATACCACTGCAGGTGAAGAAGCAGCATGTTTAGAGGCCTTGGGCAGGAGCTTGCTTGAGAAACAGCAACGAAGCTAGTGTGGCTGGATGGAAACTGGGCAAAAGGGCAAGGAGGAGGTCAGATCAATAAGATCAGAGCCTAGAGAGCCTTATGGGAAGGTTTTGAGCAGAGGAGAGGTGGTCTGACTTTTTTTTTTTTAAGTGTCCAATTCACTGGTTTTTAATATTTTCACAGAGTTGTGCAGCTGTCAATGCAATCAATTTTAGAATATTTTCATCACTCCAGGAGGAAACCGCATATCCATTAGCACTCGCTTACCTTTTTAAAAGGCTTGCTCTGGCTTTGTGAGGAAAATAGATGGGAGGCCAAATCAGGACCGAGAAGATCTGCCCAGGCCAGGACAGGAAACTACTGGGGTGAGGCAGACCAGAGGGGCCCACTTGGAAAGGCTGAGAGGGCATTCTGGCAGTAGTGTCGGCAGAAAGGTAGCAGCCTCCAGGTGCTTGTCCCAATGAGCAGGTCGTCATTTTCAGGGCGGAGAGAGGGAACAGATGAACCTACTGGCAGACGGGTGGAGTTTGGTAAGAGAGGAGTCTTACAGAGGACAGTGTGACAAGGTTCAGGCCGGTGGGCCACTAGCATCAGGGCAGTCCAGCATCGAGTTGCAGGGCCAGCTGGGACTCTAGTCCCCTGGAGGACTGATGTGTAGTTAGAACCCCAGTCTCAGAGAACTGGCCATGTTCAAACAGATGCTTTCCTAGAGCATAAGGTTAAAAGTGGAGCCAGCTGAAAGAATGGCTGAGCGCTGAGGCTCATCCTACCTGCTTGGCTTAGGCTCCTTCCATTCCTGTTGATTGGGGTCAGGTTGGTCTTGCAGCCTTGCTTGGGAATTAGGTGACCCACCTGTGAAAGTTAGAGGGCCGGGGAGCTGGCCATTACAAACTTTTTGTTAATACAGAATTCACCTAAAGGATTCTAAGTGGCTTTTCTCATAAATTGAAATGTCTGTCTGAAAAGTATTTTCCTGAAGTTATAATCTCCTTGAAGGCAAGGTCCTTTTTTTTTTGAACAGATGTACCTGGCATATGGAATATACTCAATAAATATTTGATTGATGAATGAATGAATGAACTTTCAGTGCTTGTACTAGTTTTCTTATTGCTGCTAACAAATTATCACAAACTTAGTATATTAAAACCACACTGATTTGCCATCTTCAAGTTCTAGAGATCAGAAGTGGGTCTTAATAGGCTAAAACCAAGAAATGGGTAAGGCTAAGTTCTTTTGGAGACTTGAGGGAAGGATTTGTTTCCTCGCCATTTCCACCTTCTAGAGCCACCTCCTTTCCTTGGCTCCTTGTCCTTTCTTCCATCTGCAAAGCCAGCAACTTAGCGTTTTCCAATCTCTCTCTGACTCTGACTCACTTGCCCAACCCCCCCACCCCCCTAAGGACCCTGGGATTACATTGGGCCCACCTGGATAATCCAGGCCACTCTCACACCTAAAAATCCTTAATCACACCTGCAAAGTCCTTTTTGTCATGTCAGATAACATAGTTACAGATTAGGGTATATAGACATCTTGTGTGGGGTGGGGGGGATGAGCATTATTCTGCCCACTGCAGCACTTAATCTAGTTTCCCTTTTATACTCTTTTATTAAAGATTAATGTACAGTGGATACTTCTACATAGGGAAGTGATGTGCCAAAGTAAACAAAGCTGAAGATAATGCACTTGGTTTCAAGCAGTGAACAAGAAAATATTGTAGACAAAGATTTTTGATTTTTGATAGTGTGTTGAGCCAGGGAAATGAAAAGTACTATAGGATGATCGATAATTAGCTATTAAATAAATGGCAAAATTCAAATCAAGTTGCAGTAGATTAAAGGGAAATCACTTAGTTTTTAAAAAGTGTTTTATAAATTGGGATTTGGCTTTGCCATGAGAGTTCTGTAATAATTCCATCAATCTGAAGAGTTTTTATAATTTACTCATCTAATAAAGCCTTTTTTTTTTCTAGTTGAAGTGATTTAAGGAATACTATATAAAATATGTAGGCACTGAAGTAGCTAGTGAATGTAGCTGAGGGTTGTAGGAGGGTACAATGTGCACTCCTTCTCAGAAACTCAGAACAGCTGGCCTGTTCTTCCAGATCCTGTTTGTAAATAGGCCTCTAAGCTTTTAGGAAAATTGTGTTGTGGGTTGATAGCCTAGTAGGCACAGCTATCATTGGACAGGTACCAGGCTAGGGGAATTGGGAGTAGATCAGTGTTGGGGTAGCACACCTGAGTGGACCCCATTTTTTGTGGAAGTTATGAACTTAGGGCATCTCCATTAGCTGTAGGTCTTGCCTCCCACGGTCACTATTACGATGACTTTGTGACAGCAGGCCCCAGGGTTGACCCCAGGTCAGTAGTGGCAGAAAGCAACCTGGATAGCAACTTCTGGAGGTGGGCCTGCATCCCTGGAGCAGTGGCATTACTGGCATCCTTATAGAACCCTCTGCAGACTGGGTGTTATGGTGGTCAGAGTCCCAGAATGATTTGGGGAGTAGCCACTGAGGACTGCAGGGTGGAAATTGGTATTTCTGCTTGGGAAGAAAAATACACAGTGCTACATGGGGAAGAACTGGTGGTGGTGGGTGGTATATAAGGGGCTGTTGGGCTAGGGGATCCTCAGAGCTTGGGTGAGTATACATTTATTGGGGAGGAGCTGTGCCAAGAAGAGAGGATAAGTTTCCTGGACAGTGCAAAGTAAGAATTGCTCCTGACCGGATGGAAAGGCACAGCAGCTCCAGAAGAGGTAGGGGCTCTACCTGAATTGGGATTGTGGATTCTATCCTAAATTTCTGCTAGGCAGTATTGACTGGAAATAAAGGTGGTGACTTTTTTTCTTTGTTAGGGAAAGGCAGTAGTTGGTTTGTGTGTGTGTGTGTGTGTGTATGTACACACACCTATATGTTAGTTTTTATGTATATATCTGTAGATTTAATTTTTTAAGCTTGAGACATTGCCATTTAATCACTTTATACTCCATATTGTATTATTATACCTGCTGTCACGGAATTTGCCAAATACCATAAGACAAAATAGACCAGTTTTAACAGTATTATAAAATTATTCAGAATATATATCTTATTCAGCAGGGAAAAAACTCACAAATGGTTTGAAACCTTTTGTAGTTTCTGATATATTTTTTTTTTTACCAGAATCAAAAGTTATCAAAACACCTTCAGACATTTGTTAGTTTTTAAACATTGCGCCTTAGGTAGGGGTACCCCTGATCCTTTTATTAAGGCCCGTTCATCCCAAACAAGACTCAGCCACATTAATTTAGGTATATTCAGAACATGGTGTTAATTGGGGCCTTTTTTTTTTTTTTCTTTTTTTGCATGGGCAGGCACCACGAATCAAACCTGGGTCTCCAGCATGGCAGGCAAGAATTCTGCCACTGAGCCACCATTGCCTGCCCCAACTGGAGCTTTTTCTGATTAAAAAACACTCAAAGAGTTTGAGTGTTCATGAGTGACAGTGCCTCCCCTAGTTTCTACTATTCCTCAAAACCCTCTAACCAGGATAAGAAGCCCATGTAAACGGAATAAAAACATTTGTATAAAACTGTTCTTTTAACTGAGCTGGGAAAAACACACACGCACATAGCAGTAGGTTCACAACACAGATGATGCTTCAGGAGAAGGCCCCTGACCCTGCCCCATCCTGCTCTCTACTCTTCCCAGGCATGCTGATGCTCCTAACAAGTCTCCTTAATGGTTCATCCTGATCAGATCAATCCTCCTGAAACAATTCTTTTTAAATCAAAAGCTTTGTTTTTAACGAAGTGAAAAGCGTGGGGATGCACGTGTGGTTCAGTGGTAGAATGCTCGCCTTCCATGCGGGAGACCTGGGTTCGATTCCTGGACCATATATCCCCTCCCCCCTCAAAAAAAACCCAGAAGAGTGACTTTTCATCCCCTCTTACCCCAGCAATTGAGCCTACTTCCCAGAAATAACTTTTATAGCATAATATCAATCAAGAGGCAACCTAGAGGCCAAGAGCCTATGTTGTGGAGTTAGCCGGTCTGGGCTGAATCTGACTGCCCTGCACGCTCGCCTTGGGAGCTCGTGCAGGTTTTCCTAACCTCCTTCACCTTTCATTTCCTCATTAGTGAGCCAGGGAGAGTAACAGTATGACCTCATAGCATTGTTTTGAGGTATCAGTGAGTTAATATTTATAAAGCACTTAGAACAGCACCTATGCATGTAAGAAATATTTATTAAATGAATAAGCATGTCCAGGCTTTTCTGAGAACAAAAGCATTTACATATACACATTTGCTTCTTTTGGTTGTTTATTTTGTAGTTACAAAAATAGGATCTTATTGTACTTATAATTCTGCAGTTTGCCTTTTTCACTTCACAGTGTGGCTTGGTCATCTTACCCCTCCGTATATGTAAGTCTATCATATTCACTTGTGATTATACAATGTTCCGTTAGGTGAATGTACCAAAACGTGTTTCTTAAGTCCTATGTTGATAGACATGCAGTTGATTTCCAGTTTTTGCTATTACAGAAAATATTGCTGGAAATCTCTTGTTACCTCTGTCCTTGGTTATATGTGTGTTCCTGATAGGGTGTATTCCTGGAAGTAAAGCCACTGCTGCCAAGGATATGTACATTTGACCATTTTTGTTTTTAACTTTTTTTATTATGAAAAATAACATACAAAAAAACAATAAATTTCCAAGTACATTTTAACAAGAAGTTATAGAACAGATTTTAAGGTTGGGTATGGGTTACAGTTCCATACTTTTTCATTTTTTCTTCTAGCTGCTCCAACACACTGGAGACCAACAGAAATATCAATATATTGATTCAGCAGTCGTATTCATTTGTTAAACCCTAACTTCTTTATTTTATACTCTTCCTTATTTTTTTGTGAAAAATAACATATATAAAACAATGAATTTCAAAGTACATTGCAATAATTAGTTGTAGAACAGATTTCAGAGTTTGGTACGAGTTACAATTCTACAATTTTAGATTTTTATTTCTAACTGTTTTAAGGTACTGGAGACTAAAATATCAGTATACTGATTTAGCACTCATACTCATTTGTTAAGCCCCACCTTCTCTGTTATAACTGCACCATCACCTTTGATCTTTCACCCACTCTTTAGGAGTATTTGTGCTATGGCCTTTCTAACTTTTCATGTTGGAAGGGGCTGTCAGTAATATGGGGTAGGGAGATGGAACTAGTTGATGTTCTGGAGAGGCTGGGCCCTCTGCATTTCAGGACTTATCTGGTCCAGGGACCCATCTGGAGGTTGTAGGTTTCTGGAAATTTACCCTAGTGCATACAACCTTTGTAGAATCTTATATAATGCCTTAGGTGTTCTTTAGGGTTGGCAGAAATGGTTTTGGCTGGGGTTTGGCAAGTTATGATAGTAGCGGTGACATTTGACTGTTTTTGATACGCACTTCCAAATTACCCTCCAAATGGTTTTCTAATTTGTATTCCTATTGGCAATATAGGCTGGAGCCTGTGAAGTAAGTCCTGACAACCCTTTAATGCTCAAAAACTTTAATGGTGATGATGGTGATGGTAGCATAATATTGTGAATGTAATTAATACTAATGAATTTTGTATTTGAATGTGGATGAAGGGGGCTATTTTAGATTATATATATATATATATATATATATATATATTACTAGATAGAAATTTTTAAACAATAACAACATAGGCCTGTAACACAGTGGCCCCTAATATAAACTATAGACTATAGTTAGTAGTATAAATATAATAATATTTCATTAATTGATAAAGGTACCATACTCATGTAAAGTGTTAATAGGGAAAACTGTGTGAAAGGGAGCTTATAAGGGAACTCTATTTTCTGTAAACCTTTAGCTTCTCTGATTAAAAAAACAAAAACACAAACTTTAATAGTGTTCCTGGGCTTTCACATTAAATGTCAGTCTGGCTTTCAAAGTTCATTATATGATCCCCCTATCTTTCTAATTTCAACTGCCATTACACTTTTGTAAAACCTTCTGCTTCAGTCCCGCGCCTGGTCTTTAATCAGGGTGATTGTGCCTTCCAGGGGACATGTGGCAATGTGTGGAGACGTTTTTGGGTGTCCCAACTGAGGAGGAAGGTTCCACTGGCTTCTGTCTACTGGGCAGAGGCCAGGGCTGCCGCTCCACATCCTACAATGCACAGGCCCAGCCCCCGCAACAAAGGATTGTTCAGCCTCAGATCCCAGTGCCACTGTTGAAAAACCATGAGTTTATCTTATTACAGACCTCTAAAATTGCCTGTTACTTAACTGCCTCTAGCCAAAGATGGAAAACAGGTTTTATCTAATATGCCATCTCCATTCTATCCATAATGGGTACCTGGAGAGCTAGCTATCTTGAGGAGTGTAAACCCTTGCTGGATTCATTGGGGAAAATGAATTTGTCTGCCATTTACCAAATTGCAAAGTCCCTTGAGGTCAGGACTGCATCTGCTTCTCTTTTGGGTTTTCTAGGTGCCTCGGGCATGTTTTTTTATGCATAGTTGATGATGGGATATTTTAGCATTGACTGAGAGATGGTCATCTTCAGAATGATTGCAGGTTCTCCTAGGAACAGGATTTCCCTGTCTGCTCTGTCACTTACTTGCCATTTGCCTTTTAGCCAAATATGCATATTTTCTGGCCTTTTCTTCATGTCTTGATATTCTCATAGAAGGTATTCTTGATATTTATTGCATTCCTTTAAAATGCTTGTGGAATGAATGCAGTTGTATAACTTTTCCATTTTAAAAGACCAAATAATCAAGAAGTCAGCAAAGCTCCACATGCATGGATGGTGTAGTGAAGCACCTCAGCCGGTGCTTTTTATGGGGCAGAAATTATCTTGGGTCAGTTTTCAAATCGAGGCAAACCCTCTTTCCGTTTTGGAAGTAGAGGTAGCTTTTCAGGTTGGTCAACTTTTTCTGTGAAGCCCAGTTAGTAAATAGGTAAGGCCTTGCAGGCAATGTGGTATCTGTTAAAACTATTCAGCAGTGCGGTTGTAGCTCAGCAGTGCATAAATAAATGGTTGTGGGCTGTGTTCCAATAAAACTTTATGCACAAAAATAGACGGCAGCCTGCTGGCCATGGCACGTTGACCCCTGCTGTAAAGCTGTCAATGCTTGGATGGTTGCATGATAAACCTACATGCAACTAACTGGTTTTGAAAATGAACTACCTGACTACACTGCCCACCCCTTGTAATGGTTGAGCTGGGCAAATCTGTGCCTTCTGACCTTTATTTGTTTTCCCTCATAGAGATGTGGTATGGTGTGTTCCTGTGGGCACTGGTGTCCTCTATCTTCTTTCATGTCCCTGCTGGATTACTGGCCCTCTTCACCCTCAGACATCACAAATATGGTAGGTTCATGTCTGTAAGCATCCTGTTGATGGGCATCGTGGGACCAATTACTGCTGGAATCTTGACAAGTATGTTAGACATTAAAATACCAGTCAAACGTTTAATATGACCAGTCAGTTAATTTCAGGGCCCATTTTACAAACAGGTTTGAGTGGGACAAAGAAGAAAGAGTGCCTTTGAATCGCGGGTCCTTTGTTTGGCTAACCTGTTTTTCACACACACACACACACACACACACACACACACACACACACACACACACACACACACACACACACACACACACACACACACACACACACACACACACACACACACACACGGCACCTCCTTTGTTTGGCTAACCTCTTTGACTTCCTGAGTCATATTCTACCTCCTCAGCTTCAGAGAAGTCCTGTTCAGCCTTGTGACAAACTCTCCTCTCGTGAAAGGTCACTGGCCAAAGAAAATATTTGTCTTTGTGGAAACTCCTGTTCCTGTCTCATCAGCCATAATGGATAACAACGGGAGGGGGCCGTTTTTCTTCTGTCTGCATTAGGGAGTTTCTGTAACTGGCCTTATATGGTGGTTTTAAGTATATTATCCACTGCTGTTCTGTAAAGACTCTCTGCCCTAGTCTCCTCACTGGGTTGCTGGCCCCTACGACCTGTCTCAGTTTCTCATCTGTAAAATCAGAATACTAATACCTACCTCATACCTTGCTGTGATAATTAAGTAAGGTAATGTGTATACAGAGTACTTAGGGTAATATGTAATACAGTAATTTTGCAATAAATGCTGCCCTCACTTCAACCTTTGAGGCTCTATTGAGTAGAGTCTATTCCCTTCCCATTTTGTGCCCCCTCTGGTATTCTTTTTTCTTTCTTTCCTTCATCATCATCATCCAAATCTCACTTTAGGGCGGGCACAGTTCAACTTTATGTTTCCTTCTCCTCATCCCATTTTTAGGGGAGTTCACAGGGGCCCAATGAAGCATGCATGCCTCTCAGATATTAGTAAAACAGAATGCATTCTTTACCACTGGAGGGGGGCATTTTAAAGTCACAGTGTTCAAGGCAACCAAACCTGGTATTAACATTGTTCTTTCTTCTAGTTAAAATATGTCCATTATACCTTCATGACACTTTTATAAAATGTATAGAGATTTGATTGAGACACTGTGTATTCTTTTGTATTATTTAAAATCCTGTTTCATGCTTATGCCTTCTGTCTTGTGTCCACAACTGGATTCTGAGTACTATAGGAATAGGGGGTCACACCTTTTCTTTTCTATATATAAATACCTGAATGAATGAACTCACTGTAGCCAAGGAGAATTTTGTTTGGAGCACTTTTAGTGGGGAGCCTCATCTGGGAACCATGACTCTCTTATTTGGTACTGATAAGTCTTGACTCTCTTGATGCAATACTGAGGCCCTGTAGTGATTCACATGGGTATTAATAGACATATTTTTGTCTGTTTTGTTTTCACAATTTCTAGGAAATTATAGTGATGACTATAATAAAACTATAATAGACACAGAAAGGAATCCCTGAGTATATCTCCCTAATATCCTTAGAATTCATAGCAACTTTATAGGTGTTGAGACCCTTCCTTAAAGTGTCTCTTCTGCCTCCCATTCCTCGACTCCCCCTCCATGTGTTTTTTGAAGGGAACTCTGAGTTTAGTTGATGATGGAGCTGCAATGCCGTTTGGCTTCTCCTAAAACAGTTTTTGTTCAATCTCATGCAGAAGATTCTTTGTTATTTATTGCCAAAAGTTTACTAAGTACTTATTAAATGCTAGGCACTGGGCTAATTAGCATGGGGAATAAAGGGATGTTTTTGAGTTCATAAGTAGGCCATAATCAAGTGGGAATTGCTATCTTCTTGATTTAGTTTATTACTTGTAGAGCATTTTATTCAATATATCTAGGAGACTCTTGGTTTAAAAGAGTCAATTTTAAACACCTAAAAGCATGTATTAGTGATTTGCAAACCATATAAGGAATATTTAAAACCTAGAAGAGTGAGCAGAAAGAACATTGAAAGCAAAATATTTCTATAATATTTAAATACTAATGTAAAAATCTGGACTATTATGCTTACCATAGAATTTTAAGTGTTGTATTTTCCTGTTATGGTAACCAAGATTTTTTTTTTTTAACATCCCTGAATTTTTAAATAGGTGCAGCAATTGCCGGAGTTTATCGAGCAGCAGGAAAGGAAATGATTCCATTCGAAGCCCTCACCTTGGGCACTGGACAGACATTTTGCGTAGTGCTAGTTTCCTTTTTACGGATTTTAGCTACTCTGTAGCATATAGCCTTATACTGTGATATTGAGAAGATTTAATAAGTGAACCTAAGATATTGAATCCTCAAAAAGAAGACTTTTTGGAATGTAGTGTTTTCCTAGTTCTTCATATGGAAGCAACATGAGTGAACAGGTACTTGAAGGACGACATCTCAGCTCTTTCTTCAGTTTAAAGTTCCAGAAATCGAAGATCTTTTTGGACTCTTATTGTCCTCAATCCAAACAATACAAGTTTCTTGGCTTTCCTTAATATAGATATTTAACTTGAGAGGCTTTCCAGGTGCACCTGAGCCAGGCCAACAGAGCTGCTAAGTTGTTGTCCCTTGCTCTGTATTTTTGTCATATTCTGTGAGAAAATGCAGCGGTGCATATTTCAAAGAAACTATGGAAAACATTGGTATGATTTTGAGTATGGCATACTGTAGTAAAATCTTAGTTGATTTAGTCTCAGTTAAGATACAGGTTAACTCTTCTTTAGCTACATTTTCAAGACACTAAGTGCCAGTTGGATTGTGGTTAAGTGTAGCATTGAGAACAAATTTGATGAAATATTATAGCAGGAAAAAATATCTGAAGTGTATCAATTTTTCCTATCACTTTCATTGTATTAACTTTATTTAGTTTAATTGGAAACATACTTGTTTGGCTTGAGTTGATAACTTTAAGCCAGATTAGTTAAGCTGCTCTTTGGACATTTGAGGCACAGATAAGAAGATACTTTAAACATTCTCTTATAGTTAGTGACTTTGGTTTATTGCCTCTTTGGAAGTTGAAGACATGCAGCTTAAACTAGAGTTAGTGGTTAGTGATTTCTCAGTCTTAATGTGGTTACCTACTGGCATCTCTTCTCACTTTTGCAGTATTGGCTGTCAACGCCCAGAAAGTGCCTAAAGTTTAATTTTCAAATATGCCCCAGTCTTCCCTTTACATTTTCCTTCAAGAGAATTTATATCCCTCAAAACGATTAAATGTCAGAGTTTTTAAACCTGATGTTAGCTTTTTGAATTTTTCTTCTATTGCTTAGCCTTCTTTTTCATTAAAAGGCCTGAAAACTGTGACCTCCAAAAGGGAAAGGATTGTTTTTTTATTACGTAAATTGTTTTGTATGGAATACAATCAATGTTGTTGTTATTGTTTCTGTGTTTTCAGAGTAGTTTTTGGTAATTAAATCCAATGTTTTTTTTTTTTGTTTGTTTGTTTTTTTACATGGGCAGACACCGGGAATCGAACCCGGGTCCTTGGGCATGGCAGGCAAGCACTCTTATCTGCTGAGCCACCGTGGCCCGCCCTAAATCCAATGTTTTTAAAGGCAAGCTTTCATTGCTGGAGAACAGGTGCCCATGAACTTGTCTATTCTGATCCATATGAAGCCGTATGTATGCACACTCTGGCTTCTGATTAAAAATAGCATGGAGGATCAACTTACCATGAAAAGTTATAGGAAAAAATTACACAAGGATCACATTACTTTTCTTTTGACCATTAAAATGGCCATTAGACCATTTATCGAAATTATAGCGATGTACATATTCTTAGGTTAGATAGAGAATAAGTAGCGTTGGATTGTAGGCAAACGTCCTGACAAATTCTCTAGCAAGATTACTCTCCAAAGTTCAAATCTTTGTTCAGAGCAAATGTTTAAAGACTCCATTTTTCAGTTCAGGAACTGTCATTTGTAAAAGTACCCCCTTCAGTTTAAGAAATTTGGGGAAATTTAGCCATTATTATGGGAGAGGATTCTGGGCATCTCTACTAAAGAATGCCTCCTGTTAGAGTTCTTGCCTAAAACATGCTTTTGAATATAGCTTCACCAACTATTTAAACTTAGACCTGTAGTTGGTGGACCCCTCTCCCAAAATACTATTGATCCATGACTAAAATATTTGGTTATTTTTCTTTTAGAGTCAAGACACAGAAATTAAAGCATTTTGAAAGGTAACTTTGTTTCCATCTTCTTTCCTGTTTCACATATTTGATTATCTACTTTTTTTAAAACCTTCAAATATAAAATGTATCTTCAAATTACTAAATGTTTCATCCATCACAGTATATGAAGCCTTTTACCCTGTGAATAAATGTTTATAGTATTTATATAGATTGAACTATGTAGCTTTAAATATATTTTCAGGGAGAAACTATTTGAATGATAAAGAATGTCTGTTCCTCCTCATTTTTATTATTTTTTATATTTCCAGTCTCAAATATGCAATTATTTGGGGTTGATTGTTCAGAGGGTAGAATATTGATATTTGTGTTGAACATTTTCTTTTTTATCACAGATAATTTTTGAGAACTTTGACCAACTGACTTTCTTAGAGACATATGCAATCTACCCTCCCTGCTCAGCTTTGCTCCCACTTTATTTTTTTAATGCAGGAGGAAGAAACTAGCCCCCAGCCAAAAAAGCTGGTTTCATGATTTTTTTTTTTTTTTTTTTTACATGGGTAGGCACCAGAAGTGAACCCGGGTCTCCGGCATGGCAGGCAAGAATTCTGCCACTGAGCCACCATCGCACCATTCTTCATGATTTTTTAATATGAGCATTTAGAGTTGAAAGCATTTCTTGAAAACTTAAAGTCCATATACAAAAGCATAAATGATTATTCCAAAAGAAAGATGTCTCTCTCTTTCTCCAACCTGCCTTTCACTATCTGCTATTAACTTATTTTTTGGTAGTAGAAATATTTAAACCAGTGACAAAAAGTCCATGCCTATAATTATCTTTAAATCCTTCCTTGTCTTTTAAGTTTTTTAATTATATATTGGCTTTTGATTTCAATGTCCTTTCTGACTGCTCTGATCTGAATTAAGTTATTACACTGCAGTGCATACCAACCTTCCCTAAGGAAAAATTTCCTGAAATGTGAAGCTCTTGTGCCATTAGCTATCCACATATAAAGGTTTTGTGTACACCATTTCTTGTGTGTGCACTCCATAAGGCTGATTGTGACTAAAATCAGCTTAACTTTTTGTATTAGATTATTTAACTAACTGCTACAGTCAAAATGATCAAATCTTTGTACAATAGAAAATTATTTAAATTTTATTTTTCTACTGATATTTCTAATTCTGGTATAAATGTTTATTAATAAAGAATTATTTCCAATTCTGTGAGCTGGAATTGTATTTCTTTTTCAGATGTCAACGAGTTTAATCTTTTGTGGTAAAGCTGTTAAATTTCAGTTTTTTGGTTTTTTTTAATAATTTAGTTCTGAATGTGCATGTTTAAAATGTCTCTCTTTTATGTTCAACTTCTTACTAATTTATGATAAAAGTATCATCATTCAAAGATGTGATCAAAAAGTAGTTAAATGTGAATTTGATTGTTATTAATCCCACTTTGTGGGCCATATACAGCTATCAAGAAAGTTTTGTATGATTTAATACTGAGATGGTGCAATTTTTCTTAAGTATGTGACAAAGTTATTATTTTTATGTTGTGTCCAGATGAAGAGAGGCTCCAATGTTAGTTAATTTAGTACCTTAGAAATGTCTGGAATTTTTCTCCCTTTCTGCTCTGTCATTTTCAACAAATTGGATTGTCTTCATGCTGACTTACTTCATGGTCATAAGATTACTGCTGCAGTTCCAGACATTACAGGCAGTCACACAATGTCTGTCAGAAGGAGAGAGATTGCCCATCCTTCTCTTTCTCTTTTAAATTAAAAAAAAACAAAAACAAAAACTTTTTTTAAACTATAACATTTTATTGAGACTACATTTTCTTAATTGTGGTGTGAAAACTTCCCAGTACTCTTTACTTAAGATTTCACTGCACACAAGTGACAGAACTGCAGAAATAAATAAACCAATAATACTGGAGACTTTAAAACATAGCTATAAAATTCTGTTAGATTAAATAGATTAAGCAGACAAAATTAGGCAGGTACACTGACAACATCAAGCAACGCAGTAATCTTGAAGGTAAGTGGAATGGAGAGATGATTGATAATTGGTAGATGATAGAAAGGAAGATATATACTTTCACAGAAATTATGAAATATCATTTGATGCAAAGCAGCAAATAATGCTTTTCAAGAAAAATGAGAACATTTACAAATCAGACTGTATATTTTCTATTTGCAACCGTTTCCCTCTCACCCTCTGTTTTCCTCCCTCTCTATTCTCTCTCTCAATTTAAATATGTAAAATGTCTCAAAGTTTAGTTGCTCTCCTGTTACAGGTTTTAGCTGTCTTGTTAATATTTGCCAACTGTTTTGCCACCTTGCTAATGTTTGCCAACTTTATTTACTGGATGCTTGTAACAGTATATTAAAATTTCAAGCTTATGTTCATAATTGATCTAATTCTTTCACCAATTCTCACTGATGTAGTTTGGCTAATATTATATAGATCTTGTAACTATTAAGTGAAATTGAGAAACTATAACTGGCAGAGCTGTAGATAAATGAAAGATAGAGACAGAAAGGTATGAGATCAAAGCCCAACTAGTTCAGTATCCCTCTGTCTGTACTTTGGCTAGATAAATGACTTCACTAAATCTCAGGTCCCAACTCTTATAAAAGAAGAATGATACCTAATTCTTAAGTTTCATAGTTAGTAAATAACAGACATTATGAAAATATTTCACACATTATATATATAGTCTGGAACTCATTTATATATTAAACCCTTTTAATTCTCAGAGTGAATCAAGTTAAAAGCTAAGAAGAGGAGATTTAGGGAGACTTAAAAATTGCTAAACTTTACTCGGTGGGAAGGTTATATTTGGCATGTGAACCTAGGCAAAACAGGCCCAGAAAATCACACCATTGATCTCTGTATTATACTGGCCTGTAGTAAATAATGAATGTTCCCAAACTGCCTTCTTTATGCAGATGTTTTACACATTTTTAAAATTTTCAGAGTTGGTTGCCAGCTGGTTCTCCCAATTTCTCTCAGTGATGGACATGACAAATATAAATAACTGTATTCTATAAGCAGGTTTGCTGAGACTGAAAGGGTCATGTAATTGGTTAGGTCAGTGAAGAGACAAGTCATCTGGTCTCCTTAAAATTTTAAATATTTTCTCAGAAATCTACCTAGGGGCCCCCTATGTACCCTCTGAATGATGATCACTTTATGGTCCCCAATTTTATTAGTTCATTAACCAAATAAATACCTACACATATTCATTGGTAGTACTATTTCTAGTTGTTCTGTTCTTGTGTCAACTTTTGGATTTTCACTTGGTCAAAATCGCCTTTGATTTGTAAATCATTACCTCCATGAAATTACCCTTAGGTAACCAGCTGTCACTGGTTGGTAAGGACTTTTGTCCTTAGAGGTTTTGCTCTTTTTTTTTTTTTGAATGCCTGTTTTCAACTCTTTTGGGAACATAGGAGTGGTATACAGGGTCATATGGTAATTCTATGTTTAACCTATTGAGTAATTGCTAAACTGTTTTCATAGCAGATGTGCCATTTTACATTCCCACTGGCAATGTACTAAGGTTCCGATTTCTCTACATCCTTGCCAACACTTATTTTCCTTTTTTAAAATAATGGTTATGGCCATCCTAGTGGGTATGAAAGTTGCATCTCACTGTAGTTTAAATTTAGATTTTTCTAGTGACTAATGATGTTGAACATCTTTTTGTGTGCTTGTTGGCCATTTGTCTATATTCTTTGGAGAAATGTCTATTCAAGCCCTTTGCCCATTTTCTAATTTGGCTGTCTTTTTGCAGTTGAATTGTAAGAGTTCTTTATATATTCTGCATATAGACTCCTATCAGATATGTGATTTGCAAATATTTCTCCCATTCTGTGGGTTGTATTTCAAGTCTCTAATAGTGTCCTTGATGCACAAAAGTTTTTAATTTTGATGAAGTTCAATTTATCTAGTTTTAATTTTTTTCCTTGTGCTTTTGATGTCACATGTAAGGATCCATTGCCAAATCCAAGGTCATGAAGATTTGCCCCAAACTTTTTGTTTGGTCCCAAAAAAAGTTCGTGCAGAGCACAGGTAGGTGCTGCTGTGAGAAGAACTCCCCCCCCCCCGCCCCCCCCCCCCCCCAGACACAGAAGCAGACATAGATTTATTGGAACTTACGAACAGAAGAGATTCTCTGGTGGCAGCCGTTTCAGAGGTTTAGCACTCCATGAGCAATAGAGTGCAGGGTGAAGTAAAATGTGGTTTTAAAACACAGACATTCCATATAGCATGAGGACATTGGGTCTCTAGTATAATCATTCAAGGGGCCTAAAAACCTGATGTTTTACTAAGATAAGTGTTTAAGACTAAGATAAAATCAATGCCGTTTTTACATCTGTTGCTGCATTCTTTCCCTTGGGAAACTATTTACTTTCTTGACCTTTGTCCTTAGCTAAAGCAAGTTTATCATGGGCTGTTTAGGAGGGGGCCTAGGCCTTGGGCTGCCAAAATCCACCCCTCTGCAACAGGCTGCATTGACCATATTGCATCCATATACCACCACCACAATATAAAAGACAACAACATAGTAATAATCCAATACATAGGGCAGATAATCCTGTAAAGAAATGCTGTCAAGGCTGTGTAAGAATTAAACCAAGTGGGAAGGGGGTCAGTAGATAATTGATCAATCCTGTGAATGTCCTCTTGCATATGATTTGAAGCTTGTGAAATAGTATGTGAATGATCAGGAATATATACACAGCAATGTATGTTTGTAGGGCACAGGTTCTGCCTCTTGCTGCAGTTAAAATGTCTAAAGTCATTCTATTTTGTAATGCTACTTTTCATAATTGGGTGGTTTCGTCATTTAACAATGATATTGCTAATTTAGATTCATTAAGCCTGTGAGCTGTGTGATTAGCGAAGGCTATTATATGTTTTCTGTAACCATTGCAGCTCCCCTAAGGGCAAAATAGCCAAAGAATAAAACTACCATGGGCTATGCTTCACTTGCTATCTAGATTTAACCATTTCCCAATTACAGCGTGTATGGTAAAGAATCATATAATGTGGCAGGTACATACATCTGCTCCCAGGTACAACATCCTGTCCAGTTGTAAGATAAATAAGGCCATCAATATTGCCCACAGAATATATTGCATGTTTCATCCTAAGACCCCACAAAACATCTTGCGATTCTTCCATAGATGGCCAATGGGGAGTAGTGTGTGGAACATCTTCCTCGTTGGACCAGGCAGTCTTGCATGCAGCTCATAGCCAGGTTAACAAAGATAACATTTCTACCAGATTTAGGGCAGTATACAGGTGCATGCATAGGGATGGGTGCATTGTAATAGATATTAAATTACTTATTTCAATTTCAGTTAACATTTTGCTCTCAGTTCCTATGTCCCACAATCGTAAAAGCCAGTCAGGTAATGATTCTCTGGCTTTCTGCCTAAAATGCTGCCCAAGGTCACCTAATGCAGCAGCAATATATTCGCTCATGGTATGAAATTTCTTCTCAGAAGGTTGCAAATTCTGAGGGCCCACCCTGTGCTGTTTTTATTTTTTGCTCTAGCATGGGGCATACTAGCTGGGGGGGGGGGCTCCTCTTCCTCCCCTTCCCTTGCTTCTTCCTTCCTTTTCCTTCTCTGCATCATCAGATGAAGAATCTAAGAGATCTCACACTTTTGGGTCCCATCCTGGATTGGTTAGCACTCTGCAGACTAAGACTTGGGGTAATTTTCAACCATGGGCCCAAGCATATCTACAGGCTAAAGTTTTGAATTGATCATCCTCACAATGCAAGCACTCGGTTTCATATCTGCTTGAGTGAACCATGTATCTCTTTCTAATTTTAATTCTTCCTCTGAATGGAGGACTGTTGTTTTTGCCACCTGTTCTGTCTCTGTGGCTATATGTAAGGCTCCTAAAAGGTGCCAGGCTTTGGCTGCTGCTACTTGGTATTCTCTTTTCCTTTTGCTAAGATTTAGTTGCCTGCTATCTGTTGCAAAGCAGTTAGCAATCCTACCAGAGTTTTCAGGTTATCCCCATATTCTCACAGCAGTCCCTACAAAAACCATGTTTTAATCTAAATCCCATTTCATAAACGCAGAATAATCCCTATTCAATACTGTATATTTGAAACTTTAATCAGATCATCTCCCTGGAGGTGTGATTTAATCAAGAGTGGTTGATTAAGTTTGATTAGGTGATGACATGTCTCTACCCATTTGGGCAGATCTTGATAAGTTTCTGGAGTCCTATAAAAGAAGAAATATTGTGGAAAATGAAATAGATGCAGAGAGAGCAGAGAATGCTGCATCACCACAAAGCAGAGAGTCCATGAGCCAGCGACCTTTGGAGATAAGAAGGAAAACGCCTCCTGGGGATCTTCATGAAACAGGAAGCCAGGAGAAGAAGCTAGCAGATGATGCCGTGTTTGCCACGTGCCCTTCCACTTGAGAGAGAAATCCTGAACTTCATCAGCCTTCTTGAATCAAGGTATCTTTCCCTGGATGCCTATCATTGGACATTTTTATTGACTTATTTTAATTGGAACATTTTCTTGGCCTTAGAACTGTAAACTAGCAACTTATTAAATTCCCCTGTTTAAATGCCATTCTGTTTCTGGTATATTGCATTCCAGCAGCTAGCAAACTAGAACAGGGTGCTTTTTTAATCACAAGCACTCTTTTATTTTGGGGAGTGCATGGGCTGGGAATCAAACCTGGGTCTCCCTCATGGCAAGCAAGCATTCTACCACTGAACACTCTTGCACCCTAACAGGCATTCTTTTTTTATATGAAGGTATTTATATAAATAAACCATCATAATGACCATTTAAATTATTTGAAAGAGTAATCATTCTGAAAGTCAGTTACAGCACATTAAATACCATAAAATTAAAGAGTAAAAGTACAGCATATGATTGAAAAGTTTTAACATTACAGTCACACATTTGTATAATGCATGAATTTTGATCCCCTGTGTTTAAGTAAGCAAAAAACCTTACAGCTTATATGATATATGCCCCAATCCAACCCACCACCAGATCAACAGACACTGGAACTGAAAGTAATTCTTTCCTCATTTTACAACTTTATTCTTCATTTCCCTACAAAAAGAGACCAAAATGATTGTGGAGATGACTCCACAATCATTACTATAAAGTAAGTAATCACACACAAATATTAATCCCATAATAATATTTTAACCTTTCAAATGTGAATGATCTGTACAATATATTACAAGCATAACTGTGCATCCATGAGATGATTTTACTAACCTCAAAATTTAGAAATGAGCATGTCTGCATGTATGGATACTCTTTTATCTTACAAAGGAAAAGCAGGCATTTTCTAGTTAAAATTTTTTATTTCTGTGTAAAACAACTGAAGGTCAAACATGGAAAAAAAGTTACAAAACTCAAAACACATTAAGTCATGAAACGAAAATGAATCTGGGGTGGAAGTCAAGCAATATAATCCACAATCTTCTTAGGGAACTATTTATTCCCAGCTACCTTCACATGTCTCTAGTTAAATCTATTTTGAAAACAGTTTTGTTAGGCATGGGGTCCCTAAAGGATTCCACATGAGACAGGGAGTTAAAGCTTAATAGTTTATTGAGAGAGAGAAATAGATTGAGAGCAAAGGGAGAGCAGGCAGGTGGGAGCCAGTGAAACCTGCCAGTGAAAGGCTCCAACTCTCCTTCTGAAAGCTTGTGGTTGTAAAGCGAAAAAACTGCATCAAGACCTGTGGGGGAAATGTGTGGCTGCAGGCATCACTGGGAGATATCAGGCTGGTCTGGCCACTGGCGGGTGGGGTGCCCGTACTTTCATTCTCATCCATCTTGCCAGCACATCAGGTCCTGTCAGAGTTGCCGCTGAAGGAGAGAAACTGAAAGGGCCCCCGTGCCACAGAATCCATTTTGAATGCTGTTCTAGTTTGCTAGCTGCCAGAATGCAATATACCAGAAACGGAATGGCCTTTAAAAGGGGGAATTTAATGAGTCGCTAGTTTATAGCTCTAAGGCCGAGAAAATGTCCCAATTAAAACAAGTCCATAGAAATGTCCAATCTAAGACATCCATCCAGGGAAAAATACCTTGGTTCAAGAAGGCTGATGAAGTTCAGGGTTTCTCTCTCAAGTGAGAAGGCACATGGCGAACACAGTCAGGGCTTCTCTCTTGGCTGGAAGGGCACATGGCGAACACGGTGTCATCTGCTAGCTTTCTCTCCTGGCTTCCTGTTTCATGAAGCTCCCCGGGAGATGTTTTCCTTCTTCATCTCCAAATGTCGCTGGCTGGTGGACTCTGCTTCATGGTGCTGCTCTCTCTGAATCTCTCATTCTCCAAAATATTTCCTCTTTTATAGGACTTCAGAAACTAATCAAGACCTACCCAAATGGGTGGAGACATGTTGTCCCTTAATCGAGTTTAACAACCACTCTTGACTAAATCACATCATCCAGGGAGATGATCTGATTATACAGTTTCAAACATACAGTATTGAATAGAGATTATTCTACCTTTACGAAATGATACTTTGATTAAAACATGGCTTTTCTAGGGGGCATACTTCCTTTCAAACCAGCACAAATGCTAAGTTTTATTTTCTGGTACCTGACAAATTTCAAGTTGCAAAAATTAATAATCCACTCCCTTAAATCAGATGTAAAACTATGACCAAACAAAAGACAAACTTTTGTCGTTAGAAAAGTAAATGGTTTGACTAAAAACTGCCAGCATTTGTACCAGTAAGTAACCATAACCAGAGGGAGGCCGTTGGTTGTAACCAGATCGTCCAGACTGGAGGGGATAGCGAAGTTCTTGTCTGTGCTGCTGGTAATTGTCACCCCAGAATTGTCCATGCCACCCATTGGATTGATTGTCACTTGGCCTTCTCCGTCTGCTATCCCTACCTTTAAACTGTTATCTCCCAACCCATTTCCTCCTTTAGTTCCCACCATCTCTGCTACTCCATTCCTCAACATTTGGAGGGGCTCTGAGCAAAACGTTTCGAATACTCCAGGTACTCTTGTCATCCTCTGAAAATTTACTGGCAAACATCTCTTCAAAGTTTGGAAAAGCTTCAGAAGTGTCAGACATTCTGAAATCCTCAGGGATTTGGGGTAGCTGTCTTGTTTAATATTTAGGTTAACATCTCGAGCCGGATACCGCTTGGGGCCCACAAGAGTCAAAGTCTTGGCCACCACAGTGCTCCAAGTTGACCGAGTCACTTCCGGCAGAAGCCGCTCTGATCACAAGCATTCTTCATTTAGATAACTCTGGTCTAGGACTGGGTGGTACCGACTTCTAGTGCAGTCTAGAATATTAAGGAGAAGCAATTTTCAGCGTTAGAAAACCTGCACGTGTAGCGAACGTACACGTTAGTCCTTGACCTCATTTGCATTCGCCTCTGATGGCCTGCAGTAATCGCATTATAATTGATCAAAATGTTTAAATCTGACAAATGACAGAAATTACAAGCGGCTGTACTTTCAAATGGATTAACTTGAAAGAAGGATTCCTGTGGATGATGTCTTGAATTTTAGAATATTTCCAAAGATTCTCAATTTTACTTAAGCATTTTTACCAAAGCGCGCCGTTCCGTAGCGCGGGAAAACTACGAGTTCCATCATGCACCGCTTCCGCCAGGGCCGCTCCCCCTCCCCTCCCCCGCCTGCGCCTACAGTAGCACCCGCTGGGCGGTGTCGGCCCGGAAGTCGCATTTTCGACCACGTGGCGCTCTGCGCATGTGCACGTACGGCTGCGGCCTCCCTAGCCTCTGCCGCCGCACCTCTATGATTTCTCCCTCGCGCGTTGCCGTTGGGGGCGACTGCTGCGGTATTGTGGGTTGGGCGGCAGCGACATGGAGGAATTCGACTCCGAAGACTTCTCCACCTCGGAGGAGGACGAAGACTACGTGCCTTCGGGTGAGCGACTCCGCCTGAGGCGAGAGGCGGCCGCCCCGCCCCGCGCCCCACGTGAGGCAGGTTTCGCCCCCGCGTGCTCCGGTCGCCGGTTCCCGGCCATCCGGGCCTCGAGCGTCCGGTTCCTCAGGTCCCTCATTCTACCCCCGCTCGCGAGGCCGACCTGGCCTGGCGCTTGTGCCGAGACCTTCGCGCAGCCGTTTCCCCGGGCCTGGCTTCGGCTGCCGCCTCCTCCCGGAGCGCACGAACCGGCACGTGAACTCGACCCTCCCCCTGGGGACGCCGCGCGGTGATCTACCTACCGGCTTCCCGAATGAAGCCGCTGCTGCTTCTGAATGCTTCGGAAAGGCAGTCAGAATGCTGGAAATTATCTTCAGTCTTCCTGGTTCGAAGGAACTGATAACTGGAACCAGGTCCAGCATAGATCCAGTCGCTTTCTGACCTCACAAGTGATCTGGTTATGAGAAAGTTTACGTAACGAGTTGCCTTTTGCCTCTTTGCAACTTATACCCCATTGCTCTTTTCTCAGGACGTCTTTTGGTTCGGCATCTGAAACCGATGTGGCCATAATTAATCTTATCACCCAAACCGCCTCTTTTCCCCAAACTGCACCTTCCCCAGACTTACCCATCTCATTTAAAGTATCTACCCTTAAAATTGCTCGGGTCATCCCTGTTCTCTCTAACCCATCCATAAGTTCTCTTCTGACCACCTGGAAAATCAGTTTCTGACCATTTGTTCACTAAACTTACTTGAATAAATCTTACAAACTTAACATTTAATTCTGAACTACCGTTTTCCTTCTCAAGTGTTCGTCAGTAGTAGCTTGCTACCTGGTTTCCCTGATTCTACTCCTATCCACCGAAAATCTGTTCTTACGGATCTGTTCAGAGTGATCTGAAACTTTAGTTTTCATTTTAATTTCATTTTAATGCATGTTGTGTACTTAAATATAGTCGAAATGCTTCTAAATGGCTTGTTTTGAAAACGATCATCCCCGTTCCCTCACATCCCCATTCAGTCCTCCCAAGAGGGGACTATATTTCACTTTTTTAACCTGGTATTTCTATTTATTGGAAACCATGCAAAATGAGATTTTGTCTGCTTAATTCCCCCTGGCCTCTGTGCTCCCACTCCCAAGACACAACCTTCTACCTTCATCCTCTCCCCAACTCCCCAGGATGCCTGTGTACCTACTTCCTAGCTTTGTTTAGACCGATATTTTGTGTTTTTTTTTTTTTTTTTTTTTAATGACAGTGTGAACACTATTCACGCTTGAGCTGTATGGTATATCATGATTACTTCTGCACAACTTCTCTCTGGGGTCATAATTACCATTTTGGTGTTGTTGATCAGTTGTCTATGTTTTACTCTTCATTTGACCCCAAACTCAAAATTGTCTGTATCATCTCTCAAGATACATAGATTTATCAGGAAGCCTTTCATTTTATTTTAGTCTGTTTTTGCCTTATGATCTACTCCAGTTTGTCTTGGTTGCCTCCGTGCCTGTTGAAGTTTTAAACCTAAGATTTTCCATTATGACTACCATTATTTCTCTTTTCCATGTTGGAGTCCCTCTTCCTAGAGTCCCATGTTGTCTTTTTTCTTTGAGTGCTCTACCAAAATGATAAATACCCTGGTAACTTCCTGAGAATGAGTGCTTAGTAGGAATAGAGTAGCTTTTCAAGCCTTGAATGTCTAAAAATATACTGTTCTCTGGCTTGATCGATAAACTTGGCTTGGTGAATAGATTCTAGGCTAGAAATAATTTCCCTTCAGTATTTAAAGGTGTTGCTCTGTCATTTGCCAGTTTTCAATGTTGCCATTAAGACCTCTGATTTGTTGCTGATTTCTGTTCCTTTGTATGAGATCTGTTTGTCTCTGGAAACTGATAGAGTCATCAGCTTCCCATTTTCTGATATTTCACAATAGTTTTTGTCTGTTTTCATTCATAATGCTGCACTTTATGGGAGTTTTTAAATTTTCGGCAATTTCTTTTCTGTTTTCTCTTTCTGGAAGCCCCATTGTTCTTATGTTGGACCTTCTGTGTATTGGTCTTCTTATTTTTATCCTATCTTATTTTTTTTTATCCCTTTGGCTTTTTTCTGTTTTGGGGAGATTTCCTGTATTTTACCTTCCAACCCATCTATTGAGTTTTTATTTTTCCTCTCATATTTTAAATTTCAAATGACTTTTTATTGTTAAAATACATATAGAATTTGCCTTTTTAACTATTTTTTAAGTGTACAATTTAGTGGCATTAATTGCATTCACAATGTTGTGCAGCTCTTAACCAGTATCTGTTTACAAAATTTTTTATCACTCCAAAGCAGTAACCTCCCATATCCCATTCTTCCAGCCCATTAACCTCTAATTTATCTTCTTTTTCTCTGAATTTGTACATCAAATAACTGTTTTTTCTTTTTGAATATTCCTTATTTCTAGCATATTCTTATTTCATAAGAAAGGTATCTTATCACTTTGAGAATATTAATGATACTTTAAGAAAAATTTATTTTTAATTTACAGTAAAATTCACATTTTGGTGTACTATGAGTTTTGACAAATGCTTAAAGTTGTGTGTCCACCACCATATTAACATTTCCATCTCTCTTCTGCTCTAAAATGGGATGCTTTGTAGTCAAACCCTCACTCACCCCATTCCCTGGCAGCCATTGTTTTCTGTGTTTGTAGTTTATCTTTCAAGAATGTTATGAAAATAATACAACAGTATGGCTTTTTGTGACTGGCTTCTTTCATGTGGTATAATGTGCTTGAGATTCATCCATGTTATTGTGTATTTCAATAATGTGTTCCTTCTTATTACTGAGAGATTACTGAGCAAGTATAAATTTGATCTTTAACTCATACCTTATGCAAAAATTAACTCAAAATGAATCGTAAGGAAAGCATAAGTGAATATCTTTGTGATCTTGGGTTGACAAACAGTTCTCTATAATATCAAAAGTGTAATCCATAACAGAAACAACAAACTGGACTACACCAAAGTTAAAAATTTTTGTTCTGCAAATGACTTAAGGGACTGAGTAGTATTCCACTGGAGGGGTGGACCACAGTTTATTTATTCATTCCCCAGTTGAGGGACACTTGTGTTGTTTTCCATTTTGGGCAGTTATGAATACAGCTATTTAACTTTGTGTAAACATAGATTTTCATTTTATTTGGGTAAATTATTTAGTAGTGAGATTGCTGGGTTCAGTGTTTAAACAGAAATGTTTGTTTAGCTTTATAAGAAATTGTCATACATTTCCACAGTATTATTTTCATTGGCAATTCATGAGAGTTCCTGTTGCTCTGAATCCTTTCTAGCACCTGAAATTGTTTTGTTTTAGCTAATTTGAAAAGTATATAATGGTTTCTCATTGTAGGTTTAATTTGCATTTTCCTAGTGACTCGTGATATTGATTATCTTTTCATTTGCCTATTAGCCATCCTTTTATCTTTGGTGGTCTATCTGTTCAAATATTTTGCCCATTTGAAATATTGCATTGTTTTCTTTTTGCTGAGTTTTGGAGTTCTTCATGTACTCTGGATACAAGTGCTTGTCAAATATGTGTTTTGCACACATTTTGTCTCAGTATATGACTTGTCTTCTCAGTCCCTTAATAGTGTCATTTGTAGAGCAAAAATGTTTAACTTTGGTGTAGTCCAATTTGTTGTCTCCGTTATGGATTACAGTTTTGATATCATTGAGAACTGTTTGTCAACCCAAGATCACAAAGATATTCATTTATGCTTTCCTTACAATTCATTTTGAGTTAATTTTTGCATAAGGTATGAGTTATAGATCAAATTTATACTTGTCAGTAATCTCTCAGTAATAAGAAGTGTCATGGTTAGGGACATGTGTCAACTTGGACAAGTTGTGGTACCTGTTTATCTGATTGGGCAGGCGCTGGCCTGTCTGTTGCAATGAGGACATTTCATAGGATTAGGTCATGATCATGTCAGCTGCATCCACAGCTGATTCCATTTGTAATCAGCCAACGGGGCATGTCTTCTGCAATTAGTGATGTAAATCTAATCATGGGAAGCCTTTTAAGGAGGACTCAGAGGAGACAGGTTCTGTTCCTGCTTTGGCTGGTGATCCTCTCCTGTGGAGTTCATCCAGGCCATCCATCGGAGTCGTCGGCTTCGCAGCCTGCCCTGTGAATTTTGGACTCTGCGTTCCTGCGGTCACGTGAGACACTTTTATAAATTTTATATTTGCAAGTGTTCCTTGTTGATTCTGTTTTTCTAGAGAACCCTAACTAATGCATGTTGGTACTGGAGAGTGGGGTGCTGTTGCGGTTTGCAAATACCAGATATGTTGAAACAGTTTTTTGGATGGCTAAGGGGAGGATTTTGGAGGAATTGTGAAGAGAATGATGGAGAAGTCCTGGAGTGCGTGAAGGGACTGTTGGTGTAAATGGAACCACTGCCAATCTTGGCAAAGGAGGACACAAAAGGGAGAGATTGGAGTTTGCAGAGTGAGAACCATGGAAGCTCTGGTCTGAAGCCAAGAAACCTCGGCCAAGAGAGTGAACCCACCCATATACATGGAGAAGGTGAATTTACCCTGAAAGGTGAGGATGAGCCTCTCATCTTGTTGCAGTGGAAGAGTTGTGTAGCCTCAGGCCTTGGAGAAGGCAGAGCACGCCCCTTGGGGGACTGGGAGAGCCTGGCTACCACCACATGGAGGGGTTGAGTGTGTGCCCCAGAAATGGCAGAGAGCCCAGGGTTGGCCCTGATGCCTGAAGAGAGTGGAGCCGAGAGGTCATCTCCTCGATGTTCCCCGAGGTTGATTTGGAAAGAGGTGGGGCACTGCATAGGCCCTCGGAAAGGGTGGGACTGCCACTTTCTAAAGCCGAAGGATGAATGACTTTCAGACTTCGAAATCCAATGGTGTTTGCCCGGCAGGTTTTACATCTGTGTTCTTCCAGTTTCTCCCTATGGAAATGAAAACCTGTATCCTGTGACTGTCCTCCTTTGCATCTTGGCACCACACAACTTGTTTTGAGATTCACAGGTCCACAGCAAGAAGAGAATTTTTTGCACCTGTTTAAGGTGATGCTTGAAGTTGCCAGGTTGACAAGGGGTGGACATGTGTTAGATTCATTTGTCAACTTGGCCAGGTGAGCATACCTAGTCTTGTTGCTGCGGACATAAGCCAATGGCATGTGAACCTCATCTGTTGCTAATTACATCTGCAGTCGGCTAGGAGGTGTGTCTGCTGCAAGGAGTGACGTTTGACTTTATTGGCTGGTGCTTAAATGAGAGAGCGCAATGTAGCACAGCCTAGCAGCTCGGCATTCCTCATCTCAGCACTTGCAGCTCAGCCCAGGCCTTTGGAGATGCAGAAAGAAGTCACCCCGGGGAAAGTTGTTGGAACCCAGAGGCCTGGAGAGAAGGCCAGCAGAGAATATCCTGTGCCTTCCACGTAAGAAAGAGCCCTCAGTGGAAAGTTGGCTGCCTTTCCTCTGAAGAATTAACAAAATAAATCCCCTTTTATTAAAAGCCAATCCATCTCTGGTGTGTTGCATTCCGGCAGCTAGCAAACTAGAACAAGAAGGAACACATTATTGAAATGCACAATAACGTGGATATTCTTTACAATTCATTTTGAGTTAATTTTTGCATAAGCTATGAGTTATAGATCAAATTTCATTTTTTTTTAGCATATGGATGTCCAACTGTTACAATACCATTTGTTGAAAGACTATACTTTCTCCATTGAATTGACTTTGTACCTTTGTTACAGATCAGTTGTCCATATTTGTGTGGGTTATTTCAGGACCTTTTGTTTGGGTCTGCACTGCTTTGATTAATGTAGCTTTGATTTTTAAGTCTTGAAATCAGGTAGCGAGTATGCTCCTATTTTGTTCTTTTTCAAAATTGTTTTGTCTACTTAAATTTCAGTTTCCAAAAATTCATTGCTAGTACAACCTTGCCAAACTCAGTTATCAATTCTAGAAGTCTTAGTAGATTCCATGGGATTTTCCACATAAGCATGTCATCTGTGAATAGAAACAGTTATATTTCTTCCTTTCCAGTATGTGTAACTTTTATTTATTTGCCTTGGTGTTAAATAGGAATGTGAAAGTGGATATCTAGGTCTTGTTTCTGATCTTAAGGAGAAAGCAGTAATGCTATAAATTTTCCTGTATACATTGCTTTGACTGCATTTCACAAATTTTAATATGTTGTGTGTTCATTTATTCAGTTCAGAATATTTTCTGATTTCTCTTGAGATTTCCTTTTTGACTCATGGTTATTTGGAAGGTTGTTGTTTAGTTTCCAAATATTTGGGGATTTTCCATGTATCTTTTTGTTCTGTTTTCCTACTTTAACTACACTTTGGACAGAGAATATACTTTGTATGCTAATTTTTTTTCTTTTCTTTTCTTTTTTTGTTAAGGTTTCTTTTTCCCCTACGTAGTCTCTGTTTCCTCCAAGGTGATTTTTATTCACTTCATTTGTTTGCTTTGGACTCTTTTCATGTCCAAGGCTTTCTCCGATTTTTGGTGATTTTCTGTGGTTTGCTCATATTTAAGCATGGAGACTGAAAAGATCATTGGAAATTCTGAATGTGTTTGGACAGAGCTTGTTTATTTTTTCTACTTCATTGTCTTTTAGGGACGTTATTCTTATTCTCTTTCTTTCTCTCATAACAAATTAGTGTAGAATTTGACCTTCATGTTATTTTACATAATTTTAGTTTTGTTTTTCTCATAACAGTGAGATTGAACATCTTTTTACATGTTCAAGATCCAAAGGCGCATCATTTGCCTATTTTTATGATGAAAAATAACATTTTATTATTACCAAAGCATTGAATGAACTTTGTAAAAAAGTCAGAAAATACAATTTAAAATAAAATCATTGCATTCCCATCAGTCACGGACTATCAGTCTTAATCTCTTAGGGAATAGTCACTTGCATCTTTTTCTGTACTCAGGTATGGTTATTTGTACTTTCTCCCAGCCTGAAATCATACTTCTCATGCTGTTTTGTAATCTGCTCTTTTCAGTCAATAATTTCTACCTGTCTATTCCATAAATTTTCAACTTATTTGATACAGAGATCATATTCATATTTCCCCAGTTGACCCAAAAGTGAATATTGCTTGCTTATTCAAACCACAGTCCAGTTCAGGAATACACATACCATCTAGTTAATCTACCCTTTAAATCTGTTTTAATCTAGCACTTTCCCTCTTTGATAATGACATTGATTCATTGAAGAAATCAGACTGTATGTCTTGCAGAATGACCCACCTTCTAAGTTTTTCTAATTGCTCCAACATAGTATTGTTTTACATTGTTCATTTCTGCCTTTAATTTTCTGTATTGGATGTTAGATCTAAAGGTATGATGGGTTCAAATGAATATTTTTGGCTTTATATAGGCTACATTATATGTGACTTTTGTGTTTCATACTGCATAGCACCAGAGGAATAATACCTGGTTGATTCCCGTAGTTGTTCCCTCTGGATCAGAGGGGTGACAGTCTGACACTTTTCTTGCATGTTATTTTTTTCCCGTTGGAATTTAAAGTATTCTGATTGCAATATACTTAATGGCTAAAGCTTAATCTTTTAAAATGTTATTGGATAATCCTTTCATATATTATTAGTACTATTGGGTTTGAGAAATGATGTTTTTCTAACTTTATTTTTCTACATTTGTTGGTTGGTATTTTTCAGTAAAGTATAGCTTTCCCTCATCAGTTGGGCAGGATAAATGTTTAATTCTAATTACCAGTTTTCAAAACAGTAATTTAAGTAGTAACTTCAAATGGTATAGATTATTTTTTTCTGTCTTCTTGTCTTTGTCTATCATAATGGGCTCACAGTTTTTTATTGATTAACATGTTTTAGTCTGCTAACAGTAATTCTTCTTAATGCTCAAGTCGTCAGCAATTTACCCACTAAGAGCTCTTTCATACTGGATCTGGATCCTTTTAACATGACCCATTAATCTTAAATAACTTCCTTGGTTTCTGGCAGAGCAAAATATCCCACTTTCACCTTGTGCTTTGCCTGCCTCAGGCCTGAAATTAGCTGTTGTTTTCAGGGACCCCTTTTAGTGACTAATGATTCAAAGATTGTAATTTGAACTTGAGAGGTGCTCATTGTTGCTGGAGTGGCATTGTTTCTGTGCTTTTATTCAATGGACAGAACTACAAAATATAAACTCTCTTAAAGAGAGAGTTCATATTGATATTTTTATTCATTCTTACCATTTCTATTTTTATTTGGTTTCTTTGATTTTGTTATTGGATGTCATTTCTCTTACTTTGACGATCTGGATTCCTGGCATGGTTAACATAATTACGGAGTTGATTTAATAAAAAGATAATCGTTCCAAAACACCATTATCGATATTGCATAAGACTATTCAGTCACAATGCTGTGTTCTAAAGTCCTGAGAATAAATCTGTTCTCTTTGTGGTTATGATATCAATTTGGTGTATACTTAGGTTTATTGTTTTTTTTTTTTCAAAACTTTTTCCCTAGCATGACTATTTTTCCTTTATTAGAGAAGTTATGAATTTACAGAAAAATCATGCATAAAATACAGAGTTTCAATATACAGCCCCCATATTAACACTTTGCATTACTGTGGTACCTTTGTTGGAAATGGTGAAAGAGTATTAGCATTGTACTATTAACTGTAGTCTTTAGTTTAAATTAAGGTTCACTTGTTGTACAGTTCTATGGTCGTTTTAAAAATTTTTTATTCTAGGAACATGCATACAACCCAAAATTTCACCTTTTAACCACATTCAAATATATAATTCAGTGATGTTAATTATGTTCACAATGTTGTGCTACCATCACCATCCATTGCCAAAACTTTTTCATTTCCCTAAACAGAAATTCCTTACCAATTAAGCAATAACTCCCTATTCCCTCCCCCTCCCCCAGCCCCTGGTAACCTGTCTAGTTTCTGACTCTATGAATTTTCCTTCTGTGTCTGACTTAATTCATCTAACATGTTGTCTTCAAGGTTCACCCATGTTGTTGCATGTGTCAGAACTTCATTGCTTTTTATGCCTGAATTCCATTGTGCGTATATATACTACATTTTGTTTATCCATTCGTCAGTTGATGGACACTTGGGTTCCTTCCATTTTTTGGCAATTGTGAGTTATACCACTATGAACATTGGTGTGCAAATATCTGTTTGAGGCCCTGCTTTCAGTCCTTTTGGGTATATACCTAGAAGTGTGATTTTCAGGTCATATGATCTGTTGAGATCTTCTGTTTCTGCTTGAGTCACTGTAAGTGGTTTGTATATTTGTAGGTATTTGCGATTTCATCTAGATTGTCTGATTTGTTTGTATACAGTCATTTATAGTATCCTCTTACTATTCTTTAAATTTTTGTGGGATCACCATTTCATTCCAATTTTAGCTATTTGTGTCCTCTCTCTTTTTTTTTTGTCAGTCTAGCTGAAGAGTTTTTGTCTTACTGCTCTTGTCAAAGAGCCAACTTTTGATTTCATTGTTCTCTCTTGTTTTTTTTTTTGCATGGGCAGGCACCGGGAATCGAACCTGGGTCTCCGGCATGGCAGGCAAGAACTCTACCTGCTGAGCCACCGTGGCCTGACCCTCTCTTATTTTTTAATTCTCTGTTTCATTTATCTACACTTGCAGTTTTGTTAACTTCCTTCCTTCTTCTTGCTTTGGATTTATTTTATCGTCTTTGTTTTTGAGCTTTTCCACTTGTAAGGTTAGGTCTCTGATTTGTGATCTTTTTTTTTTCTTAATCTTTTTATTTTTATTTATTTATTTTTTCATTCTTTAGATTTTATTGTGAATCATTTAATCAAATGAAAGTAGCAAAGTACTGAACGAATGAGCAGTATAATGTGATTTGGAAACAAATCTTGAATATCATAAGTGAATCAAACTTGGAAGTGATATTCTGTAAACGATTCTGTTTCTCTGCTGTGTGCGAAGTTCATGATCATGGAGGGCAGAACTTATCTAATTTATTTTCTTTTCTTCAATATGCCTTTTATTGAATAATATTTCCATAAAATAAAAGCACATATCTTAAGAGTACAGTTTGATGAAGTTCAAGAAATATATGTACCCATATAACCACTAATCATGAAATAGAACATTTCCATCAACCAAAAAAGTACTTTGATCGTTTTATACACAATCCCCCCCACTAGAGGAAAATACCACTCTGATTTTTATTTCCATAAATTAATTTAAACTACTCTAGAACTTAGTATCAATAACATCATACATTTTAACTTTGTTTCTGTATTTTTCTTTGTTTTTTGGTCTTTGGGGAGGTATGCTGTGCAGTGGGGGAGGGTGGTCATATTTCATTCTTTTCTATGTAAATATCCCATTGTTGCAGCACCATTTGTTGAATGTTTTTTTTTTTTTTTTTTTTTTTTTGGTTTTTATTGGGATTGCATGGGTCTGGAATCAAACCTGGGTCTCCTGGATGGCAGGTCAGAATTCTACCACTGAACTACCTTTGCACCCCCTGTTTCTGGTTTCTTTTTAACGCTATAATGTTTTCTAGACTCCTATATGTTGTTGCATGTATAAGTAATCTGTTTCTTTTTATTGTAAGTTTTCCAAAGTACATACAGTTTTGCATTCCCACCAGCAAAGTATTAGAGTTTCAATTGTACCGCCATCTTGTCAACACATAGCAGTGTCAATCTTTTGTATCTTAGCTTTTCTAGTAGATGTTTAATGGCATCTCATTAAGCACCTTTTCATGTGATTATTAGTCATTTGTATATCTTATTTTGTGCAGTATCTGTTCAAGTCTTTTACTCATTTTTAATTGCTTTGTCCTTATATCATTTCTTCTATCATTCTTGTAGTTCTTTGTCAGATTATGGACTGCGAATAATTTCTCTCAAACTATGGCTCATATTTCCATTTAAATATTATCTCAGTGTGTAGCTCACCTAATAATGTTATTAATGATGCCTTTTGATAGGTAGGTTTTTAAAATTTTTTAAAAACATTTTATTAATTAAAAAAATTAACAAACAGAACATTTAGATATCATTCCTTTCTACATATACAATCAGTAATTCTTAATATCATCACATAGCTGCATATTCATCATTTCTTAGTACATTTGCATCGATTTAGAAAAGAAATAAAAAGACAACAGGAAAATAAATAAAATGATAATAGAGAAAAAAAAGACTATACATACCATACCCCTTACCCCTCACTTTCATTTACCACTAGCATTTCAAACTGAATTTATTTTAACATTTGTTCCCCCTATTATTTATTTTTATTCCATATGTTCTACTCTTCTGTTGATCTAGTAGCTAAAAGGAGCATCAGACATAAGGTTTTCACATTCACAGAGTCTCATTGTGAAAGCTATATCATTGTTCAATCATCATCAAGAAACATGGCTACTGGAACACAGCACTACATTTTCAGGCAGTTCCCTCCAGCCTCTCCACTACATCTTGAACAACAAGGTGATATCTACGTAATGTATAAGAATAACCTCCAGGATAACCTCTCAACTCTGTTTGGAATCTCGCAGCCATTGACATTTTGTCTCATTTCACTCTTCCCCCTTTTGGTCGAGAAGTTTCTCTCAATCCCATGATGTTAATTCTCAGCTCATTCTAGAGTTTTTCTCAGTCCCTTGATGCTGAGTCTCAGCTCATTCCAGGATTTCTGTCCCACGTTGCCACGAAGGTCCACACCCCTGGTAGTCATGTCCCACTCAGAGATGGGGAGGGTGGTGAGACTGCTCATCGTGTTGGCTGGAGAGAGGGCCACATCTGAGCAACAAAAGAGGCTCTCTTGGGGGTGACTGTTAGGCATAAATTTTAAGTAGACTTGACCTGTCCTTTGTGGGGTTAAGTTTCATGTGAACAAACCCCAAGACTGGGGGCTCAGCCTATAGCTTTGGTTGTTCACACTGCTTGTGAGAGTATCAAGAATTGAACTTGGGGAAGTTGAATTTCTCCCCACTCTGTGATCTTCTTTTTTAATGTATGCATTTCAAGCATTAAATTTCCCCTTAGCACTGCCTTTGCTGCATCTTGTAAGTTTTGTCATGTTGCATTTTTGTCTTTATTTGCCTCAAGGTATTTCCTTATTTCCCTTGTGATTTCTTTTTTTTAATGCAATTTTTTTATTAATAAAAAAATTAACTAACAAAACATTTAGAAATCATTGCATTCTACATATACAATCAGTAATTCTTAATATCATCACATAGTTGCATATTCATCATTTCTTAGTACATTTGCATCGATTTAGAAAAAGAAATAAAAAGACAACAGAATAAAAAATAAAACGATAATAGAGAGAAAAAAAAACCTATACCTCACATGCAGCTTCATTCAGTGTTTTAACATAATTACATTACAATTAGGTAGTATTGTGCTGTCCATTTCTGAGTTTTTGTATCCAGTCCTGTTGCACAGTCTGTATCCCTTCAGCTCCAATTACCCAATATCTTACCCTATTTCTATCTCCTGATGGTCTCTGTTACCAATGACATATTCCAAGTTTATTCTCTAATGTCGGTTCATATCAGTGAGACCATACAGTATTTGTCCTTTAGTTTTGGGCTACTCTCACTCAGCATAATGTTTTCTAGGTCCATCCATGTTATTACATGCTTCATAGTTTATTCTGTCTTAGAGCTGCATAATATTCCATCGTATGTATATACCACAGTTTGTTTAGCCACTCGTCTGTTGATGGACATTTTGGCTATTTCCATCTTTTTGCAATTGTAAATAATGCTGCTATAAACATTGGTGTGCAAATGTCCGTTTGTGTCTTTGCCCTTAAGTCCTCTGAGTAGATACCTAGCAATGGTATTGCTGGGTCATATGGCAATTCTATATTCAGCTTTTTGAGGAACCGCCAAACTGCCTTCCACAGTGGTTGCACCATTTGACGTTCCCACCAACAGTGGATAAGTGTGCTTCTTTCTCCAAATCCTCTCCAGCACTTGTCATTTTCTGTTTTGTTGATAATGGCCATTCTGGTGGGTGTGAGATGATATCTCATTGTGGTTTTGATTTGCATTTCTCTAATGGCCAGGAACATTGAGCATCTCTTCATGTGCCTTATGGCCATTTGTGTTTCCTCTTCTGAAAAGTGTCTGTTCAAGTCTTTTTCCCATTTTGTAATTGGATTGCCTGTCTTTTTGTTGTTGAGTTGAACAATCTCTTTATAAATTCTGGATACTAGACCTTTATCTGATATGTCGTTTCCAAATATTGTCTTCCATTGTGTAGGCTGTCTTTTTACTTTCTTGATGAAGTTCTTTGATGCACAAAAGTGTTTAATTTTGAGCAGCTCCCATTTATTTCTTACTTCAGTGCTCTTACTTTAGGTGTAAGGTCCATAAAACCGCCTCCAATGATAAGATTCATAAGATATCTCCCTACATTTTCCTCTAACTGTTTTATGGTCTTAGACCTAATGTTTAGATCTTTGATCCATTTTGAGTTAACTTTTGTATAGGGTGTGAGATACAGGTTCTCTTTCATTCTTTTGCATATGGATATCCAGTTCTCTAGGCACCATTTATTGAAGAGACTGTTCTGTCCCAGGTGAGTTGACTTGACTGCCTTATCAAAGATCAAATGTCCATAGATGAGAGGGTCTATATCTGAGCACTCTATTCGATTCCATTGGTCGATATATCTATCTTTATGCCAATACCATGCTGTTTGACCACTGTGGCTTCATAATATGCCTTAAAATCAGGCAGCGTGAGACCTCCAGCTTCGTTTTTTTTCCTCAAGATCCTTCTGGCAGTTCGGGGCACCCTGCCCTTCCAGATAAATTTGCTTATTGGTTTTTCTATTTCTGAAAAACAAGTTGTTGGGATTTTGATTGGTATTGCGTTGAATCTATAAATCAATTTAGGTAGAATTGACATCTTAACTATATTTAGTCTTCCAGTCCATGAACACCGTATGCCCTTCCATCTATTTAGGTCTTCTGTGATTTCTTTTAACAGTTTTTTGTAGTTTTCTTTGTATAGGTCTTTTGTCTCTTTAGTTAAATTTATTTGTAAGTATTTTATTCTTTTAGTTGCAGTTGTAAATGGAATTTGTTTCTTGATTTCCCCCTCAGCTTGTTCATTGCTAGTGTATAGGAACACTACAGATTTTTGAATGTTGATCTTGTAACCTGCTACTTTGCTGTACTCGTTTATTAGCTCTAGTAGTTTTGCTGTGGATGTGCTGTACTCGTTTATTAGCTCTAGTAGTTTTGCTGTGGATTTTTCAGGGTTTTTGACGTATAGTATCATATCATCTGCAAACAGTGAGAGTTTTACTTCTTCCTTTCCAATTTTGATGCCTTGTATTTCTTTTTCTTGTCTAATTGCTCTGGCTAGAACTTCCAACACGATGTTGAATAACAGTGGTGATAGTGGACATCCTTGTCTTCTTCCTGATCTTAGGGGGAAAGTTTTCAATTTTTCCCCGTTGAGGATGATATTAGCTGTGGGTTTTTCATATATTCCCTTTATCATTTTAAGGAAGTTCCCTTGTATTCCTATCCTTTGAAGTGTTTTCAACAGGAAAGGATGTTGAATCTTGTCAAATGCCTTCTCTGCATCAATTGAGATGATCATGTGATTTTTCTGCTTTGATTTGTTGATATGGTGTATTACATTGATTGATTTTCTTATGTTGAACCATCCTTGCATACCTGGGATGAATCCTACTTGGTCATGATGTATAATTCTTTTAATGTGTTGCTGGATTCGATTTGCTAGAATTTTGTTGAGGATTTTTGCATCTATATTCATTAGAGAGATTGGTCTGTAGTTTTCTTTTTTTGTAATATCTTTGCCTGGTTTTGGTATGAGGGTGATATTGGCTTCATAGAATGAATTAGGTAGCTTTCCCTCCACTTCAGTTTTTTTGAAGAGTTTGAGCAGGGTTGGTACTAATTCTTTCTTGAATGTTTGGTAGAATTCACCTGTGAAGCCGTCTGGGCCTGGACTTTTCTTTTTGGGAAGCTTTTGAATGACGATTCAATTTCTTTACTTGTGATTGGTTTGTTGAGGTCATCTATTTCTTCTTGAGTCAAAGTTGGTTGTTCATGCCTTTCTAGGAACTTGTCTATTTCATCTAAATTGTTGTATTTATTAGCATAAAGTTGTTCATAGTGTCCTGTTATTACCTCCTTTATTTCTGTGGCGTCAGTGGTAATGTCTCCTCTTCCATTTCTGATCTTCTTTATTTGCATCCTCTCTCTTCTTCTTTTTGTCAATCTTGCTAAGGGCCCATGAATCTTATTGATTTTCTCATAGAATCAACTTCTGGTCTTATTGATTTTCTCAATTGTTTTCATGTTCTCGATTTCATTTATTTCTGCTCTAATCTTTGTTATTTCTTTACTTTTGCTTGCTTTGGAGTTAGTTTGCTGTTCTTTCTCCAGTTCTTCCAAATGGACAGTTAATTCCTGTATTTTTGTCCTTTCTTCTTTCTTCTTTCTACACTCTTCTCCATACCTCTCTCTTCTGTCTTTTCGTTTCTGACTCTAGTGCTCCCTTTAGTATTTCTTGTAGAGCTGGTCTCTTGGTCACAAATTCTCTCAGTGTCTTTTTGTCTGAGAATGTTTTAATTTCTCCCTCATTTTTGAAGGACAATTTTGCTGGATATAGGAGTCTTGGTTGGCAGTTATTCTCTTTTAGCAATTTAAATATATTATCCCACTGTCTTCTAGCCTCCATGGTTTCTGCTGAGAAATCTACTCATAGTCTTATTGGGTTTCCCTTGTATGTGATGGATTGTTTTTCTCTTGCTTCTTTCAAGATCCTCTCTTTCTCTTTGACCTCTGACATTCTAACTAGTAAGTGTCTTGGAGAACGCCTATTTGGGTCTAATCTCTTTGGGGTGCGCTGCCCTTCTTGGATCTGTAATTTTAGGTCTTTCATAAGAGTTGGGAAATTTTCAGTGATAATTTCTTCCACTAGTGTTTCTCCTCCTTTTCCCTTCTCCTCCTTCTGGGACACCCACAACATGTATATTTGTGCGCTTCATATTGTCCTTGAGTTCCCTGATACCCTGTTCAAATTTTTCCATTCTTTTCCCGATAGTTTCTGTTTGTTTTTGGAATTCAGATGTTCCATCCTCCAAATCACTAATTCTATCTTCTATCTCTTTGAATCTATCATTGTAGGTATCCATTGTTTTTTCCATCTTTTCTACTTTGTCCTTCACTTCCATAAGTTCTGTGATTTGTTTTTTCAGTTTTTCTATTCCTTCTTTATGTTCAGCCCATGTCTTCTTCATGTCCTCCCTCAATTTATCAATTTCGTTTTTGAAGAGGTTTTCCATTTCTGTTCGTATATTCAGCATTAGTTGTCTCAGCTCCTGTATCTCATTTGAACTATTGGTTTGTTCCTTTGACTGGGCCTTATTTTCAATTTTTTTGAGCGTGATCCGTTATCTTCTGCTGGCGTCTGCACATTTAGACAGATTTCCCTGGGTGTTGGACCCAACAGGTTGAAAGATTTTTCTGTGAAATCTCTGGGTTCTGTTTTTCTTATCCTGCCCAGTAGGTGGCGCTCGTGGCACACGTTTGTCTGCGGGTCCCACCAGTAAAAGTTGCTGTGGGTCCTTTAACTTTGGAAAACTCTTGCCGTCCGGGAGTTTCGCTAGCCGAAGCGGCTTGGAAGAGTGCCAGCTGGCCCGGGGTCCGAACGCAGGGAGGGTCGCTGGCTGCCACAGCCCGGGAAAGCGCCCGTCCGAATTTCCCAGTCGGCCCGGGGCGCCAAGCGTGACGGGAGGGCGCCAGCCGCAGCGGCCCGCCCGGGAGATTGCATGTTCCCGGGGAGTCACGGGTTTGGAAGGGCCCCCCCCGTCACCGTTCTCCGCGGCCTGGGGATTTCCGATCCAGTTTTCTCAGTTGGTCCGGGGGGCCGCGCGTGGTGTGGGCGCCAGCTGCCGTGGTTTGAGGGGACCGCCTGTCCAATTCTCCCCGCCGGCCCGGGAAGGGGGAAGGGAGTGACTCCGGCCGCTTGCCGCCCCGCCCTGTGAAGCCCGCGCCCCTCGGCGATCTCACCAGAGCGGGTTCTCTCAGCCAGCCAGCCGTTCCAGGATGGGGTACGCTGTCTTTTTTATCTCTGTCTTGGCTTTGGGAGCTGTTCTGTATCGTTTCTACTCCCCTAGTAGCTGTCCTGGAGGAGAAACTAAGATCCGCGCGTCTTACTAAGCCGCCATCTTCTCCGGAAGTCCCTCTCCCTCATTTTTGAAGGACAATTTTGCTGGATATAGAAGTCTTGGTTGGCAGGTTTTCTCTTTTAGTAATTTAAATATATCATCCCACTGTCTTCTTGCCTCCATGGTTTCTGCTGAGAAATCTACACATAGTCTTATTGGGTGTCCCTTGTATGTGGTGGATTGTTTTTCTCTTGCTGCTTTTTAAGGTCCTTTCTTTCTGTTTGACCTCTGACATTCTAACTAGTAAGTGTCTTGAAGAACGCCTATTTGGATTTATTCTCTTCCGGGTGCGCTACACTTCATGGATCTGTAGTTTTACGTCTTTCATAAGAGTTGGGAAATTTTCAGTGATAATTTCTTCCATTAGTTTTTCTCCTCCTTTTCCCTTCTCTCCTCCTTCTGGGACACCCACAACACGTATATTTGTCCGCTTCATATTATCATTCAATTCCCTCAGCCCCTGCTCAAAATTTTCCATTCTTTTCCCTATAGTTTCTGTTTCTTTTTGGATTTCAGAAGTTCCATCCTCCAGTTCACTAATTCTAACCTTTGTCTCTTGAAATCTACCATTGTAGGTTTCCATTGTTTTTTTTCATCTCTTCTACTGTATCTTTCATTCCCATAAGTTCTGTGATTTGTTTTTTCAGACTTTCCGTTTCTTCTTTTTGTTCATTCCTTGCCTTCTTCATGTCCTCCCTCAATTTATTGATTTGGTTTTTGAAGAGGTTTTCCATTTCTGTTCGTATATTCAGAATTAGTTGTCTCAGCTCCTATATCTCATTTGAACTATTGGTTTGTTCCTTTGACTGGGCCATATCTTCAGTTTTCCTGGTGTGTTTTTTTATTTTTTGCTGGCGTCTGGACATTTAATTACCTTAATTAGTTTATTCTGGAGATTGCTTTCTTATCCTGCCCAGTATGTGGCACTTGTCTGTCTGCGGGTCCCACCAGCAAAATATGTTGTGGCTCCTTTAACTTTGGAAGGCTCTCCCTGCTGGTGGCGTGGTAGAGACAGAGGAAAGGTTGTAGGCTGGTTTTAATGGCTTCAAATTGCAAAGCCCTGGGTTCTGAATTCCTTGAGAGAGGGATTCCACCTGAGTTGCATTTCACCCCTCCCGTGGGGAAGTTTCAGGTGGTGGTAGACAGCCCTGAAAGCAGCCTGTTTCCACGCCCCGGGCAGTTGCAGCCTGTGCAATCCCGGCGCCGCGTCCAGATGCAACCAAGCCTCCCCAGAAACAGCCGCAGAAGGCATCTACTTCGTCCCCTTTCCTCCCTTTCAGTCAGCCCAATAGGCGACTTCCGCCTTGATCAGTTTCGCCTGAGCTGGGGGCCCACTTCTAGCAGTCAGAATTTGTTTGTTAATGCCACTATTGGTGTTTGGTTGGACCCAGTTCCTGCCACTGTTGGAGACTCTTTCCTTTCCCTCCAGGAAGCCACCCGTGGGGGAGGGGCGCCGGTCGCCGGCCGCCGTGGCTTTGGGAACTCGCCATTCCGAGACTTGCAGCCGGTCCAGGAAGCTGCCTGTGTGGGAGGGGCGCCGGCCGCCGCGGCTTGGGTAGCCCGCCGCTCCGAGACCCGCAGCCGGTCCGGAGACCCACAGTTGGTCCGGGAAGCCACCTGTGGGGGAGGGGCGCCGGTCGCCGGCCACCACGGCTTGGGGAACTCGCTTTTTCCAAACTCACAGCCAGTCCCGGAAGCCGCCTGTGAGGGAGGGGTGCCGGCCGCTGGCCCCCGCGGCTTGGGTAAGTGCGCGCGGCTCGGGAAACTCACTGTTGGGGAGTCTTGCAGCCGGTCCAGCTGGTCCAGACTGGGGTACGCTGTGTGTTTGGTCTCTGTCGTGGCTCTGGGAGCTGTTCTGTACTCTTTCTGGTTATTTAGTAGTTGCTCTGGAGGACGAACTAAAATGCGCGCACCTTACTAAGCCGCCATCTTGGCCCCCTACCTAATGCAATTTTATTCAGATATATTCTAACAGCATAGAAACCATCCGGAGTATACAATCACTGGTTCACAGAATTGTCACACGGTTGTGTATACAGCCCCGTTATCAAATTTAGGACATTTTCATTATCCCAGAAAAGAAATAAAAAAGAAAGCCCTAATCCATCCATACTCCCTTTGACCCCATATTATTGACCCATAGTGTTGGTGTATGGTACATTTGTTACTGTTGATGAAAGAGTATTAAGATATTACTGTTCACTATAGTCCACAGTTTGCAATAGGTTCATTTTTTTCCATATACTTCTCCAATATTAACTCCTTGTAATAGTGTAGTGCATTTGTTCTAGTTCATGAAATAATTTTTTTATATTTGTACAGCTGATCATTTACATTGTCCACTACAAGATTCACTATGTTATACATTCCCATGTTTTAACCTCCAGCTTTTCCTTCTGGAAAAGTTGACTCTAAAATTCCCCTTTCCACCACACTTGCACACCATTCAGCACTGTTAATTAATCTTACGTTTATGTACTACCATCTCCTCTGTCCATTTCCAAAAGCTTAAGTTCATCCAAGTTAAAAATTCTTTACATGCTAAGCAAATGCTCCCCATTCTTTAGCCTCGTTCTAAATCCTGGTACATGTATATTCTATTTTGTGCCTTTGAATTTACTTGATATATTTAGTTCATAAATCTTTTAGACTCTGATCACTTTTTTCATTCTTGTTCTCTCTACTCCTCAGCCTGAGTTTCTGCCAGCTCCAATCTACTGTTGAAACCCTTTAGGGAATTTCTCACCTCAGTTATTGTGGTCTTCACCTCCAATATTTCAGTTTGCTCCCATTTAACAATTTCTGTCTCTTTATTGAGATACTCATATTGTTTATTCATTGTTTTCCTAATATCCTCTAGTTCTTTCTGTTTGTTTTCCTTTATTTCCATGAGCATTTGAGAATTTTTTGTTTGTTTGTTTAAATGTGCGGCATGTCCAAAGTCTAGTCTCTGGATGGTTTCTAGGTTTTTATTTTTTCTCTCGGCTGGATCATTTCCTGTGTCTTTTTCTTTCCTTCTATAATCTTGTTGCATCCTGTACATATTAATATTGTTACTGGACAGAGACAGTGAGTTCTCTCCCTGATGCACTCAGTGACCATCTCCTGGTACAGTGGTGTTTCAAAAAGATAGAGTTTATTGCTAGGCACGAAACAGGAGATCAGATGGCCTACTGGACCAAAATTCTATCTCTCTGAATTGCAATAATCCTGATAGTTTTATAGCATCAAAAAATGGGCAGGTTTTGAGGCAGTGGCTCCAGATGATGTGATTAGAGGTACTCTTATTATTGAGCATGCTCAGATTACATAGTTAGTCACAGAGTGTCTGTAAGAAAATGGCAACCTTAATATGATGACAGGCATGGTTTTTAGTATTATTATGAGGCATGGGTTACTTATAGGTTAATGTCTAAGCTATCGCACATGTTAGGCTGGCCCAGTTTGGTCAGATCCAGTTTTGGTTGTCAAACTAACTTGGAAACTTGGGTGGGTTAGTTCTCGGCTGACCCAAGGCCCTTCATTAATAAATATTAGGGGCTGTATTTAGTGATCACAAGACTCCATAGTTGAAAAACTAGATTAAATGAGTAAATGTGAGGGTCAGTCACAAAGTTTTTACAATCAAAAAGAAACAAGATAAAGTATATACAATCATTATTATAGATTGAGGCAGTTGGATTACAGTTCAAAAATTTCAGGTATTTCCCTCTGTGTACTCCAAAAAACCAGAAGGCAAAAAGAAATATCCATATAATGACTGAGCAATCAAAATCATCCCTTAAATCCTAAGTTCTCAGTTACAATATGTTAATTGTTGGAGTTTGGTTCCTAAGTTGTCCATTCCTTTAGTTTGCATTCAGCTTGTGAAATGAACGAGGCTTCCTTGAGTGCCAGTAGCTACCGAAAACAAATCAGGGAGGAAAGCACATTTAGGGTCTTTGCAAATTGGCTTTGCATGGGCTTCAGAGTTTAGCTCTTATATCAGAAAGAATCAGCCCAATGCAAATGTGAAGTCCAGGGTCCTGTTTGTCTTTTCTGAGCCTGAATGTTTTTCCTGGGCTTGTGCTTGCTCATATTTGTAGAAGTCCACCATTTACAGAAATTTGACTGTCCTCTCTATCTCTATGAAATACACTTTCTCCACTTCCATAGTACTATACTGTATGACATAAATCAGGTAATCTTTTGCCCTAGGCTTCTTCGACTTAATTGTTTGTTATATACTGCTTTAGTGGTCTGCTTTTGCCTGCAGGCCGCTTCTGAAAGAGTGAGCCAGAGCCAAGTTTCCTGTGTAGTCTTCCATTTACCACCCAGTAGATTGGCACTGACATATGGGCACCCCATAACTTGCATAAGAGTTATTCTGCTCCCTTTGACACAAAGGCCCAGGGTCCCATAATGAGAACAAAATGCTGGCTGGCTCCACACATTTGAGGATGACTTTGCCATTTTTTTGGTGGTGCAAAGAGACTGTTGGGAAGCGGCACCCTGGAGCATCTTACGCTACTATCTTGGTTGATTGTACTCCCTTATCTCTTTGAGGATATTATTTATAGTTTTCTTATTTTAAGTGTTTAGTTTTTTTTAATGCATATTTTTTTATTAATCAAAAAAAAAGAAAAGAAATTAACACAACATTTAGAAATCATTCCATTCTACACATGCACTCAGTAATTCTTAGTATCATCACATAGATGTATGATCATCATTTCTTAGTACATTTGCATCGATTTAGGAAAAGAACTAGAAAAACAGAAAAAGATATAGAATGTTAATATAGAGAAGAGAATTAAAATAATAATAATAATAATAATATATATATAAAGGAAAAAGAAAAAAAGACAAAAACAAAAGATACAAACAAACAAACAAAAAACTATAGTTCATGTGCAGCTTCATTCAGTGTTCCAACATAGTTACATTACACTTAGGTATTATTGTGCTGTCCATTTTTGAGTTTTTGTATCTAGTCCTGTTGCACAGTCTGTATCCCTTCAGCTCCAATTACCCATTATCTTACCCTGTTTCTAACTCCTGCTGGTCTCTGTTACCAATGATATATTCCAAGTTGATTCTCGAATGTCGGTTCACATCAGTGGGACCATATAGTATTTGTCCTTTAGTTTTTGGCTAGACTCACTCAGCATAATGTTCTCTAGGTCCATCCATGTTATTACATGCTTCATAAGTTTAGTCTGTCTTAAAGCTGCATAATATTCCATCGTAGGTATACGCCACAGTTTGTTTAGCCACTCGTCTGTTGATGGACGTTTTGGCTGTTTCCATCTCTTTGCAATTGTAAATAATGCTGCTATAAACACTGGTGTGCAAATGTCTGTCTGTGTCTTTGCCCTTAAGTCCTTTGAGTAGATACCTAGCAGTGGTATTGCTGGGTCGTAATCCATTCTGCCATTCTGTGTCTTTTGATTGGGGAATTCAGTCCATTAACTTTTAGTGTTATTACTGTTTGGATAATATTTTCCTCTACCATTTTGGCTTTTGTATTATATATATCATATCTGATTTTCCTTCTTTCTACACTTTACTCCATACCTCTCTCTTCTGTCTTTTCGTATCTGACTCTAGTGCTCCCTTTAGTATTTCTTGCAGAGCTGGTCTCTTGGTCACAAATTCTCTCAGTGACTTTTTGTCTATAAATGTTTTAATTTCTCCTTCATTTTTGAAGGACATTTTTGCTGGATATAGGAGTCTTGGTTGGCAGTTTTTCTCTTTTAGTAATTTAAATATATCATCCCACTGTCTTCTAGCTTCCATGGTTTCTGCTGAGAAATCTACACATAGTCTTATTGGGTTTCCCTTGTATGTGACAGATTGTTTTTCTCTTGCTGCTTTCAAGATCCTCTCTTTCTCTTTGACCTCTGACATTCTAACTAGTAAGTGTCTTGGAGAACGCCTATTTGGGTCTATTCTCTTTGGGGTGCGCTGCACTTCTTGGATCTACAAATTTAGGTCCTTCATAAGAGTTGGGAAATTTTCAGTGATAATTTCTTCCATTAGTTTTTCTCCTCCTTTTCCCTTCTCTTCTCCTTCTGGGACACCCACAACACGTATATTTGTGCGCTTCATATTGTTATTCAGTTCCCTGATCCCCTGCTCAAGTTTTTCCATTCTTTTCCCTATAGTTTCTGTTTCTTTTTGGAATTCAGATGTTCCATCCTCCAGTTCACTAATTGTAGCTTCTGTCTCTTTAAATCCACCATTGTAGGTATCCATTGTTTTTTCCATCTTTTCTACTTTGTCCTTCACTCCCATAAGTTCTGTGATTTGTTTTTTCAGATTTTCTATTTCTTCTTTTTGTTCAGCCCATGTCTTCTTCATGTCCTCCCTCAATTTATTGATTTGGTTTTTGAAGAGTTTTTCCATTTCTGTTCGTATATTCAGCATTAGTTGTCTCAGCTCCTGTATCTCATTTGAACTATTGGTTTGTTCCTTTGACTGGGCCATATCTTCAATTTTCCGAGCGTGATCCGTTATTTTCTGCTGGTATCTGGGCATTTGATCAGATTTCCCTGGGTGTGGGACCCGGCTGGTTGAAAGGTTTTTCTGTGAAATCTCTGGGCTCTGTTTTTCTTTTCCTGCCCAGTAGATGGCGCTCATGGCACTCGTCTGTCTGCGGGTCCCACCAGTAAAAGATGCTGTGGCTCCTTTAACTTGCCAATCCGAATCTGGCAGTCAACCTGGGAAACCGCGCGTGGAGGGGGGGTCGCCGGCCACCGCGGCTTGGGGGAGTGCCGGTCCAAATTGCCCAGTTGGCCTGAGACGCCAAGCGTGGCGGGAGGGCCCCACTATCCAATGTTCCCAGTCAGACCGGGAAGCCACGTGCGTGGAGGGGACCCCAGTCACCAGCTGCCCCGGCCCGGGAAAGCGTACGCCCCTCGGGTATCTCACCGCAGCGGATTCTCCCTGCCCGTTCAGCCATTCCAGAATGGGGTATGCTGTCTTTTTGGTTTCTGTCGTGCCTCCGGGAGCTGTTTCGTATTGTTTCTGTTTCTTTAGTTGCTGTTCTGGAGGAGGAACTAAGACCCGCGCGTCTTACTAAGCCACCATCTTCCTTAAGTGTTTAGTTTTTAGGCTTTTTTCCTACTCTGCATTGTTCTGTTTTCTCTGAATTCCTTTCCTTCTATTTGTGTTGGGTCTTGTCTTTCATATTGTAAGTTTCTCTCGTGCCTAGTGGTCCTTGGTTCATTGTTGTGAGTGAAATATTTAAAAACTGAATGTTACAAGATATTCAAAATAGCATTACATCTGTATGCAACAATATGAATGACTCTCACAAGCACCATGTTGAGGTGAAGGAAGCTGAACAGAAAAGGATTCTGATTGTTTAGAGTTCAACAACAGACAGAATTAATCTGTGGTCTTTGAAGTTGGGATTGTGATTACCTTTGGGGAGAGTTAGAGACCTGGAAGGGGGCACAGGCGGGCTTTGGGGATACTGGTTGTGTTCTGTTTCTCAAGCCGAGTCCTGGTTATACAAGTGTGTTCACTCTAATTTCATTAAGCTGTACTTCAGATTTGTGTGCTTTTCAGAATGTGTTGTATACTTCAGATAAAAATGTGTATGAAGTTAAAAAACATAGTTGAGTTTCTGTGTGGGCGGGGTTTGACTGGTGCCCACAAAGTGTGGTCAGACTGGGTATCCATTCAGCTTTTATTGGGGTCACTTCAAAATCACTGACTTAAGATGGGAAGTAGATGTGTTTGTTCCTTCTGCTATTTTTAACTGCAAGTCTTTAGGCCTCTTTCTAAACCTCTTTTATTGACAAGTTAAGATGTCTTTTGATTACTTTTGAAAGATACCTAAGATGAGGTGGGAGCATATGTTTTTGTTTTTTTTTATTATTAATACATAAGTAGAATTGGAATTTCTATTCATTTGTTCAGCAACAACTTAGAAATCCAAACATATAGAGTTGATATCCGCTTGGAGTGTAGAGTATAACAAAAATTGCAAACATTAAACAATTATAAGTGGGGTGAGAGTTATGGAGGAGAAAGCATAATCTGCTGTGGAAACCTAAAATAGGTTAACAAAGCCCACTCTTCAGGGTCTCGGAAGACTTCCTTAAGAAAATGATGTTTTAGTTAAGTGAAGAATAAGGGAACTAGATAGTGGAAACAGCTTTTTTTCTTGATGAAAATGTGTTATCTTGATATGAAAACCTTTTTTCCTGTCTGACCACCCTATTATGTGATTTCAGGTGAAGAGTATAGTGAAGATGATGTAAATGAATTAGTCAAGGAAGATGAAGTGGATGGTGAAGAGCAGACACAGAAAACCAAAGGGAAAAAAAGAAAGTCTCAGAGCATTCCGGCTAGGTAATGCTGCCTCAGGGTTCTTACAAGTCTGGGGTTCTTGTCACAACTATCCTGTTTGCTGGGATTGGTCTTAGAGATTTCTTATTGCCAGGATCTCTTGCTTTATTTTCTTCAAGGGAAACATTTGCTGATATTTTAGGATTAGATTATTAGTCTCTGGCAAGCTTTAAAATTTTTTGAGTTTTAATTTAAAAAAAAATTAGTAGATATGCACACATGATAAAAAGCAAAAATTTCCACCAGTACAAAAATATGTACCCTCTCCCTAGCCTTTGTTGTTTTTCCTCAGAAGAACTATGTTACCAGAGCTATTCTGTGCATGTACAAGCATGTATGTATATATTTCCTACCCTCTTTTTAAAAATGCTAATAATAGCGTATTCTATATATCGTTTTCCACTTTGCTTATTTCACATCTTGGAGATAGTTCAATGACAGTATATTTAGCTATACCTCATTCTCTTCAGTGACTGTGTGGTGTTACATTACATAGATAGATCACACTTTAATAAACATTTTCTTAGTGAGGGATGTTTATATTGTACCTGATCTCTACTACAATCAGAAAGACTGCAGTGAATTTTCCTTATTTGTTTTTATGTACGTGTACAAGTACATCTGTAAGTTGGATTTATAGAAGTATAATGGTTTGATTCAGGGGTATTTGCAGTGAAAATTTTTGTCATTATTAGCAAATTGCCTTGATAAACATGGTGCTGATTATGCTCCTACCAAAATTGAATAAAAATTCTGACCATTTATTTAACTTAGATAAGGGCATCATCCATAAATCTCCCTTTGATTGGTGGTTCTGTCTTCCTGAACATTACAGCAAAAAACAATATAGTTTATGAAAAGACAAAATGATTTTAAGTTTGAGATAATTCACCTAAAATCCAAAAAAACTTAAGAAACAGTTTGCTTTTATATATATTGACCAGTTAGTTTTTTTGTCCTTGAGTTTTTTTGGTATTCCAGCTTACCTGTCTTAGAAAGTGGAAAGAAATACTGATTTTTTTTCCCCTCCTGAGGTCGTTAGGAAGAAACTGCAAATAAATTTAGGATTCTTCTTAATAGACCGTATTCTCAAAATAAAAATATTTTTTTAAAGGGGTAGCTTTAAAAAGTCAAAAATGTCTAGGATGTGTATGTTCTTAAAACACTCTTTGGACGTATTGAGTCTATGAGGTAATTTTGTATGTTTTCTTGCTGAAAATAGCTGGTCCTGACTTAAAAGTGAAACATTATGTTTGGATTCTAAATGTTTGGGGAAAGCGTTAATTGTGAAAGCTCAATTCTTTTTTTCCCCCACAAAATCTCAGCTTGCCTCCTTCCCCCCACCAAGTATGTTAATCAGTAGTCTCCAGATTTAAAAGATTTCTCAGATATGAAGGAATATTTTGGAATTGAGGAAGGAGTAACTCAAGTAATTTGTATTCTGTCTTGTCTCACCTTTACGTTGTGACTGTTGATGATCAGGAAGAGAAAGCAAGGTGGCCTTTCATTAGAAGACGAGGAAGAGGAGGATTCCAAGGCAGAATCTGGAGAAAGTAGCAGTGAGAAGGAAGACACAGCTGCAGAGCAAGAAAAAGGCACTGGGTCAGAGGATGCAAGAAAAAAGAAGGAGGATGAACTTTGGGCCAGCTTCCTCAATGATGTGGGATCAAAATCAAAAGTGCCTCCAACTACAGAAGTTAAGGTAAATTGAGAGGTGAATACTTTTCCAGAAATACCCTATCTTTCCCAGAAAGATTTTATTTATAAACTGGGATTTGACGCTTGTAGCAGAAAGCAGATTAAATGCCTACTTTCTTAAATGAAAAGCAAAGCATTCCGTATGGTAAGAAAGATGAGTTTTTCTCATGGAATAAATTTTTAATAGGTTTTAGCTGTTCGGAGATGAAATGCTTAAGAACAGCTATAAATAGAATATTTGGATAATTGTGTTATGTTTTATCCTTTCATGAAACTGATTACATTTTTTTACTTTTTTTTTAGAGAGGAGAAGAGACTGAAGAGATGAGTTCAAGTAAATTGTTGGTCACAGCAGAAGAGCTTGAGAAACCTAAAGACATAGAAAAGGTTAAAATCACCAAGGTGTTTGATTTTGCTGGTGAAGAGGTCAGGTAAGAAACCTTGACTTATTCTTTTAAAAACGATCATCTTTCTAAATGATGTTAGACATCTATCTTTATTCCAACCCATCTTAATATCAGGGAACATGAAAAAGTTCTTTTCACATATAGTAATAAAGTACTCTGCTGAACAGAAGTAAGGAATTGTGGGAGTTAAGTATTTGGCTCTGCTTGGTCATTGCCATGCTTTGTAATTGTGGGTAAATCATTTCTCCCTTTATTACTTTTCTTGGCTGTGAAGTAGCCCCATTGAAGCCTCTGAAATCAGGTAAGAATTAGAAGTGTTAGGAGAGAAATTTGATTCTACTATTATATTCTATTATGTAATAGAATAATATAATACTATTATATTTTCATTTTTATTTTAATTGATTCATGAAGTTTGTTAACTGTAGTATAGAAAAACAGTAGGGGCTTAACAGTCCCTTGACTAGTTTGTCCTCCTGGCTGTTCTAGATAAGAGCCACATGCCTAGATTTTTTTTCTCCCCAGTTTGTTTAAATTTTATTATATGATAACAGCAGATCCATAATTTAGGGCCAAGTAAGAACAAGTAGATTACTATTATTTTCTAGATGGTCACATTTCTTTTCCTTGACAGTAATTAGACCTGTTGGTTCTCTGAAAGTATAATTTCCCCTTAAAATAAGATCTATTTCCCAACAATCATTTTATCCAGTAAACTACAATTTAAAAAAAAAATTTGGTATTACCAGTCTTGTGAATGGTATGGAGCAAAACTTTTTTATTATTATTAAAAAAAAATTACTCCTCAATTTTTTCTTCTGAAAAGTTTCATACTTACAGAAATGTTATACAGTAATACAACCAACAGCCATGTACCTATCATCCAGATTCACCTGTGTGTTAACATTTTGGTGCCACCCCTCCCCCATCAAAATCTATTTCTCTCCTTTTTATTTTGGCTGACCTGTTAGAGAATTACTTATACACACCATGACACCTCATTCTTAAATACTTTAGTACGTGTTTTCTAAGAAGGGCTTTCTCCTTCCTAACACAATATAAATCTCATAGCCAACAAATTTACCATTAATGCAGATTATAATCTAGATTACCTACTGTGAAGGATAGTTTTAGAATTTTTAAAAATTAAAATTTTTGATCTGTTGCAGACCAGTACTTTTGTAAAATACAATAAAAAGAAATTGTTAGAAAAATAAAATTAAAAGATTTACAAAATATAAGTGCCAAATTTTCATTATTAGACTCAGTAGACTTAAAATTATATTTTAATAAATATAATCAAAATGAACACAAGCCAGGGAAAGAATTATATAACTATGCATGCTGTTCATTGAAAGTATGAATATAGATGATTAATAAAGGGAATAACTATGATACTCATCTTTTTTAGTTCTGTAATTAAAACTAGACAAAGCTAAGAGTAAAAACAGTTTTCAATACTAAACATCTAGACAAATATTTTGAATAAGCACTGTTATATTAATAGTTAGCTTTAATGTAATAAATGAGCTTACTTCTTGCTTGTTAGTTTATTTAATAATTTAAGTTGGATTGATGACAGCACTGTTCCTAAGGAATATTGTATACGAAAAGTATTTGTGTTGACTTTTTAAAACTTTAAGTCATACTTATCATAAAGAAGTTCATCTCACAGAGATAGTTTAATGGATTAGATCTTTTCAAGGATTAAATTTTTGTTGTTTTTTTAAAAAATATTTTTATTGTAAACAACAAAGAAGCATACAAACATTCTTGACATATAAACATTCTCTACATGGTATACAATCAGTGGCTAACATTGTCGTCACATAGTTGTGTATTCATCACCTGATCTTTTTTTTTTTTTTTAAATATTTGCATCTCTCCAGCAAAAAAAAATAAAAAAGAAGAAACTCATACATACCATACCCCTTATCCTCCCTCTCATTGACCACTAGTATTTCATTCTAATCAATTTATTTTAACCTTTGTTTCCCCTATTATTTGTTTATTTTTTATCCATATATTTTACTCATCTGTCAAGGATTAAATTTTAAAGTGGTTTCATTAAGTTAAGCATATTCGTTTTTAATTTTTCCCAGAAATAGGCCAGTAATGCTGTACTTTCAAAATTCGTCTTCAGTGCTTCTTCAGTCGCCAGTTTCAATAATTTATCCTGTCAAGTTGTAATTAAATTTAAGTTATAATTGAGAGAAAGTTATAATGAAAGAAAAGAATTCCGGGGCATGAATTTCTAATGTATAGTTACTCTTTTGATGGAAAATAAAATTCAAAACATTCTATCAAGTATCGATAAAATGTTCGATGATAACAGCTTTTTACAGATGTACAGTATCAAAATCACCATCTGCTTCACTGATAATTGTAATTTTATGAAATGTGTCACTCTGTAGAAACTGTTCTTCCAGGTTTCTAATTTTCATTTTTGCCCTTTTATATGGTACAAGAAAGTGTGTTGAATTACTTCCGTGCATGAAAACAGTGAAATAATTAGAAATACCAAAGATAACAGACAAATAAGCACTTTTTACTGTCTAATTGAGATTTTAAAATTGGGGACTATTTGGTTAATTTTTTCATGTAGAAATATTAAGTTAATTACATAGTTTATCATTATCAACATAACTGTTGTAACTCAACTCACAATATAACATATGCATGTTTATATTCATCTTTTAAAAATTTACCACATGTTAACAGTAAACTAAAAATTTTTTTTACTGACTTTGCACAATGTAAAAAAAAATGGTGTATTAAATCATCATTTTTATTACTTTCCTAAATATAGTGAGGTTTTTTTGTTGGCAAGATTTTCTCGATGAAGGCAGCACAGCATTAATTAAAGTTCTAGCACCAGCTTCTTACTCCAAATTGTTTTCCTGTCATGCACCTGTACCATCAGAGCATACTCTTGCAAATACTTAAATTCTATACCACATCTGTTGGCAGTATAATCCTAGTTTATTATAGAGATGAGTGTTTGTTGTGTTTGTCACCAAGAAACTAAAGAATCCTTTATATTACTCTCATGTTTAAATAACACATATACCAAAAGATTTTCCATGTTAGCAGTATCAGACTTTCTATAGGTTGTATCGAGAAAATATTTTACTAACTTTATAGTCTTCAGTATCATAAGCCAGATCTTGAATACATCAAGCTATGGTGACATTGCAAATTTATACTTGAGCAACCTTCTTATCCACAGATTCACCAACATTTTGAAGCAAATAACTTTACAGTCTTTTACTAATATCTTGGCAATGGTGTTTGGTTTTTAACCTTAGCAACTACGTATGCTCTTTTAGCAGAATCTTGCAAAGTATTAACGTTAATGTGTAGAATTTTGAATGTCTGCTTCTGTTGGCCTTTTAGTTTAGTACTATTTCTTTCAAAAAATACTTTAAATTTTGAATGTCTTTTGGTTGATACGTAAATGCTGCTGAAATTTTGGTGGAACCATAACTTCTTTAGCTAGTATATATCTGCAAATAATTTAGTGTGGTTTTAGCACTCCACAGTCAAAATTTGAACTCTGTTATCTGAAGGATCATAGAATAAAACTGCCAGGATTTCATTTAGTCTTCAGTTTTTTGGAGTCATTTCCATGTTGTCAAGTGTTTTAATGTTCCTGCTTCATTCAGAAAAGGTATGTGTTTTCTTGACAAAAGCATCTAGTGAGGCTTGATTTATTATTAGTAAATCAGGGCTAAAAAGAAATGATACCAATTTCACTTCTCTAATTTTAAACCATAATTTTTTTTTCGGGGAGGTGGTGTGTATGGTCCGGGAATCGAACCCGGGTCTCCCACATGGAAGGCGGGCATTCTAACCACTGAACTGCTGTGCACTCTAAACCATAATTTTTAAAATCAGTTTTATTGTGATATATTCACATACCATGTAATCATCCAAAGTGTACAGTGTTTCACAATATCATCATATAGGTGTCCATTCATCACCATGATCAATTTTTGAACATTTTCGTTACTCAAAGAACATAAGAATAAAAATAAAAATGATAAGGAACACCCAAAACATCCCAATTCCTTTATCCCCCTCTGTTATATATTTATTGCCTTTATTTTTTACTCATCTATCCATACTCTGAATAAAGAGACTCATCTACAAGGTTTTCACAATCACATGGTCATACTGTAAATCTATATAGTTATACAACTTCGTCTTTAAGAGTGAAGGCAACTGGAATACAGTTCAGCGTTTCAAGTGTCTCCTAGTGTTCTAATACATTAAAAACTAAAAAGGGATATCAATATAATGCTTAATAACCTCCACAATGACCTCTTGAGTCTATTTGAAATCTCTGAGCCACTGAAACTTTATTTTGTTTCATATATCTTTCCCCTTATGGTCTTTCTTAATCTCACATGCTGGTCCACATTCACCCCCGGGAGTCCTGCCCCATGTTGCCAGGGAGATTTACATACCTGGGAATCATGTCCCACATAGTGGGGAGAACAGTGAGTTCATCTCCCAGGTTGACTTAGAGAGAGAGGCCACATCTGAGCAACAAAGGATGTTCTCTAGAAGTGACTCTTAGGCTTAAAAATACGTAGGCTTAGCTTCTCCTTTGCAGGAATAGGTTTCATAAGGTCAAGCCAAGATCGAGGGCATGGCCTATTAAATTCGTAGTCCTTAACACTTGCGAGAATATAAGGAATTCCCCAGGTGGAGAATTTTAATATTTCTACCTTTTTCACCAGTCCCTCAAGGGGACTTTTCAAATACTTTCTTATTCTCTGTCCAAATTACTCTGGGATATATCAATCAGGGCATAACCCTAACCTGTGCAAACCAGCAGAATCTCACACCCTATTCAGGGTTCCATATAATTATGGTTTAAACCATAAATTCTTAAAATCACACCTGATTATTGATTAAAATTATTCTAAAAATAAGAAGTTATAAAAATAAATCTTTAGATTCTGTCATCATCTTACATATTTTGAAATTTCAGTTGACAAAATAGCCAACACACATTGTAATGTCTTACTACTGCTCATGATGAGCATCCAGTTTATATCACACATGGCTGTGAACATTTGATGGTCCCTGAGCTGGTCTAGATTCTGTATAATGCAGTGCAGCTAGTGATTCTGTCATGAAGAGTCCAGATCAGTTGTTCTATAGGTTGTCCCTCAGTTTGGATTGTTGGACTCCTTCCTCATATTACCTTTAAATGATTAATTTAGATAAATATTTAAATTATTTATTATAATTATCACATTTTTATAATTTATTATAACTATTATTAATTAATCATATTAGTCAAAAGAATAACATTGGTTATATATTGTTCTCAGCACATTAAGTTTGATCACATAGGGCAATATTTATTAGAATTCTCCATTGTGAAAACACCTCTTTCCCTTGGAAATTATCTGTGGAATCTATTAAATAATTTTTGATAATGTAAGTAAGTAATGTTTTCTTTTGTTGCCAGAAATCATATCTGGAAACATTTGAGTTTTCCAAAAGAGGATAACAAAATACTGATGGTAAATCTTCAATGGGTTGGAAGTCCTATAAAAAATAATACCAAGAAAGGGGCCCAAGGTGGCAGCTTAGTGATGTGTGAGATTTGGTTCACCTACCAGAGCAGCTAGTAAATAGCCAGGAACAGTACAGAACAACTGGTTGGGCCACGTCAGTGACTGGATACAGCGTATCCCAGTCTGGACCAGCTGGACCAACTGCGAGCCCACACTGAACTGTGAGTTCCCTAAACCGTCGTGGCAGGTGCCCCTCCCTCACAGGCAGCTTCCCAGAGGTAAAGGAAAGAGACTTTACCAGCAGCGGGGGCTATTGTGCTGCAACCAAGTTCCAATTGTGGAATTAATTAGAAATTCTGACTGCTGAAAATAGGCCCCCATCTCAGCTGAATCTTGAGTCAAAACAGAGGTTGCTGGGTTTTTGCCCCGGCACAGAGAGGGTAGGCTGACAGAAAAAGAAAAGGAAAAAGGAACAGAGGTTTTTTGGATTGGCTAGCACATAATACTTGAAAGGGTCTGGGTCCTGAGGGAGAGGAGGGGTACATAGAACCTGAAGGTACAGAAAACAACATACCAACTTAAGCTCTTGATTGGCAACTGAGGAAAGGGTGTCCTGCTCTGAAAAAGATTTTTCTCTGTCTTTTTTGTGGCTGTGTTTCTATGGTTTGCTACTCTTTGGATATAGTGCAAGGCTTCTCAGGCTCCAACTGCCCCAGGCATAGGCAGAATTAAGCTTGTTTGAGTGTTTGTCTAGAGACTGTGCCTTCCATGGGAGAGGGGTGGGCCCAGCTTGGGTGGATTCCCTCCCTTTAGGAATTCAGACTCCAGGTCTGGAAAAGTGAAGCAATTAAAGCCAGCCTACAACCTCTCCTCTATCTCAACCACGCCCCCAGCAGAGAGAGGTTGCTGAAGTTAAAGGTACCACATCGCCTTATGCTGGTGGGACCCACAGGCAGAAAAGCACCACATACTGGGCAGCATAGGAAAAACATAGAATCCAGTGGCTTCATAGGAAAGCCTTTCATCCTGCTCAGTCTCACCCTCAGGGAAAACTGATGCAGGTGATTACTTTGTTCCTGAAAGGAGACCAGTTTGGTCTGGGAAAATCTGGCTGGGGTCTGTAATACCTAAGTAGACCCTCATAAGGCAGGGGGAAAGAAACAAGGAAACAAGAACTGAAAAATTCTGATCTGTTAAACAAAACCTAAGCTGGAGGTTCAGAATAAACTGAACTAAATGTCAAAGAACAGATAGATAACAAAGTCATCCAGCAAGAAAATCTTAGGTAAAAAAGGTGAAAACAATCTCCAGAATAAACTAATTAAGGTAATTAAATGCCTAGATGCCAGCAAAAACTAACAACTCATACTAGGAAAATTGATGATATGGCCCAGTCAAAGGAACAAACCAACAATTCACATGAGATACAGGAGTTGAAACAATTAATTCAGAATGATCGAACAAACATAAAAAGCATCATCAATAATCAAATCAATGAATTGAGGAAGTATATAAAGTCAAGGAATGAACAAAAATAAGAAATTGAAAGCCTGAAATAACAAACCACAGAACTTATGGGAATGAAAGGCACAGTAAAAGAGATGAAAAAAACAATGGAAACCAACAATATCAGATTTCAAGAGGCAGAAGATAGGATTAGAGAACTAGAGGATGGGACATCTGAAATCTGACAAGCAAAAGAAAATATAGGAAATAGAATGGAAAGATATGAACAGGGACCCAGGGAATTGAATGACACAGGAAGCACATGAATATATGTGTTGTGGGTGTCCCAGAGGAGAAGAGAAGGGAAAAGGAGGAGAAAAACTAGTGAAGAAAATTATCACTGAAAATTTCTAAACTCTTATGAAAGACTTAAAATTACAAATCCAAGAAGTACAGCGTACCCCAAACAGAATTGACCCAAATAGATATACTCCAAGACACTTACTAATCAGGATGTCAGATGTCAGAGAAAGAGAATCTTGAAAGCAGCAAGAGAAAAGCAATCCATCACATACAAGGGAAACCCAATAAGACTATATGTGTACATTTGTCCGCAGATACCATGGGGGTGAGAAGACAGTGGGATGATAAAAATATTTAAATTACTAAAAGAGAAAAACTGCCAACCAAGAAATCTATATCTAGCAAAATTGTCCTTCACAAATGAGGGGGAAATTAAAACATTTTCAGGCAAAAATCACTGAGAGAATTTATAACTAAGAGACTGGCTCTGGAAGAAATACTAAAGGGAGCATTGTGGAGACAGACAGGAAACGACAGCAGAGAGAGGTGTGGAGAAGAGTGTAGAAATGAAAACTATGAATAAAGGTAAAAGAAGAAAAATTAGATGTAACATATAAAACTCAAAAGGCAAAATTGTTGAAGAAAGTACTGCCCATACAGTAATAACACTAAATATTAATGGATTAAACTCCCCAATCAAAAGACAAACTGGCAGAATGGATTAAAAAACAGGACCCATCTATATGCTTTCTACAGGAAATGCATCATAGACTCAAGGATAAACAGGTTGAAAGTGAAAGGTTGGGAAGATATTTCATACAAATAACAACCAGAAAAGAGCAGGAGTAGCTATATTAATATCCAACAAATTAGACTTCAAATGTAAAACAAAGAGGGAAAAAGGACACTATATATTAAAACAAAGGAACAATTCAACAAGAAGACATAACAATCATAAATATTTATGCACTGAGCCAGAATGCTCCAAAATACGTAGGACAAACACTAAAAAGGGAAATAAACACAGCTACCATAATAGTTGGAGACTTCAATTCCCTGTTCTCCTCAATGGACAGAACATCTAGAAAGAGGATCAATAAAGAAACAGAATTTGAATAACACAATAAATGAACTAGACTTAACAGACATTTATAGAACATTACACCCCACAACAGCAAGATACACCTTTTTCTCAAGTGCTCATGGATCATTCTCAAGAACAGACCATATGCTGGGTCACAAAGCAAGTCTCAATAAATTTAAAAAGATTGAAATCATACAAAACATTTTCTCAGATCATAAAGGAATGAAGTTGGAAATCAATAATAGGCAGAATGCCAGAAAATTCACAAATATTTGGAGGCCCAACAATACACTCTTTTTTTTTCATATTCCAGAAATAACTTTAATAAGGGAAAATGATAGAAATAACAGAATAAAGGAAGGATAAGCCCAAAAAGCAAAATTAGTGTCTCTTGCCATAATGACATATTATATTTTAACTGAGGAAAATTGTATTTCCCAATCATCTAACTACTTATTCAGATGCAGTTATAAAGGATTTTTTGGTAACCACTAAGATAAACATAAATAATTGTGCTGAAAGAATCAGTACACTGGGACCTTGCTAATGCTACAGAAAAAAATACACCATAACCATGCATTTCATATAAGGTAGAATCATCAACAATACACTCTAAAACAACCAGTGGGTCAAGGAAGAAATCACAAGAGAAATCAGTAAGTATCTTGAGGCCAATGAAAATGAAAACGTTAACATACCAAATTTATGGGATGCAGCAAAGGCAGTGCTAAAGGGAAATTTATTGCCTTAAATGCCTATATCAAAAAAGCAGAAAGGGCAAAAATCAAGGAATTAACTGTTCACTTGGAAGAACTAGAGAAAGAACAGCAAACTAAAACACAAAGCAAGCAAAAGGAAAGAAATAATGAAGAGTAGTGCAGAAATAAATGAAATAGAGAACATGAAAACAATTGAGAAAATCAATAAAATGAAAAGTTGGTTCTCTGAGAAAATCAGTAGGATTGCTGGACCCTTTGCGAGGTTGACAAAAAGAAGAGAGAGGATGCAAATAAATAAAATCGGAAATGGAAGAGGATACATAACCGCTGACCCCACAGAAATAAAGGAAGTAATGAGAGGATACTATAAACTACTTTATGCTAATAAACTCAGCAATGTAGATGAAATGGACAACTTCCTAGAAAGGCATGAACAACCAACATTGACTCAAGAAGAAATAGATGCCTCAACAAACCAATCACAAGTAAAGAAATTGAATCAGTCATTAAGAAGCTCCCCAAAAAGAAAAGTCCAGGACCAGATGGCTTCCCATGTGGATTCTACCAAATATTCAAGAAAGAATTAGTACCAATACTGCACAAACTCTCCAAAAAAATTGAAGGAGAGGGAAAGCTCCCTAACTCGTTCTACGAATCCGACATCACCCTCATACCAAAGCCAGACAAAGATATTACAAAAAAAAAGACCAATCTCTACAGGCCAATCTCTCTAAAGAATATAGATGCAAAAATCCTCAACAAAATTCTAGCAAATTGAATCCAACAGCACATTAAAAGAATTATACACCATGACCAAGTAGGATTCATTGCAGGTATGCAAGGATGATTCAGTATAAGAAAATCAATTAATGTAATACACTATATCAACAAATCAAAGCAGAAAAATCACATGATCGTCTCAATTGATGCAGAAAAGGCATTTGACAAAATGCAATGTCCTTTCCTGTTGAAAACACTTCAAAGGATAGGAATAGAAGGGAACTTCCTCAACATGATAAAGGGAATATATGAAAAACCCACAGCTAACATCATCCTCAGTGGGGAAAAACTGAAAACTTTCCCCCTAAGATCAGTAACAAGACAAGGATGTCTACTCTCACCACTGTTACTGAACATTGTGTTGGAAGTTCTAACCAGAGCAATTAGACAAGAAAAAGAAATACAAGGCATCAGAATTGGGAAGGAAGAAGTAAAACTCTAACTGTTTGCAGATGTTATTATACTGCATGTCGAAATCCCCAAAAAGTCCACAGCAGAACTACTAGAGCTAATAAATGAGTACAACGAAGTGGCAGGTTACAAGATCAACACTCAAAAATCTTCTATACATTAGTAATGAACAGTCTGAGTGGAAAATCAAGAAAAAATTCCATTTACAATTGCAACCAAAAGAATAACGTATTTAGGAATAAATTTAAAGAGACAAAAGACCTATACAAAGAAAACTACAAGAAATTATTAAAATAAATCACAGAAGACCTAAATAAATGGAAGCAGATACTGTGTTCATGGATTGGAAGACTAAATATAGTTAACATGTCAATTCTACCTAAATTGATTTACAGATTCAATGCAATACCAATCAAAATCCCAAAAACTTACTTTTCAGAAATAGAAAAACCAATAACCAAATTTATTTTGAAGGGCACGGTGCCCCAAACATCGAAAAGTATCCTGAGAAAGAAAAATGAAGTCAGCGGTGTCACACTACCTGACTTTAAGGTGTATTATGAAGCTACAGTGGTCAAAACAGCATGGTACTGGCATAAAGATAGATATACGGACCAATGGAATCGAATAGAGTGTTCAGACTCTCTCATCTATGAACAATTGATCTTTGATAAGGCAGTCAGGCCAACTCACCTGGGACAGAACAGTCTCTTCAGTAAATGATGCCTAGAGAACTGGATATCCATATGCAAAAGAATGAAAGAAGACCCATCTCTCACACCCTATACAAAAGTTAACTCAAAATGGATCAAAGATCTAAACATTAGGTCTAAGACCATAAAACAGTTAGAGGAAAATGTTGGGAGATATCTTATGGATCTTACAACTGGAGGCGGTTTTATGGACCTTAAACCTAAAGCAAGAGCACTGAAGAAGGAAATAAATAAATGGGAACTCCTCAAAATTAAACACTTTTGTGCATCAAAGAACTTCATCAAGAAAGTAGAAAGACAGCCTACACAATGGGAGACAATATTTGGAAATGATATATCAGATAAAGGTCTAGTATCCAGAATTTATAAAGAGATTGTTCATCTCAACAACAAAAAGACAGCCAACCCAATTACAAAATGGGAAAAAGACTTGAACAGACACCTCTCAGAAGAGGAAATACGGATGGCCAAGAGGCACATGAAGAGATGCTCAATGTCCCTGGCCATTAGAGAAATGCAAATCAAAACCACAATGAGATATCATCTCACACCCACCAGAATGGCCATTATCAACAAAACAGAAAATGACAAGTGCTGGAGAGGATGCGGAGAAAGAGGCACACTTATCCACTGTTGGTGGGAATGTCAAAGGGTGCAACCACTGTGGAAGGCAGTTTGGCGGTTCCTCAAAAAGCTGAATATAGAACTGCCATACGACCCAGCAATACCATTGCTAGGTATCTACTCAAAGGACTTAAGGGCAAAGACACAAACGGACATTTGCACACCAATGTTTATAGCAGCATTATTTACAATTGCAAAGAGATGGAAACAGCCAAAATCTCCATCAACAGAAGAGTGGCTAAACAAACTGTGGTATATACATACGATGGAATATTATGCAGCTTTAAGACAAGATAAACTTATGAACCATGTAATAACATGGATGGACCTAGAGAATATTATGCTGAGTGAATCCAGCCAAAAACTAAAGGACAAATACTGTATGGTCCCACTGATGTGAACGGACATTCGAGAATAAACTTGAAATATGTCATTGGTAACAGAGTTCAGCGGGAGTTAGAAACAGGGTAAGACAATGGGTAATTGAAGCTGAAGGGATACAGACTGTGCAACAGGACTAGATACAAAAACTCAAAAATGGACAGCACAATAATACCTAATTGTAAAGTAATCATGTTAAAACACTGAATGAAGCTGCATCTGAGCTATAGGTTTTTGTTTTGTTTTGTGTTGTTTTGTTTTGATTTTACTATTATTACTTTTATTTTTTTCTCTATATTAACATTCTATATCTTTTTCGGTTATGTTGCTAGTTCTTCTAAACCAATGCAAATGTACTAAGAAATGATGATCATGCATCTATGTGATGATGTTAAGAATTAATGATTGCATGTATAGAATGGTATGATCTCTAAATGTTGGGTTAATTTCTTTTTTTCCGTTAATTAAAAAAAAAAAAAAAGAAGGGATAATTGGAGATGAAGGGATACAGACTGTACAACGGGACTGGATATAAAAACTCAGAAATGGACAGCACAATACTACCCAATTGTAATGCAATTATGTTAAAACACTGAATGAAGCTGCATGTGAGGTATAGGTTTTTGTTTTTGTTTTTTTTGTTTTTTTTCTTTCTATTATTGTTTTAATTCTTATTCTGTTGTCTTTTTATTTCTTTTTCTAAATCGATGCAAATGTACTAAGAAATGATGAATATGCAACTATGTGATGTTATTAAGAATTACTGATTGTACATGTAGATTGGAATGATTTCTAATTGTTTTGTTAATTCTTTTTTTAATTAATAAAAAAAAAAAAAAAGAAAAAAAAAAAAAAAAAAAAAAAAAAAAAAAAAAAAGAATGGAAGAGGATCCGTATCTAACACCCTATACAAAAATTAACTCAAAATGGATCAGCGACCTAAATATTAGATCTAAGACCATAAAACTGTTAGAAGGAAATGTAGGGAAATATCTTATGAATCTTATAACAGGAGGCGGTTTCCTTGATCTTACACCCAAAGCACAAGCATTGAAGAAAGAAAGAAATGGGAACTCAAAATTAAACACTTTTGCACATCAAAGAACTTCGTTAAGAAAAAAAAAAGACAGCCTACACAATGGGAGATCATATTTGGAAACGATATATCAGATAAAGGTCTAGTATCCAGAATATATAAAGAGATCGTTCAACTCAACAACAAAAAGACAGCAACCTAGTTACAAAATGAGCAAAAGACTTGAACAGACACTTCTCAGAAGAGGAAATACGAATGGCCAAAAGGCACATGAAAAGATGCTCAACTTCCCTGGCTATTAGGGAAATGCAAATTAAAACCACAATGAGATATCATCTCACACCCACCAGAATGGCCATTATCAATAAAACAAAACAACAAGTGCTGGAAAGGATGTAGAGAAAGAGGCATGCTTATGTGGGTGGGAATGTCAGCTGGTACAACCACAGTGGAAGGCAGTTTAGCGGGTCCTCAGAAAGCTAAGGACCTGGCAATAGTATTGCTAAGTATCTACTCAGAGGACATGAGAGCAAGAACACAGACGGACATTTGCACACCAGTGTTTATAGCAGCATTATTTACAGCTGTGAAGAGATTGAAACAGCCCAAATGTCCATCAACAGACGAGCAGCTAAACAAGCTGTGGTATATACATACTATGGAATAATATACAGTTATAAGACAGAATAAAGTTATGAAGCATGTAACAACATGAATGGACCTTAAGGACATTATGCTGAGTGACATTAGCCAGAAACAAAAGGACAAATACTGTATGGTCTCACTGATATGAAGTGACATTAGTGAATGAACTTGGAGAATTTCATTGGTAACAGAGACCATCAAGAGATAGAAATAGAATAAGTTTTGGGTAATTGGAGATAAAGGTATACAGATGGTGCAACAAGACTGATTGTAAAAACTCAGAAATGGATAGCACAATACTACTTAACTGTAACACAATTATGTTAGAACACTGAATGAAGCTGAATGTGAGAATGATAGAGGAAGGAAGACTGGGGTCACAAATGAAATCAGAAAGGAAGATAGACGACAAAGACTGAGATGGTATAATATAGGAATGCCTAGAGTGTATAATGATAGTGACTAAATGTACAAATTTAAAAATGTTTTTGCATGAGGAAGAGCAAAGGAATGTTATTACTGCAGGGTGTTGAAAATAGATGGTAATTAATATTTAAAAATTTCAACTTATGTGTAAGACTAAAGCCAAAAATGTTTATTTGGTACAAAATTTATATTTTGACTAGTGCGGTTCTTAATATAACTTATGTGGACAGCTTAACTGAACACCATAAGTACATGGAACCTTGACTAGGGCAGAAGATTTTGTAGGTTTGTCCAGAGTGATGCCACAATAAATCCCAGAGTGATTTGAACAGTGAGTAAAAAAGTATTTGTAAAGTCCCCTTTGGGGGAATGGTGAGAAAGGGTGAAAATTCAACTTCCCCAAGTGGAGAATTCTTGATATTCTCACAAGCAGTGGGGACAACCATAGCAATAGGCTGAGCCCCCAATCTTGGGGTTTGTTCATATGAAACGTAACCCTACAAACGATAGGTCAAGCCTACTTAAAATTAGACCTAAGCGTCACCCCCAAGAGAACCTCTTTTGATGCTCAGACGTGGCCTCTCTCTCCAGCCAACACAAGATGCAAACTCACCGCTCTCCCCCTGTCTACGTGGGACATGACTCCCAGGGGTGTGGACCTTCCTGGCAACATGGGACAGAAATCCTGGAATGAGCTGGAACTCAGCATCAAGGGATTGAGAAAACCTTCTCAACCAAAAGGGAGGAGAGCAAAATGAGACAAAATAAAGTGTCAATGGCTGAGAGATTCCAAACGGAGTCGAGAGGTTATCCTGGAGATTATTCTTATGCATTAAATAGATATCACCTTGTTAGTCAAGATGTAATGGAGAAGCTGTGGAACTGCCTGAAAATGTAGAGCTGTGTTCCAGTAGCCATGTTTCTTGAAGATGATTGTATAATGATACAGCTTTCACAATGTGACTATGTGATTTGTGAAAACCTTATATCTGATGCTCCTTTTATCTACCTAAGTAAAACATATGGCATAAAAGTAAATAATAGGGGGAACAAATATTAAAATAAGTTTAGTAGATTGAAATGCTACTGATCAATGAAAGGAAGGAGTTAGGGGTATGGTATGTATGAATTTTTCTGTTGTCTTTTTATTTCTTTTTCTGAATTGATGCACATGTTCTAAGAAATGATCATGATGATGAATATGCAACTATGTGATGATATTGTGAATTACTGATTATATATGTAGAACAGAACGATCATGTGTTAAGAATGTTTGCATTTATTTTTTAAATAAAAAAAAGTATGTTGGTATGTTTAATAAATAAATAAATAAGGAAAAAAATACCAAAAGTATATTAATATATAATTGGGTATGTAGGTTGTAAAATTTCTAGAGGCTATATCTTCCTTGATTTGAACTAGTTCTCACACGTCATGTAGGATATCTAAGGAAGATTTATTTATAACTTTACCAGTGCTGCTACATACAGAATAAGAAAAACTTGTAAGGGACTGTTCCTATGAGAAATAATTAAATTTCCTGGCTAAGTTACATTTGGGGTTGTTTATAAATGTTAATAGAGTTATGTGCCACCAATTTCCTATTTCATTTTTTAAAGTAAATTGATGGTACTTTTAAGTATTTGGTGGGTCTTCAGGGAGTCTGCTGTTTCCATCATTTGTCAGAAGAGGGCAGCACTTCAAAAACAAAGAAGTACAAATATGCAAGCAGTTGTGTTTTTTTACATAAATACCCAGACATTTTATATTTCAAAAGTAATATATCATTCTTTACAAAAAATCAGATATACAGAAATATGTAGTATGACAGATGAACATCCTCTGCAACCTCCTCCCACTGAAGAAGACAAAAACCTTCCTAATAGGTGGCATGTTGGCAGGATGTGTTGGGTTTCTTTTTTTCTTTAAACTTAAGTTATGTACATGTATATAGGTTTATAAGGAATCCTCATTGGGGATTTTGGGAGGTCTGACTTTTAATTGACAGTGCATACAAACTTGGTGTATAGATTTGATCATATCTTTCAGTTTCTTGACATCATTATTCTGCTTTTTCTTTTGTCTTTGTATCAAATTAAGAGAATTACTACATCTTTAAGAAATATGAGAAAGAGCTAGTGATGACTGGGAAGAATTTGTAAGTATAAGTGTAAGGTAGTGTTAGCACCAAGGTAGACTTTCAGTTTTTTAACTCTGTTTTAACTGTTGAATTTTGGAATATTGACATTTTTTTCGACTTGAAAAGATGAGTATTTCTAAGTAGCTTATTAACCTTGGGGAACAGAGAAAAACAGTACTTTTTATCCTTCCCCATCGCATAACCAGTTGAGATTTTAGCTCAGACTTTCCTAAATGATTCACCTTTTTGGAAAAGGCCAGTTATGGAAAAGTTTCTGCCTAAATAAATACTTTTCAGGAAATTCTGAGTAAGTGAAAATGAAGTTAAAATGGAATTTCTTCTGAAAACATTTAAATTAGCTATTGATAGTAGTGAACCTTTTCCTATTGGGATTATTACCTCTTATAGTGTGTAATTTAACTAGTTACCTGCTTGAAGATGTTTGATAACTGAATTTTTTATTGCTCTTTTAAGGCTTTTAAGGTGGAGTTCTTCTAGGCATGCTATCAAGCAAGAGTAATCTTCTGCTAGTGTAACTGTGGTCAGTTACCTAAGTCCCTGAGAGAAACATACCAGCTTATATATTTGTTTCCCAATGAATAAGAATAGAACTTTGACACTAAGAAATTAACAGAGATATTTCCACAGTTCTGCTTTTCCATAATTTCTTTATAGCATTTACTGTGTATTGTGTCATGTATTGTCATGACTTTTTTACATACTTGACTGTCCTCCTGGACTGTGAGCTCCCCTGAAGGCATAGATCATGTCATATCTCTTTATATGTCCAAAATCTAACACATAATAAAGGTTATGTGTGTTGCTTTTCAGAAAATGTTGACTGTATTGTCTTAGATGGCTACTACAAAAATATCATTAATTCTGTGACAAACCAAGTACAAAACCAAAATGTGCATTGCCTGAGGGGTGCTTTTCCTTTCCTTATAACTTGGGCCATTTGATGTCTATCACCAGAATTTTAAAAATTCACTCTGATGTGGATCTTTTTGTTGTTGTTACATCAAATATCCTATGGCTGTTGTTATGGAAACTCATGTTCTTCACATCTAGGTGAAAGGATATGACTTTTGTCCCTTCTTTTGTTGCTAATAATCTGCCCCTATTTTTTCTTTTTCTGAAATTCCAGTTAATTGAAATGATATAATAGTGAGGTCAGAGGGTGGTTTTCTGAGGTAACATAAACCCAGAAACTGGGTAGCATAACACAAACGTATTTATATCTTACTTATGCAAAGTCCAATATGGGTTGGATAGTACTCCATCTTGTTATTCAGTCAGTTAGAACACATAGACTCCAAGGTTGCTGTGGCAAGGGAAGAGTGAGTAGACTTTCATCTAATTCCCCTATTTTCAGAAAAGGCCCTGCCTTCTGTGAGTCTGGAGCTTCTTTGGTTTTCATTTCCGTCTTCTGCTGGATTGAGGAGGCAGATGTGTGTTTGTGTATTTTTGTGTGTGTCTGTGTGGTAGTGACCTTGGTATGCGGATTAGAGAGGATTTCGTCCTGTTTTTCCTTATGCAGACTTTCAGCCAGTTTTGGCTATGCTCCTCTCCTCCACTTTAAAAGGTTGCTGGTGTCTCTGCTTATTGAGCCCTTCTAGGGTACTGTGATACAGGTGGGCTTCCTTGGTTTTGCCCACAGGCTTAGGAAGTTAGAGAAAGCAAAAACCTAAGTCAGTTTTTGCCTATCTGCTTTCTGCCTTCAGAAAATTTGATTGATATGTCTTGTCTTAAACTTATTTCCATTGTCCTTGTGTATACATGCCTTCATTAATTTATTTACCACTAGTATGGTTTGGAAAATAAAACATGCTCAGACTTCTGTGTATAAGTGGAAGTTTCCACTTTTGCTTCATTAGTCATCTCATCATATCTGTCCCAGATCTACCCAGAGCCAGGAGATTCAAAGGAACACTTTCTGGCCCAGTACTCTGGGACCTCTGTATCAAGCTTGAGATTTAGATATAGGTTATCTATATCTAAACTTATATATAGGTTATCTGTATAGCTAGCTATATAGTAAATCACCCCAAAACTTAGAGGCTTAAACAATCATTTATTATAATATCTCATGGTTCTGAAGGTGGCTGGGCCTTAGCTAGGCAGCTTTTGCTCAGGGTCTCTTGTGTAATTTTAGTCAGTTAGGTCTGGAGCCGTCTTGAAGGTCTCCTCACTCCTTTGTTTGACGCGTGAGCTAGGAAATTTCAGACATGTGGCAGCAGGAACAAGTTCTGCTGGCATCTGTCTAACTCTGTGGTCTTTCCATATCATCTCTCCTGCATGACAGTTTTACGGTTAGCTAATTGTCTTGATGTGGTAACTTGGGCCTTCTGTGGTGCATTCGCAAGAGAGAGAGCCAGATGGAAGCTGTCTCACCTTTTAGAGTCTTTTTTAGTGTGTGTGTGCATGAGCCAGGAATTGAACTCTGATCTTTTGCATGGCAGACAAGCGTTCTACCATGGAACCACCGTGTGTCCCCATATATCACCTTTTATGAGCTACCCTCAGAAGTCACGTAGTGCCACTTCTACTGAACTCTGGGAGTCAGAGCAGTCACAGAAGTGTACCTGGGTCCAAGGGGTGGTGACAGAATCCTCATTGGCAGAGTAACAGGATTCTGGAAGAGCATGTTGGATGAGAAGTACTGTGGCATCCATTTGTAAATACAATCCGCCACAAAGTTCTCTCTGGCATTGCATGTTAATCTGATAGTCTTGTACAAGTAACCTAATCCCTTAGATTTTAATTTTCTCAGTTGTGAAATGTGTGTCAGTTAGCTGTTTTTACAATGATGCTGTGGAACAAACCACCCTAAAATTCAGAGTTATATAAGATTTAACATTTATTTGTTGCTTGTATGATTTTGGGTATCTGGAGTTAGCTGATGTAGGTGTGGCTTAGTTCAAACTCATTGTGGATTCAGGTCTGCACCATATGTCTCTCACATCTTGGATTAGAATTATTTGATGTATATTCTTCTTGCGACTAAAGGAAAAACTCAAGGGGGCATGTAAAACTGCATAAACATGTTTAGAACTTTTGTTACTGTCAAATCAGCTAATGTTCTGTTGGCCAAAGCAAGTCTTGTCCCACTGATGTGATGGGGAAACCTCATCTTCTTTGTGGGTCCACAGTGAAAGCATGAGCATTTGTTAAATGAGATTATAACCTATCACATAAATTCTTATTTTTAACTCTTGTCTGTTATCTCTGAGAGGTTCGTTGGAAGAGTGAAGGGGTACACAAATTGAGCCTGACAGAATAGGGCCAGATTTTGGAAGGTCTTGAATAGGAGGGTTGGCAGTTTATATTTGATCCTGTGAGTTATATTGAGCCATCACAAGAACTCGAGCAGTGGAGTAATAGCCTTTTTTTAAAAAAAAAAGTCACCCTTCAAGATTAACTTGGTAGTCTTTCCCAGCAAAGGTTCTTAATACAAAAACTCTCAGACTTGGGTGGGCAGTGGTGGCGCAGTGGCAGAGTTCTTGCCTGCCATGCCAGACCCGGGTTTGATTCCCTGTGCCTCCCCATGCAAAAAAAAAAAAAAAAAAAAAAAAAAACCCACAAAAACAACCTCTCAGACCCTTATTCTGTGCCACTTGGACACATAACACACTGCCAAATGCAGGAGTGAGATGATTCTTGTGCTGGTTTGAAAGGATGTTTATCCCCTAGAAAACCCATGTTTTAATCTAAATCCCATTTCATAAAGGCAGAATGATCCCTATTCAAAACTGCATGTTTGAATCTGTAGTTAGATCATCTCCCTGGAGATATGATTTAATCAAGAGTGGTTGTTAAACTGGATTAGGTGACGACATGTCTCCACCCATTTGGATGAGTCTTGATAAGTTTCTGGAGTCTGATAAAAGAGGAAACATTTTGGAGAATGAAGGAGATTCGGAGAGAGCAGAGAATGCTGCAGCACCATGAAGCAGAGAGTCCACAGCCAGTGACCTTTGGAGATGAAGGAGGAAAACCCCTCCCGGGGAGCTTCAAGAAACAGGAAGCCAGGAGAGAAAGCTAGCAGATGACGCTGTGCTTACCTTGTGCCCTTCCAGCCGAGAGAGAAACTGTGACTGTGTTCACCATGTGCCTTCTCACTTGAGAGAGAAACCCTGAACTTCATTGGCCTTCTTGAAACAAGTTATCTTTCCCTGCATGGATGCCTTTGATTGGACATTTCTATAGACTTGTTTTAATTGGGACATTTTCTCGGCCTTAGAACTGTAAACTAGCAACTTATTAAATTCCCCATTTTAAAAGCCATTCCGTTTCTGATATATTGCATTCTGGCAGCTAGCAAACTAGAACAGTTCTTAATAAGAAAATTCAGTCTTGGTGTCAAGAAGCCTAGAAGGAAGAACAGGAAATGGATTAGTAGACACTTAGGGTATTTATAGGATTTACCTGTGGTTATTCTTGGCCAGTCTTAATTTGAGTGACCTGGTTGAGCATTGAACACCATACTCTTGGACCCCACTAAAGATAGGTTGGAATTTAAACAAAATTCCTCAGATATTTTTGTTGACCTGACATGTGTAGGCAGGCATTAGGCATTTCTCCTTCTTTGTTCATTCTAGGTACCATAAATACCCTTTGTTTGATCCTTTAGGACTAAGCTTTTTTTGAGGGCAGTTTCTCCAGACCAGATTTAAATTGGACAGGGGTCTGTCATGTTGCTTTCTGTCACTCCCAAATTAGTGCTACTTTGGGAATTTTGTTTCACCTTTTGGTTGTTTTAGTTGTAGAACTGGAACTTTATAGCATACTCCAAATTGTTTGTACAGTTGTTTTTCTTTTAGAAATAATGCCTTTGTTTTCCTCAGATATTATATCTCTATCTCAACTTCTGACCTTTGATCTTTTACTGGGCCTTTAAGTCTGAGGACCAACTTACGGACTTTTTTAGCCTTGAAGTCAGTAACCCACGATGGGCTGGAACTCAGTAGTGCACATTGGAGTTTATGTTATACTGGCAGGTTAATCGGGGAGGATTTGAGGGGAATAACATTTATATGCATTGCTGTTTGATTTGTTAATTTTAGTAAGGAAATTGCCTTTTTCTAAAACTGTTGTAGTAAGTTTTAGTCCTAAAGCTCGACAGCCAGAATGTATTGAAAGGCAAGTGGATATTTTCCTAGTTGTTATTCAGTTCCTTTTTTTAGATTTTATTTCTCTATCTTTATTCCTCTTGTAAACTCTGTGTCTCTTTCCTTGGCACAGGGTGACTAAGGAAGTGGATGCTGCATCCAAAGAAGCCAAATCCTTCTTCAAGCAAAACGAGAAGGATAAATCTCAGGCTAGTGTACCTTCAGTGCTGCCCGCACCCCCTGCAGGGTCAGGGTGAGTATTTACGCCTCAGTGGAAGAGGCCCCTGGCACATTGGAGGAGCAGTTGTCAGTACAAAGATCTGCTCTTAACTGTAGCTGTCATGGTCCTTTCCTGAGAGAGGCAATTAGGCTGCTGCTCTGCCTTCTAGCTGAAAATGGAAGATGCAAAGGAAAATTAGCCAGAGGTTTCTCATTTGGTTTCAGCCCCTACAAGAAGTGCTGATTTAATGTTGGCCACGGTACTTACATGTGGTAGATTTTTCATTGGAAAAACAATAATTTTAGAATGAAAATACCAGTTCATCAGAATTTACTTTTAATGAGTATTTGGGTTCACTACCCACCCATAACCCCCAGTGACCTCAAAGACACATACTGAAGAGGTCAAAAGTGATTTTCAAATAATTGTCTTCACACATTATCAGGAGCGCAATAGTTTTTCTTCTGTCATATTTTCCATATTACCTGAATTATTTTTAGCTGAAGGCTAGGATTCTTTCTCTTTGGAGGAAATAAAAAATTCTTTTCTTCTTAACCTATATGAAGTAAAGCACACAGTAAATAAGAGAAGCTTAAGGTTATAGCCTATAGGGCCTTTAACATAGACTGCATCCTGCAGGTAACATTGCTCACACACACAGACTGCTGGGGGTGAGACCTGTGGTGCTAACATCCCCATGTTTGGTGTAGAACATGTCACCTAAATGTGCTCCTCTGACCCTTCAGTCACAGTTTGCTTTTTCCTTGCAACCTTAAATACACTTCTGTCACTGCTATGAAGAGTCGAGTTTTTTTGTTTGTTTTTTTTACATTAAAAACAGTCCTGGGTTTTCCTACCAAGTTGTAGCTTTCCGAGGGCAAATCTTTTTCATGTTTGTAACCCTGGATACAAACAACACCGTTACACTTCTGTATCCTCTGGGGTTGCCTTTCCCCATGAGCAGACCCTGAGACAGAGTTTTGAGTGTAGTTTGTGGGAGGTGATTCCAGAAAGTCCCAGGATGGAGGTGAGGCCAGGGATGGGGAAAATGATGCATTTTCAAGCACAGCATTGCTGTGTGTGCTTGTGCTCAGGTTTTGAGAGCACAGGGCAAGGAGCCTAGGCTACCTCACCTCCAACTCCCATCTCTCATTGGCTCAGCTGTTTCCCTGAGTGCACACTGCCCTCAGTCCTCAGAAGTGACAGTAAGTGACAGGGGCTGACAGTAAGACACTCCTGTAGCAGGTACTGTGGTATAGCAGTTTGTGCCGAGGAGATGTAGATGGGGTTCCAGCCACACCTGCTTTGCTTCTGATCTGAAGTATTTTTTTTTCCACTGGAATTACTAAGGAGTGGGAATCATGTAGTAATTGCACAGAAATCTCTGAAGTAATAGAATATGACTGCTTGCTGCCATGGTGGAAATGCTGTAAACACTGGGGAGGGCAGCTGTAGAAAGAACAGTTTGCTTCTTCACTTAGACATAGTTAACATATAATTCAGCAATTCCACTCCTAGGAATTTCAAAGAATTGAAAACAGGTGTTCAAACAAAATCTTGTACACAAATGTTCATAGCAGCACTATTTATACTAACAGCTATGAGATGTGAACAGAGGTCTCCAGACCACAAGCTGCTGTTTTCCAAAGTGTAGTTTCCAATCATTATTTAAAAGAAGTGAAACAAAAAAATATATCAGTATATCACATGTAGTAAGAGTAAATATTGTTTAATAGAATTTTTATTTTGGTGACTGATATGCTTATAAAAACTGGTACAAAATAAGCAGTAAGTTTTTATTTTCTCTCTTTTTTTAAATGGGGTAAAATACACGTAACAAAATTTACTGTTAATGACAATTGAGAATTCACAATGTTGTACAACCATCACCACTCTCTAGTTCCAGAGTATTTTCATTACCCCAAAAGGAAACCCTGTTCCCATTAAGCAGGTACTCTTCAAACGCCACTCCCTCCGGCCCCTGGCAGCTGCTAACTTGCTTTCTGTTTCTATGGAGTTACCTAACTTGGATATTTTCATATAATTGGAATCATAGAATAGCCTTTTATATCTGGTGTCTTTCACCTAGCATCTTTTCAAGACTCATCCATGTTATAGCATGTCTCAGAACTTCATTCCTTTTTATGTGCTGAATTATATTCCATGGTATGGGTGATACTCATCAGCTGATGGATATATGGTTTGGTTCCACCTTTTTTTTTCTTGGCTAGTAGGCATAGTACTGCTATGAACATCATATATAAGTGTTTTTGAACACCTGTTGTTTTTTTTTTTTAATTGAGATATCTTTACACATACACAATCCATCCAAAGTATACAATCAGTGGTTCACAATGTCATCACATAGTTGTATATTCATCACCATGATCATTTTTAGAATTTGTATATTCATCACCACGATCATTTGCATCACTCCAGAAAAAGAAAACACTCATACATTCCATATCCCTTACCCCTCTCTCTCATTGACCAGTAGTGTTTCAATCTACCCCTTTTTTTTTTTTTACCAAGATTTCCCTATTATTTCTTTTTGTCCTTGATTTTTTACTCATCTATCCATACCCTGGATAAAAGGAATACAGACAAGGTTTTTATAATCACATGGTCACGTAAAAGGTATATATAGTTATATAATCATCTTTAAGAATCAAGCCCAATTGGAATACAGTTCAGCAGTTTCAGGTACATCCCCCTCTAGCCGCTCCAATACACCATAAACTAAAAAGGAATAACTATATAATGTGTAAGAATAATGTCCAGGACAACCTCTTGTTTCTATTTGAAATCTCTCAGATGCTGAAACTTTATTTTGTCTCATTTCTCTCTTCCCCGTTTTGGTCCTCAGTCCCGTGATAACGGGTCCTGGCTCATCCCTGGGAGTCCTCTCCCATGCTGCTGGGGAGATTTACATTAATGGGAGTCATGTCCCATGTACTAGGGAGGGCAGTGAGTTCACCTGCCAAGTTGGCTTAGAGAGAGGCCACATTTGAGCAACTAAAGAGGTTCCTTTCAGGGTGACTCATAAGCAGAATTATAAATAAGCTTAGCTTCTCCTTTGCAGGAATTCTTAGGGGCAAACCCCAAGATCAAGGGCTCAGCCTATTGAATTGGTTTTTCCCACTGCTTGCAAGAATATCAGGAATTCCCCAGATGAGGAAGTTTAATATTCCGTCCTTTCTCCCCATTCCCCAAGGGGACTTGGCAAATACTTTTTTATTCTCTCCTCACATTAATTACTCTGTGTTACATCAGGGCATCACATGAACCTGTACAAACCAACAAGATCTCACTCCTATTCAAGATTCCATGTAATTATGGTGAACACCTGTTTTCAATTCTTTTGGGTATAACCTAGGAGTGAAATTGCTGGGTTATATGGTAACTCTATGTTTAATTTATTGAGGAGCCATCAAACTGTTTTTCACAGTGCCTGTACCAATTTGTATTCCCACCGGTAATGTATAAGGATTCCATTTAAACTGTATTTTTAATGAGGATTGAGATTTTAAAAAGTGAACCTATAGGCTAAAGCAACATAATTATAGCCTTTGTAATCATTGTATTGTTTGAAAGGGGCTTTCTTCAGACCAGTTGCTTTCAAACTGCTTTGACTTCCACCCACAACAAGGAATACTTTTACATTATAACTCAGTAGATACATACGTAGAGGTAAATGAAAAAGTAAATTAAATACTTGATGAATTGTTTACCCTTACTACATATGAAACATTCTAATTTCCCTTTTACATTGTTGCATACAGAGTGTTATTTAAAAAAATGTTTGACCTGCTAGATTGCTTTCACAGTTACTCCCACCTGAATTTTTATTAATAAAACCAATCAACATACAATATGAACATTCTTTTTTTGATCACATAGTTGTATGTTCATCATCATGATCATTTCTTAGAACATTTGCATCAATTCAGAAAAAAGAAATAAAAAGAAAACAGAAAAAAATTCATGCATACCATACCCCATACCCCTCCCATTCATTGATCACTAGCATTTCAATCTACTAAATTTATTTTAACATTTGTTCCCCTTATTGTTTATTTATTTTTAATCCATGTGTTTTATTTATCTATCCATAAGGTAGATGAAAGAAGCATTAGACAGTTTGGCAGTTCAGGCCAAACTGCCACCTGAATTTGAAAGCTGCTTTAGTCTGTATCTGGAATTAGCCCTCTGTAAGCTCTTACTTAGATTGCTAGGCTTGTATCTGGTATTCTTAGACAGTGTCTTTTGCATTATTGGAATGTTGCCTCTGGATAGAATTGCCTGATAGAAATAGTGACAAAGGTTCTTTTACTTCAGGTTTCTAGCATAGTTTCAGCTAGCACAATTTTTGTTCCTACCTTCACTGAATTTTTCTTCCTAAAATACTCCCTGTTGATGTTTGGAGATACCACTAGGACATTGTATTTCAGATAATACTCTCTGGTTTACTATACTTATGAAAGTAACTAGAAGAGAGAGAAGTGCCAGTTTAAATAAAGTCAACTTGTTTAGTTTACCTGAGTCACAGATGTTCATGTGGAAATCTCATTGCATTCTATATCCTTGCCATCCTTTCTTAAAAGAAGCTAATAGCATTTCTAGGATAAGAAACACTGAGACATCTACATTAGGGAGAACCAGCTGGAACAGATGACAGTAAATTATGGTACTTTGAGGAGAATTGAATAATTGTGGTGTTCCCATGGCTAATAATGGGGCTCCTTCACCACTTATAGGCCTGAAGGGGCCAAAGGATAAGTACTAGAGAGAACTGTGTGGAGTGAACCTCCTGGCAGAAACTGAGGCCTTTAGTTGAGAGATGGATCCCCTATGAGGAAGTCAAGTGAGTAAATGCCCAGATTTTCCTTCCCTCCCTTCCTCCTGTCTCTTGCCAAGGTGCTCCATTGTCTACTACAGCCTAACGGCAGGAGATCCATTAATGTACTGTAGTCCACACAGGACAGCCTCCTGGGGCAGAGGACAGGGTGGAGAAGGAATTCGGAGGGACAAACCAGAGCTATCAAGCCAAATATCTTTCAGTGGATTAATGAACTTCTAACTCCCTTATAAAAGTATAAAGTGAAATTTGATCAAATCAGTTTCTTTAAAGCTATAATGGAACCTAACAGATGACAAGGATATGTCTGCTGAGTGTCTGAGTAGAAGTCCTCAGAGTTGTATGTAGAAATGGGAACACATTTAATTATGATTTCAGAGTACCTTGAATTTCTGAATAAATTCCAAGATGATCGTAAAGGGTGGCATGACCTTTTTTCTGAAATACATCTCAGAAACCTTTTTATACTTATAACTGTGCTTGGTTAAAGACAGGGTTAAGAAGAATCCAGCTGATCTAGGGTGTCTAACTGGGCACATTTTATCAGTGTAAACAATATCTGCTACAGATTGCACATGCAGGATATGGAAAATATTCAAGGAAAGAATTGACATGAATAATCCAATTAATTAGAAGAAAATTATCCTAATGCAATAAAATGTTTTTATATAGACTTTTTTATTCCTTATTTTTGGAGCTCTTTCAGTTCATAGAAATTGTACTTTAAAACACTTTATTTTTCTCTTCTTTAAACAGATTAAAGCTATACAGAAAAACTGGAACTGGAGAGTAAAACATCCTGTTCCATCTCTTTTACTAACAAATGAGAACAGATTCAGAGAAACAGATGTTGTGACAGAAAATGCATTTCCTCCACATGTTTAAAATAGCACACTGCTTAGGCTGTAAAAAGCCAAAGTTTATGCCCTGGAAATGGAAGAAACCAAACACCCAATTTTGATTAGAGGCAAGAATAAGATAGAAAGATCTCTCTCTACATTTGGTATAGTGGAAAGCACAGTGCTTCTCTTAGTGTGTCTAAATACCCATGGACTGTTCTAGTTTGCTTGCTGCTGGAATGCAATATACCAGAAATGGAATGGCTTTTAAAAAGGGGAATTTAATCAGTTGCTAGTTTACAGTTCTAAGGCCAAGAAAATGTCCCAATTACAACAAATCTATAGAAATGTCCAATCAAAGGCATCTAGGGAAAGATACCTTGGTTCAAGAAGGTCGATGAAATTCAGGGTTTCTCTCTAGTGAGAAGGCACACGGCAAACACAGTCACAGTTTCTCTCTCATCTGGAAAGACACATGGTGAGCGCGGTCAGGGTTCCTCTCTCATCTGGAAGGGTACATGGTGAACACGGCATCATCTGCCAGCTTCTTCTCCTGGCTTTCTGTTTCATGAAGCTCCTCGGGAGGCATTTTCCTTCTTCATCTCCAAAGGTTGCTTGACTGGTGGACTCTGCTTCTTGTGGCTATGTCATTCTGCTCTGCTCTCTCTGAATCTCTTTCATTCTACAAAATGTTTCCTCCTTTATAGGACTCCAGAAACTTATCAAGACCCACCCAAATGGGTGGAGACACGTCGTCACCTAATCCAGTTTAACAACCGCTCTTGATTAAATCACATCTCCAGGGAGATGATCTGATTATAGTTTCAAACATACAGTGTTGAATAGGGATTATTCTGTCTCTATGAAATGAAATTTTGATTAAAACATGGCTTTTCTAGGGGACATACATCCTTTCAAACCAGCACGTTCCACCCTCTGGATCCTAAAAGACATGTTTTCTCCATATACAAAATACGTTCATTCATAACCATAGTACAAATCCTTAAACCATTTCAATCTACGGCATCCATCAGGGAAGGACTCCAGAAACTTATCAAGACCCACCCAAAAGGATGGAGACATGTCGCCACCTAACCCAGTTTAACAACCACTCTTGATCAAATCACATCTCCAGGTAGATGATGTGATTACAATTTCATACATACAGTATTGAATAGGGATTATTCTATCTCTATGAAATGGAATTTTGATTAAAACATGGCTTTTCTAGGGACATACATCCTTTCAAACCAGCACAGTTACCTTGATCCCCCTTTCACCTAGCCAAGTGTCTTGGAGTATGTCTGTCTGGATCTGGTCTGTTTGGGACACACTGTAATTCTTGGATCTGTAATTTTACTCTTTCATGAGAGTTGGGAAATTTTCAGTAATAATTTCCTCCATTAGTCTTTCTCCTTTTCCCCTCCCTTCTCCTTCTAGGACACCCACAACACATATAGTCATGCGCTTCATGTTGTCGTTGAATTCCCTAAGTCCCAACTCATATTTCTCCATTCTTTTCCCTATACATTTTTTTGCTTGTCAGATTTCAGATGCCCTGTCCTCCAGTTCACTAATCCTATCTTCTGCCTTTTGAAATCTGACGTTGTAGGTTTCCATTTTTTTTTTCATCTCTTCTACTGTGCCTTTCATTCCCATAAGTTCTATGATTTGTTTTTTCAGACTTTCAATTTCTTCTTTTTGTTCATCCATTGCCTTCTTTATATCCTCTCTCAATTCATTGATTTGATTTTTGATGAGATGTTCCGTGTCTGTTCTAATATCCTGAATTAATTGTTTCAACTTCTGTATCTCATTTGAATTGTTGGTTCATTTCTTTGACTGGGGCATATCTTCAATTTTCCTAGTATGATTCGTTTTTTTGCTGGCGCCTAGGCATTTAATTTCCTTAATTAGTTTTTCTGGAGATTGTTTTCACTTTTTTACCTAGGATTTTCTTGCTTGATGACTTTGTTGTCTATCTGTTCTTTGACATTCAGTTCAGCTTATTCTAGACCTGTGACTTAGGTTTTGTTTAACAGATCAGAATGTTTCAGTTCTTGTTTTCTTGTTTCTTGCCCTGCCTGTATGGTGCCACCTTTTTCCCCCCTCCCTAGGAGGGTCTACTTGGGTATTATAGACCCCAGTCAGATTTTCCCAGACCAGACTGGCCTCCTCTCATTTTTCCCTGAGGATGAGACCCAGCAGATTGAAAAACTTTCCGATGAAGCCAACAGACTGTTTTTCCTATCCTGCCCAGTATGTGGTAGTTAGCCAGCAGGTCCCACCAGCATAAAGTGACATGGTACCTTTAAATTTGGCGGACTCTCCTGCTGAAGAGACAGGAGAGGTTGTAGGCTGAGGTTGAGGTTGTAGGCTGGCTTTAATCACTTCAGTTTTCCAGACCCTGGTGTCTGAATTCCTTGAGGGAGGGATTCCAGCTGATCTGGGCCCCACCCTTCTGGGGAAGACACAGACTCTGGGGAATTACTTCCTTTCACCTGACCAGCCTCTTTGCCTCTCAGACAAGCTTAATTCTACCTTTGCCTCGGGCAGTTGGAGCCTGAGAAACCTTGCAGTTTTATCCAAAGAGCAGTCAAGCCTAGAAACACAGCCACAAAAAAGAAGAAAATCCTTTTCAGAGTAGGACCCCTGTTCCTCAGGTTCGCCAATCCAGAGCTTAAATTGGTACATTGCTCTGTGTATCTGCAGGTCTTTTGTGCTCCTCCTTTCCTCCAGGGCCCAGACAGTCCAATCTGAAAATTTTCTTTTTCCGTCAGCCCTGCCCAGTCTCTGCGGCACAAACCAGCAACCTCAGCTTTTACTCAAGGTTCAGCTGAGCTGGGGGTCTATTTTTAGTGGTCAGAATTTGTTAATCAATTCCACAGTTGGTACTTGGTTGCACTCAGCCCCTTGCTGTCAGTAAGGTCTCTTTCCTTTCCCCTCTAGGAAGTAGCCTGTGAGGAAGGGGCGCTGGCCTCTGCGGCTTTGGGGACTCACAGTTCTTGGTGGGCTTGCAGCTGGTCCAGCTTTTCCAGTCTGGTGTATGCTGTGTGTCTGGTTAGTAATGTGGCCCCAGCAGTTGTTCTGTGCTATTTCTAGCTATTTACTAGCTGCTCGGGAGGATGAACTAAATTAAATTTAGGCACCTCACTAAGCCACCATCTTGGACCCTCCAGCCTAGAGTTCTATTTTAAAGAAAGCCAGTAGTGTTTTGTAAATTTAATAATTTAAACTTGGATGTGCTCTTTTTTCTTTTTTTAACAGTTTTAATGAGATATAATTTTTATACCAAATGATTGACCCTTTTAAATTGTAGAATTCGAAATTTTTTTGTATATTTACAGGATTGTGTAACCATTACCGCAGTCATTTTTATCATCCCCCAAAGAAACCCTGGATCAGTGAGGCCTGTCCCAGTCAAGATGACAGTGTGAGATGCTTAAGGGCTTCCCTCAACAGAAGCTCTAACAACCAACAAGAACTGATAGAAATATCATTCTAAAAACTCCAGAAAGTCATTAAATGACTCTAGCGACAGGATGAGGGCCAAATCAAGAAAGGGGCCACTTAAAAGCAGTAGAATTTTATACCACTCAGGCTGGCCCCCTTCTCCATCCCCTTTACCAGCTTGACTCAAACCCAGTTCATGCTCCTAGTGCTGATCCCTGGTCCTGGATCCAGAGGAAACAGGGTAACCCACGTGCACATACTTGAGCATGTTTGTCTGGCCTACTCTGTCTGATGGCCTGAGAGACTCACTGTCCCAGAATGTACCCCACATACAGAAAATAGCTAGTGATCTCTCTTACAGAATGCTATGGAAATGATTTAAGCTGTGCTGCCCGGGGCAAGGGATGGCTGGCTATAGGAGTTAAAAGTGCAGTGCCAAAGAATTTAGGAAACTGTTTGTGGTAGTTAGATTCAGGTATCAACTTGGCTGGGTTAAGGTGCCTAGTTCTATTGCTGTGGATATGAGCCAATGGCATGTGAAGCTCATCTGTCGCTGATTACATCTGCAGTCGGCTAGGAGGCGTGCCTGCTGCAGTGAAGGATGTTTGATTTAATTGGCTGGTGCTTAAGTAAGAGAGCTCAAGGTACCACAGCCCAAGCAGCTCAGCATACTTCATCTCTGCACTCACAGCTCAGTCCAGTCCTTTGGAAATAGAGAGGAATCACCCCAAGGAAAGTTGTTGGAACTCAGAGGCTGGAGAGAAGGCCAGCAGAGACCACCCTGTGCCTTCCCGCATAAGAAAGGACCTCATTTGAAAGTTAGCTGCCTTTCCTCTGAAGAACTATAGTTAACTAAATAAGTCCGCTTTTATTGAAGGCCAATCCATCTCTGGTGTGTTGCATTCCAGCAGCTAGCAAACTAGAACACTTTTTTAGGGAACAGCAGAAATTTGGAACCCTGTGAACTATAGATTCCTAGGGCCACACATGTAAGCCCATGACAAGATGCTTGAGCAGAAAGGAGGCCCTTATACTTTGGCCCAAAACTAGTCTCTAAACTCATTGTATGGATAAGCCTTGAAGGAGATCTCTGGTTCAGTTTAGTCTATAAAGACTGGAAAAGCTGTTTTGTTTGTCATAACACTAGCTGGGTACAAGCTTAAGGAACGGACGCCTCAGAGTCTAAATTCGAGTGATCACTAAATTGCAGTGATAATACGTACCAGATGTCGAAATGTACAGGTTGCAACGAAAGGTTATACACATTCAAAAAAACAAGAGATGATAGTCCAGGCAAAGTAGAAAATTGAAACATTAGCACCTGTCAATGAGGAGGACCAGACCTGGGATATACCAGACAAAGACTTCTTTAAAAATTGTCCTCAGTATGCTCAAAGAGCTAAAGGAAAACATGGACAAAAACTAAAGGAAATCAGGGAAATAACAATTGAATACAAAGAGAATAGCAGTAGCGATAATGGAAATTATGAAAAGAAACCAAACAGAACTGAAGACCGCAGGAACAGAAATTAAAATTTCTTCAGCTACAGCAGATTCAAACTGACAGAATTAAGAATCAGATAATAATAAGAAAAAAAATACTGAAATTAATTGGTCTGAGGAGCAGAGAGGGGGGGAAAAAAGGAAAAAAGTAAGCAGAACCTGACAAACCTGCTGACAAAACTGTCATTCCAAAATGAAGGAAATTTGGATTTTCTTTTCTCTTTCCTTGAAGTAATAAAAATATTCTTAAATTGATGTGATGAATGCACAACTATGTGATCATAATGAGAACCAGTGATTGTACACTTTGGATGATTATATGTTATGTGAATATATCTCAATAAAGTTGCATTTTAAAAATGAAGAGACTTGGAAATGTTCTAAAATTGATTGTGGTGATACTTTGAGCCATTGATTATATACTTTGGATAGATTGTATGGTATGTGACTATATCTCAATAAAATTGCATTGAAAAAGAAGAAATGAAGGAGAAATAGTGATATTCCCAGATAAACAAAAGCTGAAAAGTTGATCACTACTAGACTGTCACGAGAGACTTTAAAGGGGATTCTGCAGTTGAAAGCAAATGATACTAGACAGTAGACAAAGCCACGTGAAGAAATAAAGATTTCTGGTGATGGTAACATGGGTAAATACAAATGTCAGTACTGTTGTAAATTTAGTTTGTAACTCCATTTTTTACTTCCTCCAAGATCTTAAAAGGCTAATGCATGACATATAATGAAGAAACAGTGGTTTTGGACTCATAGTGTATAAACATATAATTTGAGACAAGAGCTACATAAAGGTGGGGGATAGAGGGTTATAGGGATATTGCTCTCAAAACAAACGAGACTGTTAGAGATTTAGGATGTTAAATTTTAGCCTCATGGTAACTATAAAGAAAATGTCAGAATGTACAAGCTTATTGAGACAGAAACATTAATTTCATTTACATAAACATTTTGTGAGGTAAGCACTATCTTCATACCCCTTTTACAAATGTTTCTGGCTTATTTTGCACCATATAATGGCCCCAGGGTTCGTTCACTTCATTGCATGCTTCACATTTCATTCCTTTCTGTAGCCATACAATATTCCATCATATATTTACATCACAGTTTGCCTTTCTACTTCTCAGTCAGTATATCCTTCAGCCATTTCCATCCATTGTACATCATGGATAATGTCCAGCGTAAACAATCCATGTCTCACATTCTCCTCACTTAGTTGTCTTCAGCACTCTCAATTTTAGACAATCTTCATTGTGCCTAAGAGAAAATTAACGGATAAACATACCCTCACTAAATAGAAAATCCAAACCTCACCTTAACTCTTGTCTCCCCCCCTGCCCACGCCCCTAGTTATTTACCTCTGGTATTGCTAATGTTCTCCTGTTAAATGTAGGACATAGCATGCAATAGTTTTCCCCCTATACCTCTATTATTGATTCTTCATACAAGATCATTTTTGAAGTAGTTCGTGCAGGAACTTATATTTGTAAGTATTAATTGGCGGGACACATGGCTCTATACAACCCCTTTCAATCATGTTCATCTTCCTTGTGGTATTCTTATAGACCCACTAGTGAACTGCCTTCACACCTATGCATTCCCTTACATTTAAAGTTCAACCTCATTAACTAACCATTCACCTGTCTCTAGCTTGTATTTATCTCTAGATCCCCTTTATTCTACATTATGAGCCTCTGAGTTTACCAGGTCATAATAGTGAAGTCATTAGCCACCCCATTGAATTTATTTAGGAAGTTTGTATTAACATCTTTGATTAGTTCCAAATTTGGGTCTCCTCCAGTGTCTTAATTTGGCCATTTCGCTAGGCCGTATCTCCCTGCATCTTCATGTGCTTTGTGATTTTCTGTTGGCTTCGAGGCATTTGATTATCTTGATGGGGTTATTTTGAAAATTAATTTCCCTCACTTGTCTGAGGTTTTGGATTTGCTTAAGTTTGTGTTGAAGGTCTCCTTTTGCACTTAGTTCATCAGTAATTCCCCAAGACCCAGACCATGTAGGGAATTATCTTGATCCCCTGAGGATCTGGTTAAAGCTAGACAGATGGTCAGTGTGCTGAACCACACTTCCCACTTCTTCCCAACAGACGTCACTCCTAGGCCTCCTCTTCCCCTCAGATCCACCTTTCCTGGACTGCAGCAGCTGGGTGAGCTGGATGGATACCTGGTTCAATTCCAGTCAGTTCTGCTAGTCCGCTTGTGGGTCAGTGGGGCTCTGGGCCTGGGTATTTCAAATGTCCCTGCTCACAGCCAGCCCAGAAACGTCTGTTAGCTCAGGGGACACAGGCATGGTGGACAAGGCATGGGGCGCTTCACTTCCTTGTCCCTCCCTCTCCGTCTATACACTCCTGAGAGCTTTGCACCTCCGCAGGGAAAGAGGAATGGTAGGCACTGTGCATTGTTTGGATAGTCTCTGTGTGCAGGACAGCAAGTCTGCTGACTTCTGGGTTCTCCGTGGGAGCTTCGGGCTGTGGAGCTGTGGGGACCAGATTTCCTAAGCTAGCAGCTAGGGTAATCAGGAGTGCACAGGTGTCTATTCCTTGGGGACCTGCTCTTTGCTGTCCCTCGTGGAGTCATGACTGAGAACATGCACCCTGTTATTTCCATCCCAATTCTTCTGCTTTTTCATCCAGGATCTCCCTGTATTTTGTAGAAGACCCTCTCTGATCACTGGCACCCTAGACCTGATCTCCCTGTCTGTTTTTCTTTCACTTTTATAGTTCCATGGAGCAGGGATAAACTCAGCCTCTGCTATTCCACCATCTTCCTGGAAGTCTGTATTATAATCTTTTAAAACTTTATTTTACTGTGTTCCTGTATCTTTGATTTTACCTTATGTGTATGTGTGTGTGTGTGCATGTGTGTGTATAAAATAGGAATCTGGAAAGTGCTTCTTGGGTATATTTGGAAGGGGACATTGTAGTTATGACAGTCATATAGTTTACCAAGGATAATTTGGAACAAAGGAAATGGAGACCTCATTTAAGGAGAGAATTATAATGCTTTAGGAATAAAGTTGAAATATTTTGGTTAACTATATAATGCTAATTTATTGATTAGTTTCATGGACATGAACTACTTTCAGTGTACACTAGAGGGCAGTACTCCCCCTGAAAAGATGGTTTATCTTTGGCAAGATCCCAGGAACATAACCATTCCTAAGATTGGATATATAAGTGCTGTACTTTTTCTTTTCCTAAGTAGATTAGTCTCTTGATATGAGAGTTCAATGTACTATATAGTTGCTACATTTTTCTTTCATTAAGTTTCATTTTCAACCCCACCATTGTGCTTAAGAAAGGAAAAGATGGTTTTTCTTCTCTCATTGTTCCCTAAGTTTTAAAGCTTTTTTTAATTGTTTTAAATGTAACTTTTATTGAAACATATTCACACCATGCAGTCTATCCAAAGTATACAATCAGTGGCTCATGGTATCATCACATGGATATACATCACATGGATACATCATGATCATTTTAAAACATTTTACTCCAGAAAAAGAAAAATTCAAAACAAAGCATCCCTTACCCTTTATCCCCCGCATTGACCCCTGGTATTGGTGTGGTTCATTTGTTATTGTTGATTAAAGAATATTAAGATACTATTGTTAATTGTAGTCCTTAATTTGCAATAGTACCTTTTCCCCATATTCCCCTTGTTTTAGTTTGTTAAATACTGCTGCAATGCAATATACCAGAAATAGGACGGCTTTTAAAAAGGGAAGTTATTAAGATACAAGTTTATAGTTCTAAGACCATAAAAATCTCCAAACTAAGACATCCAGAACGGATAGCGTCACATGGGAAGGTGTGTGGCTGGTGTCTGGTCCTTGTTCCTGGTTGCATTGTTTCCAGCTACTGATGCCAGTAGTTTCCTCTTCAAGTATCTGTAGGCCTTCACTTTGCTTCTCTGGGGCAAAACTCTAGGTTCTAGCTTGCTTAACATCTCATAGGAAATCACATGGCAATATCTGCTACTAGGTTCTGACTTGCCTTAGCATCTCATGGGAAATCACATGGCAATATCTGCTGGGCCCTGCATCTCCAAGTGTCCTTCTCTAGGCATCTATCTGCACTCCAAGCCGTCTCTAAATGTCTGCGTCTCTGTCAGCTCTTAACCAACTGTGTTTTCTCAAAATGTCTCCTCTCTTGAAGGACTCCAGTAAACTAATCAAGATGTACCTTGAATGGGTGGAGTCACATGTCCATCTAATCAAAACGTCATACCCACAATTAAGTGGGTCAGTATCCATGGAAACAATCTAATCAAAGGTTTCTACCATACAGTGCTGAATCAGGATTAAAGAACATAGCTAGCTCTTCTGTGAAGCACAGCACTTTCAAACCAGCACACCCCTCTATTATTAACTCCTTGTAATAGTATTGTATATTTGTTCTAGCTCATGAAAGAACTTATTTCTTTGTACAATGAATCACAGTTGTACACCACAGAATTCACTGTTATGCATTTCCATGTTTTAACTTTCTTTTTAGTGACTCTAAACTTCCCCTTTCCACCTTTGTTACCCACTATGAGCACTGTTAATTATATACATAATAATGTGTTACTGTCACGTTTATCCATTTCCAAATGTTTAAGTTAGACTTAGTTAAACATTCTGCATATATTAAACAGCACTCCCCATTCTCTAATCTCGTTCTATACCCTGGTAACCTATATTATAGATTTTATTATAATTAGTTCATATTAATGAGAACATACAGTATGTCCTTTTCTATCTGACTTATTTCACTTAATTTGTTTTTTATTCTTTTTTTAATTTGAAAAATGCAAGTAAGAAAACAAGCATGACTTATATCCCCATCACATGAATTTTTTGAGAAAGATGGCAGTGAAAATTCCCTTCCACCTCCCTGTACCTTCATTTCCAGTCCCAGAGGCTAATAGTTGTTCACTATTAAAAATTTTGTGCATGTCCTTCCCTGTCCTATTGTATATTATGTTCATATATGTACTTGTATCTATTTTGTTTTAAAGCAAAAATGGAGTCATGTTATCTATATTGGTCTACGACTTGTATTTTTACTACAGTTTATTTTGGGCATCTTTCTAGGTCCGGTATAAACATCTACATTTCTTTTAGTGATATTCCATTATGTGCGTATTCCATAATTCGAGTAATCATTTCTTTATTAATGAAAATTCAGCGTCTCAACTTTTCAATTAATAATCCTGTGATCCTAATTCCTGCATATCTATTTTTATGTTTTCATGCTGTTGTTTCTGGAGTATAGGTTCCTAAAACTAAGATTGCTAGGTCGTGGGGTATGTGCCTTTAAATTCTAATAGATGTTGCCAATTAGATGGTACTGATTGGAAATCTTGCCAGTAGTTCATGTGTTCCTCTCATCATACATCATTAACAGTATTTATTTTGGTTTTCTCCACATTAATTACCATAATGACCTTTATAAGCTACTGATTTGAGTTGTGACTTAAAATTTCTCCTCCTTTGAAAACCTATACCAAAAGATGATCTTTTTTTTTCAGTTTAAAAAATTTTAATTCTTGAAATTAATAAAATTAAAATTAATTAAATGAATTTTTGTGCATTTGTCAAGTGGTACAGAAAAATATTAAAGTTTAGGTGTCGCCTAATAGTCTTCACACTATGAAATTCACAGGGTAAATTAATTCTCAGCCATTTTAGAACTCAAGTAAAAATCTAAGTTTTATGAAAACTGAGAGGTTCTGAACCGATTTAGAGACTATATTATAGATACATTGAAGATGCTGTGTGTTTGTGTTGAAAGTTACCATTCTCAAATGTGTTGACATCACTGAAGAATGCCATGTGTCATAAGCGTAGCATTCAGTAATTCTTATGTTCTGATCGAGGTTCTGATAAAGATATCTTGCTGCTATTTCACAGATGGTTACGATTATTCAGAAAGGTTAATGCTAGACAAATATTTTAATTTGGGGTTGGAGAATTTTTCTTATGGGAGAGGTTAAGCAGCTGTGTTATAATTATTTTGGTCAGGGACTGGCAATCAGTCTGGTCCAAAGTCCACGACTTACCATTATCAGTTACTTAGCCATGGGCTCTTTGCACAGCCCTGTTACAAGTATGACAAATTTAAGCTGAAATAATTTAAAACTTTTAAAACCAGGATATTTCCTTCATTGAGAAAATGGAAGCATTCCTCTTTAGATCTAGTAATTCTGAATGAGTAAGACCATAAAAAAAAATCATACCCTTTTGATTATTAGCCTTTTCTTTGAATTTTATATCTGGCACAATTTCAGTAGTTGTTCATTTGAGAATGAGCAGGAAAAACCCATACTTTCCATTGGCTTCTGCTTTAAACTTGAATGCTTTAGCTCCAGCTGCTTGTGAGATAATGAATTGTAGGAGATGGAAATGACAGGAGAAGGAGAGTTTTCCCTCTAGAGATGTCTTGTCTGGAGCAGAACTGGAAATTAGAAAGTTCCAAGGAATACTGTGTGCAAAACACTTTTGATCTTGGTCTCTAGTCTGTATAACTGGCTTCAGTGCAATGATTTGAGAGGAAGTTTCCTCTAGAAAAGTAGCCACAACATTGTCTGTTTTCCAGCCATATTTCTGTGTTGTACTGTGGTTAACTAAGCACCGGAATTTCATGACATTTCAGAAAGTCATTCCTATTTAACCTCTGTTGGACCAGTCTGCACCTTAGTTTCTTAGTCTTGATGTGCTGAAGTCAGCTTTTCTTGTTGGGCTAACTTGGGTCAAGTGTGTGTTAAAATGTCATGCATGTTGAGCCAGGCAGAATTTCAGCTGAGTGAAGACTTAGATTATGAAATATCTGTCTTTATAAATTGGAAATGATGTATTTTTCAAAACCTGTTGAAACATAATGAAAGCAAAGGATCAGTGTTTCCTAAGCATAGTAGGCAAGATTTAGATAAAAGCTTTTTGTCTGTTGGATCGGTAGGGAAATTGGTTAGCAATGGAAAATGGAATAGAACTCCTTTTTCCAAATATGGCATGTTATCTAATTATGGTGCACTATCTTAATTAAGATAGCCCTTCCTAATAAAACTGGCATGCCCCTGAGCTGACTAGTGTTTGTGAATTTGTTTAGTGTTTTCCCAAGATCCACAGGTCTTTTCTCTTTATGCATTTAATAATACCATCTATTCCTATAGTTTTAGTCATCTTTACTATGCTAGTGATTCCTTATTCTGACCTTCAAGCACTGCCTTTCTCCTGAGCTGCAGGCTCATATTTCTCCCTGATTTTTAGGGATTCATTCTAGCAATGATACCATAACCTGTCCAACATTCAACTTTTGATTCTACCTCCAAAATGTCTAAATATTCACTCATTCTCTCTCTCTCTCTCTCTTTCTCTCTCCCTCTCTTCCTCTCTTCTTTTCCCCTTTCTTCCCTCCGTCCTCTCTCTTTCTCTCTTTCTTTCATCATCACTGCCATTACCTTTTTTCTGAGTCTTACTTTCTGAAACATCTGTCTCTATTGTAATTGGAATATTTTCTAAAGTCTTTTGAAAGGCTTGACTATTAGAAGTTTACTTACACCCAGCAGTGCTTCTTCCTTGGCAGAGATTTCATTTAGATCTTGTCCTTACTCAAAAATTTGACCCCCATTGCCTGTTAGTAAGTTCTTATTCCTTACCCTGATAGGAAACTCCATACTATAGCTCCAGCCAACTTCACGTTTTTCTGTTATAATATTTGATAGTCAGAAAGGACTCTCCCTTTAACCCACATTGTCTTTGTGTTCAAGCAGATCTGATCTCCCATTCTCCCAGTTATATTCAAGGAGATCTAATTTCCCATTCCCCCAGTTGTCCTCACCTCTCTGACCATCTGTGGGAATCTTGGCCATTCTTTTTTTTTTTTTTTAATTTATTAAAAAAAAATTAACTAACACAACATTTAGAAATCATTCCATTCTACATATGCAATCAGTGATTGTTAATATCATCACATAGATGTATGATCATCATTTCTTAGTACATTTTCATCGATTTAGAAAAAGAAATAGCAAGACCACAGAAAAAGAAATAAAATGATAATATAGAGAAAAAAATACAAAAAATATATTTAAAAAAACAGAAAAAACATACAAAAAAAAACTATAGCTCAGATGCAGCTTCATTCAGTGTTTTAACATAATTACATTACAATTAGGTAGTATTGTGCTGTCCATTTTTGAGTTTTTGTATTCAGCCCTGTTGCACAGTCTGTATCCCTTCGGCTCCAGTTACCCATTATCTTACCCTATTTCTAACTCCTGATGGTCTCTGTTACCAATGACATATTCCAAGTTTATTCTCTAATGTCGGTTCACATCAGTGGGACCATACAGTATTTGTCCTTTAGTTTTGGGCTAGTCTCACTCAGCATAATGTTCTCGAGGTCCATCCATGTTATTACATGCTTCATCAGTTTATCCTGTCTTAAAGCTGCATAATACTCCATCATATGTATATACCGCAGTTTGTTTAGCCACTTGTCTGTTGATGGACATTTTGGCTGTTTCCATCTCTTTGCAATTGTAAATAACGCTGCTATAAACATTGGTGTGCAAATGTCCGTTTGTGTCTTTGCCCTTAAGTCCTTTGAGTAGATACCCAGCAATGGTATTGCTGGGTCGTATGGCAATTCTATATTCAGCTTTTTGAGGAACCGCCAAACTGCCTTCCACAGTGGTTGCACCATTTGACATTCCCACCAACAGTGGATAAGTGTGCCTCTTTCTCCACATCCTCTCCAGCACTTGTCATTTTTTGTTTTGTTGATAATGGCCATTCTGGTGGGTGTGAGATGATATCTCATTGTGGTTTTGATTTGCATTTCTCTAATGGCCAGGGACATTGAGCATCTCTTCATGTGCCTTTTGGCCATTTGTATTTCCTCTTCTGAGAGGCATCTGTTGAAGTCTTTTTCCCATTTTGTAATTGGATTGGCTGTCTTTTTGTTGTTTAGTTGAACAATCTCTTTATGAATTCTGGATACTAGACCTTTATCTGATATGTCATTTCCAAATATTGTCTCCCATTGTGTAGGCTGTCTTTCTACTTTCTTGATGAAGTTCTTTGATGCACAAAAGTGTTTAATTTTGAGGAGCTCCCATTTATTTATTTCTTTCTTCAGTGCTCTTGCTTTAGGTTTAAGGTCCATAAAACCGCCTCCAATTGTAAGTTTCATAAGATATCTACCTACATTTTCCTCTAACTGTTTTATGGTCGTAGACCTAATGTTTAGATCTTTGATCTATTTTGAGTTATCTTTTGTACAGGGTGTGAGATACGGGTCCTCTTTCATTCTTTTGCATATGGATATCCAGTTCTCTAGGCACCATTTATTGAAGAGACTGCTCTGTCCCAGGTGAGTTGACTTGACTGCCTTATCAAAGATCAAATGTCCATAGATGAGAGGGTCTATATCTGAGTACTCTATTCAATTCCATTGGTCGATATATCTATCTTTATGCCAATACCATGCTGTTTTGACCACTGTGGCTTCATAATATGCCTTAAAGTCTGGCAGCGTGAGACCTCCAGCTTCGTTTTTTTTCCTCAAGATACTTTTAGCAATTCGGGGCCCCCTGCCCTTCCAGATAAGTTTGCTTATTGGTTTTTCTGTTTCTGAAAAATAAGTTGTTGGGATTTTGATTGGTATTGCATTGAATCTGTAAATCAATTTAGGTAGGATTGTCATCTTAACCTTATTTAGTCTTCCAATCCATGAACACGGTATGCTCTTCCATCTATGTAGGTCTTCTGTGATTTAACAGTTTTTTGTAGTTTTCTTTGTGTAGGTCTTTTGTCTGTTTAGTTAAATTTATTCCTAAGTATTTTATTCTTTTAGTTGCAATTGTAAATGGAACTCGTTTCTTGATTTCCCCCTCAGCTTGTTCATTGCTAGTGTATAGAAACACTACAGATTTTTGAATGTTGATCTTGTAGCCTGCTACTTTGCTGTACTCATTTATTAGCTCTAGTAGTTTTGTTGTGGATTTTTCCAGGTTTTCGACGTATAGTATCATATCATCTGCAAACAGTGAGAGTTTTACTTCTTCTTTTCCAATTTTGATGCCTTGTATTTCTTTTTCTTGTCTAATTGCTCTGGCTAGAACCTCCAACACGATGTTGAATAACAGTGGTGATAGTGGGCATCCTTGTCTTGTTCCTGATCTTCGGGGGAAAGTTTTCAATTATTCCCCATTGAGGATGATATTAGTTGTGGGTTTTTCATATATTCCCTCTATTATTTTAAGGAAGTTCCCTTGTATTCCTATCCTTTGAGGTGTTTTCAACAGGAAAGGATGTTGAATCTTGTCAAATGCCTTCTCTGCATCAATTGAGATGATCATGTGATTTTTCTGCTTTGATTTGTTGATATGGTGTATTACATTAATCGATTTTCTTATGTTGAACCATCCTTCCATATCTGGGATGAATCCTACTTCAATGTATAACAGTTATACATTGAAGTAGGGTCCTCTTTCATTCTTTTGCATATGGATATCCAGTTCTCTAGGCACCATTTATTGAAGAGACTGTTCTGTCCCAGGTGAGTTGACTTGACTGCCTTATCAAAGATCAAATGTACATTTGAAGTCTAATTTGTGGAATATTAGTATAGCTACTCCTGCTCTTTTCTGGTTGTTATTTGCATGAAATATCTTTTCCCAACCTTTCACTTTTAACCTATGTTTATCTTTGGGTCTAAGATGTGTTTCCTGTAGACAGCCTATAGAAGGATCCTGTTTTTTAATCCATTCTGCTCATTTATTGTAATATTCAAATTCTCTGTTTCTTTATTGATCCTCTGTCTAGATGTTCTGTCCATTGATGAGAGTGGGGAATTGAAGTCTCCAACTATTATTGAAGATGTGTCTATTTCCCTTTTCAGTGATTGCAGTGTATTCCTCACGTATTTTGGGGCATTCTGATTCGGTGCGTAAATATTTATGATTGTTATGTCTTCTTGTTGAATTGTTCCTTTTATTAGTAGATAGTATCCTTCTTTGTCTCTTTTAACTGTTTTACATTTGAAGTCTGTTGACTTCATTGAATTATACAATGGTCATGATGTATAATTCTTTTAATGTGTTGCTGGATTCAACTTGCTAGAATTTTGTTGAGGATTTTTGCATCTATATTCATTAGAGAGATTGGTCTGTAGTTTTCTTTTTTGTAATATCTTTGCCTGGTTTTGGTATGAGGGTGATGTTGGCTTCATAGGATGAATTAGGTAGCTTTCCCTCCACTTCAATTTTTTTGAAGAGTTTGAGCAGAGTTGGTACTAATTCTTTCTGAAATGTTTGGTAGAATTCACCTGTGAAGCCGTCTGGTCCTGGACTTTTCTTTTTGGGAAGCTTTTGAATGACTGATTCAATTTCTTTACTTGTGATTGGTTTGTTGAGGTCATCTATTTCTTCTTGAGTCAAAGTTGGTTGTTCATGCCTTTCTAGGAACTTGTCCATTTCATCTACATTGTTGTATTTATTAGCGTAAAGTTGTTCATAGTATGCTGTTATTACCTCCTTTATTTCTGTGAAGTCAGTGGTTATGTCTCCTCTTCCATTTCTGATCTTATTTATTTGTGTCCTCTCTCTTCTTCTTTTTGTCAATCTTGCTAAGGGCCCATCAATCTTGTTGATTTTCTCATAGAACCAACTTCTGCTCTTATTGATTTTTCTCTATTGTTTTCATGTTCTCAATTTCATTTATTTCTGCTCTAATCTTTGTTATTTCTTGCCTTTTGCTTGCTTTAGGGTTAGTTTGCTGTTCTTTCTCCAGTTCTTCCAAGTGGACAGTTAATTCCCAAAATTTTGCCCTTTCTTCTTTTCTGATATTGGCATTTAGGGCAATAAATTTCCCTCTTAGCACTGCCTTTGCTGCGTCCCATAGGTTTTGATATGTTGTGTTTTCATTTTCATTCCCCTCGCGATATTTACTAATTTCTCTTGTAATTTCTTCCTTGACCCACCGGTTGTTTAAGGGTGTGTTGTTGCGCCTCCACGTATTTGTGAATTTTCTGGCACTCTGCCTATTATTGATTTCCAACTTCATTCCTTTATGATCTGAGAAAGTGTTGTGTATGTTTTCAGTCTTTTTAAATTTGTTGAGACTTGCTTTGTGACCCAGCATATGGTCTATCTTTGAGAATGATCCATGAGCACTTGAGAAAAAGGTGTATCCTGCTGTTGTGGGGTGTAATGTCCTATAAATGTCTGTTAAATCTAGCTCATTTATTGTAATATTCAAATTCTCTGTTTCTTTATTGATCCTCTGTCTAGATGTTCTGTCCATTGATGAGAGTGGGGAATTGAAGTCTCCAACTATTATTGAAGATGTGTCTATTTCCCTTTTCAGTGATTGCAGTGTATTCCTCACGTATTTTGGGGCATTCTGATTCGGTGCGTAAATATTTATGATTGTTATGTCTTCTTGTTTAATTGTTCCTTTTATTAGTAGATAGTATCCTTCTTTGTCTCTTTTAACTGTTTTACATTTGAAGTCTAATTTGTGGGATATTAGTATAGCTACTCCTGCTCTTTTCTGGTTGTTATTTGCATGAAATATCTTTTCCCAACCTTTCACTTTTAACCTATGTTTATCTTTGGGTCTAAGATGTGTTTCCTGTAGACAGCCTATAGAAGGATCCTGTTTTTTTAATCCATTCTGCCAGTGTATGTCTTTTGATTGGGAAATTCAGTCCATTAACATTTAGTGTTATTACTGTTTGGTAATACTTTCCTCTCCCATTTTGCCTTTTGTATTATATATATCATATCTGATTTTCCTTCTTTCTACACTCTTCTCCACACCTCTCTCTTCTGTCTTTTCGTATCTGACTCTAGTGCTCCCTTTAGTATTTCTTGCAGAGCTGGTCTCTTGGTCACAAATTCTCTCAGTGACTTTTTGTTTGAGAATGTTTTAATTTCTCCCTCAGTTTTGAAGGACAATTTTGCTGGATATAGAAGTCTTGGTTGACAGTTTTTCTCTTTTAGTAATTTAAATATATCATCCCACTGACTTCTCGCCTCCATGGTTTCTGCTGAGAAATCTACACATAGTCTTATTGGGTTTCCCTTGTATGTGATGGATTGTTTTTCTCTTGCTGCTTTCAAGATCCTCTCTTTCTCTTTGACCTCTGACATTCTAACTAGTAAGTGTCTTGGAGAACACCTATTTGGATCTATTATCTTTGGGGTGGGCTGCACTTCTTGGATCTGTAATTTTAGGTCTTTCATAAGAGTTGGGAAATTTTCAGTGATAATTTCTTCCATTAGTTTTTCTCCTCCTTTTCCCTTCTCTTCTCCTTCTGGGACACCCACAACTCGTATATTTGTGCGCTTCATATTATCATTCAGTTCCCTGATCCCCTGCTCAAATTTTTCCATTCTTTTCCCTATAGTTTCTGTTTCTTTTTGGATTTCAGATGTTCCATCCTCCAGTTCACTAATTCTAGCCTCTGTGTCTTGAATTCTACCATTGTAGGTTTCCATTGTTTTTTTCATCTCTTCTACTGTATCTTTCATTCCCATAAGTTCTGTGATTTGTTTTTTCAGACTTTCAATTTCTTCTTTTTGTTCATCCCATGCCTTCTTCATGTCCTCCTTCAATTTATTGATTTGGTTTTTGAAGAGGTTTTCCATTTCTGTTCGTATATTCAGAATTAGTTGTCTCAACTCCTGTATCTCATTTGAGCTATTGGTTTGTTCCTATGACTGGGCCATATCTTCAGTTTTCCTGGTGTGATTTGTTATTTTTTGCTGGCGTCTGGGCATTTAATCAGATTTCCCTGAGTGTGGGACCCAGCAGGGTGAAAAACTTTCCTGTGAAGTCTCTGGGCTCTGTTTTTCTTATCCTGCCCAGTATGTGGTGCTTGTCTGTCTGTGGGTCCCACCAGCAAAAGATGTTGTGGCTCCTTTAAGCTTGGAAGACTCTCGCTGCTGGGTGTGTGGTGGAGACAGAGGAAAGGTTGTAGGTTGGTTTTAATGACTTCAAATTGAGAAGTCCTGGGATCTGAATTCCTTGAGAGAGGACTTCCACCTGAGTTGCGTTTTACCCCTCCCACGGGGAAGGTTCAGGTGGTAGAGAGCCCTGAAAGCTGCCTGCCTCTGCATTCAGGGCAGTCACAACCTGTGTAATCCCAGCGCTGAGCCCAGAGGCAACCAACCCTCCGCAGAAACAGCTGCAGAAGGCTCTGTTTCGCCCCCTTTTCTCTTTTTCAGTTAGCCCAATAGGCGACTTCCGCTTTGATCAGTTTCACCTGAGCTGAGGGCCTATTTTTAGTAGTCAGAAGTTGTTCATTAATGCCACTATTGGTGTTAGGTTGGACTCAGTCTCTACTACTGTTGGAGACTCTTTCCTTTCCCTCTGGGATGTCGCCTGTGGGGGAGGGGCACTGGCCACTTGGGGAACTGCTGATCTGAGGCTCCCAGCTGGCTCGGGAAGCTGCGCGTGGGGAAGGGGCGCCAGCCACCGCAGCTTGGAGAACCACCGATCCGAGGCTCCCAGCCGGCCCGGGAAGCCGTGTGTGTGGGAAGGGCTACGGCCACCGTGGCTTGGGGAACTGCCAATCTGAGGCTCCCAGCTGGCCCCGGAAGCCGCGTGTGTGTGAGGGGCTCCGGCCGCCGCAGCTTGGGGAACCGCCGATCCAAGGCTCCCAGCCACCACGGGAAGCCGCATGCATGGGAGGGGCTCTGGTTGCCGGCCGCCGCGGCTTGGAGAACCGCTGATCCGAGTCTCTCAGCTGGACCGGGAAGGAGGGAGGGAGGGGGGCCGGCCGCCAGCCACCACGGCCCGGGGAAGCGTGCACCACTTGGGGACCTCACCACAGCGGAGTCTCGTAGCCGGTCCAGACTGGGGTACACTCTGTGTCTGCTGTCTGTCGTGGCTCTGGGAGCTGTTCTGTGCTGTTTCTAGTTATTTAGTAGTTGTTCTGGAGGAGGAACTAAGACGCACGCAACTTACTAAGCCGCCATCTTCTCCGGAAGTCCCTTGGCCATTCTTCAAGACCCAGTGCTACACTCCCACAGTTCTCCATGCTGTCAGGCATGCTCTCTGTCCATATTCCTGTTCTTTAAATATTTGACCTTGAAGTATAGTTATTTTATTGTCTTCCTATCCATGCCCTACAAGAATATAAACTTTTAAGATGTTCTCTTTGTCTTTGAGTTTCTGCAGTTTCAATACGATGTGGTTGGTTTGAACTTAGTTTTTTGTTTCTTAAGTATAAGTATTCATAACTTTCATCAGTTCTGTAAAATTCTCAGGCATTATCTCTTTGAATATTGAGTGTCTTGTTCTCTATTACATCCCTTCTGGAACTCCTATTTGATATATGTCAAATGTTCTTATTCTGTCCTCCATATCACCGAATTTGTCTTTGATATTTTCCACTTCATTATGTCTCTGAGTTGCCTTCTGACAATTTCCTGTGTTCCAGTTCTTTACTTTTTCTTCAGCTATGTGTAATCTATTTAACCTGTCCACTGAATTTATTTCAGCAGCTCTGAGTTTTTCATTCTTAGGAATTTTGTTTGGTTTATTCTCAAATCTTCCTGTTCTTTAAAGGAATTTACTATTATAGTTTTGAAGGTTTTTTTTTTAATATTTTAAATATTGTAAGTACATTTCCTTACATGGTTTCTGTCTGATAGTTCTTTTATCAGAAGTTCTAGGTGCTTTAAGCTATTTGAAATCATTATTTTATTTGTTGGCTTTCATTGTGAAGTATTTCCTTTTTGTTTAGTATTTTTCACTCATCTTTAGGTGCTGTTGCCAGAGAGGATTTTTGGTAGTCCTTACCTTGAGACCTCCTAACCCTGGACTAAAAAGTCCTGGGCAGTCATATGATTTGTGAAGCCTAGGTTGGTGACTAAATGCTAGCTGCAAGGAGGCTGGGAAAGCAAGGGTTTTGAATTTTCTGTTTCTTGCCTCCCATCAAAGGTGGCATCATAAAAGGTTCAGACAGTAGACAGATAAAAAGTAGGTCCATCATAGCGAGGTGTAGAGATTTTAAAAATAGATGTTAAAATGAAGCCAAAAAGAGTTAACAAATAGATTGATAAAGATATGAGGAAGTTTCACATAAGAAAATTCATGTATGTTTTGAAATCATCTCAAAAAATATTCCTAGAACAGAACAGGTAGTACAACAAAGAGAACATTGTAAAGAGCTCAGAAGAAAGAAGCAAAGCATCAAAATGTAAGATGTGAAATGTTTCAACAATGATCTCACCAATAGGTTTTAGGTAGGAGAAAGAGCATTTCACATTTGATGTGAAAGGCAAGACATCAGATATGTTTAAAAATGGTACTGGGCATTCCTGCCTAACTCAGAATAGTCAAAAAAAAGAAATAGATTTTCTTTTAACTTACTTCAATTCCAAGCAACTCTGTATTAGTCATTGGGAAACATTAAAGAAAGCAAGATAGGGTATCTGCCCTTAAAGACATCGTAATCAGCTTCCAGTTCTGGCAGGATAGACGTTGAGGATGACATAAACATATTCCAGATAAATGTCTAGAAATACTACATAAAATGTACCAGTAATTATTTTAATTGTATAGCTAAACACAGAAGAAAGAAAGGGAAATCCCCGGTGCCCGGCTCAAAGAAGGAACTGAAAACCGCAGTACTCGCACATTAGCTTATATAGTGGTTAGGAGGGCGAGAATGGGAAGAATTGCAATGACTTTTGGAGCCTGGGTCTTATTACCCATATCTTAATGGGACATATGGTCTTGGGCATATAGAAGTTAGAGTACTAAAATTAAGACCTTAAGTAAAATGGAAACTGTGTACCTTTAGTGGAAGTAAGGAGTAGGAAAAAATCACCCAATAACCAGGGAGCAGACAAGAAGTTTTATCTCTGCTTGGGAAGTATGTGCTTCCGCTGTGTAGCCCCCTTGAGGGTGCTGGCTACATCATATTTTGTAGATATAAGTGCCTTATAATATAATACTTTGCAAATATTTTCTCTCATTCTGTGGCTTGTCTTTTTACTTTTTTTTTTTGTTTTTTTTTAACATGATCAGGCACCAGGGAAACGAACCCAGGTCTCCGGCATGGCAGGTGAAAACTCCGCCTGCTGAGCCACCATGGCCAGCCCTCTTTTTACTTTCTTGATTGTACCCTTTGAAGTACAATTTTGTTTTATTTTAAATTTCAATTTATTTCTAATTCTGTTGCTTGTCCTTTTGGAGTCATATCTAAGAATCTGTTGTCTAATCCAAGGTCATGGATATGTACACCTGTGTTTTCATCTAAGCATTGCATAGTTTTAGGCCTTACAGTTAGGTTTTTGTTCAATTTTTAGTTAATTTTTTGTTTATGGTTTGAGGCAGCGGTTCAACTTCATTCTTCAGCATGTGAATTTACAGTTGTCCCAGCACCATTTGTTGAGGAGACTACTATTTCCCCGTTGAATTGTCTTGGTACCTTGTCAAAAGTCAGTTGAGTTTAAATGTGAGGGTTTCTTTCTGGACTCTTTGTTCCATTCACCTATATGTCTGTCCATATGCCAATATACACTGATTGATTTCCAAATATTGAACCAGCCTTGCATCCCTGGAGTAAATCCCACTTGGTTACGTTGTATAATTCCTTTTGTATATTGTTGAGTTCTATTTGCTAGTATTTTGTTAAGGGTTTTTACATCCACATTCATGAGAGATACTGGTTTTTAGTTTAGTTTTTTTTTTTTTGTGGTACTGCCTTTATCTTGTTTTTGTATCAGGACAGTACTAGCTTTACGAAATGAATTGGGAAGTCTTCTCTTCTGTTTTCTCTAAGAGATTGTATAGAGTTGATGTTAATTCTTGTTTAAACATTTGTAAGATTCTCCATTTAAACCTTCTAGGCCTGGAGATTTCTTTTCAGGGAGTTTTCAAACTATGAATTCTATTTCCTTAATAGTTGTCTTAATTTTCTTTGGTAAAACAGCATACAGTGGGTTGGCTTAAATGGCAGGGATTTATTGGATCACAGATTTGAGACTAAAAGCCCAAAATTGAAGCATCAGCAAGGCAATGCTTTCTCTCCAAAGACTGTGGTATTCTGGGGCTGGCTGCTGGTGATGCAATGGTGATCAATGGTGACCCTTGGCTTTTTTGTCATGTAGTGATATACTTGGTGATATCTTCTCCTTTTTCCTCTGGGTTCCACTGACTTCCAGCTTCTTATGGCTTCCTCTCTGTATCTGAATTTCATTCTGTTTATAAAGAACTCCTGTAATCTGGATTCAAGCTCAACCTGATCAGTTGGGTCACACTTTAACTAAAGTAGCATCTTCAAGAAATCCTATTTACAGTGGCTCCACACTTTGTAGGCAGAACAAGACCAAGACTAGTTCACCACAATTGTTATAGGCCTATTCAAATTCTCTATTTCATGTTAAGTGTGGTATAGTAGTTTTATGTCTTTTGAGAAATTGGTCCATTGCTCTCTGCACTGCCTTAGGCGGGTTCCACAAATTTTGATGTGTTGTATTTTCGTTTTAGTTCCTTGTGTTTTTGTATTTCCCTTGAGACTTTCTTTGACCCATGCATTATTTACAAGTATGTTTAGTTTCCAAGTGTTTGATGGTTTTTCCATTTTCTTTCTGTTACTGATTTCTAGTTTGATTCCATTGTTGTCAGGAAACAGTCTATATGATTTCAGTTCTTTTACATTTGTTGACATTCGTTTTATGGCCCAGGATGTGGTTTTTCTTGGCATATGTTTCGGGGACACTTGAAAAGCCCAGTATCTTGTAGCTTTTTTTTTTTTTTTTAGGCCAACATATTTTAAATACATTCCTTTTCTGTCTAAATCAGCTATGTCATTGTCTGTATCTTGCATCTAAGAATTTTTACAACCCTGCCCAACTCCATTTGTTAATGTTCTTTTTTTGTAGCACTTAATGTATTGAGCTGTAATTGTTGCTTTACGCTTTCAACTCCCACTGTGCTCTAAGCCTGTGTCTGGGTGTGTCCAGCCTGATACATCGTGAATAATTTATAAGATTTGTTGAATGAATGAATAAATGATCACTACTTCTAAAAGGTCATGGGTGAACTTTGATCTACCAGGATTAATTCTTACCCTTTTGGTTGTATATTCTCTTATTAGTGGAGGGTATTTTTGGCTCCCCACCCACAGCTCATGTTCAACAAGTAACTGACCCTGAAAACAGACTCTCATGTCTACTATGTAATTGGAATGTTATTTTATTTCAGTTTAATCATGTCATAGTTCAAGTGTAGACAAATGGGAAGTTCCTTACTCATTCCACAGACTTATTTTGCAACTCCTGCTATTTCCTTTATTTCAAGTTGACTTATCCCCTTGTTGTAGAAGTATTATTTCCACAACAATGCGCATCATTATCAGAGTGAGCAAAAAGCTTGCTGTGTGCCTGGAAGCCATGTTTCCTGATCAGGAAGCACTTGTTATTCCCTCAGCCTTTCCTGCGCTTAATTAAGGATAACAGGAAACCCTTTTGATTGCTTTCTCTCATTTGGTATAGGTGCTGGTTAGGATGTACCTAAGGGATTTTGATGTATAATGGATTACTAAGTGTTCAGGCTCTGGCCAGTGACCACTAGCAAAATTGCTGTGTGGAGCATAGTGAGCTCAACATTCTACTCCTTGCACAATACCTTACTTATTGCTAAAGCAATCTGGAGTGACTGCCTTTTTGTTGCTTTGGGAGATTTTCTTATCACTTTTATAGCCTGTGAGATAAAAATAGAACTGAATCTTGGAGAGTGGCAGTAAAGTTTTGGGATTTTTTAATCATCTCCCTGCCTTTTCATTTATAAGCTTATGTAGTGCCACCATGTTTTTCCTTCTTTGGAACTATGATGACTTGATTCTGCTTGAACAGGAAGGTCTTTTTCTTTGTCTTCTCTCTTTTTTTATTCTCTTCTGTGCCACCTTTTTTCTTTTTTTTGTTACTTCAGTCAAAAGCTTTTTTATGTGGACATTCATATAAATAAAGCAAGATTTCAAAGAGACAAGTGTGTCATCTTAGTCATGGTTAGTATTCCTTTTCTTGTTTATAAATGACAAAATTATAGCAAAATAAATTGAAGAGCTCTATGTAGACTCACATCAAGATAGTGATAGAAGAATGATGGAGAACATTTTAATGATAATTCTCCATACTACAAGCTTCATTATTTTCTCTGTCTATTCAAAGACCTATCAAACAACTTCCATTAAGTACTATTTTTTTGTTCCCATAGCATTTGACCTTTGTGACAGAAGGTAGGTTACTTAACAGAGGAGCCTTGAATGTTCAGTTCATTTGACTTTTAACAATTGTGTATATCCATGTGGCCAAACATCCAAAATAAAATACAGTATGTTTCCATTGCTCCATGGATGGAGTACCTCTTTCCAGTCAGCTGCTCTACTCCCCACCTACCCTCCACCTCCATTTTTTTGCCCCAGGCAACTATATAAGTCTTTTGAGGAAGTACTTTTCCAGTTCTCTTGGCTAAATACCTAGGAATGGAATTGTTTCATCATAGGCAATGTGTTTAATTTTATAATAGACTGCCAAATAGCACTGCACCATTTTATATTCCTTCCTTCAGAGTGGCCCATAGTTGGTGTTGTCATTCTTTTTTTATTTTAGTAGGTGTGAGATGGTATCTCCTTGTGGTTTTAATTTGCATTGCCCTGACAGCTAATTATTGGTCATCTTCTTGGGCTATTTAAGTGTTTTTTCCAGTCCTACCCATTTTTTATCTGGTCAGTTTGTCCATCATTTCATTGACCTGTAGAAGTTCATTATGTATCCTGGGTAGGGGTACTTTGTGAGATATAAATGCTGTGTTTTTTCCAACCTATGACTTCGCCTGTTCAGTTTTTGTTGAGTGAGTATTTTGATGAGCAGAGATTCTTAATTTTGGTGAAGTTCAATTTATCATATTTTTCCTTTAATGTTTAGTGCTTTTTTGTGTCCTAAAAAATCTGCCTATCCTAAGGTTGAGAAGATTTCTTGTTTTTACTTTTAGGAGCCTATGGGTCTTATTTTTATGGTCAATCTTTGATTCATCTTGAATTAACTTTTGTGTATGGACAGTCACTGTTTTTAGTTTTTTATTTTTTAAGTATCCCAAAAGTAATACATGACTATTATTTTAATAATTCAAACAACTGCAGAAATAAGTAAAAAACAAAATGATAGTTAATAGCATAGTGTATCTCTTTCTAGGTCTGCACTGTCTAATACAGTAGTCATTAGCCATAAATGGCTATTAAACACTTGAAATGTGGCTGATGCAAATTGAAATATGCTATAAGTAAATTTTGAAGATTTAGTAAGGAAGAAAAAGCAAATTATCATAATAAGTTTTATATCACTTACTAGTTGAAATGATAATACTCTAGATATGTTGGGTTAAATAAAACATTATTAAAATTAATATGTTTCTTTTTATGCTATTTAATGTAACTACTATAAAATTTTAAATGATATATATATGGCTCACATTTGTGGCTCCCAACATAATTTTTTTGAACAGTTCTGTTCTAAGCTTTTAGTAATCTATGTATGTGAATGTATATCTGTGTATCAAATTGGTTTTGCACATATAAAAGTGGTTTTGCATTTATTTAGTAAATGGAGTCATCCAAGGCTATTTTCCTGAAAGCTTTTTGCTTAAAAATGTATATGCTAACATATTTCATGTTAGTGCATATAGATTTATCTGAATCTTATTAATGGCTGCATAGTGTTATACTTTGCTCTCTATAATGATGTATTTGCAAAGCTCCTACTTTGCTTCCTGTTTAGAAAGGTGATAAAATTCGTATTAGAATTTTCTTCTAAAGTATAAATGGTGTTTACAACTAGGATAAGAAAATTGTGTAGAGAAATTTAAGGCTTGGCATGTAAAGGGCAAAATGGCATCATATCTATAGTCAGAATACAGTCTTGTAAGGAAGCACACAGTTTGAATATGGTGTATTTCTGCAGCAGGAGTCCAGACTGTTCCACTCTTTTGTTCATGATCAGTTGCCTAGTGAGTTTGGAGGCAGAATGAGGGTCACAAAGAAAAAGAGCCTAGTGTTCTTCGTTTTAGCTTGGGGGGCGTTTAATGCCCACCATGTGGAAATTCTTTTGAAAATGTTCCGTTTTCTTCTCTAGTTATTTTCTTTTTAAGAGCAAAGCAACCTTCCTCATATTTATAAAACTTGTTAACAGCCAGTCATTTTGTGGGAAGAAAGACCCAGAAGAGAATGAATCCGTAATCATTAGCAAGAATGAATGAAAATGGGATTATTTAAATGTACTTTGGCCACTTCCGCATCTGTTTGTGAAAGTGTCTATTTGTGAAAGTGTTGAAATGGGTGATCATGTTATTTCCATAAAAGTGGCTTGGGAAATGTGCCTTCTTTTCAATTAGCACATGTAACTGGATAATTCAGACCTTGAAGTAGGTTTTAGAGGAAGGAGGGTAAGTGGACAGATGGGAGCAGCTGCTCAAGCAGAGGTGTGTCAAGCAAATCAACCTAATTTTATCTCCATATCAGAGTTGCTTCAGTTCCTAAACTAACAGTTAGATCTGTGATCTGATTCCATGCCTGGGAATTCCTTTAAAAAAAGGTCATTAATTCTTTTTTTCTCTTATACTAGATAAAGTGAATTTATTTTCTCAGTTTGCCTTTAGAAAGTTGAAACTAGAATGTTTCCTTATGAGGCTTTTCTTTCCCCTCACTGACACGTATTCTGGTTTATTTAGGATTCACAAGGCATTGCACAAGGTGGGGGGTGGCAAATGCGTGTGGATTTTCTTATGTTTAAAAGGACAAATAGGTAATAAGAGCTCCAAGAAGGAGAAGATGGAGTTGCTTTTTTTTTCCTTAATTAAAAAAAAAAAAAAAAGAAAAAAGACAACACTCCCTCTTGTCCAAAGATCGTTAGTGAAATAAAACCTGAAAGGAAAAATTGAATGACTTTTACAGACAATTGAAAAACTAGACTGACATCTAAATCTTAAACCTGGCATTGAGGTACAATTCAAGTATCTCTTAGATTTTTTTGTAGGTTCTTTCATGAAGATGATATTTGATGCTCAGAGCTTTATCTAGAAATTTGAATTTCTCATTCTGGTTTGGATTCTGGAACCATTTTGCAGATAGCTGTATATTACTTCCTTTGAGAATTGGAAAGTTCCACTCATCCAGATTCTTTGGCAGCAAGTTGCAATTTTATTCAAGCTGGTCACCGTTTCTGGCTGGAGTATAGAAATTGATAATATATTCCCACTGCCCAGTTTGGAGTTATTCATAAACGGGTTTAAACATATACATCTGTATTAGAGGCATTAACCATTAGATTGTATTAATTTTTTCTTTTTGACTATTTGGGGATTTTTAGCTCTTTGTCAAACTCTTCATATTAAGACCCCCTTTATAGCTGTTATTTTGGGACTTCTGTTTCTTTGAAAGCGAACTTTGCATGTAGCTCCAATCAGGTTATATTTAAACATTATCAGTAGAGGAAAGAGAATGCTACCATGAACATTATTGCTGGCTCCTTTTTTGGAAATGGGTTGAGTATACTTATATATACTTTTTGATTTGGGTATGGTTCAACTGTAGATTGGGGGTCATAATTCCTACCTCATAGAGCTGTTTTGAGAATGAAATGAAATAAAATGCCTAATACAGTGTCAGACGCGGAAGCATTCATTAAAAATTAGCTCTTGTTCCCTTTTTTCCCCTTCTTAAATAATGAGGCTGATCTTCCCCTACAGTTAATATTTCAATAAGGAAATTATAAAATGATCAGAGGTAGTAGGAAGCCAAGTTAGCAAATAAATGAAGTTTATAAATAATTGAGAACCTGCATAAGTTTAATCAGTAGTTTTACCCTCTTCCTACGAAATGAAACACTTGAATTTGAGGAGCATACTCCCTGACTGAAATTCCACTTTTCTTTCCTAAGGAATAATAAAACATCTGAGAGATAAGCTATGTTAATGATTTTATATATTTGAATATGCAAACCTGAATCAGAAAAAAGCTTGAGCTAATAGAATAAAAATTGCCCAACTATAGAGGAAGCTTAATCACAGGTCTTAAGGTCGGAGATAGAAATTAAAAAAAAACACAACACTTGCATCTATAGAAATGTAATTTTTTAAAAACTTTTTTATTGTATGATATAACATATACATAAAGCAAAGAAATAAAAAAATAGTTTTCAAACCACTCTTCAACAAGTAGTTACAAGACAGATCCTAGAGCTTGTCTTGGGCTACCATACGATCCTCTCAGATTTTTCCTTCTAGCTGCTCCAGAATATGGAAGGCTAGGAGGCTTAAATATTTTTCATTATCACAATCGACTTTTTTTTCCTTCTTTTTTTTTTATGAAAAATAACATATACACAAAAAAGCAGTGAATTTCAAAGCAGAGCACCACAATTAGTTGTAAAACATATTTCAGAGTTTGACATGGGTTACAATTCTGTAATTTTAGGTTTTTACTTCTACCTGCTCTGAGATACTAGAGACTAAAAGAGATAGCAGTTTAATGATTCAGCATTCATATTCATTTGTTAAATCTGATCTTCTCTGTATAACTCCACCATCACCTTTGTTCTTTCCACCCCTCTTTTCAGGGTTATTTGGGCTATGGCCATTCTATAAATTTTTCATATTGGAAGGGTCTGTCACTAACATGGGCTAGGAAGATGGAACTATCTGATGTTCTGAAGAGGCTGGGCCTTCTAGGTGTCAGGACTTATCTGGACCAGGGACCCATCTGGAGGTTGTAGGTTTCTGGAAGGTTACTCTAGTGCGCGGGAACCTTAGTGGAATCTTATATCTTGCCCTAGGTGTTCTTTAGGATTGGCTGGAATAGTCCTGGTTGGGCTTTGGCAGGTTATGATAGGTAGCAAGGTCTAACTGAAACTTGCATAAGAGCAACCTCCAGAGTAGCCTCTCCACTCTATTTGAACTCTCTCTGCCACTGACACTCTATTAATTACACTTGTTTTCCCCCTTTTAGCCAGGATGGAATTGTCGATCCCATGGTGCCAAGGCCAGATTCATCCCTGGGAGTTATCTCCCATGTCGCCAGGGAGACTTTCACCCCTGGATTTCATGTCCATTTTGGGGGGAGGGCAGTGATTTCACTTGCAGAGTTGGGCTTAGAAAGATTAAGGCCACATCTGAGCAACAGCAGAGATCCTCCAGAAGTAACTCTTAGAGTAGGCAACTCTATAGGTAGTTTAAGCTTCTCTGCTCCCTACATAAGCTTCACAAGAGTAAGCCTCCTGATCGAGGGCATGGCCTACTGATTTGGGTGTCCCTAACGTTTGACACAATATCAGGGAATTCCCTGACGGTAAGGTTTAATAGTTCCGTAGTCTTTCTCCCATCTCTCAAGGGGCTTTGCCAATACTTTTTGATTATCTCCTTAATATACTCTAGGATATATCCAGGCATTACAGTCATCTATAAAGGATTAAAGGACCTCTTTCTTATTCTGTGCTCCCTGTGTTTCAGTTGTTCAAATGAGCTATACAAATAGGTTGAGTTCAATTATGCACTACAGAAAATTTCAGTTCCAGACCAAATAAACTTTTCTTCCTTTGGTCTCAAAGAATATGTGTGGTTCTAAAATATAGACACTGTCTTCTTACCTGTTGTTCTGCATTACTTTAACCCCAGAAATGTTATTTTTTAAGCATTGAGTGTTTTTGGGGAGAGAATTAATTTAACTCATTCTAATTAACCAGTGTTTCTAAATTTGCTTTTGGCATCACTTTAAAAAGAAGTCTACAATTTCATTTGCTTAGGATATAAAGTTAACTAGGCAGTATTTAAAATTTTGAAATTCTTTCAAACTTGCAGGACAGTTACAAAATAAGTACAAACTCCATACAGAGAACTCCGGCATATACCTTACCCACTCCTGCCCATACCCAGATCCACCAATTTTTTTTTTAAAAACATAACAACATACAAACATGAACATTCCTACCATATAATCATTCCATTCTTGGTATATAAACAATAACTCACAATATCATCACGTAGTTGTATATTCATCACCGTGATCACCTCTCAGAACATTTCCATCAATCCAGAAAAAGAATAAAGAAAAAAAATTTGTACATACCATTCTCCCTTCCCCTCCCCAATCACCAGCATTTCAATCTACTAAATTTATTTTAACATTTATTCCCCCTATTATTTATTTATTTTTAATCCAGATGTTTTACTCATCTGTCGATAAGATAGATAAAAGGAGCATCAGACACAAGGTTTTCACAGTCACATTGTGAAAGCTGTATCATTAAACAATCATCTTCAAGAAACATGGCTACTGGAACACAGCTCTACATTTTCAGGCAGTTCCTCCAGCTTCTCCATTACACCTTAACTAAAAAGGTGATGTCTATATAATGGGTAAGAATAACCTCTCAACTCTATTTGGAATCTCTCAGCTGTTGACATTTTATTTTGTCTCATTTCACTCTTCCCCCTTTTGGTCAAGAAGGTTTTCTCAATCCCTTGATGCTGATTCCGAGCTCATTTTAGGATTTCTGTCCCATGTTGCCAGGAAGGTCCACACCCCTGGGAATCATGTCCCATGTAGAGTGGGGGAGGGCAATGAGTTTGCTTGTCGTGTTGGCTGAGAGAGTGAGGCCACCAGATCCACCAGTTTTAACATTTTTCTATAATTGCCATATCATTCTCTCTCTCCATCTTTCTGTTTATTTGTAAAATGCTTTTTGAACGCTTGAGTGTGGTTTATACATACCATCCTCCTTGAACCCTGAGTACTATCATGTACATTTCTTAAGAACAAGGATATTCATTTATGTAACTACCTTAAAGTACAGTTATCAAATTCAAGAAATTTGACATTGATAGAATGCTTAAGTCTATATTCCATTTTTTAAATTTTTATTTATTTTTTACTTGGGCAGGCACCAGGAATTGAATCCATTTTATTTTAATATGTTTCAAAATGTCCCTTTGAATCATTTCTCCTCCCTTGCTAGAGCCCGTCTAGGATCACATTTTGCATTTTTCATTGTTGCTTTAGTAGTCAGAATTTGTTGATTAATTCCATGATTGGCATTTGCTTGGGCTCAGCCCCTGCTGCTGGTAAAGTCCCTTTCCTTTCCCCTCTGCATAGCAGCCTGTGGGGGAGGGGCGCCAGCTGCCGCAGCTTGGGGAACTCACGGTTCTGGGTGGGCTCACAGTTGGTCCAGCTGGTCCAGACTGGGGTGTGCTGTGTGTCCGATCACTGATGTGGACCCAGGAGCTGTTTTGTACTGTTTATGGTTATTTAGCAGTTGTTCTGGAGGACGAACTAAAACACCCACATTGCTAAGCTGCCATCTTGATTCTCCAGCCTTCATTGTTGCTTTAGATGCTCTTCCTTTTTTCTTTTCTTTTTTTTATTTAAATTGTGGAAACATATATGTATATATATCATAAACTCCCCCATCTCAACCACTCCAAAACTTAACATTCAAGGGCTTCATCACATTTACAATATTGCAGTACCCTCACTACCTTCCATTACTTGAACTTTCCCGATTCCTCCTTCCCCTCTTCTCCACCTCTGGCAACCTGTGTTCTAATTTATTTTCTTTTTATATTTTTTAATTGTTTATTAAGAGAAACTGTTCCATAGTCCACTGTGCTAGTTGGAAGCTGTTATGTACCCCACAAAATCCGTGTCCTTTTTCCTGATCCAGTCTTATGGAAGTAACATGTTTCTTTTAATCCTGATTCAAGATTGTGGGTTGGAAACTTTGATTGGATTGTTTCCATGGAAATGTGACACACCCAATTATAGGTGTGACCTTTTGATTAGTTCAGTGTGGGTCTTGATTAGTTTACTAGAGTCCTTCATAAGAGGAAATAATTTAGAGAAAGCTCAGAGCTGACAATGATACAGACATTTGAAGATACCGATAGAGCAGATGCCTAGACATGAATGCTTTGTGATGCAGAGCCCAGCAGTCATTGCCATGTACCTTCACGTGAGATGCTAAGCAAATCAGAACCCAGAGTTGTGTCCCAGAGGAGCTAAATGAAGGGCCACAGACACTTAAGGAGGAAACTACTGGCATCAGAAGCTGGAACAAGGGACAAGGACTAGCAAATGCCAGCCACATACCTTTCCTGGTGACAGACATTGGCCTTCCTTGAGTCAAGGTATCTTTCTCTGGATGCCTTAGTGTGGACTTTTATGGCCTTAGAACTATAAACTTATAACTTAATAAATTCCCTTTTTAAAAAGCTGTTCTATTTCTGGTATATTGCATTCTGGTAGCACTTAACCAAACTAGAGCACCCACATATTCAAGTTTCATAGTTCAGGAGAATAGATAGGTCAGTGACAAACATCCAGGAAACTCGATCCAAAGAAATTCTTTACATTCTAAAATCACTTTGCACTTTGAAAGATACCAGCTTTCCTTATCTCAAAACCTTTCATGGAATCATAGTTTCTGTAGATATTTGCATATGCCTTCTTTCTTGGTTCACCCACAACAAACTTCTAGAGAACTGCCATCCCCAGGGACAGAGTGAATGCTCCAACAATATGAAATACTTGGCCAAAAGACCTCACATCTTAGGTTTCTCCAAGGCACTGGAAGGCACGGTAGTTATTCTCTATAACATCAATGCCTACCTTATGGATAGAGAAATGATGTACTCCAACTTCTGTCTCTATGAGTGTACATATTTTCCAATATTTTCTTTGTAGTTATCATGGGGCTTAAATTTAAAATCCTGAATCAACAATCTTGTTTGCCTTAATTCCAGCTTAACTTCAATAGTATATACAAACTGTGTCTCTGTGCTCCTGCATCCCCCCATCTATTTTTATTTGCCCACGTCATTACCCTCAGTGGAAAGCTTTAGTTCTTCATGTGACTTTGATCTATTGTCTATTGTCCTTTCCTTTCGACATGCAGAACTCTCTTCAGCTTCCTTTGTAGGGCCAGTCTAGTGGTGATTAAAACCCTGAATTTTTGTTTACTTGGGATTGTCTTAATCTCTCCCTCATTTTCTGAGAGACAGTTTTGCTGGATATAAAATTCTTAGCTGGCAACTTTTCGTTTTCAGCATTTTGAATATGTCACCCTACTTACTACCATTTTTACCTCCATGGTTTTTTGTAGGAAATTGGTACTTAATCTTATTGAGGTTCCCTTATATATATAATGTCATATCTCTCTTGTGGCTTTCAGAATTCTCCCTTTATCTTTGGAATTTGACAGTTTGAATATAACACGGCATAGTGTGGGTCTATTTGGGTTTATCCTGTTTGAAGTTTGTTGAGCATCTTAGAGGTGTATGTTTATGTCTTTTGTTAAGTTTGGGAAGTTTTCAGGCATTGGTTCTTTGAATATTCTTTCTGCCCCTTTCTTCTCCTTCTGGAACTCTCATAATGCATATATTGGTATACTTAATAGTATCCCACAGCTTCTTCAGGTACTGTTCACTTTTCTTCATTCATCTTTCTCCTCCTCAGACTGGGTGTTTTCAATTGTCCCATATTCAGCTCTGACTCTTCTACAGGCTCCAATCTCCTGTTGAACCCTCTAGGGAATTTTAATTTCTGTTCCTGTTTGGTTCCTTTTCATAATTTCCATCTCTATATTGGTATTACCTTTATATTTATTTATTATTTTCCTGATTTTCTTTAGTTCTTTGTCCATGTTTTCATTTAACTCTGAGCCTAATTGGTACCTTTTTGTTTGTTTGTTTTAAATTCTTTGTCTAGTATGTCATAGGTCTGGTCCTCTTTTTGGTAGCTTTTTAGGCTTTAATCTTCTCCTTTGCCTGAACAATCACTTCCTATTTCTTAGTATGTTTTGTGATCTTTTGTTAAAACCTGGACATTTTGGTATTTTAATGTGTTACTACTGGAATTTAGACATCTGTTCCTTAAGCTAGTATCCAGCTAGTGTTAGAACCTTGTTTGAAAGCTAGAATTTAACAGAAAAAAAAAGAAAACACCTCTCCCAGTTTTTTGCAGATTGATCTGTGCTAGTGTTCTCCTTAAAGGCTTATCCATGCAATGAGTTTAGAAATTAGCTCCAATCCTTTCTGTGCTTGCGTCTTGTCTTGGACATTGACATGTGGCCCTGGGAGTTACACATTTACATTTATATGGTTTGGATTACTTCCCTAGGAAAGAGTTTTTTTTGTGTGGTCCTGGGCAGGAATTCCTTCCTACATCCAGCAATCCCTTGCCCAGGCAACATAACCTGACTGCTCTCCTAAAGCGTTCTGTAGCATTGCCTTGTAAACCGCCTTCTACATGCAGGGCAAATTCTGAAATGGGGAGTCTTTCAGAGTGTCCTGGTTCTGTCCCTCAAGCACCACCAGAGAGATTGGGCCAAACATAATGCACCCAGTATGTACATGAGAGTTATTCTACTTCCTCTGAAACTGCTAACAAAACACTAGCACTGGGATTGCAGCTTACTCTGTGCCAAGCAGGCAGGGGGGTGGGGAAGGGGCCAGCCAGGGTATCATGAGATCTTACCACTTTTAAGTAGCCTTTTTCTTAAGTCCTTCCTTGCCCTGTTACTGCAATCCTGTAACTGTTTTCTGGAAATTTGAGAATGATGTTTATGCCAATTATTGCTGGTTGTTCATAGCTTCTTTTGAGGAACAGTCCTCTGAAGCATCTCACTCTGCCATCTTGATATGCATGGGCTGTGGATATTTTTAATAATTCTGAAATTTGCCTCTTTCTGCACTTAATATAGTCCTTGTTCAAATAGGATAAAACATGTTTGATGAATCAATACACGTGACAGGTTCCATCTTAAGTTTGATAGTAGGCAGGTCCTTTTGCAAACAAGTTGATATCTTCAAATAGGTTTTTAATTTTGTTAAGTAAGATTTGTGGATTGTGATGAACCTAGCTCTAATTAAAGACTCCTAAGGAATATTAATGAAGTATTTGATATAACCCTTATATTAAAGGTGCTTATAATACATGAAACAACAAAAAATATAGATGGACTGGTTTTGGTGCCGTTACAGAGAGATAAAAATTTTAAGGAACCTCTGAGACACACACATGTACACACCATCACTACCACCACATTCATTGGAATGAATTAATTCTACCTAATTGACAAAAGGACCAGAAATATTGTGTCTATGTCTGTCTTTATATCAACTCCAATTCCATTATCTGTCAGTTGTTTGTCATGGAGAAGCTTTACCAGATGTTATAGTTTTTCAAGAATTGTTGGAATTCTAGATTTTTATGTGTGTTTTTCCAATTTTTTTAAAAGGCTGTTGCGAGTCACACAGAAGCAGGAATTTGCAACCTCTGATCTGGTTCCTTGCCCTGTTTTTGAGACTGAGCAGTAGAGAATAGACTGGCCTTTATGCCATTCTTTTTCCCTTTTCCTAATCCCCTTTGTGTCTGGAAGACAGATCTGCAATCCTTGCTTTTCCAGTTTCATCACAGGAACAATGTGTGGGAACATATGTCTCTGGTAATAGTCTGTGTTCAGATTATTGCTGAATAAATAGATTTCTCTATGCAAAACCATGAATCTAAATGTCCATGGAAGTTAAAGCAGAGCCCTGGATTCAGCTATAATTCTATGTACAATATTTGCCTTAAACCACTTTTAGTAGTATTCTCCAAATTAAAAGCCAATTTCTCCTATTCCTAATGAAATACTCTTATGTTACCTTTAAAAACTATACCGTGGAAAGGAGGACTGTGTTTACTTTTGAGTAACTCATATTTGAATACATTATGTATGTATTTTTAATCTGCCTCTTTTTTTTTTTTATTAATTAAAAAAAGAATTAACAAAACAATTAGAAATCATTCCAATCTACATGTACAATCAGTAATTCTTAATAACATCACATAGTTGCATATTCATCATTTCTTAGTACATTTGCATCGATTTAGAAAAAGAAATAAAAAGACAACAGAATAAGAATTAAAGCAATAATAGAAAGAAAAAAAAACAAAAAAAACAAAAACAAAAAACCTATACCTCACATGCAGCTTCATTCAGTGTTTTAACATAATTGCATTACAATTGGGTAGTCTTGTGCTGTCCATTTCTGAGTTTTTATATCCAGTCCCGTTGTACAGTCTGTATCCCTTCATCTCCAATTATCCCTTCTCTTTTTTTTTAATGAACGGAAAAAAAGAAATTAACCCAACATTTAGAGATCATACCATTCTACACATGCAATCATTAATTCTTAACATCATCACATAGATGCATGATCATCATTTCTTAGTACATTTGCATTGGTTTAGAAGAACTAGCAACATAACCGAAAAAGATATAGAATGTTAATATAGAGAAAAAAATAAAAGTAATAGTAAAATCAAAACAAAACAAAACAAAACAAAAACCTATAGCTCAGATGCAGCTTCATTCAGTGTTTTAACATGATTACTTTACAATTAGGTATTATTGTGCTGTCCATTTTTGAGTTTTTGTATCTAGTCCTGTTGCACAGTCTGTATCCCTTCAGCTTCAATTACCCATTGTCTTACCCTGTTTCTAACTCCTGCTGAACTCTGTTACCAATGACATATTTCAAGTTTATTCTCGAATGTCCGTTCACATCAGTGGGACCATACAGTATTTGTCCTTTAGTTTTTGGCTGGATTCACTCAGCATAATATTCTCTAGGTCCATCCATGTTATTACATGGTTCATAAGTTTATCTTGTCTTAAAGCTGCATAATATTCCATCGTATGTATATACCACAGTTTGTTTAGCCACTCTTCTGTTGATGGAGATTTTGGCTGTTTCCATCTCTTTGCAATTGTAAATAATGCTGCTATAAACATTGGTGTGCAAATGTCCGTTTGTGTCTTTGCCCTTAAGTCCTTTGAGTAGATACCTAGCAATGGTATTGCTGGGTCGTATGGCAATTCTATATTCAGCTTTTTGAGGAACCGCCAAACTGCCTTCCACAGTGGTTGCACCCTTTGACATTCCCACTAACAGTGGATAAGTGTGCCTCTTTCTCCACATCCTCTCCAGCACTTGTCATTTTCTGTTTTGTTGATAATGGCCATTCTGGTGGGTGTGAGATGATATCTCATTGTGGTTTTGATTTGCATTTCTCTAATGGCCAGGGACATTGAGCATCTCTTCATGTGCCTCTTGGCCATCCGTATTTCCTCTTCTGAGAGGTAATCTGCCTCTTTTTTTTTTTTTTTTTTTTTTAAAGAGAAAGGGAGGAAGGGAAGGAAAGACAGAGAAGGAAGGAAGGATGGAAGGAAGGAAGAGAGGAAGAAAGGGAAACATCTTTTAAACATTTTCTTGTTTTATTATATTTTGTTTGTTTGTTTGTTTTTTACATGGGCTGGGGCCGGGAATCGAACCGGGGTCCTCCGGCATGGCAGGCAAGCACTCTTGCCCGCTGAGCCACCGCGGCCCGCCCAATCTGCCTCTTTTAATGAAAACTTGAATTTGATACTTTAGCTGATTGGCCACAAAAGTGTCTTGATCTTTGTAAAGCAAGACAACACATAGTGCAATATTGAAATATTTTGTTGCATTTTATCCCTACTTTTAACTTTTATTGAAAAAATGAAAATGCTGTTATCAGTAATTAAATATGTAGCTCTCTAGGACTTTTTTTAAAAAAAAAAGCTTTTTATTATGGAAAACTTCAAACATATACATAAATATAAAGAAGAAGGTTTAATGAATCCCCCATACTTGAACAGCCATCAACATATGCCAGTCTTATTTTATGTTAAACCCTTTATATGGCTTATCAAATTGAATACTCAGATCTAAAGTAGATATTATCCCTTTTAAATTTTTTATTATGGAAATTTTCAAACAGTAGTAGAGAAAATAGTATAATGAATGCCTATATTCACATCATCCAGTGTTAGCCCTTATCAGCATGCCCCATTTTGTGTCATCTTATAATACAAACATCCACTCTATCACCAAACCCTAACTGAATATTTTGAAGTAAAACTCCCAACATCATGTCGTATTAGCTGCAAATATTTCAATATGTATCTATAAAAAACCAAGTATTTTTTTAAAAAAGATAAAATTTTTTTAAATAATTATTACATTTTAAAAATTAATTCCTAATATCGAGTACATTCAGATTTCCTTGTCTGTTTTTTTTCTTTTACACTGGTTTTCTTGAACCAGGATGCAAACAATGTCTGCATGTTACATTTGGTTGATTAATCTTTTAAATTTCAATTTACCTATCCCACCCTGCCCCTTTTTCCCCTAACATTTTTTTAACATCTTTTTGGGGCATAATTTATAATACCATCAAATTCATATAATGATTTTTAGTACAATTCAGTCATTTTTAGGGTTTTGCAGTCTTCGTTATGCTCAATCCACTTTTAGAACAATTCCATCACTCCAAATATTCCCTCCTATCCATTTTCAGGAAATTCTTGCTCACCCTCAGTCCCAGGCAACTGATTTGCTTCTGTCTCTGTAAATTTGCCTTTTCTGGAAATTTCATATAAATGGACTCATTCTATATAGTCATTTATATCTGATTTTTTTCATTTAGCATAACGTTTCAAGGTTTATCCATGTTGTAATATGGATTATCATCCTTGTTTATTGTTGGATAATAGTCCAGTATATGGATATACAACAATTTGCTTATCCATTCACCAGCTGCGGGACTAACTGGTTTTTGACTGTTATTAATAATGATTGATGAATATTCAAATCAATCACAAGATTTTATGGTGATGTGTGTTTTCATTTCTCTTGTATTGATACCACGGCATGGGGTTTACTGGGTGTTATGGTATACCTATGTTTAAAGAAATTTTAAGAAGCTGCCAATCTGTTTTCCAAAGTGGCTGAACCATTACATTCTCACTAGCAATGTATGAGGGTTCCCATTTCACTACTGATTCATCACACCGGTATTGTCCGTCTTTCTGAGTTAGAGGTATGTGGTGGTACCTCACTGTAGTTTTAATTTGTATTTCCCTAATAACTAAAGATTTTGAGATCTTTTCATGTGCTTGTTAGCCATTTGTGGTTTCGATTCAGATCTGTTACCTGTTTTTATTTGGGCTTGGGTTGTGTGTTTTCTTGTTACAGAGTTGAGATTTTTCCTCTCATTCTCCAGCTGCTCCAACAGACCCAAACTCTGTCTTCTCTGTAAGCCTTTAAGATGCAGCTTTCTGCCAGACTTCTAGCCACGCTGCACCTCAAAGTCTGGGAAGTGCCCTCAGGCAAAAAGCTGTAACTCAGATCTCACAGTCACTTTTCTTCTAAGGGTCAACTCCACTCCAGTTTCTGCCTGCTTTTTGGTCAGTCTCCAGTGCCTTCAAATAGTTGTTTTTTTTATTTGATCCAGAATTTATAATTGTTATCTTTTGGAGGCTTATTCCAAAAGAGGTATTCTACCATTACCCTATTATTCCATTTGAAGATAGCTTCTCACTTTACTCTCCCATCACAGATATCCATTTAACCTTACCCTTCAGTTTGAGAGACCATGTAAATGTTATAATTTTACTTTACTTTCTGATTCATAAGCTCTTTGTGGGTTTAGACTAACTACATATTAATGCAGCAAATAATTAAGATGTGGAAAAACAACTAACTAGTTACCATGGAGAAATTAGCATTGTTTTGATGGTCAGAAAACACCACACACTGTAGCAACAAATAAGTAACATGGTTTCCTTTTCAGTACTCTCTATTTAAAATGCACTCAAACACATCCACCAAGATGATGTAATATATAACCAGTGTTTAGCAGGGTTAAAAATGAACAATTGACACACATCTTTATAAGTGCTTAAGTTTGTAGTTCTCAAACTGTTATGTTTGAGGACCCCTTTATATTCCTACAGATTGAGGACCTCAGGGAGCTTTCAGTGTCTGCTGATATTTACTGTGTTAGAAATTAAAACATTTCAAAAATATTTATTAATTTATTTTCAAATAATAAACTCGTTACATATTAGCATGAATAGCATATTTTTTTAAAAATAACTAGCTTTTTCCAAAACAAAAAAAAATTTGGTGAGAAGAATAGCATTGTGTTTTACCTTTTTACAAATCTCCTTAATAGAAAACCACCAGGGTTGCCTTGCCTAGAAGGAACAAAGACCTTTGTCAAAGTAAAACCATGCTCTGACGTACACCTAGAGGCAGGATGTTGACTCTTTGGGAGAGTGGTATGCTCTGTTTTCATTTCTACTTTACTGGTCTTGCAGCACGGTGTTGATAACAGCAGCACTTCTAGTTCTGCCACCTGGTCCTGTCTCTCTACCCAAAGTAGGCTGCTACTCTTTAGACTGTAGGCAAAACCAGTGGTCTGTATGAAGATTTGTCTTTTAGTATGAAAAGACATTTTGCCTTCCCTTGAAGCCTGTGGAACAGGCAAGTGAAAACAGGAGATGACAGTACTTACCAGGACTCTCCCTATGTGACTAACCTTACTTGATGTGTGTTGGTCAGACTGTAGGAGCTAGCGAGTATTTGATGACGGCAAAAGTACATCTGGGAAAGAATAAGTTCATTAAAGTTTTGGGGTTTTCCAAATTTCTTCATCTTGTACAAGTGGCTTCCTGTAGGCATTTGAATTATTGGTTAAGACATACCCTTTTGCCTGTTTTTCTTAGGCCACACTTCCAGGCCATGCCATAGCTGCACACTTCGAAATAGGAGAAGGAAGAGGGCAAAGAAGTAACAAATAACAAAAGTTCTGAAAACAAATACAAGGAAACCAGGGGAACTAAAGAGGAAACAGACATTGAGAAATTCAGAAAGAAACCAGACAAGTAGAGAACATGTTCATGTGTTCAGAGTTATTTTCTGCAATATATTTATGATAGGGACAGGTGCCTTAGCAGTTCTATTGTGTATTGTAAAAATAATGTTTTCATTCTCTGAGCTTATCAAATGATTATCCCTTCCTAAGTTTTATAATACTTGACCTAACATTCTGTTTTGAGATAAAATTTATTTTTATTTTTTTTTCTTGCTGGACTTCTTTTTGCCCCGCAGCAGAAAATAATTACTGTTGAGAGCAGTATCACACCAATGTTAGTATCTGGGAGGCAGTTGTGGGGACCTGCATCTCTGGCTTAAATTCTGAATTTAACCTGTGAGAGTTTGCTTTACTGGGCAGTAAGTAGTCTGTGTAGATGTGTACAGGCCATGTTTATGTAAATGAGATCACAAGCCCGAAGACCATGGGAGCCCAGGCTGTCTTGTTTACTTCCCTCCATATCCATGGCACCTGCAACAGTAGATGTTAAAAATAGGGACTCAATAAATATTTGTTGAGTTAATGAACGGGTTTATAGAAAGAAAATCGGGGCCTAGAAGGGGAGTCTATTTGAAAGAATAGCCAAAAACGCATCTTAGAATTCTAGAAGTTAGATATTACTAGAAACCACGTGGGCAATCAAATGATATTTGTTACCGTTGCTTTTTTTTTTTTTTTTTTAATAAAAATAAGTCTTACCTGTAACTTTTTAATTTCTTTTAAGCTGTTCTTTTTGTCTGTTTAATGGTCAATTATATAATTGTCTATTCAAACTTGATGTTGTTTAAGTATTAAATGTGAGTTAAAGTTTAGATTTTAATGACATTATTCAAACACTTGAATACCTTAGCAGGGAAAATATGTTATAGATGCATTTATTACAAAGCTTATTACTGTCTGGTTTGAAGGTAAAAATAGTGGCTAATTTCCAGTTATCTTGATGTTGTGCAGTTAATAGAAAATGTGGAAGGGGGGGATTTTAATCAGCCACAGAGGTTTTTATCATCTCTGCTCCATCTTTATCTTTACCTTATTCTCCTGTTGGGTGGATTATTGAGATGGAAGAAAAGGGCTACCAAGTATAAGCACTCATTTTAGATCCTCTGGACCTCCTGTTTGTAATCTCTAAATTATCTTTACAAATTTAGTTTATTTCTGTAACCAAAGTTATTTTCTTTTTTTTTTTTAACTCTTTTATTAATTAAAAAAAAATTAACAAGCAAAACATTAAGATATCATTCCATTCTACAAATACAATCAGTAATTCTTAATATCATCACATAGTTGCATATTCATCATTTCTTAGAACATTTGCATTGATTTAGAAAAAGAAATAAAGACAACAGAAAAAGAAATAAAACGATAGAGAAAAAAAAGATTATACATACCATACCCCTTACCCCTCGCTTTCGTTTACCACTAGCATTTCAAACTAAATTTATTTTAACATTTGTTCCCCCTATTATTTATTTTTATTCCATGTGTTCTACTCTTCTGTTGATGTAGTAGCCAAAAGGAGCATCAGACACAAGGTTTTCACATTCACAGAGTCTCATTGTGAAAGCTATATCATTGTTCAATCATCATCAAGAAACATGGCTACTGGAACACAACTCTACATTTTCAGGCAGTTCCCTCCAGCCTCTCCGCTACATCTTGAACAACAAGGTGATATCTACTTAATGCATAAGAATAACCTCCAAGATAACCTCTCAACTCTGTTTGGAATCTCTCAGCCATTGACACTTTGTCTCATTTCACTCTTCCCCCTTTGGTTGAGAAGTTTCTCTCAATCCCTAGATGTTAATTCTCAGCTCATTCTAGGGTTTTTCTCAGTCCCTTGATGCTGAGTCTCAGCTCATTCCAGGATCTCTGTCCCACGTTGCCAGGAAAGTCCACACCCCTGGAAGTCATGTCCCACGCAGAGAGGGGGAGGGTGGTGAGACTGCTCGTCATGTTGGCTTGAATTCTGTAGGCAGGCTTTCTGCTTCTTTCCCTTTATTAGAAAATATCATAACTTCCATGGCTCCATTTCCCATTAGGAGGTCAAAGCGAGCCATGGGTGTGTGCTTGTGCACAAAGATTGCTGTTGCAGGTTTAATATTCAGAATATATGATGAACTCTGCTACTGAGGTCTTGAGTTCAGCTAACCAGAAAGCAGGTAACATTTCTTCAACATTTGTCACCTTCAATCAGAGGGACTTGGTTCAAGAAGGCTGACGACGTTCAACATTCTCTCTCAGCTGGAAGGGCACATGGCGAACATGGTGGTGTCTGCTGGCTTTCACGTGGCTCTACCAAAAGGAGTTATTTTCTTTTTGATGTACAGTGGTCTCAGATTGTCTAATGGCATTGTATTTAAGCTGGCTCCTTTGTTCTCTCAGCACTGACCCTCACCACCTTGAAAGTATTCCTGTTTTCTGGCAGTGCTGGGAAATGGCAAACCAGTCTTGAAGGTCTTCTTGCCCCAAGACATGGAATCTTGGTTCCTTGTGGTGGATAGTGATAGTAGGACCAAACTTTGAGCTCCACGGAGCCCATGAGGGGTAGTGACCAGCAGAGAAACTGCTGTTAGTGACAGAGCTTTATTTTCCTTTCATTGCAGGAGATTTTCTTCATTATATATATATATATGAAATAAAAATAAAACACCCATGCACTCACTGTCCAACTTAAGAAAAAGAAACATTACTAAACTCCAGAAAGGTATTGTATCACTTTTCAACTTCAAAGTAACAACCATCCTAATTTTTGTTTATTATTCTCTTACTTTTCTTTAAAGTTTGACCACTTACATGAGTATCCCTGAAGAATTGGTTGTTCTTGTCTTTGAATTTAAAGTAACATCTTTGTTTTTCAGACTTAATTTTTCACTTAATATTATTTTGAGATCCATGTGGATGCAGTAGCTTTAGTTCATTACTATTCGCTGCCTTATTATATTCTATTCTGTAAAAATGCCATAGTTTTTTTAGTTTTCTAGTTTTTTGGTTTTAGGGAAATACTGCTATGAACACTCATACATGTTTCCTCAGGCACTTTGTGTAGGGGTTTCTCCATGTCCTTGTTTTGAACCATGGCCCTGTAGCATGCACACACACACGTCCTCAGTACACATACCCCTGAACCAAAAATTTTACTATTTTTTTGTGTAATTATGTGAAATACAATACTTAATGTATAATAAAAGCAAAATATAACAAACATTCTGTTCCATTCAGTTTCGTTGAAGTAAAATTCATTTTGTGACCCACTAAACTGATTCACAACTCATTGGGTTACAGTAGCAGTTTGAAAAACTACATATAGGAGTAAATTTGATGGGTCCAGAATATGTTTCACTGTGAACTACAAGTGAGTGTTCCCATTGCTCCAGTCCTTAGTATTGGCAGACTTCAGTATTGCCAGTCTTGTGGTATCATGCCCCATAGTTTTAGTTTGCATTTCTCCATTACTAATTGGATTATCTAGTAGGGAGATCTTAATTACTGGCAGAATTACAATGCATTAACAAAGGTATGCACATTGTATTTATGGAAGCTTGACATGAAAGCACCTAACCCACCCCAAGACAGTCAAATAAGGTCTTTCAAAAGATTCTAAGAAGCCATTTGGGACTTCCGAAGTCATTTCTCAGAAATCTGAGATTCTTCCTAGGTAAAATCTTTTTGGGTAAAAAATACCTGAATTCTTCCTAGGTAAAATTCTTACTGCTGTTACAGTTCACTTAGATGTTTATCTAAATAAAGTAATTCTTAACCTTTCTGATATCTCAAGGCCTTTGAAAATCTGATGCAGATTAAGGGCCTATCTCCTAGAAAAACTGTATATATCATGTATATTAAATTTCAAATTGGCATTTAGTTTTGGAGAGTTCTTGGCCATTCTAGAACGCTTAGGAGAAAGGATAGCCAGTGAGAAGATCCAGTAACTCTCAAGAACAGAGATAGATAGTTCTCTGTTCCACATTAAGTTGTTTACTGTGCTAGATTGAGACCGCTCCCCATCTCCCATCTTGAAATGTTCAGTAAAAGTTTGATGTAGCCTACAGCTTTACATTGGTTGTAGAATTTAGGTTGATGTCCATTATGGGGCCACAAGATATATGTGTAGATTATGTGTGTATTGAATGGTGTGTATATGGACACAATGGTGTGTGTATAGACAGGGTGAGCTGAAGTTGAGTCACAGAGCAGAGATTGTGAATCCAGCAAAAACTTGAAGCTGAAGTGACTAACGAAAGACCCTAAGAATATCCAGAGACAGTGAGGAAGATGGGTGTTTCGCCCATATTTGAAATGGTAGACTGAGTTAATTTTATTTAAATCTTAATAGACAGGATTATTTAGTAGCCTTGAAACTTCCACAATGTGTTAAAGGGCTGACAGCAAATATCTGACTTAATGGTAGAAGATTGAAAACTTTTCCTCTAAGATCAAGAACAAGACATGAATGCTCACTGTCACCACTGTTACTCAACATTGTACTGGAAGTTCTTGTTAAAGCAGTTAGGCAAAATAAAAATAAAAGATATCCAAATCAGAAAGGAAGAAGTAAAACTTTCTCTGTTTGTAGATGATATAATACTATATACAGAAAATCCTGAAAAATCTACAACAAATTTCCTAGAGCTAATAAACGAGTTAAGCAGTGGCGGGGTATAAGATCAACACCCAAAAGTCTGTAGTATTTCTGTACACAAGCAATGAAATTCAGAAGAAATCAAGGGGAAAAAACCCATTCAAATAACAACTAAAAAAAATCAGATATATAGGAATAAATCTAACCAAAGGTGTCAAGGATTTGTACACATAAAACTACAAAGCATTGCTAGAGGAAATCAAAGAAGACTGAAATGAATGGAAGGAAATTCTGTTTTCATGGGTTGAAAAACTAAATATTATTAAGATGTCAGTGTTACCCAAATCAATTTATAGACTGAATGCCATCCCAATTAAAATTCCCACATCCTTCTTTGCAGAAATGGAAAAGGCAGTCATCAAATTTATGTGGAAGGGTAAGGAGCTCTGAATGGCTAAAGCCATCTTGAAAAAGAAGAATGAAGTTGGAGCAGTCATACTTCCTGATCTTAAAAACTTATTGCAAAGCCACAGTAATTAAAACAGCGTGATACTGGCACAAAGACAGAGATAATAAGCAAACTCAAAGAGTTACAATCTATAGAATATAGAATACGAGGGAATTAATTGAGGGGTAGAGAATGGGAAGCATATGCTTCATTTGTACGGAATTCTGTTTAGCTCGATTGTAAAGGTTTGGAAAAGGTTGGTGATCGCGTAGCACATTATTGTGAGTGTAATTAAGCACTGAATTATATATGTGAATGTGATTAAAAAGGGAAGTTTTAGGTCATGTATGTTCCTGAACAAAAGGTAGAAGATAAAAGATTGGAACTAGGTATAATAGTGAACCCTATTGTGGATGATAGACTAGGGTTAGTATTACAATATGAGAATGTTCATTCATGAATTATTATAGCAAATGTACACACTAATACAAAGTGTTAATAAAAGAATGGTATATGGAGAAAAATATACCTAATGTAAACTTTGGGTTATAATTAATAGTACTGTTTTAATATTATTTCATTAGTTGCAGCAAAAGTACCACACTAATACAAAGCGTCAACAATAAGGAGGCATAAGAGAACATTATAGTCTTTTTTTTTTTTCATGCTGTATGGTGGTGGTCACATTTCATTCTTTTTCCGTGTGACTGTCCTGTTATTGCAACACCACTTGTTGATTTTTGGGGGCAGGGGGGAATTCATGGACTGGGAATCAAACCCAGTCTCACATGGCAGGCGAGAATTCTACCACTGAACTACCCTTGCACCCCCACATCATAGTTTTTACATGACTTTTTGTAAACCTACAACTTCTCTAATTTAAAAATATAGTAATTTAAAATATATATATAGTAATTTTTAAAAATTATGCTAAGCAAAAGAAACCACACATAAAGCACTATATATTGTATTATTCCCTTTTTATAAAATGTAAATATAAACAAATCTATGGAGACGTATGACCCAGTAATGTCACTACTAGGTATATACCCAAAGATTTGAAAACAGGGACTTGATCAGATATTTGCACACCAGTGTTCATAGTGGCATTATTCACAGTCACCAAAAGATGGAAACAACCCAACTGTCCATCACCTGATGAATGGATAAATAAAATGAGGAATATACATTTAGCCATAAAAAAGAATAAAGTCCTGATGCATGTGCCAGTATGAATCTTGAAGACATCATGTTAAGTGAAATGAACCAGACACAAAAGGAAAAATATTGTATGATCTCACTGATTTGAAAAAGTTCGAATAAGCAAATTCACAGAATCAGAATCTAGAATATAGGTTACAAGTGGATGGCATAGGGAGAAGGAACAGTAAGTTACGACTTAAAGTGTACAGGGTTCCTGTTTGGAATAATGGAAATGTCTTGGTAATGGGGTGGCAATAGCATAACATTGTGAACGCAGTTAACAGCTCTGGAATATATATATGTGAATGTGATTAGAAGGGAGAATGTTAGATTGTGTATATGGTAACTAAAAAAAATCCACTACATAGTGAACCCTAAGTTAAACCATGGGCTTTAGTTAATAGTACAGTTATAAAAATGTGCTACCATCATATGTAATTTATGTTCCACAAGGCAATGCAAGGTGTTGGTGGTTGGGTACTAGACTCCTGTATTGTATGCGGGGTTGTTCTCTAAACTCAACATTTCTCTAATGAAGAACAAAAAAAAAAGGAAAAAATTTATGTTTTCTTTATCGGCTAATACCACCCAAAAAATTTAACTCTGTTTTTCCCAAGGGCTTTGTGTATTCATCTAATGCCAAGATTTGGAATTTATCTTTATCCTTCGGTCCAAGGAACTTTGAGGTGAAATCACCTCCTTCCATGATCTTTTTTTTTTTTAAATGTGTAATAGGTATATCTATGCATAAGTCAGAAGGTAGGTATTCTAAGTTTTGTTCGGAGCACAGCAATTTGAAAGGAAGAAAGTATACATGATTCAGCCAAGAAGAAAACTAGTCTCTCAGCAGATCATTTTCAGCTTTCTTTGAAGAGTAGCTGTTAGCAATGCAAATGTGAGATTTGAGAGCACAATAAATAAAGCATTGAAAACCTTAGATGGAATTTCTGAAACACTGGCACTCAGAAATTGACTTACGCAGACAGTGGAATGCATTCCTGTTTGGTCAGAGGTTGTTAATGGTCCTGAATATGTCTCCTGTACATGATGAGCATTGGGTAGGTGCTAAGCAGGAGGTGGCATTGATAATGGAAACTGCTTAGAGATCAGGACTGTAAGGAGTCTCAGGAAATATTGGTTTAATGAAGGCTTAAGTTTTGGGTGACTTCAGGGGTTTTGGGTTTTTTTTGTTTATTTGGTCTTGATTTTGCTTTTATTGTATTATTCAAATTTCCTGTTTCTTTATTGATCCTCTGTCTAGATGTTCTGTCCATTGATGAGAGCGGGGAACTGAAGTCTCCAACTATTATGGTAGATGTGTTTGCCTCAGGTATTTTGGAGCACTCTGACTCAGTGCATAAATATTTATGATTGTTATGTCTTCTTGTTGAATTCTTCCTTTTATTAATACATACTGTCCTTCTTTGTCTCTTTTTTCCTTTTGTTTAATTTTTTTCTTTTTTTATTAATTTTTAAATTTTTAAAAAATATATACTAACACAAACATTCTTAACTTATGATCATTTCATTCTGCATATATAATCAGCAGTTCACAATATCGTCACATAGTTGCATATTCATCATCATGATCATTTCTTAGAACATTTACTTCAATTCAGAAAAAGAAATAAAAAGACAACAGAAAAAAATTCATGCATACCATACCCCTTACCTTTCCCTTTCATTAATCACTAGCATTTCAATCTAAATTTATTTTAACATTTGTTCCCCCTATTATTTATTTGTATTCCATATGTTTTACTCATCTGTTGATAAGGTAGATAAAAGGAGCATCAGACACAAGGTTTTCACAATCACAGAGGCAAATTGTGAAAGCTGTATCATTATATAATCATCTTCAAGAAACATGGCTACTGGAACACAGTTCTACATTTTCAATCAGTTCCTTCCAGCCTCTCCATTACATCTTGACTAACAAGGTGATATCTATTTAATGCATAAGAATAACCTCCAGAATAACCTCTCACCTCTATTTGGAATCTCTCAGCCATTGACACTTTATTTTGTCTCATTTTGCTCTTCCTCCTTTTGGTCAAGAAGGTTTTCTCAATCCCTTGATCCTGAGTCTCAGCTCATTCTAGGATTTCTGTCCCACGTTGCCAGGAAGATCCACGCCCCTGGGAGTCATGTCCCACGTAGACAGGGGGAGGGCAGTGAGTTTGCTTGTTGTGTTGGCTGGAGAGAGAGACCACATCTGAGCAACAAAAGCTTCTTGGTCTCTTTTAATTGCTTTACATTTGAAGTCTAATTTGTTGAATATTATATAATTACTCCTGCTCTTTTCTGATTGTTGTTTGCATGAAGTATCTTTTCCCAGCCTTTCACTTTCAACTTATGTTTGTCCTTAGGTCTAAAATGCGTCTCCTATAGACAGCATATGGATGGGTCCTGTTTTTTAATCCATTCTGCCAATCCATGACTTTAAACTGGGGAGTTTAATCTGTTAACATTTAGTGTTATTACTGTAAGGTTAGTACTTTCTTCTACCATTTTGCCTTTGGATTTTTTTTTTTTGCATGGAAAGGCATCAGAAAACAAACCTGGGTATCTGGCATGGCAGAAGAGAACTCTGCCTGCTGAGCCACCTCGGCCACTCTTGCCTTTGGATTTTATATGTCATATCTGATTTTTCCTCTTTTTATCTTTATTGATAGTCTTCATTTTTACACTCTTCTCTGCACCTCTCTCTGCTGTCTTTTCCTATTTGTCTCTATTCCTTTAGTATTTCTTGTAGAACTGGTCTCTTGGTCTAGTATTTCTTGTAGAGCTGGTCTCTTAGTCACAAATTCTCTCAGTGTTTTTTTGTCTGAAAATGTTTTAATTTCCCCCTCATTTTTTCATCCTCTGATTTTTGAAGGACAACTTTGATGGATGTAGAATTCTTGGTTGGCAGTTTTTCTCTTTTAGAATCTTTTTTTTTTCTTGGTTGGCATTTTTTTTTTAATTATTTATTAATTAAAAAAATAAGAAACAAAATAAAACATACATAATCAGTAATTCACAATATCATGACCTAGTTGCATATTCATCATTTCTTAGAACATTTGCATTAATTCAGAAAAAGAAACAAAAAGACAATAGAAAAAGAAATGAAACGAACGTAGGAAAAAAAGATTATACCTATCATACCCCTTACCCCTTGCCTTCATTGATCACTAGCATTTCAAACTAAATTTATTTTAACATTTCTTCCCCCTATTATTTATTTTTATTCCGTATGTTCTACTCGTCTGTTGACAAGGTAAATAAAAGGAGCATCAGACACAAGGTTTTCACAATCACACAGTCACATTGTGACAGCTGTATCATTATTCAATCATCCTCAAGAAACATGGCTACTGGAACACAGCTCTACATTTTCAGGCAGTTCCCTCCAGCCTCTCCATTACATCTTGAATAACAAGATGATATCTACTTGATGCATAAGAATAACCTCCATGATAACCTCTCGACTCTTTTTGGAATCTCTCAACCATTGACACTTTGTCTCATTTCCCTCTTCCCCCTTTTGGTCGAGAAGGTTTTCTCAATCCCTTGATGCTGAGTCTCAGCTCATTCTAGGGTTTTTCTCAATCCCTTGATGCTGAGTCTCCGCTCATTCCAAGATCTCTGTCCCACGTTGCCAGGAAGGTCCACACCCCTCTGAGTCATGTCCCACATAGAGAGGGGGAGGGTGGTGAGACTGCTCGTTGTGTTGGCTGGAGAGAGGGGCCACATCTGAGCAACAACAGAGGCTCTCTTGGGGGTGACTCTTAGGCCTAATTTTAAGAAGGCTTGACCTATCCTTTCTGGGATTAAGTTTCATATGACCAAACCCCAAGACTTGGGGCTCTGCCTATAGCTTTGGTTGTCCACACTGTTTGTGAGAATATCAAGAATTCAGCTTGGGGAAGTTGAATTTCTCCCCATTCTCACCACTCCCTGAAGGGGGCTTTGCAGATACTTTTCCACTCACTGATCGAATCACTCTGGGATTCATCGGGGCATCACTCTGGGCAAACCAACAAAATCTCATATCCTACCTGAGATTCCAAGTACTTATGACATTCAATCAAACTATCTACATGAGTTATATTAGGAATGCTCTAGTCAAGATACAAATTTTGTAACAAATAAACATATTTTCTTTAGTCTCACACAGAAGGTGACATTTTAAATTATTAATTACCATCTATTTTCAGTACCCTGCAATAATGACATTCCTTTGTTCTTCCTCATGCAAAAACATTTTTAAAATTGTACCTTGTGCATTTGACTATTATTATACACTCTAGGCATTCCTAGATTATACCATCTCAATCTTTAACATATATCTTTCTTTCTGATTTCAATATGTCTCCAGCCCTCCTCCCTCTTATCATTCTCACATGCATCTTCATTCAGTGTTTTAACATAATTATATTACAGTTAGAGAGTACTGTGCTGTCCATTTCTGAGTTTTTTTATCCAGCCCTGTTGCACAGTCTGTATCCCTTCAGCTCCAATTACCCAATATCTTACCCTATTTCTATCTCCTGATGGTCTCTGTTATGAACAAAATCTTGCAAGTTTATTCGCTCATGTCAGTTCATATCAATGAGACCATACAGTATTTGTCCTTTAGTTTTTGGCTAGTCTCACTCAGCATAATGTTCTCGAGGTCCATCCGTGTTGTTACATACTTCATAAGTTGATTCTGACTTAAAGCTGCATAATATTCCATCCTTTTGTATATACCATAGTTTGTTTAGCCACTTGTCTTTTGATGGACATTTTGGCTGTTTCCATCTCCTTGGAATTGTAAATAATGCTGCTATAAACATTGGTGTGCAAATGTCCGTTTGTGTCTTTGCCCTTATGTCCTCTGAATAGATACCTAGCGATGGTATTGCTGGGTCATATGGCAATTCTATATTCAGCTTTTTGAGGAACCGCCAAACTGCCTTCCACAGTGGTTGCACCATTTGACATTCCCACCAACAGTGGATAAGTGTGCCTCTTTCTCCACATACTCTCCAGCACTTGTCATTTTCTGTTTTGTTGATAATGGCCATTCTGGTGGGTGTGAGATGATATCTCATTGTGGTTTTGATTTGCATTTCTCTAATGGCCAGGGACGTTGAGCATCTCTTCATGTGCCTTTTGGCCATTTGTGTTTCCTCTTCTGAGTAGTGTTTGTTCAAGTCTTTTTCCCATTTTGTAATTGGATTGGCTGTCTTTTCATTGTTGAGTTGAACAATCTCTTTATAAAATCTGGATAGTAGACCTTTATCTGATATGTCGTTTCCAAATATTGTCTACCATTGTGTAGGCTGTCTTTTTACTTTCTTGATGAAGTTCTTTGATGCACAAAAGTGTTTAATTTTGAGGAGTTCCCATTTATTTTTTTCTTTCTTCAGTGCTCTTGCTTTAGGTGTAAGGTCTATAAAACCGCCTCCAATTATAAGATTTATGAGATATTTCCCTACATTTTCCTCTAACTGTTTTATGGTCTTAGACCTGGTGTTTAGATCTTTGATCCATTTTGAGTTAATTTTTGTACAGGGTGTGAGATACGGGTCCTCTTTCATTCTTTTTCATATGGATATCCAGTTCTCTAGGCACCATTTATTGAAGAGACTGTTCTGTCCCAGGTGAATTGGCTTGACTGCCTTATCAAAGATCAAATGTCCGTAGATGAGAGGGTCTATGTCTGAACACTCTTTTCGATTCCATTGGTCAATATATCTATCTTTGTGCCAGTGCCATGCTGTTTTGACCACTGTGGCTTCATAATATGCCTTAAAGTCAGGCAGCGTGAGACCTCCAGCTTCGTTTTTTTTCCTCAAGATACTTTTAGCAATTGGGGGCTCCCTGCCCTTCCAGATAATTTTGCTTATTGGTTTTTCTGTTTCTGAAAAGTAAGTTGTTGGGATTTTGATTGGTATTGTGTTGAATCTGTAAATCAATTTAGGTAGAATTGACATCTTAACTATATTTATTCTTCCAATCCATGAACACGGTATGCCCTTCCATCTATTTAGGTCTTCTGTAATTTTTTTTAACAGTTTTTTGTAGTTTTCTTTGTATAGGTCTTTTGTCTCCTTAGTTAAATTTATTCCTAAGTATTTTATTCTTTTAGTTGCAGTTGTAAATGGAATTTGTTTCTTGATTTCCCCCTCAGATTGTTCATTACTAGTGTATAGAAACACTACAGATTTTTGAGTGTTGATCTTGTAACCTGCCACTTTGCTGTACTCGTTTATTAGCACTAGTAGTTTTGCTGTGGATTTCTCAGGGTTTTCGACATATAGTATCATATCATCTGCAAACAGTGATAGTTTTACTTCTTCCTTTCCAATTTTGATGCCTTGTATTTCTTTTTCTTGTCTAATTACTCTGGCTAGAACCTCCAACACAATGTTTAATAATAATGGTGATAATGGACATCCTTGTCTTGTTCCTGATCTTCGGGGGAAAGTTTTCAGTTTTTCCCCATTGAGGATGATATTAGCTGTGGGTTTTTCATATATTCCCTTTATCATTTTAAGGAAGTTCCCTTGTATTCCTATCCTTTGAAGTGTTTTCAACAGGAAAGGATGTTGAATCTTGTCAAATGCCTTCTCTGCATCAGTTGAGATGATCATGTGATTTTTCTGCTTTGATTGGTTGATATGGTGTATTACATTAATAGATTTGTTATGTTGAATCATCCTTGCATACCTGGGATGAATCCTACTTGGTCATGATGTATAATTCTTTTAATGTGTTGCTGAATTCGATTTGCTAGAATTTTGTTGAGGATTTTTGCATCTATATTCATTAGAGAGATTGGCCTGTAGCTTTCTTTTTTTGTAATATCTTTGCCTGGTTTTGGTATGAGGGTGATGTTGGCTTCATAAAATGAATTAGGTAGCTTTCCCTCCACTTCGATTTTTTTTTTTTATTAATTAAAAAAAGAATTAACAAAACAATGAGAAATCATTCCAATCTACATGTACAATCAGTAATTCTTAATAACATCACATAGTTGCATATTCATCATTTCTTAGTACATTTGCATCGATTTAGAAAAAGAAATAAAAAGACAACAGAATAAGAATTAAAACAATAATAGAAAGAAAAAAAAAACAAAAAAAACAAAAACAAAAAACCTATACCTCACATGCAGCTTCATTCAGTGTTTTAACATAATTGCATTACAATTGGGTAGTATTGTGCTGTCCATTTCTGAGTTTTTATATCCAGTCCCGTTGTACAGTCTGTATCCCTTCAGCTCCAATTATCCCTTCTCTTTTTTTTTTTTTTAATTAACGGAAAAAAGAAATTAACCCAACATTTAGAGAGCATACCATTCTACATATGCAATCATTAATTCTTAACATCATCACATAATTGCATGATCATCCTTTCTTAGTACATATGCATTGGTTTAGAAGAACTAGTAACATAACCGAAAAAGATATAGAATGTTAATATAGAGAAAAAAATAAAAGTAATAATAGTAAAATCAAAACAAAACAAAACAAAACAAAAACCTATAGCTCAGATGCAGCTTCATTCAGTGTTTTAACATGATTACTTTACAATTAGGTATTATTGTGCTGTCCATTTTTGAGTTTTTGTATCTAGTCCTGTTACACCATCTGTATCCCTTCAACTCCAATCACTTCGATTTTTTTGAAGAGTTTGAGCAGGATTGGTACTAATTCTTTTGGAATGTTTGGTAGAAGTCACATGTGAAGCCATCTGGTCCTGGACTTTTCTTTTTGGGAAGCTTTTTAATGACTGATTCAATTTCTTTACTTGCGATTGGTTTGTTGAGGTCATCTATTTCTTCTTGAGTCAAAGTTGGTTGTTCATGCCTTTCTAGGAACTTGTCCATTTTATCTACATTGCTGTATTTATTTCCATCAAGTTTTTCATAGTATCCTGTTATTACCTCCTTTATTTCTGTGGGGTCAGTGGTTATGTCTCCTCTTCCATTTCTGATCTTATTTATTTGCATCCTCTCTCTTCTTTTTTTGGTCAATCTTGCTAAGGGCCCATCAATCTTATTGATTTTCTCATAGTACCAACTTCTGCTCTTATTGATTTTTCTCTATTGTTTTCATGTTCTCAATTTCATTTATTTCTGCTCTAATCTTTGTTATTTCTTTCCTTTTGCTTGCTTTTGGGTTAGTTTTCTGTTCTTTCTCCGCTTCTTCCAAGTGCACAGTTAATTCCTGTATTTTTGTCCTTTCCTCTTTTTTGATATAGGCATTTAGGGCAATAAATTTCCCTCTTAGCACTGCCTTTGCTGCATCTCATAAGTTTCGATATGTTGTGTTTTCATTTTCATTTGCCTCAAGATATTTACTGATTTCTCTTGTAATTTCTTCCTTGACCCACTGGTTGTTTAAGGGTGTGTTGTTGAGCCTCCACATATTTGTGAGATTTCTGGTGCTTTGCCTATTATTGATTTCCAACTTCATTCCCTTATGATCTGAGAAAGTGTTTTGTGTGATTTCAATCTTTTTAAATTTGTTGAGACTTGCTTTTTGACCCACTATATGGTCTATCTTTGAGAATGATCCATGAGCACTTGAGAAAAAGGTGTATCCTGCTGTTTTGGGGTGTAATGTCCTATAAATGTCTGTTAAATCTAGCTCATTTATTGTAATATTCAAATTCTCTGTTTCTTTATTGATCCTCTGTCTAGATGTTCTGTCCATTGATAAGAGTGGGGAATTGAAGTCTCCAACTCTTATGGTAGATGTGTCTATTTCCCTTTTCAGTGTTTGCCTCATGTATTTTGGGGCATTCTGGTTTGGTGCATAAGTATTTATGATTGTTATGTCTTCATGTTGAATTGTTCCATTTATTAGTATATAGTGTCCTTCTTTGTCTCTTTTAACTGTTTTACATTTGAAGTCTAATTTGTGGGATTTAGTATAGCTACTCTTGCTCTTTTTTGGTTGTTATTTGCATGAAATATCTTTTCCCAACCTTTCACTTTCAACCTATGTTTATCTTTGTGTCTAAGATGTGTTTCCTGTAGACAGCATATAGAAAGATCCTGTTTTTTAATCCATTCTGCCAGTCTATGTCTTTTGATTGTGGAGTTCAATCCATTAACATTTAGTGTCATTACTGTTTGGGTAGTGCTTTCCTCTACCATTTTGTCTTTTGGATTTTATATATCATATCTAATTTTCCTTCTCTCTACACTCTTCTCCACACCTTTTTCTTTTGTGTTTTTGTATGTCTCTGGTGCACGCTTTAGTATTTCTTGCAGAGCTGGTTTCTTGGTCACAAATTCTCTCAGTGATTTTTTGCCTGAAAATGTTTTAATTTCTCCCTCATTTTCGAAGGACAATTTTGCTTGGTATAGAATTCTTGGTTGGCAGTTTTTCTCTTTTAGTAATTTAAATATATCATCCCACTGCCTTCTCGCCTCCATGATTTCTGCTGAGAAATCTACACATAGTCTTATTGGGTTTCCCTTGGAAGTGATGGATTTCTTTTCTCTTGCTGCTTTCAAGATCCTCTCTCTGTTTGACCTCTGACATTCTGACTAGTAAGTGTCTTACAGAACGTCTGTTTGGATCTATTCTCTTTGGGGTACACTGCACTTCTTGGATCTGTAATTTTAAATCTTCCATAAGAGTTTGGAAATTTTCAGTGATAATATCTTTCATTAGTTTTCTCCTCCTTTTCCCTTCTCTTCTCCTTCCGGGACCCCCACAACACGTATATTTGTGCGCTTTATATTATCATTCAATTCCCTGAGTCCCTGCTCATATTTTTCCGTTTTTTCCCCTATAGTTTCTGTATCTTGTTGGATTTCAGATGTTCCATCCTCCAGTTCACTAATCCTAACCTCTGTCTCTTGAAATCTACCATTGTAGGTTTCCATTGTTTTTTTCATCTCTTCTGCTGTATCTTTCATCCCCATAAGTTCGTAATTTCTTTTTTCAGACTTTCCATTTCTTCTTTTTGTTCGTTCCTTTCCTTCTTCGTATCCTCCCTCAATTCATTGATTTGGTTTTTGATGAGGTTTTCCATGTCTGTTCATATATTCTGAATTAGTTGTTCCAGCTCTTCTATCTCATTTGCACTATTGATTTGTTCCTTTGGGCCATATCTTCAGTTTTCCTCGTGTGATTTGTTATTTTTTGCTGCCGTCTAGACATTTAATTACCTTAATTAGTTTATTGTGGTGATTGCTTTCACTTCTCTTACCTAGGGTTTTCTCTTGCTAAATGAATTTGTTTTCTGTCTTTTCTTTGACCTTCAGTTCAGCCTTTTCTGGACTTCTAGCTTAGGTTTTGTTTAACAGAGGATAATTTTTCAGTTCTTGTTTTCTTGTTTCTTGCCCTGCTTGTATGGTGCCTTTTCCCTCCCTGCCCTTAGGAGGGTCTCCGTAGGCATTATGGACTCCAGCCGGGTTTTCCTGGACTAAACTGGCCTCCTATCAGGGGCAAGGAGTCACTGCTTCGGTTTTCCCTGAGGGTGAGACCCAGCAGGTTAAAAGACTTTCCTGTGAAGTCTCTGTGCTGTTTTTCTTATCCTGCCCAGTATGTGGCGCATCTGCCTGCGGGTCACACCAGCAAAAGATGTTGCAGCACTTTTAACTTTGGAAGACTCTCCCTGCTGTGGGCGTGGTGGAGAAGGAGAGGTTGTAGGCTAGTTTTCAAATGGCTTCAAATTGCCAAGCCCTGGGATCTGTATTCCTTAAGGGAGGGATTCCACCTGAGTTGGGCTTCACCTCTCTGCTGGGGAAGGCACAGGTGGGAGACAGCCCTGAAAGCAGCCTGTTTCTGCCTATACCTGGGGCATTTGCAGCCTGGGAAGTCCCTCTACTGAATCCAGAGGCTGCCAAGTCTCTGTAGAGACACAGCCACTAAAGCCTCCGTTTCCTCCCCTTTCCTCTTTTACCGTGAGCCCAGTGAGCGACCTCTGCCTTGACCAGGTTTAGAGTCTCTTTCCTTTCCCTCTGGGAAGGCGCCTGTTGGGGAGGGGCACAGGGCGCCGGCTGCCAGGGCTTGGGAAACTCACGGTTTTGTGGGGGCTTGCAGCCGGTCCAGCTGGTCCCGACTGGGGTACACTGTGTGTCCGGTCACTGACGTGGTTCCGGGAGCTGTTCTGTACTGTTTCTTGTTATTTAGTAGTTGTTCTGGAGGATGAACTAAAATGCGCACATTGCTACTCCTCCTCTCTTTTAGAATCTTAAATATATCATACCACTGTCAACTCCATGGTTTCTCCTGAGAAATTACGCATAATCTTACTGGGTTTCCCTTGTATATTATGGATTGTTTTCTCTTGCTGCTTTCAAAATTCTCTCTTTCTCTTTTACATCTGACGTTCTGATTAGTAAGTGTCTTGGAGTATGTGTATTTGGATCTGTTCTGTTTGGGGTACACTGTACTTCTTGGATCTGTAATTTTAAGTCTTTCATAAGAGTTGGGAAATTTTCAGTAATAATTTCCTCGATTAGTCTTTCTCCTCCTTTTCCCTTCTCTTCTCCTTCTGGGATACCCACAGCACATAGGTTTTTGCGCTTCTTGTTGTCATTCAGTTTCCTGAGTCCCTGCTCATATTTTTCCATTCTTTTCCTATCTATTTTTTTGTTTGTTGGATTTCAGATGTCCCAACCTCCCAGTTCACTAATCCTACCTTCTGCCTCTTGAAGTCTGACATTGTAGATTTGCATTTTTTTCATCTCTTCTCCTGTGCTTTTCATTCCCATGAGTTCTGCAATTTGTTTTTTCAGACTTTCAGTTTCTTCTTTTTGTTCATCCCTTGCCTTCTTTATATCCTCCCTCAATTCATTGATTTGATTTTTTTGTGGGTTTTTTTTGTTTGTTTGTTTTTACATGGGCAGGAACCGGGAATCAAACCCAGGTCCTCTGGCCTGGCAGGCAAGCATTTTTGCCTGCTGAGCCACCGTGGCCCCATTGATTTGATTTTTTGTTGAGATTTTCCACATCTGTTTGAACGCCCTGAATTAATTGTTTCATCTCCTGTATCTCATTTGAATTGTTGGTTTGTTCCTTTTACTGGGCCATATCTTCAATTTCCCTAGTATGATTCGTTATTTTTTTGCTGGCATCTAAAAATTTCATTTCCTTAATTAGTTTTTTCTGAAGATTGTTTTCACTCTTTTACCTGGGATTTTCTTGCTGAATGGCATTGTTGTCAGTCTGTTCTTTGACATTCAGTTCAGCTTATTCTAGACCTCTATAGACTCTCAGGTTTTGTTTAATGGATCAGAATTTTTTCAATTCTTGTTTTGTTGTTTCTTGTTCTACCTGCATAATGCCTTTTTCTTTCTTTTTGCTTAGGAGGGTCTGCTTAGGTATAATAGACTCCAGTCAGATTTTCCAGACCAGCCTGTCCTCCTCTCAGGAGGAAAGAGTCACCTGCCTCAGTTTTCCCTGAGGGTGAGACCCAGCAGGTTGACAGACTTTCCTTTGAAGCCTCTGGACTCTATGTGTTTTTCCTATCCTGCCCAGCATGTGGCACTTGTCTGCCTGCAGGTCCCACCAGTACAAGGTGATGTGGTACCTTTAACTTTGGCAGACTCTCCCTGCTGGAGACATGGTTAATACAGAGGAGAGGTTGTAGGCTAGCTTTAATCGCTTCTGTTTTCTAGATGCTGGGGTCTGTTTCTTGATTCCACCTGAGCTGGCCCCTACCCCTCTCCTGGGAAAGCCCAGCCTCCAGGAAATTACCTCCTTTCTCCTGACCAGCCTCTTTGCCTCTCAGACAAGTGTATTGCCTGGGGCAGTTGGAACCTGCAAAGCCCTGAGTTGTAAAAAAAAAAAAAAAAAAAGAAAAGAAAAAAACCCTTTCAATTTGTTAATCAATAGCTTAAGTTGGTAAGTTGTTTATGTACCTCTAGGTCCTATGTGTCCCCTCCTTTTTCTTAGGGTCCAAATCTTTTCAAGTATTTTGTGTTGTCCAATCCAAAAACCTCTGGGTTTTTTTGTTGTTTTCCATCAGCCTTGCCCCCTCTGTATGAGGGCTAAAACTAGTAACTTTAGCTTTTATTTGAGGTTTAGCTGAGCCAGGGGCCTATTTTTAGTAGTCAGAATTTGTTGATTAATTCCACAGTTGGGGCTTGGTTGCGCTTAGCCCCTGCTGCTGGTGAAATCCTTTTCCTTTCCCCTCTGGGAAGCGGCACTGGCCACTGCGGCTTGAGGGGTACTCACGGTTCTGGGTGGGCTTGCAGCTGGTCCGGCTTGTCCAGACTGGGGTACGCTGTGTGTCTGGTCATTGATGTGGCCCCAGCAGTTGTTCTGTACTGTTGCTGGGAATTTAAGCTGCTCTGGAGGACGAACTAAATCCCACACCTCACTAAACCGCCATATTGGACTCTGTTTTCCCATTTATAATTGATTTTGCTTTTTAAGAGTATTTGGGGGGTAGGGGACAACTTAGAAACTAACAATTCGACACCTGATCCACTTCATAGCATGTCACCCTCTGCAGAGCTTTGGTATTTAAGAACCAGTGCTGTTAATTTTTCCCTGTTAAGAGGAATCTGGCTTTTTTTTAAAGCTTAAATTCTCAAAGTCTTTGTTCTCAGAACTTGTTTACACTAATAGAAGTGATTGGCTTAGTTATATCTATCTTTATTAACAGTGTTAGAAATGAAAACAGAAAAATTTTAAATTCCTGTCAATTAATTTTCAAAGGATAAGTCCTTTACATGTCAACACAAGTAATACAAATAAGTAACTTTTCCAAAACAACAGCAAAAAAGTATTTAGTGAGAACAGTAGTAGTGTTGGTTGTAGATCTCTTTAGTTTCTGGCTGAATAGAAGATGTTTGGATTCTCATATCTGTTTTTTCCGTTTAGGTGGTTTCAGTATGTTGTTTTGCTTGCATTATCTGAAGAAAATACAGTCTCAACCAGATGAACAGTAGGAAAAGGAGGGGGTATTTAATAGTCTTTTCAGTTAATTGTGATGTCCTTCTATGATGCTATACCAAAATTTGAATAGTAGTAGTTCTAAAGTTTAGCTGCAGTGTGGAATCTGAAACCGTATCAATACACTTTTTATTCTATTACATTAAAGTCTTTTAGTTTCACTTGACTTTGAATGTGTTTTTTTTTTTTAACCGGTGTACATGATTTGTAACATCATGCATTGGTCATTTGGAAAATAAGGGTTCAGTGAATTATGCAGGTCTAATTTTGACTGATTCATTTGACAGTATCAGAAAAGTCAATATTCATTAATATCACTGTCCATCTCATCAGAAAGGTCTTTAAATATGAGAGGGCTGTCTACTTCCCAGTGACAAGTTTTTTAAAATTTATCATTGGCAATGAATACTGTTGTTATTCTCCTTGAAGTGACAGACTTAACTTCATTCATTTTTAAGATGTCTGCTAAATACCCAAGTATGAATAACCATAATTTGTCTGCCAGTCATTCTTTCAAATTAAAATTGTAGGGCGGTGTAGGGGCAGATAATTTACCTTTCAAAGCAGTGGCACAAGTGCTTTTACTGGAGAAAACAATACTACCTTGGTGGTCAACGGCAGTACTTTATTACTTCCCGTTTGCTACAATAGAGTATTACAAAATATTCTTACCAGGCAAAATTTACTTATTTAATAAAAGTGTATCTTTCATTATAAATATAATGATGTAAACATTATAAATATTTTTATTTATTTATAATAGTTACACATACACACATGTGAATGAATAAACGAAATATGATATATCCATACAATGCTTTTTGGCCATAAAAGTGATAGGTACTGATTCATGCTAAAACATGGATAAATCTTGAAAATATAATGCTAACTGAAAAGGCCAGACACAAAAGGTCATGTGTTGTATGATTCCATTTATATGAAATATCCAGCATAAGCAAATCTATAGAAATAGATTAATGGTTGCCAGGGCCTGGGGAAAGGGGGACATTGAATGACTACTACAGGACATGTTGCTTCATTTTTCAGTAATGAAAATGTTCTGCACTTAGATTGTAACCCGGGTTACCCAGCTTTGTGACTAACTAATAATCATTGAAATGTGTACTTAAAAAGATGGAATCTTAAAATATGTGAATCACATCTCATTTTTTAAAAAAAAAGAGAGTTTGCAATGAAAAACACAGTGAAGATAAACTAAAAAAGAAAAAAAAGCTAGCTTACAGTCAACTGCAGTTTTCCAGTTTTTCATGCCCCATGAGCATTTCTTTCCCATTCAAGTTCCCCACTTGAAAAGATGGTGACAACTATAACACAGTCCAGGAAGTTTTAGGCTTTGAGTTTAAATTTATTTTTTTTACTTTTAATTTTGAAATATGTTTAGATTTACAGAAGAGTTACAAAGATAGTACAAGGAGTTCCTTTAAACCTTCACTCAGCATCCTGTAATATTCACTGTCTTACATGACCTTGCAAAATTTATCAAAACTAAGAAATTAACATTGGGTACATTATTATTAACTAAACAACGAGCTTTATTCACATTTCGCCAATTTCCCCACTGTTGTTCTATTTATTTTCTAGGATCCCACATTGCAGTTAGTTCTCATGCCTTCTTAGTCTTCTTCAATCTGTGACAGCTTCTCAGTCTTGTTTGTTTTTCATGGTCTTGGACACTTTTGAAAAATGCTGATCTGGTATGTTGAAAATACCCCTCAATTTGGGTCTCATGTTTAGGCAGAATACCAAAGGGGTGCCTTTCCCTTCTCGTCACATATGGTATCAGCATATGTTGATACATATCTTGTTAACCTTGACCATTTGATTAAGGTAGAGTCTGCCAGGTTTCTCCACTCTAAAGTTACGATTTTTCCTTTTTAAATTGATCTTTTTTTCCCCTTTGTTTTTCAGTTTTTAGTGTCACTTTGGATTGATAGTCTCTTGATATTAATGAAGGAATGTTGGCACTTGTTACTGAACTTGAATTCCCAGAGTGCACTGTAGCACCAGTTGCATACTGTCATGGGAAGAATAGAGGAGACATCCACATTTTGTAAAGAAAAGCTAAGCTACTTTTGCCAGGAGGGAGAAAGGTGTTGTTTACTAATTGGATTTCCAAGTCTTTATTGGGCAGCAGGATACTACTTCAGAGGAGAGGAATGGGGAACGATTTTGGATGACATACCTCTCTCTTTTGCAAGGAAGTGATAGCTTTTTTTTTTTTGGTGCATGGTCCAGGAATCAAACCTCAGTCGGCCTGCATGAAAGGTGAGCATTCTACCACTGAACCACCTGTGCACACGCTTTTTTTTTGAGCAGGATTTTTTTTAAGCTATCTTAGAAAATCAACATGCTTAGACTAGAATGCCTAAAATCTTAGTCATTTGTTCTTTTTTTCTTTTCCTATCTGCACATCTAGAATTATGTCCAATTGAGTGTTTGACCCCAAAAACATTGGCAAATTAACATACCTGATCTTTGGTGTACTTCATTTACATTTAACTGACAACTTTTATGTCAGAATCCAGGACATAATCCCATCAGCTTTCATTATTAGTATTAGACATGTACTAGTAAGCAAGGTGAAGTCCTTTTGGGAAATATATTGTGAATTCTGAGCATTTACATTTGAGCCATTGCCACATATTGCCACACTATTTTCCAACTCTGTTATGGTTCCCTTAACTTGGTGGAGACCTGGGAGCTTTCATATGTCATCTTGAGAAAGCCTTGATTATTCCTTGGTACAGTCTCAGTGCAGTCACCAATTATATGACCAATCCTTGCGGCAGCTGGACACTAAATTTGCACCAAAAAAGACGTATCTTGAAAAGATGAACATTTTCCAAGATTTTGAAGTTTACTCAGCTTCATTCCTTGTAATCCAGTTTCCATATTTGTCTACCTCAAACCAATTACAACAGGAAAACAATAATCTTGATCTATTATTACCAGACTCACTCAACGGCTTTTGGGAACATTCTTTCTAAATTATATTGCTTCTGTGTTCCTCATTATTCTCTTTCTGAAGGTTTATTTTGAGTATTTTCATTTAGCTGTCCTTTTTTTTTTTTTGCTTCTCATTATATGAATACAGTTCTATTACCAACATGTAAACATAGCTATAATATGGCATGGTTCTTTGGTCATGAATTATACCATTTTTTATAGATTTTTTTTCTAATGGGTGTGCTTCCCAAGATTTTATTTTCTAAAGCAGTTAAAATCCTTTAGCTCCCAATTTATTTGTTTTTAATTGAAGTAAGTGGCCTTTATTACTTCAACATACTTGTGCAACCCTCACATAGATTCCTTTTTATATTTGAGTATAGCAAGTTGTGTGTATAGTCTCCCAAAGCTTTATATATGCTGACAGGCAGATTTCTCACTGGCTTCGAAGTTTGTGCACTGCTACTGAAGGTTGGCTAGTTTTATCGATAGCCAAGTAATTGGATCATTGTGTTATAAATAGCTATGGTTTATTAATAGCCATTGTCATACTATAATTACGTGAAATAAGAGTTCTAAATTTGTTCTCACTGCTTTAATTTGGAGACAAGAGAGTACTGTTTCTTGCTAGAAATTCTGGAAATGTCTTTATAATTAAACAAGTACCTTTAAAAATTCCACATAAAATGTTGCATGCTAGTCTATTGCCCAATCTACTGTACTCAACTCTATTTCACCCACTATATGATTCCCTTTTCTTGGCCTCCTTAAGAAATTAGCCTTGCATAAGCAAACTGGGCATTATTTTACAGTAATATGATGGAAAGAGACTAGAGTTAGTCAGTATTAGATATTGGTCCTTTTTAGTTCATCTAGCTGCAGTTAAGTTCTACCCCAAGTAGCTAAGGCAGTACCAAAGTTTACTACTTAGTTTCTTTTGGGGAATTTTTTAAATAATTGAGCTAGTGATAAAACAATGAAACTCTCTCCCAGGCTTCCCTGATGTTTTCTGGGGCCTCATGCTCCCCTAAAAGCTATGGGAATTGCCTCAAGTGGTCTGCCATATTTATATATTTTCTCTAAAATTCTCTTCCACCTTGAAACAGTCTCCTAGCATTTGTCCTTCATCTGCATAACGTGAAGCGCCACCTTTTCTACTGGAGAAAAATGGAGTCAGCACAGTAGTGTGAGGGAATCATACCCAGGCTGTTCTCAGAGCTCTGGAGGACTGCTCAACAATGAAGTTTTCAACAGAGAAACTGCTATTAAACAAGAGAGAAGAACATGTGCGTGCAGAGAAGGCTGGCTTAGTGTAGTGCTGCCAGCATTTTGTTCTCTGTTTAGCTATAATACGGAGGTTTTTTGCTGAATGGTAATTAGAAATGTTTAATGTCATGATAGTCTTTAAATTTAGTCCAGGAACTTTCTCCCATTTTCCCAAGAACCAAGTCTTAGTCTTTGTCTTCCCCAAGAATAACCATAAGGTAATACTCTTGGAGTGTGTCCACTCATGGTCGTGACCTTAAATCTCGTTGTTTTCTTCCAAGCAGCTCAGAGTGCTTTATCAGGAAGACCACTGTCATTACAGCAGATCTGCAAAAAATACTGCCCTTGGATAGATGGAGTGCCTTTCATCCAGGGTAGAGTTTCTCAACATGCCTGGCATTTTGGGCTAGATCATTCTTTTTGTGGAGAACCGTCCTGTGCATTACAGGATGGATAGAGGCCAGCATTCCTGGCCTCTACCCACTAGTTACCAGTACTTTCTCCCTCCACCTCCAGTTGTGACCAAAAAAAAAAAAGAAATGTCTCCTGACATTGCCAAATGTTCCCTGGTGGGGAAATCACCAAGGGTTAAAGAACTTTTTAACTGAGTTTTCTCCCAAAGGCAGAAAGATGAGGCATCCTAACTTTTACCTCAGCTCCCTAACTTCGGAGTAGACTTTCTTTTTCTACCGAGTAAGAACCGAAGAAAGAATGCCAACTCTCCTTGTATGAGTAAGTAGGGGGGAGTTGGTTAGAACTGTAGCTCTGAATTTGGTTGGCTCTGACTGAATATGGGAAGTGATGAGCCAGCAGCGACCCCCTTGCTATCTGCCTTCTTGTTCCTGTTAAACTAATGTTTAGAATTTTTCTCTTAATGAGTCAGCTGGTAAGCAGTCTTCTGCCAAAGCTATTGTGAAGCAGAGTCATAGCTGAATTTTGTACACATGGGTTCCCATTCTACTGACTTTTTCTTCCTGGAAAAATGGGGAAAGATACCAATGAAAATAGAAGTGCTAAAAGGGATTTGTGGCTTTAGTGATGGTTTTTAAAGACAGTTAATCCCAGAATTTTCCTAACAGTAATATTTAGAAAGCACCACTGTTGGTTAAAAAAAAAAAACCTCAGATGTAACCGAATTATAAAGCCAGTAGCATAGCAGAGTCCATATATTAGTCCTGGCAGGGGATTTTGTGGCAATGTGCCGTTCATTGGAAGCATCCTAGGTGTAACCTGAGATATTCAGGCACATAAGGTTCATTTTTCAAGTGCTTAATTTGAAATGTATGTACTATGTAGGTATTGGGAATTGCTAAAATGTCCCCAGACTTATAGAAGTGAAAGAGACCAGAGGGACCCACTTCTTTCACAGAGAAATGAAGCTCAGAGAGGTTAAGGACCAGAGCAGAGCTAGGAAGATAGGTCTTTTGAATCCTCCAGACAGTTATTTTCCATTTCTACGTACTATTCCCTTACTTGGCTGCGCAAGAACTGAGCACAAAAACTGTGTCTTAGAAATGGTAGTAAAAGCAAAACCCATAGGTGGAAAAAGGGAGCACAACAACTTTGCCTCCTCCAGAAATGCTTTAGCTGCCTTTTCTTTTACTGTCCAGTCCACACTGTGGGTTCAAGTCTGAGATGAGGAGAGTGGGAAATCCAGTCTTGTTTTCTTCTCTACCCTGCTGAAACCTTCTGGTATTTTCATTAAGGTCAAAAGAAACCTTTCCAAGGCTTAATTGCCAAAGCAATACCAAATACACAGCAGCTCTACTTATAATTCCCCCACTGAGAGGTTTTACCGTGGCATTTTGCTTTAAGCGCTCTGTTAATTCAGCCAGTAGCTTATTTTGGAGAGAAATTACCAGCCTCTTCCTGACAACATGACAATTGCCCGAGCTTTCACAAATTTCCTCCACAAGGTAGATATCAGGCCCAACATTACAAAAGAAAGTCTTTCTGAACTTGATAGTAAAACCAGTTAGCTTTCCATGGGGTTATTAATAGCTTGAATACCACTTTGGATTTGTGAACAGTAGGTTTGTAGTCAAGAATAGCAGCCATTGAAAAGTGTAGATGCAGGTGGATGGGCAGGCCATTACTGCTGAATTTGCCTAATTTACAGCCATTAACATTTATGTAAAAATTTAAAAACTGCTGCCGTGTCAGTAAAACCCAATAAGGTACACATAGCATCATTAGAACATAACATTACCCAGAGTCCTAAAAAGCATTAGAAAGTGCTCTGGGAGTAGAAGCTCCATGCCCCGTGCCTGCCCAATGTGCTTTTAGGCCAAATGTAACACCCACCTGAGAAAATAATAGTCATCATGAAAATATTTTCTCCTCCCAAGTCAGGAAGCAGATTCATAATGGAGTCTACTCTCCACTGTGAATTTTCAGATGAGCAGGAAACAACCAGCCATTACCAACTGAGGTTTTCCTGCTGATAAATGAACCCTGAAGCCACAGTGACCTGTCTTGTCAATGAGTTAATGAAGAATCTGTTCCTTGCATTGACCCTATCCATAAAAGCTTTCAGGAGAGCTGAAACAACATTCCTCTAATTTATGAGTTAACTCTTTCTTACTTAGCCAGTTGGAAACTTTGGTGAGAAAGATCTGTCTGGCAGAGAAGTGGGGAGTAAGCTAAGAAGCTTCTAATTTTTTATTTGAACATTAGCTTCACTTACAGAAAGAAATTTCATCAAAAAAATATTTCCTCTCATTGAAGAATCTTGATAAAATTAGTCTTGTGTTTATTTCCTTTTACCCCAAAGCAGTAACATTTTATTGAAAGATTTTCCCACCCATTCCTCTGACATGAAACTGCCTAGAATAGAGCAATATAAATCGTTTGAATTTTATGTAAACAGAAATCAGAGTCCTAAAGTTATGCATGTCCCACTTCTCCCTCTAATCGTTGGAGACCTGCTGTAATGAGTGGATAGCATTTATACACAGGGGATCTGTTGTTTGCTAGCTGCCAGAATGCAATATACCAGAAACAGAATGGCTTTTAAAAAGGGGAATCTAATAAATTGCTAATTTACAGTTCTAAGGCCGATAAAATGTCCCAATTAAAACAAGTCTAAGGCATCCAGGGAAAGATACCTTGGTTCAAGAAGGCCGATGAAGTTCAGGGTTTCTCTCTCAAGTAGAAAGGCACATGGTGAACACAGTCAGTTTCTCTCTCATCTGGAAAGACATGAGGTGAGCACGGTCAGGGTTCCTCTCTCATCTGGAAGGGCACATGGCAAACAAGGCATCATCTGCTAGTTGCTTCTCCTGCCTTCCAGTTTCATGAAGCTCCCTGGGAGGCATTTTCTTTCTTCATCTCCAGAGCGCTGGCTGATGGACTCTCTGCTTCTTGGTGCTGCAGCATTCTCTGCTCTCTCTGAATCTCTCATTCTCCAAAATGTTTCCTCTTTTATAGGAAACCAATCAAGACCCACTCAAATGGGTGGAGACACATCTCCCCTAATCCAGTTTAGGGATTCCCAAGATCAAGGGATCCCCAAGATGATCTTGGATTCCCAAGATCAAGGGATTGGGATTCCCAAGATCAAGGGGTTGGGATGTCACTCAATCAAGAGTGGTTGTACACTCTTGATTGAGCGACATCTCCAGGGAGATGATCTAATTACAGATTCAGACATACGGTATTGAATAGGGATTATTCTGCCATTTTACGAAATGAGATTTTGATTAAAACATGGCTTTTCTAGGGTCCATACATCCTTTCAAACCGGCATAGGATATAAAACATCAGATAAGCAAGCACATAACAAAGCGTCACCAAACATTAGGGGAAAACCAACACTACAAAAGAGAAACACTAAGCTCGAGAAATTAAAAATCTAACTCTGGAGGGTCCAAGTAATTAGAACATAAAGGAGGTGACTTTAAGGGGAAGTGTATTTAGATTCTGAGTGGATAAAAAGAGACTATTGCACCCATGAAACATGATCAGACCAGTATGAAAAAGAATGTATTTCATTTCCTTGATCTTGGGAATAAAACATGATTGTTCAACCAAAACCCCATTAAAGTGACTGAAAGGCAGAGTGAACACAAGTAAAGGGAGTTAGTGAGCAGGAGGAGAGAGCAAAAAATTTTTCTAGAACATAAAATGATAAAAAGAAATTGAAAGTGTGACAGAAATTGTCATGTCTATCTAATATGAATTCTAGGAGAGGTTAGAGAAACTGAAGGTGAGGAGAAAATGCCCAAAGAAATAAATAATGGGAGAAAATTTCCTAGAAAAGCAAAACTCTTTAGATTAACTTAACAGGGCCCACCAAGCATCCAATGTGAATTTATGAATTTAAGAACACTTGCATTTTACACATATAATGGAAGTTTTTAAATGCTAAGTATAAAGAAAACTCTTCTAGAAGCTTCCAGAAAGAGAAAACTGTCCACCCTATAAAGGAGCAAGAATTACATTGGCATTAGAGCATTATTGGCAACACTGGATTCAAGAAGACGATGCAACAATCTGTTCATAGTTCTGAGGAGAAACAACATACACTCTATAAGTCCATACCAAGGGATACCACAGGTATTAAGGGCAAATGAACACACAGTTTTCAGATATGCAAGAACTCAGATTCTCACTTAGGATCCTTTTTATATAGAATTATCCTGGGGATGTTGTCCAGAAAACTGAAAAAGGAAACATAAGAAACATTAATGAGCAAAAAAAAAAAACCAAGAATAAAATGTATTAGGTCAATAACAGCTGGAACTTGGGTAGCCACTTGCTCCTGACAGCAAGGGCATCTGTAGCCACAGGTGAAAGCAGTTACCGGATCGTGGTGTCCTCTGATATCTATCCTGATGGTGAAAGGATAGATGTTCAGGCCTCCCAGATTATACTCATCCTTAAGATGCTCGACCCTCTGCTGCCCTGAACCAACCCTTCCCCCACCCCTCCTCTGCCTCTCTTACCAAGTATGCTTGCAACTCAGTAACTTTCCTTCAGTTTCACATGCCTTGATGAATGGTTCTTAACCTTCTTGCCTTTGCTGAAACTGGGCCCAGTGGGCCCCTGAACACACCAGTTCCCCTGCAGCAGTCCTAACTGGTGGGGTTTTTTTTGCTTCCTCGGGATCTGGAGATGAAGTAATAAATGGTTTCCTAGTACCCCATCACTGCTTCCACAATCTCCCTCCTCCTCCTTACTGGATTTGCCTTTGAAGTTAGTGGACGTATTAAAGTATCTGAGCCAGAAGGGAATGAGAAGATAATCAGAGAATGGAACCTTTGAAATAAAGGTTGTGGAGGTGACACTTTTGTTGGGTACAAGCGAATGCCTGTTAATAGAAGGGCATTAATAGAAGGTTGAGTTGGATCAAAGAAAAAAATGATTGGCTCTGAAGGTTGAGAGGCCAAGTTTGGATCATTTGTGAATATTGAAATCATACAGAATGATGACCTGAAAGAGAGAGAGAAAGGAAAGACAAGAGCAAGCATCTTCAAACTCTGCAGTCATCGACTTTGAAGGGGAAGTGACTCGAGAAGTCAGTGGATGGTCCCACCAAGGAGGTGCAGAGGGCCCTGAAGTTTGTGACCTGTGCTGAGTGTTTGCTTAAAGAGGGAGTTTGGAAGCAGTGTCTACCATCCTCCAGATCCTGTGTGCATGCTTCCTGCCTACCTGCTGTTGAGAACAAGTCCTAACTCTAGCCCTGTCCACACTCACTGTTCCATCTAGGTGTTGGGATCCTCCTGTTCCACCTCACCTTGATCTGCTCCTGGGCTTGTTCCCAGGACTTTCTGTGGGGCCATTCACATCAGCAGCTTTCCTGTCACCCACATTAACGAGGGCATCCATTTTAACTAAAACATAAAACCTTTAGAAGCCTTAGAACACTGGTACATTCATAAAAATAAAAAAATTTATGCATGGCAAAGGTCACCATAAACAAAACTAAGGACAAAGTATGAAAAAACTGTTGCAACTCAAATCCATATAAGGTGCAAATTTCCCTAAGAGCCCCAGCAAATCAATAAGAAAGATATCAACTGTCTAGTTTTTTAAAGGACAAAGGGACAGAAAGGAAATACAAGCACAAGAGCCAGAAGGGAAATTCAAATGGCACTTACGTTTTAGAAAACATGCTAACTGTTGAAAATAACAAGAGAAAATAAAATTTAAATGACAAAGAGATGCCATTTTCTCCCAGATTGTCAGAGATCCAGATTGTGAACTACTGAGTGTTCACCGTTGGGGGACTGCTTAATAAAGTATTGTTCTTCCATAAGGTAAATTAACTTGCGGTTTTAAAAAAGAATGGAGATGTACTTTATGTACCAGTGGGGAATAATCTGAAATACATAAGTGAAAAAAGGAAGATTCAGAATAATGTACAGGCCATATCACCATCTGTGTTAAAGGGGTGGATGCAGATGTGTACGAATGTATCTTGTTTGTATGTACATGAAATTAGAATTGCTGTGGCAGGAAGAAACCTGGCCTTCTCACATACCTGCTCATGCCCACCACGTTCCTGGACTTTGAAGCACACTAAGTTCAGGATCACTACTCTTCTTGCTACTTAGTGTGTTCTTCCCTTAGTACTTTTCCTCACTGAGTTCTCAGCACAGTTGTGTCCTAAAGGAGGCCTCAGTCCCTCTAGCAGCAGCAGAGCCTCCACCCTGGCCGCACCTCTCATCACATACCATGTTACCTCCTCTTCCTTCTTCCCTCCGCTTACCAGGACGTGACATCTTTTCACTGGTTTGTGCATTGCTAGTCTCCATAACTGGCTCTAAGCAACTTGGGGAAGGGGGCCATCTGTCTTGTTCTCTGCTATATTCCCAGTTACTAGGACAGTGTCTGGCCCAAGGAGGGTGCTCAGTTATCAGGGTTTCCTCAGTGATCACTAAAATCCCAAATGATACTGACCTTGCTGAGAGTGAAGGAATGCAGAGGGGCAGCCTCAATTGACTTATTTAGGAGAGGCTTATGTTAAATTTCTCATATGATTTTTATCCCCATCTAATAGTTTCTCACGTAATTCTTTGATCATTTTGGAACTAGTCATGAGTTGCTAATGTTAGACCTGGCCCCTCAAACGAAAACTAAATTTATTTGTCACAAATGCTTATAGATCATTTGCGTTTATTGTCAGAAACACTTAATAGACTTAAGAAATTAGGTTCTGCTTAGAATGTGAGAAAATCAGCTACCCGAGTAGGGGTGTAGTCTGTGAACTGTCAGTGATTGTAAATGCACTGGAAGAGACACATTAAAACTGTTAAGAGTGGTTATCTCTGAGAAAAAGAATTTGGATGGCGGAGGGACTGGTAGGACGTCCTTTTTCACTGGGTCCCTTTCTGGTCATTTTTAATTTTGACTATGTGTATTAACCAAATAAAGTTGTGGGGTGTCCCCACCTCCCCCAAGGGAAAGAAGCACTGAAAAGATATCTAGCAAATACTTCATGATTTGAAGCTTGGCGAGTGACCAAATGATTGCATTAAAAGCCATCAAGGCTATGATAGGGGTGGGGTGAGACCCCCCACTTAATAGAGGGCTGGATCCCAAGAGACCCCCAGGAGAGTAGGGGCAACTGAGCCATTTTGTAGCCTCCACAGGAGTTCCATTATTCCATCAATTGACCTGCTGAGTAGGCATATTTCTTTGTCTCCAGACTTTTTTTTCATTTTGGCAGGATTTAGGCTATGCTTGGAGTGTTCTACCTTTTGTTTTTTTCTTGACCTTGTTTTGACAGAATAGAGAAAGGTAGGGCAGGAGAGTTCTTATGGTGCCTTAAATGATCTGTTCTCCCTTCTTCCCTCCTCCACCCACTGTGCTGCCCCCAACTGATGGCTCCTGCTTTGCAGCACCAGCCTAGACCAGCTTGTCAGCACTTTTCCACTGGGGCTTACATCCCAGGCAAGTGCAGATGTTCTCTGGAGCATTGCTGGCTGGCAGGATCTTCTGGACAGCTGAAATTGCTGCTACAGTTTTATCCTTTCTATATCCTCTTTTCCATTCCTTTTCACCTGTTTGTTGTTTGAAATGGTTTTCTTTGGATTAAGTAATTACAGGAGAAAAAAGCAAACCTTTCTACACTTGCAGTGGGAATGGTTTTACAAGGAGGAGGCAAGTCCCAGATCCATGATGGGGGTGGGAGTGGGGTGATTGACCTTCCAGATGATGACGAGGGAGCTAATATTTCAATAGCTCAGGGCCAGAGACTCTTGAGAGCATTAACGATTAATAAAGGTCACTGCCTCTTCACAGAGTTCAGTTGGTCTCTGTATCTCAGTTACCAAGGTAGAAAATGTGAGGAAGTGATTTATCGAGGGTGGGGACAGCACCCCACAGCAGATGAATTTGGAGTGCAGCCCAGAAGTCTTGACATCGTAATGCCTTGCTCCAACCACCATAACTAACTTCCTTATTTCTTAATCAGCTTATGGAGAGAATGCAAGAAGGAATGGACTGCATAAGTAACTAAAATGTGGTATGAATGGCTTTAAAGACTTCCTCTCATGTCTTGTTACTTCCCTCCCCCTATTAAAAAAAAAACCTTTCTGGTTTAATGACAATTTCGGTGACTTCTCATGACTTCCCTTTCTAACTCTCATTTGACAGAGGCAAGTCCCTTTTTCATCCTTCCCATGATTTACTTTAACTCGGTGGCACTGCCCCCAGTGGTGCAGCCATCAAAGATTTTTGTGTTTCTAAAACTTAGCTTGCCAAGGTATGGAATTTGCTTCTAAAAGCAAATAGTTTAAAGAACTAGCTGCTGATTAAATTTTCTTTAAATCAGTACTACTGCTACTTTTTTCCTCTTATGTTGACTCCACAATCATATAGATGCTCCTGGTTTAGAGTGAGAAAGATTTGGACAATTTTTATTCTCTCAAGATTTTCTTACCCGCTAAGAAAATCTTACCCGCTAAGATAAATTATTTTGAAGGCAACCTAGAGTCAGAGATTTTATCTGTATGACAAACACTGAATTCTGTTGATTGGAATCCAGATGATTTTTAAGGTGATATCAGATGATCCCTTAAGTTTCATATTTGTTTTTCCATCTCCCTACTATGCATGCCTACCTTTGATTGTGGCAGAGATCTCCTGTCAGTCTGTTTTCCCCAGAATATAGAATCTGGTAAATTTTGGCCTCTGCTCCAGAAGGACTCCTTGTCTTGTTCAGAAGAATCAAATCAGTGTCTTCTCAGTCCTGTACATTTGCCAGATACACCATCTTTTCCACATAAATGATTTTCATACATTAGGTTTTTTTGTTGTTTTTTTTTTGTTTTTTTTCATGGGCACACACCAGGAATTGAATCCCGGTCTCTGGCATGGCAGGCGAGAATTCTGCCATGGAGCCACTGTTGCACCATCCCATACATTAGTTTTTAGCTCTAATCTCAAAATATCACTTTTGTTGAATTTCTTTTAAAAAAAAAAAAAAAAGCCTGCTAGCTTTTCTTGTAGAAATCAACATACTGGTTTTTAAAAAGTAATTAATAGGGCGGGCCATGGTGGCTCAGCAGGCAAGAATGCTTGCTTACCATGCCAGAGGACCTGGGTTCAATTCCCGGTGCCTACCCATGTAAAAAAAAAAAAAAAAAAAAAGAAGTAATTAATAGACTTTTTTTTTAGTACAGTTTTAGGTCTACAGAATAATTGATTGCGTAAAGCATAGAGGTCCATTTACCCACCCTAGGCACACAGTTTACTCGGTTATTAACATCTTGCATTAGTGTGGTATATTTGTTACAATTAATGACCCAGTATTGATCATTGGCTATCGCCTATAGTTTATTTTAAGGTTCACTTTTTGTGTTGTACATTTCTCTGGGTTTTGAAAAATACCATAATAATATACATCCACCACTACATTTCATGGACTACATTTCATGGACCCTAAAATCTCCTGTGCTTCACCTATTTCCACCCTTTCCTCCCTCCCTTCCCTTCCCCAAACCCATGGCAACCGCTGATCTTTTTTACCCTCCCTCTAGTTTTACCTTTTCCAAAGTGTCATGTAGTTGGAATCATACAGTATGTAGCCTTTTCATGCTGACTTCTTTCACTTAGCAATGTGTGTTTAAGGTTGTTCCATTCTTTTTGTGGCCTAAGCTCACTTCTTTTTATGGCTGAATACTGTTCCATTGTACGGATGTACTAGATTATCTATTCACCGATAAGGACATCTTAGTTGTTTCCAGTATTTGGCAATTGTGAATAAAGATGCCATAAAATTCCTGTGCAGGTTTTTGTGTTTTCAGCTCACCTGGATAAATTCTGAGGAGTGTGATTACTGGATTTTTATATTAAATCTTTATTTAGCTTTATAAGAAACTACCAACCCAAATGTCAATCAGCAGAACAGTGAAAAAAAAAAAAGAAAGAAACTACCATTCTGTCTCCCAAAGTGGTTGCACCATTTTGCATTCCCATCAGCAATGAGTAAGAGTTCCTGTTGCTCCCCATCCTCCCTTCGTTTGGGCATTGGATTTTAGCCATTCTAATAGGCCTGGAGTGGTATCTTTTAATTTGCAATTCCCTAGGCACATATGATGTTGAGCATCTTTTCATGTACTTCTTTGCCATCTATATCTTCTTTAGTAAACTACATGTTCAGATCTTTTGTTCGCTCTTTAATTTGGTTGTTTGCTTTCTTATGATTGAGTTTTAAGAATTTTCTGTGTGTTTTGGATACAAGTCCTTTATCATATATGTGTTTTGCAAATATTTTCTCCCAGTCAGTGAACTTTTCTGTAATCTCACAAGTAACTTCTGTTGAGTTTCTTTTCTTTAAAAAAAAAAAAAAAAAAAAAAATACTTAGTGAGTTTTCTTGCAGAAATTGACATGCTGGTTTTAAAATTTTAAATTTATATGGAAATGTAAAGAAGTTAGAATAACCAAAATAATCTTTAAAAAAAAGGTTTGACACTTCCTGGAAGATGGCGGCTTAGTAAGACGCGCGGATCTTAGTTTCTTCTCCAGGACACCTACTAGGGGAGTAGAAACGATACAGAAAGCGCCCAAAGCCACAACAGAGATAAAAAAGATGGCGTACCCCATCCTGGAACGGCTGGCTGGCTGAGAGAAGCAGCTCGGGTGAGATCGCCGAGGCGCGCGGGCCTTACCGGGCGGGGTGGCAAGCGGCCGGAGTTACTCCCTTCCCCCTTCCCGGGCCGGCTGGGAGAATTGGAGAGGTGGTCCCCTGAAACCAAGGCGACTGGCGCCCACACCACGCGCAGCCCCCGGACCAACTGAGAGAATTGGATCGGAAACCCCCAGGCCGCGGAGAACGGTGACCCCGTGACTCCCGGGGAACGTGCACTCTCTCGGGTGGGCCGCTGGCGCCCTCCCGCCACGCTTGTTGCCCAGGGCCGACTAGGAAATTCGGACGGGCTCTTTCCCTGGCTGCGGCGACCAGCAACCCTCCCTGCGTTCGGACCCCGGGCCAGCTCAAGCCGCTTCGGCTAGCGAACCCCCAGGATGGCGCGAGTTTTCCAAAGTTTAAGGTCCCACAGCACCTTTTACTGGTGGGACCCGCAGACAAACGTGTGCCACGAGCGCCACCTACTGGGCAGGATAAGAAAAACAGAACCCAGAGATTTCACAGAAAAATATTACAACCTTGCTGGGTCCAACACCAAGAGAAATCTGAATAAATGCCCAGACGCCAGCAGCAGAAGATAACTGTCCACGCTCAAAAGATTGAGAATATGGCTCAGTCAAAGGAACAAACCAATAGCTCAAATGAGACACAAGAGCTGAGACAACTAATGCTGAATATACGAACAGAAATGGAAAACCTCTTCAAAAATGAAATCGATAAATTGAGGGAGGACATGAAGAGGACATGGGCTGAACATAAAGAAGAAATAGAAAAACTGAAAAAACAAATCGCAGAGCTTATGGAAGTGAAGGATAAAGTAGCAAACATAGAAAAAATAATGGATAGCTACAATGATAGATTTAAAGAGACAGAAGATAGAATTAGTGATTTGGAGGATGGAATATCTGAATTCCAAAAAGAAACAGAAACTATAGGGAAAAGAATGGAAAAATTTGAACAGGGTATCAGGGAACTCAAGGACAATATGAACCGCACAAATATACGTGTTGTGGGTGTCCCAGAAGGAGAAGAGAAGGGAAAAGGAGGAGAAAAACTAATGGAAGAAATTATCACTGAAAATTTCCCAACTCTTATGAAAGACCTAAAATTACAGATCCAAGAAGTGCAGCGCACCCCAAAGAGATTAGACCCAAATAGGCGTTCTCCAAGACACTTACTAGTTAGAATGTCAGAGGTCAAAGAGAAAGAGAGGATCTTGAAAGCAGCAAGAGAAAAACAATCCATCACATACAAGGGAAACCCAATAAGACTATGTGTAGATTTCTCAGCAGAAACCATGGAAGCTAGAAGACAGTGGGATGATATATTTAAATTACTAAACGAGAAAAACTGCCAACCAAGACTCCTATATCCAGCAAAATTATCCTTCAAAAATGAGGGAGAAATTAAAACATTCTCAGACAAAAAGTCACTGAAAGAATTTGTGACCAAGAGACCAGCTCTGCAAGAAATACTAAAGGGAGCACTAGAGTCAGATACAAAAAGACAGAAGGGAGAGATATGGAAAAGAGTGTAGAAAGAAGGAAAATCAGATATGATATATATAATACAAAAGGCAAAATGTTAGAGGAAAATATTATCCAAACAGTAATAACACTAAATGTCAATGGACTGAATTCCCCAATCAAAAGACATAGATTGGCAGAATGGATTGAAAAACAGGATCCTTCGATATGCTGTCTACAGGAAACACATCTTAGACCCAAAGATAAACATAGGCTGAAAGTGAAAGGTTGGGAAAAGATATTTCATGCAAATAACAACCAGAAAAGAGCAGGAGTGGCTATACTAATATCCAAAAAATTAGACTTCAAATGTAAAACAGTTAAAAGAGACAAAGAAGGACACTATATACTAATAAAAGGAACAATTAAACAAGAAGACATAACAATCATAAATATTTACGCACCGAATCAGAATGCCCCAAAATACGTGAGGAATATACTGCAAACACTGAAAAGGGAAATAGACTCATATACCATAATAGTTGGAGACTTCAACTCACCACTCTCATCAAGGGACAGAACATCTAGACAGAGGATCAACAAAGAAATAGAGAATCTGAATATTACTATAAATGAACTAGACTTAATAGACATTTATAGGACATTACATCCCACAACAGCAGGATACACCTTTTTCTCAAGTGCTCATGGATCATTCTCAAAGATAGACCATATGCTGGGTCACAAAGCAAGTCTTAACAAATTTAAAAAGATTGAAATCTTACACAACACTTTCTCGGACCATAAAGGAATGATGTTGGAAATCAATAATAGGCAGAGTGCCAGAAAATTCACAAATACGTGGAGGCTCAACAACACACTCCTAAACAACGACTGGGTCAAAGAAGAAATTGCAAGAGAAATTAGCAAATACCTCGAGGCGAATGAAAATGAAAACACAATATATCAAAACTTATGGGACGCAGCAAAGGCAGTGCTAAGAGGGAAATTTATTGCTCTAAATGCCTATATCAGAAAAGAAGAAAAGGCAAAAATTCAGGAATTAACTATCCATTTGGAAGAACTGGAGAAAGAACAGCAAGCTAACCCCAAAGCAAGCAAAAGGAAAGAAATAACAAAGATTAGAGCACAAATAAATGAAATTGAAAACATGAAAACAATAGAGAAAATCAATAAGGCCAGAAGTTGGTTCTATGAGAAAATCAACAAGATTGATGGGCCCTTAGCAAGATTGACAAAAAGAAGAAGAGAGAGGATGCAAATAAATAAGATCAGAAATGGAAGAGGAGACATAACTACTGACCTCACAGAAATAAAGGAGGTAATAACAGGATACTATGAACAACTTTACGCTAATAAATACAACAAGTTAGAGGAAATGGACGGGTTCCTGGAAAGACATGAACAACCAACTTTGACTCAAGAAGACATAGATGACCTCAACAAACCAATCACAAGTAAAGAAATTGAATTAGTCATTCAAAAGCTTCCTAAAAAGAAAAGTCCAGGACCAGATGGCTTCACATGTGAATTCTACCAAACGTTCCAGAAAGAATTAGTACCAATTCTCTTCAAACTCTTCAAAAAAATTGAAGTGGAGGGAAAACTACCTAATTCATTCTATGAAGCCAACATCACCCTCATACCAAAACCAGGCAAAGATATTACAAAAAAAGAAAACTACAGACCAATCTCTCTAATGAATACAGATGCAAAAATCCTCAATAAAATTCTAGCAAATCGTATCCAACAACACATTAAAAGAATTATACATCATGACCAAGTAGGATTCATCCCAGGTATGCAAGGATGGTTCAACATAAGAAAATCAATCAATGTAATACACCATATCAAAATCAAAGCAGAAAAATCACATGATCATCTCAATTGATGCAGAGAAGGCATTTGACAAGATTCAACATCCTTTCCTGTTGAAAACACTTCAAAAGATAGGAATACAAGGGAACTTCCTTAAAATGATAGAGGGAATATATGAAAAACCCACAGCTAATATCATCCTCAATGGGGAAAAATTGAAAACTTTCCCCCTAAGATCAGGAACAAGACAAGGATGTCCACTATCACCACTATTATTCAACATTGTGTTGGAGGTTCTAGCCAGAGCAATTAGACAAGAAAAAGAAATACAAGGCATCAAAATTGGAAAGGAAGAAGTAAAACTATCACTGTTTGCAGACGATATGATACTATACGTCGAAAACCCGGAAAAATCCACAACAAAACTACTAGAGCTAATAAATGAGTACAGCAAAGTAGCAGGTTACAAGATCAACATTCAAAAATCTGTAGCATTTCTATACACTAGTAATGAACAAGCGGAGGGGGAAATCAAGAAATGAATCCCATTTACAATTGCAACTAAAAGAATAAAATACCTAGGAATAAATTTAACTAAAGAGACAAAAAACCTATATAAAGAAAACTACAAAAAACTGCTAAAAGAAATCACAGAAGACCTAAATAGATGGAAGGGCATACCGTGTTCATGGATTGGAAGACTAAATATAGTTAAGATGTCAATCCTACCTAAATTGATTTACAGATTCAATGTAATACCAATCAAAATCCCAACAACTTATTTTTCAGAAATAGAAAAACCAATAAGCAAATTTATCTGGAAGGGCAGGGTGCCCCGAATTGCTAAAAACATCTTGAGGAAAAAAAATGAAGCTGGAGGTCTCGCGCTGCCTGACTTTAAGGCATATTATGAAGCCACAGTGGTCAAAACAGCATGGTATTGGCATAAAGATAGATATATCGACCAATGGAATCGAATAGAGTGCTCAGATATAGACCCTCTCATCTATGGACATTTGATCTTTGATAAGGCAGTCAAGCCAACTCACCTGGGACAGAGCAGTCTCTTCAATAAATGGTGCCTAGAGAACTGGATATCCATATGCAAAAGAATGAAAGAAGACCCATCTCTCACACCCTATACAAAAGTTAACTCAAAATGGATCAAAGATCTAAACATTAGGTCTAAGACCATAAAACAGTTAGAGGAAAATGTTGGGAGATATCTTATGGATCTTACAACTGGAGGCGGTTTTATGGACCTTAAACCTAAAGCAAGAGCACTGAAGAAGGAAATAAATAAATGGGAACTCCTCAAAATTAAACACTTTTGTGCATCAAAGAACTTCATCAAGAAAGTAGAAAGACAGCCTTCACAATGGGAGACAATATTTGGAAATGATATATCAGATAAAGGTCTAGTATCCAGACTTTATAAAGAGATTGTTCATCTCAACAACAAAAAGACAGCCAACCCAATTACAAAATGGGAAAAAGACTTGAACAGACACCTCTCAGAAGAGGAAATACAGATGGCCAAGAGGCACATGAAGAGATGCTCAATGTCCCTGGCCATTAGAGAAATGCAAATCAAAACCACAATGAGATATCATCTCACACCCACCAGAATGGCCATTATCAACAAAACAGAAAATGACAAGTGCTGGAGAGGATGCGGAGAAAGAGGCACACTTATCCACTGTTGGTGGGAATGTCAAAGGGTGCAACCACTGTGGAAGGCAGTTTGGCGGTTCCTCAAAAAGCTGAATATAGAATTGCCATATGACCCAGCAATACCATTGCTAGGTATCTACTCAAAGGACTTAAGGGCAAAGACACAAACGGACATTTGCACACCAATGTTTATAGCAGCATTATTTACAATTGCAAAGAGATGGAAACAGCCAAAATCTCCATCAACAGAAGAGTGGCTAAACAAACTGTGGTATATACATACGATGGAATATTATGCAGCTTTAAGGCAAGATAAACTTATGAACCATGTAATAACATGGATGGACCTAGAGAATATTATGCTGAGTGAATCCAGCCAAAAACTAAAGGACAAATACTGTATGGTCCCACTGATGTGAACGGACATTCGAGAATAAACTTGAAATATGTCATTGGTAACAGAGTTCAGCAGGAGTTAGAAACAGGGTAAGACAATGGGTAATTGAAGCTGAAGGGATACAGACTGTGCAACAGGACTAGATACAAAAACTCAAAAATGGACAGCACAATAATACCTAATTGTAAAGTAATCATGTTAAAACACTGAATGAAGCTGCATCTGAGCTATAGGTTTTTGTTTTGTTTTGTTTTGTTTTGTTTTGATTTTACTATTATTACTTTTATTTTTTTCTCTATATTAACATTCTATATCTTTTTCGGTTATGTTGCTAGTTCTTCTAAACCAATGCAAATGTACTAAGAAATGATGATCATGCATCTATGTGATGATGTTAAGAATTAATGATTGCATGTGTAGAATGGTATGATCTCTAAATGTTGGGTTAATTTCTTTTTTTCCGTTAATTAAAAAAAAAAAAAAAAAGAGAAGGGATAATTGGAGATGAAGGGATACAGACTGTACAACGGGACTGGATATAAAAACTCAGAAATGGACAGCACAATACTACCCAATTGTAATGCAATTATGTTAAAACACTGAATGAAGCTGCATGTGAGGTATAGGTTTTTTGTTTTTGTTTTTTTTGTTTTTTTTTTTCTTTCTATTATTGTTTTAATTCTTATTCTGTTGTCTTTTTATTTCTTTTTCTAAATCAATGCAAATGTACTAAGAAATGATGAATATGCAACTATGTGATGTTATTAAGAATTACTGATTGTACATGTAGATTGGAATGATTTCTAATTGTTTTGTTAATTCTTTTTTTAATTAATAAAAAAAAAAAAAAAAGGTTTGAGTAATTATTCTACCTGACTTACTATAAAAAGCCACAAAGTGAAGACAGCTTGGCATTGGTGAAAGGATAGATAAGTAAGTAGGTCAGTGAACAGTTCAGAAATAGACACACACATACATGGTCAATTGATTTTTTTTTTTTTTGTCAGTTCATTTTTGATAAGGATGCCAAAGCAATTCAGTGAACTAAGGAAAATATTTTCAGCAGATCGTGCTGGAACAACTCTTTACACATATTGGCGGAGGGTGGATTTTGGCCCTTCCTCATCACCATACGCAAAAGGGAATTTGAGAAGTGTCATGGACCAAAACAAGCTAAACTACAAACATTTAAAAATAAAAATATGAGAATACCTTTATGAACTTGGGGTAGACAAAGATTTCTTAGAGTATAGAAAGCACTAACCATAAAAGAAAAATGCAGTAAATTGCACTTAATCCAAATTTAATTTAATTTTGCTACTCAAAAGACATTATATAAAAAATGAATAGGCGGGCCACAGACTGAGAGAAAATACTTGCCGAACATCTCTGACAAAGGATTTGTATCCAAAATATATGCAGAGCTATGAATCAATAATAAAAAGACAAAATAACTAAATTTTTTAAATGCCAAGAAAATTTGACAGTCATTTTACAAAAGAAGATAGAAAAATAAATAAGCACATGAAAATAGCGTTGCTCATCATTAGTCTTCAGGTAAATGGAAATTAAAATCACAATAGATCTTACTTCATACCCCCTGAAGTGGCAGAAATGAAAAAGACTCACACCAGATGTTGGTGAGAAGATGAAGCAGTCAGAACTCTAATACATTGCTGGCGAGCGTGTAAAATAGTACAAACCCTTTACGGAACTGTTTGACGTGTTTTGGTAAAGTCTTTGTCCCCAATTTCTAGGGAAGTAAAAGGAGTTTCCTTTATATCTTTGGAATTTCCAGTAAAAGGAACAACTTTTGTAGGTCATGATGGGCCCATCAGAATCATAACTGATAGCTCCAGTTTAACGAGATAACAAGGAGGAGCCAGCCATACCTGCAGTCTCCAGAAAGACCAGCCAGGTGGTTAAGGGATTGCAGCTTTGAACCCCTTATCAGCCCCACTCCACTAGCCCTGAGAGTGGGGAGGCTGCTGAGCAATGTGGGCCTTGAGTCCACTAATCATGTCCATGGAATGAGTCCCATAAACTTAGGACACTTGAAGCTCCAGTGAACTTCCATGATGGATAATGGCATCTCTGTACCAGGAGGGTGATACCTTCTGACTCCATTGGACAGGGCACAGAAGCTTGCATTTGAGACCCTACCAAATTACAGTTCATGACTAGACATCCTGAAGACTTTCACAGCATGGGGTGCCCAGGCCTGCCAAGGCAAATTCCAGGCTACCAACAGCCATTTAAGAATGTCTGCCATCTATTGAACTGAACAAATGCTTTTCCTATGCTTGTTCTGAAGTACTTATTTCCCCTATAGAAAACCTGGTTAAGGATGTTGAGTAACTGATTAGCCAATGCAGAGGAGAGCTCTTAGAGGTATCATTTACTGGAATTTCTTTCTTTATAGTATATGTGGTGTCCCAAGATTCATTCTTTTAGCAGATGTTTATTGAGTGCCTACCATGTGCCAGGCACTGTGCCACGTGCTTAGGTTACATCAGTGAACAAAACAGGCATAAAATCGTTCCAGCCCTTATGGTGTTAACATTCCAGCAGAGAAGTAGACTTTGTTTGCTTTTGCTTGCTTATCTTTTTGTGTCCATATCTCATGTTGTGCGGTATGTTAGAAAAGAATCAGTGTTATGGAGGAGATGAAATCTGAGGAGGGTAGGGGTGATCAACAGTGTAGCGTGTTGAGGGGGAAGCATTAAATGGGATAGGCAGGATAGTAAGTGTCATTGAGAAATTGAGTTTGAGCAAAGACTTGAGGGAGATGGGAAAGTTTGCCAAGGTGAGATCTGGGTAGAGAGAATTTTGAGCAGAAGGAATGGCTTGAGGAAAGGCCTATAAGGTGGACACATGCCTGAGGTGGAATGAGTGAGGAGAGGAGGTCAGAGAGGTAAGCGCCTGGCCAGATGTTGCCCTCCACTAAGATGTGGACTGCTGCAGGCAGAGCAGGCTTGCAGGGGACAGTCTACTGGACATCCAAGTGGAGATTTCCAGTGGGCAACTGGGAAATAGTTGAATAAGGTGGTGTCAGAAAGGGAGGTCTGGATTGAAAAGAGACATGTGGGAGTCATAGGCATACAGATGGTGTTTAAGCCCTGGGACTGGATGAAGTCACCCAGGGAGCATGTGTGGAACATGAAAAGAAATTTTAAGGATCACATTGGGAGGACTCCCAGTGCCTTCAGAAAAGCTGAAATGGGACTGGATGAAGTCACCCAGGGAGCACATGTGGAACATGAAAAGAAATTTTAAGGATCACATTGGGAGGACTCCCCAGTGCCTTCAGAAAAACTGAAATTAAGAGTCAGACAAGTCCGAAATGAAGTCCATCCTACAAGACAACAGATCTGAACACTTCACAAATGTCAGTTTTTTGAAAGATTAAAAAAAAGGCAGGGGACTGCTCTAAATTAAAGGGTATCGGCTTTTCTTTGATTGAAAGTTTTCAAAACCAAAAGTTTGTGGGAAACTGAATTACCATATGGTTCAGCAGTTCCACTCTTGGATATATGTATCTCAAAAAATTGAAAACAGGTTTTCAAAAAAAGTTGGTATACGAATGTTTATAACAGCACTGTTTACAATAGTCTGAAGGTGGGAACAACTGAGATGCCCATCAGCTGATGAATGGATCAACAAAATGTGGTATATCCATATAGTGGAATATTATTCAGCCGTAAATAGGAATGAAGTACTGATACATGCTACAACATGGATGAACCTAGAAAATATTGTACTAAATGAAAGAAGCCAGACACAAAAGTCCACATAGTGTAGTCCACTTACATGAAATATCCAGAATCAGCAAATCCATAGACAGAAAATAGGTTAGTGGTTGCCATGGTCTGGCATGAGAGAGAAATAGGAAGTGACTGTTTAATGGATACAGGGTTTCCTTTTGGGTGATAAAAATGTTCTGAAACTAGATTGCAGTGATGGTTGGTCAACATTTATTGAATGACTAAATATCATTAATGGCAAGTTTTATGTTATATGTATTCTACCACACACACAAAAAAATTTGTGGGGGGAGAAAAGCCTAAATTAAAAATACATATATAAGGTGGGCCACAATGGTTCAGCAGGCAGAGCTCTACCCTGCCCTACTGGAGACCTGGGTTTGCTTCCCAGTGCCTGCCCATGCAAAACAAACAAACAAACAACAACAACAAAAAAAAACACCTGGTTTTAGGGCGGGCCACGATGGTTCAGTGGCAGAGTTCTCGCTTGCCATGCCGGAGACCTGGGTTCAATTCCTGGTGCCTGTCCATTAAAAAAAACAAAACAAAACAAAGTATATATATGGTTGCCAAAGATGATTTGCCTCAGAAAAAGGTAGAACAAGCAAATTCCAACTCCCAAGTACTTCACATCACACGTACTATTTCCTCATTCTGGACTTCCCTATCCCAGCTTGTCTCCCTTGCAAGTTCCTTCTCATCCTTAAATTGAGGTGCTTCGCCAGCCCTCTCAGCAGTGTTCTCCAACTCCTGCTCTTGCGCTTTTGTTGCACATTCTGTGGAGCGGTTCTCACATAATGTAATAACTTATTTGTACATCTGTCTCTTGTGAAGGCATTACATGCAGATAAGAAATCTGTGCTTTATCTCCACCAATGGGTCTCGCACACTGAAGGCACTCCATAAATATAGGCTAAATCAGTGAATATTTCATTTAATCATCACCCTTCGTGATAATTATTATCATCTTCATTATACTAATTGGTTACTTGAGGCTCAAAAAAATTAACTTGCCTAGAATTAAAAAAAAAAAAAAAAACACGTTAAGTAGCCGGACATTTTTTCATTTTGAAATAATTTCGAATGTATGAAACAGTTATAAAAATAATACAAAGCCCATGCAGATAAATCCAACATACCCCCACACTCAGATACCCAGCTGCATTAGCTTTTAACATTTTGCTACATTTGTTATATCATTCTGTTTATCCGTTAGTCTGTCCACTTGTCCATCAATTCAGAGGCAGGTTTTTGTACAGACTACCAATCTGTTGTACCCCACTGCTTTAAAAACACAGATCCAACGTAGTATTAATGATACAAGCAATGCTTAGATAGTCTAGTATTCTTATCTGAAGGCTAGATTTCTGGTTCTTCTAGCTTTTAAAAACTTTTTATTTGACTATCAATAAATAGTCAAATAGAAAAAAATTAAGAAAGCTTAAATGTTTCCTGAAGGAGGCTGCAGTAGATACCAATGGAGAGAAATGTGTTGCTTTTGAATGCTTGCTTAGACCCTGACTTAAATCTTAACGGTTTTAAGGAAACTTATTAGCTAAAGGAATAGGCAAAGCTATAAAGAGAGAAAGTAGATGAATGAGTCATTGCCTGAAGGTGGGGGTGGGGTGGGGAGTGACTGCTAATGGGTATGAGTTTCTTTTTGGGGTAATGGAATGTTCTAAACTTAGATTGTGGTGATGTGGTGAATATACTAAAAACCACTGAATTGTACAATTTAAAAGGGTGAATTCTTTAGTACCTGAATTACAGCTTAAGAAAACTGTTAGCTGAGAATAAGATATAATTGGTCATCAGATTTTTTACTGTTTTTTTCAGAACACATATACATTTAGTAGCTTATATATTTGGATTATTGTTTCCCTTATGTTCATTCTTAGAGAAAAAAACTCTTATTCCGTGAGATTAGGTAGTTTGGGGCTTTGTTTTGTTTTTAGCCTGGGTGCCCTCCATTTAGTTCCATCACTCAGATGAGGCAGCAGGCATCCCCTGGCTCCAAGGCGCTGCCCTTCATCTGGACAGTGGACATAATGAATGTCTTCACACAGGCTTTGCAAGGTTTCCAACTGAATCCGGCAGTGAAGGGAAAAGCAGCACCTGCAAGATAGCCACTTAGTCACAGACTCACATGCTACTGGCCTGCAGAGGAGCCTCAGGACAGAGGCCTTGTTCTCATGGCAGGGGAGAATAATGCTAATGAGTGCTTGTTAATTTTCCAGAGCAAACGGCTAATATACAAGGACAAATTGAAGAACTAGAATAGTCTGCCCTTCCTGTCAGCTGCCAGCCAGGGATTGCTAAAGCTCATTTTCTTCCCCTCCCCTCCCCTCCCCTCTCTATACATACACACAGTAGAATATTATTCAGCTATAAAAAAGGAATGAAGTTCTGATACATGCAACAATGTGAATGAACCGTGAAAACATCATGTTGAGTGAAATAAGCCAGACAGAAAAGGACAAATATTTATGACTCACTGATAAGAAATAATTAGAATAAGAAAATTCACAGAATCAAAAACTAGAGTATAGATTATAGGAGATAGGGTGGGGTTAGGGAATAGAAGTTAGCCTAAATTATACAGTTTCTGTTTGAGGTGATAGAAAAGTTTTCGGTAAGGATGGTGATAATGATAGCACAACATTGTGAGCACAATTAATAGCACTAACTTTTATATTTGATTGTGTTTAAAAGAGGAAATTTTAGGTTGTATATATGTTACTAGAATAAAAAAATAGAAAAAAAAAAAAAGGCTTTACAACACAGTGAACCCTAATGTAAAAAACTATGGACTATGGTAAATAATACAATTATAAAAATGTTCTTTCATCACTTATAACAAATGTACCACACTAATGCAAGGTGTTATAGGAACGCTTATTTTGTGCACCTCCTGGCTGGCAGATTAAGGGACAAGACTTTACATAAGATATATAAAGACTGGTTTTCTCTTGCTTTAAAGATGAAGGGTGGAATTCTTTTTGGTAGTCAATGATGCAGTGGGTAAAAATCTTCCTTTTAGTAAAGAGAAACTATTTTGTGGGTATACAGATTGCCCAGCTGTGGTTAGGATCTATGAAAAATATTTCCTGCATGCAGTAAAAAGAAAGTTTTCTGCTTTCTACACCAAACTGTGTAGGAACAGATATATCTCTTTGTTGAAATTTATTACATTGCCTTACCAAAGTGCCAACTTGAAGCTCATACTTAAATAGCTTCCTTCTTTTGATCACCCTTGTGCAGATAATTGCTTCCCAAGGGCTCTTTCATTCTGGGTTGTGAGGGGTATTGTGACCCAGGGAAGAACTGTGCTGCTAGTGTATCCCATCTTTTTTTTTTTTTTTTTTTTTTGTTGCAAATTTTTTTTTATTAATCAAAAAAAAGAAAAGAAATTAACACAACATTTAGAAATCATTCCATTCTACACATGCACTCAGTAATTCTTAGTATCATCACATAGATGTATGATCATCATTTCTTAGTACATTTGCATCGATTTAGGAAAAGAACTAGCAAAACAGGAGAAAAAGATATAGAATGTTAATATAGAGAAGAGAATTAAAATAATAATACTAATAAAAAATATATATATATAAAAAAAGGAAAAAGAAAAAAAACAAAAACAAAAGATACAAACAAACAAACAAACAAAAAACTGTATTTCAGGTGCAGCTTCATTCAGTGTTCCAACATAGTTACATTACACTTAGGTATTATTGTGCTGTCCATTTTTGAGTTTTTGTATCTAGTCCTGTTGCACAGTCTGTATCCCTTCAGCTCCAGTTACCCATTATCTTACCCTGTTTCTAACTCCTGCTGGTCTCTGTTACCAATGATATATTCCAAGCTGATTCTCGAATGTCGGTTCACATCAGTGGGACCATACAGTATTTGTCCTTTAGTTTTTGGCTAGACTCACTCAGCATAATGTTCTCTAGGTCCATCCATGTTATTACATGCTTCATAAGTTTAGTCTGTCTTAAAGCTGCATAATATTCCATCGTAGGTATACGCCACTGTTTGTTTAGCCACTCGTCTGTTGATGGACATTTCGGCTGTTTTCATCTCTTTGCAATTGTCGATAATGCTGCTATAAACACTGGTGTGCAAATGTCTGTCTGTGTCTTTGCCCTTAAGTCCTTTGAGTAGATACCTAGCAGTGGTATTGCTGGGTCGTAATCCATTCTGCCATTCTATGTCTTTTGATTGGGAAATTCAGTCCATCAACTTTTAGTGTTATTACTGTTTGGATAATATTTTCCTCTACCATTTTGGCTTTTGTATTATATATATCATATCTGATTTTCCTTCTTTCTACACTTTACTCCATACCTCTCTCTTCTGTCTTTTCGTATCTGACTCTAGTGCTCCCTTTAGTATTTCTTGCAGAGCTGGTCTCTTGGTCACAAATTCTCTCAGTGACTTTTTGTCTATAAATGTTTTAATTTCTCCTTCATTTTTGAAGGACAATTTTGCTGGATATAGGAGTCTTGGTTGGCAGTGTTTCTCTTTTAGTAATTTAAATATATCATCCCACTGTCTTCTAGCTTCCATGGTTTCTGCTGAGAAATCTACACATAGTCTTATTGGGTTTCCCTTGTATGTGACAGATTGTTTTTCTCTTGCTGCTTTCAAGATCCTCTCTTTCTCTTTGACCTCTGACATTCTAACTAGTAAGTGTCTTGGAGAATGCCTATTTGGGTCTATTCTCTTTGGGGTGCGCTGCACTTCTTGGATCTACAAATTTAGGTCCTTCATAAGAGTTGGGAAATTTTCAGTGATAATTTCTTCCATTAGTTTTTCTCCTCCTTTTCCCTTCTCTTCTCCTTCTGGGACACCCACAACACGTATATTTGTGCGCTTCATATTGTCATTCAGTTCCCTGATCCCCTGCTCAAGTTTTTCCATTCTTTTCCCTATAGTTTCTGTTTCTTTTTGGAATTCAGATGTTCCATCCTCCAGTTCACTAATTGTAGCTTCTGTCTCTTTAGATCTACCATTGTAGGTATCCATTGTTTTTTCCATTTTTTCTTCTTTGTCCTTCAGTCCCATAAGTTCTGTGATTTGTGTTTTCAGATTTTCTATTTCTTCTTTTTGTTCAGCCCATGTCTTCTTCATGTCCTCCCTCAATTTATTGATTTGGTTTTTGAAGAGTTTTTCCATTTCTGTTCGTATATTCAGCATTAATTGTCTCAGCTCCTGTATCTCATTTGAACTATTGGTTTGTTCCTTTGACTGGGCCATATCTTCAGTTTTCCGAGCGTCATCCATTATTTTCTGCTGGTGTCTGGGCATTTGATCAGATTTCCCTGGGTGTGGGACCCGGCTGGTTGAAAGGTTTTTCTGTGAAATCTCTGGGCTCTGTTTTTCTTTTCCTGCCCAGTAGGTGGCGCTCATGGTGCTCGTCTGTCTGCGGGGCCCACCAGGAAAAGATGCTGTGGCTCCTTTAACTTGCTAATCCGAATCTGGCAGTCGGCCCGGGAAACCGCGTGTGGAGGGGGGGGGTCGCCGCCCGCCGCGGCTTGGGGGAGTGCCGGTCCAAATTGCCCAGCTGGCCTGAGACGCCAAGCGTGGCGGGAGGGCCCCGCTATCCGACATTCCCAGTCAGACCGGGGAGCCACGTGCGTGGAGGGGACCCCAGTCGCCAGCTGCCCCGGCCGGGAAAATGCGCACCCCTTGGGTATCTCACCGCAGCGGATTCTCCCTGCCCGTTCAGCCGTTCCAGAATGGAGTACGCTGTCTTTTTGGTCTCTGTTGTGGCTCCGGGAGCTATTTTGTATTGTTTCTGTTTCTTTAGTTGCTTTTCTGGAGGAGGAACTAAGACCCGCGTGTCTTACTAAGCCACCATCTTCTCCGGAAGTCCTCGTATCCCATCTTTTTAAGAAGAGGTGGGAGTTGCCAGGTGTGGGGGGATGAGGAGTTTGCCGGTCAGGGTCTGAACCTTGTTAAGTCATCCCTGGAGCTTAGCAGAATTGTGGCCTCTGGGAAACCAGAAAACAGACGCTCTGGCAACTGAGTGAGCCAGCAATGTTGCAGATGCTACACTGAAACATTTGGGAGTCAGGTCCCAGCAGGAGCTCCAAGTGCTGAGAAATGACTTTGCCTCCCACTTTAGATTCTTCTAATGAAAGGGCCATAAGGTACACACACACACACACACGTGAGAGAGAGATAACTGAGGTATCAGGCATTGCAGCTATGTCCAATGTCCTTATCTTTCTCATTTGAAATTTAGCATGCTTATATATAGCAGTGAGAAGTTTTAGGAGGGGGTAGTAATTTTGCGAAAGGTCTGCTTGCCTCCTTATACAAGTTTCATTAAAACCATGTGGCCACCCATTTCTAGATGGAAGCAGACATGACCCATTTTAAATGAGGTCTCCATGATGTCAGACTAAAGCAGTATTTCTGGCCTGAGACCACCCTCATATCCTGAAACCTTAGCCTGGTCTCAACCTGGGAAGTACCCAAGAATCTAAAATTTATCTTATATTGACATCATCAGATGTTTTCATGAGATAGAGAGCTGCCTGGCAGGAGAAAGAAACCTGAAAGTCAAAGAAAAAAACAATGTCAGAGGTTTAAGAAGGCAAGCCAATTCTGTAATCAGCAATTAGCCATAAATTATACAACCCATGATTTAGGCACATTTATCTTCTATGCCCTGGGCTAGTTTGAGAGATGTGGTTTCCCCACCCTCACCCCCCTTGCATTTTCCTGATGGGCATGATGGGGAGTTGGGAGAGCAGAACTGTGGATATATGGCTCCTGTGCTGGCTTGAGCAGTGGCAGAATTCTCCTTTAGAGAGGTCACTGACTTGTCAGCACCAGGTGCTGATTCCGCCTGCTTCTCCTCTTCGCCTCTGTGGCTGTGATTAGATGGGAACCCAAATGGAACCAGCATCTGGAAAATAAGCTGTGGTCTCATTTAAGCTCCCAGGGATCTGCAAAAGAGAAGTGTCATTATGGGCTCCACTAGAAGCTGTATTTGATAATTTCTTTTAAATTCTGCTTCAGAAATTAAGTGGTCTGTTTGCATTTGTCAAGAAATTATTTGCCCAAGCTGTATCTGCTTACACCAATTAAAGCAACAGCAATTTGCACCTCAGGGGAAAAGCATCCTCCTTATACCCCCCCACCCCACCCCTGGCATAATCCTCATTTCCATTAAACTAAACAGTTCCTTCTTGGAGAGCTTTACTCCTGTAAAATCGTAAGCCATCCTTCTCTGACTTGCCATGTGTCCTCCACCATGGGAATGGTGTAAGAAAGGAAATTGCTGGAGCAAAGAAATAGGAAGGGAAGTGGCACCATCTCTTTCCCAGGGAATGAGATGAAAGCACATGAGAATGGGACAGAAGGAAAGGGAAATTGTAAAGTATCATTTCCTTGAGGCCTGGGAGTGGGTCAGAAGGATTTTCCCTTGTCACTGACTTCATACAGTTTAACTCTTGAATATCAGACACCCAGGCCCTTGAGAAGACATAGTTCTAGGTGAGGGCTTCCTTGATGGCCAAAGAGACCTCTGTACATGCCATGTTCCTGTCCAGTCGTTGCTGATGATCCCTTAAACTTTGCCTCTTCTCTTGTTACTACTCTGTTTTTTTAGAGACTTTCTTACAGCTGGGTCCTTATTATCCCTATAGGATTTTCTGAATGTTTGCCCTTCAACAGGATCCTTTACAATTCATTCACCCCACTCTGTCCTTAGGCATGGTCAGAGCATTGTAGAGTGAAGCAACAGAAATAAAAATCAGTCTTTATTATATTATCCCACATATTACATAATAACTATAAATTAATTATAGAGGAGAAAATGTACCTCTACAAATGAGAGATTGGGCAGTCTCTACTCTAACCAAGGGACCAAACTTAGTAGCTCCGGTGCTGGGATTGCCTGACCTTATGTGGCTCCCAATAAGTTGCAATAAAAAGAACCCAGCCTTATTAATACTATGTAGTATTCTTGGCAAAAGTTTTAACCTGATTCTATTTATAGGAAATGGACAATCCAAAATGAGCAACATTCTATAAAACAACGAACCTGGGACTCTTAAAATTAAAATTGGCAGTGACATCAAAGAGCAAAAATAAACAAATGAGAGACAAGACCACTTCACACCCATTACTATGACTGTTATTTAAAAAAAAATAAAAAGGAAAAATAAATATTGGCAAAGATGTGGAGAAATTGAATTCTCATGCATTGCTCGTGGCAGTGTAAAATGGTGCAGCGACAGTGGAAAACAGTTTGACAGTACTTCAAAAAGTTAAACTTAGAATTGGTCATGACCGGCAATTCCACTCTTAGTGAAGAATTGAAAGCAGAAACTCAAACAGATTCTTGTACATCAGTGTTCATAGTAGCATTAATTAACCATAGCCACAAGTTGGAAATTTAACTCAGGTGTCCAGATGAATGGATTTTTTTTTAATGGCAGGAGATTGTGCTAGGTTAAAAAAAGATGAAAAGAAACAAAAGAAACTTCTAAATATGGTGTACAATGGAAGAGAATGGTAAACAACTGCCAAGTTCATTTGGGGAAATTTGAATATGGACTTTATGTTAGATTGTGTCATTATAGCAATGTTAAATTTCTTGGCTATGATGCAAGTGACAGAAAAATGTCCTTATTCTTAGAAGACATATATATGCTAAAGTATTTCAGAAGCAAAGTGATTTGATGTCTTCAACTTATTTTAAAATGGTTCCATACCCTTCTCCAGAAAGTAAGGAAATTGAGAGCAAATGTGGCAAATGTTCATAATTGGTGACTCTAGGTGATAGATATTTGTACAATGGTTGTTGCATGCTTCCAGCTATTCTGTAGGTTTGACATTTTTCAAACGATAAAGTTAGGGAAACGTCTCTCACCAGGACATATTGGAGTTCTTCTGCTAAGAGATTGATTTCCCATAATTCTTCCAAGTTCCCTCCTTAAGGTTACAAAAGAACAAAGCTAAAAACCACTAAGAGGCTAATCCACACTGGTGTCTGAATCTCAAGTCATTGACTTTTATTATTAAAAATGTCCCATGAAGCCTCCCTCTGGATTAGTCACTTGATGGCCCAGTGCTGCAATGCTTTTGTGAATCTGGGAAACGTATTCTTCCTTTAAAAGATGTTTCCTTTAGATCCTTTTAGTTTTTCAGAATGATGAAAAAAAAATGGGCATATAAATTCAGTGCCTACAGAAAGAGTAATAGTTTATCTTAAAAAGCTGTATTGAGATATAATTTCATACACCATACAGTTTACCCATTTAAAGTTAACAGTTCAGTAATTTTTAGTATGTTTACATACTTGTGTGTCTTTTACCACAATTTTAGAAGATTTACATTACTCCAAAGAGAAGCCCCATACCCCTTAGCCATCAGTTCCCAATCTCCCACTTACCCTAGCCCTTGACAACCACTTATCTATTTTTTGTCTCTGTGGATTTACCTATTCTGTACATTTCATATAAATGGAATCATAAAGTGGCCCTTTGTGATCAGCTTTTTTCACTTAGCCTAATTTTTTCCAAGGTTTATCATGTTGTAGTATGGGTCAGTATTTCATTCCTTTTTACTAACAAGTAATATTCTATTAAGTACTTTATCTTGTTGCCATTAAGTGTTATTAATCAGTTCCATTTTTTCCTTTCCAAATAAACAAATATAATTGTGAACACCTCAGTCATTTGACTTTAATGTATCTTACTTGCTTTGAATAGGAGCAAGCTCCACAACTTGATCTTTTAGATTGAGCTTCCATCTGGAATTTCTTATATAGTTCAAAGGTATACATGCAGAGGGAGAAGATGGCTTGGCACTATTTCACTTTCTGAAAGAACCAAGCCATGTTCCATCAGATTGCATCTTTCAGAAACAGGAGTAGATATACGCTCAAATACCTTAAAGCTTTCATGCCAACTGGCAATACAGGCCCTTTTGCATTTTCATGCTCCATTTCTTTCAGCATTCTGCATGTGAACCAAGCATTTCAGATGCCTATGTGCATCAAGGGAACAGTATAGAGAAATACCTGCTTCTCCTTAACACTTTTCAAATTCAGACCCTCTCTGAAAGGTCTGAAATTGACAGATTAATAAAAACAAACAGCACATACCCCTTTGTGGCTAGTTTCAGCAGAGCAATAGACCAGTGGAAGACTATTCTTCATGAAGGGCACTAACTTTCTTACAGTGCTAGTAATGAAACTGCCCGGTTGTTCAATTAGCTTGTCCCAGAGGAAAAATCCATTTCAGTGTCACTACCAAGCCCTCACTACAGCCACCTTCTGAAAATAATACCCTTAGTCACGACAGAGACCACTGTGCAGTTAAAGTGCCTGTACAGCTTTTGAGAAGACAGTACTTTTCTTACTGCCTCTGAATGAATGAAGTCATCCAGTGTAGGTAGAACTCTTACTAGAACCCAAGTCAGCTAGAACTAATTCGTCTTTTTTGACATTGTCAGCTGTGAGGCCAGAGCAGGACAAAATGGAGCTCTGCACTCAACAGATAGGGAAGGAAGAGCTGGAAAGGGCTTTCTATACTCTGAAATAATAGATTATTTCAGAATAGATTAGAATTCAGGAATTTTTGCTACCAGAAGTAAAATGTTATGTTAAATACACAAACTATAAAAAGGTATGGCAGCTGAAATCAAATCAATCAAACTTAAGAGCACTATATTCTTGGACTGCCATAAGAACAACAGAAGTGAGGAGCAAATCATATCCTATTTGTATAAAAACTGTGAAGCTGCTGTTCGCCAGCTTTTTTCAACCTTTTGCTGAGAGATGCCACTTTTTCTTTTACTGGCACTATATCAACTTCAATAATAGATTTAAGAGTACTGACAAGGCTTGAAGCCACAAGATGTTTTAGAGTATTTGGAACTTTTTGTCTTATCTCTGGTTTTCCATTTTCCTGAACACATTGTCTCATAGCATAGTATCAGTACAGCATTTGGAGTCAGGGAGGGTTAAAGTATCTCCCTAACACAGGGAGGGTTAAAGTATCTCCCTAACACACCGCTGGCTTCAAGTCAGTTCCTTTTGTAGTCTAACCTTGGGCTTTGGAAAGATTACTTAGATTTACACAGGTGGATAGTGAAATTGGCTTGGAGTTTTGGGTTTAACTTTCCATTCTTGCAGATTTCAGCAAAATCCAGAGACAATCTGAAAAAGAGCTGTGCTTCCAGGCAGTTTGCATTTACCAAGGAATCATCATCATAAACTTTCTTCCCATTTCTCCAGGAAAACCCTGTGAGTTCCAGACCCTTGTATGGCTCTGGAAAGTAGCTCATGTATGAACTACCAAAAGGTCCATTTCCACCTTGCAAACACATGACAGATACAAAGGAAACCGTATTTCTACCAAAGAATCTTTGCTCCAAAGAATTTGCATTTTAGTGGTTAGGCAAGTTACATGATGAAAGACATATAACTTTGTATGCTGAAGTCCTAAATAAAGGTCACTTTGTGCTTCCGTGTTCATGTCTTGACCTTATCCTTGCTGGTCCACTTTAGAGGCTAACTATTGTGGCCTCTCAGTAGTGTTTAATCTTTTTATGAGAAAAAAATTATTTGGATGCATCCACTGTCAATATGACAGGGATGCAATTATCAAAAATGTAATAATCCCAAACCATGGTCAGGGCTTTGTACCATACAGCCAAGAAAGAGTAAGACATGGGTCCTCTGTACAGGGAACTCTAGGGCAATGGGAGAAATAAGTATACATATACACACCCTCTCTCTCTAAGCCAGCTCAACAGGTGAACCCGCTGCCCTTTCCACAACATGGACATGTCTCCCAGGGATGTAAATCTCCCTGGCAATGTGGGACAGAACTCCCAGGATGAGCGGTGCCCCAGCATCATGGGATTGAGAAAGCCTTCTTGACCAAAAGGGGTATTTTTGTTTGCAAACTGTTGGAATGTGATATACCAAAACTGGAATGACTTTTTAAAAGAGGAAATTTAATAAGTTACAAGTTTACAGTTCTAAGCCTGTAAAAATGTACAAACTAAGGCATCCAAAGAAAGATACCTTAATTCAAGGAAGGCTGATGGGTCAGAAACACCTCAGTTAGCTGGGTAGTCACATGGCTGGCATCTGTGATGATCCCTTGCTCCTGGGCTCCATTGCTTTCAGCCTCTGTTCCTGTAGGGGTTCTTCACTTTGCTTCTCTGGGGCTGGCTTTCATCTCTTGGCTTCCTTTGGCTCTCTCCAGGTTCTAGCTTGCTTAATACCTCATGGTGATATCTGCTGGGCTCCAAGTAACTCCAAAAATCCGTATCTCTCTTCTCTGCCCATTAGTACTGCTCTGAAGTTTGTTGGCTCTCTTTCTGTAGGCTCTAAGGCTTCTGTCATTTCTAGTTCTTTCCAGAATGTTTCCTCTTTTAAAGGATTCCAGGAAACTAGTCAAGACCTACCTGGAATGGGTGGAGTCACATCTCCATCTAATCAAAGGTCACACCCACAGTTGGGCACACCACATCCCTGTGGAGTTAATCTAATCAAAGTTTCCAGCCTATGGTATTGGATTAGGATAACAAAAAAAGCAATTGTCTCCAGAAGATTGGATGAGGATTAAAACATACCTTTTCTAGAGTACATAATATTTTCAAAGCAGCACAAGGGGAAGAGAGAAATGAAACAAAGTTTCAGTGGCTGAGAGATTTCAAACACAGTCAAGAGATTATCCTGGAGGTTATTCTTATGCATTATGTATATATATATCTTTTTTGTTAACGAGGTTTTGGTGTAACTGGAGGGAAGTATCTGACACTGATGAGCTGTGTTCCAGTAGCCTTAATTCTTTTTTTTTTCTTTTTTTTATTAATTAAAAAAAAAATTAACACAGCATTTAGAAATCATTCCATTCTACATATGCAATCAGTGATTCTTAATATCATCACATAGATGTACGATCATCATTTCTTAGTACTTTTGCATCAATTTAGAAAAAGAAATAGCAAGACAACAGAAAAAGAAATAAAATGATAATATAGAGAAAAAAATAAAAATAAAAAATACAAAAAATATATAAAAAAACAAACAAACAAAAACTATAACTCAGATACAGCTCCATTCAGTGTTTTAAGATAATTACATTACAATTAGGTAGTATTGTGCTGTCCATTTTTGAGTTTTTGTATTCAGTCCTGTTGCACAGTCTGTATCCCTTCAGCTCCAATTACCCATTATCTTACCCTATTTCTAACTCCTGATGGTCTCTGTTACCAATGACATATTGCAAGTTTGTTCTCTAATGTCGGTTCACATCAGTGGGACCATACAGTATTTGTCCTTTAGTTTTTGGCTACTCTCACTTAGCATAATGTTCTCTTTGTCCATCCATGTTATTACATGCTTCATCAGTTTATTCTGTCTTAAAGCTGCATAATATTCCATTGTATGTATATACCACAGTTTGTTTACCCACTCGTCTGTTGATGGACATTTTGGCTGTTTCCATCTCTTTGCAATTGTAAATAACGCTGCTATAAACATTGGTGTGCAAATGTCCGTTTGTGTCTTTGCCCTTAAGTCCTTTGATTAGATACCTAGCAATGGTATTGCTGGGTCGTATGGCAATTCTATATTCAAGTTTTTGAGGAACCGCCAAACTGCCTTCCACAGTGGTTGCAGCATTTGGCATTCCCACAACAGTGGGTAAGTGTGCCTCTTTCTCCGCATCCTCTCCAGCACTTGTCATTTTTTGTTTTGTTGATAATGGCCATTCTGGTGGGTGTGAGATAATATCTCATTATGGTTTTGATTTGCATTTCTCTAATGGCCAGGGACATTGAGCATCTCTTCATGTGCCTTTTGGCCATTTGTATTTCCTCTTCTGATAGGTGTCTGTTCATGTCTTTTTCCCATTTTGTAATTGGGTTGGCTGTCTTTTTGTTGTTGAGTTGGACAATCTCTTTATAAATTCTGGACACTAGACCTTTATCTGATATGTCATTTCCAAATATTGTCTCCCATTGTGTAGGCTGTCTTTCTACTTTCTTGATGAAGTTCTTTGATGCACAAAAGTGTTTAATTTTGAGGAGCTCCCATTTATTTATTTCCGTCTTCAGTGCTCTTGCTTTAGGTTTAAGGTCCATAACCGCCTCCAATTGTAAGATTCATAATATATCTCCCTACATTTTCCTCTAACTGTTTTATGGTCTTAGACCTAATGTTTAGATCTTTGATCCATTTTGAGTTAACTTTTGTATAGGGTGTGAGATATGGGTCCTCTTTCATTCTTTTGCATATGGATATCCAGTTCTCTAGGCACCATTTATTGAAGAGACTGTTCTGTCCCAGGTGAGTTGACTTGACTGCCTTATCAAAGATCAAATGTCCATACATGAGAGGGTCTATATCTGAGCACTCTATTCGATTCCATTGGTCGATATATCTATCTTTAGGCCAGTACCATGCTGTTTTGACCACTGTGGCTTCATAATATGCCTTAAAGTCCGGCAGCGTGAGACCTCCAGCTTCGTTTTTTTTTTATTTTTTTATTTTTTTTATTAATCAAAAAAAAAAAAAGAAATTAACACAACATTTAGAAATCATTCCATTCTACACATGCACTCAGTAATTCTTAGTATCATCACATAGATGTATGATCATCATTTCTTAGTACATTTGCATCGATTTAGGAAAAGAACTAGGAAAACAGCAGAAAAAGATATAGAATATTAATATAGAGAAGAGAATTAAAATAATATTACTAATAAAATATATATATATATAAAGGAAAAAGAAAAAAACAAAAACAAAAGGTACAAACAAACAAACAAACAAAAAACCATATTTCAGGTGCAGCTTCATTCATTGTTCCAACATAGTTACATTACACTTAGGTATTATTGTGCTGTCCATTTTTGAGTTTTTGTATCTAGTCCTGTTGCACAGTCTGTATCCCTTCAGCTCCAATTACCCATTATCTTACCCTGTTTCTAACTCCTGCTGGTCTCTGTTACCAATGATATATTCCAAGCTGATTCTCGAATGTCGGTTCACATCAGTGGGACCATACAGTATTTGTCCTTTAGTTTTTGGCTAGACTCACTCAGCATAATGTTCTCTAGGTCCATCCATGTTATTACATGCTTCATAAGTTTAGTCTGTCTTAAAGCTGCATAATATTCCATCGTAGGTATACGCCACAGTTTGTTTAGCCACTCGTCTGTTGATGGACATTTTGGCTGTTTCCATCTCTTTGCAATTGTCGATAATGCTGCTATAAACACTGGTGTGCAAATGTCCGTCTGTGTCTTTGCCCTTAAGTCCTTTGAGTAGATACCTAGGAGTGGTATTGCTGGGTCGTAATCCATTCTGCCATTCTATGTCTTTTGATTGGGAAATTCAGTCCATTAACTTTTAGTGTTATTACTGTTTGGATAATATTTTCCTCTACCATTTTGGCTTTTGTATTATACATATCATATCTGATTTTCCTTCTTTCTACACTTTACTCCATACCTCTCTCTTCTGTCTTTTCGTATCTGACTCTAATGCTCCCTTTAGTATTTCTTGCAGAGCTGGTCTCTTGGTCACAAATTCTCTCAGTGACTTTTTGTCTATAAATGTTTTAATTTCTCCTTCATTTTTGAAGGACAATTTTGCTGGATATAGAAGTCTTGGGTGGCAGTTTTTCTCTTTTAGTAATTTAAATATATCATCCCACTGTCTTCTAGCTTCCATGGTTTCTGCTGAGAAATCTACACATAGTCTTATTGGGTTTCCCTTGTATGTGACAGATTATTTTTCTCTTGCTGCTTTCAAGATCCTCTCTTTCTCTTTGACCTCTGACATTCTAACTAGTAAGTGTCTTGGAAAATGCCTATTTGGGTCTATTCTCTTTGGGGTGCGCTGCACTTCTTGGATCTGTAAATTTAGGTCTTTCATTACAGTTGGGAAATTTTCAGTGATAATTTCTTCCATTAGTTTTTCTCCTCCTTTTCCCTTCTCTTCTCCTTCTGGGACACCCACAACACGTATATTTGTGCGCTTCATATTGTCATTCAGTTCCCTGATCCCCTGCTCAAGTTTTTCCATTCTTTTCCCTATAGTTTCTGTTTCTTTTTGGAATTCAGATGTTCCATCCTCCAGTTCACTAATTGTAGCTTCTGTCTCTTTAGATCTACCATTGTAGGTATCCATTGTTTTTTCCATTTTTTCTTCTTTGTCCTTCAGTCCCATAAGTTCTGTGATTTGTTTTTTCAGATTTTCTATTTCTTCTTTTTGTTCAGCCCATGTCTTCTTCATGTCCTCCCTCAATTTATTGATTTGGTTTTTGAAGAGTTTTTCCATTTCTGTTCGTATATTCAGCATTAGTTGTCTCAGCTCCCGTATCTCATTTGAACTATTGGTTTGTTCCTTTGACTGGGCCATAGCTTCAATTTTCCGAGCGTCCTCCATTATTTTCTGCTGGTGTCTGGGCATTTGATCAGATTTCCCTGGGTGTTGGACCCGGCTGGTTGAAAGGTTTTTCTGTGAAATCTCTGGGCTCTGTTTTTCTTTTCCTGCCCAGTAGGTGATGCTCATGGCGCTCGTCTGTCTGCGGGTCCCACCAGTAAAAGATGCTGTGGCTCCTTTAACTTGCCAATCCAAATCTCGCAGTCGGCACAGGAAACCACGCGTGAAGGGGGGGTCGCCGGCCACCGCGGCTTGGGGGACTGCCAGTCCAAATTGCCCAGCTGGCCTGAGACGCCAAGCGTGGCAGGAGGGCCCCGCTATCCAACGTTCCCATTCAGACCGGAGAGCCACGTGCGTGGAGGGGACCCCCGTCGCCAGCCACCCCGGCCGGGAAAACGCGCGCCCCTCGGGTATCTCACTGCAGCGGATTCTCCCTGCCCGTTCACCCGTTCCAGAATGGAGTATGCTGTCTTTTTGGTCTCTGTCATGGCTCTGGGAACTGTTTCGTATTGTTTCTGTTTCTTTAGTTGCTTTTCTGGAGGAGGAACTAAGACCCGCGCGTCTTGCTAAGCTGCCATCTTCTCCGGAGGTCTCCCCAGCTTCCTTTTTTTTACCTCGAGATACTTTTAGCAATTCAGGACACCCTGCCCTTCCAGATAAGTTTGCTTATTGGTTTTTCTATTTCTGAAAAATAAGTTGTTGGGATTTTGATTGATATTGCATTGAATCTGTAAATCAATTTAGGTAGGATTGACATCTTAACTATATTTAGTCTTCCAATCCATGAACACGGTATGCCCTTCCATCTATTTAGGTCTTCTGTGATTTAACAGTTTTTTGTAGTTTTCTTTGTGTAGGTCTTTTGTCTGTTTAGTTAAATTTATTCCTAAGTATTTTATTCTTTTAGTTGCAATTGTAAATGGGATTCGTTTCTTGATTTCCCCCTCCGCTTGTTCATTGCTAGTGTATAGAAACGCTACAGATTTTTGAATGTTGATCTTGTAACCTGCTACTTTGCAGTACTCATTTATTAGCTCTAGTAGTTTTGTTGTGGATTTTTCCAGGTTTTTGACATATAGTATCATATCGTCTGCAAACAGTGATACTTTTACTTCTTCCTTTCCAATTTTGATGTCTTGGATTTCTTTTTCTTGTCTAATTGCTCTGGCTAGAACCTCCAACACGATGTTTAATAATAATGGTGATAATAGACATCCTTGTCTTGTTCCTGATCTTAGGGGGAAAGTTTTCAGTTTTTCCCCATTGAGGATGATATTAGCTGTGGGTTTTTCATATATTCCCTCTATCATTTTAAGGAAGTTCCCTTGTATTCCTATCTTTTGAAGTGTTTTCAACAGGAAAGGATGTTGAATCTTGTCAAATGCCTTCTCTGCATCAATTGAGATGATCATGTGATTTTTCTGCTTTGATTTTGATATGGTGTATTACATTGATTGATTTTCTTATGTTGAACCATCCTTTCATACCTGGGATGAATCCTACTTGGTCATGATGTATAATTCTTTTAATGTGTTGCTGGATTCGATTTGCTTGAATTTTGTTGAGGATTTTTGCATCTATATTCATTAGAGAGATTGGTCTGTAGTTTTCTTTTTTTGTAATATCTATGCCTGGGTTTGGTATGAAGGTGATGTTGGCTTCATAGAATGAATTAAGTAGCTTTCCCTCCACTTCGATTTTTTTGAAGAGTTCGAGCAGAGGTGGTACTAATTCTTTCTGGAATGTTTGGTAGAATTCACATGTGAAGCCGTCTGGTCCTGGACTTTTCTTTTTGGGAAGCTTTTGAATGACTGATTCAATTTCTTTCCTTGAAATTGGTTTGTTGAGGTCTTCTATTTCTTCTTGAGTCAAAGTTGGTTGTTCATGCCTTTCTAGGAACTTGTCCATTTCGTGCCTTTCTAGGAACTTGTCCATTTCGTCTACATTGTTGTATTTATTAGCGTAAAGTTGTTCATAGTATCCTGTTATTACCTCCTTTATTTCTGTGAGGTCAGTTGTTATGTCTCCTCTTCCATTTCTGATCTTATTTATTTGTGTCCTCTCACTTCTTCTTTTTGTCAATCTTGCTAAGGGCCCATCAATCTTGTTGATTTTCTCATAGAAGCAACTTCTGACCTTATTGATTTTCTCTGTTGTTCTCATGTTCTCAATTTCATTAATTTATGCTCTAATCTTTGTTATTTCTTTCCTTTTGCTTGCTTGGGGTTAGTTTGCTGTTCTTTCTCCAGTTCTTCCAAGTGGACAGTTAATTCCTGCATTTTTGCCTTTTCTTCTTTTCTGATATAGGCATTTAGGGCAATAAATTTCCCTCTTAGCACTGCCTTTGCTGCATCCCGTAGGTTTTGATATGTTGTGTTTTCATTTTCATTCGCCTCGAGATATTTACTAATTTCTCTTGTAATTTTTTCCTTGACCCACCGGTTGTTTAAGAGTGTGTTGTTGAGCCTCCACGTATTTGTGAATTTTCTGGCACTCCGCCTATTATTGATTTCCAACTTCATTCCTTTATGATCCAAGAAAGTGTTGTGTATGATTTCAGTCTTTTTAAATTTGTTGAGACTTGCTTTGTGACCCAGCATATGGTCTATCTTTGAGAATGATCCATGAGCACTTGAGAAAAAGGTATATCCTGCTGTTGTGGGGTGTAATGTCCTATAAATGTCTGTTAAATCTAGCTCATTTATTGTAATATTCAAATTCTCTGTTTCTTTATTGGTCCTCTGTCTAGATGTTCTGTCCATTGATGAGACTGGGGAATTGAAGTCTCCCACTATTATGGTAGATGTGTCTATTTCCCTTTTCAGTGATTGCAGTGTATTCCTCACGTATTTTGGGGCATTCCGATTCGGTGCGTAAATATTTATGATTGTTATGTCTTCTTGTTTAATTGTTCCTTTTATTAGTAGATAGTATCCTTCTTTTTCTCTTTTAACTGTTTTACATTTGAAGTCTAATTTGTGGGATATTAGTATAGCTACTCCTGCTCTTTTCTGGTTGTTATTTGCATGAAATATCTTTTCCCAACCTTTCACTTTCAGCCTATGTTTATCTTTGGGTCTAAGATGTGTTTCCTGTAGACAGCATATAGAAGGATCCTGTTTTTTAATCCGTTCTGCCAGTCTATGTCTTTTGATTGGGGAATTCAGTCCATTAACATTTAGTGTTATTACTGTTTGGGTAATACTTTCCTCTACCATTTTGCCTTTTGTATTATATATATCATACCTGATTTTCCTTCTTTCTACACTCTTCTCCATACCTCTTTCTTCTGTCTTTTCATATCTGACTCTTGTGCTCCCTTCTGTATTTCTTGCAGAGCTGGTCTCTTGGTCACAAATTCTCTCAGTGACTTTTTGTCTGAAAATGTTTTAATTTCTCCCTCATTTTTGAAGGACAATTTTGCTGGATATAGAAGTCTTGGTTGGCAGTTTTTCTCTTTTAGTAATTTAAATATATCATCCCATTGACTTCTCGCCTCCATGGTTTCTGCTGAGAAATCTACACATAGTCTTATTGGGTTTCCCTTGTATGTGATGGATTGTTTTTCTCTTGCTGCTTTCAATATCCTCTCATTTTTTTTTCAAATTTTTTTTATTAATCATAAAAAAGAAAAGAAATTGACACAACATTTAGAAATCATTCCATTCTACACATGCACTCAGTAATTCTTAGTATCATCACATAGATGTATGATCATCATTTCTTAGAACATTTGCATCGATTTAGGAAAAGAACTAGCAAAACAGGAGAAAAAGATACAGCCTGTTAATATAGAGAAGAGAATTAAAATAATAATACTAATAAAAATATATATATATAAAAAAAGGAAAAAGAAAAAAAACAAAAACAAAAGATACAAACAAACAAACAAACAAAAAACTGTATTTCAGGTGCAGCTTCATTCAGTGTTCCAACATAGTTACATTACACTTAGGTATTATTGTGCTGTCCATTTTTGAGTTTTTGTATCTAGTCCTGTTGCACAGTCTGTATCCCTTCAGCTCCAGTTACCCATTATCTTACCCTGTTTCTAACTCCTGCTGGTCTCTGTTACCAATGATATATTCCAAGCTGATTCTCGAATGTCGGTTCACATCAGTGGGACCATACAGTATTTGTCCTTTAGTTTTTGGCTAGACTCACTCAGCATAATGTTCTCTAGGTCCATCCATGTTATTACATGCTTCATAAGTTTAGTCTGTCTTAAAGCTGCATAATATTCCATCGTAGGTATACGCCACTGTTTGTTTAGCCACTCGTCTGTTGATGGACATTTCGGCTGTTTTCATCTCTTTGCAATTGTCGATAATGCTGCTATAAACACTGGTGTGCAAATGTCCGTCTGTGTCTTTGCCCTTAAGTCCTTTGAGTAGATACCTAGCAGTGGTATTGCTGGGTCGTAATCCATTCTGCCATTCTATGTCTTTTGATTGGGAAATTCAGTCCATCAACTTTTAGTGTTATTACTGTTTGGATAATATTTTCCTCTACCGTTTTGGCTTTTCTATTATATGTATCATATCTGATTTTCCTTCTTTCTACACTTTACTCCATACCTCTCTCTTCTGTCTTTTCGTATCTGACTCTAATGCTCCCTTTAGTATTTCTTGTAGAGCTGGTCTCTTGGTCACAAATTCTCTCAGTGACTTTTTGTCTATAAATGTTTTAATTTCTCCTTGATTTTTGCAGGACAATTTTGCTGGATATAGAAATCTTGGGTGGCAGTTTTTCTCTTTTAGTAATTTAAATATATCATCCCACTGTCTTCTAGCTTCCATGGTTTCTGCTGAGAAATCTACACATAGTCTTATTGGGTTTCCCTTGTATGTGACAGATTGTTTTTCTCTTGCTGCTTTCAAGATCCTCTCTTTCTCTTTGACCTCTGACATTCTAACTAGTAAGTGTCTTGGAGAACGCCTATTTGGGTCTATTCTCTTTGGGGTGCGCTGCACTTCTTGGATCTGTAAATTTAGGTCTTTCATTACAGTTGGGAAATTTTCAGTGATAATTTTTTCCATTAGTTTTCTCCTCCTTTTCCCTTCTCTTCTCCTTCTGGGACACCCACAACACGTATATTTGTGCGCTTCATATTGTCATTCAGTTCCCTGATCCCCTGCTCAAGTTTTTCCATTCTTTTCCCTATAGTTTCTGTTTCTTTTTGGAATTCAGATGTTCCATCCTCCAGTTCACTAATTGTAGCTTCTGTCTCTTTAGATCTACCATTGTAGGTATCCATTGTTTTTTCCATTTTTTCTTCTTTGTCCTTCAGTCCCATAAGTTCTGTGATTTGTTTTTTCAGATTTTCTATTTCTTCTTTTTGTTCAGCCCATGTCTTCTTCATGTCCTCCCTCAATTTATTGATTTGGTTTTTGAAGAGTTTTTCCATTTCTGTTCGTATATTCAGCATTAGTTGTCTCAGCTCCCGTATCTCATTTGAACTATTGGTTTGTTCCTTTGACTGGGCCATATCTTCAATTTTCCGAGAGTCATCCATTATTTTCTGCTGGTGTCTGGGCATTTGATCAGATTTCCCTGGGTGTTGGACCCGGCTGGTTGAAAGGTTTTTCTGTGAAATCTCTGGGCTCTGTTTTTCTTTTCCTGCCCAGTAGGTGGCGCTCATGGCACTCGTCTGTCTGCGGGTCCCACCAGTAAAAGATGCTGTGGCTTCTTTAACTTGCCAATCCGAATCTGGCAGTCGGCCCGGGAAACCGCGCGTGGAGGGGGGGTTGCCGGCTGCTGCGGCTTGGGGGAGTGCCGGTCCAAATTGCCCAGCTGGCCCGAGACGCCAAGCGTGGCGTGAGGGCCCCGCTATCCAACGTTCCCAGTCAGACCAGGGAGCCACGTGCGTGGAGGGGACCCCAGTCGCCAGCCGCCCAAGATCCTCTCTTTCTCTTTGACCTCTGACATTCTAACTAGTAAGTGTCTTGGAGAACGCCTATTTGGATCTATTCTCTTTGGGGTGCGCTACACTTCTTGGATATGTAATTTTAGGTCTTTCATAAGAGTTGGGAAATTTTCAGTGATAATTTCTTCCATTAGTTTTTCTCCTCCTTTTCCCTTCTCTTCTCCTTCTGGGACACCCACTACACGTATATTTGTGCACTTCCTATTAATATTCATTTCCCTGAGCCCCTGCTCAAATTTTTCCATTCTTTTCCCTATTGTTTCTGTTTCTTTTTGGATTTCAGATGTTCCATCCTCCAGTTCACTAATTCTATCCTCTGTCTCTTGAAATCTACCATTGTAGGTTTCCATTGTTTTTTTCATCTCTTCTACTGTGTCTTTCATTCCCAGCTTTGATTCTTGCAGATGATTGCATAACAAAACAGTTTTGACAATGTGACTGTGCTTGTCAAAGTCTTGTGTGTGGTGCTGCTTTTATCCGGGGGGTATGGACAGATGCGTTAAAAAAATAAATGGGTAATAAATAACATGTGGATGAGGGGTAAATAAATTGGGTAGATTGAAATACTAGTGGTCAATGAGAGGGAGGGATAAGGGGTATGGGATGTATGAGTTTTTTCTTTTTTTTATTTCCTTTTCTGAAGTAATACATATGTTCTAAGAAATGATCATGGTAATGAATGCACAATTTTGTGATGATGTGAGCCATTGAACAACACTTATAGACTGTATGAGTATGAAGATAATGTCGATAAAAATATATTTTTATAAAGTACAGAGCTTGATAAAGAGGGAATGCTGATAGAAGAAATGCTGAAAAAGGTGCAAGGATTTCTCTAGATTTAAGAGGAAATTCCATAGACTGGGGGAAGAGAAAGAAAAATCCTCGGTCTCAGAGCAATGGAATCTTGACTGTTGTTCCCTGGACAAAGCCCAAATATGGCAGGACCTTACAGAGTAATTAGAGAGGATGACCATATTTACACAGGGGAGTTATATTTTTATTATATTTATTTTTGGAGTTGCTCTCCTGTCATGCCATGCATGGACAGGCACTTCTAATACCCAGAAATATCAGATTCTCCTCTACTTCTGGGCACATAGGGAAACTGCATTCCTTTATCCTCTTTAAGTTAGGCATGGTCATATGACTTACTTAGGCCAGTGAAGTGCAAGCAGAAGTCTTGGCTGTCCCTTAAAGGTGGAAGTATTTAATTGCTAACATTTAGGTCTCCAATTGGTAATTCTGGAGTCATATATTAATATGGAGGGTATTAGGTTGATGTGGCCTTGAATGCTAGGTCCACAGAAGACTGCTGTGCTGAAAAAGGTTGCCTGGACTGAGGTGGAATTAGGAGAATCATGAAATAAACTTCCATTGTGTGATGCAAAAGAAAAAATGCACACACGCACACAAAGTAATGACAGAAGTTTAAGTTTGGAAGGACTCTCTAAAGGTTATGTACCCTCTACACCCCTCAACACCAAGCAAGGTGTAAAGACAGTAGGCTGGGCATCAAAAGCCCAGTTTTAGCTACTGGTCCCAAGTTTAGTTCCTACAGTGAACTGAGGTTTCTTTTTTACGATTTGACTTTACTTATCTGTAAAACAAGGTGGTCGGATTAGACAGTCTCTCAGCTGCTCCCTCTTTTGTTGGCAGAGAAATGCATTTAGTAGCCTGAATACATTCTCTACCAACACATCACAGGATGGGATGTAGATGCAGTTTTTCTGTATATGGAGCCCCATGAGATTTTTTTCCTTGAAGCTGAGATTATGTCTTATAGTTCTGTGTCCCCAGTTGCCAGCCGTATCTGTTATACAGGCAAGTTCTCAGGAAATCTTTGTTGGATAAATAAAAAGAATGAATATCTAAATTCCATTCCTAACCTACAGTTCTATTCTTTGGGTCAGCTGGGTGCCTTGTGCTGATTTTAAAGATTGTGGAGAAAGATCTTCCATCCTCTCATCGCAAACAGTTGTTGCAGTCTGTCGACATTTCCACTTAGGAAGTTATTTTACCATTGCCTATTCAGTCCCTATTATAAACAATACAGCAGGATCCCTGGCATCTCTGGGGTGGTCAGAAAGATCACTGCTCTCACTACAAAAATCTGTTGGATGAATCTGAGTCCATCAATGCTAATGGGGATGAAATGAAGCAAACCAAATTAATAACTGTAATATCTTTGTGACAGACTTGTCAGGATGGAGTTTAGGATTTAGTTCCAATGAAATTTTGCTTAAATTACATTTCTTGAATTCAGAAAGAATAAAGACAACATGTCATTTTGCATTCCTTGTCCTTTTACTTCTCTTAGTTTCTGACTTCATTGTCTGTGTGAGGACTTGGTTGATGTCTGTGATTGGAGTACGTCATTGGGCTCTGTACAGTGGGTAAGGGAGTTGATCATTGTTGATTGATAGATGACTGAACAAAGTACATGGAAGAAACAAGCTTGGTATAGTTCTTTTCACCAGTAGCAAACTGCACGCAGCCAGCCTGTTTGCTCAGAGAAGCTGGCTATTTAGAGCACAAGACCACAATCCTTGAAGAGAATTCTAGTCTTTACCTAGAATATATCATAAGATAAAGTGGTGTGACCTTCAGGAGAAGGTGATAGAAATGTCAGTGTTACTTTAAAAACATCTTGTTAATTAAAGTCTGGATATAGTCTGAGTATAAGAATCTTGAGTGAGCAAATAGGTGGTGCATTTCTTTTGACTTTGTTAATTTGGGGCTGTATGAACCCCAGGTAAACATGTTCTTGAATTTAATCCATTCGTGTGGGTATGAACAACTGTTAAGTAGGACTTTTGATCAGGTTATTTCAAGTTAAGATGTCGCCCAACTCAATTGGGATGGGTCTTAAGCCTGTTATTGGAGTCATCTATAAGCACATCGAAATTCAGACAGATAGAGGGAAAGCAAGAAGCTGAAGGTCAACGAAACCCAAAAGAGAATGGAGAGGTCATCATGTGCATCACCATATGGCAGAGGAGCCCAGGACCAAGGATAGCCAGCAGCCAGCCCAAGAATGCCACAATCTTTAGAAAGAGAGTATTGCCTTGATGATGCCTTGATTTGGACTTTTTCCAAGCCTCAAAACCATGAACATTTAATACCTTCTCATCATTTAAGCAAACCCATTGTAGAGTGTTTGCTTGAGCAGCCAAGGAAATCAAAACAACTTGCGACAGGTCCATAAGAGGTCTCTTAAATGAAGTGCTATTATCTTCTGTAACAGTTTTTATTATACTTCAGAACCAAGGAGTAGAAAATTCACATCCAGCAAGTGGAAGGGAAGGTGATGTCTGTTAAAGCAGACTTTCAGGCAGTACTCTGTCCTTATGGCTTAGAATCCAGAACAAAAAGAAAACAGTGATTATGTTCTGTTGATCTGGGGCCTGGGGCACTGGTTCCTCACAGCAGAGAAATCTCCAACAGAATTCTGACCTCCCTCCTTCCACAGCTTCCAAGTAGACACAGAAGCCTACAAGAAACTAGTCCTGATTTACTCCCTTCTAGCTAACCAGCTCTTTAAAAAGGAGGTGCAGCTCTTTCTCCGCCAGCGCTCCCGCCACCATCTAGCCCTCCTTTTTCCCAGGCGGGGTGGCAAGCGGCCGGAGTCCCTCCCTCCCTCCTTCCCAGGCCAGCTGACAGAATTGCGCAGTCGGTCCCCTCAAGCTGCAGCGACTGGCGCCCCCACAACGCGAGGCCCCCTGGACCAACTGAGAGAATTGGATCGGAAATCCTCAGACTGCGGAGAACGGTGACCGGGGGGGTCCCTTCCAAACACGTGACTCCCCGGTCCATCTGGGAACGGTGCACTCTCCCGGGCTGCCGCGGCTGGCGCCCTCCCGCCACGCTTGGCTCCCCGGGCCGACTAGGAAATTCGGACAGGCGCTCTCCCGGGCTGCGGCGGCCGGCGACCCTCCCCGCGTTCGGACCCCAGGGTCGGCTGGCACTCTTCCCAGCCGCTTCAGCTGGCGAACCTTCCCCACGGCGAGAGTTTTCGAAAGCTAAAGGAACCAAAGCACCTTTTTCTGGTGGGAGGGACCCGTAGACAAACGTGTGCCACGAGCGCCACCTACTGGGCAGGATAAGAAAAACAGAACCCAGAGATTTCACAGAAAAATCTTACAACCTGTTGGGTCCAACTCCCAGGGAAATCTGACTAAATGCCCAGATGCCAGCAGAAGATAACGGATCACGCTCAGAAAATTGAAAATATGGCCCAGTCAAAGGAACAGACCAATAGTTCAAATGAGATACAGGAGCTGAGACAACTAATGCTAAAAACATCTTGAGGAAAAAAAACGAAGGTGGAGGTCTCGCGCTGCCTGACTTTAAGACATATTATGAAGCCACAGTGGTCAAAACAGCATGGTATTGGCATAAAGATAGATATATAGACCAATGGAATCGAATAGAGTGCTCAGATATATACCCTCTCATCTATGGACATTTGATCTTTGATAAGGCAGTCAAGCCAAGTCACCTGGGACAGAACAGTCTCTTCAATAAATGGTGCCTAGAGAACTGGATATCCATATGCAAAAGAATGAAAAAAGACCCATCTCTCACACCCTATACAAAAGTTAACTCAAAATGGATCAAAGATCTAAACATTAGGTCTAAGACCATAAAACAGATAGAGGAAAATGTTGGGAGATATCTTATGGATCTTACAACTGGAGGTGGTTTTATGGACCTTAAACCTAAAGCAAGAGCACTGAAGAAGGAAATAAATAAATGGGAGCTCCTCAAAATTAAACAGTTTTGTGCATCAAAGAACTTCATCAAGAAAGTAGAAAGACAGCCTACACAATGGGAGACAATATTTGGAAACGACATATCAGATAAAGGTCTAGTGTCCAGAATTTATCAAGAGATTGTTCAACTCAACAACAACAAAAAGACAGCCAACCTAATTACAAAATGGGAAAAGGACTTGAACAGACACCTTGAACAGACACCTATCAGAAGAGGAAATACAAATGGCCAAAAGGCACATGAAGAGATGCTCAATGTCCCTGGCCATTAGAGAAATGCAAATCAAAACCACAATGAGATATCATCTCACACCCACCAGAATGGCCATTATCAACAAAACAGAAAATGACAAGTGCTGGAGAGGATGCGGAGAAAGAGGCACACTTATCCACTGTTGGTGGGAATGTCAAATGGTGCAACCACTGTGGAAGGCAGTTTGGCGGTTTTTAAAAAAACTGAATCTAGAATTGCCATACGACCCAGCAATACCATTGCTGGGTATCTACTCAAAGGACTTAAGGGCAAAGACACAAACGGACATTTGCACACCAATGTTTATAGCAGCGTTATTTACAATTCCAAGGAGATGGAAACAGCCAAAGTGTCCATCAACAGACAAGTGGCTAAACAAACTGTGGTATATACATACGATGAAATATTATGCAGCTTTAAGACAGGATAAACTTATGAAGCATGTAATAGCATGGATGGACGTAGAGAACATTATGCTGAGTGAGTCTAGCCAAAAACTAAAGGACAAATACTGTATGGTCACACTGATGTGGACAGACATTCGAGAATAAACTTGGAATATGTCATTGGTAACAGAGTCCAGCAAGAGTTAGAAACAGGGTAAGATAATGGGTAATTGGAGCTGAAGGCATACAGACTGTGCAACAGGACTAGATACAAAGACTCAGAAATGGACAGCACAATAATACCTAATTGTAAAGTAATCATGTTAAAACACTGAATGAATCTGCATCTGAACTATAGGGTTTTTTTTTTACTATTATTATTACTTTTATTTCTTTTCTCTATATTAACATTCTATATCTTTTTCTGTTGTGTTGCTAGTTCTTCTAAACCAATGCAAATGTACTAAGAAACGATGATCATGCATCTATGTGATGATGTTAAGAATTACTGATTGCATATGCAGACTGGTATGATTTCTAAATGTTGGGTTAATTTTTTTTCCATTAATTAATAAAAAATAAAATTAAATAAAAATAAAATTAAAAAAAAATTCACTGATTAGTAACTGAACAATGATTAACAAAAAAAAAAAAGGAGGTGCACTCTTAAGTCACTCCTGCTTAGCCTTTTTGCTATATGCAAGCCAGACAGTCCCTGCCAGCTGTGCTTTCTGGTACTTGCTGCTCATTCCCTTCCATATGCCCTAGGAAGTTCACCATGGAGAAGAGGAGGTGGAGATTTTCACCATCCAGACAGAGATTGCCCAATCTCTGTTATCATCAATATCTTCTATTCCAAGAAGAAAATTTTCCTCTGGAAGTTGATTTCTACTGCTTCTGATGCTTTGGACAAGATTCGCCATGAAAGCCTGACAGACCCTTCCACGTTGAACACTGATAAAGAGCTGAAGATTAACATCCTCCCCAACCCTGAAGATTAACATCCTCCCCAACCCCCAGGAACGTACCTTGACTCTTGTGGATACAAGCATTGACATAACAAAGGCTGATCTCATAAATAATTTGGGTAGTTAGATTCAGGTGTCAACTTGGCTAGATGAAGGTGCCTAGTTCTGTTGCTGTGGACATGAGCCAATGGCATGTGAACCTCATCTATTGTTGATCATATCTAGCAGTTGGCTAGGAGGTTTGCCTGCTGCAATGAATGATCTTTGATTTAATTGGCTGGTGCTTAAATGAGAGAGCTCAATGTAGCACAACCCAAGCAGCTCAGCCCAGGCCTTTGGAGATACAGAAAGGAATCACCCTAGGAAAAATTGTTGAAACCCAGAGGCCTGGAGAGAAGGCCAACAGAAATCACCCTGTGCCTTCCCACGTAAGAAAGAAACTCAGTTGAAAGTTAGCTGCCTTTCTTCTGAAGAACTATATGTCAACTAAATTAATCCCCTTTTATTGAAAGCCAGTTGTCTCTGGTGTGTTGCATGCCAGCAGCTAGCAAACTAGAACAGGAACCATTGCCTAGTCTGGTACCAAAGTATGTATGGAGACACTGCAGTCCGGTGCAGAAATCTCCATGATTCGGCAATTTGGTGTTGGCTTCTGTTCTGCCTACTTGGTAGTAGAGAAAGTGGTTGTAATCACAGAGCACAATGATGATGAGCAATATGCCTGGGACTCTTCCACTGGGGGTTCCTTCACTGTTCCTGCTGACCACGGGAAGCCTGTTGGCTGGGGTACCAAAGTGAAATCTTACACCTAAAAGACCAGACACAGTACTTAGAGGAGTGGTAGGTCGCGGGGGAAGGTGCACTACCACGATGCTCTCTGCAGTGTTCTTTGATGGCACAGAGCTCCTTGGCCAGCAGCTGATTCTCAACTCACTCCACTTTATTCTGAAATCCTTACTGATGAGCCTTAACAGCAGTCATGGGGACATGGTTAAATCTGCCTTCCTGCCAACTGTGATGGAATGAATCCAGGATTATGCCTTTAGAGCCCTTTCAAAGTAGAAGTGAGCATAAGAGCTTAGAAGCCTGCAGGGGTCCCACATAACAGGTTCTAGGAAAAAGTTTTCAGTTATAATAAGCCTCTCACAGGTTTTGGCTGCTGCTGTGTATGTGTCATTCATTTTGATGAAGCTTCAAATAAAAGACAGGTTGTATTACCTTAGAGACTATCAGATTAGCAAGTCATAAACTATGTTAATAACCTGGTGAACATGATCTAGAAACTTGCCCCAAAAGCATAATAATAGTGCAGGTGACATTTTACTGATATTTAGTGGTAAAACAAAGGGGGATGGTAGTGGGGTTTTTTTTTCCTTTTCTAGAAACCTCCTCATTGGTGTGCAGAAAACTCAGTTTTTCAAAGACTTCTTAATGTCATTAGTCAGAAAGTTCACCACATAATCTGGGAATACTATCAGAGCTGTAAGCAGATGGGGAGAGAGAGAGTACAGGTCTGTGGTGATACCCAGATATAATGGGAACCCTGGGTTTTTGAGAGCTGATTGGAGAATAAAAGTAGAAATGTAGTCCCTTAAAAGTCCCAAATTTGAAAGTGTTCTCGACATTTTGTAATCTATAAAGATCTGACTCCCTTCTAATTGGGTCTGTGATGCAGGTGACATCACTGACTTTATCGAGCACCCACTGAAGAGGTTTTTTTTATTTTGGCTTTTAACAAGGGGACTTTAATGAGTTGCTAGTAAAAATTTATGGAACGTTTCACGAATTTGCATGTCATCCTTGCGCAGGGGCCATGCTAATCTTCTCTGTATCATTCCAATTTTAGTATATGTGCTGCCGAAGTAAGCACTGGAGAGGTTTTGAGGCATGAAAACTGAAATATCCAAAGGAGAAAGAACACACATAAGGGAAATCTTTTAGACCATACCCAGGGAAAATATTTTTTCTCCTAAACAGCCCCTCTTAGCAGACCCTGAGACAAGGATTGGCATCAGGATATTTTATTTAGGAAGTGACTCCAGGAAACGAGTGAGGGAGCAGGAGAGTGAGACAGGAAGCAGAAAATGCAAGAGTGTGTCCAAGGCTGCGAGGGCCCAATGCCCCAGAACTTCTGAGAAACATTTGAAATATTTCCCAGGGGTGTTTGTGTGAGGCCAGGAGCCCAGGCCATTAGAAACCAGAAGACTCCGGGTATGTACTTTGGGAAGCTGACCTTGTCCAGAATTGTCTGATGCCACTGCAGCTAAAATTAGAGTCCCCAAGTATCTGCTATGGAAAGGATCAGTACTTTAATAGGAAGGGAAGTAGAGGGTGATAGAAACACTACCAGGAGGTATCTAACCCAGGAATTGGGGGATTTGTCAGGGGATGGTTCCTAAAGGAAATTGTTTCTCAGCTGAGATGAAGGCTGAGCAAAAGAGAGTGAGCTTACGGTTTCCTACTGCAAGTTCAGGAGTGTATGGTTGGAGCATAGATTATAAGGGTAGGTATGGTAAGAGGAAGAACTTAGGAAGTTAAGGAAAGAGTTTAAATTTTATTACAAAGATCAAGGAAGAAACTGTTAAGCAGAAAGACAACTGAGACTTGGTGGTCCTTTTTCTCAGTCTGGAGTGAAAGCTGATGAAGAAAATGAATATGGAAGTACTTGCAGAACTAGCATTCTAAGCAAATGAAAGTTGTTATTGCTAATATTGGCAGGCCTTATGATGTGTTTTAGAAAATTCACTCAATGAACTGTCTTACCACACTGGTTGACATAAACAACAGGAATTTATTGTCTTAGATTTGGAAGCGCTAAGTCCACAATCAAGTTATGGGCAGGCCATGCTTTCTCCCAAGTCTGTAGCTTTCTTGTGGTAGCTTGTTAGCCATCAATCTCTGCCTCCATCACATGGTGATCTGTCTCTTTTGATCTCCTCCTATGGCTTCTGCTACTGTTGTATCCAAATTCTTCTGCTTATAGTCTCCAGTCATACTTGATTAAGTCCCACCCTGATTCCATTTTCATATTCCTGCTCTGCTCCACTTCTGGTTGATTAAGGTGTGTGTGTGTGTGTGTGTGTGTGTGTGTGTGTGTGTGTGTGTGTGTGTGTTGATAGATTATCATAGGGACTGAGTTAACTGGAAATAAAGTTTAGAGGCTAATTGAAAGCTCATAAAGAACTATTTTGGAGTTTTAAGCAAATGTGGTGAGTAAAATAGCTGTCAGAAGATACCTGAAGTAACATCTTGTCCTAGAGGAGAGACATAGGAGTACGCTGCACCAAGATGCAAGAGGGACCATGGTGTGTCCTGGGTGTGCATCTTCCATTGATTTGACCTCTGTTGTGTCAGTGAACCTCTCTAAATTTTATTTATCCAACTCAAAAACAAGGATGCTGTGCAGCCTATTCTAAGTTGTCTCAGGTCAGCATGTAGTGGGGTGTGATCAACAAGAAAGTGCACATCCTCTCCACCAGCATTAATAGAATAATAATATTATGGTTAACAGTAGTAGTCTTGGTCTTATATCAGTGTGGATAATGACAACCTTGCTCACCCCAGAGCAGGGGTGCTGGGTCATCCTTCACCAACACTGTGCAGCAGGAAGACAGGGATCAGAAGACATTAGATCATCTCAAAGGCTCCCTCTCCAGCTCTGAAACTTAGTGGTCCTCTTTTGCAGGCTGTAGTGGGATTAGAATGAGAAAATGGTTTTGAAAGCACTTGGAGAACTAGCATTCTAGACAAGTGAATAAGTATTGTTATCAGTGACATCATTCAGCCTTGTGACATTAGCTCATAGTGTTGTTAATGTTTTAACCCTCTTCTATATCCCTTTGGAGCAGAAAAACCTTCCATTTTCCTGCATGCTGATAAATTTGATTTAGTTTCCCAAGGAGACCAAAAGCAGTGTTCTTTCCGTAGTTCCTTCTGCTAATACCCTCTTTTTATCTCATACATTTAACATAGCTGGAAACATTTTACCTGCCAGGACTTCAATCTGGGCACATGAGCTACCTTTCACAATCCATGGTAGCATCACAAGCACATAGAATCCAGGCCACACCTTCTCTGCTTTGGCATTGAGGAATGTTCTCGAGCTCCTGGGAAGATTCAGAGCCCTCACTGACAGGAGCTGAAGGGAAACTGATTTTAGAGTCCTTTTAAGATATTGTGACTTCTTGCTCATAGTATTAAGGTCTGATTTTCTTTCTCTTAGAAGAATTCCCAGAGGCTTTAGTGCACCAATTATGACAGTGACTCAGAATGGCTAACATTTATTGTACCTTTGCTATAAGCCAGGTGCTGTTTTAAGCACTTTACATATAAGATACACTATAACCCCATGAGTGAGTATTTATTTTGTAGATTAGAAAACTGATGACATAAGGTTAAATAACTAACCTGAAGTGACCCAGTTAGTGAGAGGTGGAATTTGAACCCAAGCATGTGATTCCAAAGCTGCCCTCTTAACCATACTGCTCTTCTCCTTCCTCACAAGCCAAGACCTGTTGTATAGAGCATTCTGAGGTCTCAGGGAATTAGATTTCAGAGATGTTGAGCAGGAAAGGTGCATTGGAATTTCATTGTACTTTCAAGGCTCCCCACACCAGAAAGAAGATACACAGCTATGAACATGGCTCCCATTAAGATAAATAGCTCTAGCCTGGGGAACCCCATGCCAATCAGAAGAATCATTAGTCAAGAGTATCTGGCTTTCAATAAAAAATTAAAAAAAAAAAAAGAGTACCTGGCTTTCTGAAATGTATTCCTTTTTTGTATGATAAAGCAAAGGCTTTATTTCAGGGAAAAACAGACCTGCCCAGGCAGCATTTCAAGAGAGAGCGAAACGGCTGTATTGAGGTGGCAGGGGATAGGGATTTTATGGTTTGGGATTAGGGAGTTGGGGACAATTACAAAAATACAAAGAAAAGAAAAAGAGTACCTGGCTTTCATATGCTGTTTCATGTTTTCTCATTCCTTAGGTTAAAAAGATCAAGCGGTGTGAGCAGCCTTTTGGGAAAAATTGGAGTCAAAAAGCAGAAATTGAGCACCCTAGAGAAGTCCAAGTTAGATTGGGAGAGCTTCAAGGAAGAAGAGGGGATTGGAGAAGAACTGGCCATTCATAATCGAGGGAAAGAAGGGTAAGCAAGTAGAAGCATTTGACAATAAGACAAAAAATGTTAGTACCTTGAGGTGTCAGTAAAGATCATTTTACTGTGGGGCTGGTCCTGTCAGCAGGAAAGCCACAGGGTCTGAAGGGAGAGATGGGGGGCCTAGGAGCAGCACTCCTGTCAGGGAACGTTCATGTCTGTCAAGCTGCATTTGCTGAATTATAGCTCCAGTGAGCTATAATTTACCTACTTTGTTCTTGTGGTCAGATATGGGTTACTCTATCAGCTTTGGCCTCATCGTAATGATCTGGTCTTCTGAGAAGACAGACTAGCTCAGATGCTTCAAAAGCAGAGGCAACAGAGCACCTTAATGTGGCCGCATTATAATGAGGTTGACGCTTTCTGTCCGGGTCCTTGTGGCCCAGGGGCATCACCTGGCTGCAGTGTGCATGGCCCACCAAGTTCTGCCAGCATTCTAGGCCATTGCTGGCACCAGCTTCCTCCCCACCTTAGGATGCAAAGATAATGTCCATAAACCATGTGTTCAGGTTGTAAAACAGATCCCTCCTTGTCATATTTGTCTTCCTGTTGACAAAAAAGAAAGAAAGAAACAGTATTCAGTGAGAACTGTGGGAGTCTGTGAAGGAAACTACAGGGCAAGATTCCTGAAGACATGGGTCCATGACTCAAGGTCACCATTCCCCAATTCCAGCCCTTCGTGCTCTTTGTCTTGCTCCTCACCAGTAAGGTATCCTTAGGCAGCACACTGGGCGTTTCTGAGATTCAGCTTCTTCTCCAGTAAAGTTGGGATAATGCCACCCTCACTGGGTAGTTGTAAGGATTTCATGAGGTAATATGTAGATATATAATATGTATGTTACACACATACCTGAAATGTGTTACAGCACTTTGCAGAGTACCTGTTGCCTAAAGGGGTGCCTTAAATGGTATTCATTCAAGTTATCAATAAGCTAAATGATCATAAAGACAGGGGAGGGATTTATTTGGGGGTGAGGTTTCTAAGTTAGGCTTCAAAACATTATTTGAAGGAGTTGAGAAGTTGACCAGTAGATTTAAAAAAAAAAGAAAACTTTAAATGAGTTTATGAACCCAGATTTCTAGGTCAACCTGTAGAGGCCCTTGAGGCAGGCCTGGGATAAAACACAGACAGGACAGTCAGTGTTGTCTAGAGAGGCTTTAACTCTCCAACGTTCCACCCCAGACCTTTTCCACTTCCTGATTAGGCTCTAGTGCCTCCACGCTCCTTCCTGTTCCCTGGTTTGCAGTGATCCCAGTCAGCAGGAGAACTGCTAGGGCTGCACTTTGTTGCTTCTCTGAGTATTGATTGTATGGGGTTGGACAACATTCTCTATGCCCAAGTTAATATAGAACTTGTGAAGGTAAGTAGTAATGCTGTTAGAGATAAGGGAGAGTTAATAAAATGTAGACTGGAAGAGAAATCAAGATTGAAAAGGACATCTACCCATAGAGGACTTCTTCAGGCCATGGAAAACCACATAAGGGGGATGGAGAATAGCTAATAGAATTATAACTTTAATGCTTTGTTCATTCCTTCCTTCACCTTAGGGTTTTTTCTCCTTGGCCAGATGTTTCTCCCAATCTAACTATTTCCAATGCAGATCTGTGACTTCTGTGCCCCGTCTCCCCTCTTTTCACCTGCATTTTTTAGTACCCACCCCTATACCTCCACTTCCTTTCCTTACCAAGAGCCTACAGGCAGATGAAAGGAGCCCAACATTAGTACAGGTAAAGGACTGTAGCTCTGGCTATCAGTGTTAGTAAATATGGGAATCACCTGGGAAACTTTTCCAAACTTTACGTACAGGGCCACCCCTGTACACTTACTTCTGCTGAACCTAGAGTATAGAAGAGACAGGTCACAGATATATGTACCTTTAAATCGCTCCTTAGGAGATTCTGATGCACTGTCAGGGTTGAAAATCACTAGAATCAAAATTCTAGAGGAGAAAGCAGGAAAACCAATTTTGGGGTGAGCCCTTCCAGCACACACAGCTAGAGAGCCGACCTCAAAATAAATGATACTGGGAAGGGCATGAAAATTTTTGAGGTGTGTGCCTAGGGCCACATTGTTGAAAATGAGGAAAGCACAAGAACCAAATCTGCAAGATCTATTTGGGCTGAGACAGCTCAGGACTCTTAAGTTCTCAGAAGAACTCTTATGAGTCATGATTATCCACTGCAAAGGACTATGACCTTTTACTAACCCCAGTATTTAAATTGATCTTCTATGCCAAAATTCAGGTCATGAATGGCTGATAAAAAGATTCCTGTTCAGCAGCCGTAATGAAAATAAGCTTGCATTGCAGTTAAAATATTATGATTGTAGTTTTTTGCAAAAGTAATTACAGTTCAGCCAATACATTCATATCTTTCCCCTTGTAATGATGTGATTGGCTTTGAAGCTAGATTAGTCAGTATTTGGTTATTGTCTAATTTTTTTAAACATTTTTTTGTGAAATAATAACATATGCAAAAAAGCAATAAACTTTAAAATACATTTTAACAGTTAGTTATAGGACAGGTTTCAAAGTTTGGTTGTGGGTTACAGTTCCACAATTTCAGGTTTTTCCTTGTAGCTACTCCAAGATACTAGAGACTAAAAAGAAGTATCAATATAATGATTCAGCTGTCATACTCATTTGTTAAATCCTATCTTCTCTGTTATAACTCCTCCTTCTTTTTTGATCCTTCTCCCAATTTTCAGGGGTAATTGGACTATGCCCATTCTTTTTTCATGTTGAAAAGGGATGTCAACAATATGGGATGGGAGATGGAACTGGTTGATGTTCTTGGAGAGACTGGCAGGTCTGGGTTTCAGAACTTATCTGTCCTGGGAACTATTTGAAGATTTTAGGTTTCTGAAAAATGAACTTAGTGCATGCAGCTTTTTAGAATCTCAGGTAGAGCCCTTGGTATTCTTTAGGGTTAACAGGAGTGATTTTGGTTGAAGTTTGGCAAACCTTGGCAATTAGCAATATTTAGCTGAAGCTTGCAAAAGAGTAGCCTCCTAAATAGTCTCTCCACTCTATTTAAACTCTCTTAGCCACTGATACCATATTTTGTTACTTTTCCCCCTTTGGTCAGGAAGTTCTTGTTAATTCTACAATACCAGGACCAGGATCATCCCTGGGAGTTATATCCGCATTGCCAGGGAGACTCATGTCCCATGTAGGGGGGAAGGATAATGATTTTACTTGCAGAGTTTGCTGTCCAATTTTTTAAAAGATTGTAAAACATTCACTTGAGGAAATAAGGCACTTTGAAAAATAGCAGAAACAGCAGACGAAGAATCAGTACTACAAAGAATTTAGACAATGGAAATATCAAATACAGATTTTAAAACAATTATGCTTATTTTATTGGAAGAAATAAATGACGAGCTTGAAAATATTGGTAGCAAGAAAAAACTATTAGAAGTGATCTAAGATTTGAAAGACCCAAAAGAACATTAGAAGTAAAAAATATAATAATCAATTGTTAAAAACTAAATGAATGGCCCCACCTCACCAGGGTGAGAAATGAATATGGTGACACCCAGCAGCCAGTAAGGAGAGAGTCTGGGAACTGCTAGACTGTAGCACTCTCTCTTCTGACAGGTTGGGTAGGAGGATGCTTCTGGTATGAAAGAAGAGCTGTGGAGGAATCCCCTCACAAATATATGCATCTCTTCAGGAATGTCAGTAAGCAGTGGATTTCATTTCAACACTTTCACTTCCTCAAACCATGTGTATGTCACACAACTGAATAGAAACGTCAACCAGCAAGTTAAACCTAAGCCAGAATCAGTGGTATCTCCTTTCTTTGAAAAAGCATCTTCATGTCAAACCAAAGCAGAAATATATGACTTGAGACCTCTTTAACCTTCCCACCCTCACTTTCAACCTATCTTTATCCAGAAAACCAAGTGAAAAGGAATTGACAGACTAGAATCTGCTTCAGTAATCAAAGGCCTAATAGAAGTGTCAAAGTGGGAAAAGAGACAAAAGATGAAAAGATGAAGCTGCATGTGGACAATTTGCCATCTGGAGTTTTTGTGTGGAGTTTTGGCTTGATTATCTAAAATCAGCCTCATAGTTCTAATTGTGAATACCACTTCAGCTGGATTTTTTTTGCATTGGCTCAAGAACCTTTTGATTTGCTCTATTTCCTGTTACTTTTGTAGGAACAGGGCTTGCCTCTTGTGCTGCCAAGTCCACTAGCCACTTTTTCAAGGTGCTATTTGATTCAAATATGTTAGGGCAAAGAGCAGACCTTCCTAGTCTTGTCCTGTGCCCCTTGCTCTGCTGTCCTATGAGTTGTCCTGCTGAATTTGCCAGTACATGGGTCAGAGTCGTCACTGAGGCCATCCCTCTTATCATGGGCTGGACAGCTTGATGCTGGAGCATTCCATTTGGGAGGAATCCTCTACTCCTGTCAGTTTCCACTCCATTTCAGCGCCCTCAAAGAATACTACTCAGGGGCGGGCCGCGGTGGCTCAGCGGGCAAAGTGCTTGCCTGCTATGCCGGAGGACCTCGGTTCGATTCCCGGCCCCAGCCCATGTAACAAAAACGGAGAAACAGAATACAATAAAACAAGAAAATGTTTAAAAATGTTTCCCTTTCTTCCTTCCTTCCTTCCTTCTCTCTGTCTTTCCTTTAAAAAAAAAAAAAAAAAAAAAGAATACTACTCCTATGGAGGTTCCTGCATGATGTCCATCACCATCCCTATTCTGGCTGTCACCACATGGACCTTCCCATGATCTCTCTCCCCATTAATTTTGTGTATTTTCTACCTTGGCTTCTAGTTCTACACAGATATAGACTGAAAGAACTCCAGGAAACTGTTCTAGTGTAGCCTCTGGCATTTGCCCCTATTACTGCTACTCATGTTGGCATAGAAGCAGCCTCTCAGCAGAAAAGGTAAACAAAAAGAACTTTGAGCCTGAAATCCACCTAGCTTGGGGAAGAAAATAAAAACAAAAGCAAAACCTATGGGAAATATACATTTTCTTTCTTTGCTATGAGGCAAGAATGTTTTGGTAATTGTGAAGTGCAAGAAGAGAAATCACTGGTGAAAAAGACTGTAAAATAATTTCTACTCTATGTAGAAATTGAGTAGAAATATAAAACTGACAAATTAAAAAAAATAGGAATATCCAAAATGTTCCCCAGATTAAGAGAATGGGTTGGCTTAACAATAGGAATTTATTTGTTCACGGTTTCAAAGGCTTGCTTTCTCCTCAGATTGGTATCTTTTGGCTGACTGGCAGTCTTTGGGGATTCCTTAACTTTTCTGTCAAATGGCAGTGCACATTTTTCTCCGGGTTCCATTAACTTCTAGCTTCTGACTCCTCCCCATGGTTTCTCCTTCAGTGTCCAACTTACTTTGTTTAAGGACCTCAGCCTGATTGGATTAAGGTCCAACCTCATTCGATTTGGGTACATCTTAACTGATAACATCTTCAAAGGTCCTATTTGCAAATGGGTTCATACCCATAGGACCAGGGGTTGGAACCTGAGCATGCCTTTTGTGAGTTCCATAATTCAGTCCCCAACAGTGAACACTTACTTGTGTTCTGTACCCAGAGACCCCAAATCTCCACCAGACTTTGGTGACTTCCCTTAAGGGCTTAAGTCAGGGAAGTATACCATAAGCCTCATCCCATTTCCTGTGAATCAGCCAGGGTCCCTGATCACAGCTTTCTCTGCCCCCCATGTATTCCCACCACATAGTCCCTTAGCTAGTAATAACAAACCAAGGATGGGCTGCTGAACAGCACTGGATGGAGAATTCCAAACAGTTATCTGGGGACCTCAGACTGGACTGCCAGCCCCACCCCCTGCCCCATTACATGTCAGCATGCCAAAACACCTGGGGACTCACAGGCCTTTTTTTTTTTCTGTAGCTCACTTTAAATTACAGTAGATGTCTGCCACATTTCTTTCTGGAAGGGTAGCTCTCAACATAATGCCAGCAGTCCCATTACTTAGCTCTTTCGTTTGGGCTGAAAATTGTTGGCTCATCTTTGCTGTAGGGCTTTCTTGGACTGAATGAGATAGGAAATCAGGAAACAAGGAGCCAGGTAGCTCACAGAGCTCACATTCCCATCCTCGTATCCACTCAGTTCAGAAATTAGCCTTCACGTGTTCAAAAGGCTTTAATAGCACAGCTGGGCTCTCCAGAGAAGATATTTTCAGTTCTGGTGGTTTTGTGAGTGCTGCGTTTCCAGATGTGAGTTGAGTGGGGGTTCCAAAATATTCACCCTTCATGGTACTGCTGCTCTGTAGAAATGCATTCTGGCAGTTAAAGCCCCATTTGAACAATCAATCCAATCTGCCTGTTTTCTCAAATCTTTCTAAACCAACTGTAGACAGCACCTAATTCCTATTTCTTCTTACCTAAAATAGTCCCTCCTGGCTATATTCAGGTTATCTTCTTGGGGAACATGGCACAGGAATGTCTGAAAAGAAAAATTACAACTAGTTGCAGTCCTCAAATTTGCAAAGTGCATTGGATTTTCATTTCCTTCTGCGACAAGATAGAATATAGGGAGAAAATTGATGGTTAGATTTAACAATAGATTAGACCAACCAAAATGAAAAGCCATGAATTGGAAAATATTATCCAGAATATAATTGGAAGTGACAAAAAAGACAACAAACAATATGTAAGGGAGGTTAATAACTTGGAAGAAAGAATGAGAAGACCTAGCAAATATCAATTGGAGTTCTAGTAGGCAAGGAAACAGGAAAATTCTTGAGTTTCTGGAAACAATGAAAGATACCTTACTAAAGATTTTTAAAACTTTAAGAATCCTAAGATAAGTAAAATGGAAATTTGCCCTTAGATACATCAAAGTAAAACTGCAGAAAACAAGAAACAAAGAAATATCTTAAAATCAACCAGAGAAAAGAATGAATAGACTTCCCTTACCCAAGAAGACTGACAGGTGATTTCTCATTAGTAACATGGAAGCCAAGGAACAATGGAATGATATGCTTAAAGTGCTGAAAGAAAACAACCACCAACCCTGACTTTCTGTTTGTGTGTGTGTGTGTAGACACAGAATAAGAGCAAATACACACGTTTTCAGAATCATAAAAGGTAAGAGGGTTGTCACCAGTAGATCCTCACCCAAAGAAATTTAAAGGATATATTCTGGCAAAAGAAAAGTCATGCTAGATGGGAGGTCTAAGAGACAAGAATCATTGAAAAGCAAAGGAAAAGGCATATATGTAGTAAATTTAAACGAACATTGACTGTATAAAACAGCAACAGTAATAGTTGTTTTAGTTTGTTAAAGCTGCCAGAATGTAATAAACCCAAAATAGAATGGCTTTTTAGAAGGGAATTTCTTAAGTTACAAGTTTACAATTCTAAGGCCATGAAGATGTCTAAATTAAGGCATTACGAAGAGGCTGCCTTCACTCAAGAAAAGCTGATACCATCCAGGACACCTCTGTCCGCTGGGAAGATACATGGCTGGCGTCTCCTGGGGTCTCTGGCTTCTGGACACCTCTCTTGGCTGTGAAGGCACATGGTGACAGCTGCTAGCTTTTTCTCCTCATTTCATAAGGCTTTCCCAAGGGTGTTTCCTTCTGCACCTCCGAAAGTCTCTGGCTGTGTAGGCTTTATCAGCACTGAAGCTTTTTCCAAAATGGTTCCCTCTTAAAGTGCTCCAGTAGGCAACCCCACCTTCAATGGGTGGAGATATATCTCCATGGAAACCACCTAAACAGAAGGTCCTACCCACAATTGGTGGGTCATGTCTTGATGGAAACAATAAAAAATATTTCACTCGACAATACTGAATGAGGATTAAAGAACATGGTTTTTCTGGGAACCACAACAGATTGAAACTCGCACAATAATAATATCTTGTACTCTATACTCTACCCCCACCCCCCAAGCAAGGTAGTTTTAAAATATCTGGAAACAAGGACATAAAAGTTGGAAGGGGGTAAATGGAGTTTAGTGGGATTTTTTTTTTCTGATTTCTAATCTTGTTTATTTGTATCCTTTTTTTTTTCATTGTCAGTCTTCCTAGTAGTCCATCAATTTTGTTGATTTTCTCAAAGAACTAATTTTTTGTTTTATTGATTCTTTCTATTGTTCTTTTGTTCTCCCATTCATTTATCTCTGCTTTAAACTTTATTATTTCTCCTCTTCTATTTGCTTTGGGGTTAGTTTGCTGTTCTTTCTCAAGTTCATCCAGGTGTGCTGTTAAGTCCTTGATTTTTGCTCCTCCTTATTTTTTAATATAGGCCTTTAGGGCAATAAATTTCCTTCTCATCACAGCTTTTGCCACATCCCATTAAGTTCTGATAAGTTGTATTCTCATTTTCATTCATCTCCATATAGCTGCTGTTTCCTCTTGCAATTTCTTCTTTGACCAATTGGTTAAGAGTGTGTTATTTAATCGCCATGTATTTGTGAATGCTCTCATTATTTGGTGGTTATTGAGATCCAGCTTCATCCCACTGTGATCAGAGAAAGAACTTTGAGTAATTTCAGTGTTTCTAAATTTATAAAGACCTGTTTTGTGCCCCAGCATATGATCTATCCTGGAGAATGTTCCATGAGCACTAGAGAAGAATGTATATCCTTGTGCTTGGGGGTGCAGTGACCTATATATATGCCTAAGTCATTCATCAAGTTATTTAACTTCTCCATTTCCTTGTTGATCTTCTGTCTGGTTGTTCTATCTATAGAGGAGAATGGTGTATTGAAGTCTCCTACTATTATTGTTGAAACATCTGTCACTCCCTTCAGTTTTGCCAGTGTCTATCTCATGTACTTTGTAGCTCCTTGATCGGGAGCATAAACATTTATGATTGTTATATCTTCTTGGTGAACTGACCCTTTAATTAGTATATAATGTCCTTCTTTGTCTCTTATGGTGTCTTTACATTTAAAGTCTATTTTGTCCGATATTAGTATAGGTATTCCTACTTTCTTTTGGCTACAACTTATGTGGAAAATCTTTTTCTATCTTTTCACTTTCAATCTATTTATTTCCTTGTGTCTAAGATGAGTCTCTTGCACGCAGCATATAGCTGGATTATGTTTCTTAATCCATTCTGCCAATCTACATCTTTTAATTGGTAAGTTTAGTCCGTTAACATTCAAAGTTATTACTGAAAAGGCATTTCTTGATTTCATCATCTTATCTTTTTTATTTTATTTGTCAGATCTATATATTCTTTTCCCTCTTTCTCTTTGTATTCTTTAAATTACCCTTAGCGGTACTCTTCAATTCTGTGCCCTCCTCCAGACCTCCCTCTCCTGTCTTTTTATTCCAGCCCACAGAACGCCTTTTAGTATTTCTTGTAGGGGCGGTCACTTGTTAACAGATTCTTTCAGGACTTCTTTGTGAAACCTTTAATCTCTCCCTCAATTTTGAAGGACAATTTGGCTGGGTACAGAATTCTTGGCTCAAAGTTTTTCTCTTTCAGGATTTTGAATATATCATAACACTGCCTTCTCACCTCCAGGGTGCTAGTTGACCCTGGAGTCTGAACTCAGTCTTATTTGGTTTTCCTTGTATGTAGTAGATTATTTTTCTCTTGACGCTTTCAGGATTTTCTGCTTCTTTCAACATTTGACAGACTGATTAGTATGTAGTATGTGCCTTGGGCAAGATTTAGTCTGTTTGGAGTTCATTGGGCTTCTTTGACTTGTATATTTATGTCTTTTATGAGAGTTTTCCCCTATTATATCCTCAACTCCTCTTCCTAGCCCTTTACTTCTCTCTTCACCTTCTGGGACACCAGTGATTTTTATGTTTTTGCGCTTTATTTTGTCTATCATTTCCTTGAGTTCCAATTCAATTTTTTCCATCTTTTTTGCCATTTGCTGTTTTGAGTCTTTGAAGTCAATTATCCTGTCCTCTATATCACTTATTCTTTCTTCTGTCTCTTCAAATCTGGTGTTGTGTGCCTCTAGTATGTGTTTTATTTGGTCAACAGAATCTTTAATCTCTGTGATATCTGCTATTTTCCTGTTTATTCTTTCAAATTCCTCTTTATGCTCTCCTATTGTCTTCTTGATCTCCTTTGTGTCATTTGCTATCCCACTTATTTTATTAAGAAGAGTTGTATGAACATCTGATTACTTGTTCCAACATCTGTGTCTCCTTGGGTGTTTGAATTTGGTCATTGGGCAGAGCTATATCTGCCTGCATTGTGATATGCTTAGTGATCTTCTACTGTCTTTGTGGCATGTAAATATCTTGATTGATTTACTTTGGAAGTTGATTTTCAGTAGTCTAAGGCCTTGTGTTTGCAGGATGGTTGTACAGCAGGGAGCAGGGCACAGGGTGGAACACTCAATATAATGATTTGTTTCAGGGCAGGTATGGGCGGATGTTGAGGATGTTACGCTGATGCTTGTGAACGTGGGTGCCCAGCGGCCAGGGAGGATGTAACTGTGTGAGTACACCGGTCTGGGGGGATTTAACACTGGTGTGCACTCACCTAAGGCACAGGGCCCTTTGTGTGCATGTGTAGGGCTGTAGCAGCAGGTTGGCATTATACCTTTGTGGATTGGGGCATATGTGACCGGGCTGCATAGGTTCGCACTTCCTCATTACTGGGAAGTGAGGCCGAAGGCTGTGCACATGTGCGGCTCTAGGACTGCTGTAAAGTGCAATTCCCCAATCTGAATGATGTGATTGGGGGCCCTTGCGTGTGTGGGGGCCTGTGAGTGCCTTAAACGGATGTGCTGGGTTCAGGGAGGGCGGGCTGTGGCTGTGTGACAGTATAGTCGGGGCAGGGGTAACCTAGGTGTGGAGGTTAGTGCCTGCAGCCTTTATCTGCTGGCAGCAGCCTGCAGGGAACCAGGAGGGGGTGGTTGTGCTGGGGAGGTGTGCAAGAGAGGTAGGTTGGGCTGCACTTGAGTTCAGGGTGTGAGGCAGGTACGTTTGCTGGGGGCTGGTGGGGTGGGGGCACCTTGAGTGCAGGGAATGAGCATGGGTGATGGAGATCTGGTATGTATGGGGTGAGTCTCTAGTCACGGGGCTGGCCAGTGAGGTTAGCACAGCCTGACTTACTTTTGTGTCCCGCACTCCTGTACATGCATACCTGCGGGCTCTCCTTGATTCTACGACTCCATGCCAGGCTCCAACTTTCTTCCTCTCAGTTTCTTGGCTTCTGCAACCAGAACTGTCACCTGTGGTGCAGAAGGCTCTCCCAGGTCAGCCGCACTCCTGAATCGCCGCTTCAGTTGCCCTCCTGTCCCTTCTCTACCTTTTCCAACGAGCAAGGCTAATCTTGAACTACTCTAGTGGGCCATCTTCCTGGAAGATTCCCTTTTCCTTATATTTTAATTGGATTGTTTATCTTTGGAATTTAATTATCCAAGAATCTTGTATTATTTAGGAAAAGAGAAAGATATTAACTATGTGAGTATTGAAATTTCTAGAATAGAAACAATGTATAATTTCCAAATTAGTGGAGTGTGAAAATTTGTTTTTTTTTTTTTACTCAACCGAAAAGAAGACATAAAAGGAATAAGAAACAGAACAGGTAAGGCAAACAGGAAGAATGAAGATGGTAAATTTAGAACTAAATATGTCAGTGTTTTCATTAAATATAAATGAACTAAACGCTTCAGTTAAAGATAGAAATGACATATTGAATTAAGCAAAAACAAAACTATTTGCTGTTTTAAAGATATATATAAAACAATGGGATGCAAAAAAAAATTTAAAAGAAAAGATAATGCCAACACTAACAAAAGTGATGTAGCCATGCTAATATTAGACAAATAAACCTTAAAGCAAAAATATTACAAGAAACAGAAAATGAAAAATTGAGAATGGCCATAGCCCAAACACCCCTAAAGAGAGGGATGGCAAGTTCAAAGCTGATGGAGGAATTATACAGAGAAGATAGGATTTAGCAAATGGATATGATTGCTGAATCAGTAATTGATATCTCTTTTAATCTTGAGTATTTTAGAGCAGCTAGAAGTAAAAACCTAGAATTGTGAAATTATGACCCAGGTTAAACTTTAAATATGTTCTACAATAACTGTGGTGATGTGCTTTGAAATTTATAGCTTTTTTTGCATATATAGTATTTTGGATGAAAAAAGAAGGATAAAAAAGTTGACTGTGGAGGTCTTGACCAAGATGGCAGTTTAGCAAGTTGTGGGATTTAGTTTGTCCTCCAGAGCAGCTAATAAATAGCCAGTAAACAGTACGAAACAACTGCTGGGGCCACATCAGTGACTGAACACACAACATACCCGAGTCTGGACCAACTGGACCAACTGCAAGCCCACCCAGAACCATGAGCTCCCCAAGCCACGGCGTGTGGCGCCCCTCCCACGCAGGCTGCTTCCCAGAGGGGAAAGGAAAGGGACTTTACTAGCAGCTGGGGCTGAGCACAACCAAACTCCAATTGTGGAATTAATTTACAAATACTGACTACTAAAAATAGGCCCCCATCTGCAGCCAACACAACAAGCAAACTCACTACCCTCCCCCTGTCGTTGTGGGACATGACACCCAGGGGTGTGGACCTTCCTGGCAACGTGGGACAGAAATCCTAGAATGTGCTGAGACTCAGCATCAAGGGATTGAGAAAAACCCTAGAATGAGTTGAGTCTCAGTGTCAAGGAATTGAGAAAACCTTCTTGACCAAAAGGGAAAAGAGTGAAATGAGACAAAGTGTCAATAGCTGAGAGATTCCAAACAGAGTCAAGAGGTTATCCTGGAGGTTATTCTTACACATTATACCACCTTGTTAGTCAAAATGTAATGGAGAAGCTGGAGAGAACTGCCTGAAAATGTAGAGCTCTGTTCCAGTAGCCATGTTTCTTGAAGATGATTGTATAATGATAGAGCTTCACAGTGTGGCTGTGTGATTGTGAAAACTTTGTGTCTGATCCTCCTTTTATCTACCTTGTCAATAGACGAGTAGAACATATGGAATAAAAATAAATAATAGGGGAAACAAATGTTAAAATAAATTTAGTTTGAATTGCTAGCGATCAGTGAAAGCAAGGGGTAAGGGGTATGGTATGTATAAATTTTTTTCTGTTGTCTTTTTATTTCTTTTTCTGAATAGATGCAAATGTTCCAAGAAATGATCATGATGATGAATATGCAACTATGTGATGATATTTTAAATTACTGATTATATATGTAGAACGGAATGATCAAAATAAGAATGTTTGTGTTTGGGGTTTTTTTGTATTTAAAAAAAATTTTTTTAATCAAAAAAAAAAACAGTCCTCCAGCTCAGCTGAACCTCAGATCAAAGTGGAGGTTGCTGGGTTTTGCCCCCGCACAGAGGGGGCAGGGCTGACAGAAAAAGAAAAATAATAAACAGCAGAGGGTTTTTTGGATTTGAAAAGGTCTGGGCCCTGAAGGAAAGGAGGGGCCACATAGAACCTGGAGATACACAGAGCAACGTACTAACTTAAGCTCTTGAATGGCAGACCCGAAGAATGGGGTTCCTGCTCTGAAAAGGATTTTTCTCTTTCATTTTGATGGCTGTGTTTCTACAGCTTGACTACTCTCTGGATACAGCTGTAGGGTTTCTTGGGCTCCACTGCCCTGGGCATAGGCAGAATTAAGCTTGTTTGAGTATTTGTCTGGAGCCTGTGCCTTCCCCAGGACAGGGGTGGGACCCAGCTCACATAGATTCCCTCCCTCAGGGAATTCAGACCCAAGGATCTGGAAAAGTGAGGCGATTAAAACCATGCTACAACCTCTCCTCTGTCTCCACCATGACCCCAGCAGGGAGAGTCAGCTGAAGTTAAAGGTACTACATCAGCTTATGTGGACCTGCAGGCAGACAAGTGCTACATACTGGGCAGGTTAGGAAAAACAGAGAGCCCAGAGGCTTTATAGGAAAGCCTTTCAATCTGCTGGGTTTCTTCTATAATACCTAAGTAGACCTTCCTAAGAGGGAAGAAAAGGCACATGCAGCAGGGCAAGAAACAAGAAAACAAGAACTGAACAATTCTGATCTGTTAAACAAAACCTAAGCTAGAGGTCCAGAATAAGCTGAACTAAATGTCAAAGAACAGATACACAACAAAGTCATCCAGCAAGAAAATCCTAGGTTAAAAAAAGTGAAAACAATCTCCAGAATAAACTAATTAAGGAAATTAAATTTCTAGGCACCAGCAAAAAATAACGGCTTATACTAGGAAAATTTAAGATATAGCCCAGTCAAAGGAACAAACCAACAATTCAGATGAGATACAGGAGTTCAAACAATTAATTCAGAATGTTCAAACAGACATGGAAAACCTCATCAAAAATCAAATCAGTGAATTGAGGGAGTATACAAAGAAGGCAAGGAATGAACAAAAAGAAGAAATCAAAAGTCTGAACAAACAAATCATAGAACTTATGGCAATGAAAGGCATAGTAGAAGAGATGAAAAAAACAATGGAAACCGACTTCCAGGCCAAGATGGCTGCTTAGCAGTGTGCGCGTTTTAGTTCGTCCTCCAGAACAACTAGTAAATAACCAGAAATAATACAGAACAGCTCCTGGGGCCACATCAGTGACTGGACACACAGTGTACCCCAGTCCGGACCAGCTGGACCAGCTGTGAGCCCCCCCAGAATCGTGAGTTCCCCAAGCTGTGGCGGCCGGCACCCCTCCCCGAAGACTGCTTCCCACAGGGGAAAGGAAACAGACTTTACCAGCAACTGGGGCTGGCCCAATCAAATGCCAATTGTGGAATTAATTAACAAATTCTGACTACTAAAAATAGGCCCCCAGCTCAGGTGAATCTGGTCAAAGCGGAGGTCGCTTATTTTTGCCCTCGCACCAAGGGGGCAGGGCTGACGGAAAAAGGAAAAAAAGAGAAGGAAACGGAGGTTTTTGTGGCTGTGTTTCTACAAAGGCTTGACTGCCTTTGGATACAGCAGCAGGGCTCCTCAGGCTGCAGCTGCCCCAGGTGTAGGCAGAAACAAACTCGTTTTGAGGGCTTGTCTAGAACCTGTGCCTTCCCCAGAGGAGGGGTGAAGCCCAACTCAGATGGAGTCCCTCTCTCAAGGAATTCCGACACCAGGGCTTGGTAATTTGAAGCCCTTAAAACCAGCCTACAACCTCTCCTCTGTCTCCACCACACCCCCAGCCAAAGTTAAAGGTACCGCATCGTTTTATGCTGGTGGGACGTGCAGGCAGACAAGCACCACATACTGGGCAGGATAAGAAAAACAGAGCCCAAAGACTTCACAGGAAAGTCTGTCAACTTGCTGGGTCTCACCCTTGGGGAAAACTGACACAGGTGAATCTTTCCTCCTGATAGGAGGCCAGTTTGGTCTGGGAAAATCCAGCTGGGGTCTATAATACCTATGTAGATCCTTCTCAGGGTGGTGGGGGGAAGGCACCATACAAGCAGGGCAAGAAACAAGAAAACAAAAACTGAAAAATTCTCCTCTGTTAAACAAAACCTAAGCTAGAGGTCCAGAAAAAGCTGAGCTGAATGTCAAAGAACAAATAGACAACAAATTCATCCAGCAAGAAAACCCTAGGTAGAGGAAGTGAAAGCAATCTCCAGAATAAACTAATTAAGGTAATTAAATGCTTAGACGCCAGCAAAAAAATAACAAATCATACTAGGAAAATTGAAGATATGACCCAGTCAAAGGAACAAACCAACAATTCAAATGAGATACAGGAACTGAAACTTTTAATTCAGAATATATGAACAGACATGGAAAACCTCATCAAAAACCAAATCAATGAATTGAGGAAGGATATAAAGAAGGCAAGGAATGAACAAAAAGAAGAAATTGAAAGTCTGAAAAAACAAATCACAGAAATTATGGGAATGAAAGGCAAGGTAGAAGAGATGAAAAAAACAATGGAAACCTACAATGGTAGATTTCGAGAGACAGAACATAGGATTTCTGAACTGGAGGATGGAACATCTGAAATCCGGCAAGAAAAAGAAAATATGGGGAAAAAATGGAAAAATATGAGCAGGGACTCAGGGAATTGAAGGACAATATGAAGCGCACGAGTATACGTGTTATGGGTGTCCCAGAAGGAGAAGAGAAAGGAAAAGGAGGAGAAAAACTAATGGAGGAAATTATCACTGAAAGTTTCCCAACTCTTATGAAAGACTTAAAATTACAGATCCAAGAAGTGCAGTGTACCCCAAAGAGAATAGATCGAAATAGATGTACTCCAAGACATTTACTAATAAGAATGTCAGAGGTCAAAGAGAAAGAGAGAATCTTGAAAGCAGCAAGAGAAAAGCAATCAATCACATACAAGGGAAGCCCAATAAGACTATGCGTAGATTTCTCAGCAGAAACCATGGAGGCAAGAAAACAGTGGGAAAGAGAAAGAGAAAAGCTGCCAACCAAGAATTCTATATCCAACAAAATTGTCCTTTAAAAATGAGGGAGAAATTAAAACATTTTCAAACAAAAAATCAATGAGAGAATTTGTGACCAAGAGACCAGCTCTGCAAGAAATACTAAAGGGAGCACTAGAGACAGATACGAAGACAGGAGAGGTGTGGAGAAGAGTGTAGAAAGGAAGACCATGAGTAAAGGTAAAAAGAAGGAAAATTAGAAGGACATATAAAAGCCAAAAGGCAAAAAACCCAGGCACTAAGAGCATTGATGTTGATGGATTAAGCTTCCCAATCGGGGAACGTGGACTGGCAAATGGATTAGGGAATGGGACCCATCTAAATGCTGTCTCTACTCAAAGGACATGAGGGTAAGGACACAAATGGACATTTGCACACCAATGTTATAGCAGCATTATTTACAATTTCCAAGAGATGGGAACAGCCAAAATGTCCATCAACAGACGGGTGGCTAAACAAACTGTGGTATATACATACGATGGAATATTACACAGCTGTAAGACAGAATAAAGTTATGAAGCATGTAATAACATGGATGGACCTTAAGGACATTATGCTGAGTGAGATTAGCCAGAAACAAAAGGACAAATACTGTATGGTCTCACTGATATGAACTGGCATTAGTGAATAAACTTGGAGAATTTCGTTGGTAACAGAGACCATCAGGAGATAGAAATAGGGCAAGATATTGGGTAATTGGAGCTGAAGAAATACAGATTGTGCAACAGTACTGAATGTAAAAACTCAGAAATGGACAGCACAATGCTACCTAACTGTAATACAATAATGTTAAAACACTGAATGAAGCTGAATGTGAGAATGATAGAGGGAGGAGGGCTGGGAGCACAGATGAAATCAGAAAGAAAGATGACAAAGATTGAGTTGGTATAATCTAGGATTGCCTAGAGTTTATAATGACAGTGACTAAATGTACAAATTAAAAAAATGTTTTTGCATGAGGAAGAGCAAAGGAATGTCATTACTATAGGGTGCTGAAAATAGATGGTAATTAATATTTTAAAATCTCAACTTATGTGTGAGACTAAAGCAAAAAATGTTTATTTGGTACAAAATTTATATTTTGACTAGTGCATTTCCTAATATAACTTATGTAGATAGCTTGGTTGAACAACATAAGTACATGGAACCTTGGGTAAGACATGAGATTTTGTTGGTTTGTCCAGAGTGATGCCCCAATGAATCCCAGAGTGATTTGATCAGTGAGCGGAAAACTATTTGCAAAGTCCCCTTTGGGGAATGGTGAGAACGGGGGAAAATTCAACTTCTCCAAGTTGAATTCTTGATATTCTCACAAGTAGTGTGGACAAACAAAGCTATAGGCTGAGCCCCCCGTCTTGGGGTTTGTTCATATGAAACTTAACCCCACAAAGGATAGGTCAAGCCTACTTAAAATTAGGCCTAAGAGTCACCCCCAAGAGAACCTCTTTTGTTGCTCAGATGTGGCCTCTCTCTCCAGCCCACACAACAAGCAAACTCACCACCCTTCCCCTGTCTACGTGGGACATGACTCCCAGGGGTGTGGACCTTCCTGGTAACGTGGGACAGAAATCCGAGAATGAACTCAGACTCGACATCAAGAGATTGAGAAAAACCCTAGAATGAGCTGAGACCCAGCATCACGGGATTGAGAAAACCTTCTCGACCAAAAGGGGGAAGAGTGAAAAGAGACAAAGTGTGAATGGCTGAGAGATTCCAACCAGAGTGGAGAGGTTATCCTGGAGGTTATTCGTATGCATTAAGATATCACCTTGTTATCTAAGAGGAAATAGAGAGGCTGGAGGGAACTGCCTGAAAATGTAGAGCTGTGTTCCAGTAGCCATGTTTCTTGATGATGATTGTATAATGGTGTAGCTTTCACAGTGTCACTGTGTGATTGTGAAAACCTTGTGTCTTTCCTTTTATCTACCTTGTCAACAGATGAGTAGAACATATGGAATAAAAATAAATAATAGGGGGAACAAATGTTAAATTTAGTTTGAAATGCTAGTGATTAGTGAAAGGGAGGAGTAAGGGGTATGGTGTGTATGGGTTTTTTTTTCTGTTTTCGTTTTTTCTGTCATCTTTTTGTTTCTTTTTCTGAATTGATGCAAATGTTCTAAGAAATGATCAGGATGATGAATCTGCAGCTATGTGATGATATTGTGAATTACTGATTATATATGTAGAATGGAATGATCACATATTGAGAATGTTTGTGTTTCTTTCTGTAATTTTTTTTAATTAATAAAAAAATTTTTTAAAAAACAATGGAAACCAACAATGTCAGATATCAAGAGGCAGAAGATAAGATTAGTGAGCTGGAGGTCAGGACATCTGAAATCTAACAAGCAAAAGAAAATATAGGGAAAAGAATGGAAAAATATGAGCAGGGACTCAGGGAATTGGATGACAACATGAACCACACAAATATACGTGTTATGGGTGTCCCAGAGGAGAAGCGAAGGGAAAAGGAGGAGAAAAACTAATGGAGGAAATTATCACTGAAAATTTTCCAACTCTTATGAAAGGCTTAAAATTCCAAATCCAAGAAGTACAGCGCAACCCAAAGAGAATAGATCCAAATAGACTATTGGATCTCCGAGACACTTACTAATCAGAATGTCAGGGGTCAAAGAGAAAGAGAGAATCCTGAAAACAGCAGGAGAAAAGCAATCCATCACATAAAAGGGATGCCCAATAAGCCTATGCATAGATTTCTCAGCAGAAACCATGGATGCGAGAAGACAGTGGGATGATATATTTAAATTATTAAAAGAGAAAAACTGCCAACCAAGAATTCTATGTCCAGCAAAACTGTCCTTCAAAAATGAGGGGGAAATTAAAACACTCAGACAAAAACTCACTAAGACAATTTGTGGCCAAAGAGTCTGGCTCTGCAAGAAATACTAAAGGGAGCACTAGAGACAGATACCAAAAGACAGAAGAGAGAGGTGTGGAGAAGAGTGTAGAAATTAGGACTATCAGAGTGGTTGTTAAACTGGATTAGGTGAAAAGGTGTCTCCACCCATTTGGGCGGCTCTTGATTAGTTTGCTGAAACCCTATCAAAGAGGGAACATTTTGGAGAAAGCTGGAGATTCTGAGAGAGCAGACGACATCACCACGAGAAAGAGAGAGTCCATCAGCCAGCAACCTTTAGAGATGAAGGAGGAAAATGCCTCTGGGGGAGCTTCATGAAACAGGAAGCCAGGAGAGGAAGCTAGCAAATGATGCCATGTTCGCCACATGCCCTTTCAGCTGAAAGAGAAACCCTGAACTTCATCGGCCTTCTTGAATCAAGGTATCTTTCCCTGGATGCCTTAGATTGGACATTTCTATAGACTTCTTTTAATTGTGACATTCTCTCAGCCTTAGAACTGTAAACTAGCAGCTTATTAAATTCCCAATTTTAAAAGCCATTCCATTTCTGGTATATTGCTTTCTGGCAGCTAGCAAACTAGAATAGTCCCCTTGGGGGTCTAGGGAGAAAGGAAATATTCAACTTCCTATTTGGAGAATTCTTGATATTCTCGTAAGCAGTGGGGACAACCAAGTGAATAGGTGAGCCCTCAATCTTGGGGTTCACTCCATGAAACTTGATTCCTGCAAATGATAGGCTAGGCCTACTTACAACTCTGCCTAAGAGTCATCCCCAGAATACCTCTTTTATTGCTCAGATGTGGCCTCTCTCTCTGAGCTATCTCAGCAGGTGAACTCACTACCCTCCTCCCTCCTACGTGGGACAGGACTCCCAGGGATGATCTGGGACCCAGCATCATGAAATTGAGAAAGACTTTTTGACCAAAAGGGGGAAGAGAGAAATGAGACAAAACAAAGTTTCAATGGCTGAGAGATTTTAAACAGAGTTGAGAGGTTATCCTGGAGGTTATTCTTACACATTATATAGATATCTGTGTTTAGTTTGTGCTGTATTGGAGTGACAGGAGGAAAGTACCTGAAACTGTTGAGCTGTGTTCTGGTAGCCTTGATTCTTGAAGACTATTGTATAAAGGTAAAACTTTTGCATTGTGACTGTGTGATTGTAAAAATCTTGTGTTTTATGCTCCTTTTATCCAAGGTATTGACAGGTGTGTAAAAAATGCATAAAAATAAATAATAGGGGGTTACAGGGTAAAATTAATTGGGTAGGTGGAACTACTAATGGTCGATGAGAAGGAGGGGTGAAGAGTATGGAATGTTTGAGTTTTTTCTTTTTTCTTTGTATTTCTTTTTCTGAAGTGTTGTGAATGTTCTAAAAAATGATCATGGTAATGAATACAGAATGGTGATGATATTGTGAGCCATTGATTGTATACCATGTATGGACTGCATGTTGGTGAAGATTTATCAATAAAAAAATTAATAAAAATATAAAAACTTTTTCAGCAGTATAATTAATAAATAATTATGATATATTCATAAAATGGAATATTGTTGGCAATGAGAATAAACATGGATACATTTCAATAACGAGATAATCCACAGAAATACATGCTATATATGATTCCATTTATATGAAGATCAAAAGCAGACAAAACAAGAGGCCCCACCCCAATCAACGTGGCAGAATGAATGACTTCAGGACTCTGTCTCCCTACAGAGGTTTTGAACAACCAGCAAGAACTGGCAGAAACATCATACTAAAAGCTGTAGAAAAATAGTTAAAGAATTGCAGTATCAGTGCAAACGACAGGCTCTTGTGGTGCTCTGGCTGTCTCCTCCCTCATCTCCTCATCAACTGGGCTTGGAGCCAGCTGCCCTCCCACAGAGAGTAGAGTAACCTTTGTGGACATAATGAGAGCGTATATGTCTCGCCTGTTCTCTCCAGTGGTGGCTTGAGAAATGAATCAGGACACTCGTGGCATTTTCACCATCCTACACCCTGCACATAGAAGGTGACTCAGTGAGCAGTCCTACAGTATGCTGTGGAAGAGCAGTCAGGTGGCTGCCTGGGGCAAGAGATTGCAAGCTATGGGCCATATAGTGCAGCATCCGGGCTTGAGAGGAAAATATTTCTTAGGGAAGAGAGGGCATTTGTATCTGTGAAAACAGAGAATTCCTAGGGCCACACCTGCATGTCTAAAACAAAATGCATGTGCAGGGGAGATTCCTATACTTTGCCCTAGAGCTTTTCTTTAAACTCACTGGCCTAGAGCTTTAGAGTGCATAAGCCCTGTAGGAGGGTTTTCACAAGTTAATCTGCAAAGACTGGGAAGCTGTTTTCTTTTTTTTTTTTTAATTAGCCTCTGGCCTTCAAAGAAATCTCTGTCATAATACTAGCTGGATATAAGGTTAAGGAACAGATGCCTCAGAGTCTAAATCTAGCAGTAAAACATTAAAATATCAAAATATCCATGTTTCAACAAAAGGTTACAAAACATTCAAAGAAACAAGAACTAATGGCCCAGTAAAAGAAGATACTTCCCTCTAGCCATTCAAATGCACCATAAACTAAAAAGGGATATGTATATATATATAATGCCCAGAGAAAAAAGGTGAAAGTATTAGAAATCAATTTTTGAGGAGAATCAGACCTGGGACATAACAGACAAAGATTTTTAACAAAACGGTCCTAAATATGTTCAAAGAGCTAAAGGGAAGCAAAGACAAGGAACTAAAGGAAATCAGGGAAATCAATAAACAATACAAAATGAATACTAATAGAGAGATGGAAATTTTGAAAAGGAACCAAATAGAGCTGATGAAGACTACAGTAACAGAAGTTTAGAATTCCCTAGAGGGGTTCAAAGGCAGGTTTTTATATATTGTTTTTTCATTGAGATAACTTCACACCCCATGCTGTCCATCCAAAGTATATAGTCATTGGCTCCCCGTATTATCATGTAACTGTTGAGTTTATCATCACGATCATTTTTAGAAAGCTTGCATCACTCCAGAAAAAGAAATAAAAAGAAAAAAAGCAAATATCCCATACACCTTATCCCTTCCCTCTCATTGACCACTAGTATTGCAATCTACCCTTCCTATTATTTTTTTTATCTATTTTCCATATTTTTTTACCCATCTGTCCATACCCTGGATAAAGGGTGTGTCAGACACAAAGTTTTCACAATTACACAGGTCACATTGTTAAAGCTATATAGTTATGTAGTTGTCTTCAAGAATCAAGGCTACTTCTTGAAAACAACTGTATAAAGATATAATTTATGTTGTGACTGTGGGATTGTGAAAACCTTGTGTGCTGGTTTGAAAGGATGTATGTCCCTTAGAAAAGCCATGTTTTAATCTAAATCCCATTTCATAAAGGCAGAATAATCCCTATTCAATACTGTATGTTTGTAACTGTAATCGGATCATCTCCCTGGAGATGTGATTTAATCAAGTATGGTTGTTAAGCTGGATTAGGTGACGACATGTCTTCACCCATTTGGATGGGTCTTGGTAAGTTTCTGGAGTCCTATAAAAGGAAACATTTTTGAGAATAAAAGAGATTCAGAGAGAGCAGACAGAACGACATAGCCATGAGAAGCAGAGAGCCCATCAGCCAGTGACCTTTGGAAATGAAGAAGGAAAACACCTCCCGGGGAGCTTCATGAAACAGGAAGCCGGGAGAGAAAGCTAGCAGATGATGCTGTGTTCGCCATGTGTCCTTCCAGCTGAGAGAGAAACCCTGACTGTGTTTGCCATGTGCCTTCTCACTTGAGAGAGAAACCCTAAATTTCATTGGTTGGCCTTCTTGAACCAAGGTATCTTTCCCTGGATGCCTTAAATTGGACATTTCTGTACTTGTTTTAGTTGGAATATTTTCTTGGCCTTAGAACTGTAAATTAGCAACTTATTAAATTCCCCTTTTCGAAAGCCATTCTGTTTCTCGTATATTGCATTCTGGCCTCTAGCAAGCTAGAACACCTTGTGTCTGGTGCTCCCTTTATCCAGAGTGTGGACGAATGAGTAAAAAAAATGTATGTATAAAAAATAAATAAATAATAGGGGAAACAATGGGTAAAATAAATTGACTAGATGGAACTACTAGTGGCCAATGAGAGGGAGGGAAAAGTGGTATGGTAGTATGAGTTGTTTTTTCCTATTTCTTTTTCTGGAGTGTTGCAGATGTACTAAAAAAAATGATCATGGTGATGAATACACAATTATATGATGATGTTGTGAACCATTGATTGTATACCGTGATGGAATGTGTGTGAAGATTTATCCATAAAAACTTTCAAAAAGAAAAGAATCAAGGCTACTGGAATACAGTTCAGCAGTTTCATGTACTTCCTGTAGCTACTCCAATACACCATAAACTATAAAGGAGTATTTATATAATGTGAAGAATAACCTCCAGGATAACCTCTCAACTCTAAAACTTTATTTTGTCTCATTTCTTTCTTCCCCCTTTTGGTCAGGTAGTCTTTCTCAGTCCCATGATACCAGGTCCTGGCTCAACACCAGAGTCCTGTCCCACATTACCAGGGAGATTTACACCCCTGAGAGTCACGTCCCATGTAGAATTGGAAGGGCAGTGAGTTTACCTGCCAGGTTGACTTAGAGAGAGAGGCTACATCTGAGCCACGATATCACTGTTACCACAGAGGGTCTCTGGGGGTAGCTCTTAGGCATAATTATAATTATAAGGAGGCTTAGCTTCTCCTATGCAGGGATAATTTTCATAGGAGCGACCCCCAAGATCAAGGGCTCAGCCTATTGAATTGGTTGTCGCCACTGCTTGTGAGAATATCAGGAATTCCCCAGATGGGGATGTTTAATTTCCTCCTTTCTCCCCAGTCCTCACATTAACTGCAGATTGAAACTGGCAAAAGAAAGAATCAGTGAACTTGAAGATAAGACCAATGAATTCATCCAGTCTCGGGAGCAGAAGAAAGAAAGAATGAAGAAGAGTGAACAAAAGGCTGAGCCATATACACTCTCTGGGAGTCCCAGAAGGAGGAGCAAAAGAGAAAAGAGCAGAGAGAATATTCAAAGAAATAATACCTGGAAACTTCCCAATTTTAATAAAAAACAGGCAAAACAAATGTGCCCATTAGGTCAGTTTGTTAAAGAATGTGTATAGTATAATTCTATTCGTGCCAATTTCAGTAATAGGAAAGCTAAATTCTAGTGTGGAAAGAGCAAATGCTTGAAAGGAAAGCAAGGAAATGAGGACTCAGAGGTTCTGGGCAAGATTACCCCTAGCTAGGGTGGAGGCTTTGCCTGGAGAGTGTTCTTCTTGACGTGACCACTGCTTCCTGAGCGCCTGCCATATAATGATTCATTTTTCTTGCCCATTTTATACACTTTCTTGTATATATTATATTTTACTTTAAAAGAAGCAGGAAAGAAAGGACATGAAAAGAAATGGAATCCACATCTTGATTGTACCACCTACTTCTGGGCACTAGCCCCAGTTTCTTTATTTGTAAAGTAAAAATTATTTAAATATACCTCTCGGGGTTCTTGTAAGAATAAAGTAGGAGAAATGGCTGGCACATTTCTAAGTAACAGTCACTTCCCTTTCCCCAAGACCTCTGCTCACACTTCTTTTCCCCACCTGCCATTACTGACCACACTGAATCCAAGGTTTTATGGGAAAACTGAGTGCTTTATTCCTTAGAAAAGTCCTTCTTGACTTATTCCTGCCAACCGTTCAGGATATTTTTCCACAATGGTGATAAGTACAGTTTGGGAGTTTCCCAGTCTCCCTGGCTGGTCTCTTCTTTCTCATCTTTTGAACCTGGATGTCCTCTACACAGATCAGACTTAACATCTGAAATCAAATACTTGCTTTCTCTCAATTAATGAGCTCTTTCCTCAAACATCTCAGAAAATGGCACCATCCGTCCTCCCCATTGTTAAAGAGAACCCTGGGAGTCAGTCCTGATATCCTTTCTTCCTGTTCACATCCAGCAAGTCCAGTGGGTGGTTCTTCACAACATATTTCTGTCAATCCAAATTTGTCATGCCTCACTTTCACCAACCAGGACAAGCCACCATCATCTTTTGCATAGACAGCTGCAGAAGTCTCATCATTTTGCTCCTTACTTTAATCCATTCTCTCCATGGCAGTCAAATGATTTTTTTTAATTATTTTTTAATTGTGAGTACATATATATATATATATATGTATATGTATGTATGTATAAAATTTTCCATTTTAAAACATTTTTAAATATTTTTATTGTGAAATCCAACATATATAAAAAGGCAACAAATTGTTCAAAGTACATTGTAACGAATAGTTATACAAGAAATTTCAAAGTTTGGTATGGATTATACTTCCACAATTTCAGATTTTTCCTTCTAGCTGCTCCAAGACACGGGAGACTAAAATAAATATCAGTATAATGATTCAGCAGTTATACTCATTTGTTAAATCCTATATTCTCTGTTATAACTCCTCCTTCTCTTTTTGATCCTTCTCCCAGTCGTTAGGGATATGTGGGATATACCTGTTCTAATTTTTATTATGTTGAAAAAGGGTGTTGACAATATGGGATAAGGAGATAGAACTGATTCATGTTCTTAGAAAGACTGGCACCTCTGAGTTTCAGAATTTAGCTGGCCTAGGAAACATCTGAAGGTTTTAGTTCTCTGAAAATAAGTTTAGAATATAAAACATTTTTTAGACTCTCAGATAAAGCCCTGGGTATTCTTTAGGGGTATCAAGAATGGTTTTGATTAAAGTTTGGCAAAGTATGGTAATTAGCAGTATCTATCTAGCTGAAGCTTGCATAAGAAATAGCCTCCAGAATAGCCTCTATTTGAATTTTCTTAGCCACTGATACCTTATTTTGTTACATTTCTTTTCCTCTTTTTGATTAGGAAGCTATTGTCAATCCCACAATGCCAGGGGCAGACTTTTCCCTAGGAGTCATGTTCCATGTTGCCAGGGAGACTTTTACTCCTGGATGTCATGTCCCACATAGGGAAGAAGGTAATGATTTTCCTTGCAGAGTTGAACTTAGAGAGAGAGAACACACCTGAGCAACAAAGAGGTCCTCTGGCATAACTATAGGTAGGCTTAGCTTCTCCACTACAGAAATAAACTTCATAAGAGCAGGTCTCAAGATCAAGGGCTTGGCCTCCTGACTTGTGAGAGCCTAATGTTTGAGACAGTATCAGGAGTTTTCCCAGTGGTAAAGCTTAATTGTTCCATGTTTTTTTCTCCAGTCCCTCAAGGGACTTTGCCAGTACTTTCTCATTATCTGCCCAACATACTTTGTATGTCTCTGGGTATTACATTAAGCTATATAGAACTACAAGCCCTCCTTCCCATTCTGGACTCCATGTGTGGGGTTGTTTAAATGAACTATCTATAGACAGGTTGAGTTAGATAATGTGTTACAGAAAATTTAAATTTTGGACAAAATAAACCTCTCTTCCTTTGGTCTCATACAGTAGGTGAAGTTCTAAAATACAAATGATGTCATCCTTACTCCTGTATTCTGATTTACATTAGTTCCAACAGATGGATTTCATTCTTATCTATAATTGAAGCCTGATCTCTTTGTCACTTTAACTTTTTTTTTTGGGGGGGGAGGTTGGTGGAGGGCCATAGTCTGGGAATTGGTTTAACAGTTTTTGTATATAGTATTGTGCCGGTTTGAAAGGATGTATGTACCCTAGAAAAGCCATGTTTAATCTTAACCCCTTTTGTGACCCCTTTTGTAAAGGCAGCCATTTCTTCTAATACCTATTCAGTACTGTATGTTGGAAACTTTAATTAGATTATCTCCATGGAGATGAGACACACTCAAGAGTGGATGTTAAACTGGATTAGGTGGGGCCGTGTCTCCACCCATTCCAAGTGGGTCTCGATTATTTTACTGGAATCCTATAAAAGAGGAAACATTTTGGAGAAAGCGGGAGATTCAAAGAATCTCAAAGAATCATCATTCAAAGAATAATGGAGCCAGAAGAAAGCCACAACAGAATGCCACAGAACCACAAAACAGATAGTCCAGTGACTTTTGAAAATGAAGAAGGAAAATCCCTCCTGGAGAGCTGGCGAGGAAGCCAGTAGATGATGCCATGTTTGCCTTGTGCCCTTCCAGCCAAGATAGAGAAACTCTAACCATGTTCACCATGTGCTTTTCCACTTGAGAGAGAGACCCTGAACTTCATCAGTCTTCTTGAATCAAGATAAACTTTCCCTGGATGCCTTAGATTGGACATTTCTATAGACTTACTTAATTGGGACATTTTCCCAGCCTTAGAACTGTAAACTAGAAACTTAGTAAATTCCCCTTTTTAAAAGTCATTCTGTTTCTGGTATATTGCATTCCGGTTGCTAGCAAACTAGAACAAGTATCAATGCTGACTATTAGAGCCGCAGAACTCCAGCTCTGAGTCTTAGTGTCACAGAGGCAGCCTAAGTTCCAGGGAGATAGCACATCGTATTTTTTTTTTTTTATTTTTATATTAATTTATTCCTATTTATAGCTTAAGGGTGTAATTTTACATATGCATCTTATACGGTGAACTCAAGTCTATTTTTTTTTTTTTTTTTTTTTTATTAACGGAAAAAAAAAAAAAAGAAATTAACACAACATTTAGAAATCATACCATTCTACATATGCACTCAGTAATTCTTAACATCATCACATAGATGCATGATCATTGTTTCTTAGTACATTTGCATCGGTTTAGAGGAACTAGCAACACAACAGAAAAAGATATAAAATGTTAATATAAAGAAAAGAAATAAAAGTAGTAGTAATAGTAAAAAACAACAACAACAAACAAACCAACAAGCAAACAAAAACAAAAAAAAACCCTATAGCTCAGATGCAGCTTCATTCAGTATTTTAACATGATTACTTTACAATTAGGTATTATTGTGCTGTCCATTTTTGAGTTTTTGTATCTAGTCCTGTTGCACAGTCTGTATCCCTTCAGCTTCAATTACCCATTGTCTTACCCTGTTTCTAACTCCTGCTGAACTCTGTTACCAATGACATATTTCAAGTTTATTCTCGAATGTCCGTTCACATCAGTGGGACCATACAGTATTTGTCCTTTAGTTTTTGGCTAGATTCACTCAGCATAATATTCTCTAGGTCCATCCATGTTATTACATGGTTCATAAGTTTATCTTGTCTTAAAGCTGCATAATATTCCATCGTATGTATATACCACAGTTTGTTTAGCCACTCTTCTGTTGATGGAGATTTTGGCTGTTTCCATCTCTTTGCAATTGTAAATAATGCTGCTATAAACATTGGTGTGCAAATGTCCGTTTGTGTCTTTGCCCTTAAGTCCTTTGAGTAGATACCTAGCAATGGTATTGCTGGGTCGTATGGCAATTCTATATTCAGCTTTTTGAGGAACCGCCAAACTGCCTTCCACAGTGGTTGCACCCTTTGACATTCCCACCAACAGTGGATAAGTGTGCCTCTTTCTCCACATCCTCTCCAGCACTTGTCATTTTCTGTTTTGTTGATAATGGCCATTCTGGTGGGTGTGAGATGATATCTCATTGTGGTTTTGATTTGCATTTCTCTAATGGCCAGGGACATTGAGCATCTCTTCATGTGCCTCTTGGCCATCCGTATTTCTTCTTCTGGTAGGTGTCTGTTTAAGTCTTTTTCCCATTTTGTAATTGGGTTGGCTGTCTTTTTGTTGTTGAGTTGAATAATCTCTTTATAAATTCTGGATACTAGACCTTTATCTGATATGTCGTTTCCAAATATTGTCTCCCATTGTGTAGGCTGTCTTTCTACTTTCTTGATGAAGTTCTCTGATGCACAAAAGTGTTTAATTTTGAGGAGCTCCCATTTATTTATTTCCTTCTTCAGTGCTCTTGCTTTAGGTTTAAGGTCCATAAAACCACCTCCAGTTGTAAGATCCATAAGATATCTCCCAACATTTTCCTCTATCTGTTTTATGGTCTTAGACCTAATGTTTAGATCTTTGATCCATTTTGAGTTAACTTTTGTATAGGGTGTGAGAGATGGGTCTTTTTTCATTCTTTTGCATATGGATATCCAGTTCTCTAGGCACCATTTATTGAAGAGACTGCTCTGTCCCAGGTGAGTTGGCTTGACTGCCTTATCAAAGATCAAATGTCCATAGATGAGAGGGTCTATATCTGAGCACTCTATTCGATTCCATTGGTCGATGTATCTATCTTTATGCCAATACCATGCTGTTTTGACCACTGTGGCTTCATAGTATGCCTTAAAGTCAGGCAGCGCGAGACCTCCAGCTTCGTTTTTTTTCCTCAAGATGTTTTTAGCAATTCGGGGCACCCTGCCCTTCCAGATAAATTTGCTTATTGGTTTTTCTATTTCTGAAAAATAAGTTGTTGGGATTTTGATTGGTATTGCATTGAATCTGTAAATCAATTTAGGTAGGATTGACATCTTAACTATATTTAGTCTTCCAATCCATGAACACGGTATGCCCTTCCATCTATTTAGGTCTTCTGTGATTTCTTTTAACAGTTTTTTGTAGTTTTCTTTATATAGGTTTTTTGTCTCTTTGGTTAAATTTATTCCTAGGTATTTTATTCTTTTAGTTGCGATTGTAAATGGGATTCGTTTCTTGATTTCCGCCTCAGCTTGTTCATTACTAGTGTATAGAAAAGCTACAGATTTTTGAATGTTGATCTTGTAGCCTGCTACTTTGCTGTACTCATTTATTAGCTCTAGTAATTTTGTTGTGGATTTTTCTGGGTTTTCTACATATATTATCATATCGTCTGCAAACAGTGATAGTTTTACTTCTTCCTTTCCAATTTTGATGCCTTGTATTTCTTTTTCTTGCCTAATTGCTCTGGCTAGAACTTCCAACACAATGTTGAATAATAGTGGTGATAGTGGACATCCTTGTCTTGTTCCTGATCTTAGGGGGAAAGTTTTCAATTTTTCCCCATTGAGGATGATATTAGCTGTGGGTTTTTCATATATTCCCTCTATCATTTTAAGGAAGTTCCCTTGTATCCCTATCTTTTGAAGTGTTTTCAGCAGGAAAGGATGTTGAATCTTGTCAAATGCCTTCTCTGCATCAATTGAGATGATCATGTGATTTTTCTGCTTTGATTTGTTGATATGGTGTATTACATTAATTGATTTTCTTATGTTGAACCATCCTTGCATACCTGGGATGAATCCTACTTGGTCATGATGTATAATTCTTTTAATGTGTTTTTGGATACGATTTGCTAGAATTTTATTGAGGATTTTTGCATCTGTATTCATTAGAGAGATTGGTCTGTAGTTTTCTTTTTTTGTATTATCTTTGCCTGGTTTTGGTATGAGGGTGATGTTGGCTTCATAGAATGAATTAGGTAGTTTTCCCTCCACTTCGATTATGTTGAAGAGTTTGAGGAGAGTAGGTACTAATTCTTTCTGGAATGTTTGATAGAATTCACATGTGAAGCCGTCTGGTCCTGGACTTTTCTTTTTAGGGAGCTTTTGAATAACTAATTCAATCTCTTTACTTGTGATTGGTTTGTTGAGGTCGTCTATTTCTTCTTGAGTCAAAGTTGGTTGTTCATGTCTTTCCAGGAACCTGTCCATTTCTTCTAAATTGTTGTATTTATTAGCGTAAAGTTGTTCATAGTATCCTGTTATTACCTCCTTTATTTCTGTGAGGTCAGTAGTTATGTCTCCTCTTTCATTTCTAATCTTATTTATTTGCATCCTCTCTCTTCTTCTTTTTGTCAATCTTGCTAAGGGCCCATCAATCTTGTTGATTTTCTCATAGAACCAACTTCTGGTCTTATTGATTTTCTCTATTGTTTTCATGTTTTCAATTTCATTTATTTCTGCTCTAATCTTTGTTATTTCTTTCCTTTTGCTTGCTTTGGGATTAGTTTGCTGTTCTTTCTCCAGTTCTTCCAAGTGGACAGTTAATTCCTGCATTTTTGCCTTTTCTTCTTTTCTGATAAAGGCATTTAGGGCAATAAATTTCCCTCTTAGCACTGCCTTTGCTGCGTCCCATAAGTTTTGATATGTTGTGTCTTCATTTTCATTTGCCTCTAGGTATTTACTAATTTCTCTTGCAATTTCTTCTTTGACCCACTTGTTGTTTAAGAGTGTGTTGTTGAGCCTCCATGTATTTATGAATTTTCTGGCCCTCCGCCTATTATTGATTTCCAACTTCATTGCTTTATGATCCGAGAAAGTGTTGTGTATGATTTCAATATTTTTAAATTTTTTAAATTTGTTAAGACTTGCTTTGTGACCCAGCATATGGTCTATCTTTGAGAATGATCCATGAGCACTTGAAAAAAAGGTGTATCCTGCTGTTGTGGGATGTAATGTCCTATAAATGTCTGTTAAGTCAAGTTCATTTATAGTAATATTCAGGTTCTCTATTTCTTTATTGATCCTCTGTGTAGATGTTCTGTCCATTGATGAGAGTGGTGAATTGAAGTCTCCAACTATTATGGTATATGTGTCTATTTCCCTCTTCAGTGTTTGCAGTGTATTCCTCACGTATTTTGGGGCATTCTGGTTCGGTGCGTAAATATTTATGATTGTTATGTCTTCTTGTTTAATTGTTCCTTTTAATAGTATATAGTGTCCTTCTTTGTCTCTTTTAACTGTTTTACATTTGAAGTCTAATTTGTTGAATATTAGTATAGCCACTCCTGCTCTTTTCTGGTTGTTGTTTGCATGAAATATCTTTTCCCAACCTTTCACTTTCAACCTATATTTATCTTTGGGTCTAAGATGTGTTTCCTGTAGACAGCATATAGAAGGATCCTGTTTTTTAATCCATTCTGCCAGTCTATGTCTTTTAATTGGGGAATTCAGTCCATTGACATTTAGAGTTATTACTGTTTGGATAATATTTTCCTCTACCATTTTGCCTTTTGTATTATATATATCATATCTGACTTTCCTTCTTTCTACACTTTTCTCCATGTCTCTCTCTTCTGTCTTTTTGTATCTGACTCTAGTGCTTCCTTTAGTATTTCTTGCAGAGCTGGTCTCTTGGTCACAAATTCTTTCAGTGACTTTTTGTCTGAGAATGTTTTAATTTCTCCCTCATTTTTGAAGGACAATTTTGCTGGGTATAGGAGTCTTGGCTGGCAGTTTTTCTCTTTTAGTAACTTAAATATATCATCCCACTGTCTTCTAGCTTCCATGGTTTCTGCTGAGAAATCTACACATAGTCTTATTGGGTTTCCCTTGTATGTGACGGATTGTTTTTCTCTCGCTGCCTTCAAGATCCTCTCTTTCTCTTTGACCTCTGACATTCTAACTAGTAAGTGTCTTGGGGAACGCCTATTTGTGTCTAATCTCTTTGGGGTGCGCTGCACTTCTTGGATCTGTAATTTTAGGTCTTTCATAAGAGTTGGGAAATTTTCAGTGATAATTTCTTCCATTAGTTTTTCTCCTCCTTTTCCCTTCTCTTCTCCTTCTGGGATACCCACTACACGTATATTTGTACGGTTCACATTGTCCTTGAGTTCCCTGATACCTTGTTCAAATTTTTCCATTCTTTTCCGGATAGTTTCTGTTTCTTTTTGGAATTCAGATGTTTCATCCTCCAAATCACTAATTCTATCTTCTGTTTCTTTAAATCTGTCATTGTAGGTATCCATTGTTTTTTCCATCTTTTCTACTTTATCTTTCACTTCCATAAGTTCTGTGATTTGTTTTTTCAGTTTTTCTATTTCTTCTTTATGTTCAGCCCATGTCTTCTTCATGTCCTCCCTCAATTTATCGATTTCGTTTTTGAGGAGGTTTTCCATTTCTGTTCGTATATTCAGCATTAGTTGTTTCAGCTCCTGTATCTCATTTGAACTATTGGTTTCTTCGTTTGACTGGGCCATGTGTTCAATTTTCTGAGCGTGATCCGTTATCTTCTGCTGGCGTCTGGGCATTTAGTCAGATTTCCCCGGGTGTTCGATCCCACAGGTTGAAAGATTTTTCTGTGCAATCTCTGGGTTCTGTTCTTCCTATCCTGCCCAGTAGGTGGCGCTCGTGGCACACGCCTGTCTGTGGGTTCCACCAGCGAAAGTTGCTGTGGGTCCCTCAACTCTGGAAACCTCTCGCCGTAGGGGAGGTTCGGTAATCGAAGCGTCTTGGAAGAATGCCAGCCGGCCCGGGGTTCCAAACGCGGGGAGGGTCGCCGGCCGTCGCAGCACAGGAGAGCATCTGGCCAAATTAGCCAGTCGGCCCGGGGCACCAAGCGTGGCGGGAGGGCGCCAGCTGTCACAGCCCGGGAGAGTATACTGTTCCCAGCCGACGGGGGAGTCACGTGTTTGGAAGGGATCCCCCGGTCACTGTTCTCCGCAGTCTGGGGATTTCCGGCCCAACTATCTCAGTTGTTCCGGGGGGCCTCGTGTGGTGGGGGCACCAGCCGCTGCGGCCTATGGGGACCGCCTGTCCAATTCTACCAGCTGGCCCAGGAAGGTGGAAGGGAGGGACTCCGGTCGCTTGCCGACCCACCCAGGAAAGCCCGTGCCCCTTGGTGATCTCACCGAAGCTGGTTCTCCCAGATAGTCAGCCGTTCCAGGATGGGGTACGCTGTCCCTTTGATCTCCCTCGTGGTTCCGGGAGCTGCTCTGTATTATCTCCACTCCCCCAGTAGCTGTTCTGGAGGAGGAAAGGTGAGGGCGGCAAGGCTGTCGAGGCTGGTGGCGGAGGAGCACAGTGAAGGCAGGGGAAGAAGGCACCGTGGTGGTTGGAGAGCAGCCGGAGCAGGCGGAGAAAGAGAGGGGAGGAGGAGGGCGGGCGGCTCGGCTCGGCTCGGCGGGCCGGCGGAGAAAGAGAGGGGAGGAGGAGGGCGGGCGGCTCGGCTCGGCTCGGCGGGCCGGCGGAGAAAGAGAGGGGAGGAGGAGGGCGGGCGGCTCGGCTCGGCTCGGCGGGCCGGCGGAGAAAGAGAGGGGAGGAGGAGGGCGGGCGGCTCGGCTCGGCTCGGCGGGCCGGCGGAGAAAGAGAGGGGAGGAGGAGGGCGGGCGGCTCAGCTCGGCTCGGTGGGCCGGCGGAGAAAGAGAGGGGAGGAGGAGGGCGGGCGGCTCGGCTCGGCTCGGCTCGGCGGGCCGGCGGAGAAAGAGAGGGGAGGAGGAGGGCGGGCGGCTCGGCTCGGCTCGGCGGGCCGGCGGAGAAAGAGAGGGGAGGAGGAGGGCGGGCGGCTCGGCTCGGCTCGGCGGGCCGGCGGAGAAAGAGAGGGGAGGAGGAGGGCGGGCGGCTCGGCTCGGCTCGGCTCGGCGGGCCGACGGAGAAAGAGAGGGGAGGAGGAGGGCGGGCGGCTCGGCTCGGCTCGGCTCGGCGGGCCGGCGGAGAAAGAGAGGGGAGGAGGAGGGCGGGCGGCTCGGCTCGGCTCGGCGGGCCGGCGGAGAAAAAGAGCACATCGTATTTTAAAAATATAAACCATTTCTCATTTCTCCCTTGCTAAAAATCCTCTATTAGCACTTAAACCTAAATCTCCTTAACCTATCCTACCAGGCCCTCTGAGCTGTCCCTTTCCTATCTGGTCCCCTTCTCCCTCTGCTTACTGCAGCCTACAACCCCACTGCCCCTTTCACTGTGCTGCAGACGTTCCTAGACTGCTCTCCACTTAGCTTCGGCAGGAGCCTGCCAGTTGCTCACAGTGCAGCTCCTCCAGAGGCTTCCAGGACTCACCACTCTTTTGTCAGTCAGGGCTCACCTAGGATGTCACCTCCTGAGCTGATAGCCCTCTCGTGGAGCTCATGCCCAGGAACTTTCCATCCCCTCACCCCATTTAGTTTCCACCCAAGTATTATCAGCTGTCGGGCATGGTGGTGTGTTTGCACAGGCTGAGCCCCAAAGGCAGTAGGTCTTGCTGACTACTCTGCCGCCAGCTCTTCCAGCACTATTCACCCCAGAGCAGGCACTCAGTAAACAAGCCCTTGCACTGTCTACATGCCTGTCCCGTCAGCCACCAGAGAGTGGCTTTCATTTAGGCCTAGTAGGATTAGAATTAACTGTGCAGAGAGAATTAAAGGAGAAAGCAGAGTTATAATACTAAAGTTAGGAATTAACAAATGAGTATGACTGCTGAATCATTATATTGATATTTCTTTTAGTCTCCACTGTCTTGGAACAGCTAGAAGGAAAAACCTTACATTGTGGGTCAGTAACCCATACCAAACTCTGAAATCTGTTCTATAACTACTTATTAAAACGTACTTTGAAATGTATTGTTTTCTTGTATATATATTTCACAATAAAAAGCATAAAAAAAAAAGAAGAATTAACTGCCCAGAAAAGAAGGACCTAACACATCAGGATGATGTCTCTCTCTGCATATCATTTTCAGTAAGCAGTATTGTGTTAAATGGCTGTTCCAAAGACAGTTTTCTGCACAGCAAACAATTACTTTTTTTTCCTCTGAGCCCCAGACTCCCAGAGCCCAGTGCAGCAGTTCAGGTCCAGTGTCAGCAGTTCTGAACCCTGGGCGCTTAGCACTGTTTCCTTCTAATCTGATTACACAGGTTTCTCAGCTTTGTTCAGTAGGAGCAGATGTATCCCTTTGCAGCAGTGCAAATGCAGAGGCTGCAGACTTGGGGAAGGAATCAATGCATAGAAAATAAGAAAAGTGCAGGCTGCAAACTTGAATGGCTTGGACTGTCACTGACCAATCATATTGAAGGTCAGGGTGTTGGATGATTGGTGTTTTTGTGACTTGAAAGACATGAAGGAGGGAACAGAGAAAATAATTTTCTATCTCTGAACAATTGATCTCCCAAGCGTTACTGTTTCAAAACCAGCATGACTTTGAGGTGAAATGGGAAGAGGGCAGTGGAGAAGAAAATTAAAATCACTGCCCTTTCATCCTGATCCTCAAGATGTCCGCAAGTTAGATTTTATTCCAGAAGGAGGGTGGCAGGCAGGCCTGTGTAGTATTGGGCATATTGTTTCTTTCAGTTGCATTTCTCAGGGCAAAAAAATGTACTTACTCCATCGAGTCCAGCCTCCGAGTGCTTCCATTGCTCGTTGCTTTGCCAGTGTTGGGAATTGTAGTTTAACCACTTTCTCTCATTCATGCCACACTGAATCCTTGCTTGGATAACTGAATGTTGGCTCTCCTTGAAGCAGAAAGTCCTGACACAGCCTGTCAGGTGTGTCCTGCTTCAGATTTCCCTGTCACTCTGTGCTTTTTCTTTTCCTGACCAGGGTACAGTAGCCCCTTCAGCATTCAGCCACAGGATGGCCATGTGACAGCACTCTCAGAGGTCAGCCACCCAGTGGGCCTCCCACTGTAAAACCTCTGCCTTCTTGGTAAAGCATATGTTGGTCCTTTCATTTGCAGCACGGGTTCCTGGGCAGTAGGTACGGACATATTTCCTTGTAGCATTTTCTTTCCCTTTCTTGTCCTCTTCTTACTTCTTCCCTCTTTCCCTCCCTCCCCATTGGCCTAGATCTCAGGAAAATTGGTGGCAGAACAGTAATTTAGGTTGGAAGATCAAAAAAGGTGTCAGAGCTGATTGTGTCTAACCTGGTTTTAAAAGAAAAAGCTAGAAAATCCCTTGGGTTCCTGATGCTATTAGCATAGCTTATTAACCTCAGCCTAGAAGAGCTGCTGCTGCATAAATGGGCCCCAAAAGGCAATAAGTGTGGGAAGGGGTGATACGCTCACTCCCAGGCTCCTCTTCAGGGTCAGGCTGTGTCCCCAGGAGTAGCGGCCCAGAACAGAAAAGCACCAAGACTGAGAACGAGCAGGAGCCTCGAGTCCCATTGCACTAGTCAGCTGACGATTCTGCACTGGCCTCTTACCCCAGAAAGTGGCTAAAAACATCCTGAAGCTTATTTTAAATAGGCTGTACATTTAGACCACCTTCTGAAGAAGAGGGCTTCCTCTTTCCAGAGATTTTGTCTCTGTTTAGTTGTCCCTACTTCTGAGGCTTGTTAGTGAGAAGTGGAAGCATGCCATGACAACTCTCAGAGCAATTGTTGGTTCTATTGTTTGCATAGTACTTCTCACAGAGTTTGGTTTTCTTGTCAGATGAATATTGTAATTTTTATTCCCATTTTACAGAGAAGAAAATAAGGCCCAGAAAATTCAGTATCTCACTCTGAGTCACACAAATGATAAATTTCAGAACTGGGGTTGGAGCCCAGATCTTCCCCCACCACTCATGTCCTGAGCACCTTTTCTCTCCCTCGGAGGTGGGGGGTTCATTCCAAGTGAAGTTCTGTTCATGGTCTGCTCTGAACAGTAGGCCAGAGCCATCACAGGGACCCTCTTAGCAGCTGCACATGGCTGTGAGAGGGCGGATAAAGTTGCTAGGCCTGCTTGGGTGGCCTTTGCTTGGCTTGCCCTGGAGGATTGAATGCCTCCTGTATATGCCCCTTCCTTGCTGTCTGAGGCCCTCCCCAACTTGAAGTTTGCCTGCACTTGTCTCCCTGCCTAGGCTTCACTTTTGAGTCTCAAGGTGAGCTGGATTTTGCACAGCCTCCTGGAAAGTACAAGGCCATTATTCCTCATTTAAGCATCACTTTTTCTCCTTTAAGGTAAAACAGGAAGAAAGACCACAAGTGTATGAGGCTACATACTTTCTTCTCCTTTAGGAGTCATGGATAATGGCTCTCTCAAAACGTGCCGTCCATTCCTCTTATCCCTGGATAATGCCTCTCTCAAAATATGCTGTCCATTCCCCTTACCCCCAGCTCTCTGTGCACCTCCCACCTCATCCCTGTGCAGGTGCCACTGATTGGGCAATTGTCTCCTTAGGGAAGACCATCGAGGCTATCGTCACCCAGGTGCTGGTAAACAGTACAGAGACCAAATAAACGTCTGGGGAGCCCTCCTTATCCAGCACCAGCTTCCCTCAGCCTTACCTGTGGGGACAGTGAGCTTTGACAGTCTCAAGAGAAAAAGAGGTCTGTAGGCAAGTTTAGACCATGGTGCCTTTCAGGGACAAAAATTACTTGCCAGTGGGTCCTGTGGAGAAGAGCAACAGGCTCGCATCCTAAAGACTAACTACACATGAACACTGAACTAAACGATCCCAAACCAGCAGATGTGGGAGAGTTTCTGCTGCACACCATAGCAGAGAGAATTCCACAGCTCTCCCTTGATGAGGAAGGTGGCAGCCTCCCCTCTCCACCTGAGTAGGGCCACCAGGTAAAATGCAAACTTGACTCCAGATAAACAGTGAATAACATTTTATTTTAAGTATGGAACATTGCCTGGGATGTACTCATAGTAAAAATTTATTTATCTGAAATTCATATTGAACTGGATATCCTTGGGTTTTATTTACTAAATCTGATAGTCCTAACCCTAAGGGCTGTATTAAATTCAAGAGCAGGCTGTGCTGTTGTGTCCCCAACCTGTCTGGCCTCTTGTTGACCGTTTTGATACTGCAGCTTAATGCCTGATCCAGTTACTAGTCCCCAGCAACACGCATCACAAGTGCTGGCTGCTTCCCTTGAATCATGGTCTATCCTCAGGATCCTGGTTGCAGCCAGCTTCCTGGAAAGCTAGTGATGACATTAGCTCCCACTTCCTGAGCAGTTACTCTGAACCAAGCAGTATAGATGTGCTTTTTCATTGAATCTTCACAACAGCTCCTCAGAGATTATTTTCCCTTTTTTTTTTTCTTAAGTAGGAAACTGAGAATTGGCCAGGTTGTATTTTTGCTTGCCCAGTCACACAGCCAGCCAGTGGCAGAATCAGGATTTTGAGCTCAGGGCTCTGTGGCCTCAGAGCCTGTATGTTTCTTGCCACCCATCTGTAATAAGGCGTAGGGTTAGCAGCAATAGGTGTGGCTGGCAAGCAGATAGGACGGCCTGAACTTCACAGGATGCTTTTGAGAGGGAAAACTGCTGTTGAGAGGCCCTGAACTCAGCAGAGGAGCATTAAGTTCCTGAACCTGAAAATGTACTCACCATAATTGTAAATGACCTTGTAATGACAAATGCACATTTTCTACAGCGTAACAAAAGAAAAATTAGTGCAGAGATTCAATTGTATCTCCCATTTTCAATGGCAATTTCACTCTCTCACTAGATTAATTAGCATCAGAGATCTCCTCCCCCCAGACAAATTACGGCACACTTATGACTAGGAGGTACATTGAAATGCAGCTGCATCTCATTAAGCATCCAGGCTTGCTCTTGGCCAGTGCACCAGCCTCAGCGCTGTGCTTGCCTCCCGGTCTTCTGTGGAAGGACTGAAGGTAGTCCCCATGAGGGAGCAGAGCACTGGCCTTCTCAAGGCACTCTGTATGAGGACTAGGGGTGGCAGGTTCACCTGATCTCATTCATTAAGAGGAATTTAGGGAGCAACCTGGCCCCAAATTGGGTGGAGGATACCAAGGAAAGGAGAGAAGGGGGAGGTGAAAGGTAGAGCTGAAGGCACCCAAAAACCTATAATGTGTGCACCTTGATGTTTATGAACCTCACCAGGTAAGGGTGTTTTTACTACCCTGTTTCTTCAATTTTTTCACATTTTGATGTGTATGTGCTGAATACATAGTTTTCTCTCCCCCACCAACTCAACACAACTCTGAACCATTAGGTGCCTCATCATCAGTGGCCAGGAAACATTATATGGTCATTTTACTGTTGAGGAAAGTGAGGCTCAGAGATGTTCTGTCCTTGACCAAGGTTGCCCAGCTAGTGAGCTCAGATCTGAACCCTGGCTTAACTAAGCCCATGTTCTTTCTTCTTTCCTTTATGTCTTGTTACAAAATTGTACCATTTTCCTGCCGCACAATTTATAATGTCCTTTCGTTTGATAAATTGTTGCCTTCTTTTCATTTTTTTCTTAGTCATATCTGAACTAGAAATACCCTTGAATAGACTAAATGAGAGTCACAGGTGGCCGTCCTGGCCCTAATTGTGGTCATCCATTGTAACCCAGTGACCCCCCTTGACCAGCTGGGCCAATTCATACTGGGGTGGGGACGGGTATGATGCAGGGAGGCAGCTTCTCTTGCTAGGTTCTGCTGACAATCGTTTTTTTCATCTTCTTCTAGGTACATTGAACGAAAAGCTTTCCTTGACCGGGTGGATCACAGGCAGTTTGAAATTGAACGAGATCTCAGACTGAGCAAAATGAAGCCTTGATGTTGTGGAGGGAAATCAATAGCAGCTTAATCCTGTTTACAATGTGAGCTTCTTATACATCTGTGAAATGTTTCTGATTTTTATCATCAGCTGTTTTCCTGTAAGGTCTTTTTTCCTACATTGACGTTCTCTCTGTGTATCTTGATTGCACATGGTTTCATTCATTTTGCTTTTAAAAGTTTGTCCTTAAAAATAAAAAATAAAAGTTGGTCCTATGAGAGGCTGGTGAAGATGATGACACCTCTCACCTTCCCCTTATTCTACTACCAAGTTCAACCCAGGCCAAGCCAACACATTCCAGGCCTGTCCAGGCTGGTGGAGGTCTGGCCAGCCATGCAGAAGAGAGCTGACCAATCTGGGTGTGAATTTCCTGGGCCACTGGGTCCATAAAGCTATCCCCTCTGAAGTCAGCCTTTCCCCTGAGACCAGGGAAGGAGGCCATCCTGCTGGGAGAATGCCAGGTCCCTGGCAGTTTTGTATTCAGTTTGCGCTTACTTCTCCCCTGACCTCTCTCCCTCTCCAGAATGGGATTCCCATTAATGTAATATAAAGCAGAAAATAAGGATATACTTTTGCCAAATTAGAGGCGATTTTTCCTTCAGCCTTTTATCTCTTCCCAAAGTTAAAGTCAAACTCAGCTATACTCCCACTTCAATAACTGTTTTGGTTTGTCAAAGATTCTAAAGGGCTGTTTTCTTTTTTATACTCCCGTAAGAAAACTTAAATTCCAAACCTCCTGCTTAGAGGCCGAAATTCTCTGGGGAGCAGCAAGGAGGGGAGTAACAACCAAATCTACAGTGAAGAGTACGGTAGTGGTAAAGGCCACTCATATTAATAAAGTATTAAACCCCAGGACTTGCTTTATGTGTGTTTCTTGAGCAACATGAACAAATGTCAAAAAAGGTAGGATTTAGAAGACCAGGACCCAGTTCCTATTTCAACATCAACCAGCTGTGTGACCTTGACCAAGGTTCAACTTTCTGAGCCTCCATTTTCTGGTCTGTAAATGATGTTAGTAACACAAGTAACCCTAAGAGTTGAAATGAACTAATGACAGACCTAAGGGTTACAACCGCTAACCCCTGGAATGTCTCCCATCCAGTCCACCAGTACGTGGTACCCAAGACCTGATTGCTAGTCCTAAATGGTTATGGGGTTATAGATGTCACTACTCAGAAGGGTAGTTTATACATTGTCTGTTCACATCCACTCTGCTAAAGGATTCTAGAAGTGGTAAGAGCAGACTTCAGGCCAGGGTCAGGGTGGGCAGCCTGTGAGCCCTCAATTATGGTCCTGTCCTGGGACGTAAGAAAATAACAGAGGAACATCCTTTAATCTAAGACCAGCCTGCGTTTAAAAAAATATTTTTTAATTCAGATATCTTCACAATATATGTATGTAATAAGTATACAAGTCATCAAAGTGTACAATCAGTGGCTTACAATATGATCACATAGTTGTATATTCATCATCTTCATCATTTTTAGAGCATTTGCATCACTCCAGAAAAAGAAGTAAAAAGAAAAAACCCATACATCCCATGCTCCCTACCCCTCATTGACCACAAGTATTGCACTCTACAAATTTTCTTTTACCCTTTCCCCTCCCCCCATTATTTATTTGTTTGTTTGTTTTTCTCCTTATTTTTTACTCATCTGTCCATTATAAGATAGCTCAGGCTGCTGGAGAGCTTTTTCTATCTGAATTGCTGCCACTCTGACCCTCAGCTTGGGCAGCATTTGACAGTAAGAAGGGTGCTCCCACAGGGCCTAAGAGAAGCATAAAGGGATGTTCGCCATCAACCCCTTAGAAGCTGGGAGTAGTCATGAAGGTAGGCATAAGCTCTACCTTATGCTCCTGTCCTGAGACTGAGGAGTGGGGAGTAGGAAGAGCTAAGGGGGAGAAAAAGGCGGTGGGGGGAGCGTCAGCCACAAGGTTTTCACAATCACGTGGTCACACTGTAAAAGCTATATAGTTATACGGTCGTCTTCAAGAATCAAGGCTACTGGAATACAGTTAAACAGTTTCAGATGTTTCCTTCTAGCTATTCTAATACACCAAAAACTAAAAAGGGGTATCTATATAATGTATAAGAATAACCTCTTGACTCTGTTTGAAATCTCTCAGCCACTGAAACTTTATTTTGTCTAATTTCTTTCCCCTTCTGGTCAGGAAGGCTTTCTCAATCCCTTGATGCTGAGTCCCACCAGCCTTCATTTTAATTAGGAGCAGGAGGCACCAGCTGAAATTCGAGCTGAAAATCCTACCTGCATGGTATTCTCTGGTGTGCCCTCCATTATTTCACTACCATTTAGCTGAGTTTTTCCCCTGACTTTTCTCTGGATTTTTGAGTCTCTGGCATTCCATTTCACACGTTTCTTCATCTCAGCAACAATTTGTAAGTTTGAAAAACTTTAAATTCCTCTCGTTTGAAAAAACATCTAGAATCCTACAGAATGAATAGTGCTATGTAAGTTAGGGTTTTTCTTTTTAACAAATGTTCACCACCTTTGAAAACCTAAGATATTACAATAAAATTGCAAGATTAAAAGGAGTAGATTGAAGATATCCTTGGCGTTGCCTTCCTCTGTGTGTTCCTGAAAATGGCATACTCAAATTATGTTCGCAGCAAAAACAATGTTTTTGAGGAGGAATTAGAGAAGGAACATGTGATAATCAGTTTAGTTCCAATAAAAAATGGACCTCAAGAGGAGCATCAGATGGAACTAAGTACTTCTGCTACAGAAGCTAAAACCAAAGAAGTCTAGGAAAAGGAATAAAATTTCCTCTTCCTCGGATGGAAGAGCAATTCAAAGCTTGCTCAAAACCTAGGTACTGGTGCTTCCCTTGCCAACCATTTTGCCTCCAATTGATAAGGTGCATCGGTACACTTTGCAGAAGTGGTGCCAACATTTTGACTACCGATGGCCTAAAAATAGAGGTTTATCCGAGACTCCAGCAACATGCTTACCCTGGGCAAAAACAGTATATTCCTGACACGCCGTGGAAGGCCAAGTTGCAATCATGTTCAAAGAATTGCATGACAATGACCAAGATAGCAAAGGGTCAGAAAAGTTGTAAGAGAAGGGAGAGAGAAGAAATGACTAAAAGAATTGAAATAATAACTTCAGCTCAGGAAGTAATATTGGCATCATGGGCAAAAATTAATGCAAGAACAGTTCAGCCTTAGACTGTGAATTCATGTCCCGTGCCTACTTCTGTTAAGACCTTTTTGCTGCAAGCCTCTAATGTCAGATGGTATGTGCTCCATGGCAGAGTTCTCCCTGCAGACATGAAGTGTTGAGTTCGCCTTACAGTTCATGCAGGGAACGCCTGGGTACCTGACACTCCCAAGAGGATGATCTCTTTCTGTTACCAGCCTGCACTTATGCATCCGCAGAGTAGAAGACAATATATTGTCTCCTGAAGGTGTGAAGAAGAATAAGAAGTTAATGAAAAGGTTCATTCTAATGGGGAAGGAGAAGTGATCTCCTTTGAACACACCACCATCTCTTTTTTTGGTTGGGCAATGTTTTACGAAATAAATGACTGAGAGTCCATGGCTAAATTGATGTGCATTCTGATGATTGCTGTGCTGTGTCCTAACCATCCTCAATGCTACCTGCTTTCTTGAATAAAAATGTGGATTTCTGGATCTGGACTTTGGGTTTGCCAAAGAAGTGACTGCTACTGTTGCTTTTTATGAATTGGGTTTACGAAGAGATTTTCCCAGCCATTCAGTTCCTCTATGTATTAGTTCGATATAGGTTACTGTTAGAGGAAAATTCCAATACAGGAAAAGTATCAGTAAATATTTTAACATGAAGTGTATATCTATATAGAATGTTTTTGCTACTTTAAAAAACTATGTGTGAGGGGTACAAGGGTGGTTCAGTGATAGAATTCTCGCCTGCCATGCAGGAGACCTGAGTTCAATTCTCAGCCGTACACTCCCCCCCACACACAAAAAAATCAACAAATGGTGCTGCGATAATGGGATACTCACATGGAAAAAGTGCCATGCATACCGCATACAAAAAAATTTATTTTGTGTGTGTGTAATATATTCACACTATTCAAAAGGTACTTGGGGATATAGAGTGAAATATTTCTCATTGTAATATTGACACAGACTTGTTCAATCATATTGTGTGTATGTGTATTTGTACAATGAAATTTCTACACATGGATTTGCTGTTGAATAAAATTCCTACAAGTGGAATTGCTGAAGAAACAAAAAAAAAAAAAAAGAAAGACAAGAATTGCAAGAGCATGCCGGGTGAGTTTGCCATTCTTGCTTTCTCCAGAGCAAGGAGAGAAAAATCAGGAAATCAGGTATGTCAATAACCGTGTGCCTTGGCCCTGTCTGTTCAGGATCCAGCCCTTACAAAGGCTTTTTCATTATCTATACTCTACCTCAGATAATATTACAACCCTTCAGAAGGGTTGTTCCTTTCTGTTGTCTCTTCATTTGGTGAGTGTTCCCAGCAGGTTGGCTGCACAACTGACCAGTTAATGACTCTTTACACACCTGTGAGTCATTTGAAACGCTCCTTTGGACAGAATCTGGCAGCTTGTCAAGGAGTAAATAGCCATTTACATCATTCCTGGTACAGATGCTTTCCCTTCCAACTTTGTAGAACCTACTTTGGTGTTCCCTGACTTTGACATTTTAAAAGATTTAATTTGCATTGACTTCAGCTATCTCCCTCTCAAACTACCTGTAATTTCTTTAAAAGCCACATATATTTATCCAACTAAATCTCACTGATGAAGTGGCTTCCTCTGGCTAATATAAGTGCATCTTACCATGAGGCTTTTCAAAGCAAGTTTTCGTTTATGTCTCATTAGCCATAAGTGGACCACATGGCCACCCCTAGCTGCAAGGGAGGCTGGAAAAGTGAGTGTTTAGCATTTTCTGCCTCTGACATAGAAGACAGGCAAGAGAGGAGTTTGGAATGCATAACAGGTCAGCCAACCAATGTTATCTTTCACACTCAGTCTTTGCAATAAGCCAAACCAGGTTTTTCCGCATTTGGTCTTTAAAATTGTTTTGAGAACAGTAGGTGGTGGTGTAGATGAAACAGGACGGCCCATATGTTGGTAATTGTTGAAGCTGGGCAAGGAGTTAAGGATTGAATTGTGTCCCAGAAAAAAATAAAAGTCCAAACCCTCAGGATCTCAGGATGTGACCTTATTTGGAAATAGGGTCATTACAGGTGGAATTAGAAAATTAAAATGAAGTCATACTAGCGTAGGATGGGCCCATAGTCTAATATAACATACCTTTATAAGAAGAGGAAATTTATACACAGGCAGGCAGGGAGAACACCATGAATTGCCAGCAAGCTCCTACCAGTGGCCAGGAAAGAGCCATGGAGCAAATTCTCCATAGACTTTAGAGGAAGCATGGCCCTGCCAACACCTTGATTTCAAACTTCTGGCCTACAGGACTATGAGACAGATTTTTCTTGTTTTAAGCCACTTGGTTTGTTGTATTTTGTTAGAGCAGCCTGAGAAAACCAAGACAGGAGTACATCAAGTTCATTGAACAAATCTCTCTAGTTTTATATAAATTAGAATTTTTCAGAGTGAGTTTTTAAAAATTGTTCTAGAAAGGCAGAATTGAGCTCTGCCTGGGGAAGGGCTCTGCAGTGGTCCAAGCCCCTCTAGGAAAGCAGGCAGCCTCCCAGGGCTCTGCCTCCCACCCTGCGGTTCTTACACATCTAGGAAGGACCTCCTCTCCACCTCCTAAAATGTCATGCTTTGAAGCACTTGGAAACCACTCTGCAGATTCTCTCTCGTCTCATCTTCCCAGATTTTGAAGTACTGCTGTTCACTTCTCACCATTGTGGCTCAGTTCCAAGGGACGGGAACTGATCAGCAGACGGTACTTGGGCACAGGAAGCTGGTCTCAACATGAAGTGGCCCTTTCTCTTAGAGGCAAAACCAAATCCAGGAGACATGAGTCTTCTCAGCCCTCCCTGAGTATCCCCAGCAGGCTGAGTGCTGTGGGCGGTGGGATGGATAATCCTCTCCCCAGCAGATGATTGGGCAGAAGTGAGAGAGTAAGGAGGAAATGACACAGCCACAAAGGAGCCGGAGAGGGTGACTCAGTGAGGGGTGAAATCTGGAGAGCGACATGGGCAGCCATGGAGGTACTTGAGCAGAACTGGGCCAAATCAGACCTTGTTCTTGGTAGACTGTGCCTGAGCCCCATCCATGCCCTTGGCAGAACTTCCCTTCTCAGCCAGCATGTCCACCTGCCCTACCTCACTCTCAAAGGCCTGTGCCCTGCCTCAAGGAGGCCTGGCCTTTTGAAGTCTCGTTTGAATAATGGCGGACAGTTTCTAACCCACAATCTTTAAGAAATGGAAATATTTTATCTCACTAGTCACGTCCACATTTAGTGAAAACTAATTGCCTGCTAGCCCCCAAAGGAAATGATGTTCTTACACCCAGGAGTTGGGAATTGCCTAGGAAAATGTTGGCAGGGTAGTGGAGAGAATGAATCAGTGCTCAAGCCCACTGAGGAAACCCTCTGCTAGGGTAGAGTACCCGTCTTTCGCTGTAGCCTGTATGACTGATAAAGGGCGCCCAAGGACCTCTTCCAAGCCTGTCCTGTGGAGTCCAGAGTGCCTGGGAGTTGTATTTCCTGGCCTCGCTCTTGCTATCCAAGTTTTGTCTTTTCTGTGTTCCCGATGAGTGTGTCAGATTTCCAGGGCATCTGGTACCTTCCCTTTGCTGGAAAATATTGCTCTAAGACAGTCTTAATTTCACAGTATAAAACAAGCCTCTGCTCGCTTATTTCCTGAGGAACAGAGGGCTCTAATTAGGAGCTCTGCCTAAAGTCCCATGGGGATAAGGGGACACATTAAGGACTAAGTCTTAAGTGAGCTGTACATTGTCGCAGCTAAATTAGGAGCAACTGGTCTAAGAGCCCTGGCAGACCCTTAGCTGGGTGCTCATCTTCATGAGAACTGCAGGTACAGCAGGTCAGCAAGGGGCTGACACAGAAGGACGAGGAGAGCCTCCTTAGGAAGGACTGCAGTAAAGCAATCATGCTTCTGCCACCCAGGCAGGGACCGGGAGAGCCAAGTGTCAGGGCTCAGACAGGTGCATCTGCAGAACCCCTCTCAGGAAGGGTGGAGGCCAGGCTCCAGTGGTGTGCTGGAGCCTCACTGAGGGAGAGCCCACTGTTCAGAAATTTTGCCAGCCAGTTAAGCAATTAGTAGCTTGAAATCAGCCATGACTAGGGGTGGGGGTGGGGGGCGGAATTATTTACACTGCAGAAATTATCGAATGCTACATGTGCTGGTTTGAATCTGTTAAGTACCCCCAGAAAAGCCTATGTTCTTTTAATCCATTCCTGGGTGCAGACCTATTGTGTGTGGAACCTTGTGCTTAGGTTGTTTCCATGGAGATGTGACCCAGCCCATTTAAGGTGAGTCTTAATTCTTTATTGGAGTTCTTTAAGCGAGCTCGTGAAGAGAGAGAGAGCTGAGATAGAAAGGCCCAGGAAGAACCAAGCAAGGACCCACAGAAACCCAGAAACATTTTGGAGAGAAAGACCAGCAGACATTGTCGTGTGCCTTCTCGTGTGACAGAGGAACCCTGGATGCTAGCAGCCTCTCCCCAGATAAGGTATCTTCCTTTTGATGGATTAATTTGGAAATTTTCATGGCCTTAGAACTGTAAATTTTTAACCTAATTAATCCCCATTGAAAAAGCCAACCCAGGGCGGGCCGCGGTGGCTCAGCGGGCAAAGTGCTTGCCTGCTATGCCGGAGGACCTCGGTTCGATTCCCGGCCCCAGCCCATGTAACAAAAACGGAGAAACAGAATACAATAAAACAAGAAAATGTTTAAAAATGTTTCCCTTTCTTCCTTCCTTCCTTCCTTCTCTCTGTCTTTCCTTTAAAAAAAAAAAAAAAAAAAAAAAAAAAAAAAAAAGCCAACCCATTTCTGGTATATTACGTTCCAGCAGTTTTAGCAAACAAAAACGCTGCACTACAAATCAAACCTTCCCCCACCTGCATAGCCAGTTTGGCAGCAACCACTGAAGCCCTCTTGATCTTTCTGTGGGTCCTCAGTTAAAGTTGGTCACCTTGAAACTGGAGGAAGAAGGACCCCTGGGAGAGACACTGGAAAGAGTGAGATGTCACAGTGGAGGGACAGAAGACTGTCTGCTTTTCAAGGGTGAACGCGGTTTCGCAAAAGGTACTTCCTGGTACCACTATATAGAAAAACAGTGTGCTGTGTGGTTGGTGTGGTTGGTATGGTTGGTGTGATCTGCGGTTGGTGTGGTTGGTGTGGTTGATGTGATCTGTGGTTGGTGTGGTTGGTATGGTTGGTGTGATCTGCGGTTGGTGTGGTTGGTGTGGTTGATGTGATCTGTGGTTGGTGTGGTTGGTATGGTTGGCATAGTATGCGCTTGGTGCAGCATGGTGGAAACCACTAGAACAAATTCTTGATGGACTCGGGTTCCAGCCCCAGCCCTGGAGCAGCTTTGACAATGTGTTGTGCTACACAAGCCATCATGCTCCTTCCAGCCCTGAATCCTGATACTGAGAGAGTGTAGTCTTCTGCCATTTGGTATTAGTCCTGCCAGAACTGGCAGTGTTCAATTTCTTGAGGGCATGATGGGTAAGACTCCGTGGCTTTCTTTTTAGGTATCAAAAAACAAAAGTGAACAAATAGGAAGTGATATGAGAAGTGGACTCCTGGGAAAAGATCGGAAACTCTTAGATTTGTCTACAAATGATTATGTGAACCCCTGTACCGGATGCTTCTTCATCCGTTACCTCTTGGATTCACTCCCATTTTTCAGAAGAGGAGACTGGACTGTGGTGACATGGTAAAAAAGCCAGTCATCACACCTGCATCTTAGGGCAGGAAGGGGAGAGGGCGTTGCAAGATTAAGCAGCTAGACAGGTCTCTGGTATTCATCTCATCAACTTCTGGACCCCAACACCACGCTGAAGGATCTCAGTCAGAAAGGGACAGAAGAACCGAAGGCTGAGGGGATGCTTGCAGTTGAAGAAAATGGCAGCACATCCAGTGTCAAAATTCTGTCAGGTGGACACCCAAATCGTGGGTGCACCAGTTTCAGCCTCCAATACTGCCCACGTGCCTGGAGCAGCACCTGAACCATGCTACAGGGGCAGAGTTACACTGCGGTGAAGCATTCTCACCTGCACACTTTTCTTGGTCCCGAGAGATTGCTTGTTGAGGGGTCAGGCATTAACAAGCCCTGCTCAAAAATTCAGTTTCTGTGCCTAGCTCTCTTTGGAACATTGCCTGATTTCAGGGAGTCAGGGGAGGAGCAACTGGGTACCCAGATGACTGCAGTCTCCCAATGGGAGTGGGAGGCTCAGAGAGTCAGATTTTCATGGTTAAAGTTGGTGAATATACCATTCTCACCCCACCACCTTCTCTGTGCCTACAGATCTGCCCACCAGTATAGCCCAGAGTTCCTGCCTTAGTCTTTTCTCCAAAATTCCCTCACCACCCACTGAATTACCTCCATACCCTCCTATACAGCTTAGATCCAAAAATGCTCTCAGAAGTAATTGTTGTGTCTAGAAAACTGCACTACACAAGGAAAGGGAAACGTGGAAGCCAGAAGATTCCTCGCTGGTGCCCTGCCAGCCTGGAATGACCCCAACCTCAGAGAGCCTCCGGTCCATGGCCGGCCAGCCAAGCTTGATTTTTTTGTGTGATTTCAGAAAGCTGATGTGGTGGACTATCCGAGCCTTTGTCCATATAGGCTTCAAGGTGGTTGCAGTCGGGAGCGCAAGGATGAGAGGTGAACCTAATGCAAGGAGGATCTGGGGTGGATGCTCTGAGGTTGGAGCCCTGCCTCTGACCTCTCCAGCACTATAATCTAAAGTAAGTCCCTTAAACTCTGAGTCTCAGATTGTTCATCTTCACAATAATGATTAATAATCCTGCAATGCATTCCTCACAACATTTTATTAAATGAAACATGCTATCCAAGTGATAAATTAGTATCATTAAACTGTGTGCTGGTTCCCAGTTCCCCAAGAAAGCCAAGTTTATGGGAGTATAAATTCATATGACTTTAAAGAACACTTTGGCGCTGTCCAGTCTGGCACTGCACGTGGCCAGGACACAGCCACGCTGCTCCCGTATTTACACCCCAGAGAAGCCGCAGCGCAGCACCAGGACGCAGGGGCAAGAATTTCACATGGGTAAACTGGCAATCAAAAACTGAAAACCACCCAAGTGCCCATCAGGAGAAAGGGTAGGTTGTGAAATAGTCACACGACGCAGCATAATACTGCAGTGAGATGAAAGAACATGCATCAACATGGGTGAACCTCGTAAGCAGCGCTGGTGCAAAAGGCAAGTTGCAGAGAACCTAAAGCACAACCCCAGTTATAAACATCTTAAAAATGCAAACAGTACTAGATTTTGGCTCAGAGTACATGCATGTGTATATATAGTAAAATCAAAAGAAATGAATAAATGACAAATGCAAAGCTCAGCATTGTGCTTACTCTTGTGGGATAGGGAAGGTTTGTTCATTAAACCTTTCTGTTTCTCTGAAATATTTCAAAAAGAAAAGAGTAAAACCAACTGTGCCAGTTTGAAAGCATTATGTTCCCTAGAAAAAACATGTTTTAATGTTGATCCATCTTGTAGAGGCAGCCGTTTCTTTTAATCCCTGTCCAGCACTGTAGGTTGGAAACTTGATTAGATTATGTCCACGGATATGTGGCACCCAATTGTGGGCATTAACCTTTTTTTTTTTTTTATAAATTAACGGAAAAAAAGAAATTAACCCAACATTTAGAAATCATACCATTCTACATATGCAATCAGTAATTCTTAACATCATCACATAGATGCATGATCATCGTTTCTTAGTACATTTGCATCGGTTTAGAGGAACTAGCAACACAACAGAAAAAGATATAGAATGTTAATATAGAGAAAAGAAATAAAAGTAATAATAATAGTAAAAAAAAAACACAAAAAAAAAAACCCTATAGCTCAGATGCAGCTTCATTCAGTGTTTTAACATGATTACTTTACACTTAGGTATTATTGTGCTGTCCATTTTTGAGTTTTTGTATCTAGTACTGTTGCACAGTCTGTATCCCTTCAGCTCCAATTACCCATTATCTTACCCTGTTTTTAACTCCTGCTGGACTCTGTTACCAAAGACATATTCCAAGTTTATTCTCGAATGTCCGTTCACATCAGTGGGACCATACAGTATTTGTCCTTTAGTTTTTGGCTAGACTTACTCAGCATAATGTTCTCTAGGTCCATCCATGTTATTACATGCTTCATAAGTTTAGTCTGTCTTAAAGCTGCATAATATTCCATCGTAGGTATACGCCACAGTTTGTTTAGCCACTCGTCTGTTGATGGACATTTTGGCTGTTTCCATCTCTTTGCAATTGTAAATAACGCTGCTATAAACATTGGTGTGCAAATGTCCGTTTGTGTCTTTGCCCTTAAGTCCTCTGAGTAGATACCTAGCAATGGTATTGCTGGGTCATATGGCAATTCTATATTCAGCTTTTTGAGGAACCGCCAAACTGCCTTCCACAGTGGTTGCACCATTTGACATTCCCACCAACAGTGGATAAGTGTGCCTCTTTCTCCGCATCCTCTCCAGCACTTGTCATTTTCTGTTTTGTTGATAATGGCCATTCTGGTGGGTGTGAGATGATATCTCATTGTGGTTTTGATTTGCATTTCTCTAATGGCCAGGGACATTGAGCATCTCTTCATGTGCCTTTTGGCCATTTGTATTTCCTCTTCTGAGAGGCGTCTGTTGAAGTCTTTTTCCCATTTTGTAATTGGGTTGGCTGTCTTTTTGTTGTTGAGTTGAACAATCTCTTTATAAATTCTGGATACTAGACCTTTATCTGATATGTCGTTTCCAAATATTGTCTCCCATTGTGTAGGCTGTCTTTCTACTTTCTTGATGAAGTTCTTTGATGCACAAAAGTGTTTAATTTTGAGGAGCTCCCATTTATTTATTTCCTTCTTCAGTGCTCTTGCTTTAGGTTTAAGGTCCATAAAACCGCCTCCAATTGTAAGATTCATAAGATGTCTCCCTACATTTTTCTCTAACTGTTTTATGGTCTTAGACCTAATGTTTAGATCTTTGATCCATTTTGAGTTAACTTTTGTATAAGGTGTGAGATATGGGTCTTCTTTCATTCTTTTGCATATGGATATCCAGTTCTCTAGGCATCATTTATTGAAGAGACTGTTCTGTCCCAGGTGAGTTGGCTTGACTGCCTTATCAAAGATCAAATGTCCATAGATGAGAGGGTGTATTTTTGAGCACTCTATTCAATTCCATTGGTCGATATATCTATCTTTATGCCAATACCATGCTGTTTTGACCACTGTGGCTTCATAATATGCCTTAAAGTCAGGCAGCGCGAGACCTCCAGCTTCATTTATTTTCCTCAAGATGTTTTTAGCAATTCGGGGCACCCTGCCCTTCCAGATAAATTTGCTTATTGGTTTTTCTATTTCTGAAAAATACGTTGTTGGGATTTTGATTGGTATTGCATTGAATCTGTAGATCAGTTTAGGTAGGATTGACATCTTAATTATATTTAGTCTTCCAATCCATGAACACGGTATGCCCTTCCATCTATTTAGGTCTTCTGTGATTTCTTTTAGCAGTTTTTTGTAGTTTTCTTTATATAGGTTTTTTGTCTCTTTAGTTAAATTTATTCCTAGGTATTTTATTCTTTTAGTTGCGATTGTAAATGGGATTCATTTCTTGATTTCCCCCTCAGCTTGTTCATTACTAGTGTATAGAAATGCTACAGATTTTTGAATGTTGATCTTGTAACCTGCTACTTTGCAATACTCATTTATTAGCTCTAGTAGTTTTGTTGTGGATTTTTCCGGGTTTTCGACGTATAGTATCATATCATCTGCAAACCGTGATAGTTTTACTTCTTCCTTTCCAATTTTGATGCCTTGTATTTCTTTTTCTTGTCTAATTGCTTTGGCTAGAACCTCCAACACAATGTTGAATAACAGTGGTGATAGTGGACATCCTTGTCTTGTTCCTGATCTTAGGGGGAAAGTTTTCAATTTTTCCCCATTGAGGATGATATTAGCTGTGGGTTTTTCATATATTCCCTCTATCATTTTAAGGAAGTTCCCTTGTATCCCTATCTTTTGAAGTGTTTTCAACAGGAAAGGATGTTGAATCTTGTCAAATGCCTTCTCTGCATCAATTGAGATGATCGTGTGATTTTTCTGCTTTGATTTGTTGATATGGTGTATTACATTAATTGATTTTCTTATGTTGAACCATCCTTGCATACCTGGGATGAATCCTACTTGGTCATGATGTATAATTCTTTTAATGTGTTGTTGGATACGATTTGCTAGAATTTTATTGAGGATTTTTGCATCTATATTCATTAGAGAGATTGGTCTGTAGTTTTCTTTTTTTGTAATATCTTTGCCTGGTTTCGGTATGAGGGTGATGTTGGCTTCATAGAATGAATTAGGTAGTTTTCCCTCCACTTCGATTATTTTGAAGAGTTTGAGGAGAGTAGGTACTAATTCTTTCTGGAATGTTTGATAGAATTCACATGTGAAGCCGTCTGGTCCTGGACTTTTCTTTTTAGGGAGCTTTTGAATGACTAATTCAATCTCTTTACTTGTGATTGGTTTGTTGAGGTCATCTATTTCTTCTTGAGTCAAAGTTGGTTGTTCATGTCTTTCCAGGAACCCGTCCATTTCATCTAAGTTGTTGTATTTATTAGCGTAAAGTTGTTCATAGTATCCTGTTATTACCTCCTTTTTTTCTGTGAGGTCAGTAGTTATGTCTCCTCTTCCATTTCTGATCTTATTTATTTGCATCCTCTCTCTTCTTCTTTTTGTCAATCTTGCTAAGGGCCCATCAATCTTACTGATTTTCTCATAGAACCAACTTCTGGTCTTATTGATTTTCTCTATTGTTTTCATGTTTTCAATTTCATTTATTTCTGCTCTAATCCTTGTTATTTCTTTCCTTTTGCTTGCTTTGGGATTAGTTTGCTGTTCTTTCTCCAGTTCTTCCAAGTGGACAGTTAATTCCTGCATTTTTGCCTTTTCTTCTTTTCTGATAAAGGCATTTAGGGCAATAAATTTCCCTCTTAGCACTGCCTTTGCTGCATCCCGTAGGTTTTGATATGTTGTGTTTTCGTTTTCATTCGCCTCGAGGTATTTACTAATTTCTCTTGCAAGTTCTTCTTTGACCCATTCGTTGTTTAAGAGTGTGTTGTTGAGCCTCCACGTATTTGTGAATTTTCTGGCCCTCCGCCTAATATTGATTTCCAACTTCATTCCTTTATGATCCGAGAAAGTGTTGTGTATGATTTCAATCTTTTAAAATTTGTTGAGACTTGCTTTGTGACCCAGCATATGGTCTATCTTTGAGAATGATTCATGAGCACTTGAGAAAAAGGTGTATCCTGCTGTTGTTGGATGTAATGTCCTATAAATGTCTGTTAAGTCTAGCTCATTTATAGTGATATTCAGATTCTCTATTTCTTTATTGATCCTCTGTCTAGATGTTCTGTCCATTGATGAGAGTGGTGAATTGAAGTCTCCAACTATTATGGTATATGTGTCTATTTCCCTTTTCAGTGTTTGCAGTGTATTCCTCACGTATTTTGGGGCATTCCAGTTCGGTGCGTAAATATTTATGATTGTTATATCTTCTTGTTAAATTGTTCCTTTTATTAGTATATAGTGTCCTTCTTTGTCTCTTTTAACTGTTTTACATTTGAAGTCTAATTTGTTGGATATTAGTATAGCCACTCCTGCTCTTTTCTGGTTGTTATTTGCATGAAATATCTTTTCCCAACCTTTCACTTTCAACCTATGTTTATCTTTGGGTCTAAGATGTGTTTCCTGTAGACAGCATATAGAAGGATCCTGTGTTTTAATCCATTCTGCCAGTCTATGTCTTTTGATTGGGGAATTCAGTCCATTAACATTTAGTGTTATTACTGTTTGGATAATATTTTCCTCTACCATTTTGCCTTTTGTATTATATATATCATATCTGATTTTCCTTCTTTCTACACTTTAGTCCATACCTCTCTCTTCTGTCATTTCGTATCTGCCTCTAGTGCTCCCTTTAGTATTTCTTGCAGAGCTGGTCTCTTGGTCACAAATTCTCTCAGTGACTTTTTGTCTGAGAATGTTTTAATTTCTCCCTCATTTTTGAAGGACAATTTTGCTGGATATAGGAGTCTTGGTTGGCAGTTTTTCTCTTTTAGTAATTTAAATATATCATCCCACTGTCTTCTAGCTACCATGGTTTCTGCTGAGAAATCTACACATAGTCTTATTGGGTTTCCCTTGTATGTGATGGATTGTTTTTCTCTTGCTGCTTTCAAGATCCTCTCTTTCTCTTTGACCTCCGACATTCTAACTAGTAAGTGACTTAGAGAACGCCTATTTGGGTCTAATCTCTTTGGGGTGCGCTGCACTTCTTGGATCTGTAATTTTAGGTCTTTCATAAGAGTTGGGAAATTTTCAGTGATAATTTCTTCCATTAGTTTTTCTCCTCCTTTTCCCTTCTCTTCTCCTTCTGGGACACCCACAACACGTATTTTGTGCGGTTCATATTGTCCTTGAGTTCCCTGATACCCTGTTCAAATTTTTCCATTCTTTTCCCGATAGTTTCTGTTTCTTTTTGGAATTCAGATGTTCCATCCTCCAAATCACTAATTCTATCTTCTGTCTCTTTAAATCTATCATTGTAGGTATCCATTGTTTTTTCCATCTTTTCTACTTTATCCTTCACTTCCATAAGCTCTGTGATTTGTTTTTTCAGTTTTTCTATTTCTTCTTTTTGTTCAGCCTATGTCTTCTTCATGTCCTCCCTCAATTTATCGATTTCGTTTTTGAAGAGGTTTTCCATTTCTGGTTGTATATTCAGCATTAGTTGTTTCAGCTCCTGTATCTCATTTGAACTATTGGTCTGTTCCTTTGACTGGGCCATATTTTCAATTTTCTGAGCGTGATCCGTTATCCTCTGCTGGTGTCTGGGCATTTAGTCAGACTTCCCTGGGTGTTGGACCCAACAGGCTGAAAGATCCTTCTGTGAAATCTCTGGGTTCTGTCTTTCCTATCCTGCCCAGTAGGTGGCGCTCGTTGCACACGTTTGTCTGCGGGTCCCACCAGCAAAAGGTACTGTGGGTCCTTTAACCTTGGAAAACTCTCGCCGTGGGGGAGGTTCGCCAGCCGAAGCGGCTTGGAAGAGTGCCAGCCGGCCCGGGGGTCTGAACGCGGGGAGGTTCGCCGGCCGCCGCAGCCCGGGATAGCGCCCGACTGAATTTCCTAGTCGGCCCGGGGCGCCAAGCGTGGCGGGAGGGCGCCAGCCGCCGCGGCCCGGGAGATTGCTCCGTTCCCAGCCAGACCGGGGAGTCACGTGTATGGAAGGGATGCCCCCGGTCACCGTTCTCCGCGGTCTGGGGATTTCCGACCCAATTCTCTCATTTGGTCTGGGAGGCCTCGTGTGGTGGGGGCGCCAGCCACCGCAGCCCGAGGGGACCGCCTGCCCAATTCTGCCAGCTGGCCTGGGAAGGAGGAAGAGAGGGTTCCGGCCGCTTGCCGTCCCGCCCGGGAAAGCCCGAGCCCCTCGGTGATCTCACCGGAGCTGGTTCTCCCAGACAGTCAGACTTTCCAGGATGCAGTACGCCGTCCCTTTGATCTCCGTCGTGGCTCCGGAAGCTGCTCTGTATCATCTCCACTCCCCCAGTAGCTCTTCTGGAGGAGGAAAGGTGAGGGTGGCAAGGCTGTCGAGGATGGTGGCGGAGGAGCTGGTGAAGGCGGCAGAGGGCACGGTGGTGGTTGGAGAGCCACCGGAGCAGGAGGGGAAAGGGAAGGATAAGATGGCGGATCGAGCGCCGGAGCAGGAGGGGAAAGAGAAGGGCAAGATGACGGTGGGAGCGCCACCGCCAGAGAAGGGGGAAGAGGAGGGCTGGCTGGCTGGCGGCGGGAGCGCCGCCCGCAGGGAAAGAGGGAGAGGAGGGCTGGCTGGCTGGCGGCAGGAGCGCCGCCCGCGGGGAAAGAGGGAGAGGAGGGCTGGCTGGCTGGCGGCGGGAGCACCGCCCGCGGAGAAAGAAGTGGGCATTAACCTTTGATTAGAGGGAGATGTAACCCCACCCATTTCATGTGGGTCTTGCTCAATTTACTGGAATCCTTTAGAAGAGGAAACATTTTGGAGAGAATCATGAGAACCATGAGAGCCCACAGAGCCAGAGACCTTTGGAGACGAAGAAGGAAAGCGCCCCTGGGGGAGCCTCATGAAACAAGTAGCCTGGAAAGGTAGCTAGCAGTCGTGCCATGTTTGCCATGTGCTTTCCAGTTGAGAGAGAAACCCTGAATTTCATCGACCTTTTTTGAGTGAAAGTAACCTCTTGTTGGTGCCTTAATTTGGACATTTTTATGGACTTGCTTTAATTGGGACATTTTCACAGCCTTAGAACTGTAAACTTGCAACTTAATAAACTCCCCCTTATAAAAGCCTTTCTGTTTCTGGTATATTGCATTCTGGCAGCTAGCAAACTAGAACACCCTACATTTAAGCTCCCATCACCTCTCTGTCACTCTCCTTTCAAAGGGTCCAAGGGAAGGGCTATTCAAGGATGAAGGGTAGCCATAGTGACAAACTAGCTGGGTGTCAAGTAGCTTTTTCTGCATCCCATTCAAAGCTAGCAGGCATTCCAGAATGATCCCTTCCACCCAAATGACGCCTGGAATATTTCCCAGGGGTTGAGTAACTCACAGAGATGACCTGCCAGGGGTCCCCCCCCACCACCACCACCCCTTTCTTTGGAAAGCAGGTTCAGAGTAGCTGCAGCTGAGGGCTCTGTGCCAGGCCACATGCCCACCTCCTAGCACAACTGCATGAGGGGTTTGCCGCTGCCAGCCATGGGGCAAAACCTGCTGTGTCAGCCTACCCCTCGCCAGGACGGCCTCGACAGACACACAGACACAGAACTGGAGCAGATCATGTGTTAGAAAGATGCTACAGCAGGCCTCAGCTTGTTATATGCTAAATACATGGTTCCTGACCAGGGTAATTGAGCTTGAAATTTGAAGATACCAAAATAAAATGCTGTCAAGGTGTAGGTTTTCTTGTGGAAATTTTTAGAGCTGCCCATCTTCAAGCTCTACCCAGCATCCAGAGCTGTCCCTGTGGCCGTGGCCCCTGGGCTATAGCTGTGATGCCCTCTCACAGTGGGGCGTGTGGCCCTCATAACCTCCAGCCTTCTAGGCCATTGGAGGCAGTGGGTTCAGGGCGTGGAGGAGCGCTTCGGCGGCTCCTCTAACTTTTTGACAGTCCTGCTAATCTCTGTTAAGATGTAATTTTGTCTTATTTCTTCCAATCAACCTGTTTGTGTTATAACCTATGCCTGTCCGAACACGCAGAGTTTAAGGCACCCTCTCCACAAATGGAAGACATTTTTTAAGCTGAGAAGTTCCTCGTTTGCCTACCGGCGCTGCCTGGAGCAGGGTGGGTCCCCTCTGTCCTGGACTTCCCATCAGATTGTCTCGCCTTTCCTGCTGCCTCTAGCTGGAACTCACAATCCTCCTGTCCAGTTCTGCCCTTGACGTCATCACAGGATCTTTGAATTTGAACATGCGGACACAAGGAAGGAAATCTGCCCACCCACCCCCTCCCCTGAGCCCACCTGCACCAACAGTGTCTGATGGGATGGGGGTGTACCCTTGAGGACCACCTGTGGACCACTGCGGATAGAGGTGGCCAGGACAGGCATCACTGTAAAAGTCTGTCTTGTCTTTGTGATTAGTTTCCAAAAAATTGCAAGCACCCCACGTTGTCTAACTTTTCCCTCAACATCAACATCCACCACAGGGGGATTGAAAAGCAGAGGGACACAGTGAGAGGACAGATTGGGGTACAGGGACTCCTGGATACTAGTTCCAGCTCCACTGGCCATATGGGCACATTGCTTGACACTACTCGCCCCACCCCCAGTTTCTGCAGCTGTAAAAATGAGGGGGTTAAATAACCTCAGGGGTTTAATACTAAGAGTCTGCATTTTTAACCAGCAGACAGGTGACTTTTATGCACTGTGAAGTTTGAGGACCGCCATTTATGGTCTCCCTACCTATAAAAACTTTTTTTTTAAATTTCATTTCCCTTTAAAAAATTTTTAAAAATAATTTCAAACTTCTGGAAAGTTACAAATATAGTACAAAATCCCTAAAGATAACTAATATACCCACCACCCCCAGGTCCACCAACTTTTAACATTTTGCCACGTTTGCCGTAACATCAACTCCCTTATTCTTGTCACAACACATAATTCAAATCACAGAATCCCTGCCGCGTCAGCAAACCGTAAGGAATAAACCAGCCAATGTTAAGTCGCTGGCTGCCTTCTGCTGTGACCCCCACTTCCACCCCCCTGCAGAAAGCTTTCTCTGACTTGCAAAAGTCTTTGGAGCCTCAGGGAAGATCTGAGCTGCAACTGCCTTTAAGCCATCAGTCACTTGGGAAACAGCAAAGAACCTGGGCCTGGGAAGCAAGCGAGAAAACTCAACAACACCCACCCAAGTTCCAGCAAACACAGCTGAAGGAACAACGCTGTGCTGCCGGGTCAGCAGCAGCCAGCAGGAGCCGCGTGCACGCACCCATGCTCACGCCAGCCTCGCAGGTTTGCAAGGGTGTCAGCTAGGCTGCCATGCCGCCTGGAGAGGTCCCCAGCCAGCCCGACACCCAGCACTCCTGCCAAAACAAGCCCCATGCGAGGCCTACTGCCCCAGCGTCTCGGCCAGCTTTCATGTGCCTCTCGTGGTTCTTCTGATTATGCAAGGAATCTGCTTATGGTCTGAACATTTGAAAGCGGAAAAATCAAACAAAGAAAATTTAAATCTCTGTCTCACTAGCAGAGAAAACCACTGTTAACGTTTCAGGGTATCTTCTTTCAGTCCTCTTTCATGTGTTCCTTTTTTTTTTCTCCAATCAACATTATGATTTAATAAATCATCAATAAGATCCAAGAAACCAACAGTCTAAACACCCACAATTCTAAGAAATAAATGAAATAAAGAAAGAATGGAATGTGATTTCAAACAAAACAAAATGCAGGGAAGTTGGTGTTACCTCTTTCCTGTGTTCTTCTATGTTTTTTTCCACCTATTTTTATTTTATTTTTTTAAATACAAAAAATACCAAATAAATGCAAACATTCCTATTTTGATCATTTTGTTCTACATATATAATCAGTAATTCATAATATCATCACATAGTTGCATATTCATCATCATGATCATTTCTTGGAACATTTGAATCTATTCAGAAAAAGAAATAAAACGAAAACAGAAAAAAATTATATATACCTTACCCCTCCCTCCCTTTCATTGATCACTAGCATTTCAAACTAAATTTATTTTAACATTTGTTCCCCTTATTATTTATTTTTATTCCATATGTTCTACTCATCTGTTGACAAGGTAGATAAAAGGGGCATCAGACACAAGGTTTTCACAATCACACAGTCACATTGTGAATGCTGTATCATTATACAATCATCTTCAAGAAACATGGCTACTGTAACACAGCTCTACATTTTCAGGCAGTTCCTCCAGCCTCTCCATTACATCTTGACTAACAAGGTGATATCTACTGAATGAGTAAGAATAACCTCCAGAATAACCTCTCAACTCTGGTTAGAATCTCTCAGCCATTGACACTTTGTCTCATTTCCCTCTTCCTCCTTTTGGTCGAGAAGGTTTTTTCAATCCCTTGATGCTGAGTCTCAGCTCATTCTAGGGTTTTTCTCAATCCCTTGATGCTGAATCTCCGCTCATTCCAGGATCTCTGTCCCATGTTGCCAGGAAGGTCCACACCCCTGGGAGTCATGTCCCGTATAGACAAGGGGAGGGCCATGAGTTTACTTGTTGTGTTGGCTGGAGAGAGAGGCCACATCTGAGCAACAAAAGAGGTTCTCTTAGGGGTGACTCTTAGGCCTAATTTTAAGTAGGCTTGACCTATCCTTTGTGGGGTTAAGTTTCATATGAACAAACCCCAAGACTGGGACTCAGCCTATAGCTTTTGTTGTCCACACTGCTTGTGAGAATTATATATGTTTTTTACCATAAGTGAAATCATACTGTACTTGTGCGGCTCTAGCTGGGAGCTGCTAATCATGCGTGGTTGTTTAAATTTAAATTCTAAATAAGTTGAAATATAAACTTCTATTCCTCAGCTGCACAGGTCACATTTAAGTGCTCTAAAGTGGCTGGTGGCTCCCTATCAGACAAAGCTGATGTGTGGGGCGTTTGTTTTCTTCTTTATACTCTAACATTATATTTTGAGCATTTCCGCACTGACTTAAACATTCTTTGAGGACATAATTTTAAAATTATGTTTTATTACGAGATATATGTACAAAAAGCAATAAATTTCAAAGTATATTATAACAAGTAGTTATAAAACAGATTCCAAAATTTTAGGTTTTTTCTTCTCGCTACTCCAAGACACTGGAGACTAAAAGAAATATCAATATAACAATTCAGGAGTTATATTCACTTATTAAAACCTGTCTTCTCTGTTATAATTCTACCATCACCTTTGATCTTTCTCCCAATCTTTAGGGGTATTTGGGCTATGCCTATTCTAACTTTTTCATGTTGGGAGGGCCTGTTGATAATATGGGATGGGGGATGGAACTAGTTGATGTTTTGGAGAGGCTGGTCCCTCTGGGTTTCACGATTTAACTGGTCCAGGGACCCATCTGGAGGTTGTAGGTTTCTGGAAAGTAATCTTAGTGTGTGAAACTTTGAGAACACAATTTTTCAATGTAATTTTATTGAGATACTTTCACATACCATACAGTCCATCCAAAGTAAACAATCAGTGGCTCACAGTGCCAACACCTAGTTGTGCATTCATTACCACAATCAATTTTAGAACATTTTCATTACTCCAGGAAAAAAATTTCAAAAAGAGAAACCCCAGAACATCCCATACCCCTTATGCCCCTATCACTGATCCCTAGCATTGGTGTGGTACAGTCGTTACTATTGATGAAATAATATTAAGATATTACTGTTTAACTATAAGGACACAATTTTTAATGGCTGCATAGTATGCCATTATGTGGTACTATCATCTATTTTAACCAGCCTTCCACTGCTGGTCATTTAGGTTACCCATGTTTTGTTTTTCTTAAAAAATGCTGTGATAAACTGCCTTGTCCTTAGATATACATCTGCATCCCTGATCATTTCTGGATGGCTTCAAGTGGAGCTATTGTGTGAGAGAAGGGGCATGCTTCCCAGGCCTTCCTGGTGACTTCCCTGCAAGGCTCCCCTCTCTCCGCAGAGCCTCCTCCTTTTCTTCTGTAAACCCATGGAGAAGAGGATGCTCAGCAAGGAAGCCCTGTGGTCTCCTCGGAGCAGAGAGCCCAGTGCTCTGGGCAAGACCTGCCTTGAACTAGGAGAATGACCACCCATGGAGAAGATGCCTGGGTCATCCCTGGGTGACAAACCCAGGGCTCTGTGTCCAGATCATGTTCTTGACTCCTCATCCTTACTTTGACACAAGGACTTGCCCATCCCCTTTCCCTTCTCATCTCCCCTTCTTTGTACATCCTCAGGGCTGTGACATCTGCTTGGCTTGGGACAACCAGACCTGCACCTGTGATTCCAGACCCCAAGCATATGGCATCACCCTTTCTTCTGTAATTTTGGCAGCACAGCAGTTTCATGCCATGCCACTTTTGTTCTCTGTAAACTAGGGGTGTCTCTTAACAAGTTCTAAGCAGTGCATTCTGGACTTGCGGCAACTGCTCCATTAAATGCATCCTCCAGACCAGAGGGAATGCCCCATCCACGAAGCTGGAGCAGTACAAGGGCTGGAACTGGCCTGGCAGGTGGAGAAGGGTTCCAGGCTCTCAACTAGGGCAGGACCCAGGACCACCGGGGCGAGTGGGTTTAAGACCACAGTAGGTATTCCCTCAGAGCTTCCTGGTGTATGGGAAGAGATTATCAGAGAGGAAACCATTTAAATGCAAAATCACATCCTCCTCAAGAGCCTACAGCCGAGAACCACACCCAGAGCTGCTCAGAGTCTCCCAGACAGCTGCCCTGTCCTCATTCCAAGCTGGGTAATGCTGCATCTCCTCCCTCGGGCTCTGCTCCTCCTGGGTTGCTCAACAGCCGTGAATCAACAGGCCCCAGGGCCAGACAGTTGAGGAGGGAGCCTGCTTCCGCTCACGGAGGGTGCTTCCCCAGTCCTCTGCCCTCAAAGGGAGATTCTGTGCCTCCTTAGTGAGCCTCTGTCCTGAGCTTTCTGGAAAGCGCTGGAACCTGAAGTCCTAGTACACACTCTGTCGGTGCCATGGAGAAGCCCCTGCTGCTCTCCCTGGGTCCTCTCCCCTACCTAGCATGTCCAGGGACATGAGCGGGCGGCTGTGCTATTGGGGCAGGGGGTCAACAGGAAAGATTGTCTCCGACTGTTAAGTGCACTTTCTGCGCGGAACTCCTAGCAAAAAGGAATGCTCCCGATGTATGCCTAAGGGCCCGTGAAGCCTGCAGGGACCAGCTTTTGGCTCCCTGAGGGTGAAAGAATGAGTAGACCCCTTAAATTCTATGGCAGATACTGGAGGTACTGCTAACCACAGCTGCCCCTTCTCTGGAGTCACCAACCTGGGGTGACGCTCCCTCCCCCAGCCCCAGGCACGGGGCGGAGGGGACCAGTGTGTAACCCAAGCAGGGGACCTGACAGCCCCAAGGCAGGACCAATTCTGGGCTTAGATGGAACTCCAGAGCTGCTTAGCCCCATCCTGCTTCCACCCTCCCCTTCTGAGCTGCTTAGGGAGTTGCCTGCAAAGAACCTGGGTCTCAGGCTTGGCCCCTGGAAGCCTCACCTAAGACAGCCCCTGCCAGCATTGTCTGCACATTTTAAGTACTCAACAAATATTTTCTAAATGAATTACATCTCTTAAAGATAAAACCAAAGCCCCCCAAAAGTTAAACACCGATAAGGTCTCAGCTTAGCTGAAACTGAAATCCAGTCTTTCAAGGCCAATAAATATATTTAAAAAGTTCAGTCTCACTTCAAGTCCAAACATTGCAAATTAAAAAGACAACAAGGATGCTATTTTCCAATTATCACTTTGGCAAAAATAAACAAACAGGGCTCTCTCCCCACTCCCCAGTAGAACCGGTGGGGTGTAGAGTGAGGGACACGTTCGCTGCTCATGGGGGTGTAAATTGCACACATTTTCAGTAAAGCAATTTTGCAGCATATATCAAAAGCCTTTTGAAAGTTCATACCGTGTTACAGCAAAAAAAGAGAGAGAAAATGATTCTCCTTGAAAAAGGTGTTATTACTAAAAAAAAAAAAAAAGAGAGAGAGAGAGAATGAGAATCTACTATTTGGGTAAATTAAATTGTCACCCTTGGAGAGGATGTGGAGAAATTGGAACACTTATTCACTGCTGGTGGGACTGTATAATGGTAAAGCCATTATGGAAAACAGTTTGGCAGTTCCTCAAAAACTAAATCTCACGTTGCCATACGACTGGGCAATACCGCTACTTGGTAAATACCCAGAAGAGCTGAAAGCAGTGACACAGACATTTGCACACCAATGTTCATAGCAGCATTATTCACAATCACTGAAAGATGGAAACAACCCAAGTGCCCATCAACAGACGAGTGGATCAACAAAATGTGGTATATAAATATGATGGAATATTATGCAGCAGTAAGATGAAATGATGTCCCGAAGCACATGGCTATATGGATGAACCTTGAGGACATAATGCTAAGTGTTATAAGCCAGGCAAAAAAGGATAGATACTATATAATCTCAATATTCTAAATCTGGTAAAGATGATAATGTCAAGGCTCAGTCGAGCCGAATGAGTTTCTCTGAATAAGAAGCCAAGAAGTGGTCAGCTCCCAGACGGAGAGTCTTTCTCTGATATTTTGCTCTAGTGTGATCTGGATGAAGATTCTGGAGACTGATGGGGAATGTGGTGCTTTCCTGCCCACACTATCCTCTCTCCTTCCCCCTTCTTCTCTCCTCCCCATCTCCCTTCTCTTTTCCTCTCTTTTTCTATTTCTCTTTTTCTTACCTTAAAATAAACAAATGAGAAGTATTTGAAATTAGGATCGTTGAGTCACAATTCAGAATCTACTGAATGAGTGACTATTTGAGGCTCCAGTAAGATTCATGGCGGCTGCGAGATATGTACACTCCTGCTTCAAAAAAAAGTTGTCACCCATTTTTAATTATTAATATTATTATACTCTAAACTTTGAGAAGTTTGGGGACTTTTAGTTACTTGTGGATCTAAAAGTCACCGTATTAGATGGATCACTACTTTGAAAAGAAATTTCATAGTCTTGACCCAGTAATTCAATCTCGAGGAATTCATCCTAAGAAAATAATCACGTTGTGGAGAAAGAAGCATTGAGGAGGAATTCATCACAGTGTTATTAGTGCTGGCCCCAAGGGGAAGGGACCTAAACACCCACATTCTTAAATAAGGTGTGGGAACTCTATACCGTGAATGATTATTTTTGCAGCCTTTAAAAGTATGCTTTCCGAGAACAGAATCGTGGTTTGACAACTCCGCACGTCCCCGAGCCTTTCCTGGAACCCGGGATGGGGAGGCTGGGCGGTTCAGTAGAGTAAAACAGGGGCTGTGCTCCCTGCAGCCGAGAGAGGCGGCTGCGCTTAATCCGCGCCCATCCTCCAGACGGGGAGAAAACATGCGGAGAGGTAGACGCTCGGCTGCAGTGGACACGGCCGCATAGCTCCGGGCCCAGCGCGGCCTGCGCCCCGTCCCTGCCCTGCCCGTCCCTGGAGGCCAGAGGTGACGCGGAGCCTGGGTTCTGGCCAAGGTGCAGGGCTGGCCCCCTGTAGTGAGCGCCTTCCTTCTCCACAAGGGTCAGGCCCCGCGCAGGGAGCCGGGAGCTTTTCCCAGCGCCCGGCCGGGTCCTCGGCCTTCCGCGCCCGCGCCCGCAGCGGCCGGGGCGGGGCTGGCTGCCTGGCCTCCCGCCTGGCTCACAGCCGCAGCCGCTGCTCGGCGGACGTGCCCCGGCCGCCCCGAGGCTGCAGCCGCTCTTTCGGGCTCTTTAATAATTGAGAGAATGCACGCTATTCAGCAGGGCACACTCGCCTCTGCCTTGGCAGACGCGGCGGCCCGGGGATTGTATCCAGTGGAGAGGGAAATGCCACCTGCCCGCGCGGTCTGGAAGGGGCGCTGGGCATTTTCAAACATCCGAAAAGACCGCGGGGCAGCGGCACGGTCCCGGGAGCCGAGGGGGGACGCCCGGCTCTGCCCCAGCACGGCCGCGGGGTGCCTGGCCCGCCTGGTCGGCGACTGAGGGGGCGACACCGGTAGGCTCCGTGACGCTAGGACCTTTTCCTGCTCAGTGTGCACCCTCCACCCCCCTGCCCCGGGACAGACCCTCGCCCCAGGCCCCAGGGGGGCCAATGAGGCCGCAGGGTCCGTGGGAAACCTTTCCAGGGCGGCCGGGATTTCTTAGAACTTGGTCATTGCATTTCTTCGCTCAAAAACTGTTCTTTTAAAATAAGTTATGTAAGTAGTGAATGTTCATTTTAGAAACATTAGAAAAATAGAGAAAATAATTTTGATTACACCAAAGCCACTCCCCCATCCTCCACCAAAGAAAACAAAAGACACTAGTGAAATTCTAACCAATAAAGACTGGGGAAAGGCAGTACTTATTTGGAAGCCAGCTCAGTGTTAAGGACCCAATAGGCCCTCCCTAAATATCACACACTGGTGAAAAAGAATCCTACCTCATCCCCAAAACGGCCACAGGTGATATTCTGGTGTCTTTCCCAATGCAAATATATATTATAAATGTAGATATGTAAATTTTTATGAAAATAGACTCTTACTGTACCTATTGTTTGGAAGCCTATTTTTTTCCACGCTTAACAATACACTGTACACATTACCATGTCTTCCCTAGGGCTCCCTATTGTTGCCAAGGGCTGCCCAGGATTCTGCTGCGTGATGGTCCATGATTTAAACTGGTCCCCGTTATTGAATCTGTGAGTTCTTTCCAAGCTTTCCATATCGTAAGCAGTGCTGCAAGTAATATCCTGGTATGTGTGTCTTTGGCTCCATTTTAGTGCACTTTTTTAAGAATAAATTTCTGGAATTTCTGGGTCAAAGAGTTCGTTTATGCTGGGGGTTTGGGCCTCATCTTGCTGATCTGCCTGTGTCATTTGTAGCTATTCCCACAAACAGGGCATGCTGCTTGCACTGAGCAAGAAGATTCCCGCGCTGGCCAGTGTGGGGGCCCACACGGGGGCTGGGGGGTGGGAGACAGCCCTGGAACCCCACAGTCTTCGGGGAGAAAGCATTGCCTTGTCGGTGCCTTGATTTGGACTTTCTCTTAGCCTCAAAACCGTGAGTAAATCAGTGAGGAAACAGTCTCAGGTTATTAACTCATATGCACAATGGCATTCAGCGGCAAGCCATGGAGCAGGATTCAGAGGAGACATCCAGAGCCCAGAGCTGCCTGGAGTTGGCCTGCTCAGTTAACATTACAAAATCCAGAGATGTTAAGAAACGATCTGGATTTCTAGATTATCTTAAAAAATCAGACTTGCCAACGGAAAGAGCAGCCAATGGCCAAAGCTGGCACAATTTGAATTTAAAAAAAACGAAACAGAATTGGAGTGTAATTCAAAATGCAAAATAAATATCTGTGGTCCTTACTGACATAAAAAATGATTGAAAAAAGAAATGGAAGAGAAGAAAAAAAAATTCCCCTGCAGAAGTGTTTCAAACAATTGATGTAGACGTTCCACCCTCAAGGAGATGGCATGTAATTTCCCACTTTCTCAAGCATAGACTGCACAAGTGACTTCCTTCCAAAGGGCATCATAAGAAAAAAGAGGTGGGGGGAGAGTAACTTTTCAGTGGAGGAACCTGGCAAATCCCACCTTAGCCAGGCGGTCAAGGTCAGCATCAGCTGGGCTAAGCCATGGTGATAGCAGGTATTCTTGAGAACAGCCCTTTGCCTCTGTGATCTGCCTCGTAAAACCCACAACCTCACTCTGATCATGAGAGACACACCAGACAAATCTCAACCGAGGGATATTCTACAATCCCCCTGCCCAGTGTTCCTCAGAATTGCCAAGGTCACCAAAACAAAGAAGTCTGCAAAATGATGCCACCGAGAGGAGTCCAGGAGGCAACACAACTAAATGTAAGGTGGTATCGGATGGCATCTTGCAACAGAAGAGGCACATTAGGGGAAACTAAGGAAATTGAAATAAAGAATGGACTTTAGTTAATAATAGTATAGCAATATTGGTTCACTAATTGTGAAAAATGTATCAGAGTAATGTAAGATGTCAATAATAGGACTAACTGGGTATGAGGCATATGGGAACTCTGTACTACTGTAATTGTTTTGTAGATCTAAAACTATTCTAAAATAAAATTTTATTAAACAAACAAACAAAAGGATCTGATGCACCGCGCCAAGCCTGAATTCCCACATCTCAGTAACTGGAGCTGAGCTGGGCAGCAGCTGCTCTCTCTGCCCCAGTCCCCACCCCTCCCTATCACCCTATACTGGGTCTCTCTCAGTGCTGTTCCCCACCTGGCCCCCTATATGCACCTGTGTTTAGGACCCTACTCCATGAGTTTAGGACCCTACTCTATGTGGCCAAGAATGAGAAACTGCCTGCCTTTCAGAGTGCAGGGCAGGCCCCCTCTTCCAGGAAGTCTTCACAGCCCTCAAGGGTCCCTTTGTCCCAGCTTCCAAGGTCCTCATGTTCAGTGGGCTCTGGGAAGCCCACACTTCTCTCCTCCATGGTCTGTCAGTTCCACCAGGCAGACAGCTTGACCTCCACATCCCTGTGCCCTCGGCGCCCAGGAGGGACCTCAAAGGTCTCCTGGGCCAGAGGCCCCTATACTGAGAAGTCCTGGTTACCCTGGGGAGGAGAATGGGGTAGAAGGAGCCACCTCCTGACCCTTGGCCCCTTTAGATACCTCAAGGCCCAGGATACAGCGGCCCAGCCTTGGTGTCCAGAGGAGAGCTGAATGTAAAGTTTGCCCCTGCGTGATTCGTTTTCCAGCTGTGTCCAAATTCCCTTCTCTCCCAGTTATTGTCAGGAACAGACCCCCGCCACCCTGGGGCCCCCTCAGCTCTCAGGGACCCTCTCAGCGTGCTGGGGCCAGCTCAGGCAGCCCCTCTCTTGGTTCTGGCCAGAACTGCCAGCCTGAGGGCCCAAGAGCCTCTGCACTCCTGAGTGAGCCAGCCTGGGATCATTTGCCTTCCTGGAGAGGGTGTGGGGGGAGCAGACCCCGCCTTTACAGGCTCTTAGCGTCAGGGCAGGCGCCCAGGACCCCCAGGAGGCTTCTCTGGTTGACCCCAACCCCATAAGCCGCCTCTCCCCCTCCGCTGAGGGTCCCCTCTCCCTGCACTAAGGGCTGAGTCAGTGATGCCCTTCCCCCAGTGAGCAGCCCCGTGGGGGGGGGGGAGGTGGAGGCCAGGACTAGATGGCTTCGAGGTCTCGGTCCCGGCTGCACCCTGCCACTGTATCCAGGGTGCAGAAGGGGTTTTGCCCACCCCTCATCCCTTTCTGGCCTGGGGCAACTAGAGACGGGAGAGAAGGAATCCAAAACGGTGGGTGATGAGAGAGCCACCACAGAAAGGGAGGCTGAGCCTGGGAGGCTGGGGGATGGGGGGCTGGAGGAGGAGCTTGGAGAGGGCCAGCATGTGTGGCGGGGCGCCCGGGCGCCAGGCTGCACTGCTGCTCTCAGCTGAGGAGTCCCGTGCCAGCTGGATGCAGGCGGGTGGGCACGGGCAGGGCTGCGTGCCAGATACACACAGAGCACCCTTTGAGGAGGTGGCAGCTGTGGGCCTGGTCCCCTCCCTGTCTGCTGTGGCCCTGCCTGCCCCCTCCAGCAAGTCCTGGACGACTGCTGGGCTAGGGACACTGCGGTATACATTTGGGGACCCCCTTTAAAGGGGGAGATCCCTGATCAATCAGAGCAGGGAGGAACCCTGGCTCATCAGTTCTAGAACCAGGGTCAGTGGTAGACCTCAATTTCCCCTTTTTAGCTCATCTTATACCCGGCCACCTGCTCCCTATCCCCCCACCCCCACCCCTGCCAATGCTGGTGGCTACTCTTAAGGAGCCTCCCCAGGATGGAACTAGGGGAGGACCAAGGCAGTCCTCCCTTGGGGAAGAAGCTGGAAAACCTTTTAAAATCCAGTGGACGACTAGCTAATGGTGAATTTTAAGGTCTAGGGAACCTCTGAGGAAGCCCCCTGCCACCTGTCTCTGCTTCCCCTGCTCAGTCATCTTGGACCTCCTTGCACTTGCACCCCTGGCAGACAAAACAGCTTGTGCCCCCCCTGCAGCCGAGTGTGACAGATTTCCCAGGGGCTGGGGCTCTCTGCCCACCCCTCAGCCAGCTCCTGCATGTCCTCCCTGGACACTGCCTGGCCCCCCAGGCCCCCGGTCTAGGAACTCATAGGCGCTCCCTCCCTCCCCTGCAGGGCATAACCTGCGGGTCTCCCAAAGCAGCAGCGACCATTTCCCTGGACCAGGGCTCGCTGGGCATTCAAGGGCACCCAGGAAGGGCCCCCATGGAGCAAGGACAGACGCCAGGTTCTGCCTTTCCGTAGCCGAGGGACCTCTGAGGAGCCTCAGAGTCTACAACATAACAAGGGAACAGCAAGGCCTGCCTGGCAGGGAGGTGGGGAGATGAGAGCGAACACAGGTCAGGTGCCTGTGCGGAGTTTAGCAGGTCCAGTGTTTGGATGCGGAACGGTGGAAGGAATTGGGGGTGTTTAACTTGGGGAAGGGAGGGCCCAGGTCTGCACACGTTCATCTTTCAGTGTCTGGAGGGCTGTGTGGGTGGCTCGTGGGCGGAGGTCCCAGGAGACAGATCTCGGATGGGCAAAGCTATTCCCGGGGGCAGGAGCTTCCCATGGCGAGCGTGGGGGTGCGGGTGGGGTGGGCGCAGCAGGGGACCCCGGGCAGCGCCGCTTAGGGACTGTACTGGGGATCTCGGGCCCCCTTTCAACGGGGAGTGGGGGCTTCTCGGAGCCCAGCTCTACTGATCTGCAGTTGCCTTCAGCCGGAACGAGAGCATCCCCTGTCTGATTCCAGACGCATAGTCTGCGAACCTGGTCAAAGTCACAGGGCAGGCGCCCCGCCCCCTGGGATGTGCAATGTGGAGAGTGGGGCTTTCGGCACCCAGAACCGGAGCGGCGAACAGGAGGTGGTGCTGTTGGAGAGGGCCCTGGAGGATGGGCAAGGGGCGGGGAGCCAGGGCGCTCTGAGCCGCGTTGGGCCGACGGAAAAATGCCAGGGGCCGGGGTCCTCGCCTTTAACGCGGTCCTCGGCGAAGGAGGCTGGAGGGGGAGGGGCGGCGCGGGCGGCGCATGCGCAGCGCAGGCTAGCGAGGCCGGACCGTCCGGCCCCCGGGAGCGCGCAGGAGCCGGCGGGGAGCCGGGAAAGCGCCGGGACTCCGCGCCGCGGGGGCGTCTGAGCCGTGCAGGCGGACCCGAGCCCCCAGCCTGCCGGCGCCGCTGCTCAAGCCGGTGCCCCGACTGGGGCCAAGATGTCCGTGCCGGTGAGTACCGACCGCCAGCCGGGACTCCGAGTCACCCCTGTCCCCGGCCGGGCCTGTGGACCTCGCGCCGCCCGCTGCAGGCCTAGTGCCGCGGGGTCCCCCGACAGGCGCTCGCGGGACCTGGGCCCCCACGGGCGGGGCACGGTTAGGCGGGGGCGTCTCCCCCAAGCCGGCGGCTTCTGTGCCCCTTCCTTCCACTATTCTCTCAGGAGGGCTGGGGTCTGCACTGTCTCCTTGGAGACCCCCTTTCCCGTCAGAATGGCCGGGCCTGTTGTGGGTCTGGGCTCCGCGCCCTTGGGAAATCCCGGGAACAACTGTCCCCCGCGGGGATCTGTGCTGCCCCCAGGAGTCCCCACCAGGATAGCCAGGCCTTGTGTGGAGGTGGGGGTGGGGTCCGTTCGCCTCTCCGAGACCCCCTACGGGACAGCTGGGCCGGGGGGTTGGGGAGATGTCCGTGCTCTCCCCCAGGAAAACGCCTGGGTGACAGCCGTACTGTCTTCCAGGGACCCACCGAGATGGTCAGGCCTGGGCCGGGGTGGTTACTTCTCCCCTTGGACCACTCCGCTCCCTCCGGGCTTGGCCGTTGGGGGTTCATGCTCCCCCACCCTTCCCCCAGGAAGGCTGCTGCACTCACTTTCCTGGGAAGTTTCCTGGGAGTCCCTGAACCCCGGGATGCAGGACCCAGTCAGTCTCTTGTTCCCTGTAGCCATGGGCGCTTCTCTTCCTGCCTGACAACCCGTTTTCCATGGCCTGGCTGGCCGGAGAGGTGGTCTCCAGTGAGAACTTTGGTGACCCTGGATGACCAGGCCTCAGGCCCTCGCCCCAACCCGCTTTACAGATGGACAGACTGAGGTGGGAGGCAGACCCAGGGCTGGCCTGAAGGGGTGCTGCTGCATGTTGGGGCTGGGGCCTCCAGCCATTGTTTCTCCTGGAGCTAGCGGCTTTTCTCTCACTCCCTAAGGGCAGTGGGCCAGAGCACCAGGTAGACCCTCGCCTTGTTTCTAGGGCTGCTCGCCTCCTGGGGAACCCCATCCTTAAGGTAGAGCAGGTAGTTGGGACTTTCTGGCAGGATAGATTGGCCTCTTAATTAACCACAATAGAGTGTGTGGAGATTATTGGATGTAAGTGCAAAGCATTGTTATTATGGAATTAAAGATCTCAGCTCCTGTCTGCCTCCAGGAGCAGTAATGCACAGTTACAGATGAAAAAATTAGGGCTTCCAGGCCGTGCTGATGTGAAAGCCCTACCCCCCATCTGTTCTGGTTCAGAGCGTAATTGCTTCATCTTTAGAAATGCCTGCCAAGCCCTTCTTCTCCCCTGCTCTGCTTTCTTACTGTGGGTCTCCCCTGGCCCAGGGTCTCAGGGGAGCTCCCCTTGCCCCTGGGCACTGGCCAGAGAGAGGAGGTGGATGACTTGAGCCTGCTGGAGGGCATTGGTGTCCAGGGAAGTGGGCAGGAATGTGACTCAGGGTAAATTGGGACCAGGACCATATCGAGCCTGGCTGGCCTCTGTTTGGGAGGCAGGAGTGGGACTTGGTTTCGTTGTTCACGGTCATTGCAGAGCATTGGACAGGACTCTGGCACCCAGACCCCTTGTCTTACAGAACTTTGGGAGTCCTCCTCGACTCTGTGCCTCAGAGGCCCCTTCAGAGAGGGGTGGGTTGGGAGGGCCAGGGTCCGCTTGTGACTTGGACAGACAAGCACCATTGTGGAGGCCAGCAGCTGTGGTTTACTCGCCCCACCCCCACCCCTTACTCCGCCCAGTTCCCACCCTCCCACCTGCAGCCACAACCTACAGGGGTGGGGGGTGGGGGGGTGGGCAAGGACTCACCATCTGCCCCCTGTGTGGCTGGACTGTCAGATCACCCTGGCTCTTTTCTTCAGACTTTGGGCAGTGTCTGAGCAGTGGGACCAGGAGAAGTTCGTTTATGGAGCAACCGTGAAATGTTCTGAAAATTGCTTTTTATGTGCTGAATTTGCCCCGGGGAGGCTTCCAGGCTGAGTCGCCTGCTCAGCTTTGTTTTCATAGCCATGATGGTGACTGCCCTTGTGGTGTCCACAGACACGTGTGGGTTTTAAGCACACCCGTTCATTTGGGCAGGCTTTTTCTGGATGGTACTGACGCAGGCAATTTGGACCACAGAAATTACAAGGTGCTTCAGAATGGGACAGGGAGGGAGGTGATGGCAGGGAGAGAAAAGGTTGGGAGGGGGCCAAGTTGACCCCCTGCCTGCTAGAACATGACGCTGTTATTTGAACCAGTTGGAATCTGAGGCCCAGAGAGGGGAAGGTGCCCCTGCTCAGTGCCCTATCTTCTGCCTGTTGCCTGCAGACTCACTTACTGGCTGCTGCCTGATTCTGGCTCCTCTCGGGATAGCTGCCTGACATCCTAGGTCTGTCTCTTCTCTCCAGGCAGGCAGGAAACATTTGAAAGGAAATGGCTATACCTCCCACCACCTTAGAACCCTGGCCAGCATTGGCTTGGAATCCTTGTGAGGAGTGGCAAAATGATGGCTGCCCCTGGCACTGTCAAGCTGCTTTCCCCTGGCACTGCAGAAACATCCCCTTGCTTCTCTTCCTGCCTCTTGTTTCCTGTCTGTGAAATGGATTTGGCCATTCCAGTCCCTGCTCCGCTCTTTTCTTATATGGGGGTTAGGCCCTTTCACACGTGAGAGGTCTTGAGCTAGTGGAGCACATCCTGAGTGCCTGGTGTTGGCCAAGTGCCTCCTGGGTTTAGGGAGAACGTGCGTCTTGCCAGGGTCACACTGGGAGGGAACCAAGTCTTGCAGAGTCCAAAGTCTCTGTGACTGTCATCCTGCGTGGCATCTCACAGGCTGTGGCCTGTGACTCTCAGCAGAGGCCAAGGCTACTGGAAGGCTGACCCTCCACTTGTAGCTTTCCAAGCATGAGTTTATATAACCCCTTTTGGCACTGCTAGGATGTGAGGCTGCCAGGGCTGAGCAGCAGAGGGCAGTCCAGCCCCAGCCACCCCAGCAGTGGGCCACGGAGAACCAGAGGACTGAGCTTGGCACCTGGTTGAACTTTTTGGTTCACACATACTGCTTCCAAGCCCAGGAACCTACTCTGGGCCTAGCTCAGCTCCAGCCAGTGCTGTGAGTGGGACATTTGGCGAAGGAACAAGTTGGGGCTGCTCTGGGTCTGGCAGCTGACGTGGATAGCCAGGCACTGGATGCTGCAGCCTGGCAGGATAGGCTCAGGAGGGGACAATGGAAAGAGGCAATATCCAAGTCCAAAATCCAGCTCCAGCCTCACCTTTGGCCTCGCTTGCCAGACTTCAGGGCACTCTGTCATGCCTCCTCCTGCCACGGGGCCTTGGCTCATACCCGTCCCTCTGTAGGAAATGGTTTCCAGCCCACTTCTCCATTTACTGGGTCATTCCTGCTCACCCTGGGGCACTCAGCCAGGGTGGCACCACCCCTGGAAAGCCCTCCCAGACCACTGTTTATGATTGTGCCATGATTTGGGGCTTATTTGGGTGGTGTCTGGCTCCCTGGCTGAGGGTTGGCCCCAGGAGTTCCTTGGAGGTTGGAGGCTGTGTCCCTTTGCCCTGGCATCTGAACCATTGTCCTGGAACCTTGTTGGAGGCTGCCAGGTTCTCAGAAAGACTACCCCAGGAAGGAAGGTTGTTTGGTGGGTTGAAGGCAAGGGCTCTGGAACCAACCATGCTGGCTGTTTGCATCCAGCAAGTTGCTGAGCCTCTGAATCTCAGTTTCCTCCTCTATATAATGGAGATGTTGACAACACTGAGCCCATGGGGTTTTGTGAGAACTTGGCGAGGGACCTGTAAAGCTCTTTGTAAGAGGCTAAGTTGTAGCAGCGACTGTCATTGAAGTTTTGTCTTTATCCTGCCCCAGCTGTCTGGTAGCGTGGCCCTTGTGCCCACGATTCTTGGGGCTTGCTCAATCGCTGGCTTCCAGGCGTTTGTGGTCGGTGTGCTTCCCTCAGAGGCTGTAGCCATGAGGTGGCCTTGGATGGGCAGATCCTTGTCTCATCCTGCTAACATAGTGGACTTCAGCAGGGCTACCAGCTGTCCCTCCATGTCCCAGGCCAGGTGGATCCCCTGTCCCAAATGTCCAGGAGTGAGGCTCAGAGGTGCAGGTGGAGGGACCCATGGGGTGGGACAGGTCATTCTTAGGTGTTTGCAAAAGCATAGACTAGCAAGGAAGGAGGGAAAGCAATCCCCTGGAGGATCTCAAACCTTAAGGGAGGGAGCTCACGCCTGGCATCAAGGCAGGTAGACAGCAAAGCTGTGAGGGTGTTTCCGGGCAGGTGGTACCACTGAGCAGCCTACCTCTGGCCTAAGCCCCGCCCCTCCAGGTCCCCTCCTCTCTGTGCTCTTCTTTACCTCCCCAGACTTTGACACTGCTTCATCACTGCTGCTTGGTTTTCTTACATCCTAGCCAAACCCCTTGGTGTTTTGGTTCACTGTTTGCTAGGGCTTTGTGCTCCTCTCTCAAGAAAAAGAGCTGGGGACCAGTTAGGGGGAGCTGGGTGGAGGTGGCAGTGATGCCTCTGGCAGGAAAGATGATCACAAGTTGCGGCTCTAAAGCTGATCCCTTCTCTGAGAGGGGTTAGAGGCTGAGGGTGCTTTTCAGTAATTTTAATATATTGTTTATACCTCACCAGGTTCCAGAAGGATTTGAAGCAGATTATAGTGAAAGACACAAAAAGTCTGGGATCTTCAAAAGACCCAGAATTATGTAATATATGGGGAAAGAGGAAAAATCATTCCAGGAAACATAGGTTAGGAGCTGTTCTAGTCATCTTGGCTGCCAAAATACAGCATACCATAAATGGGCTGGCTTTTAACAATGGGAATTCATTAGTTGATAAACTTACAGTTCTGAGGCCATGAAAATGTCCAAATCAAGGCATCTTCAAGATGATACCTTCTTCCTGAAGACAAGCAGCCAGTGGTCCTGGACTCCTCAGTCAGATGGCAAGGCACATGCAGCACCTACTGGTCTCTCCCTTCTCTTCCAGGTTTCGTTGCTTCCAGCTTCTAACTTCAGTGGCTTCCTCTCTGTTTCTGTGTCTTTTTTCTGAATTTCATTCTTCTATAAAGGACTCCAGTAAAAGTGGGTCACATCTTACCTTAAGATCCTACTCATGAAAAAACTCTACTTACAAGGGTTCCACACCCAGAGGAATGGATTAACCTTAAGAACATATTTTTCTTTGGTCCATAAAACCTCCAAACCATCATAGGAGGCATACCAGTTGAGCTTTAAGCTCCGTGATAGCCAAGGCAAAAAAGCCTAACAGGGTGGGCTTAGGATCACAATACCTGTTTTGGTATTCCTATATGCCACGTAGTTTTTCCTTTGTGTTTTGTTTTATTGTATTCCAGCTGAGACTCTTTTATTGAGGTAGGTTTTACATATAAGGAAATGTCCAGGTGTTAAGTGTACAGATGGGTGAGTTTTGAACTAATGTAGACCCCATGTAACCATCAATCAAATAAAAGTGTTGAACGTTTCCATCACACCAGAACGTTCCTGGAATGCCCATTTTTAGTGAAGGACAAGTACCCCAGCTCCTGCAAGGTAACGGCTGTTCTGGTTTCTATCACCTTGGCTTCGTTTTGCCTGTTCTTGAACTTTATAAGTGAAAACACACATGTATTCTTTTGGATGTGGCTTCTTTTGCTCAGCATGGTGGTTTTGAGGTTTTTGTCCATATTATATGTTGCAATGGTTCTTTTTATTGCTGAGTAGTATTCCATGTTATGAATATGCCACAAGACATTTGTCCATTCTTTTTTTTTTTACATGGGCAGGCACCGGGAAACGAACCCGGGTCCTCAGGCATAGCAGGCAAGCACCCTTACCTGCTGAGCCACCGTGGCCCGCTGTGTCCATTCTTTTATTGATGGATATCTGTCTCCAGCTTTTGTATGCTCTGTATTTTTTAAGTACTAGAACACTGGCATTATTGTTGGTATAATACTCTTACTTTTGTATTTTATAAAACCTTGTATCCAATTAAATATACTTAAGGCATACCCAGAGAATTGTCTGTGCCCCCGCATCCTGGTTCCACCAAGGGTCTGTGCTGGTTGGCATCACCTTGGCGTGAGCACACCTCTTCCTGTTCTCAGCCCTCTCCCAGGTATCTCAGGGTTTGAATTCCCAGGTTACCTGTGAGTTTAGGCATCTTATGTTTTTGAGTCATCGGTACTTCCCTCAGGGCCCCGGCTGGGAGAGGCTTTAAGGAGAGCAGCAGGCTGGAGAGAGGCCTGTCCCAGAACTAACACTCCTCCCTCACCCTCGGCCCAGGCTTTGTCCCTGCCAGTCCCTCAAGACACCCCACCAGACACTCCTGCTGCTCTGGCTTCAGCTCTGGGAGCCCTGAGCCCAGCGGGTACGGGGCTAGCTGGCACGCCTGCACTATTTTTACAAATTTTCAATTTTTTCCCTGCATAATGAGCTTTAGACACTTGCAGCCAAAGATTCACACATGTGCTCAAATACCACCTCCTCAGAGAGGCTTCCCCCAAGTCCCCTGAATAAAATAGCCACTCCCTATCACTCTATTCCCATGACTGCTGTATTCTTTGTGGTCCTGATCACCACGGATATTTCCGTGTTTTTATTTGTGCCCCAACATGGACACTGCGCCTGGCATTTAGTAGCTGCGCAGTCAGAAGAGGCAACTGAGTGGATGTCACATTGTAATATACATAAGGGTAGACACCATAACCAGCACAGGTTGCGGGGACACCCTGCCCATCCCCCACTGCCGGCTGGTTCATCTCAAGGAGACAAAACTCCCAGGAAAAATTTTGTCCCCAAGCCACAGATGAGGTTTTGCTCCTCCTGGGGGCGAGGGGCTAGTGCACGTGGGGAGAGCAGGGCGGGCTTGGCTGGGCCAGGGACTCACCCTGCGTGTGGTTGCCAGGGAGACATGACGTGGGGCCCAGTGTGGGGCTGGGTGTGTGGGCCTGCTAACTGGTTTCTGGGGAGCCCACTAGTGCTGCTTGCTTTTAACATCTGAACAGACTGAGTGGTGCAGATGGGTTGAAGATCACTCCAGCTGGAATCATTCATCTTGTCTACCCCTGCCTGTCCTGCAGGCAGTCCTGGGCGAGGGCTTGGGCCTGTATCTCCTGAGGCAAATGGAGCCCGTTTCGTAGGCTGGAGCAGGCTCTGGTGGGAGGCCCATCCACCCCAGTCCCACTATGGGGACAGAGGAGGCAGAAAAGCAGTGCTTTACCCAGAGGCTGAGGTAGTTCTGCATTCTCTGTATCCATTCCTTCCTGAACCCCCACCCCACTTTTCCCAGGGTTCCCTCCTGTGACCCCAATGGCCCCCTGACCCCAGCTGAGTGGCTGGGCTACCTTGTCTTGCCCGTCAAGGGCGTCTGTTGGTATGAGCACCTGTGCTCTGGCAGAAGCAGGCCAGAGAGTGGGCAGCAGATGGCATGTGACGGCTCTCCCCTCTGACTGCCTTGCTGTTCTAGGACTGGTTGCCGTGGGCAGAGGCAAGAGCAGATGGCCCAACTGGGGAGGCCTTTGACCACACCCTTGTCCCTCCTCTCCCAGGCTGCCAGACTGAGCTGGGCAGCCAGCAGCTGGGCTTTCTCTCTGGGGTTAGGGCCTTTCCCCCTTGCACCTCTCCTCCAGGATCTCTAGGCAGAACTTCAGCCTCTCTCCCCCTGCCTGCTTTCCCCCGGGCAGCTGTGATGAATTGCAATGTTGAGGGACTGCCTCAACACTGGTGAGGATGCAGGGAATGTCCCAGCAACAGCAGAAAGGACAGAGTGCACATAGGGCCCAACCTTCTCCTTACACATGGGAGACTGCAGTGCTGGGTGCTGGGCCAAGCCCACATCCACTTGCCAGCTTTCAGGGAAGTCCCCTTTAGAGAGGGGTGGTTCTCAAAAAGAGGTGGGAGGGAGATGAAAGAGGGGGGCATACAAGGGAAAGCAGCTCCAGGCCACTGTGGGTAGCACACTGGGGTGGGGCCGAGAACCTCTGGGAAGCTTTCCTGGGCCCCCTCAATCCCCACCTTGGGCTGGCTGCAAGTAAGAGCCCCTCTCTGAATCAGGCATCTCCCTCCAATTAAGAGTCTCTTCTGCTCTTTAATTTTCTTTTTTTTTTAATTTTCAAATTAGGAAAGCAATTAAAATAGTTGAGAGATTTGTACTGCTCCTTCCAGGTCCTGTTCCATGAGAGTGCCTTAAGGGGGAGGGAGGATGCTATGGGGAGGAGGGACAGGGAATGAGAGGGTGGAACACTGGATTTGCTGGGACCCAGGCCTGGATCTAGAGGAAAGCTTGTTTGGAGTCTGCCTGCACCCAGCACGCCCCCCCCCCCCCAGCTATGCCCCCCTTCTGGTAGCCCTGCCCCAGCACCCAGTCTCAATTTTAGTCTTTTGAGACTAGCCTGAGGAGATGGCAGGGCAGCTGTGCTCAGGAGGGCTGACTGAGGACCAGAGCTCTCTGCCCTGTGAGGGAGGTGGAGACCGGTGCGAGGTTGTTGGCTCCTTGCTGAAGGGCCTGTCTGCCTGCCATCCCACAGCCTGTCACTGAAATGAACAAATGAATTGGTTCCATGGGATGCTCCAGCCTTGGAAAGCAGGGGAGGGTGGGAAAATCTTCATGGTTGGCAGCTCCAATACCCTCCCTTAGTGCCCACACTCCTGTTTTGCCCGGGGTCATGTGGGATGTTCACGCGGGGACGTGGCTGGGCTACTGAGTGAGCTCTGTCACTCCTGGCAGTGTGACCTGGGCAAAGCCCTACCCCTCCGAGCCTCTGGGTAGTGGCAGTTCCGTCTGGGTCCCCAGGGCTGTGGTGAGAACCAACTGACGTCAGGCATGTGAAGATTCCTGCCTGGGTAGAGCTGCCATTCTTTTTTTTTTCTTTTAATATTTTTATTATCAAACTTTAACAAACCTATAGACATTCTTTTTTTTTTAATTTTTATTGATAAAACAACATACAACCGTATACATTCTTAACATACAAATATTCCATGCATGGTGTACAATCAGTGGCTCACAATATCATCACATAGTTGTATATTCATCACCATGATCATTTCTTAGAACATTTGCATCACTCCAGAAAAAGAAATAAAAAGAAAAAACTCGTAATACCATACGTCTTACCCCTCCCTCTCACTGACCACTAGTATTTCCATTTACTCAATATATATATTTAAAATTTAACATTTGTTCCCCCTATTATTTATTTATTTTTAATCCGTATCTGTCCATAACAGCTGCCATTGTTGATGCAGGCGGGCCCATCTCTTCTCTGGACCACCCTGCCCTATCCCTGGTATCCCAGGTGCACCCTTGCCCAAGCAGAGCTGGCTTCTGCTTGCAGCCTGATTTTAGGATTGCCGTAGTGAGTGGTCAGCCGTCAACTCCCCATGGCCCTCCTGCTACAGTCCGTCATTTCTTCCTGTCCCTGGGGTTGGCAGTGTTTACCTCCGGCCTCAGGAAATCCTCTCCTGCTGCCGCTCCCAGAGCTGGCCATTAACTGACCCATCCAGCCCACCCTCTTTGCAGCTGGGATGCCGAGGCTTCGGGAGAGGGAAGGGGCTGTGTGCAGTCATGTTGTACAGGCTACTTTTTAATTTTTAATTTTTTTTTTGTTTTCCAAAGCAGCCTTCAGGCTATTTTTTTTTAATTAAAATTTTATTATTGAAAATTTCAAGCATATACAGAAGTTAGAGAGACTAATAGAGTGACACCTCCTCACGTACCCATTGCTCAGTTGTAGCCATCACCAACATTCTACCATTCTTGTTTCATCTATCCAACCCTCTTCCTGATGTACAAGCCACTTTTTGCCTGCTTGTCTTGCACAATATTGTCATCAGCATTTTCCTGCATTTTTCCATTGAGAGGCTGTGATTTGCCTTGCCCTGGAATTGGACATTTAGGGTGTGCCTTTTTCCCCCCCTATCATAAGTGCTGCAGCAGACATCGTCGGGCATAAAGCAAGAATAGCTCTTTTGTGCAGTGACTCTGTCCTGAAGGATAAGACCCAAGAAGGCCCAGAGAGCAGGAACCATGTCCCAAACTTTTCTCTGCACTTAGTGTCCAATATAGGCAGCAGCCTTCCCCCTCCCTCAATGGACATTTCTAATGAACAAATGAGAACTAGTGTCCCTGTGTGCTGGACCACCATGTTCCCTGCACATACAGCCATTCCAGGTCCTGAGGGAATGGTGACGTCCTCTTACAGCCTGTGAGCTCACCCTCAGCCTGGCAGGAGGTGCCAGGCGTCTCCTTGGCTGACTTCTCAGCTCCTCCTCTCCTTTCTGCCGGCATTCCTCTGTGCCTTTCCCTAACCTGCCAGCCCCAGTGGGAGTGGTGTGGGAGTGGTGTGGGAGTGTTCTGATTGACTGTCCCCTCTCCTGAAGACTGGGGGTTGCCTTGGATTTCTTTACCCAGGCCAGCCCTTCCCATCCTTTGAGCTCCCACCCAGTCAGCATATCTTTATGGACCTCCTTCCTATGGGGCTGAAATGGGCCCCCAGTTCTGAGTTTAGCTTTGTTTGAGTGGGGCAGGTGCTTGGTTCCCAGCTGCCTGTCCTTTTAGGGTCTCTGAGTACAACAGATCATCCAACCCTGGAGCATCCCTGTCCCTTGATGGCCTTCTTTCCTTTGTCCCAAATGTGAGTGGTCAGGGTCCAGGGTCTGGCAGGTCCACTATCCCACCTCTTGTTGTCAGCTCTGTGGTTGGTTTGTAGGGGGTGCAGTAAACTGGGTCTGGGCTTCTTCATCTGTAAAGTGGGGCTAACCGTAGAGTCTGCCTTGCAGGATTGCCGTGGAATAAGCCGGGTGGTAGGTTCCTTGGCTCAGATCCGAGTAATAAGGGGGCTGTGTCTCTGTCAGCACTCCTTGGCAGTCAGAGGCTGAGGAGGCCGCCCTGGGGGTGGAGCAAAGTTCTGCTTCCCTGACACCCCAGGCAGAGCCTGCCCAGTGTGTGCACCTCCCCTTCATTGGTCTGGGAGGGGTCATTCTACCCCCAAATTCCCGCCCCAACCCCAACTCACACAGTGGGGTACAGACCCTGGGGCCTTGTTTCCAAAGCGGAAATGCCATTCTGGGAGGCATGGGCTGGAGGTGGGGGGATTTAAGTGGAAAAGGAGCAAATTTTTGAAATGCCTGTGCCTAAGCCTGGTTCCCCTCCCCCGCCTGCCTGTGCACATCAGTAAACTCAACCCCAGCACTGCTTTAATCCAGCTCCAGAGATGAGGAGGATCTCCAGTTCCCTGTGGTCCTAGCCAGCCTCCTCCTCTCTGCCTCCCCCTCCCCAAGCTGTGACCGAGTTGGGGCCAGCCCCCACAGGCTTGGCCTTTCATATCCTGCCTATCCCTGCTGAGACTTCCTGTGTAGAGCCCTGTCAGCAGGGCACTGCCTGGCTGTGAGTCCTGGACCTATGCTGGCCACCCCTCATGAGTCAGTGGCAGTACAGGCCAGGGTTTGGGAGGGGGCCAGGCCCACAGTTCCCTGTCTGACCTTGGGGTACAGCTTTTGGGAAACCAGCAGGAGGGATTGCCCCAGGTGTAATGTCCCTGAGAGCTGGTTTTTCTTCTTTGGGGCAGTGGGCTGTTTGGGGGTGATGGGGCAGGCTGTCTTGAGGAGACATATGATGGCATATGTTTGTCCCATTCCTCTCCTCGTGGGGACCCTGGGTCACACTGTTTCCAAATCCCACTGCTTCCTGTCTCCACATGCTATGAGTTCTGACCAGCGGTTACCAAGGGAGCTGTGGGGGAAATGCAGATGTCCTGGGTTTTTTTTTTGGAGAAAAGGTATCTTTTTAAACTAACTCTCCAGGGTGCCTGTGACCAACCAGAGGGGGGCTGCCTTAGCTCAGCTCCTTCCTTTTGCTAATGAGAAAGGAGCCCAGAGAGAGAGAGGCCTGCCCCATGAGGCTCACCTGGCCTGAGGCTATCTGCTGAGCCTGGGGTCCTGGTTGAGCCTTAGGCAGGGGAAACCTGGCCTTATGTGTTTTATAGGCCATGCCTGAGGGTTCCTGCTGGGTGAAGCTAAATCTACTGCTTCTCAGGCACAGTGAAATGTCTGATGCTAATCACATGCTCTGGCTGTCTGAGGGTCCCAGAGAGAAGGCACATGGAAAAAACAGTGTACTTCTGGAGCAGGTCCCGCTGTGCATCCCAGGGCTATGCTCAGGGACCCTGGTGTCATATTCTGTTGGACATAGCTCACAGCCCCTGACCCGTGCTGACTGGGGAGAGGAGATGTGCTCTCCACTAGGTTTCCTGCAATCTCTCTTCCTCCTTCTCCCGCATCCCCACCCCACCCACTCATGTTGCTGAAACCACCCGAGTTGCAGGACTCCAGAGGTTTTTGAGCTCCGGGCACAGGTGGTAGGCCTGCACAGGGGCTGACTGGGGGATTGGAGGAGGCAGTGGGTAGGTCCATGAGTGGAATCCAGGCCCTGGGAGTACATTTCAGGAAGCTGGATTTCATTCAGTGGAGGATAGGAGATGGAGAGCCCCTTGTCCTTGGGTGGACTGGAGCTGTGGGCCTGGGAGGACAGGATGCACCCCGGCCCAGCACGCCAGGGTTGCTGGACACCAGCTGGAGCCCAGGCTCGAGGGCTGTAGGGGAGTGGTGCATGTAAAAACCGCAGGCCCAAACTGGCCCCGATGCCTTGGTTCCCTGGTCATTATTATTTTGCAGGCTAGGGCATGCCACCTCCCCTTTCCCTCTGCGATCAGGTCGGATGGATATACTTGAAGTGTGAATACTCTGGGGTTGGTGGGCTAGGAGGGCCTGCAGTACACCCAGTAAGCTGGGGAAGACGGGCAATCCAGGCAGTCTTCCTAGAAAAGGAGATGTTTGCGTAGGCCTTGGACAAAGAGCACGTTTTCGCCGGCACCGGGACACCGGGACGTGAATTTTGCTGGAAAGGGATGTTATCCTGCTCTAGGCGAGGAACCTGGCCTCTGGCAGGAGCCTAGCGCCTACAGGGGTGGGGAGGCCGGTCCCACTAGGCTGGCGCGTGTTGGCGACCTCCTGCGCGCTCCCGCCAGTGCCCCCTTGGGCGCGCGGCTTATTTGCATGGGGAGTAGCAGCGGCCAATGGGCGCGCGCGGCCGGGCATGCCGGGAGCCGGGCTGGGCCGGCCGGGCAGTGGCGGCGGCGGCGGCGGTGGCGGCGGGCGCGCGCGGCGAGGTGCGATCCGCTGTGGGCAGCTGTGGCGGCGGCAGTGGCGGGCGTGATTGTTGAGGCTGCCACACTGGGACCGGGACCCGGGCGGCTGCGGCGCGTCTGGAGCCCAAGAGCACGCGGTCGGGACAGTTTGGTGTGCGCCCGGGCAGAGAGCCCGGACCTTAGCCCGGCGCTACAGTATGAACTACCTGGTGAGTGCCGGTAGGCGCTGCCCGGCTGTCCGCTCGGAGCGGCTGGGGCGGGGTTCGCGCGACCTAGCGAGCGGCCGGGGTCCTTCGGCTTCACGGTGAGCGCCCGGGGCAGGCCCGGGCGGGAAAGGGTTAAGCGACCGGCATTTCCTGCCGGATCTGCGGGTCCTGGGAACCGCCGGCAGCCGAAGGCTCCGCGGGGGCGCGCCGGGTCGGGGTCCGAGGTCCTGGACCTCCTCGCGTCCTGGTGAGGGAGCTTGGAAGCACAAGCTCGGGAGGATCCCTGAGCCAGCGCGCCTCGGCAATTGTTAAGGGCTAGGCTCAGGGGCCGCAAACCGGCAGGAAAGTTCCTGGATCCGGGAAAGTTCCTGGCGGGAGGCCCGCTCTTCCCCTGCGGGCCGCCGCCTGCCGTGTGACCTTGGGCCTGAGCGCCCTGCCTTTGAGGTCCAGTTTCCTAGGCTACGAGTAGTGGTCGAAGGTCCCTTGAGATTGTGACCCTGAACTTCCAGGGATGGTGGGATGGTGGTCGGGCCGTCGGCCCACTTTTTTTTTTTTTTGGGTAGAGGCTTACCGCACCCCTAGGTTAAGTGTTGGGGGCCGGGCGAGGAAGTGCGTGGCGTCTGCGACGGGAGCTCCAATCCCGGGGCTGGTTAATGATTCACTGCCTTCCCGCCGGTGCTCCTTACCCTTTACCTGCCCTGGTTGCAAACTCGATGATAGGATCCGCATGCTCGCTGCAGGTGTTAAGATGCACATCGCGGCCCCGGCGGTCAACATCCGCAGACTAAATAGGACCCAGCCAGGGTTCGTCTTCTACAGCTGAGACGTGGGGGCATCAGGTCCAGTGTTGGGGGATCCACTACCCCGAGGTCCCGCAGAGCGGATCATCTCAGCCTCCGCGGGTCGAGCGCTATGGTAGGGACGGGGCTGCTGCTTGAGGCTTTGCAGCCCGGGGTTCCCAGTTCTAAGCAGCCCCTCTGTCGTTCTCCGAGGCCAGTTTTCAGAGCCATTGAATGAGCCTGGGAAACCGAGATTTGCTGAGAGGTGTGCTGGGTGCATGGGCATGGTAGTGCTTGGGGTCCTGAATCCCAGACTTGGGGCTTCATCTCCCTTTCCTGGTCACGACTATATCAGTCTCAAGAACATGGGTGTCCTTTCCCCTACCCGCCACCTCTACCGTGAGCAAGACTCTGGGCTGGGATGCAGTCCTAGCTTTGTTGTGGCTTTGACCACCTTCTCAGAGCAATGGTCCCTAATTGCAGCCTGTGGGAGGTATTCTCCATAGCCCTAGGCCCAAGACACCCCTTCTCATGCCCATATCCTCTCCCGAAATGGAGAGCTGCTTAGGGGATTCTGGGACAGTGAGTTCCTGCCCCTTAGGCAAGGTTGACAGACCTGGAAAAGAGCAGGGGGTGAGGGCTGCCTGGAGAAGTAGGCCCAGGCCCAGGTGGAACCTGTAGGGAAAGCAGCCCCAGGGATTGGGGCAGAAGCTGCTGGCATGTTCTCCTGACACCAGCACCTACCACCTGCTTGCCCTAGACAAGGACGGAACCCAGTGAAAGCCAGATGGGACTGGGGGGGGGGGGGGGTGTCAGCCTCAGGTTCTGCCACAAGGGTCAGTCATCCACAGGTGGGGTAGGAGTGGAGTCTCTGGCCATTTCTGTTTGTGTTGGGCAGGAGTGTGAGTGCTGTGGGCTGGTACCATCTCCCTAGGTCTGGGCAGTTGGTCAAAGAAATGCCCACTTGGCCATCCAGTCTGAGCTTACACGAAGAGGCAGGCACTTGTCTTCCCAGAACCAGATCCAGATGGCTGTGTATTCCTCTAAATGCCCTCACCCCTGCCTGGGATTCCTGGGATGTTGCCATGATCTACTGGGGCTGCCAATTGGTTGGGTCCCTCTGGTTCCATGGCTGTGTCTTGGTAGCTCTTGGCCTCTCCTGGCATCCTTTGTTTTTTTTTTAGGAGGTTCCACCTGGGCCTGGTGAACCTTCTGCAGACCATCCTCCCCTCACGAAAGTACTCATTGGGGTAGCCAGGAAAGGTGTGCTCCCAAGGCGGCTTCCTGGAGGAGGCAGTACTGGAGCCAGACTTGAAGGGTAGGGAGAGGGGTTGGGGATGATAAGGGTCATTTGCCAGCATAGAGACTTAGAACCTTAGGACCCCCTAATCAAGGGCTGTAGGGTGGACTCCCTTCCAGGCTGCACTTGGTCAGCCCCCTATCTGGCCCCCTTAGTGCCTTTATCTTGTTTCCCTCCCCATTCTAGGTGAGGAGGGGGGTGGTGGCAGGGACCCATCTCAGGCCCCCATCTCTACTCTACTCCCTATCCCAGAAAGCAGGGATATGGTACTTTTTTTTTTAGCTGGAGAGCCCCATTTTTTGGTAACATTGTGCCTTCCTCCCCACTCCCTCTCTGTTCCTGCTGAGTAGTTAGTGCCACTGTAAGGACTGCTTGAACTTATCACTTAGGATAAGAGAGTGACAGAGCTGCAAGCAGCTTCAGGTGTTAGAAGGGGAGACTGAGGTCCTGCATTGGAAGAAGTTTCTACTGTCCCACCTTGACTGGGCATTCTGACCTTTCAGTCCCTCTGTGATAACAAAGTTGGGGCAGGGACTGGAGGAGGAACTGGTGCTGTCCCTGAAGTAAAAGGTCAACCTCATACTGAACCCCCTGCCAAGAGCTGAAATCACAAGCATGACCTTGAACCAGTCTGATCACAGGAACAGGGAGTATCCTCCCTGGTAGGCCCCCGGGACAGGAAGGAGAGCAGTGGGTAGTCAAGGCTTCAGGTCTGGGGTCTGCCAGGCTGGGTTGATTCACTAGCTGGGTGTCAGTGGTAAGGATTCTGGGGATGTTGGAGGCCAGGCCCAAAGCTGCTGAGCAGTTGGAATGGACTGGAGAACCTGAGGCGAGGGTTCTCAGGCCCACCTGGTCTGCTCGGTGCTCTGACTGCAGACCTGCCTGTTTTCACCACTGCAGTGTCCTGGGGGTGGGCAGGTATCATGCCCAGCCTCCCTGGGGCATGCTGCTGATCCCAGGGACGCAAAGGTATAAGCTGTTGACCTTGCAGCCAAGGCCTGGCCATTGCTCTGTGCTTGGGTTGGGGAGCCCCTGGCAGTGACCTTCCACAGGTGGTGTTTACTCTTTCATTCAGCAGACCTTTCTTCAGGCAGCTGAGGGTTAGGCATGTGACTGAGGACTCTCCCATGGCTACTCCTTCTCTCCCCTTTCTGACTCCAGGAAGGGTAGGAACCATTCCCCCCACTGGCCTCTTCTCCCCTGGGCATCTGGGGCTCCCAGAGGTTGGGTGGCTCACAGCACTTCAAGGACTTGAGCCCAGACCCTGGGCCACTCAGTTATCTTGGAAGTGTTGGAGGAAGATGCTAAGGCTGTTCCTGGAGGCTCTCCCAGAGTGGGGTGTGGGGGACATCTGGACAGCAAAGGGCAGAAGCACTTTCCCTCACTCGAGCCCAGTCCAGAGCCTGGGAGGCAGAGGTAGACCGGTCAGGACCCTGGCTCAGTGGGGTTTTCTTGGCACAAGTGAGGAGGGATTGTGAGTGTAGACTGCTTGTCCCGCACACACTTGTTGGGCCTGTGTCCATTGGCCACCTGGGGCTTTTGGGACAAGTAAGCAGAATACCCCAGAAATAAATTTGGCCCATGTTTGAGATGGTTCTGGGTATGAAGGGAGCCAGTGTCTTCCTGAACGACTGCTGTGGGGGGGGCTTTGTTGGGGCTCAGGTGTGTGTGTGTGTGCGAGTGTGCCCACATGTGTCTATTGAGGGTGGGAGCAGGGAGGGATGGATAAGCCTGTGGAATTTCCACTCCTGACTTCCAAGAACCTATGCACCAAGGAGAGGACCCACCTAGCTCCACTTTTCACCCAGCACCAGCTCTAACTCAGATAGCTGTTATGAGCCTCAGTTTCCCTCTCTGTAAGAGGGTGAGAGCATGGTGTTTCATTGCCTAGTTTTAAAGAGGTAAATGAGGTGATGTGTATCCAGTGTAGGGTAGCGGTGCAGGGGTTGAGTGGGGTGGTTGCTATGAATTTGTCAGTCCCATCATTATTGCCTACTTTCTTGTTTGTCCGCTCAGGCTCTTGGCAGGGACCAGGAGTCCCACCATTTCACCCCCCACCCCCACTGTGGACCAGCTTGTGGGCGCCAGGCTCAGAGAACTGTGTGCCAGTGAAAGCATACAGGCCAGACACAGAGTCAAGCCTGGAAGAGTAGTCTGCGGTCTGTTCCTGTAAGGCCTGTGGTGCCCTCTGCAGCTGGCCTGGTGCCCTGCTCTTGGTGGTCTGTTGAGGGGGGCCTTCCTTCTGGAAGCTGCAATGCTCAGGACCCTGGGAGAGGGTGTGCATGCAGTATGGGGGTTGCCTGCTGCAGCAGCAAGCAGGGAAGGTTCCTTCAGACAAGGCCTTGTGGCACCCTCTGCCCTAATTGCTTCCAGCCATCAGATAGCACCCCCTGCCCTGAGTCAGAGTTGAGAATACTTGGCTTCAGAGCCTGTCCAGGCTCCCCAAGGTGGTGGATTGAGGAGGAGACCAGACTCTAAGACCCTGTACTTTCCCAGACATGTGGCCACCTGTGGCCAAAGCCCCAGCTGCTCTGTGTCTCAGGGCCCACCCGATCTTGGTGGGTCTGGTGCCCAGAGGGAACCCGGTGACACAATGAGAACCATTCTCAGAACCAGGCAGGGCCTGTGGGGCAGCCCCATCGGCTCCAACGTGCAACAACCAGGATGTTGTTCCAAACAGTCCCGGTTGGCAGGGCTGCCAGCTGGGAGGTGTTGGCATCGGGGTTTGGGTTCTTCTCTGCCCCCAGTGGGTGAGCAAGCACAGAGGGCCTTCCTGCATTCCTCCGGGTGGGCAGGTGGGGAGCAGGGAAGGACCCCATCTGCCCTAGTCAGAGCTTCTTCCTTTGCCCAGCTCTGCATCTCCCCCCCGTACTTCATCCACTGTAGCAGATACTTGCTTTTTGCCCATCCTGTGCAGAAGGAGCAGGAGTGTTCCCTCTTGTCCTGGGAGCCCGGGGTTAGAGGGCAGGGACAAGACCTGTTGGTCAGTGCTAGGGGGAAGTGGGGTATGCAGGGAGGGACACGGTAGGGTCCTAGAGTAGGTGTGAGGTGGTCACACTGCTGCAGTGACTTGAACACAGATGGCTGACAGCATCTTCCCAGGGCTGGGCACATGCCACACCAGCAGTGAGGGAGGCTGGGGTCAGGCTCAGGGTCCCTGGGGCGGGGATGAAGGGGGGTGCCCAGAACAGGAATGCTCAGGGTGGTGTGACTTTGCCCTGCTGAGGTGACATTTACTGAGCACTCCAGTTCCAGGAGTTCTGCAGTGCAGGCCTGCATGCTTTTTCCTAGCTCATTTTCCATTTCCTGATTTTCATTCTTCATGAGGCACCTGAAGTGCTCCTTAGAGAGGCTGTCTCCAACCACCCCATGAACAGTGGTCCTGTGCCCCTTAAGTTGTTGTCGCTCCCCCTTTTCCTCCCTGTTGTGGCAGATGGTATTGGGTGTCTATCTTTCTGCCTTAGCAGAAGCCCCATGAGGACAGGGCTTTGTCCGGCTGGTTTTGTCTTGTCTCACAGAGTCTATCCTGGAACCTGGTGGAGAACAGGAACCAGGCGAGTCTTTATTAAACCAAACACAGCCCTCTGAGGCCAGGACCATCACCATTCGTCTTACCAAGAGCTCCCAGGTGCTCAGAGGCTGAGGGCCGGGCCCAGGTCGAAGTCTCAGCTGCTGCTTAGTGACTCGAAGAGGAGGAGCAGTAGGAGTGTGTCCTTGGGGACCAGCCAAAAGGCAGAGAGGCTCAAAGGGGCGGTGCTCAGCCAGCTGGAACACGCGGGTGCTTGCTGTGCCCAGGGCTTGGGGGCCGGGCCAGGAATTGGCCGCCTGTGGGGGCTGGGAGGTACACCGCTGACACAAGCAGAGATGCTACTGGTGCCAGACGCCTGTTCCACGTGCCCAGCCTGTGAGACACTTCCCAGCCTGACCAGATAGTTGTAGCCCATGCTGCCCACAGCTGTCCAAGGGAGGGTGGCACTGGCCACTGAGAGGCCTGATGCCCAGGTGCTCAGCTGGTCCCAGGTGGAAGCCTGCCCCTGTGGGCCCTTGTCCTCTGTGGAGCCTGACCAGCCTTCCTGCTGGGACCTGGGTGCGGCCTCTCTGCCAGCCTCCCCTCCTCCTGGGAGGTAAGGGGCCTCTTCAGGGCCGTCCCTCTCTCTGCACCCCACCTCCCTCTGACTCGGCTAGAGGGGAATTTTCCTCTGACTCACTCTGCTGGCACTTCCTGTGGTCACCAGGGCAGGGGCTGGGGGACCTAGTCGGGCGGCTGTGTGCTAGGGTCACGGGAGAGGAGGGAGGTGGAAGGGATGGACGTGTCCCGCCCCCTGACAGGCTGAGATTCCCGGAGGCAGGCTCCAGACCATATTTGGGAAGTTTGCTTTTCTTGCTGGCAGCCTGGGAATAGGGGCAGAGAGCCTGGTGGGCTGTGGGGTAGCCCCTGTCCCATCATGCCTCAGAGCCTAGGAGTTAGTCCACTGTTTTCTTCCCCAGGACGTGTGTTTTTTCAACATAAAAGCAAGAAATTCTCATTAAATGTAAATTGAAAGATTCTGAAAAACCAGAAGAAAAAACATCCCCCATTGCCTCAAACATAAACACCATTTCTCTTACCCTGCCCGTTTATTTAATCCAAGGTGATGTTTTACTGGTGTATTTTTGTTCTGTTATAACTGAGGTGTGAACGGGGTTGCCGTGACTGTGACCCTTTCTTCCCAGGCGGCGAGCTGCTTTCCTGGGGGTGGGGGAGCACACTGCTGAAGTGCTGGCGCCTCCTTTGGGCCTCACCTCCCCTGGCCCGCAGTGCCCCTGTCCCTGGTCCTTTGAGGATGTGAGCTACTCTGGAGAAATTGCTCCTGGGCAAATGAGTGCCTACACCTGAGCAGTCTGGCCTGACCTGGAGGCCTGCTGTCCACCCCAACTTCCTTGGTGATGCTCGGGCCTCTTCTGTTATCCCTGCTTCCCAGGAATGGTGGCCAGGGTCAGGGAGATGGAGCTCAGAGGGCATTTTCTGCAGCCACATGCTGGTGTGGAGAGAGGAGGGTGAGCCAGCCTGGACTCTGAGGCTTCACCCCCATTTGCCTGGCCTTTTGAACACAACTTCCCACTTCTATTTCTGGTGGAGGGGCATGGTCCATCCCACCTGTAATGAGATGGAATTCCTTGGAAATGGAGTCTCATCCTTGGAGAGGGAGTCCAGAGGAGCAGATTCAGCCTGAGTGGAACAGTTCATACGTTTATTGGGTGGCCAGAGCCCATATGCAATCTCCTGGCCCAGAGCTCTGGACCAGACCATGCGTCTTTTGCCTCAAGGCCACTCAAAGGAGGGACCCTGTGGAGCTAACCAGAGTTGAGGCCTGGCTTCCCATTTCTGAGCCCTGGGCTGCTCCTCAGCCCAGACAGCTGTCTGCTGCCCTCGGAGGGGCCGTAGAAGCCCTGGACTTCTCACCCAAGCATGCTCCCACTTTCTGCTAGAGGCCCACTGACCACAGCCCTCCAGCCGGGCCCAGCCTAGACCAGCACCTCGGACCAGGGAGCAGTGGCTGCAGGGGACCAGGATGGCACGTGGGGTGGCTAAGGACTGCAGAGGCTCAGGAGCAAGCACCTTCCCCACCCAGGTCCTTCAATCAGTGGAGTTCTGGGCCTGCCAGTGAGGTCCTCCTCCTGTATCTAATCATACAGGCTTCCCGAAGCCTCTCCAGACACCTCCATTCCTCCTCCTGCCACACAGGCTGCTGGCTCCAGGGCCAACCTGGGTCCCCCATAGCCACACAGTTGCATCCCTGCTGCAGACCACTTGCTGACTCTGAGCAATAGAGAGGACCTACCTCCTGCCTCCTGCCTCCTGCCTTCTGCCTCCTCCTGGGGGCTTGTAAAAATCAGAGCCAGAGTGGAGAGAGCAGGGAGCTGGGCCCTGCAGATGAGCACCACTTGGGGTGCTCCTGACTTCCCCTTGCTGCCCACAGACTGCATGAAATTCTGCTCTTGTTTTATTTTCCCCATCGATTCCCCATATCCTGTCTTATTCCCTTTCCCTCTCTCAGAAGCACCCACATGAATGTAATGTGTCTGGATTCTGTCCTTGGATAGGTATCTTTGAAAAACATGTAGAGTTGTTTTGTAGACCTTTATAACTTCTACGTAAAGGGATCTCCTGTTTCTTACTTTAATTCAGGCGGGCCTGGCTGAGACCTACCCATTAGCTAATAGCCCTCACCCTGAACTGGACTCCCTGCCCTTTGAGGGACCCTAGCAGTCTTGGGCAGGGATGAGTGAGCACCCTGTCGCAAGGGGCAGGTGGCCCTTGGCTCCTGGGGCTGCTGAGGCCGGGCCTTGGAGTGTTCCTGACAGCACCGCCCCAGGGAATGCCATCTCCCTACTGCTTGCCCAGTCCCTGCACTCATCCATCTCATGGCCGCAGAGCAGGGCCTCGTCAGCCTGGTTGCGTTTCTCTGCTTGCTGGTATTGAGCGTCCTTCGCATCACCTTTGGCCACTCACTCTTTTCCTTTGATTCTTCTGTTGGTGTTTTTGTCTTTTCCTTTCTGATTTGTAGGAGCTCCTCAAAAATTCTAGGTTTATCACTCTTGTCATTTTGTGACCTGCTACCCTTCTGTCAGTTTGTCTGTTGTCCCCCATTGAACAGAAATTGTCCATTTTTCTTGTTATACTCTAAGTTTGCTTTGGGGGTTTTGTCTCATGGTTTTTCTCTACCACAGGGTCACAAAGATATTCTCCCCCAGTTTTTTTTGTTTTAATTAGCACTACAGTTTAACTTTCTCCTTTGGGTCTTTAATTGCCCTTTGTTTATAATATAAGATAAATATCCAAATAGCTTTTCTTCATACACTGAGTGTGTTTTCTCAGTTGCGTCTGTGAAAGTGGTCGCAAAATGACATTTCTGTTTCCTCATTGCTTGGTGGTGTCGCTTGTATTGTCCCCAGACTCCCCTTACACAGGAAGTCCTTTTTTGAGCTCTGCCCCAGTCCACCAGCCCCCCCAGCCTGTTCCCAGGCCAACAGAGCCTGCTCCCTGTGTTTTTATGGCTGGGCAGGTGTGTGCGCTTTGCTTTCATTCTCAGAATTGACCCGCCTATCCATAAACTGCTGTTCCTCCATTTAATTCTAGAAGCTTTTTATTTTTTGGTCAAATTTCACTGAAAAAAAGAAAAAAAATGTCCCACTGGCATTTTTTATTGTAATTATATTGAATTTATTAAATATGTTTGGGCAGATTGACTTTTTACAACGTTGTCATCCCAATATGAACATGGTGTGTATTTCCATTTATTAAGTTTTCCCTTGGGTTCTTTAATAAAATTTGAAACATTTTCTTTTCTGAGGTCTTAAACAATCTTCTTTTTTTTAAAGAAATATTTTTTATTGTGAAATATATATACAGAAAAGCAATAAATTTCTAAGTCCATTTTAACAAGTAGTTATGGAACAGATTTCAGAATTTGGTATGGGTTACAGTTCCATAATTTTAGGTTTTTCCTTCTAGCTGCAAGAAAGTCTTAAGACATGAGAGGCTAAAAGAAATATCAATAGAATGATTTAGCAGTCATATTCATATGTTAAATCTGTCTTCTCTGGTAAAACTCCTCCTTCTCTTTTTAATCCTTCTTTCAACCTTTGGGGGTATTTGGGCTATTCCCATCCTAACTTTTTCATGTTGAGAAAAGGGGTGTCAGCAGTATGGTATAAGGGATGGAACTAGTTGATGTTCTCACATCATCGTTACAGAGGCTGGCCCTTCTGTGTTTCAGGATTTGTCTTGCCTACGATCCACCTGGAGGTTTAGGTTTCTGGAAATTAATCTTAGTGCATGAAATTTGTATAGAATCTCAGATAGAGGCCCAGGTATTCTTTAGGGTTAACTGGAATGGTTTTGGTTGAGGTTTGGCAAATTGTGATAATTAGCAATATCTAACTAAAGCTTCCATAAGAGTTGCTTCCAGAATATCCTCTCAACTCTGTTTGAACTCCTCTAGCCAGTGATACCTTATTTTTGTTACATTTCTTTTCCCTTTTTTGGTCAGGAAGGCATTGTTGATTCCATGGTGCCAGGGCCAGGCTCATCATCCCTGGGAGTCATCCCAGGTTGCCAGGGAGACCCGTGGAAGTCATGTCCCAAATAGGGAAGAAGGTAATAATTTTCCTAGCAGAGTTGGGCTTAGGGAGAGAGAGAGGCCACATCTGAGCAACAAAAGAGGTATTCTGGAAGTAACTCTTAGGCATAACTATAGATAGGCTTAGCTTTTCCACTACAGAAAAAGCTTCATAAGAGCAATCCTTAAGATCAAGGGCTTGGTCTATTGACTTGGGAGTCCCTAATGTTTGACGTAATATCAGCAGTTTCTCTGGTGGTAAACTTAATAGTTCCCTATTTTTTCTCCAGCCCCTCAAGGGTCTTTGCCAATACTTCTTAATTATCTGTCCAACCTACTCTGGGATGTATCCAGATATTATATTAAGCTATACAGAATTACAAACCCTCCTTCCCATTCTGGGCTCCATGTGTTTGGGTTGTTTAAATGAGCTATCTAGACAGGTTGAGTTAGATTGTGTATTACAGAAAATTTAGGTTTTAGATAAAATAAGCTTCTCTTCCTTTGGTCTCATACAGTAGGTGAAGTCTTAAAATACAGACATTGTCATCCTATGCCATCCTTACCCCTGTATTCTGATTTACCTTAGTCCTGACTTGATCGACTTCATTTTTATCTCTAATTGAAGCCTGATCTCTTTTTCGGTTTCTTTAACAGTTGTTGTATGTAGCAGTGCTGACGTTCAGAGCTGCAGAACTCCAGCTATGAGTCTTAGGTGTCACACAGCTAGCTGAAGTTCCAGAGAGAAACCAGGTTATCCATGCACATCTCAAAATTTAGAAATACCATTTACAGCTCCAGACTAAATATGACTGCTGTAAGAGCTTAATTTTCTTACAAGTATTTTCTTATAAGTATTTTCTAAAAGACACCACACAATATTTATTCTTTTGTTTCTGGTTTATTTTGTACCATGTAATGTCCCCAAGGTTCTGGTTTATTTTGTACCATGTAATGTTCCCAAAGTTCATTTGCCACAGGGCATACCTTACAACTTCGTTCCTTTCTTTGGCTGTACAATGTTCCATCATATATATATATATATAATATACACACACACACACACACACACACACACACACACACACCACGTTTTGCCTTTCTACTTCTCGGTCAATGCAAGGACTTATTTGTATTTGTAGTGTTAATCGTGGGATAAATGGCTCTATGTAACCCCTTTCAATCATGTTCATTCAATATTGCGATATTACTTAGAAACCCACTGAAGAAGTGCTTTCACTTCTATACATTCCCTTCCGTTTTGTTCACCCATCTCTAGCTTCTTTGTATCTCTAGGTCTCCTATACTCCACATTATAAGCCTCTGAGTTTACCTTTACCAAGGACATAGTAGCGAAATCATACAGTGTCTATCCTTTTTTGCCTGGCTTATTTCACTCAGCATTATGTCCTTAGGGTTTATCCATGTTGTCATGTCCTTCAGGACCTCATTTCTTCTTACTGCTGCAGAATATTCCATCGTATTATATACCACATTTTGCTTATCCACTTGTCTGTTGATGGGCAGTTGGGTTTCCATCTTTTGGCAACTGTGAATAATGCTACTATGAACATTGGTGTGCAAATGTCTGTGTTACTGCTTTCAGCTCTTCTGGTTATATACTGAGTAGTGGTATTGCCAGGTGGTAGGGCAACTCAATATTTAGTTTTCTAGGAAACTCTTTCCTTAATTAATTCCTAGATTCCTTATAGCTTTTGTTGCTGTTGTGTGACATCTTTCTTACGACATTTCTCATCAGGTGTTCTTTATCAGGTTCTCTGTGAAAACGGTCTGAAATGACAGTTTTGTCCCGAAGCCTTTGTTTTACTTTCCTTTTCTCTCTTCTTCCCTCTGGTCCTCCTGCCCTCTATCTCATTTTTCCCTCCTGTCTAATTGCACCAGTCAGAGCACCAGGCATGGAGAGGAACAGAGAGGGTATACATCCCTTTTTTCTTTATCCTCAGCCTGAAAGGGGAGGCACTTGAAGGTTTCTCCAGTAACTGTTGATGTTTTTAAATTTTTGCTAGATGAACTTTATCAAGTTAAGAAGGGTCTCTCTCCTTGTTATTGTTTGTTTTTTAAAAACTCTTCATTTTAATAACAGTCATACAACTCAATTTCCCATTTTAACCACTTTCAAATGTGCAATTCACTGGTATTAATTAACATTCACAATATTGTGCTACTATCACCACCACCTGTTGCTCAGAGTTTTCATCACCTCAGACAGAAGCTCAGCACCCATTAAGCAATAACTCCCTCTCCCCAGCCTTAGCCCCTGGTAACCTATAATCCACTATTTGTCTCTATGAAATGTGCTGCTTCTAGATATCATATATACGCACCATCATACAGTATTTGACCTTTGTGTATCTGACTTCACCCAACATGATGTCTTCAGGGTTCATTCGTGTCATAGCATGTGTTGGCAGTTCATTCATTTTTCCATCCACTAAATGAATATACTAAATTTTGTTTTTCTATTCCTCTGTCAATGGATACTTAGGCTGCTTCTACCTTTTGACTTTTGTCAAACTATCGCAGGTGTACAAACGTCTATTTGAGGCCCTCCTTTCAGTTCTTTTGGGTATACACCAAGAAGTGGGATTGCCGGGTCATGTGGTAATTCTATCTTCAGTTTTTTGATGCTCTGCCAACCTGCTTTCTGCAGTGGCTGTACCATTTTACGTTCTCACCCACAATGTGAAAAATTCCTGTTTCTCCACATCCTCACCCTACACTTGTTACTTTCTGTCTGTTTAGTAGTAGCCTCCTAGTGGGTGTGACCTTGTAGTTTTTATTTTCAGTATTTTTATCCTAGAAAGCTGTTGATTTTTGCCACACTTTTCTTGCATCTCTTGAGATAATCGTTTGGCTTTTTCTCCTTTAATGTACTGGCTGTTATTGTTGCTCCCCATAGAGTGGATACAGCTGCAGTGTGACTGGGAGTGCCATCCTGGGAGTGGTGGTGGTAGTTGCAGTGGAGAGGATTTCCAGGTGCAGTGCAGGCACAGAGGCTGTGACCTCTCAAAACCCGATTTTCATCCTTTCTGGTGCCAAAACCAGAAGGCCTGCACCATCTGGGGGTGGGTGGGTGGGTGGGAGCCAGGCAGGCCCAACTGGCCCACAGCACTGCTCATGCCCACCTGTGTCCTCTCTCCCAGAATGTGCTGGCCAAAGCCCTCTACGACAATGTGGCCGAGTCACCAGATGAGCTCTCCTTCCGCAAGGGTGACATCATGACGGTGCTGGAGCGGGACACACAGGGCCTGGATGGCTGGTGGCTCTGCTCACTGCATGGGCGTCAAGGCATCGTACCCGGGAACCGCCTCAAGATCCTGGTGGGCATGTATGACAAGAAACCAGCAGGACCTGGCCCTGGCCCTCCTGGCACCCCGGCTCAGGCCCAGGCTGGCCTCCATGCCACAGGGCTTCTGACTTCCCAGTATACACCCATGCTCCCTTCCGCATACCAGCCCCAGCCTGACAGCGTCTACCTGGTGCCCACACCCAGCAAGGGCCAGCATGGCCTTTACCAAGCCCCTGGGCCCAGTCCTCAGTTCCAGTCACCCCCAGCCAAGCAAGCATCCACGTTCTCAAAGCAGACACCCCATCACGCGTTTTCCAGCCCAGCCCCAGACCTCTACCAGGTGCCCCCAGGGCCTGGTAGCCCCGCCCAGGATGTTTACCAGGTACCACCATCAGCCGGGGTAGGGCATGATATCTACCAGGTGCCTCCCTCCATGGACTCACGCAGCTGGGAGGGGATGAAGCCGCCAGCAAAGGTAAGGCCGCCCCAGCATGGCTGGGCAGCTCCCCAGGTTTAGCCAGGCCCTGGTTTCTTGAGTCCAGCAGGGCCCAGCCACCCTCACATTCTCAGGTGCTCCAGAATGGCTGTACATTTGGTCCAGGATTAGGGTGGGAGGTGAATGTTTGGGGGAGTGTGGCTTGGGCATCTGATAAAGATGGATGTGAACAAGCGATGGCCGGCCAGAGGGGAGACATCCAAGCCTACCTCACAGGACGAGGAGGCAGAGGCTGCAGTTTGTTAAAGGCCGCTAGAGCAGCAGGCTGTAGGCAGATCCCGAGGGACCTGGGTGCCCACCAAAGAGCCAGATGCCGTCTTGAGGGTGGAGGATTTTGATAAGAGTGAATTGCCCAAGTCTAAGTCTTAGTCACATCATACTGACCACAGAATGGCGGGTATGGCCGGGCATGAAAGGGCCAGGTCTGGGGCCAGGAGTCCAGGAAAGGGAGGGCTGCCAAAGCAGAAGAGTACTTGAAGGGGGAAATCACGTGTGGAGGCCAGAGTGGCAGAAAACCCAGCAGAACAATGGATTGGACAATACAGATGTTTTTTTCGTTCTCACATAAACGTAGTTTGGAGGTGAACAGGCCAGGACCAGGGGCGCCTCTGCTGTTATCAGAAAGCCCAGCTCCTCCCATCTTTTTTGCCTTCCCTACCACGGGGCTCCTGGTCCAGGAGGGCTGCATTCTCACCAGCAGGAAAAGAAGGAAAGGGCAAAGGAAGATGCACCCTCTCTTTAAGGATGCTTCCTGGAAGTTACATTGCTGCTTCATGCATCCCATTGGGCGGAACTTAAATTCATAGCAAATGGCTCCTGGGGGACCCTAAGCTGTCACTGGTCCAGGTGGCCTTCCCTGCTGAGGACCCTGTGAAGGACCCCACATGTCCAGGGGCTCCCGAAGTCCTCTGGGTTTATGTGCCAGCCCGTTGGATAGGGTCTACAAGTACATGTACTTCTCCATTTCTGGGGCACCTGGCAGACCAGTGGGTTCCTACAGAGTGACCTGTTTGAGACCCTTAGATTGTGGGGAGGATGCTGCCTCTGCAATCGCCAGAGCAGGGTCACCCCGAGAGAGACTTTGGTTCAAGCCCCTTCTAGGCTGTTGCTGACAAGATACTGGGCCTGGGACAGGTTGCCCCCTGGCCTGCAGCATCTCAGCACAGCACTCTGCTGCTCACAGACCTGCCTGCCATGGGGTTCCCTGAGGCCCAGAAGTAGACTAGGTGTCCATGGACTACGAGGGTGACACCCCTCTTCTGGGGATAAGTTTTGCTCCAAGAAACCCAACCCCAAGCACCTTGGGAGGCTTCCCAGGCACATCACTCCTTAGAGGGTGACCAGGGGGCCGAGAGGGGCAGGGTGCACAGGACACCCTGGTGGAGGAGGCCGGGTGGTGGGTGCAGCAGCCATCCCTGAGGAAAAGCAGCCTGGGCTTGACTGGGATCTGCTTCCCTAGGCCCAGGCCCAAGCCTTGTGTTCACTCTATATCCATTCCAGAGCCCCCTTCCTCTGGGAAGGCACTGGCCAAGTGGACACACTTCCCCTGGCACTGAGCCAGCCCAGGGCCGAGGTGCCGTCTGGGCAGTGAATTAGCGGTCAGTGAATTAGCGGGCAGTGTTGTCCTGCCTTGCCCAAAGGGTGGAGCCTGGTGCCAAGAGGCCTGTCCAGAGCTCAGTGACTCACTGAGGAAGAGGCTCATGGACACTGGCCACCAAGGGACCCTGGGTCACTGGCCCTTACTTCCTGCCCCTCCTGTTCCTTGGCCACCTGGCCAGAGATGGGCGAATGGCAGAGTATGTCCAAGCTGGTGTGGGGCAGCCTGAAGGAGGGGCTGCTCCCAGTTGCTTTTGAAGGAGCAACCGTCCTGTCCTGTAGGGAGGCGGCAGGGAGCAGGACCAGTGAACCTTGGGACAGGCCTTTGTCCCCCTGCACACACACGTACACTCACACACATATACACAGTCTGCACTCTGCGGGCACCCCAGGGAGGCGCACCATTCTGCCCTTCCCTCCTCTCCTCTCCTGTGTTCTTACACTAAAGCTTGTCCTGATGCAAGTTTGAGGCTGTCCCCAAGACCATTCTACCTGATGGACTTGGGGGCCACAGAAGGCCTTCCTGATTGGGCAGGCAATGGGGTAACAGGAAGCCGCAAGGGATCCCACCAGCTGGGCCTCAGGGCTTTGAGACTGTAATTTGGCCTTTGGGCGGCTCAGACAGCTGCAGGGGTACACACGGCTGGGCCTCACGGGAGGCGTCCCAGGAGGGAGAGCTGTGTGTCCTGGGACCCAGGACCTCCCCCAGGAAGCTTCCTCGCTCCTACCTAAGGCATCCTGGTCATGTCTACTTTCATTTTGCTTATTAGTCATAGAAAGTATATAAGGCACGAAAGAGCCCAGAGATGAAATTCCTGTCAGGAGATGATCACTGGAAATTGGCATCTTTTGTCTGACACAGTCTTGTTCATCTTTCACATATGTGACTGGAGAGGGGGGTTCAGGGACACACGAGGGGCCCCGAGACTGGGCTGGTTGGGCTTTGGGGAGCTGAGGGTGGCAGCCCTTGGTGTGAGGCACTCTTTGGGGTCTGCTGGGTCAGGGGCCACAGCCATGATGTCCCTGGTTGAGGGTTGGGGGACAGCCCAGCGTGAATCTCCTCAGTCCCATTGCTCCTGGATCTCACCCCAGATGCCCTAGGAGGCACTGTCTGTGCCCCGGGCTCCTCTGCCCAGTCTGGCCTCCCTCCTAAGGGCACTGACCAGCTCAGGCAACTCCCTCACTCTCGGATGCATCCCAGGCTGGAGGAGAGGAAACAGCCACCCACTGAAACCTGCAGCACAGCTGTACAGTGTGAGGCTCCCAGATGGGGGTTGTACCAGAGCAGGAGGTCACACCCAGGGATCCAGAGTGGGGTTGGATCCCTGGGGATGATGTCCACTTTTCCGAAGTAGGGACTGGCAACTGGCCAGATTGGAGGTGGGTCAGGGCCCCAAGGATGCAGGAGCCAGGGACAGGCCCCAGGAGGTCCACCTGGGCCCTGCATTCCCCCCTGCAGTGGCAGGACTGCCCAGGTGGCTTCATATCCCCTCCCACCTCCAGCGGTTCTCGGAATCCTTTCTCTTCGTTCTCCCTCTTGGTCTCTGCCCCTCTTTCTGGGGCTGATCAGGATTGGGGTGTTTTTCCAACTGCACTTGCCTCTTTCCTCGAGTGCCGTGGGGGGAGATGGGGAGCGCAGGGGCAAAGGAGCGGCAGCCCTGGCCCTGGTTGACTGGCCTGTGCGTGTGCATCTGCCATTATGTCCTGTTTCTGTGAAGTGTATATGCGGGAGTCTGGGTCCCCTGTTGAGTCTGGCTCTGGCTACGCACCCCCTTGCCATGGCTGTCACATCCTGCTCACAAGGCCTGAGAGGCCTGAGACCAGTGGGGGTCAGCAGCTCTCTGCAGAGTGGCATTGACCCGTTGCTTGTGGCTGGCTTACTATTTTTTCTAGCAGAAAATGTGTGCTGGTCACCCTGGCTGCTTACTGTCTCTCATCTTAGTGTGGGAGTGGCAAGCTGCTTGCCCTCTGACTGTGTCTAGGGTCCAGCCCCCTGCTCTCTCCTGGCCCTCCTGCTTTAGGGTGGGTGGTTCACAGCTAGTAGGGTGGACACCTTTCTTGGTGGACTGGGTTAGGGTGCCTTCCTGGCCATGGGGCTGGGCCCCCACCTGCCTGCAGGGAGGCTGGGCTGAGCCTGGAGAAGCCCCAGGCCTCGCCTCCAGCCCCCTCCAACAGGCCACGTCCTGCGGCCCCCGCCTGCCCCCCCTGCCCTGCTGTTGGCAGGTTCTGGAGACTAAAAATAGGCCTGGAGGAAACTCAAGTCTGGGGCGCTAGGAAGGAGATGAGTCTGGGGAGACCACTGCTGACTCCCAGGCACGCCAGGAGTTGGGGGGGTAGGTGGAAAATGCCTGGGGCCTGGAATGAAAGAGCCGGTCCATTTTCTTGCTGGCGGGTGCTGGAGGCCCAGCCTGGCCAGGCCTGGGAGGCAGGTAGGGGATGTGGCAGCAGAGGCGCTGCCAAGCCCTGGCTGCTCAGGAGAGCGCCATTGCCTGTGCTGTGGGGGGTGGGCGAGCCAGCGATGCTGCAGCTGCCAGAGATGGCTGCAGCTGCCAGAGGTGCCTGTCGAGGGCCCCTCAAGGATCCACAGGCCTCGGCATGGGGGCAGGGAAGGCCCAGGCAGGGTCCAGGGGACATTAAGGCCTGAGGGAGGGGCCTCCTTGGACCCTTCTGCCCCAAGGCAGTATGGGGAGGGCCTGAGTCAACCGTGCCCCACTTGTCCCTTTGATTAAGGAACAAAAGGCCTTTCTCAGAGAAGAACTGAACTGGGAGGCATGTGGGAGAGGCGGGCCCTGAGCTTAGCTAGAAAATCTGTTGGACCTCCCCCTCCCCACAGGGCAGGGGTGCTGCTGAGAAGGAGGACCCCTTTAGCCAGTGCTGGTGGGAGGGGGCGGCGTGGTCCCAGGAGCTGTAAGCATCCCGGAGCAGGCGCTGTCTGGCAGTGTTGCCACCCTGGATCCCTGACCAAGGTGACACCTGAGGGGTGCTGGTCTCCTCTCTGGACCCAGGTTCCCACCACCAAGCCCTTGTCCTTTCCTTTGGTTGGTGGTCTTACCTGCTCCGAGCTGCTCTGTAGGGTGGGTGCCGAGAAGGTAGGGATCTTAGTCTTGGTTGAGACTCGTGCCTCCCCCCACGCCCCCACCTTTCCAAACACACCCTATCTCTCCATCTGTTTGAAAACTGGCCCCAAGGTCCGGGAGTCCCTGGTGTTTGGGTCCCATTAGCTCAGTAGATATGCTGTTGTATCAGGGAGGAAAGGGGGGCCAGGGTACTTGGGCCTCCAGCTGTTGGGGATCTCTGGCAACCTCCTGGGGCGGAAGGTGGGCTCCAACCTGGCTCGTACACATCTTATCTCCCAGAGAGGAAGCCTGGTCCCATAGCCAGGCCTCCATTCCCTGCTGGACAGGCCTTCCTAAGGGCACAGGGCAGAGCTGCCGACAGGTAGGCTTCCGGGGGCCTCAGCTGTAGCTTCCTGTCCCACAGTGTGGGTTACCCCTCTCAAGGGTGGCTTCTCCCCCATTGGTACACAACCCACCCTCCCCTGGAACCTTCCCAGTTACCCAACTGTAGAGACCTTGGATTCCTGGCTCAGAGCTAGGCAGCAAGAAAACCTTGGGGTCTGAGGACCCCCAAGCATTATAGCTTCATTAGAGAAAAATCAGAGAATATGAATGGGATGAGAACCAAGCCTGGAAACCCATCCTTGGAGCACCATCCCTGGCACCTGGGTATGTCCACCCATTTCATGGAGGGTGCATGGGCCGTCTCCCTGAGGGCCTGTGGGTACATCCTGGATGGTGGCTCCAAGAGCCTTGGTGATAGCTAGCTGTCTGTCCTCAGGTGGTGGTGCCCACCCGCGTGGGGCAGGGCTATGTCTATGAGGCCTCCCAGCCAGAGCAGGACGAGTATGATATCCCGCGACACCTGCTGGGCCCAGGACCCCAGGACATCTACGACGTGCCCCCTATTCGGGGGCTGATGCCCAGCCAGTGTGGCCAGGAGGTAGGTAGTCAGGGTGGGGTTGTGCAGAGATGCCAGGTTGGTGCCTCTGCCTGGTCCTTATGCAGGAAGCTGGGCTCTTTGGGCCCAGCCATGTGGAAGGTCCAGCTTCCATAGCCCCATAGGTCCTGGGGTCAGTGCTGTGGGGTTTCTGCTCTTCGCATCCCACCCAGGTGGCCCTAGCACCTGTATCACAGCCCCTCTTCTGCTTCCAGGTGTATGACACACCTCCCATGGCTGTCAAGGGCCCTAATGGCCGGGACCCATCACTGGATGTGTACGATGTGCCCCCAAGCGTGGAGAAGGGCTTACCACTGCCTCACCCCCACACGGTGAGCTGGCGGTCATGCGGGCACAGGGTGGTGGGGGCATAGAGGCAGACTCCGCACTGCCCCTTACATGCTCTGTCAGACATGGAGACTAAGCTCACTTCTGAGCCCCAGTTTCTTCAACTGTAAAATCACCTGTCCTAGGGCCTTCAGCAGGAGAGGGTTCCAGGATATCAGGAAGGTGACTGCAGGATTTATCATCTGAACCAGGACATTTCAAAGAGCGGAAGGAGGCATGACTGATATTTATGTGGGGATAACAGACACAAACAGGATTGTCCCAGGCAAATTGGGGCACAGTCACCTAGGCTCTTACACATACAAATAGCTCAGCCACATACCTGCAAGCCTGCAAGCCGAGCAAGCGTTCTAGTGATGGCGATGGCAGTGATGGGGATAGTGCTGATGGTGGGAAGGGGACAGCTAAACTCACTGAGTGCTGAAGTTACACAGTTACATGAATTAACTCATTAAGTCCTCACAACAAGTCCGTGAGGGGGTTACCCCCATTTTATAGATGAGTTAACAGGAACAGAAAGGGCAAGTCAGTTGCCTTAGATTACACAGCTAGAAAGCAGTGGAGTCAGGATTTTGAAGCCAGGTCTTTGGGCTTCAGAGGTGGGCTCTTCACCTTTGAGGATGAGTCGTGATGGATGTACTTAGGCTATGGGGAGGCACCTTGACAGATGGATGGGTAGGCTTGATCACCACTTGGCCCCCCAGGTGTACGACGTTCCTCCGTCAGTGGGCAAGGACGTGCCCGATGGCCCACTCCTGCGTGAGGAGACGTACGATGTGCCCCCCGCCTTCGCCAAGGCCAAACCCTTCGACCCAGCCCGCCATCCGCTGGTCCTGGCTTCAACCCCTCCAGACTCGCTGCCAGCTGAGGATGTGTACGATGTCCCGCCCCCTGCTCCCGACCTCTACGACGTGCCCCCCTGCTTGCGGCGGCCTGGCCCTGGTCCCCTGTATGATGTGCCCCGTGAACGGGGACTTTTACCTGAGGCAACCGATGGCAACGGGGTCGATGATGGTGTGTATGCGGTGCCCCCCCCAACTGAGCGAGAAGCGCCGACCGAAGCCAAGCGCCTGTCGGCCTCCAGCACTGGCAGCACGCGCAGCAGCCAGTCGGCATCCTCCCTGGAGGCGGCAGTGCCCGGTCGGGAGCCCCTGGAGCTAGACGTTGCCGTGGAGGCTCTGGGCCACCTGCAGCAGAGTGTGAGCGCCACTGTGGCCCACCTCCTGGATCTGGTGGGCAGTGCTGGTGGTGGCGGCGGGTGGCGCAGTGCCTCTGAGCCTCAGGACCCACAGGGGCAGGACCTGCGAACCGCCGTGGCCGCCGTTCAGGGGGCTGTCCATGAGCTGCTGGAGTTTGCCCGCAGCGCTGTAGGCAACGCGGCCCACACTTCTGACCGTAGCCTGCATGCCAAGCTCAGCCGGCAACTGCAGAAGATGGAGGATGTGTACCAGACGCTGGTGGTGCACGGCCAGGCCCTCGACGTCGGCCAGGGTGGCCCCGGGGCCACTCCTGAAGACCTGGACCGCCTGGTGGCCTGCTCACGGGCTGTGCCTGAGGATGCCAAGCAGCTGGCCTCCTTTTTGCATGGCAACGCCTCACTGCTTTTCAGACGGACCAAGGCCCCTGCCCTGGGAACTGAGGGGGGTGGCCCCCTGCACCTCAACCCCACTGACAAAGCCAGCAGCATCCAGTCACGGCCCCTGCCCTCACCCCCCAAGTTCACCTCCCGGGACTCGCCAGATGGGCAGTACGAGAACAGTGAGGGGGGCTGGATGGAGGATTACGACTATGTCCACCTGCAGGTGGGTGCCCGCCCCACTCACGTTCCCTCAGCCCCTTGGGGAGCCTCCTGCCCCTCTCTGGGTTCTAACTTTGTCCCATCTATTGTGGGGACCCTAACACTACCTCCCACAGCCTCCCCAGGCCTTTTGTGGTTAAGGGGGATCTCATGGGACTCAGTCCCTGGGTAGGGCTGATGTCCCGTGGGTCCCTGTGCTCACCTCACCAACCTTCCAGACCTCACCCCTCCTCGGGCCTCTGGTGTGGCATGGTTGTGTCCTCAGGGTCTAGCGGCTCTGGACCCCTGAGCTAGGTAGAAATGTCTCCTGAGCACCTCCCCATGTCCTTTTTGGGGGACAGATTCTGAGGAAGTATAAACATGGAGACCATTTCAGGCATAGGAAGACTGGCCGTGGCCGCATGGATATCCTGCCCTGGCCCCTTCCCGGGCTGGCCCGAGGCAGAGGTGGGTGGGTGGAGCACTCATCTGGGAAAATAGCCCTACCCCTACAGGGACAAGCCTGGGTGCGGCGAGCAGCGCCACCTGGTGGCCGCTCAGCCTCTGTACCCCCACCAGGCCAGTCTGTTCTCCGGCTCTAGAGGGTTGGGATCTCACCCCAGCCCTTTCCTATCTCTCTCCTCCAGGGGAAGGAAGAGTTTGAGAAGACTCAGAAGGAGCTGCTAGAAAAGGGCAACATCATGCGGCAGGGGAAGGGCCAGCTGGAGCTGCAGCAGGTGAGAACCCCAGACCCTCTGCCCTACCCCCCTCTTATTCTCCTAGGGCTGCCATAACAAGCTACCACAAATGAATGGCTTAAAACAGCAGAACCTTGTTCTCTCACCGTTTTGGAGACCAGAAGTCTGAAATCAGTGTCGGCAGGGCCGCACTCCCTTCACAGGGCCGCCGTGGGAACCCTTCCTTTCCTCCCGCACTTTCTAATGGTCCTGGTGCTTCTTGGCTCATGGCAGAACTGCTCCAGTCTGTGCCTCTGTCCTCACGTGGCCGTCTTTCCTGTGTCTGTGTCTCTGTATCCAGATTTCCCTCTTAAAACTGTATAGTCAGCTATTTCTGAATAAGGTTGTAGTCTGAGGTTCTGAATTTTGGGGATACACTGTTGAAGCTAATACACCTATGTAGCCCTGAGACCCCAACCCTGCCCTCACCCCAGCTCTTATCCAGCTGGGTGGGTCCCTCAGCTTCTCCTGCCTTCTCCCAGCCCATCTTCTCAGCTGTCAGTGAGGCTTCTAATCTTGTCCCCTCAGCCAGGAACTTCTCCGCTGCATGGGCCTCCTCTAGCTTTTTGTGTGGATTGTTTTAAAATTATCATTAGAGTAATCAGTGTAGACATTTTAGAGAGTACAGAGAAGTGTTAAAAAAAGAAGAAGAAGAGGAAAAGACACTTAGGTGTCCCCATAAGCTGGGCTGGCTCCTGTGACCCAGGCCTTCGCTCTGGGCCTCTCTGCACATTTGAGACATTGCTTTCTGAGCAGGTGCACTCTGCTTTTATCCCACACCTTTTTCTGTGGCATTAAACATTCTTCATAGGCTGTTTTTTAAAGGCCGCATAGCATCTATTATTGTTGAATGGTTACATTGAACCCATTTTTCCTTAATTATAAATGCTACTGCTGTTTTTCTGCAAGTGTACAGTTTTGTACATATTTTACATCATTGCCTGAAGGTAGGAAAGGAGTAACTAAAAAAACTACTAAGGGTGTTTTATTCCTTATTTTCACCCCGCTAGCTAAGGATGGAAAACTAACAGCCCAGGCAGAACAGAGAAGGTAAATCTGTCCTTCTGTCTGGACGCAGCTGGCAGATACTCAAAGAGAGCACAGCATTCCACTCTCTTGTCCCCCTAGGCAAGGACCACTGTCAGTGGAAAATTTTCTTTTTATCAAATGTTCTTATATATACTACAATGAAAAAAATTAATGACATATTGTTAGGTGATAAAAGGAGGCTATAAAGTATTATGTAGAGTGTGTTTCCATTTTTCTAATTACAAAGGCATTGGGATCCCAGCTCATGCACCGCTCCAAAAAAAGACATTGGGAGCGTTCATGTTTAAAAGGAATATTATCAGTTTTTTTTTTTTTTTTTGCATGGGCAGGGACCAGGAATCAAACCCGAGTTTCTGGCATGGCAGGTGAGAACTCTGTCTGCTGAACCACCGTGGCCTGCCCTCAAAATATTTTTTGCACCTGAATTTTTATTTTCTGGGTTTTTTCTTTTTTCAATCTACTCTTTATTTTAACCTTTGTTCTCCCTATTATTATTTTTTTATCTATATTTTTTACGCATCTGTCCATACCATAGATAAAAGGAGCGTCAGACACAAGGTTTTCATAATCACACAGTCACATTGTAAAAGGCTATATCATTATCCACTAATCTTCAAGAAACATGGCTACTGGAACACAGCTCCACAGTTTCAGGTATTTCCTTCCACTCTTATACACCATAAACAAAAAAGGGGATATTTGTATAGTGTGTAAGAATAACCTCCAGGATAACCTCTCTACTCTGTTTGAAATCTCTCAGCCACTGACACTTTGTTTTATCTCATTTCTCTCTTCCCACTTTTGGTCAAGAAGGTTTTCTCAATGCCCTGATGCCAAATCCCAGCTCATCCCTGGATTTCTGTCCCATGTTGCCAGGGAGGTTTACACCCCTGGGAGTTATGTCCCATGTAGAGGGGGAAGGCAGTGAGTTCACTTGCTCTGTTGGCTGAGAGATAGAAAGAACACATCTGAGCAACAAAAGAGGTTCTCTGGAGGTGATACTTAGACCTAATTTTAAGTAGGCTTAGCCTATCCTTTGAGGGATACTTTTCACAGGGGCAAAACCCAAGATCTAGGGCTTGTCCTATTGATTTGGTTGTCCCCACTGCCTGCGAGAATATTGGAAATTCTCCAAATGGGGAAGTTGAATTTTTTCTCCCTTTCTCCTCATTCACCCAAGGGGACTTGGCAAATACTAATTTATTCACCGTTCAAATTGCTCTCGCATCACACTAACCTGGACAAACCAACAAAATCTCATGCTCTATTCAGGTTCCATGTATTTATGATGTTCAGTTAAATAGACCATATAAGTTAAATTAGGAAATACGCTAGTCAAAATAAAATTTTGTACCAAATAAACATTTCTTCCTTTAGTCGCACACAGAAGTTGAAGTTCTAAAATATGAATGACCATCTGTTTTCAACACCCTGCAATACTGGCTTTCCTTTCTTCTTCCTCATGCAAAAACATTTTTTTTTCAGGTGATTTTTTAAATTAATTTTTTAATTTTTTTAAACATAACAAACACAAACATTTTTACCATATGATCATTCCATTCTACATATATAATCAATAATTCATAATATCATCACACAGTTGTATGTTCATCATCATGATCATTTCTTAGAACATTTGCATCAATTCAGAAAAAGAAATAAAAAGACAAGAGAAAAAAATTCATACATACCATACCCCTCACCTCTCCCTTTCATTGATTACTAGCATTTCAATCTACTAAATTTATTTTAACATTTGTTCCCCCTATTATTTATGTTTAATCCATATGTTTTACTCATCTATCAAAAAGGTAGATAAAAGGAGCATCAGACACAAGGCTTTCACAATCACACAGTCACATTGTGAAAGCTATATCATTATACAATCATCTTCAAGAAACATGGCTACTGGAACACAGCCCTACATTTTCAGGCAGTTCCCTCCAGCCTCTCCATTACACTTTAACTGAAAAGGTGATACCTATTTAATGTGTAAGAATAACGTCTAGTATAATCTATTGACTCTGGAATCTCTCGGCCATTGACATTTTATTTTGTCTCATTTCTCTCTTCCTCCTTTTGGTTGAGAAGGTTTTCTCAATCCCTTGATGCTGAGTCCCAGCTCATTCTAGGATTTCTGTCCCATGTTGCCAGGAAGGTCCACACCCCTGGGAGTCATGTCCCACTTAGAGAGGGAAATGACGATGAGTTTACTTGTCGTGTTGGCTGAGAGAGGCCACATCTGAGCAACAAAAGAGGCTCTCTTGGGGGAGACTCTTAGGCCTAATTTTAAGGAGGCTTAGCCTATCCTTTGCTGGGTTAAGTTTCATATGAACAAACCCCAAGATTGGGGGCTCGGACTCTTGTTTTGGTTGTCCACACTGCTTGTGAGAATATCAAGAATTCACCACTTGGGGAAGTTGAATTTTCCCCCTTTCTCACCATTCCCCCAAGGGGACTTTGCAAATATTTTTTATTCACTGTTCAAATCACTCTGGGATTTATCAGGGCATCACTCTGGACAAACCTACAAAATCTCATGCCCTACCCAAGGTTCCATGTTTATGGTGTTCAGTTAAGCTGTCCACATAAGTTATATTAGGAACTGCATCAGTCAAAATATAAATTTTGTACCAAAAAAAAACATTTTTTGCTTTAGTCTCACATAAGTTAAAATTTTTAAATATTAACTATCATCTATTTTCAGTACCCTGCAGTACTGACATTCCTTTGTTTTTCCTCATGCAAAAACATTTTTTTCACTCTCATTGTCCACTCTAGGCATTCCTAGATTATACATCTCAATCTTTATCATCTATCTTCTTATTTTCTGAAGCACCATGTGCTTTTTTTTCCTTTGTATAAAATTTTTATTATACAAATTTTCATACTTTTATAAAATTGGATAAAATGAACCTCGGGGTACTTCTCAGCAGCTTCAGCCATTATCAGCTCAACAGTCAATCCTGTGTCATGTAATCCCCCTTTTCTCCACTGACTGATGTGGAAGCAGATTAAAACATGATGGCATTGAATTTGTAAACACTCAGGCAGGCAGCTCTGACTTTCTCACATGTCAGCAGCATTAGTTTCTGGGTATGTAGGATTACAAGTGATTTTTCTGCTGGGTAGTTTTGAATCTATTTACAGTATATATGTTACTTTGTTACTTTATAAGTCAGTAAAAAATGCTTTTTTTTTAAGCTTTTAGCTTTTTTAGAAATATTTCTAGAGTCATAGGACATTACAGGGACAGTTGAGAGGTGTCCTGTGCCCTCCCCCTAGGTCCCCAGTGGCTGCGTCTCCTGTGGCTATAGCACAATACCTGAACCCCTGGCCACCACGAATCTATACTTCATTACTTTAAGAATATTATAGAAATGAAACCATACAGGCTATGACCTTTGGAGACTAGTGAAAAAATTATTTTACTATTTTAAATTTTAAGTCCTTTTTAATTTTCATTCTAAATTTTTTTTTATTAAAGAGAGAAAAGAACTCCTAGAGGCCTGTAACTGTTTCCCTACCAATACCAGGCTAGACTGGGAGCTTGCCTTCTCCCCCACACCACGGGCTGAGCATTGACCCTTTCTAGACAGACTTTGCCAGTTTGCCTAGAGTAGAGTCTGTCTGGGTGTGGTTTTTACCTTGCTTTCAAAGAGCCTCACTCACTCTGCTTTCCCGGCTGCCCCAGCTGAAGCAGTTTGAGCGGCTGGAGCAGGAGGTGTCGAGGCCCATCGAGCACGACCTGGCCAGCTGGACACCAGCCCAGCCCCTGGCACCGGGACGGACAGGTGGCCTGGGGCCCTCGGACCGGCAGCTGCTGCTTTTCTACCTGGAGCAGTGCGAGGCCAACCTGACCACGCTGACCAATGCCGTGGAGGCCTTCTTCACCGCCGTGGCCACCAACCAGCCTCCCAGAATCTTTGTAGCGCACAGCAAGTTTGTCATCCTCAGTGCCCACAAGCTGGTGTTCATTGGGGACACGCTCTCCCGGCAGGCCAAGGCGGCGGACGTGCGCAGCCAGGTGACACACTACAGCAACCTGCTGTGCGAGCTCCTGCGCGGCATCGTGGCCACCACCAAGGCCGCTGCCCTGCAGTACCCGTCTCCGACTGCCGCCCGGGACATGGTGGACAGGGTCAAGGAGCTGGGCCACAGCACCCAGCAGTTCCGCCGGGTCCTGGGCCAGCTGGCAGCTGCCTGAGTGCTATTGTCAGAAGGACAGAGGGCAGGGGGAAAGGGGCTGACTACCCCAGGCTCCTGTCCTGAGAGCTGCCTCGGGCTCAGGGACAGGCAAGCCCGGGCCCACCAGGCCTGATGCCCAGACTGCCTGGGGGCTGTGCATATTTATGTTGGGGCAGGATGGGGACAGTGCCTCCCCTGGAGTCTAAGCAGGGCTGGTCTCCCAGGGGCCGAAGCCGAGGAGTGGGGCTGGTGATCTTCCCTGACTGGCTTTGCAGGCTGGGTGGGGCCGGGCCTGGGGCAGGGCTGCAGCGGCCCCTCAGCCCGCAGGGCCTTGGCGTGACCCCGGGAGGGTGCCTTCTCCCCGTGATGGGGAGGGACAGCTGAGGCTCATTCTCTCAGGGCACCAGGACAAAGCCCTAAAGAACTATTTTTCATTATTGATTTTCCAATCATTTGACTAATAGTCCACATTTAATAAAATTTTAAAACTGAAAAGCAGCTGCCTGAGGTGTCAGCAATGAGGGCCATGGGTGGGGGGAAGGGGTGTGCTCAGCCCTGATGCCACAGGCAGCAGTCGAGCAGAAGTGACAGATCTGAGGAGATGGTTGTGCAGCTTAGGGCCCCTCTGGGGAGAGGAGGAAAAGCAAGTCCTTCAGGAGAAGCCAAGGCCCTGGGAAACAGGCCAGTCGGTCCCCTGAGCCCTGGCCAGGGAGGTGACGCCACACATCTGCAAGGTGGCATAGGATGTGCAGTGGCCACCAGGCCACGGGGCTGGGGTGTGAGTGCTATGGGGAGACAAGTGCCAGGGCCTCTAGGGCAGCTGTGAAGGGTGGTGGCTGGTGGACTCTCCTTGGATTACCGCTGAGGCCGCGGCAGCCTGCAGGTGGCCACCCCTGTGTGCTGCCATGTGGCAAGGGCAGGTGGGGACCTGAGTCCTGCTGGCTCCTGCACGTCCTGGGGCAGGAAGCCCAGGCCGCGAGCAGTGCTGGGAACACACGGGTGTGCAGAGAAACTCGCTTCCACAGGCCTCGTCCAGAACTTTGCTCTCGGGAGGAAGCTCATAATCTCAGCTTGTGGCACTTTCAAAGTGTGCTATTTTGAATTAAACTTAAGCTTGGCCTCTGAGTTGGGAGGGTGGTGACCCGAGGGGGCCATTGCTCTGGGTCAGCGTGTGCCTTCCGTGGTGCTCTCTGGGCAGCTGTGGCTTGGGCAGGCCGGGCTGGAGTTGGGACACAGCCCTGCCCTGTCTGGAGAGCAGGCCCTGGGAGCACAGATTCAGCTCAGTGCCCCCAGCCCCCCTTGTCTGCTCTTCTGGGACTCAGCCCAGGGTTCTGACTGAGGCCAGGCAAAGAGTTGAGGGTGAGGCTTGGGGTGTGGGGGTCACTGCTGCTGAGGTGGGAGCCCTGGGAATTGAGGTGCTCCTCCCAGCTGTGACCATCCCACATATAACTTTGGGCCTCAGTTTCCCTGGCTGAATGGAAAAGGGTACTGGGCTGAGAAATGTCAGCCTTCTTGGCTCTAAACTCCACAGAGGAGACCCCAGTGAATGCAGCCTCCTATCCCCAAATCACACTCAGCCCCTGCCCACCCTGGCGAAGACACAAAAGGGAAGGTCGAAGCAATTGCTCTCAGGGATTTTATTTGGGTTTTACCCAGATGTGGAAGGTGGGGTGGTTGGGCTCAATTGGCCTCCAGAACTTTCTGCACCCAGGGTATAAACTTGGTGACACGGGTGTACACACCCAGTGAGAGCGGGACGCGCTGGCTGCGGCCCCAGGACACAGTGCCCACCAGGGTCCAGGTCCCTTCTGCCTGGCAGACCAGGGGGCCACCAGAGTCACCCTGCAGGAGAGGGAGGTGGCTCAGCTGGCAGCCTCATTCAAGAGCCTGATCTGGGGAGGCACTGGGGACCAGGCCAGAGAGATGGGAGAAGGGGGCCTGCAGTCCTAAGCTCCACCTAAGGCAGCCTCAGAGTTTGACATTCTGGACCAGCTTCATCAGTCATTAGCGCTGTGGCCTGAGACCAGAAACAAGCAGCTCAGGGTGCAGGTGTGGGGACGAAATGCCCGGGATGCGCTGGCCCCGCACCTGCCCACAGCGAACCCGTGCTCTGGGAAGCTGGTATTACTAGTCCCGCCTTTGCTGGGACACTGGGCAGGGAATGCAGTTAAGTAGATCATGGCAGAGAGCATCAGGGAGTCCAGGTCTGCAGTCCCTGTGTGCCCTGTGTCCCCTCCAAGAGTGGGGGGCCCAAGCAGGAAGGGGGGCAGGCAGGCCGGTACCATGCAGGAGGAGACGCCGCTGGCCCCGGCGCACACCATCGTGTCCTTGATCTTGTTGTCCCAGAACTGCTTGTAGTCGGCGTTGGACGGGAGGGGCAGGGCCACCTACTGCAGCCTTGGGGCGCCCTTGTTGGCTGGAGGGGCAGAAGGCCGGGGCTCAGGGTCCACAATCCCACCCAGCCCACCCTGGGTGGAAGAGGACCCGGGCCCCCCTCCGGGCACCCGTCCTCCCCTGCGGTCTCCCTCGGTCACGGTCGTGATGACCACGCCAGTCGGCCCCGCACCTTCCCTTAGCGCTCGCTCCCCTGCAGTGGGGACCAGGCCGTTTTGCTTTGAGCAGAGTTGCTGACCCCAGCCCCGCCCTGCCTGGCCCTGGTGCATCCTCAGCTCTGCTGGCCACCATGGGGATGGCAGGAGGGGCTGGGGGTGGGCTGAGGCCGGGACAGAAGGACTTGGGGCTGTGAAAGAAGAAAAGCAGGCGGAGTCCACCACAGGGGCAGGGGACATGGGTGAACTCCAGCGCCCCAACCAGGGCTGGAAATTTGATGCCCAGCCGGGACTTCATGGCCACACTATCAAAGTCTGGAGAGAAATCCAGGCTAGGAACCCAATGCTGTTAAACTTATTGAAGGTTAGTCAGGGCCATGCTTGTGCTTGGATGTTTCTTTAAAATTTGCTGTTCAAGTATGTCATTTTGGAACCTTGTTTTTAGTCATGTTTGGTGGGGTTTTAATCAAGAGGATTTGAAATAAAGAATTTGAAAGATTTGCAGGTGTGTTGGAATCTGTGACTATACTTTGGAATTTATATTAGAAACAAACAAACAAAGTGAATTTCATACTCCTGCAGAGAGCACTCACCATTGTACCTGGTCTTGCTCCAGCCCACGGTGGCACAGAGGAGCCCGCAGGGAGGTTGGCGTTGGTGCTGGACAGGCAGATGGGGGACAAGGTCTTGGAGAGGCGGGTGGGCGTGGCCAGCTTCAGCAGGGTGGTGTCATTCGGTCTGGCGTGTGGGTCCCACTGAGGATGCTCGAAAACCCGTTTGAAAAAGGTTGGGGGCTGGGCAGACCTCGCTTGGAGGACAAGGTGGGGAAAGGGGGAGGCTCAGGTCGGGGCCGGAAAGGACCCCTGGACAGACAGGATCTGTGGAGGTGCAGGGCCAGGACTCATGGGAAAATGGCAGGTGACATGTTGGTGAACTTTAATTTCTGTATTTTCACATTTTTTCTGCCACAAGCACAAATTATTTTATAATCTGAAACAACCCTCCGTGTTTTAAAGGGAGCTGGGAAAGAGAAGAAAAGAAGGCATGGGGAGAGGCTCTGCTGAGCCGTGGAAGGCCAAGAGTCGCCCACTTCCCCGGGCTGCTGTGCCCCCCCTGCCTCCAGGAGCCCGGCTGGGGCCCGTCATGGCCGCCCGAGCCCAGCGTCTTCCTGCCCACCTGGCTCACCTCTGCAATCCTCAGGACCTGCACGGCCTCCCAGTCGGAGCCACGGTTGCATGCCCCAGCCACCACGCGGTGGCTCTTCCTGGAGAGAGGGGTGCCTGGCCTTAGAGGGGCCTCCGGAAGCGGGCTGCGTGGGGGTTCATGGTCAATGCAGGCCATGCCTTACTCGGCGTTCCTGGCTGAACCCTCACCTGCAGGAACCTGCCAGAGCCTCAGTTTCCTCATCTGTCTGATGAGGGCATAGACCAGACCAGGGTTCCCCAAGCTGGGGTCCCGGTGGCTGGGGGTTCTTCACGAGGCCAGGAGAAGATCCTCAGGAGCACCCGGCGGGGGGGCAGGGACAGGGACAGGTGTGAGGGGGAAGAGGGATGGAATCACTGGCCCCAAGAGGCCAGTTTTGGGGTCAAGGGCTGGGTGTTGGGACCAGGGCAAGGGCCAGGCGACCCGGGGCTGCTGGGCCTGTGTCCCAGCCCTGCCCAAGCCCCGCAGCTACTGGAGCTGGTGCCAAAGAGAGGGAGGGCGAGGGCCACCCAGAGAAAGGCGTGGGTGCACGGGGAGGGTGGGGGCCTCTCTGACGGACCCCATTACATCCCCTGAGCCCAGCAATCACAGCGCGCCTCGCATCCCTTCCCCTTATCGTGAGTCCTTGGGCTGGTGAGGCCTCGGAGCTCCCGCGGGGCCTGGGAGGATGGCCACACCTGGGAAGGTTCCCTGGAGCCGCAGGTGTGGGCACATGTCCCTCAGCCACCACGCCCTGGTGGGGCCGCCCATTTTCTCTGCCTGTGGCCTTCCTGGTACTCTGGCGAGCTGGAGCCCAAGTGAGGGAAGGGGGCTAAGGAGAGGCTCTCCCAGAGACCCCCCAGCCTGGAAGGCCTGGCCCATACAACCCAGGGGAGGGCCCAAGTTCGGGAGCAGAGGGGTCCGTGGGGGGCTTTGACATGGGAGACAGACACCACTGACGGGTTTCCCCAGAGTTTTATTGAGGTTCTGTGCAGGGAAGGGCAGGGCAGAGCTGGCCAGGGCCCAGGCGGGGCCTCGGGCTCAGTTGGCAGCCAGGATCTCGTGCACCCAGGGCAGGAGCTCAGTGACTCGGGCGTAAACGCCAGGCATGGAGGTGGAGCAGGTGCTGCTGCCCCAGGACACGATGCCCACCAGGGTCCAGGCTCCGTCCTTCTGGCAGACCAGGGGGCCACCGGAGTCACCCTGCGGTAAGGAGAGGCGCGCTTGGACCTGGTGGCCTTCCCCGGGGCCTCGTCCCGGGCCCGACACCCAGGAGCCACAGCGGACGTGCTTCTAGGCTTCCAGTCTGGGCCACCCCTGGCGGTGGCATCCTATGGTGGAGGCGCAAGGAAAGGCTGGCCGCGGGCTGTGCCTTAGCGCTTCCGGACCCAAGGCCAAGCCCCCAGGTGCCCCCTGTCCTGCTCTGCACCGCACAAGCCCGGAAGGCGCCCTTCACCTCCACGAGATCAAGGGAATTGTGCCACCAGACCCTTCCTCTGGCATGCTCTTGCTGAGGTCCATTAGTGTCCGGGGTGGGGGGGGCAGGCCTCGGGAAACCCACCCCGGGCTGGGACGGAAAGGGGTCCTGGGGAGAGCCCTGGGTGCCGGTACCATGCAGGAGGAGACGCCGCTGGCCCCGGCGCACACCATCGTGTCCTTGATCTTGTTGCCCCAGAACTGCTTGCAGTCGGCGTTGGACAGGAGGGGCAGGGCCGCCTGCTGCAGGCGCTCGGGGGTGTTGGCAGCTGGAGAGGCAGGAGGGGGTCAGAGGCCGCCCCGCCCACGGCACCCACCTCCCGCCCGCCTGCCGGCCCGGCCCTCACCGTTGTACTTGGTCTTGCCCCAGCCCGTGGTGGCGCAGAGCGAGCCGGCCGGGAAGTCGTCGCCCTCGCTGGGCAGGCACACGGCCGACACGGTCTGGGAGAAGCGGGCGGGCGTGGCCAGCTTCAGCAGGGTGATGTCATTGCTGACGGTGAATATGTTGAACTTGGGGTTCTTGAAAACCTGCGGGTCGGGGGCAGGTGAGGTTGGGATCTGGGAAGCAGCTGTCAGGAGCAGGCGGCCTGAGCATAACTGCGTGGCCGCCCGAGGCCCACACCTCGGGTGGGAACCCCACAGGCCTTCTTTCTGCTTTGCTTCCCTGTCCCCTCCTGGGGCCTGAGGCGTGATCTGGAAGGACTGGGAGCCCTTCCCAGTCTCCCCAGCGGCAGACTCTCCAAGACTCTCCCCTGCCTGAGGGTCACACCTGGGCCCGGTGGCCACCTACCCGGGCAATCTTCAGCACCTGGATGTCCTCGGCATTGGAGCCCTGGTCAAACTCCCCGGCCACCACCCGGTGGGAGGTGCTGAGAGAAAGGAGGGGTTGCTGCCGTGAGTGGGTGGGTGTGGAGGGGGGCACGTGGGTGCAATGTGCTCACGTGTGGGCATGTGTGCACGCGGTGCGTGTGCCCCCTTGCGGGGTGTGTACACACACGTGTGTGGAGCTGAGCACACAGAGGGCAGCTCAGCCTATTAACAACCATAATCAGAAACATCTGCTCCTGCCCCGTCGTTTCCTTCCAGCCACCTGGGAGCTGGGCAAGGCTTGAGGGTTTCACACATTTCCAGATAAGGAAACCCAAGATGGCAGGACTCACAGGAGTAGCCCTCAGCCCTGAGGGTCCTACTCCCACCCCAAGGGTTGCCCTGTGGACCCCCAGGTGCTCACCTGACCCCGCAGTGGGCGGCAGTGACCACCCAGTCCTCGCTGATGAGGGAGCCCCCGCAGAAGTGGAAGCCGGTGCTGTCCTGCGAGGAAGGCAGGGGGACTCAGCGCTGGCTGGAGGGCCCCCCGCCCCCACCTCAGGCCATGCCCTCCCCCTGACACCCCCCTTCTCCATTCTCTGCCCCTTACCTGCAGGGACACCTGCCAGGGCCAAGAGCCAGGGACAGCATCCTCCCCATTGACGATTCGCGAGAGACCGCTGAGCACAGGTTGGATGGTGGGGACACCACAGCCTGGGTGGGGGGGCAAGGTCAACTCTGGGCCCTGCTGTTGGTTCTGCTCACCCCAGCCCTCTCCCAGCCTCACCTTCTCCTAGAAGCCTACCCTGATTGCCCCTTCCACTCCAAGGCTGCCATGTGCTAGGCTACAGGACTCAGAGGAATTAGACTCTGCCACTTGGGGGCCCTGGGGGCAGCCTCAGGCCCAGACAAGCCAGCGGGGGGTGGGCAAGGGGGCAGCGCGGCCATCGCAGGAGCTGGGCCTCGGACCCTTGGGTTTGAATCCTGGCACCGTCCTTGCCAGGCTAAATCTCCCCGAGTCTCAGTTTCCCCTGCAACAAAACGGGTACCATAAAGTTGCTAATCTCACAGGTTCAAGACGAATTAGTGGGCACGTAAGGGCTCAATGGACAGAAGTTTGAAAGGGTCCCGAAATGACCGGGATCAGGGCCCCAAAAGGGGTGCTGGGGCCCAGCCCCAGCTCGGCCCACGTGCTCGCGATCGCAGCTTGCACGGGAACTGCTGACTGCAGGAAGCAATTTCTGTCCCATTAGACCTGTCTTCCTTGTCCCTGGCACAGGGTGCGAGGCCCCAGGGCCACCCCAGGGCCGCCCCAGGACCATCCTGGGTGCTGAGAAGGAGCGCAGGGCCACCCCTGAGATGACAAGGGCGCCCTGGTGGTCTGAGCCACCACCCCCTCCGTGGAGATGAGCGGGTTCAGCAGGAGATGGTCACTCAGAGTCCCTCCCGCCGTCTGGAGGGAGCCAGTCGCCCCAGGCTCTCCCAGGTCCCGCACCCACCAAAGGCAGAGCCCAGGAGGGCACAGCAGGAAAGGAGCCAGAGGAAGCTCATGGTGGCGCAGGTGGGGAGATGAGCACCCGGCCGGGAGCTCCCTTTATATCCCTGTGGCCGGGCTGCTATCTGGGGACACTGAGGCGATAAGCCCCTTCCTGCCAGTGTGCCCGGGCGGGCAGGGTATGGCACAGCGCCACAGGCATCGGGGCCTGGGATGGCAGCAGCTGTGACCCAGGCTGAGCATGGTGCCAGTGCCAAGGGCAAGCCAAGGACAGGACTAGGCAAGGTGGCCCTTGTCCCAGGGCCGAGGGGAAGGGGTGGCGGCACTGGGCTTCCCCCTCCAGGCCCTGCCCGCTCAGGGGTCCTGAGGGCAGCAGCCACACCCGGGCGGGGAGGCCCCTCTGGTTCAAGTCCAGAAGGCCTGGGGTCGAGCCCTGGCCTGGTCTCTCGGGGTCCAGAGGCCCTTGAACAAATGATCTACTCAGTCTCTTAGTCATTCAAACGCCCCTGGGCTGTGTGGTCAAGCCAGGGAGGTTTGTGGGGACCGGGCCTATGCCTTGTGGCGGGTGGCTGGCCAGGGGATGGGCGCGAAGCTCAGCTGAAGGCTCAATTTGACATTTGGGGTGATCACTTGGAGGGGCCAGGGGCCCACTGCCGCCCACATGGCCCTGGCCCCTTGACAGAGGCACCAGTGAAAGCCGGCACCTGGGGGTGAGCGAGCAGCGTCCTGGGGCCCAGCTGGGGCCCAGACACTAGCCACAAGCTCCTGCCGTCACCTCTGTGCCAGGCGGGAACATTGGAGGCAGGGGGATCCGGTTCCAGGCTGGGCACAAGGGTGGACATGGGGGTCTTTCCCAGCGACTGGGAAGCTGGGGAGGGAGGAATTCTGAATTGTCAGGCCCAGGGTGAGACCCCAAACCTACTTACTCTCGCACAACTTTTTAATCGCCATTGCCTTGATGATTGGTTCACAGCACAGCTCTCGGCACCAGGCAGCTGAGGGGCTTTGGGCAAGTTAGTCACCCTCTCTGATCCGGTTTCTATATACGTAATATGGGGTTAGAATATGGGTCTCGCAAAGGTAACGGGTGAAAGTAGGTAAGGGTGCCAGGCCCAGACCCGACACCCAATTCATGATTGTTGGTTCTCTGTATTTCTTCCTAGAATCATCTGTTCTTGTCCTGTGCTCCTCCTGGAGGTTTGTCTGATGATGTAAGGGATGGGAAGAGCATGTGAGAAAAGAGGGCACAAAACAGGACCTACAGGGTGGCCCCTCTGGGTGAAGCCACACGGTACACTCCCAGCGCTCCTTCCACGGCCCTCGGGCCTTGCACAGACAAAAGAAACACCAACTCCTGCTTTCAGCAAGCTTACCTGGGCAAGAGGGAAAAGGGTGATAAAAAATAAGTGAAATATACATTATCGCCACCTGAGAAGCAATTTTTTTTTTCTATTTAGCTATACAGCAGCCAGGAGGGCCTCTCTCGGAAAGGGACATTTGAGTTAAAAATCTAGGAGTCAGGGGGAGCGCGCCACGCGGGTCTGTGGAGCGGCCGCAGTCGGGACCCAGGGAGCGACCGAGCAAAGAGCGTGTGTGGGGGGCGGAGGGGGGCGTCCAGCGGCGCCCCGAGGAGAGCGAGCGGGAACGGACAAGGCGCAGAGGTCAGGCGGGAGGCCGAGGAGGGCGAGCTGTGACCTTGCGAGGCAGCGGCAGCGGCAGGCGCAGTGGCAGCCCCTGGGGGCGAGGGTCCGGCCGCAGCGCGGTGGGGGGAGCGAGCGGGCGCGTGGAGCGCGCAGAGGGGACGCGGGCGGGCGGCAGGCCCCGCTCACCTGGCCGCGGCGGCCGTGGGAGGCGACAGCTGGCTGGCCCCGCCCCCGCCCAGCACGGGTTGCCGGGGCTGCCGGGAAGGGGCGCAGCTGCCGCGGGGGGAGGGGCGCTCGGGCCGCAGGTGCCTCCACGCCTCCTTGGGGCAGGGGCCTGAAGGGCCGCGGGGCCCCACCCGCCGTTGCCTTTGCAGCCCCTGCCAACCACACCCAGAGGTAGTGCCCTCCCCCCACCCCTGTCTGTGAACTAGGACCCCCTAACCAAGGAGTTTTGATGCCAGGCGGCGGTATATATTGGGGGGTCCCCAGAGATTCTAGCCTCCTGGGCCACCTTTCTCTTTACTCTTTAAAATGGAGGTAAACTTTACTTACGGTAAAATGCACCCGTTTGTGTGTGGGGGGAGGATTTGCACAGATGCACATACCCATGTAAACCCCACCCCACCAAGATACACGGAGAACCTCTCCTTCACCCCAGAAAAATTCCCTCTTATCCCCTCCCACTCAAGCCCCTGTCTACAGAAACATCCACTGCTGGGCTTTCTTTCCCCATAGATTAGTTTTGCCTGCTCTGGAATTCCACAGGAATGGAATCATGCCCAGAGCCCTCTTTTGTTGTTTGCCTTCACTCTGCATCCTATTTTTGAGGTTCATTGGGGTTGTGTGCATCAGAGGTCTGTTCCTTTTTATTGCTGAGCAGTGTTCTGTGGTGTGAATGCACCCCAATTTGTCTCTCCATGCTCTGGCTCGGAGCTATTTTGAGTAAAGCTGCTCTAAACATCATGAATAAGTTTTTGCACATCACATGTTCTCATCTGCCTTGGGTAAACACCTCCGAGTAGAATGGTTGAGTCATAGGATAGGGGATGTTCTTTGGAAACTGTTTGCACACTGGTTGTCCATTTTTTCTTTAATGGCCAAACAGAAGGATTTGATCCCACGCCCAAGCTGAGCCTCCCTCATTCTGGGAACTCTCTTTACAATTTTTCCCACCTCCTCCCAGTGTGCTCACACACACACGTATGTATACGTACTTTTGCTGAACTATTTGAGAATTAGCTGCAGAGATCACTGATCATTTTTAAATTCTCTTCATTACCTGCCTTAAGTCTAAAAATTTTAACTACAAAACGGCGGTTGAACGCACCTTTTAAAAACGATGGAAATCATTACCGATACAGTTCAAATGATTTACCCCACAGTACCCTTTGCACGTAAAACTTCAATCAGTCACCATTCTCCAGACCCACGTGCCCTGAACTTCTCCCTCGGGGCTCTGCCCCTGCTGGTCCCTTCCCGCATTAGGGAGGGCTCTCCGGAGAACCAGACCTGATAGGACACACACACACGCACACACGCACACACACACACACACACGTAAATAACAGATTAATTATAGGGATTGGCTCACATGAGTGTGGGGATTGGCAAGTCCAAATTCCGTAAGGCATACCACGGATTGGCAACTCCAGCGAAGGATACCGAGTTCCTCAGGAGAAGCCGGCTGGCTGAAGAAGAGATAGAAATTCTTCGGACTTCTTTCATCCTCAGCTCTGGCTTTAAGACCTCCAACAGACTGGATGAGGAAACTTCACTGCCGAGGGCATCAGCTGTAGCCTACACAGGCAAGTCCATCTGTGTAAGACCCTCACAGTAACAGTGAGGCCAGAGCTGGCTTCACCACGCAACTGGACACCAGAACCCAGCCGAGCTGACCCACGAACTTAACCGTCACGCTTCCCTGGAACACCCACCCCGTCTCCTTCCCCTTGGGAGCTCCTCCTTTCCACCAAACTGGGTGAATGTCCCACACACCACCGCACAGCTCTCTTTGAAGAAATGCTGCATCACGGATGGTGTAAAGGATGGTACTGGGTGCAAAGATGAACACAGATAAGTGTCAGACAAACAGGTTTTAGAGAAGGCAGATTCTGAGTGTGACTATTTGAGAGCACCTTAATTTGGTTTGCTTCCATTTTTTTTCTTTTTTTTTTATTAATCAAAAAAAAGAAAAGAAATTAACACAACATTTAGAAATCAGTCCGTTCTACACATGCACTCAGTAATTCTTAGTATCATCACATAGATGTATGATCATCATTTCTTAGTGCATTTGCATCGATTTAGGAAAAGAACTAACAAAACAGCAGAAAAAGATATAGAATGTTAAAATAGAGAAGAGAATTAAAATAATAATACTAATTAAAAATATATATATAAAAAAGGAAAAAGAAAAAAAACAAAAACAAAAGATACAAACAAACAAACAAAAAACTATATTTCAGGTGCAGCTTCATTCATTGTTCCAACATAGTTACATTACACTTAGGTATTATTGTGCTGTCCATTTTTGAGTTTTTGTATCTAGTCCTGTTGCACAGCCTGTATCCCTTCAGCTCCAATTACTCATTATCTTACCCTGTTTCTAACTCCTGCTGGTCTCTGTTACCAATGATATATTCCAAGTTGATTCTCAAATGTCGGCTCACATCAGTGGGACCATACAGTATTTGTCCTTTAGTTTTTGGCTAGACTCACTTAGCATAATGTTCTCTAGGTCCATCCATGTTATTACATGCTTCATAAGTTTAGTCTGTCTTAAAGCTGCATAATATTCCATCGTAGGTATACACCACAGTTTGTTTAGCCACTCGTCTGTTGATGGACATTTTGGCTGTTTCCATCTCTTTGCAATTGTAGATAATGCTGCTATAAACACTGGTGTGCAAATGTCCATCTGTGTCTTTGCCCTTAAGTCCTTTGAGTAGATACCTACCAGTGGTATTGCTGGGTCGTAATCCATTCTGCCAGTCTATGTCTTTTGATTGGGGAATTCAGTCCATTAACTTTTAGTGTTATTACTGTTTGGATAATATTTTCCTCTACCATTTTGGCTTTCGTATTATATATATCTGATTTTCCTTCTTTCTACACTTTAGTCCATACCTCTCTCTTCTGTCATTTCGTATCTGACTCTAGTGCTCCCTTTAGTATTTCTTGCAGAGCTGGTCTCTTGGTCACAAATTCTCTCAGTGACTTTTTGTCTATAAATGTTTTAATTTCTCCTTCATTTTTGAAGGACAATTTTGCTGGATGTAGAAGTCTTGGTTGGCAGTTTTTCTCTTTTAGTAATTTAAATATATCATCCCACTGTCTTCTAGCTTCCATGGCTTCTGCTGAGAAATCTACACATAGTCTTATTGGGTTTCCCTTGTATGTGACAGATTGTTTTTCTCTTGCTGCTTTCAAGATCCTCTCTTTCTCTTTGACCTCTGACATTCTAACTAGTAAGTTGGAGAACGCCTATTTGGGTCTATTCTCTTTGGGGTGCGCTGCACTTCTTGGATCTGTAAATTTAGGTCTTTCATAACAGTTGGGAAATTTTCAGTGATAATTTCTTCCATTAGTTTTTCTCCTCCTTTTCCCTTCTCTTCTCCTTCTGGGACACCCACAGCACGTATATTTGTGCGCTTCATATTGTCATTCAGTTCCCTGATCCCCTGCTCAAGTTTTTCCATTCTTTTCCCTATAGTTTCTGTTTCTTTTTGGAATTCAGATGTTCCATCCTCCAGTTCACTAATTGTAGCTTCTGTCTCTTTAGATCTACCATTGTAGGTATCCATTGTTTTTTCCATTTTTTCTTCTTTGTCCTTCACTCCCATAAGTTCTGTGATTTGTTTTTTCAGATTTTCTATTTCTTCTTTTTGTTCAGCCCATGTCTTCTTCATGTCCTCCTTCAATTTATTGATTTGGTTTTTGAAGAGTTTTTCGTTTCTGTTCGTATATTCAGCATTAGTTGTCTCAGCTCCTGTATCTCATTTGAACTATTGGTTTGTTCCTTTGACTGGGCCATATCTTCAGTTTTCCGAGCGTCATCCATTATTTTCTGCTGGTGTCTGGGCATTTGATCAGATTTCCCTGGGTGTGGGACCCGGCTGGTTGAAAGGTTTTTCTGTGAAATCTCTGGGCTCTGTTTTTCTTTTCCTGCCCAGTAGGTGGCGCTCGTGGTGCTCGTCTGTCTGCGGGCCCCACCAGTAAAAGATGCTGTGGCTCCTTTAACTTGCCAATCCGAATCTCGCAGTCGGCCCGGGAAACCGCGCGTGGAGGCGGGGGGTCGCCGGCCGCCGTGGCTTGGGGGACTGCGGGTCCAAATTGCGCAGCTGGCCTGAGACACCAAGCGTGGCAGGAGGGCCCCGCTATCCAACGTTCCCAGTCAGACCGGGGAGTCACGTGCGTGGAGGGGACCCCAGTCGCCAGCCGCCCCGGCCGGGAAAATGCACGCCCCTCGGGTATCTCACCGCAGCGGATTCTCCCTGCCCGTACAGCCGTTCCAGAATGGGGTACGCTGTCTTTTTGGTCTCTGTCGTGGCTCCGGGAGCTGTTTCGTATTGTTTCTGTTTCTTGTTGCCTGCCCGTGCAAAAGCTAACTAACTAAAGTAGGTCTTAAAGTAAATCTAAACTAAAATTCTAGGTGACAAAAAGCACTGATTCATAGCTTAATTAGCAGCATCCCCCCTTTCAGTGGTGCATATAATAGGAAATTGATCATAGATAATACCTTTGGAGGAATGTATTAGAAGGAAACAAAAGGCACCTTCAAACATGTGGAGGGTTTAACAGACACTATCCCCAAAAGGGGGGTGCAGGGTTTAGGGAAGTCATGAGGCTAACAGAGGAACGCAGGGTAAAAGATGCTGAGATGTGCTTCGGGGCTGACAGTGCCAGCGCTGTCTCGGGGACCCAGGCAGGGGAGGGTGCAGGGGGAGGCAGGAGCTGTGGCCCTGCAGGGAGGAGCAGGGCCAGTCCACAGCCCTGAGGAACGCCTTGACCTTCCCACCCTCTGATCTGCGGCAGGTGCCCCTGCCTGGCCCGGGCAGGATTCTCCCTGCCCGTACAGCCGTTCCAGAAGTTGCTGTTCTGGAGGAGGAACTAAGACCCGCGCGTCTTACTAAGCCGCCAACTTCTCCGGAAGTCCCTTTTTTTTTTTCCGTAGGCGCAAGAGTGAATATATGATTTTTAAAAATCTATGTCTAAACAATATAGGGGCGGGCCACGGTGGCTCAGTGGCAGAGTCCTCGCCTGCCAGGCCGGAGACCTGGGTTCGATTCCCAGTGCCTGCCCGTGCAAAAACTAACTAACTAAAGTAGGTCTTAAAGTAAATCTAGACTAAAATTCTAGGTGACAAAAAGCACTGATTCATAGCTTAATTAGCAGCATCCCCCCTTTCAGTGGTGCATATAATAGGAAATTGATCATAGATAATACCTTTGGAGGAATGTATTAGAAGGAAACAAAAGGCACCTTCAAACATGTGGAGGGTTTAACAGACACTATTCACAAAAGGGGGTGCAGGGTTTAGGGAAGTCATGAGGCTAATAGAGGAGCGCAGAGTAAAAGATGCTGAGACGTGCTTCGGGGCTGACAGTGCCAGCGCTGTCTCGGGGACCCAGGCAGGGGAGGGTGCAGGGGGAGGCAGGAGCTGTGGCCCTGCAGGGAGGAGCAGGGCCAGTCCACAGCCCTGAGGAGCGCCTTGACCTTCCCACCCTCTGATCTGTGGCAGGTGCCACCTTTGGACTGCCCCCCCACCCCAGCAGCCGGAGGGTGCAGCGGGTAGTGAAGCAGTCGCAGGGATCAGCAGCCTGGGGCCGGCGCAGGGAGGAGAGGGGCGGGAAGCGGGTCAGGAGAGGCAAAGGGAGGTCCGCCCGGCACAGTCCAGCCCTCCAAGCCCTTCTCCTCCGTGGATAATTTGCGTTCTGTCTGTGCTAGTCACCTCTCATCTGTTAGTTACTTTCGCTGCAGAATAAATTACCCCAAAATGTAGTGTCTTAAAACAACGAACACCTTATTATTTCACCCAGTTGCTGCAGGTCAGGATTCCAGGAGCGGCTTAGCTGGGTGCTCCTGGCTCAGGGGCTCCCGTGAGGTTGCGGTGAAGACGTCGCCCTCCCCACGGGGCCGCAGGCATCGGGAGGCCTGGCCCGGGCTGGCGAGGCCGCTGCGGGGCGCCCAGCGCGGGGCTGGCAGGTAAGGAGGCCTCGCCCTTCCCTAGGGCCGCCCGAGGGCCCACCTGGCCTGTGGTGGGCTTTCCCCAGAGCAGCGTCGAGGGCCTGCAACGCGGCCTCGCTGGGGTTTTTCTTTTCAAACCGTCTCGGAAAGGCCCCACCCCCAGCTCTCCATCCCTTTCCTTCGCCCGGTCTCTCTATTGCATTTGTTCTCTTCTCTTCGGATCTGCTTGGTCTGTGCGTCTCACCGGAGGCTCAGTCCCGCGAAGGCGGGCCCAGTGCTGCTGCCCCGACCCCTTGCCCGCACCCGCGCACACATGCCCTTTCCTCGTTGCAGGTGACAGTTCACATCCCGTGTTTCCCGCTTCCTCAATGGCTCATCTTATGGCACAGAAACAGTGTTCTATTTTATAAGAAACTAAACTTTATGCAATGGGTAGTTCCTTAACGATGAATGACTGCAGACAGAGCGCTCAGCCGGACACAGTGGCTGAAGTGGGATGGGCTGAAGCCGTCTGCCTGCTGGGAGCTGCTGAGTCTCCCACTGGGTGGCCCCTTTCTGCCTTCGCCTCCTGGACACACCTCGAGCTCAGGTCCCGCTGGCCGGGGCTGGGCTCTCTCTCTTTCTGATAAAGGTTACTTTGAAGACATCCTTTGCAGGGCAACTACAGCTTACATTTGTGGTCCTGGGAGCCCTGGTTTGAGAAATGCAGAGCCAGGCCACCTATGAGCTCCTGCCAGTGAGGACCAGCTGGGCTTCTTTGAGCCCAGTGGTGGGACTGCCTTCCACTGAGCACCTGGGAACCCTCCCTGCCGCACTGGGCACGGGGAGCGTCCTGGTCCCTGCCACCCTGGCATGGCTGCAGAGATGGGCTCTGCACAGCCAGACCTCCTCGCTGGGGCCCCAGCGCGGGCCACAGAGCCCTAGGGGAGCCCAGCTTTGCCAAGGTTTTGGGTGGCGGGCTGAAGCAGCTGTCCTGTTCCCAGGAGCTGGCGTGCCCCGGTCTGGGAGCCAGCGCTGGCTGTGAGAGGCACTTGGCCCTGGCTTATCGCCCAAATCCCAGGGTAAGGTAAGGGTGGCTCTTGGGTCTCCTGAATGGCCAGGCCAGCGGGCCTGGGCGCGGCTTGGAGGGGGCCCCGGGGTATGTAAAGGGGCCCGTTGGCAGCAGACCCTACTGCTCCCTGCCCGCAGCACCATGGCCTTCCTTTGGCTCCTGTCCTGCCTGGCCCTCGTGGGGGCGTCCTTTGGTGAGTGTGGGGGACTGAAGGCCAGGGAGGGGGTCCCGGACCATCCCCAGGACCACAGCCGGGTCCCATCAGGAGGGACGAAGGAGATCTGAGCCTCGGCTCCCTGCACCCTCGGGCCTCAGCCCAGCACCCAATTTGAGGCTTCAGAGAGGAGAGGGGTCCTTCTGGAGCTTTCTGAGCCCCCCACCCTATGCCAGGGAGAGGAGCAAGCTGGGCCCCGCCATGGCCTGAGGCTCCAGAAGGGGCTCAGGTGGGGAGGGCTGTGGCCCCCCGGGACCCTCCCAAGGCTTTCCTCCATCATGCCGGGCACCTGCTAAGCGCCGTCTTCTCTGGTTTTATAAGATTATGAACTTGACTATATGATATCCACATCCGCGCTACTAGAGATTAACTCCTCTTAACTTTTTGCAAATTTGCTTCAGAAATGTATTTAAAACAAAACAAAACAATAAAACAGGTTGAGGTTGAGCTAAAGCTCTCTCTGCCCCTCTTTCCCTCCTTGGAAGGCAAATTCTATTCTGAACTTGTGTGCATTTTTTCTTATATGGGTTTTTATGAATCGACTATTTATTTGTATTGCCATAAACAATGTAGACAATTTTTAATTTTAAACTTTATGGAAACAGGATTGTATTCTATGTGAGTTTACAATGTGCTTTTTCCCACTCGTGTAATGCTTGAGATGTATCCATGGAGACATGTACATCCGGGTGGTTCATTCATTCTAATCATTATCAAGTGTTCTCTCATGGGAATACACCCGTTTCTTTCTTTCTTCTTCTTTTTTTTTTTTTGCCATTACAAAAAATAGCTTATTACTATTACTGTTTTGGGACAACAAGAATCTTCAGTGACCCGCTCTGTCCCCACGTCCTGTGGGCTGGAGTAGGAGGTGCCGGGCCCGGGGCAAGGCGCCTGTGCCCCCAGCAGCACCGAGGCTGGGCTGTCCGGCTGTGCCTGTGCCACCGTCCGTGGCACTGGGAAGCCGCGAAGCAAGCACGAAGTCACTGGCCCCGACTCACCACATTTTAGGCATCTTAGGCCCACCTTCTCCTTTCTGATTGTTTTATGATGATTGCTGTTTTCTGTTTCTTCAATGTGTCCTTTTATGGTGTGGGTTCAAAGTCCCATCTTATTAAATAAGACACCAAATCTTTATGCAACGAATCGGTCCTTAAATTGTGAGCTATCACAGAAAAAGAGAATCTAGCACGAGCACGGCAGTGTAGAATGGGATCATTTTACTCTCCCATCAGAAAAGGGAGAGAGAGTTCTCCATTCCCCATGGATTTGGGATCACCAGATTTAACTCCACACCCCCTTCCTCCCCAATCGGGGGATTCAGCTGCTGCTCTAAGCTCACACAGCAAGGAAGGCTGGCTCAGGGGCTGGGGCAGGGTTCCGCTTCTCCCTCCTGTCTTGTGCTCCTGCAGGCAGCTTGGGTGCAGGCCTTGGTCCCTCTGCATCCCTGGAGGCCTGAGTGGGGTCAGCAGGCTATGGCTAGGGGACCCTTGAGCCGGGATGTTGGGGGCCTGGGGAAGTTGCTGGAGGAGGTGGGAGCGATGCAGGGGCTCCTGGGCTGGCCTGGACAGTCAGAGGCAGAGCCCAGGAGATTTGCAGCAGGGCTGCGTGAAGTCCCAGATGGCTCAGCGCTTCCTCCCACCCTCTGCCAGGCTGCGGCGTCCCCGCCATCCAGCCCGTGCTGCATGGCCTATCCAGGATCGTCAACGGGGAGGAGGCTGTCCCGGGCTCCTGGCCCTGGCAGGTGTCCCTGCAGGTAAGGGGGCCCTGTGCACATGTGCGAGAGGGTCTGTCACACTGGGGTGCGGGCCAGGCTGGCGGCCTCTGCCCCGGTTGGTGTTGCAGATCCTCCAGCCAGCGCTGAGCCCTCCATCTTCCTCGCAGGACAGCACCGGCTTCCACTTCTGCGGGGGCTCCCTCATCAGCGAGGACTGGGTGGTCACTGCCGCCCACTGCGGGGTCAGGTGAGGGCCCGGGCAGGCTCAGGGTGTCCGCTGCCAGCTCCACCAGGGAAGGTGGGGAGGGCACCCTCCTAGCCTTCACACCCCCCATGCTTGGTCTAGAACCTCCCACGTGGTGGTGGCTGGTGAGTTTGACCAGGACTCAGACGCCGAGGACGTCCAGGTGCTGAAGATTGAAAAGGTGCGCGCAGGCCCTGCTGATGCGCTGAGGGGCTCAGCCACGGCGCTGGGGGCGGGAAGGAGAGGAACCCCGGGCAGCTTGGGAGACACGCTGGGTAGGGGTGGGGGTGGCCGCCCCATAGTCCTCAGTTGGGCTCCTGCGGGTCTGATTCCCTGGGCTGGGCCTCCGGGAAAGTGGTCCGTCCCCCTGAATCCCGCAGCCCATCCCCGAGCCTCACTCATCGTCTGGCTCCCGACCGACCCGCAGGTTTTCAAGAACCCCAAGTTCAACATATTCACCGTCAGCAATGACATCACCCTGCTGAAGCTGGCCACGCCCGCCCGCTTCTCCCAGACCGTGTCGGCCGTGTGCCTGCCCAGCGAGGGCGACGACTTCCCGGCCGGCTCGCTCTGCGCCACCACGGGCTGGGGCAAGACCAAGTACAACGGTGAGGGCCGGGCCGGCAGGCGGGCGGGAGGTGGGTGCCGTGGGCGGGGCGGCCTCTGACCCCCTCCTGCCTCTCCAGCTGCCAACACCCCCGAGCGCCTGCAGCAGGCGGCCCTGCCCCTCCTGTCCAACGCCGACTGCAAGCAGTTCTGGGGCAACAAGATCAAGGACACGATGGTGTGCGCCGGGGCCAGCGGCGTCTCCTCCTGCATGGTACCGGCCCCCAGGGCTCTCCCCAGGACCCCTTTCCGTCCCAGCCCGGGGTGGGTTTCCCGAGGCCTGCCACCCCCACCCCGGACACTAATGGACCTCAGCAAGAGCATGCCAGAGGAAGGGTCTGGTGGCACAATTCCCTTGATCTCGTCGAGGTGAAGGGCGCCTCCCGGGCTTGTGCGGTGCAGAGCAGGACGGGGGGCACCTGGGGGCTTGGCCTTGGGTCCGGAAGCGCTAAGGCACAGCCCGCGGCCAGCCTTTCCTTGCGCCTCCACCATAGGATGCGACCGCCAGGGGTGGCCCAGACTGGAAGCCTAGAAGCACGTCCGCTGTGGCTCCTGGGTGTCGGGCCCGGGACGAGGCCCGGGAAAGGCCACCAGGTCCAAGCGCGCCTCTCCTTCCCACAGGGTGACTCCGGCGGCCCCCTGGTCTGCCAGAAGGACGGAGCCTGGACCCTGGTGGGCATCGTGTCCTGGGGCAGCAGCACCTGCTCCACCTCCATGCCTGGCGTTTACGCCCGAGTCACTGAGCTCCTGCCCTGGGTGCACGAGATCCTGGCCACCAACTGAGCCCGAGCCTTCTGCAATAACCTCTGCACCCCTCACCTCCCCGCCCCATGTCCTCCATAAAAGCATCTGTACAGAAACACTGAGTGCACGTGTCTCTTTGTGTCCCAGGGGGTGGGAAGAAGGAGATTCAGGGCTGGAGTTGGCTCTGTCACCCACTACTGGGCTGGGTTATGCTTATTTCCAGGCCACCTTCTTAGGCAGCCCAGATCTGTGGATCTCATCCTCCCTGCTCAGTTCGCCACCCTGGAACAGAACTCGGGCCCTGCCTGCTGGGGTCATCTTGACCCTGAGAGCTTGACCCAAGGACCTGTGGAAAGCAGGAGTCCCTGGGCAGGCTATGCAGTCCATAGCCCTGAAAAGGCAGTGTTGGGATCAGACTGTCTTCTGGGGCTTCTCCCTCCATCACAGGCTCCAGACCCCTTTCTCTGCCCTCAGACCCCTCCTTAACCTGGGCCCTGGAACATGCGTGCAGTCCCCACCTTTCCCTGCTTCAGACCCCAACCTCTTTGCCCACGTCCACCGAAACTAACCTGCATAGCCCGGTAAACTGTCAATCCAGCACTGGAGGTTTCCATCTCCCACCCTGCGGCCCCTCCTGGTCCTCTGTATTTCCTGTGACTTGGCATAAGATCGAGAGGGTTGATCAGACTCAGATGCAGGCTGAGCCCTTTTGGCCAGGCTGTAGGCGGAGGGGGCATTTTGTAAGAGCTCCCAGGCCCGGCCATCTCCCGTGATGTTGGCGTCTCTGATGCTCGGTGCTCGGTCACACTAGTTCTTTCGAGAGGGAGGACAAAATGGTGATATCTTAATTCTAATATTCCTTTTCATTGATTACTTCGAGTATGTCTATCTATCATTCAATTACTTGTGGTACATGCAGATAAATAAATGCTTATTTTTTCCTTTATTGGTTTTCAAGGTCACGAATTTCAAGGTTTTCAAGGTAGATGGACTCCTTCCATCCTCCAAAGTTGAATCAACTTGTTTTACTTTTGTTTTGTTTTTTTTTTTAGACTCATTAGGAACTCCAGGGTTTAAAAATATAGGAACTGCAGGGTTTAAAAATATTTGAACATTTCAATTGATTGTAATTATTATCCTTACTGAAGGTCAATGTGTCCCTTTGACATGTGGGAACTCCAAGTTTGCTCCTGAGACATTTTAGGAAGACCCAAGATGGCTTTAAGAGCTTCCTTGCTATCAGGTATGGCAAGATGGCCCAGGCTGCAATCAGTTCCATTGTGTGAAACTCCCTAGTTTCTTTAGTGTGGAAAAAGGTATTTCATGACCACAATCTGGGTGCTGGGGACCCTCATGGCTATTGTACCAGCCGCTGTTTGTGGGGCTCTGCAGTGAATGGAGTGAGGAAATATTTCAAAATAAAACATGTTTTAGAGAAAAGACCTCATGAATTCATACTGATATCTCCAGGAAAAATTCAGGCCTGAAGGGTTTTTACTCACTGCAAATATAGTAGTGTATTTGTGTCTTTTCTTCTATGCCAGAAGCCTCATCCCCAAGGATGCAGAGACTGAGCTCATGAGAACCACCTGTGGGTACTTGCTTGTTCTGTTCCGCTTTACACACAACAGGTGCAGGATCACAAAAGACTGTCATTACCAATACAATTACTGAAAACAGCGAAGCTTTTCCTTCATCTGTGCTCTCCTCTCTTCAAAACAGTGGTTCCATAGCTGCACTGTCAGAGCTTCAGTCACCAGCCGCCATGCTCTCCCACCGCTGGACTCACCGAGTCTCCATTCCACAAGCAATGCCACGCGTGAGGCCCGGCCCCGTCCCGGGCTGACGTCTCTGCAGGCATTTCAGCTTCTGAAGCTCAAGCTCCGGTTGGTCTCTAAGGTAGGGTCCATGAGAACATGCTCCCCGAGATCGCACATGCTGACAGCATTTTGTGCCGTTTATACTTGAAGTTCAGTTTGGAGACTTCTAGTGTTTCCCCATTTAGAATGATGCCTACGACAGAGATTTTTGTTTTAAATAGGTACCTTGTCAGGTTAAGGAAATTCTTTTCTATTCTTAATAAGAGTTTTTATAATCGTTTTTACACGGAATTTTTCAAATTCTTTGTCCATATGTTAATAATATAGTTACTATTAAACTATGCTTGCATGATGAACTTCTTTAAATACTGCCAAATTCTATTTTCTAATAGAAACTGAGTGAAATGGCTACATATTTTTATTTTTGTAATGTCGTTTCTGTTTTGGTATCAGGGTTTTTATGGCTTTACAGAATAACTTAGATAACAATCTTTTTTTTTTTTTTTAATCTCTGAAAGACTTCATACGAGAGTGAGATGACCTGTTCTAGAAAGTCTGTAGTTCTTGCCTGGAAAACCCCACCTGGCCTCCCGGGAGGCTGACTGCACCGTATCAGCGCCGCCTGGCGGCCAATATGAGAGCGGCCTGGTTGGGCCTCACCCCTTTAACCTCCTTTAGCCCAGCACTGTCCAAAAACATAATGTAAGCCAAAAATGTAATTTTAAATTATATACTAGTCTTACTAAATACGTAAAAAGAAAAAAAGAGGCTGGTGAGGCCTCGGGGCTCCCGCGGGACCTGGGAGGAGGCCACACCCGGGAAGGTTCCCTGAAGCCGCAGGTGTGGGCACATGTCCCTCAGCCACCACGCCCCGGGGTGGGGGGGGCATTTTCTCTGCCTGTGGCCTTCCTGGTACTCTGGCGAGCTGGAGCCCAAGTGAGGGAAGGGGTCTAAGGAGAGGCTCTCCCAGAGACCCCCCAGCCTGGAAGGCCTGGCCCATCCAACGCAGGGGAGGGCCCAAGTTCGGGAGCAGAGGGGTCCGTGGGGGGCTTTGACATGGGAGACAGACACCACTGACGGGTTTACCCAGAGTTTTATTGAGGTTCTGTGCAGGGCAGGGCAGGGCAGAGCTGGCCAGGGCCCAGGCGGGGCCTCGGGCTCAGTTGGCGGCCAGGATCTCGTGCACCCAGGGCAGGAGCTCAGTGACTCGGGCGTAAACGCCAGGCATGGAGGTGGAGCAGGTGCTGCTGCCCCAGGACACGATGCCCACCAGGGTCCAGGCTCCGTCCTTCTGGCAGACCAGGGGGCCGCCGGAGTCACCCTGTGGGAAGGAGAGGCGCGCTTGGACCTGGTGGCCTTTCCCGGGGCCTCGTCCCGGGCCCGACACCCAGGAGCCACAGCGGACGTGCTTCTAGGCTTCCAGTCTGGGCCACCCCTGGCGGTGGCATCCTATGGTGGAGGCGCAAGGAAAGGCTGGCCGCGGGCTGTGCCTTAGCGCTTCCGGACCCAAGGCCAAGCCCCCAGGTGCCCCCCGTCCTGCTCTGCACCGCACAAGCCCGGGAGGCGCCCTTCACCTCGACGAGATCAAGGGAATTGTGCCACCAGACCCTTCCTCTGGCATGCTCTTGCTGAGGTCCATTAGTGTCCGGGGTGGGGGGGGCAGGCCTCGGGAAACCCACCCCGGGCTGGGACGGAAAGGGGTCCTGGGGAGAGCCCTGGGGGCCGGTACCATGCAGGAGGAGACGCCGCTGGCCCCGGCGCACACCATCGTGTCCTTGATCTTGTTGCCCCAGAACTGCTTGCAGTCGGCGTTGGACAGGAGGGGCAGGGCCGCCTGCTGCAGGCGCTCGGGGGTGTTGGCAGCTGGAGAGGCAGGAGGGGGTCAGAGGCCGCCGCCCCGCCCGCGGCACCCACCTCCCGCCCGCCTGCCGGCCCGGCCCTCACCGTTGTACTTGGTCTTGCCCCAGCCCGTGGTGGCGCAGAGCGAGCCGGCCGGGAAGTCGTCGCCCTCGCTGGGCAGGCACACGGCCGACACGGTCTGGGAGAAGCGGGCGGGCGTGGCCAGCTTCAGCAGGGTGATGTCATTGCTGACGGTGAATATGTTGAACTTGGGGTTCTTGAAAACCTGCGGGTCGGTCGGGAGCCAGACGATGAGTGAGGCTCGGGGATGGGCTGCGGGATTCAGGGGGACGGACCACTTTCCCGGAGGCCCAGCCCAGGGAATCAGACCCGCAGGAGCCCAACTGAGGACTATGGGGCGGCCACCCCCACCCCTACCCAGCGTGTCTCCCAAGCTGCCCGGGGTTCCTCTCCTTCCCGCCCCCAGCGCCGTGGCTGAGCCCCTCAGCGCATCAGCAGGGCCTGCGCGCACCTTTTCAATCTTCAGCACCTGGACGTCCTCGGCGTCTGAGTCCTGGTCAAACTCACCAGCCACCACCACGTGGGAGGTTCTAGACCAAGCATGGGGGGCGTGAAGGCTAGGAGGGTGCCCTCCCCACCTTCCCTGGTGGAGCTGGCAGCGGACACCCTGAGCCTGCCCGGGCCCTCACCTGACCCCGCAGTGGGCGGCAGTGACCACCCAGTCCTCGCTGATGAGGGAGCCCCCGCAGAAGTGGAAGCTGGTGCTGTCCTGCGAGGAAGATGGAGGGCTCAGCGCTGGCTGGAGGATCTGCAACACCAACCGGGGCAGAGGCCGCCAGCCTGGCCCGCACCCCAGTGTGACAGACCCTCTCGCACATGTGCACAGGGCCCCCTTACCTGCAGGGACACCTGCCAGGGCCAGGAGCCCGGGACAGCCTCCTCCCCGTTGACGATCCTGGATAGGCCATGCAGCACGGGCTGGATGGCGGGGACGCCGCAGCCTGGCAGAGGGTGGGAGGAAGCGCTGAGCCATCTGGGACTTCACGCAGCCCTGCTGCAAATCTCCTGGGCTCTGCCTCTGACTGTCCAGGCCAGCCCAGGAGCCCCTGCATCGCTCCCACCTCCTCCAGCAACTTCCCCAGGCCCCCAACATCCCGGCTCAAGGGTCCCCTAGCCATAGCCTGCTGACCCCACTCAGGCCTCCAGGGATGCAGAGGGACCAAGGCCTGCACTCAAGCTGCCTGCAGGAGCACAAGACAGGAGGGAGAATCGGAACCCTGCCCCAGCCCCTGAGCCAGCCTTCCTTGCTGTGTGAGCTTAGAGCAGCAGCTGAATCCCCCGATTGGGGGGGAAGGGGGTGTGGAGTTAAATCTGGTGATCCCAAATCCATGGGGAATGGAGAACTCTCTCTCCCTTTTCTGATGGGAGAGTAAAATGATCCCATTCTACACTGCCGTGCTCGTGCTAGATTCTCTTTTTCTGTGATAGCTCACAATTTAAGGACCGATTCGTTGCATAAAGATTTGGTGCTTATTTAATAAGATGGGACTTTGAACCCACACCATAAAAGGACACATTGAAGAAACAGAAAACAGCAATCATCATAAAACAATCAGAAAGGAGAAGGTGGGCCTAAGATGCCTAAAATGTGGTGAGTCGGGGCCAGTGACTTCGTGCTTGCTTCGCGGCTTCCCAGTGCCACGGACGGTGGCACAGGCACAGCCGGACAGCCCAGCCTCGGTGCTGCTGGGGGCACAGGCGCCTTGCCCCGGGCCCGGCACCTCCTACTCCAGCCCACAGGACGTGGGGACAGAGCGGGTCACTGAAGATTCTTGTTGTCCCAAAACAGTAATAGTAATAAGCTATTTTTTGTAATGGCAAAAAAAAAGAAAGAAGAAGAAAGAAAGAAACGGGTGTATTCCCATGAGAGAACACTTGATAATGATTAGAATGAATGAACCACCCGGATGTACATGTCTCCATGGATACATCTCAAGCACTACATGAGTGGGAAAAAGCACATTGTAAACTCACATAGAATACAATCCTGTTTCCATAAAGTTTAAAATTAAAAATTGTCTACATTGTTTATGGCAATACAAATATATAGTCGATTCATAAAAACCCATATAAGAAAAATTGCACACAAGTTCAGAATAGAGTTTGCCTTCCAAGGAGGGAAAGAGGGGCAGAGAGAGCTTTAGCTCAACCTCAACCTGTTTTATTGTTTTGTTTTGTTTTAAATACATTTCTGAAGCAAATTTGCAAAAAGTTAAGAGGAGTTAATCTCTAGTAGCGCGGATGTGGATATCATATAGTCAAGTTCATAATCTTATAAAAACAGAGAAGACGGCGCTTAGCAGGTGCCCGGCATGATGGAGGAAAGCCATGGGAGGGTCCCGGGGGGCCACAGCCCTCCCCACCTGAGCCCCTTCTGGAGCCTCAGGCCATGGCGGGGCCCAGCTTGCTCCTCTCCCTGGCATAGGGTGGGGGGCTCAGAAAGCTCCAGAAGGACCCCTCTCCTCTCTGAAGCCTCAAATTGGGTGCTGGGCTGAGGCCCGAGGGTGCAGGGAGCTGAGGCTCAGATCTCCTTCGTCCCTCCTGATGGGACCCGGCTGTGGTCCTGGGGATGGTCCGGGACCTCCTCCCTGGCCTCCAGTCCCCCACACTCACCAAAGGACGCCCCCACGAGGGCCAGGCAGGACAGGAGCCAAAGGAAGGCCATGGTGCTGCGGGCAGGGAGCAGTAGGGTCTGCTGCCAACGGGCCCCTTTACATACCCCGGGGCCCCCTCCAAGCCGCGCCCAGCCCCGCTGGCCTGGCCATGCAGGAGACCCAAGAGCCACCCTTACCCTTACCCTGGGATTTGGGCGATAAGCCAGGGCCAAGTGCCTCTCACAGCCAGCGCTGGCTCCCAGACCGGGGCACGCCAGCTCCTGGGAACAGGACAGCTGCTTCAGCCCGCCACCCAAAACCTTGGCAAAGCTGGGCTCCCCTAGGGCTCTGCGGCCTGCGCTGGGGCCCCAGCGAGGAGGTCTGGCTGTGCAGAGCCCATCTCTGCAGCCATGCCAGGGTGGCAGGGACCAGGACGCTCCCCGTGCCCAGTGCGGCAGGGAGGGTTCCCAGGTGCTCAGTGGAAGGCAGTCCCACCACTGGGCTCAAAGAAGCCCAGCTGGTCCTCATTGGCAGGAGCTCACAGGTGGCCTGGCTCTGGATTTCTCAAACCAGGGCTCCCAGGACCACAAATGTAAGCTGTAGTTGCCCTGCAAAGGATGTCTTCAAAGTAACCTTTATCAGAAAGAGAGAGAGCCCAGCCCTGGCCAGCGGGACCTGAGCTCGAGGTGTGTCCAGGAGGCGAAGGCAGAAAGGGGCCACCCAGTGGGAGACTCAGCAGCTCCCAGCGGGCAGACGGCTTCAGCCCATCCCACTTCAGCCACTGTGTCCGGCTGAGCGCTCTGTCTGCAGTCATTCATCGTTAAGGAACTACCCATTGCATAAAGTTTAGTTTCTTATAAAATAGAACACTGTTTCTGTGCCATAAGATGAGCCATTGAGGAAGCGGGAAACACGGGATGTGAACTGTCACCTGCAACGAGGAAAGGGCATGTGTGCGCGGGTGCGGGCAAGGGGTCGGGGCAGCAGCACTGGGCCCGCCTTCGCGGGACTGAGCCTCCGGTGAGACGCACAGACCAAGCAGATCCGAAGAGAAGAGAACAAATGCAATAGAGAGACCGGGCGAAGGAAAGGGATGGAGAGCTGGGGGTGGGGCCTTTCCGAGACAGTTTGAAAAGAAAAACCCCAGCGAGGCCGCGTTGCAGGCCCTCGACGCTGCTCTGGGGAAAGCCCACCACAGGCCAGGTGGGCACTCGGGCGGCCCTGGGGAAGGGCGAGGCCTCCTTACCTGCCAGCCCCGCGCTGAGCGCCCCGCAGCGGCCTCGCCAGCCCGGGCCAGGCCTCCCGATGCCTGCGGCCCCGTGGGGAGGGCGACGTCTTCACCGCAACCTCACGGGAGCCCCTGAGCCAGGAGCACCCAGCTAAGCCGCTCCTGGAATCCTGACCCGCAGCAACTGGGTGAAATAATAAGGTGTTCGTTGTTTTAAGACACTACATTTTGGGGTAATTTATTCTGCAGCGAAAGTAACTAACAGATGAGAGGTGACTAGTACAGACAGAACGCAAATTATCCACGGAGGAGAAGGGCTTGGAGGGCTGGACTGTGCAGGGCAGACCTCCCTTTGCCTCTCCTGACCCGCTTCCCGCCCCTCTCCTCCCTGCGCCGGCCCCAGGCTGCTGACCCCCGCGACTGCTTCACTGCCCGCTGCACCCTCCGGCTGCTGGGGGGGGGGGGCAGTTCAAAGGTGGCACCTGCCGCAGATCAGAGGGTGGGAAGGTCAAGGCGCTCCTCAGGGCTGTGGACTGGCCCTGCTCCTCCCTGCAGGGCCACAGCTCCTGCCTCCCCCTGCACCCTCCCCTGCCTGGGTCCCCGAGACAGCGCTGGCACTGTCAGCCCCAAAGCACGTCTCAGCATCTTTTACCCTGCGCTCCTCTATTAGCCTCATGACTTCCCTAAACCCTGCACCCCCTTTTGTGAATAGTGTCTGTTAAACCCTCCACATGTTTGAAGGTGCCTTTTGTTTCCTTCTAATACATTCCTCCAAAGGTATTATCTATGATCAATTTCCTACTATATGCACCACTGAAAGGGGGGATGCTGCTAATTAAGCTATGAATCAGTGCTTTTTGTCACCTAGAATTTTAGTTTAGATTTACTTTAAGACCTACTTTAGTTAGTTAGTTTTTGCACGGGCAGGCACTGGGAATCGAACCCAGGTCTCCGGCCTGGCAGGCGAGGACTCTGCCACTGAGCCACCGTGGCCCGCCCTCTACATTGTTTAGACATAGATTTTTAAAAATCATATATTCACTCTTGCGCCTACGGAAAAAAAAAAGGGACTTCCGGAGAAGTTGGCGGCTTAGTAAGACGCGCGGGTCTTAGTTCCTCCTCCAGAACAGCAACTAAAGAAACAGAAACAATACGAAACAGCTCCCGGAGTCACGACAGAGACCAAAAAGACAGCGTACCCCATTCTGGAACGGCTGTACGGGCAGGGAGAATCCGCTGCGGTGAGATACCCGAGGGGTGCGCGTTTTCCCGGCCGGGGTGGCTGGCGACTGGGGTCCCCTCCACGCACGTGACTCCCCGGTCTGACTGGGAACGTTGGATAGCGGGGCCCTCCTGCCATGCTTGGCGTCTCGGGCCAGCTGGGCAATTTGGACCGGCACTCCCCCAAGCCAGGGCGGCCGGCGACCGCCCCCACTCCACGCGCGGTTTCCCGGGCCGACTGCCAGATTCGGATTGGCAAGTTAAAGGAGCCACAGCATCTTTTACTGGTGGGACCCGCAGACAGACGAGCACCACGAGCGCCACCTACTGGGCAGGAAAAGAAAAACAGAGCCCAGAGATTTCACAGAAAAACCTTTCAACCAGCCGGGTCCCACACCCAGGGAAATCTGATCAAATGCCCAGACACCAGCAGAAAATAATGGATGACGCTCGGAAAATTGAAGATATGGCCCAGTCAAAGGAACAAACCAATAGTTCAAATGAGATACAGGAGCTGAGACAACTAATGCTGAATATACGAACAGAAATGGAAAAACTCTTCAAAAACCAAATCAATAAATTGAGGGAGGACATGAAGAAGACACGGGCTGAACAAAAAGAAGAAATAGAAAATCTGAAAAAACAAATCACAGAACTTATGGAGTGAAGGACAAAGAAGAAAAAATGGAAAAAACAATGGATACCTACAATGGTAGATCTAAAGAGACAGAAGCTACAATTAGTGAACTGGAGGATGGAACATCTGAATTCCAAAAAGAAACAGAAACTATAGGGAAAAGAATGGAAAAACTTGAGCAGGGGATCAGGGAACTGAATGACAATATGAAGCGCACAAATATACGTGTTGTGGGTGTCCCAGAAGGAGAAGAGAAGGGAAAAGGAGGAGAAAAACTAATGGAAGAAATTATCACTGAAAATTTCCCAACTCTTATGAAGGACCTAAATTTGTAGATCCAAGAAGTGCAGCGCACCCCAAAGAGAATAGACCCAAATAGGCGTTCTCCAAGACACTTACTAGTTAGAATGTCAGAGGTCAAAGAGAAAGAGAGGATCTTGAAAGCAGCAAGAGAAAAACAATCTGTCACATACAAGGGAAACCCAATAAGACTATGTGTAGATTTCTCAGCAGAAACCATGGAAGCTAGAAGACAGTGGGATGATATATTTAAATTACTAAAAGAGAAAAACTGCCAACCAAGACTTCTATATCCAGCAAAATTGTCCTTCAAAAATGAAGGAGAAATTAAGACATTTATAGACAAAAAGTCACTGAGAGAATTTGTGACCAAGAGACCAGCTCTGCAAGAAATACTAAAGGGAGCACTAGAGTCAGATACGAAAAGACAGAAGAGAGAGGTATGAAGTAAAGTGTAGAAAGAAGGAAAATCAGATATGATATATATAATACAAAAGCCAAAATGGTAGAGGAAAATATTATCCAAACAGTAATAACACAAAAAGTTAATGGACTGAATTTCCCAATCAAAAGACATAGACTGGCAGAATGGATTACCACCCAGCAATACCACTGCTAGGTATCTACTCAAAGGACTTAAGGGCAAAGACACAGATGGACATTTGCACACCAGTGTTTATAGCAGCATTATCTACAATTGCAAAGAGATGGAAACAGCCAAAATGTCCATCAACAGACGAGTGGCTAAACAAACTGTGGTGTATACCTACGATGGAATATTATGCAGCTTTAAGACAGACTAAACTTATGAAGCATGTAATAACATGGATGGACCTAGAGAACATTATGCTGAGTGAGTCTAGCCAAAAACTAAAGGACAAATACTGTATGGTCCCACTGATGTGAACTGATATTTGAGAATCAACTTGGAATATATCATTGGTAACAGAGACCAGCAGGAGTTAGAAACAGGGTAAGATAATGGGTAATTGGAGCTGAAGGGATACAGACTGTGCAACAGGACTAGATACAAAAACTCAAAAATGGACAGCACAATAATACCTAAGTATAATGTAACTATGTTGGAACAATGAATGAAGCTGCACCTGAAATATAGTTTTTTGTTTGTTTGTTTGTATCTTTTGTTTTTGTTTTTTCTTTTTCCTTTTTTTATATATATATATTTTAAATTAGTATTATTATTTTAATTCTCTTCTCTATTTTAACATTCTATATCTTTTTCTGCTGTTTTGCTAGTTCTTTTCCTAAATCGATGCAAATGCACTAAGAAATGATGATCATACATCTATGTGATGATACTAAGAATTACTGAGTGCATGTGTAGAATGGAATGATTTCTAAATGTTGTGTTAATTTCTTTTCTTTTTTTTGATTAATAAAAAAAAAGAAAGAAAAATGGAAGCAAACCAAATTAAGGTGCTCTCAAATAGTCACACTCAGAATCTGCCTTCTCTAAAACCTGTTTGTCTGACACTTATCTGTGTTCATCTTTGCACCCAGTACCATCCTTTACAGCATCCGTGATGCAGCATTTCTTCAAAGAGAGCTGTGCGGTGGTGTGTGGGACATTCACCCAGTTTGGTGGAAAGGAGGAGCTCCCAAGGGGAAGGAGACGGGGTGGGTGTTCCAGGGAAGCGTGACGGTTAAGTTCGTGGGTCAGCTCGGCTGGGTTCTGGTGTCCAGTTGCGTGGTGAAGCCAGCTCTGGCCTCACTGTTACTGTGAGGGTCTTACACAGATGGACTTGCCTGTGTAGGCTACAGCTGATGCCCTCGGCAGTGAAGTTTCCTCATCCAGTCTGTTGGAGGTCTTAAAGCCAGAGCTGAGGATGAAAGAAGTCCGAAGAATTTCTATCTCTTCTTCAGCCAGCCGGCTTCTCCTGAGGAACTCGGTATCCTTCACTGGAGTTGCCAATCCGTGGTATGCCTTACGGAATTTGGACTTGCCAATCCCCACACTCATGTGAGCCAATCCCTATAATTAATCTGTTATTTACGTGTGTGTGTGTGTGCGTGTGTGCGTGTGTGTGTGTACTATCAGGTCTGGTTCTCCGGAGAGCCCTCCCTAATGCGGGAAGGGACCAGCAGGGGCAGAGCCCCGAGGGAGAAGTTCAGGGCACGTGGGTCTGGAGAATGGTGACTGAAGTTTTACGTGCAAAGGGTACTGTGGGGTAAATCATTTGAACTGTATCGGTAATGATTTCCATCGTTTTTAAAAGGTGCGTTCAACCGCCGTTTTGTAGTTAAAATTTTTAGACTTAAGGCAGGTAATGAAGAGAATTTAAAAATGATCAGTGATCTCTGTAGCTAATTCTCAAATAGCTCAGCAAAAGTACGTATGCATACGTGTGTGTGTGAGCACACTGGGAGGAGGTGGGAAAAATTGTAAAGAGAGTTCCCAGAATGAGGGAGGCTCAGCTTGGGCGTGGGATCGAATCCTTCTGTTTGGCCATTAAAGAAAAAATGGACAACCAGTGTGCAAACAGTTTCCAAAGAACATCCCCTATCCTATGACTCAACCATTCTACTCGGAGGTGTTTACCCAAGGCAGATGGGAACATGTGATGTGCAAAAACTTATACACGATGTTTAGAGCAGCTTTACTCAAAATAGCTCCGAGCCAGAGCATGGAGAGACAAATTGGGGTGCATTCACACCACAGAACACTGCTCAGCAATAAAAAGGAACAGACCTCTGATGCACACAACCCCAATGAACCTCAAAAATAGGATGCAGAGTGAAGGCAAACAACAAAAGAGGGCTCTGGGCATGATTCCATTCCTGTGGAATTCCAGAGCAGGCAAAACTCATCTATGGGGAAAGAAAGCCCAGCAGTGGATGTTTCTGTAGACAGGGGCTTGAGTGGGAGGGGATAAGAGGGAATCTTTCTGGGGTGAAGGAGAGTTTCTCTGTGTATCTTGGTGGGGTGGGGTTTACATGGGTGTTTGCATCTGTGCAAATCCTCCCCCCACACACAAACGGGTGCATTTTACCGTAAGTAAAGTTTACCTCCATTTTAAAGAGTAAAGAGAAAGGTGGCCCAGGAGGCTAGAATCTCTGGGGACCCCCCAATATATACCGCCGCCTGGCATCAAAACTCCTTGGTTAGGGGGTCCTAGTTCACAGAGAGGGGTGGGGGGAGGGCACTACCTCTGGGTGTGGTTGGCAGGGGCTGCAAAGGCAACGGCGGGTGGGGCCCCGCGGCCCTTCAGGCCCCTGCCCCAAGGAGGCGTGGAGGCACCTGCGGCCCGAGCGCCCCTCCCCCCGCGGCAGCTGCGCCCCTTCCCGGCAGCCCCGGCAACCCGTGCTGGGCGGGGGCGGGGCCAGCCAGCTGTCGCCTCCCACGGCCGCCGCGGCCAGGTGAGCGGGGCCTGCCGCCCGCCCGCGTCCCCTCTGCGCGCTCCACGCGCCCGCTCGCTCCCCCCACCGCGCTGCGGCCGGACCCTCGCCCCCAGGGGCTGCCACTGCGCCTGCCGCTGCCGCTGCCTCGCAAGGTCACAGCTCGCCCTCCTCGGCCTCCCGCCTGACCTCTGCGCCTTGTCCGTTCCGCTCCACCGCCCCTTCCCCCACGTGCTCTCCTCGGGGCGCGGCTGGACGCCCCCCTCCGCCCCCAACACACGCTCTTTGCTCAGTCGCTCCCTGGGTCCCGACTGCGGCCGCTCCACAGACCCGCGTGGCGCGCTCCCCCTGACTCCTAGATTTTTAACTCAAATGTCCCTTTCCGAGAGAGGCCCTCCTGGCTGCTGTATAGCTAAATAGAAAAAAAAATTGCTCCTCAGGTGGCGATAATGTATATTTCACTTATTTTTTATCACCCTTTTCCCTCTTGCCCAGGTAAGCTTGCTGAAAGCAGGAGCTGGTGTTTCTTTTGTCTGTGCAAGGCCCGAGGGCCGTGGAAGGAGCGCTGGGAGGTACCGTGTGGCTTCACCCAGAGGGGCCACCCTGTAGGTCCTGTTTTGTGCCCTCTTTTCTCACATGATTTTCCCATCCCTTACATCATCAGACAAACCTCCAGGAGGAGCACAGGACAAGAACAGATGATTCTAGGAAGAAATACAGAGAACCAACAATCATGAATTGGGTGTCGGGTCTGGTCCTGGCACCCTTACCTACTTTCACCCGTTACCTTTGCGAGACCCATATTCTAACCCCATATTACGTATATAGAAACCGGATCAGAGAGGGTGACTAACTTGCCCAAAGCCCCTCAGCTGCCTGGTGCCGAGAGCTGTGCTGTGAACCAATCATCAAGGCAATGGCGATTAAAAAGTTGTGCGAGAGTAAGTAGGTTTGGGGTCTCACCCTGGGCCTGACAATTCAGAATTCCTCCCTCCCCAGCTTCCCAGTCGCTGGGAGAGACCCCCATGTCCACCCTTGTGCCCAGCCTGGAACCGGATCCCCCTGCCTCCAATGTTCCCGCCTGGCACAGAGGTGACGGCAGGAGCTTGTGGCTAGTGTCTGGGCCCCAGCTGGGCCCCAGGACGCTGCTCGCTCACCCCCAGGTGCCGGCTTTCACTGGTGCCTCTGTCAAGGGGCCAGGGCCATGTGGGCGGCAGTGGGCCCCTGGCCCCTCCAAGTGATCACCCCAAATGTCAAATTGAGCCTTCAGCTGAGCTTCGCGCCCATCCCCTGGCCAGCCACCCGCTACAAGGCATAGGCCCGGTCCCCACAAACCTCCCTGGCTTGACCACACAGCCCAGGGGTGTTTGAATGACTAAGAGACTGAGTAGATCATTTGTCCAAGGGCCTCCGGACCCCGAGAGACCAGGCCAGGGCTCGACCCCAGGCCTTCTGGACTTGAACCAGAGGGGCCTCCCCGCCCGGGTGTGGCTGCTGCCCTCAGGACCCCTGAGCGGGCAGGGCCTGGAGGGGGAAGCCCAGTGCCGCCACCCCTTCCCCTCGGCCCTGGGACAAGGGCCACCTTGCCTAGTCCTGTCCTTGGCTTGCCCTTGGCACTGGCACCATGCTCAGCCTGGGTCACAGCTGCTGCCATCCCAGGCCCCGATGCCTGTGGCGCTGTGCCATACCCTGCCCGCCCGGGCACACTGGCAGGAAGGGGCTTATCGCCTCAGTGTCCCCAGATAGCAGCCCGGCCACAGGGATATAAAGGGAGCTCCCGGCCGGGTGCTCATCTCCCCACCTGCGCCACCATGAGCTTCCTCTGGCTCCTTTCCTGCTGTGCCCTCCTGGGCTCTGCCTTTGGTGGGTGCGGGACCTGGGAGAGCCTGGGGCGACTGGCTCCTTCCAGACGGCGGGAGGGACTCTGAGTGACCATCTCCTGCTGAACCCGCTCATCTCCACGGAGGGGGTGGTGGCTCAGACCACCAGGGCGCCCTTGTCATCTCAGGGGTGGCCCTGCGCTCCTTCCCAGCACCCAGGATGGTCCTGGGGCGGCCCTGGGGTGGCCCTGGGCCCTCGCACCCTGTGCCAGGGACAAGGAAGACAGGTCTAATGGGACAGAAATTGCTTCCTGCAGTCAGCAGTTCCCGTGCAAGCTGCGATCGCGAGCATGTGGGCCGAGCTGCGGCTGGGCCCCAGCACCCCTTTTGGGGCCCTGATCCCGGTCATTTCGGGACCCCTTCAAACTTCTGTCCATTGAGCCCTTACGTGCCCACTAATTCGTCTTGAACCTGTGAGATTAGCAACTTTATGGTACCCGTTTTGTTGCAGGGGAAACTGAGACTCGGGGAGATTTAGCCTGGCAAGGACGGTGCCAGGAATCAAACCCAAGGGTCCGAGGCCCAGCTCCTGCGATGGCCGCGCTGCCCCCTTGCCCACCTCCCGCTGGCTTGTCTGGGCCTGAGGCTGCCCCCAGGGCCCCCAAGTGGCAGAGTCTAATTCCTCTGAGTCCTGTAGCCTAGCACATGGCAGCCTTGGGGTGGAAGGGGCAGTCAGGGTAGGCTTCTAGGAGAAGGTGAGGCTGGGAGAGGGCTGGGGTGAGCAGAACCAACAGCAGGGCCCAGAGTTGACCTTGCCCCCCCACCCAGGCTGTGGTGTCCCCACCATCCAGCCTGTGCTCAGCGGTCTCTCGCGAATCGTCAATGGGGAGGATGCTGTCCCTGGCTCTTGGCCCTGGCAGGTGTCCCTGCAGGTAAGGGGCAGAGAATGGAGAAGGGGGGTGTCAGGGGGAGGGCATGGCCTGAGGTGGGGGCGGGGGGCCCTCCAGCCAGCGCTGAGTCCCCCTGCCTTCCTCGCAGGACAGCACCGGCTTCCACTTCTGCGGGGGCTCCCTCATCAGCGAGGACTGGGTGGTCACTGCCGCCCACTGCGGGGTCAGGTGAGGGCCCAGGCAGGCTCAGGGTGTCCGCTGCCAGCTCCACCAGGGAAGGTGGGGAGGGCACCCTCCTAGCCTTCACGCCCCCCATGCTTGGTCTAGAACCTCCCACGTGGTGGTGGCTGGTGAGTTTGACCAGGACTCAGACGCCGAGGACGTCCAGGTGCTGAAGATTGAAAAGGTGCGCGCAGGCCCTGCTGATGCGCTGAGGGGCTCAGCCACGGCGCTGGGGGCGGGAAGGAGAGGAACCCCGGGCAGCTTGGGAGACACGCTGGGTAGGGGTGGGGGTGGCCGCCCCATAGTCCTCAGTTGGGCTCCTGCGGGTCTGATTCCCTGGGCTGGGCCTCCGGGAAAGTGGTCCGTCCCCCTGAATCCCGCAGCCCATCCCCGAGCCTCACTCATCGTCTGGCTCCCGACCGACCCGCAGGTTTTCAAGAACCCCAAGTTCAACATATTCACCGTCAGCAATGACATCACCCTGCTGAAGCTGGCCACGCCCGCCCGCTTCTCCCAGACCGTGTCGGCCGTGTGCCTGCCCAGCGAGGGCGACGACTTCCCGGCCGGCTCGCTCTGCGCCACCACGGGCTGGGGCAAGACCAAGTACAACGGTGAGGGCCGGGCCGGCAGGCGGGCGGGAGGTGGGTGCCGTGGGCGGGGCGGCCTCTGACCCCCTCCTGCCTCTCCAGCTGCCAACACCCCCGAGCGCCTGCAGCAGGCGGCCCTGCCCCTCCTGTCCAACGCCGACTGCAAGCAGTTCTGGGGCAACAAGATCAAGGACACGATGGTGTGCGCCGGGGCCAGCGGCGTCTCCTCCTGCATGGTACCGGCCCCCAGGGCTCTCCCCAGGACCCCTTTCCGTCCCAGCCCGGGGTGGGTTTCCCGAGGCCTGCCCCCCCCACCCCGGACACTAATGGACCTCAGCAAGAGCATGCCAGAGGAAGGGTCTGGTGGCACAATTCCCTTGATCTCGTCGAGGTGAAGGGCGCCTCCCGGGCTTGTGCGGTGCAGAGCAGGACGGGGGGCACCTGGGGGCTTGGCCTTGGGTCCGGAAGCGCTAAGGCACAGCCCGCGGCCAGCCTTTCCTTGCGCCTCCACCATAGGATGCCACCGCCAGGGGTGGCCCAGACTGGAAGCCTAGAAGCACGTCCGCTGTGGCTCCTGGGTGTCGGGCCCGGGACGAGGCCCCGGGAAAGGCCACCAGGTCCAAGCGCGCCTCTCCTTCCCGCAGGGTGACTCCGGCGGCCCCCTGGTCTGCCAGAAGGACGGAGCCTGGACCCTGGTGGGCATCGTGTCCTGGGGCAGCAGCACCTGCTCCACCTCCATGCCTGGCGTTTACGCCCGAGTCACTGAGCTCCTGCCCTGGGTGCACGAGATCCTGGCTGCCAACTGAGCCCGAGGCCCCGCCTGGGCCCTGGCCAGCTCTGCCCTGCCCTGCCCTGCACAGAACCTCAATAAAACTCTGGGGAAACCCGTCAGTGGTGTCTGTCTCCCATGTCAAAGCCCCCCACGCACCCCCCTGCTCCCGAACTTGGGCTCTCCCCTGCGTTGGATGGGCCAGGCTGGCCAGGCTGGGGGGTCTCTGGGAGAGCCTCTCCTTAGCCCCCTTCCCTCACTTGGGCTCCAGCTCGCCAGAGTACCAGGAAGGCCACAGGCAGAGAAAATGCCCCCCCCCCCCCCAGGGCGTGGTGGCTGAGGGACATGTGCCCACACCTGCGGCTCCAGGGAACCTTCCCAGGTGTGGCCCTCCTCCCAGGCCCCGCGGGAGCTCCGAGGCCTCACCAGCCCAAGGACTCACGATAAGGGGAAGGGATGCGAGGCGCGCTGTGATTGCTGGGCTCAGGGGATGTAACGGGGTCCGTCGGAGAGGCCCCCACCCTCCCAGCGCACCCACGCCTTTCTCTGGGTGGCCCTCGCCCTCCCTCTTTGGCACCAGCTCCAGTAGCTGCGGGGCTTGGGCAGGGCTGGGACACAGGCCCAGCAGCCCCGGGTCGCCTGGCCCTTGCCCTGGTCCCAACACCCAGCCCTTGATCCCCAAAACTGGCCTCTTGGGGCCAGTGATTCCATCCCTCTTCCCCCTCACACCCGCCCCTGTCCCTGCCCCCCCACTGGGTGCTCCTGGCGGTCTCCTCCTCGCCTAGTGGCTATGTCAGGCTCACAGGCCCATTATCCGGAAGTTTCCACGGGCATCTCAAACTCATCCGGCCAAGCCCTGGGACCCTCCCTGCCCACCCCACCCTGGGCACCCAGTTCCTTCCTCCTCCCTCAGAGTCTGCCCCATGCCCCGTGGATCCTGCCTCGCAGGGGTCTCCTCCAGACACCCCCTCTGCCCGCGCCTCCTCAGGCCTAGCCCCGCGCCCCTCTGGGCTGGGCAGCTCCCAGGTCAGTGCCCCCAGGTGGGCAGCACCCACTCTCGTCAGCTTCCACCCAGACGCAAGAGGCCATGGGGATGCCAGAGCAGGAGATCCCAGGCCCGCTGCCCAGCACCCTGCGCTCGGAGACCAGCTTCCCCCTGGGGATCGCGGGGCCAGGCCTCCCTGCTCCGCACCCCTCCAGACCTAGTTTACTTAGGGCGGCTGCGGGCTGGGCTGAGGGGCTGGGGGCCCTGGGGTGGCCGGGGGTCGCAGGGGTCTGGTGTCCCCCTCAGGACACCATCAACCGACCAGGCTCCCCGTCCCTGTGCCAGGCTGCGGCGTCCCCACTGTCCAGCCGGAACTGAGGCCTGTCCAGGACCGTCAATGGGGAGGAAGCTGTCCCCGGCTCCTGGCCCTGGCAGTTGTCCCTGTAGGTGAGCGGGGGAGATCCGGAGAGGAGGCTGCCCAAGAGGGCACTGACTCGCCCACGCCCCTCGCCCACAGACCAGCTCCAGCTTCCACTTCTGCAGAGGTCCATCCTCAGTGGTCACCAGGTGGTCACCGCCGCCCACTGCGGGGTCATGTGAGCGCCCGGGCTCGGCTGTCGCAGAATGACCCTCACCCCCTCCCAGCCCCAGGCAGGCGCTGCGAGCAATGGCAGCGGGTGGGGACACCACACGGGCTGTTCCTCTCACCCTAGGCACAGACGGGGGAGACACCTGTCCCCAGCTCAGCTCCCGCGCCCCAACACCCAGCCCTTGAACCCCCAAAACTGGCCTCTTGGGGTCAGTGATTCCATCCCTCTTCCCCCTCACACCTGTCCCTGTCCCTGCCCCCCCGCCGGGTGCTCCTGAGGATCTTCTCTTGGCCTCATGAAGAACCCCCAGCCACCGGGACCCCAGCTTGGGGAACCCTGGTCTGGTCTATGCCCTCATCAGACAGATGAGGAAACTGAGGCTCTGGCAGGTTCCTGCAGGTGAGGGGTCAGCCAGGAACGCCGAGTAAGGCATGGCCTGCATTGACCATGAACCCCCACGCAGCCCGCTTCTGGAGGCCCCTCTGAGGCCCAGCACCCCTCTCTCTCCAGGAAGAGCCACCGCGTGGTGGCTGGGGCATGCGACTGTGGCTCCGACTGGGAGGCCGTGCAGGTCCTGAGGATTGCAGAGGTGAGCCAGGTGGGCAGGAAGACGCTGGGCTCGGGCGGCCACGACGGGCCCCAGCCGGGCTCCTGGAGGCAGGGGGGGCACATAGGCCGGGGAAGTGGGCGACTCTTGGCCTTCCACGGCTCAGCAGAGCCTCTCCCCATGCCTTCTTTTCTTCTCTTTCCCAGCTCCCTTTAAAACACGGAGGGTTGTTTCAGATTATAAAATAATTTGTGCTTGTGGCAGAAAAAATGTGAAAATACAGAAATTAAAGTTCACCAACATGTCACCTGCCATTTTCCCACGAGTCCTGGCCCTGCACCTCCACAGATCCTGTCTGTCCAGGGGTCCTTTCCGGCCCCGACCTGAGCCTCCCCTTTTCCCCACCTTGTCCTCCAAGCGAGGTCTGCCCAGCCCCCAACCTTTTTCAAACGGGTTTTCGAGCATCCTCAGTGGGACCCACACGCCAGACCGAATGACACCACCCTGCTGAAGCTGGCCACGCCCACCCGCCTCTCCAAGACCTTGTCCCCCATCTGCCTGTCCAGCACCAACGCCAACCTCCCTGTGGGCTCCTCTGTGCCACCGCGGGCTGGGGCAAGACCAGGTACAATGGTGAGTGCTCTCTGCAGGAGTATGAAATTCACTTTGTTTGTTTGTTTCTAATATAAATTCCAAAGTATAGTCACAGATTCCAACACACCTGCAAATCTTTCAAATTCTTTATTTCAAATCCTCTTGATTAAAACCCCACCAAACATGACTAAAAACAAGGTTCCAAAATGACATACTTGAGCAGCAAATTTCAAAGAAACATCCAAGCACAAGCATGGCCCTGACTAACCTTCAATAAGTTTAACAGCATTGGGTTCCTAGCCTGGACTTCTCTCCAGACTTTGATAGCGTGGCCATGAAGTCCCGGCTGGGCATCAAATTTCCAGCCCTGGTTGGGGCGCTGGAGTTCACCCATGTCCCCTGCCCCTGTGGTGGACACCGCCTGCTTTTCTTCTTTCACAGCCCCAAGTCCTTCTGTCCCGGCCTCAGCCCACCCCCGGCCCCTCCTGCCATCCCCATGGTGGCCAGCAGAGCTGAGGATGCACCAGGGCCAGGCAGGGCGGGGCTGGGGTCAGCAACTCTGCTCAAAGCAAAACGGCCTGGTCCCCACTGCAGGGGAGCAAGCGCTAAGGGAAGGTGTGGGGCCGACTGGCGTGGTCCTCACGACCGTGACCGAGGGAGACCGCAGGGGAGGATGGGTGCCTGGAGGGGGGCCCGGGTCCTCTTCCACCCAGGGTGGGCTGGGTGGGATTGTGGACCCTGAGCCCCGGCCTTCTGCCCCTCCAGCCAACAAGGGCGCCCCAAGGCTGCAGTAGGTGGCCCTGCCCCTCCCGTCCAACGCCGACTACAAGCAGTTCTGGGACAAGATCAAGGACACGATGGTGTGCGCCAGGGCCAGCGGCGTCTCCTCTTGCATGGTACCGGCCCGCCTGCCCCCCTTCCCACTTGCGCCCCCCACTCTTGGAGGGGACACAGGGCACACAGGGACTGCAGACCTGGACTCCCTGCTGCTCTCTGCCATGATCTACTTAACTGCATTCCCTGCCCAGTGTCCCAGCAAAGGCGGGACTAGTAATACCAGCTTCCCAGAGCACGGGCTCGCTGTGGGCAGGTGCGGGGCCGAGCTTCCCGGGCATTTCGTCCCCACACCTGCACCCTGAGCTGCTTGTTTCTGGTCCATTTTATAAATGACAACCAAGTTTAGAGAGGGGAAGTCACCTTCCTGGGGCCCTCCAGAATTGGATGGCAGAGCTGGGACTGACCTCAGGTCTAAGTGACTCGTGCAAAGCCACACAGAGTGAGGCCCTTCTATGCCCACTCTTGTAATTTCTCTGTCCCCAACCTCCTGGGCTCTGCCAGGTCAGGTACACTAGGGCCTGGCAACAACCATTCCCCCATCCTGCAGGGTGACTCCGGCGGCCCCCTGGTCTGCCAGAAGGACGGAACCTGGACCCTGGTGGGCATCGTGTCCTGCAGCAGCGGCACCTGCTCCACCTCCACACCTGCCATGTACGCCCGCGCCACTGAGCTCCTGTCTTGGGTGCACGAGATCCTGGCCACCAACTGAGCCCGAGCCTCCTGCAATTCCCTCTGCACCCCTCACCTCCCCGCCCCAAGTCCTCCATAAAAGCATCTGTACAGAAACACTGAGTGCACGTGTCTCTTTGTGTCCCAGGGGGTGGGAAGAAGGAGATTCAGGGCTGGAGTTGGCTCTGTCACCCACTACAGGGCTGGCTTATGCTTATTTCCAGGCCACCTTCTCAGGCAGCCCAGATCTGTGGATCTCATCCTCCCTGCTCAGTTCGCCACTCTGGAACAGAATTCGGGCCCTGCCTGCTGGGGTCATCTTGACCCTGAGAGCTTGACCCAAGAACCTGTGGAAAGCAGGAGTCCCTGGGCAGGCTATGCAGTCCATAGCCCTGAAAAGGCAGTGTTGGGATCAGACTGTCTTCTGGGGCTTCTCCCTCCATCACAGGCTCCAGACCCCTTTCTCTGCCCTCAGACCCCTCCTTAACCTGGGCCCTGGAACATGCGTGCAGTCCCCACCTTTCCCTGCTTCAGACCCCAACCTCTTTGCCCACGTTCTACCGAAACTAACCTGCATAGCCCGGTAAACCGTCAATCCAGCACTGGAGGTTTCCATCTCCCACCCTGCGGCCCCTCCTGGTCCTCTGTATTTCCTGTGACTTAGCATAAGATCGAGAGGGTTGATCAGACTCAGATGCAGGCTAAGCCCTTTTGGCCAGGCTGTAGGCGGAGGGGGCATTTTGTAAGAGCTCCCAGGCCCGGCCATCTCCCGTGATGTTGGCGTCTCTGATGCTCGGTGCTCGGTCACACTAGTTCTTTCGAGAGGGAGGACAAAATGGTGATATCTTAATTCTAATATTCCTTTTCATTGATTACTTCGAGTATGTCTATCTATCATTCAATTACTTGTGGTACATGCAGATAAATAAATGCTTATTTTTTCCTTTATTGGTTTTCAAGGTCACAAATTTCAAGATTTTCAAGGTAGATGGACTCCTTCCATCCTCCAAAGTTGAATCAACTGTTTTACTTTTGTTTTGTTTTTTTTTTAAGACTCATTAGGAACTCCAGGGTTTAAAAATATAGGAACTGCAGGGTTTAAAAATATTTGAACATTTCAATTGATTGTAATTATTATCCTTACTGAAGGTCAATGTGTCCCTTTGACATGTGGGAACTCCAAGTTTGCTCCTGAGACATTTTAGGAAGACCCAAGATGGCTTTAAGATCTTCCTTGCTATCAGGTATGGCAAGATGGCCCAGGCTGCAATCAGCTCCATTGTGTGAAACTCCCTAGTTTCTTTAGTGTGGAAAAAGGTATTTCATGACCACAATCTGGGTGCTGGGGACGCTCATGGCTATTGTACCAGCCGCTGTTTGTGGGGCTCTGCAGTGAATGGAGTGAGGAAATATTTCAAAATAAAACATGTTTTAGAGAAAAGACCTCATGAATTCATACTGATATCTCCAGGAAAAATTCAGGCCTGAAGGGTTTTTACTCACTGCAAATATAGTAGTGTATCTGTGTCTTTTCTTCTATGCCAGAAGCCTCATTCCCAAGGATGCAGGGACTGAGCTCATAAGAACCACCTGTGGGTACTTGCTTGTTCTGTTCCGCTTTACACACAACAGGTGCAGGATCACAAAAGACTGTCATTACCAATACAATTACTGAAAACAGCGAAGCTTTTCCTTCATCTGTGCTCTCCCCTCTTCAAAACAGTGGTTCCATAGCTGCACTGTCAGAGCTTCAGTCACCAGCCGCCATGCTCTCCCACCGCTGGACTCACCGAGTCTCCATTCCACAAGCAATGCCACGCGTGAGGCCCGGCCCCGTCCCGGGCTGACGTCTCTGCAGGCATTTCAGCTTCTGAAGCTCAAGCTCCGGTTGGTCTCTAAGGTAGGGTCCATGAGAACATGCTCCCCGAGATCGCACATGCTGACAGCATTTTGTGCCGTTTATACTTGAAACTCAGTTTGGAGACTTCTAGTGTTTCCCCATTTAGAATGATGCCTACGACAGAGATTTTTGTTTTAAATAGGTACCTTGTCAGGTTAAGGAAATTCTTTTCTATTCTTAATAAGAGTTTTTATAATCGTTTTTACACGGAATTTTTCAAATTCTTTGTCCATATGTTAATAATATAGTTACTATTAAACTATGCTTGCATGATGAACTTCTTTAAATACTGCCAAATTCTATTTTCTAATAGAAACTGAGTGAAATGGCTACATATTTTTATTTTTGTAATGTCGTTTCTGTTTTGGTATCAGGGTTTTTATGGCTTTACAGAATAACTTAGATAACAATCTTTTTTTTTTTTTTTAATCTCTGAAAGACTTCATACGAGAGTGAGATGACCTGTTCTAGAAAGTCTGTAGTTCTTGCCTGGAAAACCCCACCTGGCCTCCCGGGAGGCTGACTGCACCGTATCAGCGCCGCCTGGCGGCCAATATGAGAGCGGCCTGGTTGGGCCTCACCCCTTTAACCTCCTTTAGCCCAGCACTGTCCAAAAACATAATGTAAGCCAAAAATGTAATTTTAAATTATATACTAGTCTTACTAAAAATGTGAAAAGAAAAAAAATTAATTTTAATAATATATCTTAGCCCACTATAAACAAAATATTTCCATTTCCACATGTAATCAACATTTTAAAATTTATGATATATCTTACATTATTTCTCATACTAAGTTGTTTTGCATTTACAGCACATCTCAATTCACATGCCAAGTACTCATCAAAAATACTTGCTCTCGAAAAAAGACGGCTGGCGCCCACACCACGCACAGCCCCCGGACCAACTGAGAGAATTGGATCGGAAACCCCCAGGCCGCGGAGAACGGTGACGGGTGGGGGAGGCCCCTTCCAAACCCGTGACTCCCGGGGAACGTGCACTCTCTCGGGTGGGCCGCTGCCGCTGGCGCCCTCCCGCCACGCTTGTTGCCCAGGGCCGACTAGGAAATTCGGACGGGCTCTTTCCCGGGCTGCGGCGACCAGCAACCCTCCCTGCGTTCGGACCGAGGGCCGGCTCAAGCCGCTTCGGCTAGCGAACCCCCAGGACTGCGAGAGTTTTCCAAAGTTTAAGGTCCCACAGCACCTTTTACTGGTGGGACCCGCAGACAAACGTGTGCCACGAGCGCCACCTACTGGGCAGGATAAGAAAAACAGAACCCAGAGATTTCACAGAAAAATATTACAACCTTGCTGGGTCCAACACCAAGAAAAATCTGAATAAATGCCCAGACGCCAGCAGCAGAAGATAACTGTCCACGCTCAAAAGATTGAGAATATGGCTCAGTCAAAGGAACAAACCAATAGCTCAAATGAGACACAAGAGCTGAGACAACTAATCCTGAATATACGAACAGAAATGGAAAACCTCTTCAAAAATGAAATCGATAAATTGAGGGAGGACATGAAGAGGACATGGGCTGAACATAAAGAAGAAATAGAAAAACTGAAAAAACAAATCGCAGAACTTATGGAAGTGAAGGATAAAGTAGCAAACATAGAAAAAATAATGGATAGTTACAATGATAGATTTAAAGAGACAGAAGATAGAATTAGTGATTTGGAGGATGGAACATCTGAATTCCAAAAAGAAACAGAAACTATAGGGAAAAGAATGGAGAAATTTGAACAGGGTATCAGGGAACTCAAGGACAATATGAACCGCACAAATATACGTGTTGTGGGTGTCCCAGAAGGAGAAGAGAAGGGAAAAGGAGGAGAAAAACTAATGGAAGAAATTTTCACTGAAAATTTCCCAACTCTTATGAAAGACCTAAAATTACAGATCCAAGAAGTGCAGCGCACCCCAAAGAGATTAGACCCAAATAGGCGTTCTCCAAGACACTTACTAGTTAGAATGTCAGAGGTCAAAGAGAAAGAGAAGATCTTGAAAGCAGCAAGAGAAAAACAATCCATTACATACAAGGGAAACCCAATAAGACTTTGTGTAGATTTCTCAGCAGAAACCATGGAAGCTAGAAGACAGTGGGATGATATATTTAAATTACTAAAAGAGAAAAACTGCCAACCAAGACTCCTATATCCAGCAAAATTATCCTTCAAAAATGAGGGAGAAATTAAAACATTCTCAGACAAAAAGTCACTGAAAGAATTTGTGACCAAGAGACCAGCTCTGCAAGAAATACTAAAGGGAGCACTAGAGTCAGATACAAAAAGACAGAAGAGAGAGATATGGAAAAGAGTGTAGAAAGAAGGAAAATCAGATATGATATATATAATACAAAAGGCAAAATGTTAGAGGAAAATATTATCCAAACAGTAATAACACTAAATGTCAATGGACTGAATTCCCCAATCAAAAGACATAGATTGGCAGAATGGATTAAAAAACAGGATCCTTCGATATGCTGTCTACAGGAAACACATCTTAGACCCAAAGATAAATATAGGTTGAAAGTGAAAGGTTGGGAAAAGATATTTCATGCAAATAACAACCAGAAAAGAGCAGGAGTGGCTATACTAATATCCAACAAATTAGACTTCAAATGTAAAACAGTTAAAAGAGACAAAGAAGGACACTATATACTAATAAAAGGAACAATTAAACAAGAAGACATAACAATCATAAATATTTACGCACCGAATCAGAATGCCCCAAAATACGTGAGGAATATACTGCAAACACTGAAAAGGGAAATAGACTCATATACCATAATAGTTGGAGACTTCAACTCACCACTCTCATCAAGGGACAGAACATCTAGACAGAGGATCAACAAAGAAATAGAGAATCTGAATATTACTATAAATGAACTAGACTTAATAGACATTTATAGGACATTACATCCCACAACAGCAGGATACACCTTTTTCTCAAGTGCTCATGGATCATTCTCAAAGATAGACCATATGCTGGGCCACAAAGCAAGTCTCAACAAATTTAAAAAGATTGAAATCTTACACAACACTTTCTCGGACCATAAAGGAATGATGTTGGAAATCAATAATAGGCAGAGTGCCAGAAAATTCACAAATACGTGGAGGCTCAACAACACACTCCTAAACAACGACTGGGTCAAAGAAGAAATTGCAAGAGAAATTAGCAAATACCTCGAGGCGAATGAAAATGAAAACACAACATATCAAAACTTATGGGACGCAGCAAAGGCAGTGCTAAGAGGGAAATTTATTGCTCTAAATGCCTATATCAGAAAAGAAGAAAAGGCAAAAATTCAGGAATTAACTATCCATTTGGAAGAACTGGAGAAAGAACAGCAAGCTAACCCCAAAGCAAGCAAAAGGAAAGAAATAACAAAGATTAGAGCACAAATAAATGAAATTGAAAACATGAAAACAATAGAGAAAATCAATAAGGCCAGAAGTTGGTTCTATGAGAAAATCAATAAGATTGATGGGCCCTTAGCAAGATTGACAAAAAGAAGAAGAGAGAGGATGCAAATAAATAAGATCAGAAATGGAAGAGGAGACATAACTACTGACCTCACAGAAATAAAGGAGGTAATAACAGGATACTATGAACAACTTTACGCTAATAAATACAACAATTTAGAGGAAATGGACGGGTTCCTGGAAAGACATGAACAACCAACTTTGACTCAAGAAGACATAGATGACCTCAACAAACCAATCACAAGTAAAGAAATTGAATTAGTCATTCAAAAGCTTCCTAAAAAGAAAAGTCCAGGACCAGATGGCTTCACATGTGAATTCTACCAAACGTTCCAGAAAGAATTAGTACCAATTCTCTTCAAACTCTTCAAAAAAATCGAAGTGGAGGGAAAACTACCTAATTCATTCTATGAAGCCAACATCACCCTCATACCAAAACCAGGCAAAGATATTACAAAAAAAGAAAACTACAGACCAATCTCTCTAATGAATACAGATGCAAAAATCCTCAATAAAATTCTAGCAAATCGTATCCAACAACACATTAAAAGAATTATACATCATGAGCAAGTAGGATTCATCCCAGGTATGCAAGGATGGTTCAACATAAGAAAATCAATTAATGTAATACACCATATCAACAAATCAAAGCAGAAAAATCACATGATCATCTCAATTGATGCAGAGAAGGCATTCGACAAGATTCAACATCCTTTCCTGTTGAAAACACTTCAAAAGATAGGAATACAAGGGAACTTCCTTAAAATGATAGAGGGAATATATGAAAAACCCACAGCTAATATCATCCTCAATGGGGAAAAATTGAAAACTTTCCCCCTAAGATCAGGAACAAGACAAGGATGTCCACTATCACCACTATTATTCAACATTGTGTTGGAGGTTCTAGCCAGAGCAATTAGACAAGAAAAAGAAATACAAGGCATCAAAATTGGAAAGGAAGAAGTAAAACTATCACTGTTTGCAGATGATATGATACTATATGTCGAAAACCCGGAAAAATCCACAACAAAACTACTAGAGCTAATAAATGAGTACAGCAAAGTAGCAGGTTACAAGATCAACATTCAAAAATCTGTAGCATTTCTATACACTAGCAATGAACAAGCTGAGGGGGAAATCAAGAAACGAATCCCATTTACAATTGCAACTAAAAGAATAAAATACCTAGGAATAAATTTAACCAAAGAGACAAAAAACCTATATAAAGAAAACTACAAAAAACTGCTAAAAGAAATCACAGAAGACCTAAATAGATGGAAGGGCATACCGTGTTCATGGATTGGAAGACTAAATATAGTTAAGATGTCAATCCTACCTAAATTGATTTACAGATTCAATGCAATACCAATCAAAATCCCAACAACTTATTTTTCAGAAATAGAAAAACCAATAAGCAAATTTATCTGGAAGGGCAGGGTGCCCCGAATTGCTAAAAACATCTTGAGGAAAAAAAACGAAGCTGGAGGTCTCGCGCTGCCTGACTTTAAGGCATATTATGAAGCCACAGTGGTCAAAACAGCATGGTATTGGCATAAAGATAGATATATCGACCAATGGAATCGAATAGAGTGCTCAGATATAGACCCTCTCATCTATGGACATTTGATCTTTGATAAGGCAGTCAAGCCAACTCACCTGGGACAGAGCAGTCTCTTCAATAAATGGTGCCTAGAGAACTGGATATCCATATGCAAAAGAATGAAAGAAGACCCATCTCTCACACCCTATACAAAAGTTAACTCAAAATGGATCAAAGATCTAAACATTAGGTCTAAGACCATAAAACAGTTAGAGGAAAATGTTGGGAGATATCTTATGGATCTTACAACTGGAGGTGGTTTTATGGACCTTAAACCTAAAGCAAGAGCACTGAAGAAGGAAATAAATAAATGGGAACTCCTCAAAATTAAACACTTTTGTGCATCAAAGAACTTCATCAAGAAAGTAGAAAGACAGCCTTCACAATGGGAGACAATATTTGGAAATGATATATCAGATAAAGGTCTAGTATCCAGAATTTATAAAGAGATTGTTCATCTCAACAACAAAAAGACAGCCAACCCAATTACAAAATGGGAAAAAGACTTGAACAGACACCTCTCAGAAGAGGAAATACGGATGGCCAAGAGGCACATGAAGAGATGCTCAATGTCCTGGCCATTAGAGAAATGCAAATCAAAACCACAATGAGATATCATCTCACACCCACCAGAATGGCCATTATCAACAAAACAGAAAATGACAAGTGCTGGAGAGGATGCGGAGAAACAGGCACACTTATCCACTGTTGGTGGGAATGTCAAATGGTGCAACCACTGTGGAAGGCAGTTTGGCGGTTCCTCAAAAAGCTGAATATAGAATTGCCATACGACCCAGCAATACCATTGCTAGGTATCTACTCAAAGGACTTAAGGGCAAAGACACAAACGGACATTTGCACACCAATGTTTATAGCAGCATTATTTACAATTGCAAAGAGATGGAAACAGCCAAAATCTCCATCAACAGAAGAGTGGCTAAACAAACTGTGGTATATACATACGATGGAATATTATGCAGCTTTAAGACAAGATAAACTTATGAACCATGTAATAACATGGATGGACCTAGAGAATATTATGCTGAGTGAATCCAGCCAAAAACTAAAGGACAAATACTGTATGGTCCCACTGATGTGAACGGACATTCGAGAATAAACTTGAAATATGTCATTGGTAACAGAGTTCAGCAGGAGTTAGAAACAGGGTAAGACAATGGGTAATTGAAGCTGAAGGGATACAGACTTTGCAACAGGACTAGATACAAAAACTCAAAAATGGACAGCACAATAATACCTAATTGTAAAGTAATCATGTTAAAACACTGAATGAAGCTGCATCTGAGCTATAGGTTTTTGTTTTGTTTTGTTTTGTTTTGTTTTGATTTTACTATTATTACTTTTATTTTTTTCTCTATATTAACATTCTATATCTTTTTCGGTTATGTTGCTAGTTCTTCTAAACCAATGCAAATGTACTAAGAAATGATGATCATGCATCTATGTGATGATGTTAAGAATTAATGATTGCATGTGTAGAATGGTATGATCTCTAAATGTTGGGTTAATTTCTTTTTTTCCGTTAATTAAAAAAAAAAAAGAGAGAGAAGGGATAATTGGAGATGAAGGGATACAGACTGTACAACGGGACTGGATATAAAAACTCAGAAATGGACAGCACAATACTACCCAATTGTAATGCAATTATGTTAAAACACTGAATGAAGCTGCATGTGAGGTATAGGTTTTTTGTTTTTGTTTTTTTTTGTTTTTTTTTCTATTATTGTTTTAATTCTTATTCTGTTGTCTTTTTATTTCTTTTTCTAAATCGATGCAAATGTACTAAGAAATGATGAATATGCAACTATGTGATGTTATTAAGAATTACTGGGCGGGCCGCGGTGGCTCAGCGGGCAAGAGTGCTTGCCTGCCGTGCCGGAGGACCCCGGTTCGATTCCCGGCCCCAGCCCATGTAAAAAACAAACAAACAAACAAAATATAATAAAACAAGAAAATGTTTAAAGATGTTTCCCTTCCTTCCTTCCATCCTTCCTTCCTTCTCTGTCTTTCCTTCCCTTCCTCCCTCTCTCTTTAAAAAAAAAAAAAAAAAAAAGAATTACTGATTGTACATGTAGATTGGAATGATTTCTAATTGTTTTGTTAATTCTTTTTTTAATTAATAAAAAAAAATGTATCCAAATTGGAAAAAAAAAAAAAAAAAACTTGCTCTCTATCTAAACTACATAGACTTTAGAGCTAAAGAAGCTGATTCATATGCCCATGGTTTTCTAAATATACATCACAGTCTCCACCTTCTCAGTTCAAGCTCTGCTCAGACCTGTGCTCAGTGCTGTCCTCTCACCGAGCCCCCCTCCACTTCCCCAAGACAGATCATCCTATCCGGACCCCACACCTCCTGTCTATCCCTTTTTCACCTTCAGTAATGGCCTCCTCACTCAAGAGATGCACGCCTCTGATAACTCCATCTTCTTATGTTTGTCATCAACTGGACTGAGGGAAAGTGCCAATAACAGCCCTACCCAAGACAAGCTGCACAATTCCTCTAATTGTTTTTTCAGGGATTCCAGAGTTTTGAGGTGGAGATGGGTAACTCTCAGGAGTCTGCCTGGGCAGAGAGGCAGGAGGATGGGGTAAACACCAAAAGACATTAGGTATCGCTAGGAAAGCAGAAGGAATTCAAATGAATTTGGATCCTTGCACGTGATGATTTTTCATAGGCTACATCTATGAATACACACATCTGCCTCCATACAAACAGAAATTGCCAACAGTCAGTAATAGAAGATATTACTTGGCTTGATGAAAGCAAATGAAACTATGAACTGGCAGAAATTCCTCTCGTAGCATAAGTCCCCACTTTTGCTTCCAGGCTAACCTACGCAAATTGTCTTCCCAGTTAGCATCAAGCTCATTTACTTTTTTTTTTTTTTTTTTTTTTTTTTTTTAAAGGAAAGACAGAGAGAAGGAAGGAAGGATAGAAGGAAGGAAGGAAGGAAGAAAGGGAAACATTTTTAAACATTTTCTTGTTTTATTGTATTTTGTTTCTTTGTTTTTTGTTACATGGGCTGGGGCCGGGAATCGAACCGAGGTCCTCCGGCATAGCAGGCAAGCACTTTGCCCGCTGAGCCACCGCGGCCCGCCCTCATTTACTTTTTAAGAAACAAATCAGATCACGCTATTTGCGATAGACTGAAATTCGTACCTCAACAAAAAGCAGGTTCTTAATAGTAATCTGGGTTCCTGTGGGTGTGAATTTATTTGTAATTAGGACCGTTTGAAGATATCATTAATCAAGGGGTGGCCAACTGAATCAGGGTTGGTGTTTATCCACATTACTGGAAGCCTTATAAAAACAAGGTCCAGGGAAGTGGGATGAGCCAGAAACTGTGAGTCGGAGGAACCCAGAAGAGCAGACACAGGGAGCAAAAGATGGCCAGGTGAAGGCAGGCAGGTGCCAGCCAGCAGGAGAACACCACAGACTTCAGGGAGAAGGCACGGTCTTGCTGATGCCCTGATTTTGGACATCTAGGCTCCACAACTGCGAGACAATAAATTCCTGTGGTTACACCAGCCAATTGGTGCTATTTGTTATAGCAGCCTGGCAAACCAGGAGACCTTCCCTATTTAACCCCTCAGCATGGGTTTTCTCCCAGGGATAGGCCCCGCCCTTAGCTAGCCCTCCACATCGCAGAGCCCTGTCCCGCGCGCAGACTTCCCGCCTGCTGCTGGGATGCCCGTGCTCCTCGCACACGTGCGCCCGCACACCTGCTGCCTCTGCTGGCCATGCCCTCGGCTGTCCCCCTACTGAGCTGATAGAAAGCCCTTTATGGCCACCCCGGGCGTGGCCCTGTGCTAGCCCCTATTGGCTGCCTGTGTTCATTTTTAACACTAAGTTTGAAATGAAACTTTGTGTCATCAACTGTTGAATGTATAGTCACATGTGCCAAGATGTAAACGCCCTGGGGGCAGGAGCAAGGCCTTATTCACCACAGCATCCCCAGCAGCCCACAATGTCTGCTCTAAGCACAACATGTCTTTTGGAATGAATGAGTGAATGAACGAATGTCCCCGCATCCACTTCTATGACCCGGGAAAGAGCATGGTCAGGACCTACCTCATGGGGTGTGCTCCCATTATTCTCTAACAACTTAAATTCTTGAGTTTAAGCACCTCTGGGTTCTCTGGGTGTTCTCCAGGCACACAGTCTAAATCACACACTACAGGACGGCTATGACAGAGCTGGAAAACAGCAGACAGCCACTTTCTAGAGTAATTAAGTGAGTCTGCATTATGTCCTACAATGTTAACTGTTATTCAACTTGTGTCCTTTTTAATGGATTATGCTGTTGTTTTAGTATAAATGAGTGTTAATTTAGGGACTAAGGAATGCATAAAAATGTCTTCTTGGAATTAATGGTAATTATATTTTTGACCTATGTGAGGCTCTTCAGATACAAATTATCCTGGAGAGGCAGATAAAAGAATGAAGATGAAAAGCACACAGAGTACAGCAGGGCACAAAGTAATTTATCTTTCTTTAAACATGTTTAACATCAGATATTTCTAGAAATAACATGATGTATATATATATCATGTTATATATATATGATGTTTTAAAACAGGGATAATGGAGTACATTGATTTGTACTGATCTTATTTTTTAAATACTTGGAAAATATCCTGAAAATGTAGAGGTCACATTATACTGCTGCTCTATTTAAAACTGTATCAAACTGGAAGTAATTACAACATATCAAATGATACGAAGTTCTCCGCTCCAGAAGTAATCCCTGTTACAGCCTGGTACAGACTTTTCCTGGCTACATCTATGAATACAAACACACATCTGCCTCTATACAAACAGAAACACACTTGTGCTGGTTTGAAAGGATTACGTACCTTAGAAAAGCCATGTTTTAATCCCGATCCATCCTGGGGAGGCAGCCCTTTGTTTTAATCGCTGTCCAACACTGTAGGTTGGAAACTTGATTAGATTATCTCCACAGAGATGTGGTGCGCCCAACTGTGGGTATTAACCTTTGATTAGAGGGAGATGTGACTCCACCCATTTCACGTGGGTCTTATTTACTGGAATGCTTAGAGAAAACATTTTGGAGAAAGCTTCAGAGCCACAAGATCCAAGAGCGCCCACGCAGCCAGAGACCCTTGGAGATGAAGGAAAATGCATTTGGGGGAGCTTCATGAAACAAAAAGCTTGGAGAGAAAGTTAGAAGATGTCACCATGTTTGCCATGTGCCTTTACAGTTGAGAGAGAAACCTGGAACATCACTGGCCTTCTTGAACCAAGGTATCTTTCCCCGGATGCATTAGATTGGACATTTCTATAGACTTGCTTAATATGGACAATTTCACGGCCTTAGAACTGTAAGTTTGCAATTAATAATTCCCCATTTTAAAAGCCTTTCTGTTTCTGGTATATTGCATTCTGGCAAGTTAGCAAACTAGAACAATACTATACATATCACTCTGCCAAGTTCTTCTGTATTATTTAAAAATTTTAGACACAGAAAGTGGAAAGTGTGAGTGAACACCCATCCACCCTCATCTCGACTCACCAACTGATACTTTGTCACGTTCTCATTATCTTACACATCCGCACGTTCTGCAACTTCCTCCACCTCCCCTAATTAGTGAAGTTGCAAGGTTATGGAATAATCACGCAGAAAATAGTTCCCATAAACTCTCTCCCTATTATTATTACTTTACATTAGCGTAGTGCCTCTGGTAAATTTGTGTCAGAGTGATTTTTTTCAGGTCAATACAACTAGTCTGACTTCACTTTGACCAGCTCTATGGTACTCCATCACATGGGTTGAATTGTTTTAATGGCCTCTTGGTAAGGATCAAGAGGGAGCCCCAAGTGCTAGGGGTGAGCTCCACACCTCTGGCTTCCACACTCCCATCAGCAAGCAAGGAGGGGCCCCAGAGCTCAAGAATGCTTCTGGCAAGACTCCCTCCCTCCCAGTGCTTCCAGCCCAGACACTGGCAGGCTTAATCTCATTACTACCTTTATCCTTTTTTATTCAATCACAGTAAGAGGCCCAACTTTCCCAGGTGACTCCCTGACTAACCATCCTAAATTTATCCTGGCTCTGTATATCCTCCTCTGGCTCCATCTCTCATTCCTCCCCAAGTTGTAAAAACCTTCCACTGAAGCCATGGGGACTCACCATCAAGTTATCAGCAAAATTCCCAAGGACCTCAACATTCCCTCCTCTCTAAGTGGAGGCTGGATCTCTCCTGAAGCCTGTGTCACCCCCAGTCCTCAAAGTGTGCCTGTGAGTGGGGAGGTGAGAATAAAAGGAGTGTTTATTGCTCTGTTGGCCCTCTGGATCCATTCTCCACCCTTTTCTGCCCTGCTTAATCCCAGGAGGACTGCACCACCTGCGTAACTGGTTGGGCTCAGTCAAAGGAAGGCACCTGCAGGAGAATGGTGAGAGCAAAGAGAGGTGGGGGCTTTCCTTCCCCTCTCCCCTCCTAGGTTTGGTTCTGTGTTTCTTGCACACTTGAGACTCTCTAGAGCTTCACTGTCAACTCAGAAGACCTTCTTCTGAGGTCTGGTTCTCACTGGGTTCCTGAAACACAGTTTCTTCCTTCTGCCCTTCAGCCCAATGAGACAACAGCTTCTAACAGTTGCCTTCTCTGGGTGCCTTACCTTCCCTTGTTTGGTCCCTCAACCCTTTCTTCACCTAAGCAGTTCCTAGTCCCTTCATCTGAAGAATATGGGGCTAATATAGATTTCTGCCCATACTCTCACTGATACGGCTAATGAGTTCCAGAAACGACCATGGAAGGAATTCTATACTCTAGGCCCATAAAATCATGCAGAAATATGCACACTCTGCTTTAGATCTTTGTTTTACAGAAATTGGTACACACATATACTGCACACACGTACCCTACTTTCCTCACTCGATGTGGAGGAATCTGTGAACACATTTTTTTCCAATGGAATACCATCCAGCCAAGGTTGTGTATGTTTTTTTTCATAGGCGGACACTGGGAATCGAACCCTAGTCTCCGGCATGGCAAGTGAGAACTCTGCCACTGAGCCACTGTGGCACCGCCCAGACATGGTTGTTTTTACCACTACTTATTCAACAATTTCCCTGCTGACAGTCGATCACTTTGTTGCCTTTTTTTTTTTTTTTTTGGCCCTTGCCAAAAACATAAACTGATAAATATGTAATCTTAGGGTCTGGTCCTTTATTTTTTTCTTAGGAAGAGAGTCCCATGAGTGAGACCCCTGGGTCAAAGAGGGTATGTACCCTTACTGTTAAAAGACCATTACACTCAAGCAGATCTTTTATGTTCATTGCAACATTAGTCGCAATAGCCATGAGGTGGGAAAAAAGAAGAAAGACAGTCACAATATTTTCCAAGGAAACTGTCACAATTTACATTTCCAAGAGCAGTGTATTAAATTAACTTTTACCCCTGCTTTCCTGACATGAGTAAGGAAGATAACGGTGACAAAGACTTATTGGAGTGTGGATGTTCAGAAAGCCATTCACACTCACATGCAGTCACAGTACATCAATGATTTTTAAAAATAACTAATAAGAGAAGAAAGGACAATTATGACTGCTGTTTACCATTTGAATCCATGATTTGTGAATGACAGGGAAAGGCAGAACTTGTGAAGCTGGAATCAAACCTAAAGTGGTAGATCTGTTTATGCAAACAGAAGGTAAATCTTTTTATGTTAATCATCAAACAATACATGGTGAGACCACTGAAAAATCCAAGTTAGAAAAGTTATCTGCTATGTGATCTTTTAAAGGGAAGGTATTACTCACAGTAAATTAGGTTCCAAAGGAAATGTTTTAGGCTGATGATAGTGAAACTCAAGGATGTAGAAATACCTCCTTAAACAACTTCATTTCTAAAGTGAGCTATGGACATGGACATTTTAAAAAGCAATTTTAAAGAAAACAGGCATCTCTTGACAGTTTCTCAAAATAAAATAAATTAATTTTTCCCTAGAGTCTCTGAAATGTAACTCAGTTATGAACTACATAATCATTCAACATTGTTTTGCAAGATGATCCCTAAAATATTAAGGGAAACAGAGAAACACAAATAAAAATACAGGTGGTTTCTGAGTTATACATATTTTGGAAATACAAAAGCAAGTTTACGTAAATACCCCTCCAAAAATTAACAAGAGCACAATGATGGGCATCTTCTCTTTACACAGCACTTCTAAAATTCTGTGGCATATATTGCATAACACAGCCCACATCTGCTCCATTCACTCTCTACACTGCCTCTTAATTATCTCATACTTGCATATTTATGTAAATAATGCCTCTTCAAAATCTTCAGCAAACCCAGAAGCAGGTTAAAACTTCAACAACATTGTCTTCCGTTTATTGAAGAGGCAGGTCAGTGTGTATGCCAGCAAGAAGCAAGAGAAAAGATATGCTACATGCTACTTTAAAGCTGTTAACATGTTTCATTTGGTGTGTATACTGGGGCAAAAGGTACTAAAAACACATGTGATGTTTAGTATGGAAAATCTTCTTTGATGTATCCAAATTATCAGAGAGGATAAGAATTTCAAACACCCAATGACTGTTAAATTCACATATGCAGATCTAAAACATACTCTCTGTTCCTTGTGGTACAATTTCAGATACAACTACTACATACTTCTGGTACTGTTTGTATATTCTTTATACTGTTGTGTGGAATACTCAATTTGTTCAAACTTAAAAAAAAAAACTAACAGTAATAAAGCTAGCTGAGCATGTCTATTTATAATCAGGTATATTCTGATATGTATTTATTATTGGGGTATCATATACTTCCAGTATAATATTGTTCTTATGAGATCCCATTTTAAACACAGTTTTGAATTGGTAGATTGTATCTCAGTATGAATCTCCACATTCTTTAAGTTATTTCACAAGGTTTCTTCCCCCTGGGAAGTGTTCTTGTGGAAGAGTTTTCTGCAGTGCCACTTTGTGCAGTCTCAGGGTCGATCCCCTAAATGGACTCTCTGATGGACGCTGAGGCGGGACTTCCTGCTGAAGGCTTTCCCACATTCGGAACACTCATATGGTTTCTCTCCTGTATGAATCCGCAAGTGTAATCGAAGGGTTGACCTCTGGCTGAAAGTTTTGCCACATTCAGTACATTCATAGGGTTTCTCTCCTGTATGAGTTCTCATATGTATAACGAGTTGTGAGTTCCGGATAAAGGACTTTCCACATTCACTGCATTCATAGCGTTTCTCTCCTGTGTGAATTTTCTGGTGTATAATTAGGTTTGATTTCTTGAAGAAGGTTTTTGCACATTCATTACACTCATAGGGCCGCTCTCCTGTATGAATTCTCTGATGTGTAGTAAGTTCAAACTTCTGAGCAAAGGTCTTGCCACATTCACCGCATTCGTAGGGCTTTTTCTCCATATGTGCTCTCTGGTGCACAATGAGGTTTGACTGGTGGGTGAAAGCTTTCCCACATTCAGGACATTCAAAGGGTTTCTCCCCAGTATGAATTCTCTTATGTTTAGTGAGGTTTGCCTTATGGGAGAAGGTTTTCTTACATACATTACATTCATAGGGTTTTTCTCCAGTATGTATTCTCTTATGACAAATGAGGAGGGACTTAAAGCTGAAGGCCTTGTCACAGTAATTACAAATTAAAGGTGAAACTAAATTTCTAATTTTCTGATGTTTAAATATGGCTTCCTTATGGCTGAGGGCTTTTCCATTTTTATTATATTCAGAGTATTCCACTCCAGTATGGGTTTTCTCTTGCTTTAGATAGAGGACTGCTTTTTCAAATCCATTAAAATCATCAGTTTTCTTACTTGCACAGCCATTACTAATAAGTAAGTCTGAATTATATTTCAAAGTTTTTTCACATAAGTCATAATTATAGGGTATGTGTCTTAAAGAAACAATGTCTGTGCTCTGATTAAATGTTTTTCCAAAGAGATTACCTCTTTCTTCAGTTGAGGTTTGGTTCTTGAGGATTATAAAATGCCTGGCTTGCTCATCTGGGTTTCCATGGTCCTTTTCCATCTGGTCATCAGCCTTCCACACTTTTAGGAAAGATCACAAGTATAAGACTGTCAATCCCTTCACTATAATGTTATAGAATGGAAAGTCATCACAAATGTTCTATTGTAGGACTGACTCTTTAGTTTGGGACTCAGCTTCCCAGTATTAAAAAATCCCTTGTACGATTGTACAACAGGACTGGTTGTAAAAACTCAGAAATGGATAGCACAATACTACCTAACTGTAATACAATTACGTTAAAACACTGAATGAAGCTGAATGTGAGAATGATAGAGGGAGGAGGGCTGGGGACACAAATGAAATCAGAAAGAAAGATAGACGATAAAGACTGAGATAGTATAATCTAGGAATGCCTAGAGTGTATAATGATAGTGACTAAATGTACAAATTTAAAGAATTGTTTTTGCATGAGGAAGAACATAGGACTGTCATTACTGCAGGGTGCTGAAAACTGATAGTAATTAATATTTTAAAATTTTAACATGTGTGAGACTAAAGCAAAAAATATTTGGTACAAAATTTGTATTTTGACAAGTACATTTCTTAAAATAACTTATGTAGACAGCTTAATTGAACACCATAAGTACAAGGAACCTTGAGTGGGGCATGAAATTTTGTTGGTTTGTCCAGAGTGATGCCCTGATAAATTCCAGAGTGATTTGAACAGTGAACAAAAAAGTATTTGCAAAGTCCCCTTCGGGAGATGGTGAAAAAGGGGAAAAATTCAACTTCCTCAAATTGAATTCTTGATATTCTCACAAGTAGTGCAGACAATCAAAGCAATAGTCTGAGCCCCCAATCTTGGAGTCTGTTCATATGAAACTTAACCACACAAAGGACAGGTCAAGCCAACTTAAAATTAGGCCTAACAGTCACCCCCACATCTTTCGTTGCTCAGATGTGGCCTCTCTCTCTAACCAACACAACCAGCAAACTCACCGCCCTCCACCAGTCTACATGGGACATGACTCGTAGGGGTGTGGACCTTCCTAGCAATGTGGGACAGAAATTCTAGAATGAGCTGAGATTCAGCATCAAGGGATTGAGAAAATCCCTAGAATGAGCTGAGACTCAGCATCAAGGGATTGAGAAAACCTTCTCCACCAAAAGGGGGAAGAGTGAAATGAGACAAAGTGTCAATGGCTGAGAGACTCCAAACAGAGTCGAGACGTTATTCTGGAGGTTATTCTTATGCATTAAAAGATATCACCTTGTTAGTCAAGATGTAATGGAGAAGCTGGAGGGAACAGCCTGAAAATGTAGAGCTGTGTTCCAGTAGCCATGTTTATTGAAGATGATTGTATAATGATACAGCTTTTGCAATGTGACTGTGTGATTGTGAAAACCTTCTGTCTGATGCTTGTTTTATCTACCTTAATGACAGATGAGTAAAACATGTGGATTAAAAATAAATAAATAATAGGGGAACAAATGTTAAAATAAATATAGTAGTTTGAAATGCTACTGATCAATGAAAGGGAGGGGTAAGGGGTATGGTATATATGAATTCTTTTCTGTTGTCTTTTTATTTCTTTTTCTGAATTGATGCAAATGTTCTAAGAAATGATCATGACGAATATATAACTATGTGATGAGAAAAAAAGAATGTTTATATTGTATATTGATTGGTTTTATTAATAAAACTTAAAAAAAATCCTTTGTGCAAATTATCCCGGTTTATCAAATTGTGAAAGAAAAAGACAAAATTATAAAATGTGGTTAAAAAATGGTGGAAATCAACAATGGGCACATTAGATCATTAGATTAAAAATGATCTTAAAAAGTGGGTAGAGAAAGTGAAAGAAAAGCCAAGAGTAGCAAACAGACACAAATGATATGGGAAGGCTGGTAATTTCGGGAAATTCACAGTGCCTTCAAGGACACTTAACAGTTAGCATAGTCTCCAAGAAAATAAAAAGGTTAGGGGAAAATACCTAGGCAGATCTGAGTTTAGCAGCCACACCTTGGCCATAAATTACTGGTGGGACAGGATCAAAACTAATCTCATTCTTCTCTGCTCTTTCCCTCCCCACCATGATTTTTCTGTACAAACAGAACATCTAAAAGCAGTATTTTTCACAGATTTGCAGACAAAATCCTATTGGAGAGTTCCAAATCCTTAAAATAAGATCTTTTGTAAGTGAATGGCAAGATCCAGGAACTCAAGGCTTCTGTAAGAAATACAAAATAAAGTCAAGGGAAAGTCATCCTTTCAACAGAATCACCTGCTGTTGTTGTTTTCCTGCCTTTTTTTCCTACCAAAATTGTTTTCACTATTCTATCCTATTTTACTTCTTTTATTACCTTTATTCTCTCCCCAGACTGGTCTTGCCCTTGCTTTACATGTGGTTTTATTTGAAGAGCTCTAAAGACTCAAATAACCCAGCTTTGATCAAGGCTTTTATTAACCTATATTTTCACCTTATGCATTACTGGTTATTCCTGACTCTTTGTGATCCTGCTGCCATCAGTGTCCAGGACAACATGCCACTCTTGTACTGAGAAATCTGTATCTTCCCTTAGGCCATCACACTAATTACCACGTGTTGAAATATAACAGTCACCATTCTGGCAAACAGAACACTAAAGAAAGAGCAGGTAATCAGAGCATAAAGGTTTAAGATGTGTATTAGGGAAGTATTAGATTTAGGCCTCAAGTGTGAGAGGCAAATATTTACAAATATCGTGTGAGAGTCAGATATGGAGGCACGATTCAGAGATCTGAGATGTGGAAGTCATCTCTCCTCAGCCATCTCTAAACATTTAGGGAATTGAAAAATGGATTCCTGAAAAATATTTCAAAGGTACCAACCCATTTGCAATCTCTGGGATATTACTTCCACTGGCTTCTGTCTATCTGATTCTCCTTCTCTCCCTCCATCTCTTTCTTGGAAAGCTCTAAATTGGCAATTCTACTCCTGCTATCCACAGTTCTTCTCATTGCTCCAACTTGAAAACCACATCTGGTCTGATAATATCAAAGAACTTGCTAAAGGGACCTAGCTCCAACTGCTTGGACTTCAGAGACCCTGAAAATAAAGAAGGTAGAACTTCAGGGGCTGGGCCATCTCTCAGTTTTAATGCCTGAAGCTCAAGGCCAAATCCATTTAGTAATTCAGAAGCCCATAACTTTTGGTAACCAAGAAAGGACATGAATGTTATCAGGCAAACAGTGAGTTACACCTGAACGCTATCCTTACCCACTGAAAGTAAGTTGTTATAATTCTCCAGCATCACATCCATATACAGGATCCTCTGAGAGGGGTCCAGTTGCTCCCATTCCTCCTGGGTGAAGTCCACAGTCACATCCGTGAACGAAACCGATCCCTGAAACGGCATATTGCTATTCATTCTGAAGTGATCAGCATTTGGTGATGTGGAAAGGATGCCTGAAAACTTAGTCTTACCATTTTGTTATAAAAGAGATATTCACCACAAAAATTTACATGACACTGTAAATTTGGGGATATGTTTGTCATATTCCCCAAAATAATTTTTAGAAACAGTTATGACATTTATGCAGATTCCCCTATGTCTCTTGCAATGTCCTGTTTGGTGGGCTTCCAAGATTAATTATTCCAAAAATTGAAGAGATGGGAACACCCCCTAATTCATACTACGAAGTCAACATCACACTCACACCAAAGCCATATAAGGACACTACTATAAAAGCAAATTACAGACCAACATCTCTTATGAGTATAGATGCAAAAATTCCTCAACAAAATACTAGCAAACCTCATCCAACAGCACATTAAAAGAATCATACACCATGACCAAATAGGTTTATCCCAGGTTTGCAAGAGAAGTTCAACTTAAGAAAATCAATTAACGTAATATGCTGCATTAACAGAATAAAGGGAAAAAACCCACACGATCATCTCAATTAACGTAGAAAAGGCATTCACATTGGAAATGAAGAAGTAAGGCTTTCTATTTTTGCAGAGAATATAAGCTTATATATGGAAAAATCCTTAAAAAAATCCACAACAAAGCTCCTAGAGCTAATAAACAAATTCAACAAAGTGGTGGAGTATGAGCGCAACATCCAAAATCAGTAGTGTTTCTATACTGTAGCAATGAACTGTCCATTTCTAGTATATTGCATTCTAGCAGCTTTACCAAACCAAAATATGGGACCACTGTATTTTATGCATGATTGTTCTGTAAGCCACAACTTCTCTAATTAAATTGAAAAAAGTTAATAGAACACAAGCAGAATAAACACACACACACAAATCATACCTAGACACATTATACTTAAACTGCTGAATGCCAGACACAAAGAGAAATCTTAAAACAGCCAGAAGAAAAAGACACATTACCTTCAGGGAATAACAATAAAAATGATGTCTTATTTCTTAATAGAAGTCACAAAAAAAGTCAATAGAACGTCACCTTTACAGCACTGAAAGTAAAAACAAACAACTCTAGAATTCTATAGGCAATGAAAACACATTTCAAAATGAAGGCAAAATAAAGGACCATTCAGAAAAAAGCTGAGAGAATTTACTGCCAGCAGACCTGAACTATAAAAATATGAAAAGTAGTTCTTCAGCTCCCTGCTCTTCCCTGCTGGACAGGCAGCCTCATTTTTTCATGTAGTACCAGCCGCATCTCTGAGGAGTGATGGTGAAGGACAGAATAAATGGATTTGATCATACAGGGCGCCTGGTCACCAGGGCTGCAGTAAACGCCAGCAAAATGACCCTTTGTTTGACCTCAACTACAGGGTCTACATGTTTCAGTATGAATCCACCCATGACAAGTTCAGAGGCACCGGCAAGGTTGAGAACAGATCCCGTTACTATTGTCCAGGAGTGATATCCCACCAACAAATGGGGTGATGCTGGTGCTGAATATGTTGTGGAGTCTCCTGGTATCTTCACAACCATGGACAAAGCTGGTGGTCACTTGAAGGGTGGCACCAAAAGAGTCATCATTTCTGCCCCTTTGGCTGGTGCCATGCTTGTGATGAGTGTGAACCGTAAGAAGTATTAACAAGCCCTCAAAATCATCAGCAATGCTTCCTGCACCACCAACTGCCTGGTCACCTGACCAAGGTCATCCATGACAACTTTGGCATCATGGAGGGGACTCATGACCACCATCCATGCTAACACTGCCACCCAGAAGACTGTGGATGGCTCCCCCAGGAAAAGGTGGCGGGAGGGCTGTGGGGCTGCCCAGAACATCCCCACGTCTACTGGCAGTGCCAAGACGGTGGGCAAGGTCATCTAGGACCTGAATGGGAAGCTCACTGGCATGGCCTTTTGCGTCCTCACCCCTAATGTGTCCATCATGGATCTGACCTGCCAACTGGAAGAAGCGGCCAAGTACAATGCCATAAAAAAGGTGGTGAAGCAGGCATCAGAGGGCTCTCTAACGGGCATCCTGGGCTACACTGAGGACCAGGGTGTCCCCTAGAGTTCAAAAGTGACACTCAATGTGCCGGTTTGAATCTATTGTGTATCCCAGAAAAGCCATGTCCTTTAATCCTCATTCAATATTGCTGGGTGGGACCTTTCTGATTGTTTACATGGAGTAGTGACCCACCCAATTGTGGGTGATAACTTTTGATTAGATGGTATTGATGGAGATGTGTCTTCACCCATTCAAGGTGGGGTGGCTTACTGGAGCCCTTTAAGAGGGAACCACTTTGGAAAAAGCTTTAGAGCCACCAGAACCAACAGAGACCACACAGCTACAAGAAGCCGGGAGAGAAAGCTCACAGATGTCACCATGTGCCCTCCCAACTGAGAGAGAAATCCCGAACTTCATAAGCCTTACTTGAGTGAAGGTAACCTCTTGGTGCCTTAGTTTGGACATTTTTACAGTCTTAGAATGGTAAACTACCAACTTAGTAAATTCCCCGTTTTAAGAGCCGTTCCATTTTTGGTATATAACATTCTGGCAGTGCGCAAACTAGAACATCCACTAGTCCTCTTCTGATGCTGGGGCTGGCATTGCCCTCAGTGACCACCTTGTCAAGCTCATTTCCTGGTATGACAATGAATTCGGCTCCAGCAACAGGGTGGTGGACCTTACGGTCTACATGGCCTCCAATAAGTACAGCCCCTGGACTACCAGCCCCAGTAACAGCACAAAAGGAAGAGAGAGGTTGTTAGCTGCTGGGGTGTCCTGGCTCCAACTCAATCCCTCAACATTGACAATCGCCCATCCTCCACAGCTTTCATCCCAGACCCCCTGAAAAAGGGGAGGGGCTGAGAGCCCTACCTTGTCATGTACCTTCAATAAAGTACAACCAGCCAAAAAAAAAAAAGTAATTCTTCAGTTTAAAGAAAAGTCATCCCCCCAAAAAAGAACAGAAAGAAAGAAATAATTAACAGCAGTGAGAGGACAAATATATAGGTAAATATTAGACAATTAACAGTATTTGAAAGACCAATGACTATTTAAAGGAAAAATACTAATAATGAATGGAGGCAGGGTATAACATACGGAAGTAAGATATAGGACAACAGTGATAAAAAGGCAGGGGATGTGAAAAGCAATACAGTTATAAGCTACTTTTATTATTGTGAAATGGTATAATATTAATTCAAGATGATATTCAAGTTATATGCTATAATTCCTGAAGCAATCACTTTAAATAAAAAATATACAAAGAAAAAAAAAGGTACAGATAGGACAAATAGAAAATAAATAGTACGATGAGAGACTTAAATCCAACTGCACCTGTAATGAAATTATTCATAAATGAAATAAGCCAATTAAAAGACAGAATGAGTCAGACTGAAAAAAACCACAACTCAACTGCATGCCACTTAGATGAAATACACCATAAATGTAAGAACACAAAGAGCTGAAACAAAAAGAATGGAAAAAGATACATCACAAAAAACAAATTATAAAAAGCCAGTATGACTATATTTATATCAAAAAAGCAGCATTATCAGAGGTCAAGAGGGACATTTCTAAGTGATAAGGTTGAGCTATCAGGAGGATAGATATGTACGTATTCACTCATTAATAGAGCTTCAAATTACACCAACCAAAAACTGACAGAACTACAGCGAGAATTGGGCAAATCCACAATCATAACTAGTTATCAATTTAGTATCAGAACACAGTGAAGACATTGTCAAAAATGCAAAATTAAAAAAAATTTACCCCTCACTTACCCTTTCTCAAGAAGCTACCACAGAACGTACCCCAACAAAATGAGAATAATACAAAAAGGACAAGGATGTGGAAGGGGCAAACATTATTACAATGGGAGTGAGCTGAAGGCAATCCCTAGGAGGAGTTCTGAAGGGAGAGCGCAGGATGGCAGAGATTTTCTACTGTATGAAGTGGTTTACAGTGTAGACTTGAACAGTGTGATTCAAAAGCAAGCATTTTAAGGGCTGTCATCATAGAACTGCCTTTTTAACTGGAGGGCAGAAGACTTGACTGAGCCTGGCCCAGATTCTTATCTGTACTTAGTGTAGTTTGTCTTGAGCATAAGCTCATGACATCTGCCCCTTCCCCCAAAACAGGCTTCGGTGGATCAGATGCAGATCCTCATTTCATTCCACAGAAGTGTTGTGCTTTCCTCTACTCATAAAAGTTGAGGTTAACCAGGAGCTAAGATGCAAAAAATATAAGGCAGCCCACCCGCTCTAATTATATTCTGTCAGATATTCAATACCTGATCCACACTTGGGCCCTGCCAAACAGCCCATATATGCTAAGGCCTACACTTCCCAGGACTTACTTATGACCTTGTCAATGACTTCCCCAAAAGGGACTTCTATAAACTCTCAGGAAAGCTGAAGCCAGGATATGACCCACAGACCCTATTTAGCTCAACTTCTCCTGGGAGTCTTTGTCCAGTAGTGGCAAAATTTTTGTACACAGCTAGATGTGTGCTTGCTTGAAAAGTATTCTCACATTACTCCCCAGTTAGGCTTAATGCTACCACCAGTAATGCATGGCATGAGTGATTTCTTCTTTCTAACACCATTAATATAATTTGAAAAAAATGGAAGCAACCCCAGTGCCCATCAACCAATGATGGATAGACAAAATGTGGCATACACACACACACACAATGGAATATTATCAGCATTAAAAAGGAATGAAACTTAAAATATACAAGGTTCCTATTTGGAATGATGGAAATGTTTTGGTAATGGATGGTAGTGATGATAGCACAACACTGTGAATGTAATTAACAGCACTGAAATATATATCTGAAGACTGTTAAAAGGGGAAATGTTAAACTGAATATATGATGAGAGTAAAAATTTTAAAAAAGATTCATGGACCTACACTACACAGTGAACCCTAGGTTAAACCCTGGACTTTAGTTAAATGGTACACTTATAAAACTCTGCTATCATCAATTGTTAACAGATGCTTCACACCAATGTAGGGTGTTGGTGGTGGGGTGGTATATGGGAATGATGTGTTTTACGCATGGTTACTCTACAAACCCACAACTTCTCGAATAGGGAAAAAAATTTAAAAAAAAAAAAAAAGGAATGAAGTTGATTCATGAAACAACATGGATGAACCTTGAAGACATCATGTTGAATGAAACAAGCCAGTCACAAAAGGACAAATACTGTATGATCTCACTGATATGAAATAATGAGAATAAGCAAACTCATAGCATCAGAAACAAGAGCATGTGTTCCCAGGGGCTGGGTTGGGGGTAGGGGATGGGGAGTTAAAGCCTACACAGCACAAAAGTTCTACTCAGGTAAATGTCAAGTTTTGGAAATGGATGGTGGTGACGGAAGTACAGCATTGTGAATGTAATTAACAGCACCAAATTATATATATGAATGTAGATAACAGAGGAAATTTTAAGTTGTATATGTGTTACTAGAAGAAAACTTAAAAAAATAAAAATAAAAAACCTAAGTCTTGATAAAGGGCACATCTGGGAAAAAAAACCCCAACAATGAGAAAGAAAGTTATGCAAAACAAGGCAATGTTAATTTCTGTTTCAGTTTTCTAAAACTAAATTTTATTATTTATTATTATTATTTATTGATTAGGGATACATATATAAGTGGCAAACCATTAAGAAAGCAAGACAATGAACAACAAAAATGTCAAGATAATGGCTACCTACTTGGAGGAATTAAGGAGAGAATGCATTATAAAGTATAAGTAATGTTCCATTTTCTTAGTCAGGTAGGTACATGGGTGCCCATTTATTATTTTCTTTTTAATGTATGCATATTTGTTATACAGATTGTTCTAACACTCTTCTGTATAGGTGTTAGAGTACACAACGAAAAATTAGGAACAGAAAGAATGAGGAAGTGCTCTATGGTCTGATGACATACTATTGAAAGATAAAAACACATACATGTAGAACAGTGTGGTTAATATGCAATCTTATAGTAACTTATATTTGCACTTGTGCAGATATGTATACATAAACTCTTGAAAGTTATCCAAGAAAGCAATGACAATGCTTACCTGTGGGGGCTCAGGGGAAAATTTTAAAACACACTCACAACATTTAATGAGTTCTTTGGCATCATGCTAATCTGATTGGAAAAATAATATACACACAATTATACCTGGCACTTACATTGAATGCCACATGAGAGAGCCACAGACAAAATGATAACCCATTAAATTTGGGTTATTTTTAGGGATGCTGTCTAAATACCACCTACACAAAAGCCCATGCCATTTATTCAAACCTAATGCCAGAGAATCAGGAATTGGCATTCATAATCAATGCAAGTCACATAATTAACAGTTGTCTTTATGCTATTAGTATTGACCAGTTATTCCTAACTATGTTTTCCGTGAGTTTTACTCATGCATATTTTCCTATTTTACTAACTGGACCCTTAAAAACTCCTTCAAATGCTCGGAAAAAAAGTGAGTAATTAACAACTCACCTGGGATTTGTTCATTTTCTGCAGCTTTTCGGTAAATGGAGAGAACTATGGAGGCAGAACTGGAATAAAGGATAAAGGAATACACTGTTATTAAATATCTGACCTGCCTCACAACTCCTAGAATTACCTGCTTTGAAATCCCTACACACCATTCAGGAAAATATTACCTTGTGAGGTGGTTCCTTTGCCTCTTCAGAAAAGCAGAAAGGACCATGTGATAGCAACACCACCTTGAGACTCTGAAAGGTTCATGGGAACCCTGACAAGGAACTTTTTAAGAAGGTGGTAAACAGGCCAGTAAAGCAAAACAAAACACACACACACAAACAATAACACCAATTAACGTGAGGGGTATAAAAACAGAGTGGAACTAAAAGAACTGGAAAGCAAAATATAAGATTTGAAGGAGGAGACCATTACCAACGCATTTTAAATTCCTTGAATTTGAGATATTAAGTCATATATCCATATTCATAACTATTAGGAGAATGAAAGTAGGATATGTTTCCAGAAGGGGAAAAAGAGGGAAGAGAAAGAAAGACTATGAAGCCAAGGGAAAGCAGAAAAGGAGGAAAAATAAGGAAAAAAACAAGGCAAATAATATAGCCCTACTTTAGACAGTAGAAACGTATACAAATATTAGAAATCACAAAAATTATAAGTAGTCTAAACTAACCAGATAGAAGACAGGTTTTCAGATTGGAGCACATTAGTAAGAACCAATTAAATTACTCTAAATATAACAAAAAAGGAATAACTCCAGGACTTTTAAGAAAACAGAAAAGACTAAAGAAAAAGAGAAATCTGAATAAATCTGTTTTCTACACACGATGGCAAGTATTCAACTGAATATCATAAGCAACCGAAAAGAGAAAGACTAAAACCAACACACTGTCAAGAATCAAAGCAATCAACAGAACACAACTCAGAGATAACTCAACTGCTGAAATATCAGAAAGAGAATTTAATGTAACTATGATCTGTGTGTAAAAGGTGCTAATGGAAAATGTGGACAACACGCATGAACAAATAGGAACCTGCAGCTGAGATGGAAACTCCAAGAGAACATCAAATGGAAACGCTATAAAGGAAAAGCATGGTAACAGAGATGAAGATATAGCTTTAACAGAGTCAGTAAATTCAACAGATCCAAGAAAAATTTCAGTGAACTTGAAAACAGGTAAAATAAAATAAAATAAAATGAAAATTATCCAAACTGAAACATAAAGAGGATTAAGGTGGAAGAAATGAAAAAACAAGAGAGAGCACCTGAGGCTGTGGAACAAAACTAAATGGTCTAACTAAAATGTAATGAAAAGAGAGAACAGGGCAGAAGAAATATCTGCAGACATAACGGCTGAGCATTTTCCAAAAGTAAGCTATGATATCAAACTACAGATCCAAGAACATCAGAGAATTTATCCAAAAAAGTTAAAAAATAAAAACAAATGGAAAAAAGAACCCCTATACTTGGATGCATCCTATGCAAACTACTGAAAACCAAAGCTAAGAGAAAGTCTTGAAAGCAAAAAGAGAAAAAGCACATTATATACAGAGAAAGCGAGGAAAAAAAAAAAAACCACAGCCAACTTCTAATCAGAAACTATAAAAGCTAGGAAAAAACATAGAAAATATTTTAATATGCTTTAAGAAAAAAATTATCAATCCAGAATTCTATACATAGCAAAAATATACTTTAAAAAAGAAAGTAACTGCTAAAAAGTTAAATAAATAAATAAGAACAAAAAAGGAAAAAAAGCAAAAAGAAAAAACAAAAAATAAATTAAAAAAAGAAAGTGAAGTAAAAATTTGTAAAAACATATAAAAACTAAGAGAGAGAATTCATTACCAAATTTGCACTTCAAGACATGTTAAAATAAGTTCTTCAAGTGGAAGGAATATGATGGCAGACAGAAACCTGGATCTAAACATAGAATTAAAGATCTCTGGGAATAGTTAAAATGAAGATAAATATAAAATACTAGAAGAAGTATTTAATGAAGAAAAATATAAAAAGTTATCTTACTTTTCATCACTACCTAAAGGAAAACAGTAGCAAATCTGGGGTTTATATCATATGCAAAGGTAAAATGCATGACGATAATAGCGTAAAAGATGGGAGGATGGAATTGGGAGTTAAATGTTATAAAGCTCTTATACTAAACACAAAGCAGTAAAACATCATTTAGGTCCAACTGTGATTAGGTCCACCAGATGTTTATCTTAAACCCTAGGGCAACCACAATTATGTACGTGAGACATGCCAACTATAAGTCAATACCAGAAATAAAACAGAGCCAAAAAAAATTCTTAATACAAAAGTAGGCAGAAAAAGAAAGGAACAATACAAACAATAGGAAAAACGCAAGATAGTAGATTTTAATCTAACCCTATCAATAATAGGTATATACAAACCAATTAAAAGACAGAAATTGTCAAACTAGACAAAAAGACTATATGCTGTCTATAAGCAGCCTATTTTAATTAGAAGAAAATAATTAGATTAAAAGTAAAAGGATGGGTTGGAAAAAAATAAGTAAAAGGATGGAAAACATACGTTGCAAACTCTAATCAAAAGAAAGCCGGAGGGTGCACAGGTTCAGTGTTAAAATGCTTGCCTGTCATGTGGGAGACTCGGGTTTGATTTCTGGCTTGTGCACATCCTCAAAAGGAAAAAAGAAAAAGCTGAAAGCTGGAGTAATTCTATGAATTTCAGACAAATTAGAAAATATTTTACCAGGACAAAGAGCGACATTACATTACAGTAAAGTGTCAAATCACCGAGAAGGCAGAATAATCCTAATACATATACCTCTAACAAAAAAGCTTCAAAATACAAGGAACAAAAGCCAACAGAAGTAAAATTTTAAAAATTCATAAATCTACAATCATTATTGAAGACCTCAATCCTCTTTTCTCACTGATAGAACAAGTTGACACAGAACTATTAAGGATACTGAAGACCTGAACTACTTTACCAACCAGCCTGAGCCATTTAAGTTTATAAAACTCAACTGCCAAAATCAGGATACACAAGTACACATAAAACATTCACCAAGATAGATTTATCTCAAACATAAAAGAAACCTCAACAAAGTTGAAAGAACTAGAATCTGTAGTATATACTTCAACCAAAACAGAACTAAACTAGGTATCAAAAAATCCTCAAACATTTGGAAATTAAACAATATACTTCTAAACATACAATGGGCAAAATTAAAACAGAAGGTAACTTTAACAATATTTTGAATATAATGGAAAGAACAAAACAACCCATCAAAATAAGGCTAATACAGAGGGACAATTTTTAGAACTAAACTGTTAGGAAAAAAGCAAAAGTCACAATCTTAGCTTCTACCTTAAAAAACCAGACAGAGCTACTAGAACCCAAAGTCAGCAAAAGGAAGGAAATATGAAGGAGACTTCCGAGCCAAGATCGTGGCTTAGCACTGTGCACGTTTTAGTTCGTCCTCCAGAACAACTACTAAATAACCAGAAACAGTACAGAACAGCTCCTGGGGCCACGTCAGTGACCGGATACACAGCGTACCCCAGTCTAGACCAGCTGGACCGGCTGCGAACCTCCCCAGAACTGTGAGTTCCCCAAGCCATGGCAGCCAGTGCCCCTCCCCCGCAGGCTGCTTCCTAGAGGGGAAAGGAAAGAGACTTTAACAGTAGCAGAGGCTGAGCCCAACCAAACACCAATTGTGGCATTAATCAACAAATTCTGACTACTAAAAGTAGGCCCCCAGCTCAGGTGAGCCTGGTCAAAGAGGAGGTACCTCATTTTTGCCCTAGCGCCAAGGGGGCAGGGCTGACGGAAAAAGGAAAAAAAAAAAAGGAAACAGGTTTTGGTGGCTGTGTTTCTACAAAGGCTTGACTGCCTCTGGATTCAGCAGCAGGACTTCTCAGGCTGCAACTGCCCCAGGCATAGGTAGAAACAAGCTCCTTTCAGGGCTTGTCTCGAGCCAGTGCCTTCCCCAGGGGAGGGGTGAAGCCCAATGCAGGAATTCCTCCCTCAAGGAATTCAGACACCAGGGCTTGGTAATTTGAAGCCATTAAAACCAGCCTACAACCTCTCCTCTGTTTCCACCACCCCCCAGCAGGGAGAGTCTGCCAAAGTTAAAGACACTGCATCATTGTATGGTGGTGGGACCTGCAGTCAGAAAAGCACCACATACTGGGCAGGATAAGAAAAACAGAGCTCAGAGACTTCACAGGAAAGTCTGTCAACTGCTGGGTCTCACCCTCAGGGAAAACCGATGCAGGTGACTCTTTCCTCCTGATAGGAGGCCAATTTGGTCTGGGAAAATCTGGCTGGGGTCTATAATACCTACGTAGACCTTCCTCAGGGTGGGGGTAAAAAGGCACCATACAAGCAGGGCAAGAAACAAGAAAACAAGAACTGAACAATTCTCCTCTGTTAAACAAAACCTAAGCTAGTGGTCCAGATAAAGCTGAACCGAATGCCAAAGAACAGAGAGACAATGAATTCATCCAGCAAGAAAACCCTGTAAAAGAAGTGAAAGCACTCTCCAGAATAAACTAATTAAGGTAATTAAATGCCTAGACACCAGCAAAAAAAAACAAATCACACTAGGAAAATTGAAGCTATGGCCCAGTCAAAGGAACAAACCAACAATTCAAATGAGATACAGGAGCTGAAATAATTAATTCAGAATATATGAACAGACATGGAAAACCTCATCAAAAACCAAATCAGTGAATTGAGGGAGGATATAAAGAAGGCAAGGAATGAACAAAAAGAAATCGAAAGTCTGAAAAAACAAATCATAGAACTTATGGGAATGAAAGGTATGGTAAAAGAGATGAAAAAACAATGGAAAACTACAGTGGTAGATTTCGAGAGGAAGAACATAGGATTAGTGAACTGGAGGACAGAACATCTGAAATCCTGATGTTCTGAATTTCTGACAAGAAAAAGAAAATATAGGGAAAATAATGGAAAAATATGAGCAGGGACTCAGGGAATTGAAGGACAATATGAAGTGCACAAATATACGTGTTGTGGGTGTCCCAGAAGGAGAAGAGAAGGGAAAAGGAGGAGAAAAACTAATGGAGGAAATTATCACTGAAAATTTCCCAACTCTTATGAAAGACTTAAAATTACAGATCGAAGAAGTGCAGCATACCCCAAAGAGAACAGCTCCAAATAGATGTACTCCAAGACACTTACTAATCAGAATGTCGGAGGTCAAAGAAAAAGAGAGAATCTTGAAAGCAGCAAGAGAAAAGCAATCCATCACATACAAGGGAAGCCCAATAAGACAATGCATAGATTCCTCAACAGAAACCATGGAGGCAAGAAGGCAGTGGGATGATATATTTAAATTATTAAAAGAGAAAAACTGCCAACCAAGAATTCTATATCCAGCAAAATTGCCCTTCAAAAATGAGGGAGAAATTAAAACATGTTCAAACAAAAAATCACTGAGAGAATTTGTGAGCAAGAGACCAGCTCTGCAAGAAATACTAAAGGGAGCACTAGAGATAGATATGAAGGCAGAAGAGAGAGGTGTGGAGAAGAGTGTAGAAAGGAAGACTACAAGTAAAGGTAAAAAGAAGGAAAATTAGAAAACATATAAAAGCCAAAAGGCAAAATGGTAGAGGAGGGTACTGCCAGGGTAGTAATAACACTGAATATTGATGGATTAAGCTTTCCAACTGGGGAACATGGACTGGCAGAATGGATTAGGGAACGGGACCCATCTACATGTTGTCTCTACTCAAAGTACATGAGGGCAAGGACACAAACGGACATTTGCACACCAATGTTTATAGCAGCATTATTTACAATTACCAAGAGATGGAAACAGCCAAAATGTCCATCAACAGACGGGTGGCTAAACAAACTGTGGTATATACATACGATGGAATATTATGCAGTTGTAAGACAGAATAAGGTTATGAAGTATGTAACAACATGGATGGACCTTAAGGACATTATGCTGAGTGAGATTAGCCAGAAACAAAAGGACAAATACTATATGGTCTCACTGATATGAACTGACATTAGTGAATAAACTTGGAGAATTTCATTGGCAACAGAGACCATCAGGAGATAGAAATATGGTAAGATATTGGGTACCTGGAGCTGAAGGGATACAGATTGTGCAACAGGATTGAATGTAAAAACTCAGAAATGGACAGCACAATACTACCTAACTGTAATACAATTATGTTAAAACACTGAATGAAGCTGAATGTGAGACTGATAGAGGGAGGAGGGCTGGGGGTACAAATGAAATCAGAAAGAAAGATGATAAACACTGAGATGGTATAATCTAGGAATGCCTAAAGTGTATAATGACAGTGACTAAATGTACAAATTTTAAAAATGTTTTTGCATGAGGAAGAACAAAGGAATGTCATTACTACAGGGTGCTGAAAATAGATAGTAATTCATATTTTAAAATTTTAACTTACGTGTGAGACTAAAGCAAAAAATGTTTATTTGGTACAAAATTTACATTTTGACTAGTGCATTTCCTAATATAACTTACGTAGACAGCTTGGTTGAACACCATAAGTACGTAGAACCTTGTGTAGGACATGAGATTTGTTGGTTTGTCCAGAGTGATGCCCTGATGAATCCCAGAGGGATTTGATCAGTGAGCGGAAAAGTACTTGCAAAGTTCCCTTCTGGGAATGGTGAGAACGGGGGGTGGGGAGGGGTGGTGGGGACGGACACGACAACGACTCAACCTCCCCAAGCTGAATTCTTGATATTCTCACAAGCAGTGTGGACAATCAAAGCTATAGGCCGAGCCCCCAGTCTTGGGGTTTGTTCATATGAACTTAACCCCACAAAGGACAGGTCAAGTCTAGTTAAAATTAGGCCTAAGAGTCACCCCCTAGAGAGCCTCTTTTGTTGCTCAGATGTGGCCTCTCTCTCCAGCCAACACAACAAGCAAACTCACCACCCTCCCCCTGTCTACATGGGACATGACTCCCAGGGTTGTGGACCTTCCTGGCAATGTGGGACAGAATTCCTAGAACGAGCTGAGACTCAGCATCAAGGGATTGAGAAAAACCCTAGAACGAGCTGAGACCCAGCATCATGGGATTGAGAAAACCCTCTCAACCAAAAGGGGGAAGAGTGAAATGAGACAAAGTGTCAATGGCTGAGAGATTCCAAACAGAGTTGAGAGGTTATCCTGGAGGTTATTCTTATGCATTAAATAGCTATCACCAGGTTATTCAAGATGTAATGGAGAGGCTGGAGGGAACTGCCTGAAAATGTGGAGCTGTGTTCCAGTAGCCATGTTTCTTGAAGATGATTGTATAATGATATAGCTTTCACAATGTGACTGTGTGATTGTGAAAACCTTGTGTCTGATGTTCCTTTTGTCTACCTTGTCAACAGATGAGTAGAACATACGGAATAAAAATAAACAATAGGGGGAAAATGTTAAAATAAATTTAGTTTGAAATGCTAGTGATCAATGAAAGGGAGGGGTAAGAAGTATGGTATGTAAAATTCTTTTTTCTGTTTTCATTTTATTTTTCTATTGTCTTTTTATTTCTTTTTCTGAATTGATGCAATGTTCTAAGAAATGATCATGATGATGAATATGCAATTAAGTGATGATATTGTGAATTACTGATTACATACATAGAATGGAATGATCACATATTAAGAATGTGTTTCTTTCCTGTAATTTTTTTTAAAAAATTAAAAATTAATAAAAAAGGAAGGAAATATGAAAAATAACAGCAGAAATAAATTAAACTGAAAATAGAAAAACAACAGGAAAAGTCCATGATACAAAACCTGGCTATTTGAGATTAATAATAATGATAAACCTCTAGGCAGACTAACCAAAGAGGGCGGAGGGTTTAAAAAGACACAAACGAGTAAATATCAAGAATGATAGAGCAAACATCTCTACCGACCCTACAGACATTACAAGTGCTTTCTTAGAAAACAATAGAAAAATCATGAGTTAATCTAAATCAAGGGGAAAGAAAAAGGAGAAATCCCAAATACACAAAATGAGTGAGAAATACCAACAAACGGGAGAAAAAAGATAAATAATGGGAAAAAAGATTCCATCTCCCATAGCAACAAAAGATTACATACAAAGGAGTTAAGACAAATGCAAAATCTTTTATTAATAAAATTAGAAACTGATGCCGAGCATGAGGAACAAAGCCTTGAGCAAAAGCCTACAGGAACAGAAGACATGGTAAGACGTCCACTCCCCCTAATTTAATGCAACCACTATGGCAGTACGATAACGTCTGTATGGCAAAAACTACCAGGGAGGAAAATCAAAAGATGAGTGAAAATGTCACTCGCTAACACAAAGTCCAGTCGGCTGTGTGACCTTGGATAAATCACGTCGCCTTTCTGAAGATCAGGAGTCTCACAGGGAAGAGTGAGGGTTGGCTGAAAAGACTTCTGCCAGGAGACCACAGCTTTTCCTCCCCGGGCGCACAGCGAGCCCAGGAACCGCGCGAGGCCGTGGATCCCCGCCCACCCCACGCCCACCAGGCCCGCGCGCCGCGGGATGCCCGCCCCGACCCCGGCTCCCGCGCGGCGGGAGACCCTCGCCGCCTCTCCGAGCCCCTGCTCCTGACAAAGGAAGGAAGGCAAGTCCTCGCGACCGCCCTTCCCCTCCGTTATCCCGGTCCCCGCAAGTCCGGACAGGCCACACCCCCGCCCGCCCCTCCCGGAGGAGAGCGCCCCGAGGCTCCGGACGCCGCCCCGAGGGTCACCGCCGCCTGCGAGTCGCCGAAGTTTGGGCTCCCACCCCGCGGGGTACGAGTTCATCCTACATCCCTGACCCCTTGGCCCCCAGCCCCGCAGAGCCGCTAACAGTCTCCCTCTTACCTGGAGGGGCGCACCCTCCACTCGCGGCCCGGTGCAGGGCCGGGTCACGGCACGGGGCAGCGAGGACACGCGGAGACTGGGGCCCGGTGGCCCACTCGCGGCTGGGGTGGGGGAGGGGCGGCCCGCGGCGCGCTCGCGAAGCTGCACATGCGCAGTCTTAGGGGTTGAGCGCTTTTCTCCGCTTCCTCCGATGGATGATCCGTCGAACATCAGGACTACATTTCCCATAAGGCTCCGAGGCCGCGCCCCTAGCAAGGCTCGGAAAAGTCTACCCTTTGATTTAGCGGATCTCCGGATTCCCCATCTTCTCAGCGGTTTGAGATCCCAGTCTCTGCTACCTCCCCCGAATCCCAAAACCTGGCATTTAAGATTTACGCAGATAATCCATGGAAACTGTATTTACGATAGAAAATATGTACAAAATGAAAGAAGACAACAAATACCGTCCATGATCTCACTCTTCTTAGATAACTGTGTAGCATTAAATTCACACCTTTCTGATATTTTTCCAAAATTGGGTCATGAGGGTATCATGTTGCAACTAGGTTTTTTTGGGGGGCAGGCACTATCCCGGGTCTTTGCTGAGCTATGGTGGCCCGCCCTGCAACTAGCTTTTAATTAAAGCAATATATAGTAAGTATTTTTCTTAATAAACTTTTTTGTCTCATATGCTAACAATAGTAACAGAAAGTAATTTCCATTCATAAAAGCAAAAAGTATGAATGTCCGGACATAAACTAAATAAGAAATATGCAGAAAATTTTGAAGTAAAATATGAAACGTACTGAATGTCACTTCAAAAGACTTCCTACTTCCCCGAATGGGATAATTCAGTATTCTTTGATGCAATTCCAGTCAAAACCTCAGCAAAGTATTTTTTTTATTATTTGCCCTGTTTTATTTTATTTTTGCTTGATGAAATAATTTCATAATCAGAAAGAAAAACAAAATACTCAGGACATTTTGTAAAAAGAGAGTCGTTCTTATGAGTTATAAAAATTCATTACAAAGCTAAAATAATGAAACTTTTTGGTATTGGCTCCAAAAAAGACCAGATAAAGACTCCAGGGTACTTATTAATTTAGATTCTGGTTTCAAAACACTGGTGAAGGGAATGCATTGATTTGGGAGAATATTTTGTTAGGGAATTCTGCTTGGGACTGTAACATAAAATCCATCTGAAAACTATATCAAAATTAAAAAAAATTTTAATTATAGCCTGTAATGTTGTGCAAAAATGTATATACCACTGTGTTCTTCACATAGCAATTTTTATTTTCAGACTTTTGGAAGTAGTCTAAAAACCTTGCACGAAATATAAATTAAATAAATCGTGATGATTTGTAGGTAGAATTTGGGGAGTTACTAAAAATGATAATATGTACTAACTACATGGGAAGAGGTGTTTAATACCTTGAGAAATGGAAAAATGCAGAATAAATAAGAGTATGTAGGGTGTGATCCCATCTTGGTAAAATTTATACGCATTTCCTAAAGTCTAACACTAAAATATACGGAAAGAATGCTCCCCCCCCAACAATCCCCTATGTCCTTATGCATGACAACACAGAGTTCTTAGTGTGTGGGCTGAGTTTCTGAAAACCTTGCAAAATTTGAAACCACATTATTTTTTTTTTGACACAGGCATACGCTTATTTTTAACATTTGAATAGATTCTTCTGCAAGGTATGTGTTCACTTGTCAATACAGCCACCCTTACCCACTGCTACCCTTACAACATTCACTCTGTTTCAGTGACAAAGGCAGAGAAGAAGCTGATGCATACCACTGATTAACAAAATCCATCCTCTGTCACATCCTTTCCAATGGGCTTTAGCTGTTTCTGAAGAGTGCAGTTGCTCAACATTTGGCCAATCTGCAACCGGAAACATGCATAATCATAATTAACTACAAAATACTTATAATCTAATAAATTCATCCGTCAAGTTTCCATGGTTAAGAGAAAAAAAGTACAAGGCAGAGAATGATAAACTGAAAGCTAGATCCCTGAGTCAGTTCAGCCCCAGCCACCAGTGAGAAAACAGAGTCTGCCAGAACTCTTTGTGGCTCACCCCCTCAGCTGAATTTCTTTGAAAATCAGATTCCACATGTCCTATGATCTTCAATTTTTTTTCCCCCCACAAATTAGAGTCAGCGTTTCCTTGGAAGAGTTCATAGACGGTTGTGCCTCTCGATGAAGAATTTTTAAAACTTTAGAACCAGCAAAACTAAGCACCTCTTTAGAATATGTTTTTAATCTGAGAAAATGGACGGTTGTAATGTGCTCTCCTAGTTCACAGGTGATTATGTTGCTGCTTCTTTAATAATAAACTTACTTTTTAGAGATTTAGGTTTATAGAGAAATTGCTGAGAAAGTACTGAGTTCCCATATTATCCCATCCCCCAGTTTCCCTATTAACATCTTGGATTCGTGTGGTATATTTGTTACAGTTGAACAAATATTGATAAATGACCGTTGACTAAAGACCGCAGTTTACATTTGGATTCACACTCTGTGATATTCAGTCCCGTGGGTACTGGCATATGTGCACGGTCATGTCTCCACCTTTATGTTGTCTTCCAGAGTAGTCCACTGCCCTGACACTCCCCTGGCTCTCCACCTGTTCCCCCTTCTCTCCCCTGAGCCCCTGGATTCCAGTTTGCTAGCTTCTGGAATGCAATAGACCAGAAACAGAACGGCTTTTTCTTCTTCTTTTTCAAAATGTATTTATTAATTTAAAAAAATTTAACAAACCAAATAAAACATCAACATTTATAATCAGTAATTCACAATATCATTACTTAATTGCATATTCATCATTTCTTAGAACATTTGCATCAATTCAGAAAAAGAAATAAAAAGACAATAGAAAAAGAAATAAAACAAAAACAGAAAAGAAAAAAAAAGATTATACCTACCATACCCCTTACCCCTCGCTTTCATTGATCACTAGCATTTCAAACTAAATTTATTTTAACATTTGTTCCCCCTATAATTTATTTTTATTCCATATGTTCTACTCGTTTGTTGACAAGGTAGATAAAAGGAGCATCAGACACAAGGTTTTCACAATCACGCAGTCACATTGTGAAAGCTATATCATTATTCAGTCATCCTCAAGAAACATGGCTACTGGAACACAGCTCTACATTTTCAGGTATTTCCCTCCAGCCTCTCCATTACATCTTGAATAACAAGTTGATATCTACTTAATGCATAAGAATAACCTCTAGGATAACCTCTAGACTCTGTTTAGAATCTCTCAGCCATTGCCACTTTTTCTCATTTCACTCTTCCCCGTTTTGGTCGAGAAGGTTTTCTCAATCCCTTGATACTGAGTCTTAGCTCATAACAGAACGACTTTTAAAAACGAGAATTTAATAAGTTGCAACTTTACAGTTCTAAGTCTGTGAAAATGACATATTAAAGCAAAGCTATAGAAATGTCCAATCTAAGGCATCCAGGGAAAGATACCTTGGTTCCAGAAAGCCGATGATGTTCAGGGTTTCTGTCTCAATTGGAAAGGCACATGGCAAACATGGCAGCATCTGTTAGCTTTCTCTCCAGGCTTCTTGTTTCATGAAGCTCCTCCAGGGACGTTTTCCTTCTTCATTTCTAGAGGTCTCTGGCTGCATGGGCTCTTGTGGCTCTGAAGTTTTTTCCAAAATGTTTTCTCTTTTAAAGGATTCCAGTAAACTAATCAATACCCACCTGGAATGGGTGGCATCACATCTCCCTCTAAACAAAGGTCAGTACCCACAATTGGGTGAATCACATCTCCATGGAGATAATCTAATCAAGTTTCCAACATATAGTGCTGAATAGGGATTAAAAGAAATAGCTGCCTTCACAGGATGGATCAGTATTAAAATATGGCTTTTCTAGGGTGCATAATCCTTTCAAGCTAGCACACCTGGTACCCACTGATCTCTCTAATGTCCCTATAAATTTGCCGTTTCTAGAATGCCACATCATTGAATTCACACAGTAGGTAGACTTTTTGTGGTGTTTTGTTGGTGGTGGTGTGTGATTATATTTATATGAAATGTCCAGAAGAGTAAAATCCATAGAAACAAAAGCTAAATTGGAAATTACCTAGGGCTGGGAGCTTGAGGAATAATGGAGAGTGACAGCTAATGGGTATATGGTTTCTTGTGAGGGGAGGAAAATATTCTAAAATTGATTGTTATGACAGCTGCACAACTCTATGAACATATTAAAACCATTGGATTATTCACTTTACATGGGTGAGTTCTATGGTATATGAATTATATCTCTATAAAGCTGCAATTTTTTTAAATAAAAGAAAGACACATTTTCCTTGTGGTGCTCTTGGGACACTTGCCCTTGGAACCCCAGCCACATGGTGTGAGGAGGTCTCAAGAGGCCACTTAAAGGGGCCACATTAAGTATCCCAGTCATCAATCCCAGCCTATAAGATCTCACAGTACGTGAGAGTGGGTGAGCACAGTACCTGTGAGTGGGTGAACCTTTGGGTGATGCTAGCTGAGACCCTAGACGTTGTGAAGGAGAGCTTAGCCATCCCCTTTTCCACTTTTACCTTGTCCCAATTTCTGATCCACAGAATCTGAGAGCATGATAAATTATTGTTATATGACACTGAGTTAGGGGGTAATTTGTTACATGGCCTTAGTAACTGGATATTCCCTCTTCAGAACACAGCTGTGGGAGAGATGGGACTTTACTGATCTTACCCCTGGAGTCCAGGGCCTGGCACAAAGTAGCTACTCAATAAGCATTTGCTAAATGAAAGAATGTATCTCTTCATCCGTTATCAGATTGCTGATACAATTGGTCATAAGGTGTTAAGGGCTGAATACACCTCTTTTCAGGGTTCATTTACATTTTGTTTTTAAAAAAATTTTGTTGTGGTAACATATATGCAACATTTTTCCCATTTTAACTACTCTCTAGTATACAATTCAGTACTGTTAGTTAAATTTACGAGGTTGTGCTGTCATCACCATCATCCATTACGCAAACTTTCCATGATTGTGGTGTTTTTTTTTAATCAAAGAGAGGGTACCTCTTTTGTGGGTCCTATAAACCCATTTATTTCAGGTAGAACAATTATTAGATGTCTTTAAGCTATGATTTCTGGGCCTTTCTTAATTTCCTTGAAAAAGAAACTACCCTGGAAGCATGCAATTGAATAAGCAAGTATTCAATTAGATATGAAGAACTGCAAGAAGAGAACTCAAATCATATACACTGCTTGAGTCTGAATGATTAGCACATTAAATGATTCTGCTCAAGAATCTGAGATTCTAAAAATTAATGACAATCATATACCAACAATCATTTAAAAGCCAGATATATTCTTTAAAGATCATATCCAGCTCAATAAGTAAATCAAGTGTGGATAAAATATCAAAATAAGGATGATGAATGAAAAGGCACACACTCTAAAAAGAAAAGCCCAAGAGTAGAAAGAATAGAACAGTTTGTTTTGTTTTGTTTCTAAGCAGACACATTAAGATGATCTTTTCAGGTGAAGGTTTCTTTCCGTCAGTTGATGGAGACAGTTATTCTGGCTTCTTCCCGCCCTCGCCTAAAGCAGTGTCTTCTCTGGGTGGCGTCTGAGAAGCAGCAGCTGGTCTTCTGTGCAGAGGGGACCCATCAGGGCCACAGCGGGCGCTGAGATGGCTGGGATCGCCCCGCTGACCCCTCAGCCGGAATGGGAATCAACAGCTGTAATAAGAGTGTCCGAAGTTTTGACTGTCTTTGACCTGTCATCTGGATGAAGCTCCCCCGTGAAAACTGTTTGGGACAGTCCTCCGGCACCTGCAGAGTGCCCTGCATCCTCAAAGTTTTCTGTAGCGTCACCTCTAGCCTGTTCCCTTAAGACTTCCTCCTCACCCGCGTACTCCCCCGAGACCCGGCCAGGTCGCACCCCCGAGGGGCAGGGTGACCCGAGGGCTTGCCGAGCCTGTGCCCTAGGTCCCCCTCCCGCGGCTCCGCCTGCTCCCCCTGCTGCGCCCGAAACCGCGTTATTTTATATTCATTTTCCTTAGGGGGTAAAGAGGAACTACATGTCGCTGGTGTAGAATTCAAAATTGGCCATCATTTTTTTGTGGCACTATGAAAACATTCTTCTCTTCGGGTTTCCAGAGTTTCTGTTGGGAAATCATCTTAGCTTTTGATCTGCCTACTTTTAGCTATTCTCTTTGTCTTTGCTTTTAAGCAGCTTCACTCTAATGTATCAGGTGGGTTTTTTTTTTTTTTTTTTTGGTCCTGCTTGCAGAGTATTGTGGATTCTGAATTGCTTGGTGTTTTTTGTAAACTGTGGAAACTTCCAAGACTTTTTCTCGTCACATATTGTTTCTGCCTCTTCATCTCTCTCCTCTTTCTCTGGAATACCAATACATGTCTTTTAGTCCCTATTTTTAAACCTATTCTATATGTTTCTTATTCTCTCATCTTTATTTTTGTCCTTTTGTCTCTTCTTGCTTGATTTAGGATATTTTCTTTATACTTTTTTTTTTAATTATTAATTCTCCCTTCACCAACAGCGAATTTATTATTCAGCTCATTCAGTGAGTTCTTAATTTCTGTCATATTTGTAATTTCTTGAATTTCCATTTTTTTACTTTTCCTATAGTTTCCAGTTCTCCTTCTTGTATTTTAATATTTGAACATATTGATTAAAGTCATTTGATATCCAGATCCCTTTAGGTGTATTTCCATTGTTGTTTCTCATGGTTTTAGTCATGGCATTTTGATTCTTTGTATACCTCTGTTTGGAAACAAAGGAAAAGAAAAGGACTAATGTTGGAATAGCTTGAAAATATTAAAATCTAAAAGGATTAAGTACTATCGAAGGAAAATAATCCTCAAAGAATATATTAAGTATTCTTTTTTATGCATCTCTATGATTATATGCTATTGTCATTAATATGTTTTCGTTTCAGTTGCCTAATGCTGCTGGAATGCAATATAGCAGAAATAGATTTGCTTTTACAAAGGGGATTTATTAGGTTACAAATTTACTGTTCTAAGGCCATGAAAATGTCCAAAATAAGGCATCAACAAGATATCTTCACTCAAGAAAGGCCGATCGCCTCCAGGGTTTCTCTGTCACATGGGAAGGGACGCAGTGACGTCTGCTGGCTCTTCTCTCCTGGATTGGTTTCCAAAATGTCTCTTTCAGTTCCTGTGGGTGCTTCTGGGTGCTCCTGGAATATTTTTCTCCTCTAAGCTTCTGTGGGTCCTATCCTAGCTTCTCGGGCAAACTCTGGATTTTATCTCTTAGTTTAGCATCCCCAGAGCATTTTCTGTCTCCAAGCATCTGCCAGCTCTCTGCTCTGTGTCGGCTCTGGGCTCTCTCCATGTTTCTGGCCTTTTATTCTCTTCTGAGAGAACTCCAGTAAGCAGACTAAGATCCAATTTGAATTGGGTGTGTCACACCTCCCTGGAAAGAACATAATCAAAAGTCCCATCCATAAGAGATCTGCCCCCACAAAATTGTATTAAATGAACATGGCTTTTACTGGGGGTACATAACAGTTTCAAACCAGCACAGTTCTCTTCCTTTTACAACCTTTGTTAATAAACTATGATAAGAACTTTCATTTGTGAGTTGTAATTGTACAACTCACAAAACGTTTCATGCATTCTTATTAGTTATCTTTTTTTTAATTTTAAAACTTTTTTTTATTGTATACTATAACATATATACAAAGCAAAGAAAGAAAAAAACAATAGTTTTCAAAGCACTCTTCAACAAGTACTTACAGGACAGACCCCAGAGTTTGTCATGGGTACCATAGCATCATCTTACATTTTTCCTTCTAGCTGTTCCAGAACATTGGAGGCTAGAAGGAAGATATATTTTTTAGCATCACACTCAACTTTTTTTGCATGAAAAATAAACATATATACAAAAAAGCAATACATTTCAAAGCACAGCACAACATTAGTTGTAGAACAGATTTCAGAGTTTGATATGGGTTACAATTCCACAATTTTAGGTTTTTACTTCTAGCTGCTCTAAGATCAATATAATGATTCAGCAATCATACTTGTTTGTTAAACCCTACCTTCTCTGTATAACTCCATTATCACCTTTGATCTTTCTCTCCCACTCTTTAGGGATATTTGGGCTATGCCCATTCTAACACTGATCAGTAGCAATGTCTAACTGAAGCTTGTGTAAGAGAGACCCCCAGAGCCTCTTGACTCTATTTGAACTCTCTCAGCCACTGATACCTTATTTATTACACTTCTTTTCCCTCTTTTGGTCAGAATAGCATTGTTGACCCCATGGTTCCAGGGTCAGACTCATCCCTGAGAGTCATCTCCCATGCCACCAGGGAGATTTTCACCCCTGGGTGTCATGTCTCATGGGGGGGGGGGGGGCGGGCAATGATTTCACTTGCAGAGTTGGGCTTAGAGAGAGTGAGGCCACATCTGAGCAACAACAGAGGTCCTCCAGAAGTAACTCTTAGGCATACCTACAGGTAGGCTAAGCTTCTCTTCTACATCCAAAAACTTCACAAGAGTAAGCCTCAAGATCAAGGGCTTGTCCTATTGATTTGGGTGTCCCTAATGTTTGACACAGTCTCAGGGGGTTCCCTGGTGGTAAAGTTTAATAGTTCCATACTTTTTCTCCCATCCCTCAAGGGACTTTGCCAATACGTATCTGCTTAATATATTCTAGGACATACCCAGGCGTTACATTAGGCTATACAGGAACTAGTTATCTTTTATAGTGATTCTAGCACAGGTCTTATACTGATGATCATATAAGAGCATATGTCCCTTTATACATTTTTAAAAAACATTGAAATATAACTCAAATATCCTAAAATTCACCTTTTAAAGTATGCAATTCATTGTTTTTTCAGTATATTCAAAATTGTACAACCCATCGCCCTATCTAATTCATCACCCCAAAAAGGAACCCTGTACTCATTAGCAGTCTCTCCCCATTTCCCCTCCTCTGACACTGGCAACCACTACTTTGCTGTTTCTATGGATTTGTCTGTTGTGTTCATTTCACGTGTACCAAATCATATAATATGTGGTCTTTTGTGTCTGGCTTCCATCACACAGCATGTTTCCAAGTTCATTCTTTTTGTAGCAGGTGTCAGTACTTCATTCAGGTTTTAATTTTTATGAAGTTCATTTTATCTATGTATTGTTATTGTGGTTGCCTGTGCTTTACTGTCATATTTAAGAAATGCAGATCAAATCCAAGATCATTGAGATTTATGCCTATGTTTTCTTCTAAGAGTTTTATAGTTTTAGTTCCTACATGCAAGTCTTTCGTCTGTTTTGAGGTAATTTTTGTATATGGTGTAAGGTAGAGGCCCAACTTCATTCTTTTGCACATGAACATCCAGTTGTCCCAGCACTATTGGTTGGAAAACCTGTTCTTTCTCCCAGTGAGTTGTCTGGCTTTCTTGTAGAAAAATCAACTGATTATAAATGTAGATTTTTTTTTCTGGACTCTACTCTGTTCCATTGATCGATATGTTTCTTCTTTTCCCTGTACCACACTGTCTTAATTACTGTAGTTTTGTTGTAAGTTTTGAATTGGGAAGTGTGGGTCCTCCAACTTTATTTTTCTTTTTCAAGATTATCTAACTATTCTGGAGTCCTTGCACTTCTATATGAACTTTAGGAACACCTTGTCAATTTCTGCAAAAAAAGCAGCTGGGATATTGTTAGGGATTATATTGAATGTGTGGATCAATTTGTGGAGCCTTGCCATCTTTACAGTATTAAGTCTTTCAAACCAGGGACATAGGATGTCTTTCCATTTATTAAGGCCTTTAATGTTTTAATGATGCTTTGTCGATTTCAGCGTACTAAGTCTTGCACATCTTATCTTAAATTTATTTTCAAGTATTTTCTTCTTTGAATATTATTGAAAATGCATTTGTGTTATTTAATTTTATTTTTGGAGTGTTCATTGCTAATGTGTAGAAATGCAATTAATTTTTGCATATTGATCTTATATCACACAACCTTGCCTAACTCATTTATTAATGTGCTGGTTTGAAAGGATGTATGTCCCCTAGAAAAGCCATGTTTTAATCAAAATCTCATTTTGTAAAGGAAGAATAATCCCTATTCAATACTGTATGTTTGAATCTGTAATTAGATCATCTTGCTGGAGATGTGATTTAACCCATAGTGGTTGTTAAACTGGATTAGGTGGCGACATGTCTCCACCCATTCGGGTGGGTCTTGATTAGTTTCTGGAGTCCTATAAAAGAGGAAATATTTTGGAGAATGAAAAAGATTCAGAGAGAGCAGAGAATGCTGTAGCACCATGAAGCAGAGTCCACGAGCCAGTGACCTTTGGAGATGAAGAAGGAACATGCCTCCCAGGGAGCTTCATGAAACAGGAAGCCAGGAGAAGAAGCTAGCAGATGACACCGTGTTTGCCATGTGCCTTCTCACTTGAGGGAGAAACCCTGAACTTCATTGGCCTTCTTGAACCAAGGTATCTTTCTCTGGAAGCCTTCGATTGGACATTTCTATAGACTTGTTTTAATTGGGACATTTTTTCGGCCTTAGAACTGTAAACTAGCAACTTATTAAATTCCCCTTTTTAAAAGCCATTCCGTTTCTGGTATATTGCATTCAGGCAGCTAGCAAACTAGAACAATTAACAATGATAGTTTTTGTAGAGGGTTTTCTATATACAAGGTCATATCATCTATGAATAATGATACAATCTTCTTGTATTTTGGAAGAATTTGTGAAGATTTGGTGTTAATTCTCCTTTAAATATTTGGTAGAATTCAGCAGAGCAGCCATCTGAGTCTGGGCTTTTCTTTGCGGGAAGTTTTTGATTACTAATTTAATCTCTCTACTCGTTATAGATTATTCAGATTCTCTATTTTTCTTGAATCAGTTTCAGTAGCTTGTGTCTTTCTATAAATTTCTCCTTTTTATCAAAGTTATCTAATTTGTAGGTATACAATTATTCATAGTTTTCCTTTATGATGCTTTTTATAATGGATAAACAGTGTCCCTTCTTTCATTCCTGATTTTACTAATTTTAGTTTCTCTTCTTTTTTCTTGGTCATTCTAACTAAAGTTGGTCAATTTTTTTTGTTCTTTTCAAAGAAACAATTTTAATTTCGGGTATTTTCTCTGGTGTTTCTCTATTCTCTTTTTCATATATTTCCATTCTTCTCCTATTCTTTCCTTCCTCCTGCTTTCTTTGCATTAGGATGTTCTTTTTCTAGTTTCTTAAGGTCAAAAGTTAGGTTATTAATTTTAGATACTTTCTTCTTACTTAATATAGGCAATTACAGCCATAAATTTCCCTTGACATTGCTTCAGCTGAATCCTAAAAGTCATGGTATATTATGTCTTCATTTTCACTCATCTCAAGGTATTTTTTAATTTCCCTTGAATCTTATTCATTGACCCATTGGTTATTTAGGAGTGCGTTAATTTCCACATAATTGTGTGTATCTCAAATTTCCCTCCATTATGGATTTCTAATTCCATTCTATTTTGCTTGGAAAACATATTCAATAGGATTTCAGTTCTTTTGTATTTATTGATACTCATTTTATTGCCTACCATATGTTCTAACCTGGAGAATATCCTATGTGAACTTGAGAAAAGCAGGTATTCTGCTGTCGTTAGGGGAAGTATTCTATAAATGCCTGTTAGGTCTCACTGGTTTGTAGTGTTGTTCAAGTCTCCTGTTTCTTTGCTGACCCACTGCCTACTTGCTCTATCCGTTATCAAAAATGGGGTATTGAGGTGTCTGCCTATTATTGCTGAAGTGTCCATTTCTCCCTTCAGTTATGTCAGTTTTTGTTTCATGTATTTTTTGGTTTTTATTGTTAGCTGCATATAAATTTATACTTATTCTTGCTTCTTGATGGATTGACTCTTTTATTGTTAAAAAATATCTTTGTCTCTAATAATAACTTTTTTTTTTTTTTTAACATGGGCAGGTACCGGGAAGCGTACCCGGGTCCTCTGGCATGGCAGGCAAGCGTTCTTGCCTGCTGAGCCACCGTGGCCCTTTTTGGTTTTTTTCAAAAGGGGAATTTAATAAGTTACAAGTTTACAGTTCTAAACCTATAAAAATGTCCAAAATAAGGCAGCCAGGGAAAGATATCTTAATTCAAGGAAAGTTCATGGATCAGGAACCCTCTGTCAGCTGGGGCGTCACGTGGCTGGCATCTGCTGGTCCCTTGCTCCTGGGCTCTGTGCTTTCAGCCTCTGTTCATGTGGGGGTTCCTCACTTTGCTTCTCCAGGGCTGCCTTTAGTCTCTTGCCTTCTCTTGGCTCTCTGCAGGTTCTGGCTTGCTTCATCTCATGGCGACATCTGCTGGACTCCAAGCATCTCCAAACATTTGTGTTTCTATTCTCCAAGTATAGGCTTCTGTGTCAACTCTGCTCTGAAGTTTCTGTTGGCTTTGTCATTTCTCTATAACAAATTCTGTCTGAAAGTTTATTTTATCTAATATTAATATAGCTGCAGTAGGTCTTTTATTTATTGTTTTGCATGGTATATCTTTTTCTATCCTTTTGCTTTCAGCCTATGTGTTTATTTGAATCTAAAGTCGGTCTATTATAGACAGTATATAGTTGGATAATTCTTTTTTTAAAAAATTCATCCTGCTTTTAATCAGAGTGTTTCATCTCTACATTAATTTCCTATTGTTGTTGTAGTAAAATTACAGCAAAGGTAGTGGCTTTAAAACAGCAAAAATTTATTTTCCTTTGTTCTGGAGGCCAGAAGTCTGAAATCATTTTCAGTGGGCTAAAGTCAAAGTGTCAGCAGAGCTGGTTCCTTCTGGAGGTTCTAGAGGAAAGTCAATTTCCTTGCCTTTTTCAGCTTCGGGTGGCCACATGTACGTTTTTCCTGGAAGCCTGTGCCAGTTTGAAACTACCCCAGAGAAGCCATGTTTGAAACTTGATTCAATCTTGTGGGGCCAGACCTATTGTTTAGGGTGGAAAACTTTGACTGGATTGTTTCCATGGAGATGGGGCACACCCAATTGTGGACGTGGTCTTTTGTTTAGATGGAGGTATGACTCCACCCATTCAAGGTGAGTCTTGATTAGTTTACTAGAATCTTTTAAAAGGGGAAACATTTTGCAGAAACCTCAGATGCTTTGAGAACAGTTGCTTCAGAGCTGACAGAGCCAAGGATGTTTGGAGATGCTTGGAGTGCTAGCAGAGAGAGCAGATGCCTAGACACAGGCAGAGCCCAGCAGTCATCGCCATGTACCTTCCCATGAGATGCTAAGCAAGCCAGAATTCAGAGTTGTGTCTCTGAGGAGCTACACAAAGGCCCACAGATGCTTAGAGAAGAAGCTACTGGCATCAGAAGCTGGAAGCAATGGAACTGGGAACAAGAATCAGTAGATGCCAGCCATGTGCCTTCCCAATTGAGTCAAGGTATGTTTTTCTGGATACCTTAGTTTGGACATTTTTATGGCCTTAGAATTGTAAACTTTTAATGAATTCCCTATAAAAAAGCCATACCATTTCTGGTATATTGCATTTTGGCAGCTTTAGCAAACTAACAAGAAGGTCCCATTCTCCATCTTTAAAGTACAGCACTCCAATTTCTACTTTCATATCGATCACCTTCTCCTCTGACTCTGTCTCTTCCTGTGTCCCTACTATAAAGACCACAGTGATTATATAAGGCCCACCCAAATAATCCAGGATAATCTCCTCATGTCAAGATCCTTAACTTCATCCTTTGTGCAAAGTCTGTTTGCCATAGAGGGTAACAGTCCTGGGTTCCAGGGATTAAGACATAGACATATTTGGGATATATTTATTCAGCCTACCACAGTCCATCATCTGATCCACAAATATTCATGTACTTCACACATACAAAATAACATTCATCATATCCAACATACCAAAAATCTCAACCCATTACAGCATCAAATCCAAATCTCATCTAAATGTCGTGAGCTCCAAAGTCACAAATTTCATCCTTTATTTCATCTAACTCAGGTTTAGGTAAGATGCTGGGTTTGATCCATTCTTGGGTAAAATTCCTCTTCATCTGTGGATCTAGGAAACTAGAAAACAAGTTATCTTCTCTCTCTCAGTGGTGGGGCAGGCATAGGTAAGCAGTTATAGACATTCCACTCTGAAGGGGAGAATATGAAAGGAAGAAAGGAGTTACTGGTCCCAACTGCTTTAAAAATCCAATTGGGCAAACTTCATTAAGTTTAAAGGTCTGGAAATAATCCTGTGTGGCTTGTGGCTCTTCCCTCCAGGCTTACAGCTCTGTCCTCTGAGTCATCCTTCATTTTTCATAAGGATAGTATATGTTTTACAATGATTTTATCAGCCTGTTCCAGTCTGTAGAATTTTAGGAGTCCAAAAGCTTTCATTTTGTCCTTTCTCTGTTCTGTCAGTTCAAGCTGGTAGCATTTCTGCTGATATAACATTCTCAAAACCTCCTGAGTCTCCCATATGTGTTATAAGAATTCACTGTATTAGGCAAGAGGTCCCTCCATAGATCTTTCCCAGATAATCTCATCTCTGTCACTGGCTTCTGGTGAGATGGCTGAAGGGATCCATGACTCACATGCCAAATCTCTTCAAGGATCCCACTACGTAAATGAATACTGTGGTTTTTTGTTCCTTCTGATGGACTAGCAAAATGTTTTCCAGCCACACCCTTGGGTTTCTCTCTGGTGCACACTTTCAGTGAACAGGGAACCTCTTACTTTTAGCATCTTTTGCAATCTAGGTAGGCTAAGAATTTTACGTATGATCAAGTCCTTGTTCTTTCTTCGAACCCTTTACTATAAGCAGCAAAAGAAATCACATTGCATCTTCAACATTTTGATTGGAAATCTTCACAGTTAAATAGCTAAGTCCATCACTTACAAGTTCTGCTTTCCATATAAATTGAGGACAGTCACAATTCAGCTAAGTTTTGTGCCACTTTATAACAAGCACCCTCTGTCCTCAAGTTTCCCATAACATGTTCCTCGTTTCCTTCTAAACCCGTCATTAGCATTGCCTTTAAAATCACATTTCCACATGGGAAAAATATACCCAATGTAAGCTGTGGTCTGTAGCCAATAGAACTATTTTAATATTCTTTCATTAGTTGCAATAATGGCACCACACTAAGGCAAAGTGTCAACAATTGGGAGGTATATGGGAATACTGTATTTCTTACAGGATTTTTCTGTAGACCCACAACTCATCGAATTAAGAGAATAAAAATAATTTTTAAAAAAACCTATGTTTTTTTTATGTTAAATTATGTTTAACATAAAAATTATGTTTAACATCATTAATGTTATGTTACGTAACATAATTTATGTTAAATTATGTTTAACATAAAAATTATGTTAAGTGAAAGAAACCAGACACAAAGTACTACATATTGCATGAATCTATTTATATAAAATGTAAATGTAAATAAATCTATAGAGACAGAAATAGATTAATAGTTAGGTAGGGTTAGAGAAAGATAGAGAGGTGACTGCTAAGGGATATGGGGTTTTTCTTTTTGGAGTAGTGAAAAAGTTCTAATATTGAGTGTGGTGATGAATGTACAACTCTTTGAATGTACAAGGAACCACTGATTGTACACTTTGCGTGAATTGAATGGTATCTTAATATATATATCAATAAAATGGATTTTTTTCTTTTGAATTTTTCATGATAAAACAATGTACAAGCACATACATTCTTAACATACAAACATTCTATACATGGTGTGCAATCAGTGGCTCACAATATCATCACATAGTTGTGTATATGATAATTTTTTAGAACACTTGCATCACTCCAGAAAAAGAAGTAAAAAGAAAAAAGAAAAAACTTATAAAACAAACCCCTTACCCCTCCCTCTCATAAACCACTAGTATTTCCATCTACCCAATATATATATATTTTTTAATTTTAACATTTTTCCCCCTATTATTTATTTATTTTTGATCCATATGTTTTACTCATCTGTCCATACCATAGATAAAAGGAGCATCGGACACAAGGTTTTCACAATCACACGGTCACATTATGAAAGCTGTATCAGTATACAATCATCTTCAAGAAACATGTCTACTGGAACATAGCTCTACAGTTTTAGGTACTTCCCTCTAGCCACTCTAATACACCATAAACTAAAAAGGGTATATCTATACAATGCGTAAGAATAATTTCCAGGGTAATGTTACAACTCTGTTTGAAATCTCTCAGCCACTGACACTTTATCTCATTTCTCTCATCCCCCTTTCGGTCAAGAAGTTTTTCTCAATCCCTTGATGCCGAGTCCCAGCTCATCCTAGGATTTCTGTCCCACGTTGCCAGGGAGGTTTACACCCCTGGGAATCATGTCTCACGTCGAGGGGGGAGGGCAGTGAGTTCACTTGCCGTGTCGGCTGAGAGAGAGAGAGAGAAGCCACATCTAAGCAACAAAAGAGGTTCTCTGGGGGTGACTCTTATGTATGATTTTAAGTAGGCTTAGCCTATCCTTTGCAGGGATAAGTTTCATAGAGGCAGCCCCCAATATCAAGGGCTCAGCCTATTGATTTGGTTGTCCCCACTGCTTGTGAGAGCTTCAGGAATTCTCCAAATGGGAAAGTTGGTTTTCCCCCTTTTCTTCTCAGTCCCCCAAGGAGATCTGCAAATATTTCTTTATTCACTGTTCAGATTACTCTGGGATTTATTGAGGCATCACACTAATCTGGACAAACCAGCAAAATCTCATGCCCTATTCACAGTTCCATATTCTTATGGTGAATAAAACAGATTTTTAAAAAGAAAAAAAAATTTTCCACCAGCATCTGTTTACGATGATTTAGATGTTCTCAAAAATGATTCACATTTTCTTTACTTTGCCTGTACTATCTTCTGAGCTTACATCAGCAGAATCTTTAACATTCAAATTTCTAACAGTCTGTTCTAGGCAATTTAGGCTTTTCCTCTCACACTCCTTAAAATTCTTCCAGCCTCAACCCATTACCTAATTTCAAAGTCATATCCACATTTTTAGGTATTCATTTCAGCAGCACCCCAATTCTAGGTACCAAAATCAATATTTGTTTTCTATTGCCACTATAACAAATTACAATTTAAACCACAAAATTAGTGGTTTAAAAAACACCAAAAATTTGGGGGACAAGATGGCAGGTTCACAGTGCACATCTGTGGAGGCTTGAAAATATGTGTGCCTAGAAGCAGATTTTTAAAGCAGGTTCTCTTCAAAACATCTTTTTTATACCACCCAATATATACCTTGATTCACCATGGCAGTAGCAGCAGTAAAATGGGCCATATCAAGTAGGACTATCTTGAAACATTTATTTTCAATCCAAAATGGAGCTTTAATATCGCATTTGTCATGAATCTATATATTCTTCTCTTCCAGATGACTATAATTGCAAAGTAGAACTTGATTTGACATCCAATGGCAGGACGATAGTATGCTACCACCCTTCTGTGGATACTCCATATGAACACACAAAGCCTACCCCTCAGCCTGATCCTGTACATAAGAATGAAGAAACACATGACCAAGTGATGAAAACCAGATTAGAAGAAAAAGAAGAAAATCTAAAGCAAGGACCCATGATAGAACAGCTTAGCAAAATGTTCTTTACTACTAAGCACCATTGGTATCCTCATCGACAGTATCACAGATGTCATAGGAAACTGAATCCCTCAAAAGAGAGATGATTTTCAAGTTCTCTTTAGGACTCAAAGAGAAATGTTATCTTTTGCCTTATTTGCCATTTGAGAAAAAATAACCTGGTGTATTTACTAATATGTTACATAGTAAAATAGTAATAAAATATCTTTTCATATAAAAACAAAAATTTATGCTCTTACAGTTCTGGTGTTGAGATATCTGAAGTCAGTTTCACTGGTTTGAAGTCAACGTGTTGGGTTGGTTTCTTCTGCAGGCTTTGAGGGGAAAATCCATTTCCCTTTACAGCTTTTAGTGGCCCCCCGTATTCCTTGGCCATGACCCTGTATTAGTCAGGGTTCTCTAGGGAAACAGATCCAACAGGAGATATCTATAAATATTATAAGATTTTACAAAAGTGTCTCAAGCAACTGTGGGGATGCACGAGTTCAAATTCCACAGGGCGAGCTGCACACTGGCACCTCCAATCAAGGTCTTCGATGAACTCCCTAGGAGAAGCTGGCTGGTTGAAATAGAGATGAACCTTCTCTCTCCTGATGGCCGAAGTCATCACTTCTTTTAAAACCTTCAACTGACTGCATTAAACATCACTCATTGATGAAGACACTCTCCTTAGTTGATTGTAGATACAATCAACCACAAATGCAATCAACTTACTGATGATTTAAGCCCATGAAATGTCCTTGAAGTAAAAGTAAGACCACTGCTTGCTTGACCAGACAGACATCTGGGCACCATCACCTGGCCAAGTTGACACCAGAATCTAACCGTCATAGGCCCCTTCATCTTCAAAACACACTGTTCTAATCTCTGCTAGAGGCATCACATTGCATTCTCCTCTGACTGACTCCTCTTGCCTCCCTGTGTTGAGATTACACAAAAACTATTGTGAGTACATCAAGTCCACCAGTCTACTCGATGATAATCTCTGCATGTCAAGATCCTTCTTATAATCAGTTCCCATAATCATTGTAGAGTCCATTTTCCCATAGAAGGTAACACTCTCAGGTTCCAGGGATTAGGACAAGAACATAGTTGGGTGGCCATTATTTAGCTTTCACAATCCATTTACATTTAATGTAATTATTGACAAAGTAGTATACATCTGTTATTTTCTATTTCTGCTTCTATTTAAAAATTCCTTTGCTATGTCTTATGTCTATTCCTCCATTCTGCCTTCTTTTGTGTTAGATGTTTTTCTAGTGCACTATTTTAATTCCCTTGTCATTTTAAAAATATTATTTTAAGTTATTTTTAACTTAAAGTGTAATTGTAATTGCCTAGAAATCGCAATGAACATTTTACCTTATACCATTTTTACCTAGATGAACACCAACCTTATTTCAGTATGAACAAAACTTCATTCCTGTATAGCTTCATTCTACCTCTCATTCTTTGTGCTGTTATTGCATGCAAATTACATCTATACATTGTATGCCCATCAACACAAATTTATAATAATTGTGTTATTCATTTTTCTTTTTAAAAAAAGGAGGAAGAAAAACACCAGTGTCTTAGTTTGCCAGAACTGCTATGACGACCACCACAGCTTGTTTTGGCTTAACAACAGGTATTTTTTGACTCACGGCTTTGAGCTAGAAGAAATCTAAAATCAAAGTATCAGCAAGGCTTGCTTTCTCACCTGAGACTAACATTCTGGTGCTGAGTTCTTTTTTAAACAATTTTTATTGAGAACAAAATTGGCTACATGAACGTAGTTCGTACATCTTTTTTTTTCAACACAATTTTATTCACACATCATACAATCTGTACAATGTGTGCAGTCAGTGACTCTCAGTTTAATCACAGAGCTGTGCTTACATTGCCACAATCAATTTTAGAGTATTTTCATAGCTTTGCAAAGAAAAATCCCATGCCCCTTACATAAGCCCCCATTATTGACACTTAGCATTGGTGTGATACCTTTAGTTAAAACTGATAGAGCAGCATTAAGATATTACTGTTAACGATAGTCTCATAGTCTGCATTAGGTACATTTCCCCCATACCATACACCACCCTAATATTAGCACCTTATAGTTGTGACATACATTTGTTCTAATTCGTGGAAGAACATTCTTGTATTTGCCCCACTAACCACCTCCTTCATCCACAACAGGATTCACCATATCATACACTCCCTTGTTCCATCCTCTAGCTTTCCTTCTAGTGACATACACGGCCCTGAACTTGCCCTCTCAATCACACCACACACACGACTAGCACTGTTATTTATACACATGATAATGTGCTGCTTAACCTCTACCCATTGCCAGCTTTATAATTAACCTTATCAAAAGACTGTATAAATTAAGCATCAGTTCCCTATTCTCTATCCTCATTCTGTGTCCTGGTAACCTAAATTCTAGTTAATAATTCCATGAGTTTGTTCATTATATTTAGTTCCTGTTAGTGAGAACATGCCATATTTGTCCTTTCGTATCTTAGGTCACTCAACATGATGTCCTCAAGGTTCATCCATATTGTTGCAGGCTCAGGATTTCATTCCTTCTTACAATATTACAGTAATGTCCCATTGTATACCACATTTGTTTATTCTTCATTGGTTGATGGGCACGTGGGTTGTTTCCATCTTATGGCAGTTGTGAATCATGCTGCTGTGACATTGGTGTGCAAATGTCTGTTCACGTTCCTGCTCTCAGTTCTCCTGGTTGTGTTCCTAGTAGTGGGATTGCCAGATCATATGGGAATTCTGAACTGAGTGTCCTGAGGACCCGCCAAACTGTTTCCCACAGCAGCTGGACCATCTCACATTCCCACCAGCAATGAATGAATGTTCCTGTTTCTCCACATCCTTGCCAACACTTGTAATTTTCTATTGTGTTTTTTTTAGTAGCTATTCTAGTGGATATGAAATCATATCTCATCATGGCTTTGATTTGCATTTCTCTAATTGCTAGTGATGTTGAGCATCTTTTCATGTGCTTTTTAGCCATTTGTATTTCCTCTTTAGAAAAATATCTAGTCACATCTTTTGCCCATTTGTAATTGGATTGTCTTTTTATTGTTGAGTTGTAGGATTTCTTTATATATTCGGGACATTAAACCCTTATCAGATATGTGGTTTCCAAATATGGGCCTATTTTTATACTCCATTAGTTATGCAGACTGGAAAGTTTACATGCCCAGTTTCCACTCTGAAGCAGCTGTAAGTCATAAATTCCTAAATTCCACGTTTATTTACAATAAGTGATCTAGAGAAGCCAGGTATATCCTGCTAAAACATTATTAGATAAGAATTGTCCTTCTTATTTTCTTGCTACATTGGCCTGTTTGCAAGGTGGTCTCTTTAGGCTCAACACTAACTTCGGTATCCAGAGGAGGGAGGGAAAGAATTATCAGCCAAGGGTTTTCTCTTTCCTTCCCAGGTGGGAATGTTTACTCGTTGAAATTTTGTTGGCAAGGAAACTTATCTTGCAATGTGATTATTTATTTGATTAAATAAAACGTAGATATACAAAGTGTGTAGTCCTTCCAATATAGTTACATATTATACATATATAATCATATATAATGGTATATAGTATACAATACTGTATTATAGTATATACTCTATTATATATAATAATGTATTACAATTAGACTTGTATTGTAAAAGAGAGGGAAATGGAATGCAATCCCATACATCGAAGCCTTTATGACCTTATATCAAAATAAGAACTTGTGAAGGAAATGTAAAATTATGGTTTAGGAAGAAGAGGCTCAGGTAGCAGGCTAGATGGACTCAGCTAAACCTTCAGTTAAGCCTGTTGCCAGATTCCAAGCCAAGTGATGATCTACTCCTGTCGTATCCAATACCTCTTTCAGTACCCCCACCGTATGCTGGGGAAGCTAAAATAAGATACGTGGAGGAACCCACTAATTCCCCACGTCACTAACTCAGCCTTCTACCCCTCATTCCCTGCTAGTTGAGAAGGAACTGTGTCCCCTTTCCACACATGACAGGGCACTCAATTTGACCCAGGGAATGCTCAATCCCAGGGAAGGCAATTCCCACTTAGACAAGTCCCTCCTGGGCTGGATGATAAAGGCAGCCCCAGAGGGTTCATATATGTATACATTCTCCCTTCCCACTTCTGGTCTATATAATTGGAAAAAGTAATATATTTTCCTATCAAAATGACCCTAAAAAGATAGAGAATCTCTTTACTTCCATTTTTGCTACTCATACTCCCATCTGGGAAGATATTTAGGCAAATTTAATTACCTGATAGTGTTTGTTGACACATTCTTGAGATGGGTAGAAGCCTTTCTTTGCAGAACAGAAAAAACCTTGGAAGTAGCAAAGGCCCTGCAAAAGGACATCATCCCCCAGTTTGAGTGCCATGCCCTATACAAAGTGACGACAGTGGCGCCTTCATTGCCGGGTAACCCAATAGGTATCCAGGACCCTAGGAATGTATTATGTGCCATGAGACCACAGGTGTCATAGTGGATGCAATCCACAGGGAAAATGAACCATACCCTCAAAAAGACTTTAGCAAAATCTGCCAGGAAACTAATTTGCCTTGGAACAGAGCCCTGCCATCTGTCCTGCTTAGGGTAAGAGTAACCCCCAAAGGCAGGCTTCAATTGAGCCCTTAAGAAATGTACAGAAGACTTTTCCTCCAAACTAAATTCCATCCTAATCTAGAAAATGTGTCAACTATATTTGCTATATTGTGAAAGAAAGATTGTAAAATGTGTACAATCTTTAAGAGCTTCCTTGTGTGCTATTTACCAGTGTGCATCTAGCTGTCTTACGTTTCCCCCAGATGTACCCCCACACTGTATAAGTCCAGGAGATTGGGTGCTCAGGACATGGAAAAACCAACACCCAGAAAGCCAATTACATCCAGGTAGAATGGGCTTCATGAGGTTTTACTTGTCACTCACTCTTTTGTTAAGTTGCAGGGTGTAAAACCGCGGCTTCATCATTTCCAGGAGAAACTGGTGTACCTGTTAGCCCACAGACCATACTTGGCCAGCCTACCAGAGCCAGCCGTCTGCATGGAAAGGAATCAGTGGGGCCAAAGCGGCCAAACACCAGATGGGCCTGGAAACCCACTGAAAGCTTCTCACCTCCAAAATCCTCTTGTGAACCCATGACGAATCTCAAACTACTCTTTAAGAAAAGGAAGCCCTGAGATAAGTGATGCCTGATTCCTGGGCCCTGTTGCACTTTACCTCTTCTGTACCTGCTTCCTCCTAGTCTTTTGTCTCCCAATGACCCTTTGCTTACTACAGAAAAGCCTCAGCCATTTCCTCTGCCAAGGACCCTGAAATTCATCACTGTGCCTTTGTTGGCTGCTGGATAGATTTCACTGTTTTCTCTATACTCAGTAAGGATAGGAAATGTCACTTCTTTCTATAATTCCTATGTTTGTGTTCTTTCCCATTTCCACCTCTGCTCAATGAGGAATTGGGAAGCAAATTCTTTAGTAAAGTTTTCCCAGGCAGCCCCCGCTGGAGGACACCTGCAGGACTGCTGGGTATGTCATCCAAATCCTCTACCAAGCCCTATTTGTAATCTTTCTCAAGTTCCAACAGTGGTCCCTCAAGAGGGTTGCCAAGTCCTAAAATTTGAGCTTCCCAAAAAGAGAAGCCACGCCTTTCCCTGCTTTAACTGCCTCCCCCCCGCCCCCCCGGCCCCTGCCCCAAGCCTCTTCCTTTACTGGACCAAAGCATGAAATCCTCTTTTTAAACTCCTCCCACTGAATCAGAAAAAAATAATCCACATACTGCAGCCTGGGTCTTACCAGACAACTACAATCAAACAACATGCGATAACACCATCAATGGAAGCCTGAATAATCTGGCAGTTTGTCTATTCCTGCACAACAATGCTAAACAGCCCAAAGAACTGAACAGTGTTGTATAAACTGCATGTAATATTCTAAGCTCCGAGAGAAAATGGGTATTGGCCATAACATACCAGCCCCACGGTAAAGTGGGCTAAATGGCAGCAATTTTGTAAAAATTATTCTGCTCAAAGAAACGGGGAACCTTACAGGTTCTGCGGGTGGCCTCACCCTTACCAGGTAGGGCCTCTATTGACCCACCATCGTGAACCCAATACAACTCTGGAGGGCCCAGAGTTCATAATCTCATAACTTCATAATCTCAGCAAATTATGAAGTTCAAATATTCCTCTCAGCGGGAAACCTTATGTGCCCCAAAAGGCTGTGTATTTATCAAATACCCTACTACAAATCTGAAAATAATTTTATAACCCAGGAAAAAGTGTTTGTTGAAATAATGTACTGATGGGAGGCCAATGCATCTTGGGGTGTTTAAAACCTGACATATCTATTAACAAGCCCACGAATCACACTGGAGAAAAAAGAGGCTTGGGAATGAGAGGAGCAGGTTTTGGGCTCACATTTGGGCTCTTAGCTCCTTGGGGAGACTTCCTCCACAACGAAGCTATCTTTAAAACCTAACAGCTACAGTGGAGGAACTGGAAACAGCTACTACAGCAGCCTTAAAAGCCACCCAAATATCTGTAAACATGTTAGCAAACGTGGTCATGGGCCATCCCTTAGCCTTGGATTACCTTTGAGCTGAGCAAGGACGAGTTGTGCAGTAGCAACATTCTATTGTACGTGGGTTAATACTTCAGGTAAAGTAGAACAAAATGTGCAAAAATATATATAAGCAGCCCTCATGGCTACATGGAATTAACAATCCTTCTGCAAATACTGCCTAGGAAATCATAAAAACTCATCTCTCTAGTATGATATGGGTGTATTCACTAATCGGCCTCTAATCATCATTATCGTTCCACTCCTATTTGGGCCTTTATTTCTTAATTGCTTGTTAGATTTATTTCTCAGAGACTCAAAGCCTCCGGATTATTTCTGTGCCAACTGAGCCCCAGGACTCAAGGGTACCAGACCCTCTGGAAGCAACAACCAGGAGTATGAGAGTACATTCAACTACAGGCAAAGCAGTGCCATTCCTCACCCCCTGATCAGTGACCTTAATCAGCTTCAAGCAGCCAAAGTGGTCACTGTTCTGATTCCCTCAAGGTTGAGGAATGCTCAAAAATTCAAGGAGGGGGGCCTATTATCATAACTTCTCCTTTTCTCCACCCTTACCACACACTGCCTGAAACAGGCAAGAATCAGCTTAGACTGGCCTGAAAAACTCCCAGCCAGAGGCATGTGCATTTGCTGCCAATTATAACCTTAAGTAATCGTTCCTCAAAGAACCTGGCCCCATGGAGCACGTCTGAAATGCCATTTTATTAACATGCAGCATTCCATCTAGCATTTAAAACTAGGCCATCACACCTGCACTGTGTATTTTTCCTCACTCATGCAAACCACATAAAAGTCTGCCTAACCCCCACATTGGGGAGACAGATTTGAGTTTACCTGTTCCATCCTTGCTGGTTGACCTTGCAATAAAACTCTTTCTTTTCTCAAAATCCCAGTGTCACGGCATTGAATTTTGCATGCCGAGGACAGCAAGCCCACTGCTGTGTAACATTAGCACTCCTTAGAGTGTTTGCTTGACCAGACAACTGAGCACCATCATCTGGCCAAGCTGACCATGAATCTAACCATCACAATGATCTAAATCAATAACTGAACAAATAAATAAATGAGGGAGAATTCTTCTTTAGAGAAGAGTTCTAATTAAGTAAATTAGAAGAAATAGGGGAAATGGAAAAGCACCATCAGAACATCACAATAATTATTGCAAGCTAGATCCAGTAATGGATGCTAAAAATAGGTCAAAGTTTGAGGAGAAACAGGATATCTGTACAGTCTTAAAGTATCTCCCCCAATACATTTATTAACTGAAATATAAAAATAATAATTTCACAGTGGAGAAATCCTACAGACACCACCTAAACTAAATTACCAAAGTTAGCATCACCAGTAACAAGATACACTGACATGTGATATAATACACTGAGAAGGGAATATCACTTCCGTGGTGTTCTTACCAAAAATGCACAACCTCAGTCTATTCATGAGAAAACATCAAGAAAGGGCCTGCCTTGTGGTTCTCCTACAGGGACCTGCCAAAGGCTCCAGACAGCATCTCTATTTGCCACTGACACTTCCAGCACCATTGGATCTTCTGGGCCATATGGTCAAAGGCAGAGCAGCTTGTACAGCAGCCTGGACTTGTTGCAGAGCCTCCTCTTGTTCAGGTCCCCACTCAAAACAAGCTGCTTTTCTGGGCTCTTGGTAAATGGACTGGAGTAGCACACCTAAATGGGGAATATGTTGTCTCCAAAATCCAAAGAGGAAAACTAGGCATTGTGCCTCTTTTTTTGGTCACAGGAGGGGCCAGATGCAACAGCTTACCTGTCACCTTAGAAGCTGGCCCTTGCCAGCTGAAGGCAAACTGTTTCTGGTGGTTCTTACTAACAGCTATTAAGAAAAATGCATTTGCCAGATCAATAGCTGCATACTAGGCACCAGGGGATGTGCTGATATGCTCAACAATGATACCACATCTGGAAGAGCTGCAGTTCGAGTCACCATCTGGTTGAGTTTTACTGCCATCTTCCAAGACCCATCTATATTCTGCACAGGCCAAATAAGAGAGTTGAATGTGGTGGGGACCACCACCCCTACATACTTCAAGACTTTAAGAGTGGCACTAATCTCTGCAATCCCTCCAGGAATCCAGTATTGCTTCTGATTTACTATTTTACTAGATAGGAGCATTGTAGTGGCTTCCACTTGGCCTTTCCTACTATAGTAGCCCACAGTCCAGAAGTTAGAGAGCCAATGTGACAATTCCACCAGTTGCTCAGTATGTCTATTCCAATTATACATTCTGGAACTGGGGAAATAACTACAGAATGTTTCCAGGGACCCACGGGGCCCACTGAGAGATGGACTTGGGCTAAAACTCCATTAATCACCTGACTTCCATAAGTCCCCACTCTGGCCAGACAGCTGTTGGGCTCAGCTTTTCTTCCCATCGTTTCCCAGGCTGTGGGTTCCCTGCCATCCAGCCCACGCTGAATGACCTGTCCAGGATCGTCAATGGGGAGGATACTGTCCCTGGTTCCTAGCCCACTAACTCCTCAACTGTATCAATTCTACTCTCGACCACATCTGTAATACCCTTGACTTTCATCCCCACAGTTGTCAGGCCTATCATTTCCACTTGATTCTTCTTTTTATGATTTTTTTGTTCTCTGATACAGATAACCTATTGTATTAGTTAGGGTTCTCTACCGAAACAGAATCAACAGAAAATATTTGTAAATATAAAATTATAAAAGTGTCTCATGTAACTGTGGGGACATAGAGTTCAAAATCTGTAGGGTAGGATATGAAGCTAACGATTCCGATGGAGGGTCTGGACGAACTCCACAGGAGAGGCTCCCGGGCTGAAGCAAGAAGAGAGCCTGTCTCTTCTGAATCCTCCTTAAAAGGCTTCCAGTGATTAGATTAAGCATTACTCATTATAGAAGATACTCCCCTTTGGCTGATTACAAATGGAATCAGCTGCACATGCAGCTGACATGATCATGATTTAATTCTATGAAATGTCCTCATCACAACAGACAACAGACAGGCCAGCACTTGCCCAACCAGACAAACAGGTACCACCACTTGGCCAAGTTGACACATGAACCTGACCATGACACCTAGTTTAACATGTTTGTTATGCTGATTTTAAATTCTTGGTCCATTTGTTTCCCAATACCTCTGTTTCCAATGGAATCTGTAGTCCCAATTTGTGGCTTTTCTTTTGAAGTAGTTGACTTCCTCAGATAACCTATTTTGGTCAGTGAGCACATATTCCTCTGGGGGTATTGGATGCTAGGGCCTGCAGTGTGCGCGGAGAGAGGTCAGAAGTTCCTAGTGGGTATCAGTTCCTTGAGCTCAAGGAGTGGGGAAGGGGGAGGAGCCCTATGTCGGAGGGCTTTAGTCACCACTCACCCCACCAGGAAACTGCTCTGGTTTGGGTTCATGTTCCTTCCTTGGGGAGAAGCAGATGGGGGGTAAGGGGTGGGGGTGGGTGGGGAGTTAAAAAGGGTGTAATAGGGCCCGGAGGGTTATCTTCCCGTCCTCTGTGACTCCTCTCCTACCCAGAGCTTCTGAGCATCCCATGTTAGCCTGAGGACACCTGTGCCAGCCCATGCCTGTGGAAGTCATCGATTGCCCCAAAGCCATAGAGCTGTGGGGGCAGAATTCTGACCCTTCATGTCCCATTTCACCCCCCACAGACAGGCCAAAAGCCTCCTGCCCTTGGCCGTAGCAACAACCACACAATCCCAGGGGTTCAAACCATTCCTTCTTCTCCGAGGGCTTTCTCCCAGGTTTTTCCACATCTCCATGCTTTCCTCTAAAGTTCTGCCAAGGTTGGTCTTGGAGAGGCAACCAGCAGCCCAAACTAACCTGGCATCCCGGTAGGAAAGGAACTAGCCTCCCTTCTGCATTTTCCTTTAGCGTTTTTCCTCATATCTTTCTTAGCTTCTTGATTCTGATGGTGGGTCATAATATGTCAAAATTAAGGGGACATACATAATGAATGACTCAGGACATGAAGAGTCCAAAAAACTGAACTTGATGTGGAGAATGAACCTGTGAAAGGAAGAAAAGAAAAATGAGAGAGAAGGGTTGGGGCAGAGGAACCTACAGTAAACTACTAGAAATATTAAAAGCCCAATCTTAAGGAAATTCTCAGCACAGTAGGAGAAAACTGTGCTTAAGCAAAGAGCAAAGGACACATATTTTATAATTGTATCAACCACCTTTACATGCAAATCAATGTCAGGTGTGACTAATAGAGAACAGGTGGAGCAAACCCAGGCCGGGTTGAGTTACCTTCTTACTTGCGCAGCACTTCTACCGACCACCCCACACGGGCCTCCGGGGAGGCCAACACCGCGGTCGTGGGTAAGGCTGCCACCTGGTGGCCAAGATGAAAACTGCATGGCTGTGCCTTGCCCTTTGTCCTTCCTTCTAGCCTAGCCCTGTCCCCCCAAAATAATGAACACAAAATAAAATTTTAAATTATAAACTAGCCTGACTAAAAATGTAAAAATAAATTTGCAAATTAATTTTAATAATGTTACTTAACCCAATATTTTGTAAAATATTAACCATTTCAACATGTACTCAATATTTTCAAGTTATGATGTATTTTGCATTCTTTTTCTCATACTAAGTCTTTGAAATCAGTCTGTATTTTACACTTATAGCACACCTCAATCTGGATGCTAAATTTTCCTTAGAAATATTTGATCTGTATTTAAATTGCTGAGACTTTACAGCTGAAAAAGTTTGATTTGCACACCCAAGTTGTTCCAAATATACTTGAAAGTTTTTCAATTAGGTATTACACTGCAGTGGACAGTTAAGCAAGAAGTTCCGGGCTGAATCAAGATTCTAACTCAGTTTGCATCCGCCCGGAGCGGGGCCCTCTTGGCCACGTGAGGCCCCGTCCTTCCTTCTCGGCGGGCAACTGGCATCCCACTTCACTCAGGCATTTAGAGCGCTCAGAAGGAGCGCCCGGCGGCTCCCCCAGCACCCGAGCCCGCGCTGCAGAGCCTGGGATGCACCTGCCACATGGCACTCTTCAAGGCCATGGCCCCGTCCTGGGGCAGCCCGCAGCCCACAGCCCACATCCCACATCTCACATCCCATATCCCACGCTGCGGGGTTTTTAAAGGCCTGGTCCCTTCACCCAAACCTGGGACGCTGTTCAAGGCCCAGTCCTGCTTCAGACGTGCCCCGGGGCTTGGCTGAGGTTCCTGCTGTGCCGCATCACAGCCCTGCTTCCCCTTCTGCCCGACCCTATCCCATTCCTTCCTGGCCACAGGCGACACTGCCAGGCACATGGCCGATAAACTTCCTGCCTGCTCATCTTCATCTCAGCCTGCTGGCGACAGGGTCCCCTCGCTATTGGCAGGCGGCCAGATGGCCCCCGGCTCCTGGGACAGTGACACTGCTCCCTCCTCCACCACGACGACCGGGAAGGGTGTTCTCGAGGAGGCGTGCACACTTGTGGGTGCTGTCGGGACAGAGTTCGGGCCCCGACAATGGAACTGGGGGCCACTGCTAAGCACAGCTAAGGCTTCAGAACAAGAAAAGGAACAGCTGAGAATGATTATAGGCGAGTGTGGTACTTAGATTCAGTTATCAACTTGGTCAGGTGAAGACACCTATTTCTCTTGCTGTGGACATGAACCAGTGGTACGTGAACCTCATCTGTTGCTGATTACATCTGCAGTCAGCTAGGAGGCATACCTGCTGCAGAGAACAATGTTTGACTTAATTGGCTGGTACTTAAATGAGAGAGTGCAACATAGCACAGCCTAGTAGCTCAGCATTCCTCATCTCAGCACTTGCAGCTCAGCCCAGGCCTTTGGAGATGCAGAAAGAAATCAGCCTGGGGAAAGTTGTTGGAACCCAGAGGCCTGGAGAGAAGGCCAGCAGAGTTTACCCTGAACCTTCCCACGTAAGAAAGAACCTCAGTTAAAAGTTAGCTGCCTTTCCTCTGAAGAACTAACAAAATAAATCCCCTTTTATTAAAAGCCAATCCGGACTTCCAGGTCAAGATGGCAGCTTAACAACGTGCGCATTTTAGTTCGTCCTCCAGAGCAACTACTAAATAACCAGAAACAGGACACAACAGCTCCAGGAGCCATGATAGTGACCAGACACACAGCGTACCCCAGTCTGGACCAACTGGACCGGCTGCAAGCACCCCCCAGAACCGTGAGTTCCCAAAGCTGCGGTGGCCAGTGCCCCTCCCTCACAGGCCACTCCCCAGAGGGGAAAGGAAAGGACTTTACCAGCGGCAGGGACTGGGCACAATCAAACGCCAATTGTGGAACTAATTAACAAATTCTGACTAACAAAAATAGGCCCCCAGCTAAGGTGAACCTGATCAAAGCGGAGGTTGCTCATTTTTACCCCCACGCCAAGGGGGCAGGACTGACAGAAAAAGGGGGAAAAAAAAAAGAAGGAAACAGAGGTTTTTGTGGCTGTGTATCTACAAAGGCTTGACTGCCTCTGGATACAGCGGCAGGACTTTTCAGGTTTGAACTGCCCCAGGCATATGCAGAAGTGAGCTCTTTTGGGGGCTTATCTGGAGCTTGTGCCTTCCCCAGGGGAGGGGCACCCAGGTGGAATCCCTCCATCAAGGAATTCAGACACCAGGGTTTGGTAATTTGAAGCCATTAAAACCAGCCCACAACCTCTCCTCTGTCTCCACCACGCCCCTGGCAGGTAGAGTCTACCAAAGTTAAAGGTACCGCATCATCTTATGCTGGTGGGACCTGCAGTCAGACAAGCGCCACACACAGGGCAGGATAAGAAAAACAGAGTCCAGAGACTTCACAGGAAAGTCTTTCAACCTGCTGGGTCTCACCCTCAGGGAAAACCGATGCAAGTGACTCTTTCCTCCTGATAGGAGGCCAGTTTGGTCTGGGAAAATCTGGCTGGGGTCTATAATATCTAAGTAGACCCTCCTAAGTGTGTGTGGGGGAAAGGCACCACACAAGCAGGGCAAGAAACAAGAAAACAAGAACTGAAAAATTCTCCTCTGTTAAACAAAACTTAAGCTAAAGGTCCAGATAAAGCTGAACGAAATATCAAAGAACAGAAATTCATCCAGCAAGAAAACCCTAGATAAGAGAAGTGAAAGCAATCTCCAGAATAAACTAATTAAGGTAATTAAATGCTTAGACGCCAGCAAAAATAACAAATCACACCAGGAAAATTGAAGATATGGCCCAGTCAAAGGAACAAACCAACAATTCAAATGACATACAGGAGCTGAAACAATTAATTCAGAATGTACGAACAGACATGGAAAATCTCATCAAAAACCAAATCAATGAATTGAGGGAGGATATAAAGAAGACAAGGAAAGAACAAAAAGAAGAAACTGAAAGTCTGAAAAAACAAATCACAGAACTTATGGTAATGAAAGACACAGTAGAAGAGATGAAAAAAACAATGGAAACCTACAATGGTAGATTTTGAGAGACAGAACATAGGATTTCTGAACTGGAGGACGGAGCATCTGAAATCCGACAAGAAACAGAAACTATAGGAAAAAAAAATTGAAAAATATGAGCAGGGACTCAGGGAACTGAAAGACAATATGAAGCGCACAAATATACGTGTTGTGGGTGTCCCAGAAGGAGAAGAAAAGGGAAAAGGAGGAGAAGAACTAATGGAAGAAATTATCACTGAAAATTTCCCAACTGTTAAGAAAGACAAAATTACAGATCCAAGAAGTGCAGCATACCCCAAAGAGAATAGATCCAAATAGACATACTCCAAGACATTTAATAGTCAGAATGTCAGAGGTCAAAGAGAAAGAGAGGATCTTGAAAGCAGCAAGAGAAAAGCAATCATCACATACAAGGGAAGCCCAATAAGACTATGCGCAGATCTCTCAGCAGAAACCATGGAGGCGAGAAGACAGTGGGATAATATATTTAAATTATTAAAAGAGAAAAACTGCCAACCAAGAATTCTATATCCAGCAAAATTGTCCTTCAAAAATGAGGGAGAAATTAAAACATTTTCAGACAAAAAATCACTGAGAGAATTTGTGACCAAGAGACCAGCTCTGCAAGAAATACTAAAGGGAACACTAGAGACAGATACGAAGACAGAAGAGAGAGGTGTGGAGAAGAGTGTAGAAAGGAAGACTATGAGTAAAGGTAAAAAGAAGGAAAACTAGATATGACATATAAAATCTAGAAGGCAAAATAGTAGAAGAAAGTACTACCCATGTAGTAATAACACTGAAGGTTAATGGATTAAACTCTCCAATCAAAAGACATAGTCTGGCAGAATGGATTAAAAAACAGGACCCATCTATATGCTGTCTCTACTCAAAGGACACGAGGCCAAGGACACAAATGGACATTTACACACCAATGTTTATAGCAGCATTATTAACAATTACCAAGAGATGGAAACAGCCAGAATGTCCATCAACAGAGAGTTGGCTAAAGAAACTGTGACATAAGATGGAATATTATGCAGCTGTAAGACAGAATAAAGTTATGAAGTATGTAACAACATGAATGGACCTTAAGGACATTATGCTGAGTGTGATTAGCCAGAAACAAAAGGACAAATACTGTATGGTCTCACTGATATGAACTGACATTAGTGAATAAACTTGGAATATTTCCTTGGTAACAGAGACCATCAGGAGATAGAAATAGGGTAAGATATTGGGTAATTGGAGCTGAAGGGATACAGATTGTGCAACAGGACTGAATATAAAAACTCAGAAATGGACAGCACAATATTACCTAACTGTAATACAATTATGTTAAAACACTGAATGAAGCTGCATATGAGAATGATAGAGGGAGGAGGGCTGGGGCATAAATGAAATCACAAAGAAAGATAGACGATAAAGATTGAGATGGTGTAATCTAGGAATGCCTAGAGTGTATAATGGTAGTGACTAAATGTACAAATTTAAAAAATGTTTTTGCATGAGGAAGAACAAAAGAATGTCATTACTGCAGTGTGCTGAAAATAGATGGTACTTAATATTTTAAAATTTCAACTAATGTGTGATACTAAAGCAAAAAATGTTTATTTGGTACAAATCTGTACTTTTGACTAGTGTATCTCCTAATATAACTTATGTAGATAGTTGATTGACTGGCCTTCTCTCCAGGCCTCTGGGTTCCAACAACTTTCCCTGGGGTGATTCCTTTCTGCATCTCCAAAGGCCTGGGCTGAGCTGTGTGGGCTGAGATGAGGTGTGCTGAGCTGCTTGGGCTGTGCTACGTTGTGCTCTCTCATTTAAGCACCAGCCAATTAAGTCAAACGTCATTCATTGCAGCAGGCACGCCTCCTAGCCGATGCAGATGTAATCAACAACAAATGAGGTTCACGTACCATTGGCTCATGTCCACAGCAACGGAACTAGGTGCCTTCACCTGGCCAAGTTGACAACTGAATCTAACTGCCACACTTGTGAACATACAGAAGTTGACCATTGTTCCCTGTGGAGGGAGGGTCAACACTCCGGCCTTTGTTGAAGGCAATGCAGAGAACCCCTGTTTTGGAACATGCATCCCCAGGATCTGTCCAGGACCCCACTCCTGCTCACCAGGGTGTGGGGGCTCCCATATCCAAAGGTGCTACAGGACCCAGCTGCCATGTGCTGTCAGGGGCTGGGGGTGCATGGGATTGGGACTGAATGTGACGGTGCCAGATTGATGGGGGCGAACATAAATTTGAATAAGGGAGCGCATACTGATTTGGGCGCTCTCTCCCAGGATACAGGATTTAACACCCTGGCCAGGCCCCCAGGGATGAGAGCAAACATGTGCCAGGATGGCTCCTAGAACGTGGAAGGAAGCAATGGTCCTCAGTAAATGAGGATGAAACGCCAGCATTGCTTGGTGGATGGTGGAAGAAAGGAGTAAAAGTGTTGGAGAAGGAGGTATGCTAGAATAGCTGTACTGGGTAAGGCAGAACACCTGGTGGATGACTGGGTCCCATGGTAGGGCCTGGAAGGAATGCCCATCTCCCGAAGCCATAAGGAGCCTGCAGTGGAGAGGCGCTGCAGCAAGGCCGAGGTCAGCGATGACTCTCATCTAGAGGCCAGGCGGCCGTAAAAGATGCCACCACAGAACCAGAACCACTGATGGCAATGCTGGGAACCCAAAACCTTAGGGGCCAGGACCTGGTGAAGCCTCAGAAGCAAGGGAGATGCAATTTCCAGGAGGTGTGGCAAGGCTGGAGTGGCAGCCAGTGTCCTATGTGCAGAACTTGGGAGATGGTTGCCTGGGGCAAAACAGATGGGACCACTGTCAAGGGCACGGCCCAACCTCTACGATAGGTGAAATCAAGATGGACGACCAGCAGGCTAAGGGCAGTTGTCCCAATAAAAATCACGACCCCTTGCCTAGTTTCCAGGTCTGAGCCAAGTATTAGACCTGGAACTTACCAACTAGAGGAGAGGCTGGTGTACAAAACAATTATTTTCTCAGTCCTTACCTAAAGGGACCAACTGTATTGGGTAAAAATATACTGAGCAAAGAGGAATACCCAAACCTTTCAAGGATGTTGGATCCAAGGGCTGAGTCAACAGAGAATCATCACGGCCCCATTAGAGTTGGGGTTCACTGGGGCCAGGTACATAATGGAGGCCCAGCCAGGGTCTTACTCACAGTGGGTCCACTGGGTTCACAGCCCCACCTGGTGGTCACTTTTCCAGTCCCTGGACATATAATTGAAAAAGATGTTCTCAGAGGGTTCTACATCAGCAGTACCTTGGTTCCTGGGGCTGTGACATAAGTTACTGCAGTGGGGAAGGTCGGTCTCTGAACTGCCTCCACCCCAGCCAGAACAGTAAATACAAAACAATATTGCTTCTTGCAGTGGGGAGAGGAGATGGGGGAAATTCATGCCACTCTTAAAAACCGGAAGGATACGATAGTGGTGGTTCATGCTGCTGGAGGGTTTAATTCACCAGTCTGGGGCCTGCCCAAACCACAGACCCTGGAGGGTGACAGTGAAGGATGACCCTGCAGGACAAGCGTGGACTACCTCAGCCCAATGAAGTGGGAGCCCCAGTTGCAGCCAGATGGGGAAGCCCTGCTAGAGCAGATTAGCCAACCCCCGGGTACGTGGCATACACCTGGGATCTGGCAACTGGGTCCTTGTCTATCCCTCTCAGGAAAAGAGGGAGAAGAAATAGTTCACATTCATTTGGAAGGGACAACAACAGAACTTACCTCGGGCTAGGTCACCTCCTCTGTCCTCTGTCCTCTGTCAGGTATAGTCTGAAGAGACCTGGACTGGCTTGACACCCACCAAAATGGCACACTGGCTCACTCTATCTGCCAAACATCCAAACCGTCAACTGTGACCACTGATGAGTCCCCATGTGGCGCTATTCTTCAGAAAAACCAACCAGCCACTTGGTAGCACTGGAACCCTTTGATTTAGAAGGGGCAGTAATTTGTTTTGACAGGAGGAGCCCTCTACGGCAGGCATGGGTTTGCCTGTCCTGCCTGCAGGGCCTCAGCCAGAGCCAGGATAAGGGACATCACAGTGTTCGATCCATTAGCAAAGGATCCCATAAATCCACGGACAATACAATGCACTCGTTTGAAGTAGATGGTTCTGTTAAGTTTTGAGAAATGTACGCAACCATTGCCACAATCAAGATATCGAACGTTTCCATTACCGTTCACCACCCCCCCACCCCCCATATGACATCTTCTCAGACTCAGGGACTCACTGGAACACAAAGGAGATGCTGGAGGGGGCATGTGGCCCTGGTCCCACTGCTCCTTTCACACCGCACTGCTCAGAAGCTGCTGGCCTGCAGAAGCACCTCCGAAGTGCAGCCTGGAGGCCACATACTGGGAGGACGGCAGCACCCTCCAGGGCGCAGTGCACCCTCTAGGGTACGTCTCCCCAGCTCCCACGCTCCCATGGTTGGTCACTCATACACCCCCGCCTGCACCCTCCCTCCCCTCCTCCTCATCCCTTCGGCATTCTGTCCCACTCCATCCCTGACTTCAGACCTACCCAACCATCTTTTCTCAGTTCCTGCTCCTAGGCTGACCAGAGCTGCTGGAGAAACCAGAGCCCTGCTGATGGGCATTCCTACACAGTTAGGGTCCCACCCTCAGCTGGCCCCGCTCCTCCTCCACACAGGAGCCCCCGCTGGCGTTCTGCTGCACCTCACATCCGTCTGCATTAGGTCTCCTTGGAGAGCACCTGTTCAGTGTTCCCACAGGGCACCCGTGGTCCCTTCTGTCAGAAACCGAGTACACACCATTGGACTGTCTTGTTCACTTACCTCTGTCCACACCAGGTGGTGGTCTTGGTGACGGCAGGAGCTGTTTATCTCCGCATCCCTTGCAGTGGACTTGTGTCCACAGTGCTTCTCAAAGTGTGGTCCCCACACCAGTAGTGTCAGCATCCCCGGGGAACTTGTTAGCAATGCAAATTCTAGGGCCTTGGCAATCTGTGTTTTAACAAACCTCCCAGATGATTCTGATGTGTGCTACGATTAAGAACCAGTGAGCTATAATGAGAACCCAGGACATGCTCGAAGAATGAGTAGGCACCGTGTAGGTGGAGGGATGGAAGGGAGAAACAAGGGAAGGAGCAGAGAGAAGAGATTAGGAGAATTGTGTCATTTCAGTTCTGGTCAGTAGGAGGCAGTATTAGCCCATGACAGCTACTCACAAGCCAGCGCAAGCCAGCCCGCCGTGAAGCTGGGTCACCTCTGGTGGCTGCTATTAGATAGGACAAGCCCTCCAGTGGAGTAAACTGGAAGGCACGGCAGTGTCTTTTGCAGAACTTAGGTTTTAGAGTTAGGCAGACCTGGTTTCAAATCGTTGCCCTCTCACTGACTGGTCCTATTCCTACATCTTTCCTCTTCCCCATCCCAGACAAGGTTTGGGTTGTCCTTGCGCAGATTGCTTTTGTTTTCTGCTTCTTTGATTTCTGCTCTTTATCTTTTCTTTCCACTTACTTTGGGCTTTCTTTCCCTTCTAGCTTCTAAAAGTAGAATCTGAGGTCATTGATTTTTTTTTTTATCATTTTCTATAAAAGCATTTAAGGCTATAAACTTCCCTCCAGTTAGTGTTTTAGCTGCATCCCAGAGATTTTGTTGCATGAAACATTCATTATCATTCAGTTTAAAGAATTTTAAAATTTCGCTTGTGATTTCTTTGTTGGCCTGTAGTTATTTAGAAGTGTTCTCTTTTTTTATGCAGTATGGTGGGGGTCACAGTTCATTCTTTTTCCATGTGACTATCCTGTTATTGCAGCACCATTTGTTGATTTTTTTTTGGGTGGAAGTGCCCCAGCCGGAAATCAAATCTGGGTCTTCTGCATGGCATGCGAGAATTCTACCACTGAACTACCCTTGCAGCCCCTTAGAAGGGTGTTCTTTATTTATCAATATTTGATGTTTTTCTGTATCTCTTGTTCGTGATGTCTAATTTAATTCCATTATGGTTAGAGGAGACCCTGTGTGATTTCAATCCTTTTAAATCTATTAAGACTTGTTGCATGGCTCAGCCTAGGTCTCTTTTGGTGAATGTGCATGCACACTTGAAAAGAATATTTATTCTGCAGCTGTTTGGTAAAGTGTCCTATTAATGTTAATTAGATCAAGGTGGTTAAATGTTGCTTCCATCTTTGATATCGTTATTGTTCTATCAGTTGGTAAGAAAGGGATTTAAAACTCTGCAGCCATGATTGTTGGTTTGTCTTTTCTCTTTTAAATCTGTCAATTTTTGCTTTGTGCAGTTCGAAGCTCTATGATTAGGCACACACACTCACTATCTGCCTGTGTCTTCCTGAATTGATCTCTGTATCGTTATGAACTGTTCCTCTTTATCTCTGGTAGTACTTTATGCTGAAGTTTACTTTATTTGATATTAATAGTGCCATTCCAAGCTTCCTGTGTTTACCGATTGCAAGAAATATTTTTCTATCCATTTACTTTCCATACATGTGTCTTCATAATTGTACAACTTGTGTTGGCTCTTGCTTTTAAAAAAAAATAGTCCATTTGACGATTCCTGCCTTTTGATTATTAATATAGCTGAATTTAAGTCTACCATTTTACTATTTATTTTCTGTTCTCTCCCTACTGCCCTCCCCTAACTTTTTTTCCCCCTTTCTTCCTCCTTTCTCTTCTTCTTTTGAGTTAAAGATACTTTAAACCATTTTATTGATTGCTACTTGGCTATATATGTCTATTTCCATTATTTTTTTTCAGCAGTTGCTCTATATTGCAACACACAAACATAACTTTTCATGATCTTCTGAGGGGAAGTATTGCACCATTTCATGTGCCTTGATCAAATTCCTTAACCTTTCTGAGCCTCAGCTTCATTTATAAAAGGATGACAGACTTATCTTCTGGATTCTTTGAGTACTGAATGCAAGCATGCACATAAAGTGAGTGGTGACTGCCGGGGTCAGAGGGAGCAAGCGACGCTGAGTTCCTGCGGCTGCACCCGCCGCTCTGGTTCTTAGAGCAGCAGCGTTGGGCAGCGGTATCGCAGACCTCCTGAGACCACAGGGTGCGATCTCCCAGCATCCTCACCAGCCCAGCCCACTTGAGGTCATGTTTGTCCTTGTGCTACTGAGCACCTGTTCCTCTACATGGCCTGCCTATCAATGACAGTTTCTATCACCAGGGCACACCTCGGCTGCCCCCTCCTTGCCCAGGCCTGGCCCTCCTGTGTGCGCTCTTCAGATTGTTCCTGCTCCCAGTGCAGCCAGGTGGGCTGACCACACCCTGTCCCAGGCCCACCCCTGCCCCGCTCCTCATCAGAGACAGAGACTGGCTTTATTTTCATCATCGTAGGGTCAGTTGGCCTGAGCAAAGTGATCTGAGGCCAGGCGGGCAGGCGTGCTGTACCTACAAAGGCATAATTCCTGGCATGATAGGGTCCCCGCATCTCAGTCTCTGCCTCCTCAATTCGGGGGGCAGGCTCTGCTCAGAGCTGTGCTTCAGTGCTGTCCTCTCACTGGGCCCCCCTCCATTTCCCCAAGACGGATCATTCTATGCTGACCCCACACCTGCTGTCCGTCCTTTTCTCATTTTCAGTAATGGCCTCCCACCCCCAGGGACACAGCCTCCGATGACTCCATCTTCTCACATTTGGCATCACCCGGACTGAGGGAAAGTGCCAATATCAGCCCTACCCACAAGCAACCTGCATAATTCCTCTAAATGTTCTTTCAGGGAATGGATTCCAGAGTTTTGAGGTGGGCATGGGTAATGCTCAGGAGTCTGCATGGGCACAGAGGCAGAAGGCATGGGGCAAACACCAAAAGTAATGACAGAGCTGGGAAATCAAGTGAATTTAGATTCTTGCATGCGATGGTTTCTTACTTGCTGCCAACAATCAGTAACAGAAGGAATTACTTGGTTTGATGAAAGCAAATGAAACTATGAATTGGCAGAAATCCCTCACTCAGGCTTCAGTGGGGGTTTCTGCTCCCAGGCCAATCTACCCAAATTTTCTTCCCAGTTAGAATCAGGCTCATTTACTTTTTTTTAATCTTCAACAATGGAAATTTATTAGTTTACAGTTTTGAGGCTGGGAAAGCATCCAAATCAAGGCATCACTGAAGCAATGCTTTCTTCCCGAAACTGGCTGCTGCCAATGCTTCGCTCCTGTCACATGGCAGGACACATGGTACCTTCTCTTCTGAGTTTCACTGATTTCAGCTTCTTGCACCCTGGCTCTCGTTGTCTGGGTTTCATTCTCTTATGAAGGACTACAGTAAGACGACTGAGACCCATCCTGAATGAGGTGGGTCACTCCTTAGCTGAAGCAGCCAGGTCCCACTTACAATGGGGCCACACCCACAGGAATGGATTAAATGTCAGAACATGTTTTTCTGGGGTACATGCAGTTTCAAACGACCACACACGGATTACTTCGTTTTATATTACAACAAATCTTTACAGTAGATGCTGTTATTTCACACCTATTTTACAAATGAGGGAAGTATGGCCTGGTAAGTTCATATGGCCAGCTAACAAGGGTCAGTGTGGGTATCTGGACCCAAAGCCTTATGCCAAAGCCCATGCTGTTTACGGAGCTCTTGACTACTAACCAGTCCATCAATAAATAAGTCCTATCAGTTCAACTTCAAAACACGCCCCTCTCAATCAGTTACTTCTCACCTTCTCCACAGATGCCACCCCGGCCCAGTCACCATGATTATTAGTCTGAACTATTATAGGTGTCTCCTAACAGGTTGCCCCACTGCTTCTCTGGTCTCTGTACAATCTATTCTCACACAACAGCCTGAGCACTCTTTTAATCTTAACATGTTGATATCCTGCTTATTTCTCCAGTGGCTCCCATCACAAGGCCCTCAGTGAGCTGACCCTTCCTACCTCCTCTTCCCACTTTTTCCCACCTCACGAAGTTCCAGGCACAGGGGCTGCAATCTGAAGCAGAAACAAGACAAGCTCACTTTCCACCCTAGAGTTTTTCCACTGGTTATTTTCTCTATTTCAGTTATGTTCTTTTATGACTGTCTTCTCATCCTCCAGCCCTCTGCTCAAATAACAACACTTTCCCCTTGACTAACTTCGAACTTATCCTGGGAGGAATGGGGATGCATATACTTATGTGAATATGAGGAGGAGGCCACTTCCTTTTATGTCTCCTCAGCAAGCTCATCTACTTTTCTTTCTTTTTTTTATTTTTAATTTTTTTATTGTGTAGTATAACATAAACACAAAGCAAAGAAATAAAAAAAATTGAATAGTTTTCAAAGCACTCTTCAACAAGTAGTTACAGGACAGATCCCAGAGTTTGTCATGGGCTACCGTACAATCCTCTCACATTTTTCCTTCTAGCTGCTCCAGAATATAGGAGGCTAGAGGGCTTAAATATTTCTTTTTTATCACAATCGACTTTTTTTCCTTTTTTTTGTGAAAAATAACATATATACAAAAAAGTTATAAATTTCAAAACCAGCACCACAATTAGTTGTAGAACGTATTTCAGAGTTTGACATGGGTTACAATTTCACAATTTTCAGTTTTTAGTTCTACCTGTTCTAAAATACTGGAGACTAAAAAAGATATCAATTTAATGATTCAGCATTCATATTCATTTGTTAAATCCTATCTTCTTTGTATAACTCCACCATCACCTTTGATCTTTTCATACCTCTCTTTAGGGGTGTTTGGGCTATGGCCATTCCAAAGTTTTCATATTGGAAGGGTCTGTTCCTACCATGGGGTAGGGAGATGGAACCATCTGATGTTCTAGAGAGGCTGGACTAGGTTTCAGGGCTTATATGGACCAGGGAACCATCTGGAGGTTGTAGGTTTCTGGAGATTACTCTAGTGCATGGAACCCTTGTGGAATCTTATATATTGCCCTAGGTGTTCTTTAGGATTGGCTGGAATGGTCCTGGTTGGGGGTTGGCAGGTTATGATAGGTAGCAAGGTCTAACTGAAGCTTACATAAAAGCAACCTCCAGAGTGGCCTCTCGACTCTATTTGAACTCTCTCTGCCACTGATACTTTCTTAATTACACTTCTTTCCCCCTTTTTGTCAGGATGGAATTGCTGATCCCATGGTGCCAGATCTGGATTCATTCCTGGGAGTCCTCTCCCACATTGCCAGGGAGACTTTCATCCCTGGATGTCATGTCTGATGTAGCGGGGAGGGCAATGATTTCACTTGCAGAGTTGGGCTTAGAGAAACTGAGGCCATATCTGAGCAACAAAAGAGGTCCTCCAGAAGTAACTCTTAGGCATGCCTATAGGTAGTCTAAGCTTCTCCGCCACTTACATAAACTTCACAAGAGTAAGCCTCCTGATCGAGGGCATAGACTATTGATTTGGGTGTCCCTAAAATTTGACACAGTATCGGGATTGCCTGATGGTAAGGTTTAATTGTTCCACATTTTTTCTCCAATCCCTCAGGGGACTTTGCCAATACTTTTTGATTATCTGCGAAATATACTCCAGAATTTATCCAGGTATTGTAATAGTCTATAGAGGATTAAAGGACCTCTTTCTTATTCTGGGCTCCCTGTCAAATGAGCTATACAGATAGGCTGAATTCGATTATGCATTACAGAAAATTTCAGTTCCAGACCAAATAAACCTTTCTTCCATTGGTCTCAAAGAGTATGTGTGGTTCTAAAATGTAGACACTGTCTTCCTTACCCCTGTGTTCTGAATTACTTTAACCCCAACATGTTCGGCTTTGTTCTTATCTCTAATATCAGGTTATATATAAAATAGCCTCTCAAAATCCAGAAATGATAATCACCACTCTGGACTTAATGTGTCTGCTCTAAAAGTTTACAATCTAGTTCCCTGCTTTCTTATAAGCATTTTCTAAAGGTGACCATACCATTCTTGTTCTTTGGTTTCTGGCTTATTTTGTCTCACCAATGTTCCACAGGTTTATTCACATCGTTGCATGCCTCATGACTTTGCTCCTTTTTGTAGCAGCACAACCTTCGTTCATAAGTGCACAATATCGTTCGCCAATCTACTTCTCAGTCAGTGCATCCTTCAGCCACCTGCATTCATTGGGCATCATATCATGTAGAGGGCCCAAAGTCCATCAACATTCTCAATTTTAGATAATTTCATTGTTCCCAAGAGAAAGAAAACCAATAAACACACCCTCACCTAATAGGAACTCTAAACTTCCTCTTAACTCTTGTTGCTTCTCCCATTATTTACCTCTGCTGTTGCTGTGGTAGTGTTGATGGTTTCCTTTTCTATCCTCATAGTATGCAATAGCAGTTTCCTTCCTATACCCTGGACTTAAACACTCTTTGTACAAGAAGCATATCTTTGAAGTAATTCTTGTGAGAACTAATTCATATTTCTAGTGTTCATCAGTGGGACACATAGGTCTGTACAACCCCTTTCAGTCTTGTTCATCTTCAATATAATATTACTTATAGACCCACTAGAGAACCACCTTCACTCCTCTCTATTCCCTTACATTGGAGTTCAACCTCATTAGCTAACGGTTCACCCATCTCGAGCTTCTATGTATCTCTAAGTCCCCTACATTCTGTATTATAAGCCTCTGATTTTACCTTTACCATGATCATAAAAGTGGAGTCAACCAGTACCTATGCTTTTGTGTGTGGCTAATTTCACCAGCATTATGTCCTCAAGGCTCACCCATCTGGTCATGTGCTTCAGGATGTCATTTTGTTTTACTACTGCATAATATTCCATCATATGTATATACCACATTTTGTTGATCCACTTGTCTATTGATGGGCATTTGGTTTGTTTCCATCTTTTGGCGATTGTGTGTAATGTTGCTATGAACACTGGTGTGCAAATGTCTGTTTGTATAATTGCTTTCAGCTCTTCTGATATATACTAAGTAGTGTTTTTGCTGGCTCATAGGGCAACTCGATATTTAGTTTCCTAAGGAACCGCCAAACAGTCTTCTGTAGTGTCTGCACCATTATACATTCCTACCAGCAATGCGTAAGTGTTCCAGTTTCTCCACATCCTCTCCAACAGTGATAGTTTCCTGTTTGTTTAATAGCAGCTATTCTTATAGGTGTGAGGTGGTATCTCATTGTAGTCTTGATCTGCATTTCCATTATAGCCAATGAAAATGAGCATCTCTTCATGTGCTTTTGAGCCATCTCTATTTGCTCTTCAGAAAAATGCCATTTCATACCTTTAGCCCATTTTATAACTGGGTTGTTTGTTCTTTCGTTGTTGAGTTGTATGATTTCTTGTTTATAAAGGAAATCAAACTTTTGTCCAATATGTGATATCCAAATATTTTCTCCCACTGAATTGGCCTCTCTTCAACTTTTTGACAGTCTTTTGAAGTGTAAAAGCATTTGATTTTGAGGAGCTCCGATTTATCTATTTTTTGTTGTTGTTGCTTGTGCCTTGGGTGTAAAGTTTAGGATGCTACCTCCTATTACTAGGTTTTGAAAATGTTTCCCTACATTTTCTTCTAGAAGCTTTATGGTGCTAGTTCTTATATTTAGGTGTTTGATCCACTTTGAGTTAATTTTTGTGTAGGGTATAAGATAGGGATCCTCTTTAATTCTCTTGGATATTGATATCCAGTTCTCCCATGCCCAATTATTGAGAAGACTATTGTTCTAGCTTGCTAGCTGCTGGAATCCAATATATCAGAAACAGAATGGCTTTTTTAAAAGGGTAATTTAATAAGTTGCTAGTTTACAGTTCTAAGGCTGAGAAAATGTCCCAATTACAACAAGTCTATTAAAATGTCCAAGCAAAGGCATTCAGAGAATGATACCTTAGTTCAAGAAGGCCGATGAAATTCAGGGTTTCTCTCTCAAGTGAGAAGGCACATGGTGAACACAGTCACAGTTTCTCTCTAGGCTGGAAGGTCACATGGCGAGCCAAGGCATCATCTGTTAGCTTTCTCTACTGGCTTGCTGTTTCATGAAGCTCGCCGAGAGGTGTTTTCCTTCTCCATCTCCAAATGTTGCTGGCTTGTGGGCTCTCTGCTTCTCATGGCTAGGTCGTTCTTCTCTGCTCTCTCCGAATCTCCTTCATTCTCCAAAATGTTTCCTCTTTTATAGGACTTCAGAAACTAACCAAGACCCACCCAAATGTGTGGAGACATGCCTCTACCTATTCCATTTTAACAATCACTCTTGATTAAATCACATCAGAACGGCTGCCTTCACAAAATGGGATTAGGATTAAAACATGGCTTTTTTAGGGTACATACATCCTTTCAAACCAGCACAACTATTTTGTCCCAATTCAGAGGATTTGGGGACCTTGTCAAAAATCAGTTGACCATAGTTTTGGTAGTCTATTTCTGTACTCTCAATTCGATTCCAATGATCAATGCTTCTGTCTTTGTGCCAGAAAAAACATGCTGTTTTGACCACTGTGGCTTTATAATAGGTTTTAATGCACATGCCAATCCTCCCACTTTGTTCTTCTTTTTAAGGATGCTTTTAGCAATTCGGGGTCTCTTTCTCTTCCAGATGAATTTGGTAGTTATCTTTTCCAAATCTTCAAAGCATGTTGTGGCATTTTGATTGGTACAATGTTGAATTTGTAGATCACTTTGGGGAGAATTGACATCTTAACTATATTTAGCCTGTCCATCCATGAGCAGGGAATGTCTTTCCACCTATTTAGATCTCCTCTGATTTCTTTTAGCAATGTTATATAGTTTTCTGTGTACCAGTCCTTTACGTCCCTAGTTAAGTGCATTCCTAAGTAATTGATTCTTTTATTTGCTATTTTGAATGGATTTTTTTCTTTAACTGATTCCTCAGCTAGGTCATTGCTTGTGTATAGAAATGTTACTGATTTTTGCACATTAATTTTATATCCCACCATCTTGCTGAATTTATTAGCTCAAGTAGCTTTGCTGTAGATTCCTCAGTATCTTCCAAGTATCATATCTTATCATCTGCGAATAATGAGAGATTTACTTCTTTCTTTCCATTTTGGATGCCTTTTATTACTTTGTCCTGCCTGATTGCTCTAGGTAGAACTTCTAGCAGTGTTGAATAATAGTGGTGACAGTGGCATCCTTGTCTTGTTCCTGATCTTAGGGGGAAAGCTTTCAGTCTCTCTCAATTGAGTGCAATGCTGGTTATTGGTTTTTCATATGTTCCCTTTATCATATTGAGGTAGTTACCTTGATTCCTATTTTTGGAGTGTTTTTATCAAAAAAGGATGCTGAATTTTGTCGAATGCTTTTTCAGCATCAATCGAGATGATTATGTGATTTTTTCCTTCAATTTGTTAAGGTGCTGTATTACATTAATTGATTTTCTTCTGCTGAACCATCCTTGCATTCCTGGTATAAACCCCACTTGGTCATGGCGTATAATTCTTGTAATGTGTTGTTGTATTCAATATGTTAATATTTTATTGAGAATTTCTGTATCTATGTTCATTAGGGAGATTGGCCTGTAGTTTTCCTTTTGTATAGCATCTTTACCCAGTTTTGGTATTAAAATGATATTAGCTTCATAAAATGAGTTAGGTAGAGTTCCTTTTTCCTCATTTTTTTTTGGAAAAGTTGAGCAGGATTGGTGTTAGTTCTTTTTGGAATGTTTTTTTTTTCTTTTTTTTTATTAACGGAAAAAAAAAAGAAATTAACACAACATTTAGAGATCATACCATTCTACATATGCAATCAGTAATTCTTAACATTATCACATCGATGCATGATCATCGTTTCTTAGTACATTTGCATCGGTTTAGAGGAACTAGCAACACAACAGAAAAAGATATAGAATGTTAATATAGAGAAAAGAAATAAAAGTAGTAATAATAGTAAAAAAAAAAAAACAAAAAAAAAAACAAAAAAAACCCTAATACTGAATAGCTTCATTCAGTATTTTAACATGATTACTTTACAATTAGGTATTATTGTGCTGTCCATTTTTGAGTTTTTGTATCTAGTCCTATTGCACAGTCTGTATCCCTTCAGCTCCAATTACCCATTATCTTACCCTGTTTCTAACTCCTGCTGGACTCTGTTACCAATGACATATTTCAAGTTTATTCTCGAATGTCCGTTCACATCAGTGGGACCATACAGTATTTGTCCTTTAGTTTTTGGCTGGACTCACTCAGCATAATATTCTCTAGGTCCATCCATGTTATTACATGCTTCATAAGTTTATCTTGTCTTAAAGCTGCATAATATTCCATCGTATGTATATACCACAGTTTGTTTAGCCATTCTTCTGTTGATGGACATTTTGGCTGTTTCCATCTCTTTGCAATTGTAAATAACGCTGCTATAAACATTGGTGTGCAAATGTCCGTTTGTGTCTTTGACCTTAAGTCCTTTGAGTAGATACCTAGCAATGGTATTGCTGGGTCGTATGGCAATTCTATATTCAGCTTTTTGAGGAACCGCCAAACTGCCTTCCACAGTGGTTGCACCATTTGACATTCCCACCAACAGTGGATAAGTGTGCCTCTTTGTCCGCATCCTTTCCAGCACTTGTCATTTTCTGTTTTGTTGATAATGGCCATTCTGGTGGGTGTGAGATGATATCTCATTGTGGTTTTGATTTGCATTTCTCTAATAGCCAAGGACATTGAGCATCTCTTCATGTGTCTTTTCGTCATTTGTATTTCCTCTTCTGATAGGTGTCTGTTCAAGTCTTTTTCCCATTTTGTAATTGGGTTGGCTGTCTTTTTGTTGTTGAGTTGGACAATCTCTTTATAAATTCTGGATACTAGACCTTTATCTGATATGTCATTTCCAAATATTGTTTCCCATTGTGTAGGCTGTCTTTCTACTTTCTTGATGAAGTTCTTTGATGCACAAAAGTGTTTAATTTTGAGGAGCTCCCATTTATTTATTTCCTTCTTCAGTGCTCTTGCTTGAGGTTTAAGGTCCATAAAACCGCCTCCAATTGTAAGTTTCGTAAGATAGCTCCCTACATTTTCCTCTAACTGTTTTATGGTCTTAGACCTAATGTTTAGATCTTTGATCCATTTTGAGTTAACTTTTGTATAGGGTGTGGGATATGGGTCTTCTTTCATTCTTTTACATATGGATATCCAGTTCTCTAGGCACCATTTATTGAAGAGACTGTTCTGTCCCAGGTGAGTTGGCTTGACTGCCTTATCAAAGATCAAATGTCCATAGATGAGAGGGTCTATATCTGAGCATTCTATTCGATTCCATTGGTCAATATATCTATCTTTATGCCAATACCATGCTGTTTTGACCACTGTGGCTTCATAATATGCCTTAAAGTCCGGCATCGCGAGACCTCCAGCTTCGTTTTTTTTCCTCAAGATGTTTTTTGCAATTCGGGGCACCTGCCCTTCCAGATAAATTTGCTTATTGGTTTTTCTATCTCTGAAAAATAAGTTGTTGGAATTTTGATTGGTATTGCATTGAATCTGTAGATCAGTTTAGGTAGGATTGACATCTTAATTATATTTAGTCTTCCAATCCATGAACACGGTATGCCCTTCCATCTATTTAGGTCTTCTGTGATTTCTTTTAGCAGTTTTTTGTAGTTTTCTTTATATAGGTTTTTTGTCTCTTTGGTTAAATTTATTCCTAGGTATTTTATTCTTTTAGTTGTGATTGTAAATGGGATTCGTTTCTTGATTTCCCCCTCAGCTTGTTCATTACTAGTGTATAGAAAAGCTACAGATTTTTGAATGTTGATCTTGTAGCCTGCTACTTTGCTGTACTCATTTATTAGCTCTAGTAGTTTTGTTGTGGATTTTTCCGGGTTTTCGACGTATAGTATCATATCATCTGCAAACAGTGATAGTTTTACTTCTTCCTTTCCAATTTTGATGCCTTGTATTTCTTTTTCTTGTCTAATTGCTCTGGCTAGAACCTCCAACACAATGTTGAATAATAGTGGTGATAGTGGACATCCTTGTCTTGTTCCTGATCTTAGGGGGAAAGTTTTCAATTTTTCCCCATTGAGGATGATATTAGCTGTGGGTTTTTCATATATTCCCTCTATCATTTTAAGGAAGTTCCCTTGTATTCCTATCCTTTGAAGTGTTTTCAACAGGAAAGGATGTTGAATCTTGTCAAATGCCTTCTCTACATCAATTGAGATGATCATGTGATTTTTCTGCTTTGATTTGTTGATGTGGTGTATTACATTAATTGATTTTCTTATGTTGAACCATCTTGCATACCTGGGATGAATCCTACTTGGTCATGATGTATAATTCTTTTAATGTGTTGTTGGATACGATTTGCTAGAATTTTATTGAGGATTTTTGTGTCTATATTCATTAGCGAGATTGGTCTGTAGTTTTCTTTTTTTGTAATATCTTTTCCTGGTTTTGGTATGAGGGTGATGTTGGGTTCATAGAATGAATTAGGTAGTTTTCCCTCCACTTCCATTATTTTGAAGAGTTTGAGGAGAGTTGGTACTAATTCTTTCTGGAATGTTTGATAGAATTCACATGTGAAGCCGTCTGGTCGTGGACTTTTCTTTTTATGAAGCTTTTGAATGACTAATTCAATCTCTTTACTTGTGATTGGTTTGTTGAGGTCATCTATTTCTTCTTGAGTCAAAGTTGGTTGTTCATGTCTTTCCAGGAACCCGTCCTTTTCATCTAAATTGTTGTATTTATTAGTGTAAAGTTGTTCATAGTATGCTGTTATTACCTCCTTTATTTCTGTGAGGTCAGTAGTTATGTCTCCTCTTCCATTTCTGATCTTATTTATTTGCATCCTCTCTCTTCTTCTTTTTGTCAATCTTGCTAAGGGCCCATCAATCTTATTGATTTTCTCATAGAACCGACTTCTGGTCTTATTGATTTTCTCTATTGTTTTCATGTTTTCAATTTCATTTATTTCTGCTCTAATCTTTGTTATTTCTTTCCTTTTGCTTGCTTTGGGATTAGTTTGCTGTTCTTTCTCCAGTTCTTCCAAGTGGACAATTAATTCCTGCATTTTTGCCTTTTCTTCTTTTCTGATAAAGGCATTTAGGGCAATAAATTTCCCTCTTAGCACTGCCTTTGCTGTGTCCCATAAGTTTTGATATGTTGTGTTTTCATTTTCATTCGCCTCTAGGTATTTACTAATTTCTCTTGCAATTTCTTCTTTGACCCACTTGTTGTTTAAGAGTGTGTTGTTGAGCCTCCATGTATTTGTGAATTTTCTGGCACTCCGCCTATTATTGATTTCCAACTTCATTCCTTTATGATCCGAGAAAGTGTTGTGTATGATTTCAATCTTTTTAAATTTGTTAAGACTTGCTTTGTGACCCAGCATATGGTCTATCTTTGAGAATGATCCATGAGCACTTGAAAAAAAGGTGTATCCTGCTGTTGTGGGATGTAATGTCCTATAAATGTCTGTTAAGTCTAGCTCATTTATAGTAATATTCAGATTCCCTATTTCCCTATTGATACTCTGTCTAGATGTTTTGTCCATTGATGAGAGTGGTGAATTGAAGTCTCCAACTATTATGGTATATGTATCTATTTCCCTTTTCAGTGTTTGCAGTGTATTCCTCACGTATGTTGGGGCATTCTGGTTCGGTGCGTAAATATTTATGATTGTTATGTCTTCTTGTTTAATTGTTCCTTTTATTAGTAGATAGTGTCCTTCTTTGTCTCTTTTAACTGTTTTACATTTGAAGTCTAATTTGTTGGATATTAGTATAGCCACTCCTGCTCTTTTCTGGTTGTTATTTGCATGAAATATCTTTTCCCAACCTCTCACTTTCAACCTATATTTATCTTTGGGTCTAAGATGTGTTTCCTGTAGACAGCATATAGAAGGATCTGTTTTTTAATCCATTCTGCCAGTCTATGTCTTTTGATTGGGGAATTCAGTCCATTAACATTTAGAGTTATTACTGTTTGGATAATATTTTCCTCTAACATTTTGCCTTTTGTATTATATATATCATATCTGACTTTCCTTCTTTCTACATTCTTCTCCATGTCTCTCTCTTCTGTCTTTTTGTATCTGACTCTAGTGCTCCCTTTAGTATTTCTTGCAGAGCTGGTCTCTTGGTCACAAATTCTCTCAGTGACTTTTTGTCTGAGAATGTTTTAATTTCTCCCTCATTTTTGAAGGACAATTTTGCTGGATATAGGAGTCTTGGTTGGCAGTTTTTCTCTTTTAGTAACTTAAATATATCATCCCACTGTCTTCTAGCTTCCATAGTTTCTGCTGAGAAATCTACACATAGTCTTATTGGGTTTCCCTTGTATGTGATGGATTGCTTCTCTCTCGCTGCTTTCAAGATCCTCTCTTTCTCTTTGACCTCTGACATTCTAACTAATAAGTGTCTTGGGGAACGCCTATTTGGGTCTAATCTCTTTGGGGTGCGCTGCACTTCTTGGATCTGTAATTTTAGGTCTTTCATAAGAGTTGGGAAATTTTCAGTGATAATTTCTTCCATTGGTTTTTCTCCTCCTTTTCCCTTCTCTTCTCCTTCTGGGACACCCACAACACGTATATTTGTGCGGTTCATATTGTCCTTGAGTTCCCTGATACCCTGTTCAAATTTTTCCATTCTTCTCCGGATAGTTTCTGTTTCTTTTTGGAATTCAGATGTTCCATCCTCCAAATCACTAATTCTATCTTCTGTCTCTTTAAATCTATCATTGTAGGTACCCATTTTTTTTCCATCTTTTCTACTTTATCCTTCACTTCCATAAGCTCAGTGATTTGTTTTTTCAGTTTTTCTATTTCTTCTTTATGTTCAGCCCATGTCTTCTTCATGTCCTCCCTCAATTTATCGATTTCGTTTTTGAAGAGGTTTTCCATTTCTCTTCGTATATTCAGCATTAGTTGTCTCAGCTCCTGTATCTCATTTGAACTATTGGTTTGTTCCTTTGACTGGGCCATATTTTCAATTTTTTTGAGCGTGATCCGTTATCTTCTGCTGGCGTCTGTGCATTTAGACAGATTTCCCTGGGTGTTGGATCCAAAAGTTTGGAAGATTTTTCTGTGAAATCTCTGGGTTCTGTTTTTCTTATCCTGCCCAGTAGGTGGCGCTCATGGCACATGTTTGTCTACAGGATCCACCAGTAAAAGTTGCTGTGGGTCCTTTAACTCTGGAAAACTCTCGCCGTAGGGGAGGTTCGGCAGCCGAAGCGTCTTGGAAGAGTGCCAGCCGGCTCGGGGGTCCGAACGCGGGGAGGGTCGCTGGCCGCCGCAGCACGTGAGAGCGCCTGACCGAATTTTCTAGTCAGCCCGGGGCACCAAGCGTGGTGGAAGGGCGCCAGCTGGCGCAGCCCGGGAGAGTGCACTGTTCCCAGCCGGACCGGGGAGTCACGTGTTTGGAAGGGACCCCCTGGTCACCGTTCTCCGCAGTCTGGAGATTTCCGACCCAACTCTCTCAGTTGGTCCGGGGGGCCTCGCGTGGTGGGGATGCCAGCTGCCGCAGCCCAAGGGGACCGCCTGCCCAATTCTGCCAGCTGGCCTGGGAAGGAGGAAGGGAGGGACTCCGGCCGCTTGCCGTTCCACCCAGGAAAGCCTGCGTCCCTCAGTGATCTCACTGGAGCTGGTTCTCCCAGACAGTCAGCCGTTCCAGGATGGGGTACGCTGTCCCTTTGATCTCCATCGTGGCTCCGGGAGCTGCTCTGTATTGTCTCCACTCCCCCAGTAGCTGTTCTGGAGGAGGAAAGGTGAGGGTGGCAAGGCTGTCGAGGCTGGTGGCGGAGGAGCCGGTGAAGGTGGAAGAGGGCACCGTGGTGGTTGGAGAGCCACCGGAGCAGGAGGGGGAAGAGGGGAGAGGAGGGTGGGCGGGTCGGCTGCTGCGGGGCGTGGGCGCCACGTGGCGGGCCGGCGGACAAAGAGGGGAGAGGAGGGCGGGCGGGTCGGCTCGGAACACACCCCTTTTCACTTCTGATTTTGTTTATTTGCATCCTCTCTCTTTTTTTCTTTGTCAGTCAAAGAAAATCAATTTTATTGATTTTCTCAAAGAACCATCTTTTGGTTTTATTGATTCTTTCTATTGTTCTTTTGTTTTCCTATTTATTCATCTCTGCTTTAATCTTTGTTATTTCTCTTCTTCTATTTGTTTTGGGGTTAGTTTACTGTTCTTTCTCAAGTTTCTCCAGGTGTGCTATTAAGTCCTCAATGTTTGCTCTTTCTTATTTTTGATATAGGCATTTAGGGCAATAAATTTCCCTCTCAGCGCAACCTTGCCACATCCCATACGTTCTGATAAGTTGTATTATCATTTTCATTCATCTCTAGATAGCTATTGATTTCTCTAGCAATTTCTTCTTTGACCCACTGTTTGTTTAGAGTGTGTTATTTAGTCTCCATATATTTGTGGATGTTCTTTTTCTTTGGTGATTATTGAGATCCAGCTTCATCTCATTGTGATCAGAGAAAGTGCTCTGAATAATTTCAATGTTTTTAAATTTATAAAGACCTGCTTTGTGCCCCAGCATATGATCTATCCTGGAGAATGTTCCATGAGCACTAGAGAAGAATGTATGTATTTGTCCTTTGGGGTGCAATGATCTTTGTATGTCTATTAGGTCTAATTCACTTATCAAGTTATTTAACTTCTGTATTTCCTTGTTGATCTTCTGTCTGATTGTTCTATCTATAGAGGAGAGAGGTGTATCAAAGTCTCCTATTATTATTGTTGAAACATCTATTACTCCCTTCAGTTTTGCCAGTGTCTATGTTATGTATTTGGAACTCCTTGATTGGGAGCATAAACATTTATGATTGTTGTATCTTCTTGGTGAATTGACCATTTAATTAGTATATGGTGTCCTTCTTTGTCTCTTATGATGTTTTTACATTTAAAGTCTATTTTGTCTGATATTAGTATAGCTATTCCTGCTTTCTTTCATTTACACCTTGCTTGGAAAATCTTTTTCCATCCTTTCATTTTCAATCTATTTGTATCCGTTAATCTAAGATGGGTCTCTTGTAAGCAGGATAAAGCTGGATTGTTTCTTAATCCATTCTGCCAGTCTGTATCTTTTCATTGAGAAGTTTAGCTCTTTAACATTCAAAGCAATTACTGAAAAGTCATTTCTTGATTCCACCATCTTATCTTTTAAATTTTATTTGTCAGAGCTATATATTCTTTTCTCTCTTTCTCTATTCTTCAAATTACCCTTAGTGGTACTCTTTAATTCTGTGCCCTCCTCCAGGCCTACCTCTCCTGTCTTTTTTTTTTTTTTTTCAGCCAGCAGAACTCCTTTTAGTATTAGTTGTAGGGCCCGTCTCTTGTTGACAAATTCTTTCAGGACTTCTTTGTCTATGAAAACTTTAATCTCTCCCTCAATTTTGAAGGAGAATTTGGCTGGGTACAGAATTCTTGGCTGGGAGCCTTTCTGTTTCAGGATCCTGAATATATCATACCATTACCTTCTCACCTTCAGGATGCTAGTTGAACAGTCTGAACTCAGTCTTTCTTGATTTCCCTTGATGTAGTAGGTTGTTTTCTCTTGCCGTTTTCTGGATTTTCTGCTTTTCATCAACATTTGACAGAGTGACTAGTATGTGCCTTGGAGAAGGCCTATTTGGATTTATTCTATTTGGATTTCGTTGGGTTTCTTTGACTTGTGTATTTACATCCTTATGAAGGTTGGGAAGTTTTCCCCGTTATATCCTCAACTACTCTTCCTAGCCCTTTACTCCTTTCTTCTCCCTCTGGGACACCAATGATTCCTATATTTGCATGCTTCATTTTTTCTATGATTTCCCTGAGATCCAATTCAATTTTTTCCATGTTTTTTGCCATTCGCGGTTTTGAGTCTTTGAAGTCAGTTATCCTGTCCTCTATGTCACTTATTCTTTCTTCTCTCTCTTCAAATCTGGTGTTGTGTGCCTCTGGTATGTATTTTATTCGGCCAAAAGAGTATTTGACCTCTGTGATATCTGCTATTTTTCTGTTTATTCTTTCAAATTCTTCTTTATGCTCTTCTATTTTCTTCTTGATCTCCTTTATGTCATTTGCTATCCCACTTATTTTATTAAGTAGAGTTGTATGAACATCTTTGATTAGTTGTTCCAACATTTGTGTTTCCTCTGGTGTTTTAATCTGGTCATTAGGTAGGGCTATATCTGTCTGCATTGTGATATACTTAGTGATCTTCTGCTGTCTTTGTGGCATGTAAAATCTTTTTTTAAATTAATTTTTAAATTTGTTTTAAATACCAAAAAACACCAAACAAATGCAAACATTCTTAACTTTTGACCATTCCATTCTAAATATATAATCAGTAATTCACAATATCATCACATAGTTGCATATTCATCACCATGATCATTTCTTGGAACATTTGCATCTATTCAGAAAAAGAAATAAAAAGAAAACAGAAAAAAATTCATACATACCATACCCCTCACCACTCCCTTTCATCGATTACCAGCATTTCAATCTAAATTTATTTTAACATCTGTTCCCCCTATTATTTATCTGTATTCCATATGTTCTACTCGTCTTTTGATAAGGTAGACAAAAGGAGCATCAGATACAAGGCTTTCAAACCACACAGTCACATTGTGAAAGCTATATCATTATACAATCATCTTCAAGAGACATGGCTACTGGAACGCAGCTCTACATTTTCAGGCAGTTCCCTCCAGCCTTTCAGTTACATCTTGACTAACACGGTGATATCTATTTAATGCATAAGAATAACCTCCAGGATAACCTCTCAACTCTGTTTGGAATCCCTCAGCCACTGACACTTTATTTTGTCTCATTTCACTCCTCCTCCTTTTGGTCGAGAAGGTTCTCTCAATCCCTTGATGCTGAGTCTCAGTTCATTCTAGTATTTCTGTCCCACGTTGCCAGGAAGGTCCACACCCCTGGGAGTCATGTCCCATGCAGAAAGGGGGAGGGTGGCGAGTATGCTTGTTGTGTTGGCTGGAGAGAGAGGCCACACCTGAGCAACAAAAGAGGTTCTCTTGGGGGTGACTCTTAGGCCTAATTCTAAGTAGGCCTGACCTATCCTTTGTGGGGTCAAGTTTTATATGAACAAAACCCAAGATTGGGGGCTCAGACTATAGCTTTGGCCGTCTGCACTGCCTGTGAGAATATCAAGAATTCGACTTGGGAAAGTTGAATTTTCCCCCTTCTTCACCACTCCCTGAAGGGGACTCTGCAAATACTTTCTTATTCACTGTTCAAATCACTCTGGGATTTATTGGGGCATCACTCTGGACAAACCAACAAAATCTCATGTCCTACCCAAGGTTCCATGTACTTCTGGTGTTCAATTAAGCTGTCTACATAAGTTATTTTAGGAACTGCACTAGTCAAAATATAAATTTTGTACCAAAAACATTTTTTTGCTTTAGTCTCACACATAAGTTAAAATTTTAAAATATTAATTACCATCTATTTTCAGCACCCAGCAGTAATGACATTCCTTTGTTCTTTCTTATGCAAAAACATTTTTTTTAATTTATACATTTAGTTACTATCATTATACACTCTAGGCATTCCTAGATTATACCATCTCAGTCTTTATCGTCTATCTTTCTTTCTGATTTCATTTGTGCTGCCAGCCCTCCTCCCTCTATCATTCTCACATTTAGCTTCATTCAGTGTTTTAACATAACTGTATTACAGTTAGGTACTATTGTGCTGTCCATTTCTGAGCTTTTACAATCAGTCCCAATGCACAATCTGTATCCCTTCGGTTCCAGCCACCCAACATCTTACCCTATTTCTATCTCCTGATGGTCTCTGTTACTAATGAAATTCTCAAAGTTTATTCACTAATGTCAGTTTGTATTAGTGAGACCATACAGTATTTGTCCTTTTGTTTCTGGCTAATCTCACTCAGCATAATGTCCTTAAGGTCCATCTATGTTACATACTTCATAACTTTATTCTGTCTTACAGCTGCATAGTATTCCATTGTATATATATACCAGATTGTTTAGCCACTCATCTGATGATGGACATTTTGTCTGTTTCCATCTCTTGGTAATTGTAAATAATGCTGCTATAAATATTGGTGTGCAAATGTCCGTTTGTGTCCTTGCCCTCATGTCCCCTGAGTAGATACCTAGCAATTGTATTGCCGGGTCATATGGCAATTCTATATTCAGCTTTTTGAGGAACCACCAAACTGCCTCCCACAGCAGTTGTACCATTTGACAGTTCCACCTACAGTGGATAAGTGTGCCTCTTTCTCCACATCCTCTCCAGCACTTGTCATTTTCTGTTTTATTGATAATGGTCATTCAGTTGGGTGTGAGATGATATCTCACTGTGGTTTTGATTTGCATTTCCCTAATAGCCAGGGAAGTTGAGCATCTCTTCATGTGCCTTTTGGCCATTTGTATTTCCTCTTCTGAGAAGTGTCTGTTCAAGTCTTTTGCCCATTTGTAATAGGGTTGTGTGTCTTTTTGTTGTTGAGTTGAACAATCTCTTTATAAACCCTGGATACTAGACCTTTATCTGATATATTGTTTCCAAATATTGCCTTCCATTGTGTAAGCTGTCTTTTTACTTTCTTGATGAAATTCTTTGATGCCCAAAAGTGTTTAATTTTGAGGAGTTCCCATTTATTTATTTATTTCTTCAATGCTTGCGCTTTGGGTGTAAGGTCTAGGAAACCGCCTCCTAGTATAAGATTTATAAGACATTTCCCTACATTTTCTTCTAACAGTTTTATGGTCTTAGATCTAATGTTTAGATCTTTGATCCATTTTGAGTTAACTTTTGTATAGGGTGTGAGATACGGGTCATCTTTCATTCTTTTACATATGGATATCCAGTTCTCTAGGCACCATTTATTGGAGAGACTGTTCTGTCCCAGGTAAGTTGGCTTGACTGCCTTATCAAAGATCAATTGTCCATAGATGAGAGGGTCTATATCTGAACAGTCTATTCAATTCCATTGGTCAGTATATCTATCTTTATGCCAGTACCATGCTGTTTTGACCACTGTAGCATCATAATACGCCTTAAAGTCAGGTAGTGTGAGACCTTTGACTTCATGTTTTTTATCTCAGGATACATTTAGCTATTTGGGGCACCCTGCCCTTCCAGATAAATTTGGTTATTGGTTTTTCTATTTCTGAAAAGTAAGTTTTTGGGATTTTAATTGGTATTGTATTGAATCTGTAAAACAATTTAGGTAGAAGTGACATCTTAACTATACTTAGTCTTCCAACCCATGACACGGTATGCCCTTCCATCTATTTAGGTCTTCTGTGATTTCTGTTAAGAATTTATTGTAGTTTTCTTTGTATAGGTCTTTTGTCTCTTTAGTTAAATTTATTCCTAAATATTTTATTCTTTTGTTGCAATTGCAAGTGGATTTTTTTCTTGAATTCCCCCTCAGATGGTTCATTACTAGTGTATAGAAACACTGCAGATTTTTGAATGTTGATCTTGTAACCTGCTACTGGATTTTTAGGGGTTTTTGACATATAGTATCATATAATCTGCAAACAGTGAGAGTTTTACTTCTTCCTCTCCAATTTTGATGCCTTGTATTTCTTTTTCTTGTCTAATTGCTCTGGCTAGAACTTCCAACACAATGTTGAAGAACAGTGGGGACAGTGGACATCCTTGTCTTGTTCCTGATCTTAGGGGGAAAGTTTTCAGTTTTTCCCCATTGAGGATGATGTTAGCTGTAGGTTTTTCATATATTCCCTTTATTATTTTGAGGAAGTTCCTTTCTATTCCTATCCTTTGAAGTGTTTTCAACAGGAAAGGACGTTGCATTTCGTCCAATGCCTTTTTCTGCATCAGCCGAGATGATCATGTGGTTTTTCTGCTTTAATTAGTTGATATGGTGTATTACATTAATTGATTTTCTTATGCTGAACCATTCTTGCATACCTGGGATGAATCCTACTTGGTCATGGTGTATAATTCTTTTAATGTGTTGCTGGTTCGATTTGCTAGAATTTTGTTGAGGATTTTTGCATCTATATTCATTAGAGAAATTGGTCTTTAGTTTTCTTTTCTTGTAATATCTTTGTCTGGCTTTAGTATGAGGGTGATTTTGGCTTCATAGAATGAGGTAGCTTTCCCTCCTCTTCAATTTTTGTGAAGACTTTGAGCAGGATTGGTACTAATTCTTTCTTGAATGTTTGGTAGAATTCACATGGGAAGCCATCTCGTCCTGGACTTTTCTTTTTGGGAAGCTTCTTAAGGCCTGACTCAGTTTCTTTACTTGTGATTGGTTTGTTGAAGTTGTCTATTTCTTCTCAAGTCAATGTTGGTTGTTCATGCCTTTCTAGAAAGTTGTCCATTTCCTCTAAATTGTTGTATTTATTAGCATAAAGTTGTTCATAGTATTCTGTCATTACTTCCTTTATTTCTGTGGGGTCAGTGGTTATGTCTCCTCTTCCATTTCTGATTTTATTTGCATCCTCTCTCTTCTCCTTTTTGTCAACCTCACTAAGGGTTCATCAATCTTACTGATTTTCTCATAGAACCAACTTCTGGTTCTGTTGATTTTCTCAATTTCATTTATTTCTGCTCTAATCTTCATTATTTCTTTCCTTTTGCTTGCTTTGGGGTTAGTTTGCTGTTCTTTCTTTAGTTCTTCCAAGTGGACAGTTTATTCCTTGATTTTTGCCCTTTCTTCTTTTTTGATATAGGGATTTAGGGCAATAAATTTCCCTCTTAGCACTGCCATTGCTGCATCCCATAAGTTTTGATATGTTGTGTTTTCATTTTCTTTGCCTGGAGATATTTACTGATTTCTCTTGTAATTTCTTCCTTGACCCACTGGTTGTTTAAGAGTGTGTTACTGAGACTCCACATATTTGTGAATTTTCTGGCACTCTGCCTATTATTGATTTCACTTTATTCCTTTATGATCGGAGAAAGTGTTTTGTAAGATTTCAATCTTTTTAAATTTATTGAGTATTGCTTTTTGACCCAGCATATGGTCTATCCTTGAGAATGATCAATGAGCACTTGAGAAAAAGGTGTATCCTGCTGTTGTGGGGTGTAATGTTCATTAAATATCTGTTAAGTCTAGCTCATTTATTGTATTATTCAAGTTCTCTTTTTCTTTATTGATCCTCTGTCTAGATATTCTGTCCATGGATGAGAGTGGAACTGAAGTCTCCAACTATTATGGTAGATGTGCCTATTTCTCTTTGCAGTGTTTGCCTCTTGTATTTTGGAGCATTCTGGCTCAGTGCTTAAATATTTATGATTGTTATTATATTTGTATAGCTACTCCTGCTCTTTTCTGATTGTTATTTGCATGAAATATCTTTCCCCAATCTTTCACTTTCAACCTATGTTTATCCTTGGGTCTAAGATGTGTTTCCTGTAGACAGCATATAGATAGGTCCTGTTTTTTAATCCATTCTGCCAGTCTATGTCTTTTGACTGGGGAGTTTAGTCCATCAACATTTAGTGTTACTACTGTATGGGTAGTACTTTCTTCTACCATTTTGCCTTTTGGATTTTATATGTCATATCTAATTTTTTTTCTTTTTACCTTTACTGATAGTCCTATATTCTACACTCTTCTCCACACCTCTCTCTTCTGTCTTTTTGTATCTGTCTCTAGTGCTTCCTTTAGTATTTTTCTTGCAGAGATGGTCTCTTGGTCACAAATTCTCTGTGATTTTTTGGTCTGAAATGTTTTAATTTCTCCCTCATTTTTGAAGGACAATTTTGCTGGATATAGAATTCTTAGTTGGCAGTTTTTCTCTTTTAGTAATTTAAACGTATCATCCCACTGTCTTCTTGCCTCCATGGTTTCTGCTGAGAAATCTATGCATAGTCTTACTGGGCTTCCCTTGTATGTGACAGATTGCTTTTCTCTTGCTGCTTTCAAGATTCTCTCTTTCTCTTTGACCTATGATATTCTGATTAGTAAGTGTCTTGGAGTACGTCTATTTGGATCTATTCTATTTGGGGTACCCTGCACTTCTTGGATCTGTAATTTTAAGTCTTTCATAAGAGTTAGGAAATTTTCAGTGATCATTTCCTCCATTAGTTTTTCTCCTTCCTTTTCCCTTCTCTTCTCCTTCTGGGGCACCCACAACACATATATTCATGTGCTTCATATTGTCATTTAATTCCCTGAGCCCCTTCTCATATTTTTCCATTCTTTTCCCTATATTTTCTTTTGCTTGTTGGATTTCAAATGTTCTATCCTGCAGTTCACTAATCCTATCTTCTGCCTCTCAAAATCTGACAGTGTAGGTTTCCATTGTTTTTTTCATCTCCTCTACTGTGCCTTTCATTCTCATAAGTTCTGTGATTTATTTTTTCAGACTTTCGATTTCTTCTTTTCATTCATTCCTTGCCTTCTTGATATCATCCCTCAATTCACTGATTTGATTTCTGATGAGGTTTTCCATGTCTGTTCGTACATTCTGAATTTTTTCAACTCCTGTATCTCATTTTAATTGTTGGTTTGTTTCTTTGACTGGGCCATAGCTTCAATTTTCCTAGTGTGATTTGTTATTTTTTGCTGGCATCTAGGCATTTAATTACTGTAATTTGTTTATTCTGGAGATTGTTTTCACTTCTTTTACCTAGGGTTTTCTTGCTGGATGAATTTGTTGTCTGTCTGTTCTTTGATATTCCGTTCAGCTTTTCCTGGACCACTAGCTTAGGTTTTGTTTAACAGAGGAGAAGTTTCAAGTTGTTGTTTTCTTGTTTCCTGCCCTGCTTGTATGGTGCCTTTTTCCTCCCACCCTTAGGAGGGTCTACTTAGGTATTATAGATCCAAGCCTGATTTTCCCAGACCAAACTGGCCTTCTGTCAGGAGGAGTGAGTCACCTGCATCAGTTTTCCCTGAGGGTGAGACCCAGCAGGTTGAAAGACTTTCCTGTGAAGTCCCTGGACTCTGTTTTTCTTATCCTGCTCAGTATGTGGCACTCGTCTGCCTGCAGCTCCCACCAGCATAAGATGATGTGGTACCTTTAACTTTGGCAGACTCTCCCTGCTGGGGGCGTGGTGGAGACAGAGGAGAGGTTGTAGTCTGGTTTTAATGGCTTCAAATTACCAAAGTCTGAATTCTTTGAGGGAGGGATTCCACCTGAGTTGGGCCTCACCCCTCCCCTGGGGAAGGCACAGGCTCCAGACAAGCTCTCAAACAAGCTTGTTTCTGCCTATGCCTGGGGAAGTTGCAGCCTGAGAAGCCCTGTCACTCTATCCAAAGGCAGTCAAGCCTTTGTAGAAACACAGCCACAAAAACCTCTGTTTCTTTCTTTTTTCTTTTTCCATCAGTCCTGCCCCCTTGGCGCTGGGCAAAAATCAGCAACCTTCTCTTTGACCAGGTTCACCTGAGCTGGGGGCCTAGTTTTAGTAGTCAGAATTTTTGCATTAATTCCACACTTGAAGCTTAGTTGTGCTCAGCCCCTGGTGCTGGTAGAATCTCTTTCCTTTCCCCTCTGGGAAGCAGCCTGAGGGGGAGGGGTGCTGGCCACTCGGCTTGGGGAACTCACAGTTCTGGGGGGGCTCGTAGCTGGTCCAGCTGGTCCAGACTGGGGTACACTGTGTGTCCGGTCACTGACGTGGCCCCAGGAGGTGTTCTGTACTGTTCCTGGTTATTTAGTAGCTGTTCTGGAGGACGAACTAAACGCCACACCTTGCTAAGCCACCATCTTTGCACCCCACTGTCGTGGCATGTAAAATCTTGATTTACTTTGGGAGTTGATTTCTTTCAGTAGTCTAAGGCCTTGTGTTTGCAGGATGGTTGTACAGCAGGGAGCAGGGCACAGGGTGGAGCACTCAGTATGATGATTTGTTTCAGGGAAGGCACAGGTGCAGGTTGGGGATGTTACGTTGATGCATGTGAATGTGGGCACCCAGTGGACAAGGAGGATGTAGCTGTGCGGGTGCACTGGTCTGGGGGGCATAATCCTGGTGTGTGCTGGTCTAAAGCATGGGACCCTTTGTGCACATGCATAGAGCTGTGGCAGTAGGTCTGAGTTCTGCCTTGGTGGATTGGTAGCAGAGGTTGATCCGGCTGCGCAGGGCAGCACTTTATCAGAGCTGGGAAGTGTGGCTGAGGCCTGTTTGCATGCACGGTTCTAGGACTGTTGTAAAGTGTGGTTCCCAGAGTTGAATGACTTGACTGGGGGCCTGTGTGCATGCATGGGCCTGGGAGTGCTGTAAACTGATGTGTAGAGCTCAGGGGTGGTGGGGTGAGGCTGTGCAACACTACGGGCAGAGGGGCAGGGGGAGCATGGGTATGGACGTTAGTGCCTGCAGCCCTTATGCACTGGCAACAGCCTGCAGGGAACAGGGAAGGGGAGGTAGTGCTTAGGAGGGGTGCAGGAGAGGTGGGTTGGACTGTACATGGGGTTGGGGTGTGGGGCAGGTACTTGCCCTGGGGGCTGGTGGGGTGGGGGCACCCAGAGTGTGGGGAATGGGAGTGGGTGATGGAGTTCTGGTGTGTGGGGTGTGGGATGAATTGCTGATCACGGGGTTGCACTGGTGAGGGTAGCTTGCCCAAGGAATGTGGCCTTGCTTACTTGCTTACTTCCTAGTCCCCAGCTCCTGTGGGCTCCCCGCCTCTGCACCAGGTTCCAGCTTTCTGCCTCTCAGTTCCTTGGCCTCTGCAACCAAGGCTTCCCCATGTGGTGTAGTAGGCTCTCCCAGGTCATTTGCACTCCTGAATTGCTGCCTCAGTTGCCCTCCTGTCCCTTCTCTAACTTTTCCATGGAGCAGGGCTAATCTTGAGCTACTCTATTTGACCATCTTCCCGGAAGTCCTCATCTACTTTTTAAGAAGCAAATCAGATCATGCCATTTGTGATAGACTGAATTACACACCCCAACAAAAAGCAGGTTCTTAATAGTAATCTGGATTCCTGGGGGTGTGAGTTTATTTGTAATTAGGACCGTTTAAAGATATCATTAATTAAGGTGTGGCCAACTGAATCAGGATTGGTGTCTATCCACATTACTGGAAGCCTTGTAAAAAGAAGGTCCAGGGAAGTGGGATGAGCCAGAAACTGTGAGTCGGAGGAACCCAGAAGAGCAGACACAGGGAGCAAGAGATGGCCAGGTGAAGGCAGGGAGGTGCCAGCCAGCAGGAGAACACCACAGACTTCAGGGAGAAGGCACGGTCTTGCTGATGCCCTGATTTTGGACATCTAGGCTCCACAACTGCGAGAGAATAAATTCCTGTGGTTACACCAGCCAATTGGTGCTATTTGTTATAGCAGCCTGGCAAACCAGGAGACCTTCCCTATTTAACCCCTCAGCATGGGTTTTCTCCCAGGGATAGGCCCCGCCCTTAGCTAGCCCTCCACATCGCAGAGCCCTGTCCCGGGCGCAGACTTCCCGCCTGCTGCTGGGATGCCCGTGCTCCTCTCACACTTGCGCCCGCCCACACACCTGCTGCCTCTGCTGGCCATGCCCTCGGCTGTCCCCCTACTGAGCTGATAGAAAGCCCTTTATGGCCACCCCGGGCGTGGCCCTGTGCTAGCCCCTATTGGCTGCCTGTGTTCATTTTTAACACTAAGTTTGAAATGAAACTTTGTGTCATCAACTGTTGAATGTATAGTCACATGTGCCAAGATGTAAACGCCCTGGGGGCAGGAGCAAGGCCTTATTCACCACAGCATCCCCAGCAGCCCACAATGTCTGCTCTAAGCACAACATGTCTTTTGGAATGAATGAGTGAATGAACGAATGTCCCCGCATCCACTTCTATGACCCGGGAGAAGAGCATGGTCAGGACCTACCTCATGGGGTGTGCTCCCATTATTCTCTAACAACTTAAATTCTTGAGTTTAAGCACCTCTGGGTTCTCTGGGTATTCTCCGGGCACACAGTCTAAATCACACACTACAGGACAGCTATGACAGAGCTGGAAAACAGCAGACAGCCATTCTACTAGAGTAATTAAGCGAGTCTGCATTATATCCCGCAATGTCCCTTTTAATGGACTATGGTGTTGCTTTAGTATAAATGAATGTTAATTTAGGGATTAAGGAATGTGTAAGAATGTCTCCTTAGAATTAATGGTAATTACACATTTGGCTTATGAGGGGTTCTTCAGTTACAAATTACCTTGATGAGGCAGGCAAGAGAATAAAAATGAAGAGCACACAGTGCATAGCAGGGCACAAAAAGTTGTTCATTACCTCTCTTGAAATATATTTAATACCAGATGTAGCTAGAAATAATATGATGTTTATATATACCATTTTATATATATGATATTTTAAAACTGGGATAATGGAGTGCATAATTTTGTACTGATTTTAGTTTTTAAACACTTGGAACACTAAAAATATAGAGATGACATTATACCATTACTCTATTTAAAATACTATCAACCTGGGAGTAATTACATCATATCAAATTATATTAACTCCCCTGCCCCAGAGGTAACCCCTGTGGCAGCATGGGACAAATCCTGACTTGGCCTAAGTTTACACATTTATCTATATATCTATACATATAAATACACTCTGCCTCTATAGGAAAGAAGTATGCTATTCACATTACTCAGCAAAATTCTTTTGTATTTAAAAATAGCTCCCCCATACACACACAAAGTTCAGGTGCACAGAAAAGTGGAAAGTGTATAATGAACATCCATACACCCACACCTAGACTCGAAAGATATTTGCCACATTCTCATTATCTTACCTAGACACACATTTTGCAACTTCCTCTTTTTTCTAATTAGTGAATTTGTAGGGTTACAGAAAATAATGCAGAAAATACAGAGTTCCCATAAACTCTCTCTCTATTATTAACACTTTGCATTACTATAGTACCTCTGTAAACTTATGTCAGAGAGATTTTTCTAGAGCAATACAATTAGTCTGAGAGATGGTATAATCTAGGAATGCCAAGAGTATACAATGATTGCAACTAAATGTACAAATTAAAAAGTGTTTTTGCATGAGGAAGAACAAAGGAATGTCAGTATTGCTGGGTGTTGAAAATAGATGGTCAATCATATTTTAAAACTCCAACTTCTGTGTGAGACTAAAGCAAGAAATGTTTGTTACAAAATTTATATATTGACTAGTGTATTTCCTAATTTAACTTATATGACCAGTTTAATTGAACACCGTAAGTACATAGAACCTTGAATAGGGCATGGAATTTTGTAGGTTTGTCCAGATTAGTGTGATGCCTAAATAAATCTCAGAGTGATTTGAACAGTGAATAAAGAAGTATTTGCAAAGACCCCTTGGGGGAATGGAAAGAAAGGGGGAAAAACTCAACTTCCCCATTTGGAGAATTCCTGATATTAGCAGTGGGGACAACCAAATCAATAGGCTGAGTCCTCAATCTTGGGGTTTTTCCCTATGAAACTTATCCCCAAAAGGATAGACTAAGCCTACTTAAAATCAGACCTAAGAGTTACCCTCAGAGAACCTTTTTTGTTACTCAGATGTGGCCTCTCTCAGCCGACATGGCGAGTGAACTCACTGTCCTCCCCCTCTCTACGTGGGACATGACTCCCAGGGGTGAAAACCTCCCTGGCAACATGGGACAGAAATCCTAGAATGATCTGGGACTCAGCATCAAGGGATTGAGAAAACCTTCTCGGCTCTAAGGAGGAAGAGAGAAATGAGACAAAATGAAGTGCCAGTGGCTGAGAGATTTCAAACAGAATTGAGAGGTTATCCTGGAGGTTATTCTTATGCATTATATAGATATCGCTTTTTAGTTTATGGGTGTATTAGAGTGGCTACAGGGAATGCCTGAAACTGTACAGCTGTGTTCCAGTAGCCATGTTTCTTGAAGATGACTGTATAATGATGTAGCTTTCGCAATGGGACTGTGTGAGTGTGAAAATCTTTTGTCTGATGCTCCTTTTATCTATGGTATGGACAGATGAATAAAAAACATGAATAAGAAATAAATAATAGGGGGAACAAATGTTAAAATAAATGGAATAGATTGAAATACTAGCGGCCAATGAAAGGGATTGGTAAGGGGTATGGCATCTACGAGTTTTTTCTTTTTTCTATGTGATGATATTGTGAGCCATTGATTGCATCCATGTCAAGAATGTTTGTATGTTTGTTCATTGTTTATAGTAAAAATATTTTTTAAAAAATACAATTTTCTGACTACTTTACCTTTGACCAGCACTATGGTACTCCATCACATGGGGTGAACGATAATTTATTCAAACATTGTTTTAATGGCCACTTGGTAAAGATCAAGAGGGAGACCCAAGTGCTAGGGGTAAGCTCCACTCCTCTGGCTTCCACACTCCCATTAGCAGGGAAAGAGGGGGCCCAGAACTCAAGAATGGTCCTGGCAACACTCCCTCCCTCGCAGTGCTTCCACCCCCAGACACTGGTAGGCTTAATCTCATTACTACCTTTATACTTCCTAATTCAATCACCGCAAGAGGCCCAGCTTTCCCAGGTGACTCCATCACTGACCACCCTAAACTCACCCTGGCTTTGCATATCCTCCTCGGGCTCCATCTCTCATTCTTCCTCAAGTTGTGAAAAACTTCCACTGTAGCCTTACGGGACTCACCACCAGTTATCAGCAAAATTCCTGATGGCCTTGACATTCTCTCCACTTTTAAGTAGAGGCTGGATCTCTCCTGAAGACCGTGTCACCCCCCAGTCCTCAGCGTGTGGCTGCCTTCTCTCCCACACACACCCTCCTACTGGGTCTGGCAGTGGGGAGGTATCTTCACTTCTTCCAGAACATTCTCTGTATCCTTTCTGGAATCCCTCAGTTTTGAAACTCAGGCCAACAAGCCATACCACTCACTTCCTCTCCTCAATGCAATTACCTTCTTACCCTGGCTCATTATCCCCTAAAGATTTTAGTTACCATTCATTCTCTACCACCAGCACTAAATTTTTGGTGACTTTAATATCCATGTAGATGATTCTTTTAAATCTTGGTTCTCAGTTCCTGAACCTTTTCTTTTCCAGTGATGACGTCCTCCTCCCTCCTTCAGCCACTCTTGTCATTACTAGGAATAACTGTTTGTAATCTCAGTTTCAAGCATTACACACACAACCATATTGGCCTATCATTTGTTCATGCCCTCTAGTACCCTAACCATCCTACCCAACAGAAACGTAATCTCTTGACTTTCCCACTTTTCACACTCCCTTCCCTCCTCATGTTCTGAGTACTCTCCTAGCCAGGTGATTTAGGGTTCATCATTTTAATTACTCTCATGCATTTCACACCAACCAATCCAGGGTAAATCCGACTCTGCCAACTCTGCTTCATGTGGCTGGAGAAAAACACAAAATGCTGATGACTGGCCTTATGCTAAACTCATGACACAGGATCTTCAGTGCATTCAGTTTCTTCCATCTGCCCTTTCACCAGGAGAAAACGATTTCTCACTGTTGCCTTCTCTGGGTGCCTTATCATCCCTTGTCTGGTCTCTTAACCCCTTCCTCAACTTATTACTTCTTCCGCTCTCCCAAACAAAATCTTTGCCTACTGTTCCAACCTCACACCCTACCTTTCCCATCCCCATGCTCAGCAGATAACCTTATTTCCTATGTAACATCAGATAAAAAGCAATCAGAAGAGAACTTTCACAAGCTCCCCCATCATCTCTGCCCACAACCTCTGATTTCCTCCTTCTTGATGCCCCAAAGACAGACCTCTTTACTGCTACACCAGACCTCATCTCCTCTCACCAGCTCTGATTTTGCTCCAGTCTATTTCCCCCATCTGTTTTTCTCTTTTCTGGGCATTCATGTGATCTTATATTCATATCCAGGAATTCCTAATCTTAAAACAAAAACCCTCTTGAGCCCATATCTCCTTTTAGCATTCACTACAATTCTGTGTTGGGAGACGATCTCCTTGGGTTTCTTCCATTTCTTATGAGCAGAGGACTACAGCCTTTGTTTCAGACTATCTTTTCAAGATGTTTAGTAAACATCTTGAATAGTAAACAGCCTTCAAAGATACAGTATCTCCCTCCAGGGCAGAGAGCAGGCTCCTTTCCTGTCACTAATGACAAAGACAATGTTTCCCTTGTGAACAAAAGTAGTTTTCCTCACAGCCCATTATAAAACATTCACCTTTCTTGGACAGCACAGTACCACCTAACTATAACACAATTACGTTAAAGCACTGAATGAAGCTGAATGTGAGAATGATAGAGGGAGGAGGGCTGGGGCATAAATGAAATCAGAAAGAAAGATAGACAATAAAGATTGAGATGGTATAATCTAGGAAGGCCTAGAGTGTATAATGATAGTGACTAAATGTACAAATTTTAAAAATGTTTTTGCATGAGGAAGAACAAAGGAATATCATTACTGCAGGGTGCTGAAAATAGATGGTAATTAATACTTAAAAATTTCAACTTATGTGTGAGACTAAAGCAAAAAATATTTGGTATAAAATTTATATTTTGACTAGTGTATTTCCTAATATAACATGTAGATAGTTGGTTGAACAACATGGGTACATGGAATCTTGGGTAGGAAATGAGATTTTGTTGGTTTGTCCAGAGTGATTTGATCAGTGAGTGGAAAAGTATTTGCAAAGTTTCCTTCAGGGAATGGTGAGAAGGGGAAAAATTCAACCTCCCCAACTTGAATTCTTGATATTCTCACAAGCAGTGTGGACAACCAAAGATATAGGCTGAGCCTCCCCAGTCTTGGGGTTTGGTCATTTGAAACTTAACCCCAAAAAGGATAGGTCAAGTCTAGTTAAAATTAGGCCTAAGAGTCACCCCCTAGAGAGCCTCTTTTGTTGCTCAGATATGATCTCTCTCTCCAGCCAACACAAGCAAACTCACCACCCTCCCCCTGTCTACGTGGGACATGACTCCCAGGGTTGTGGACCTTCCTGGCAATGTGGGACAGAAATCCTAGAATGAGCTGAGACTCAGCATCAAGGGATTGAGAAAACCTTCTCGACCACAGGGGGAAGAGTGAAATGAGAAAAAGTGGTAATGGCTGAGAGATTCTAAAGAGTCGAGAGGTTATCCTGGAGGTTATTCTTACGCATTAAGTAGATATCACCTTGTTATTCAAGATGTAATGGAGAGGCTGGAGGGAACTGCCTGAAAATGTGGAGCTGTGTTCCAGTAGCCATGTTTCTTGAGGATAATTGAATGATGATATAGCTTTCACAATGTGACTGTGTGATTGTGAAAACCTTGTGTCTAATGCTCCTTTTGTCTACCTTGTCAACAGATGAGTAGAACATATGGAATAAAAATAAATAATAGGGGGAACAAATGTTAAAATAAATTTAGCTTTAAATGCTAGTGACCAATGAAAGTGAGGGGTAGGGGGTATGGTGTGTATAATATATTTTTTTCTGTCTTCATTTTATTTGTTTTTCTGATGTCTTTTTACTTCTTTTTCTGAATTGATGCAAATGTTCTAAGAAATGATCATGATGATGAATATGCAACTATGTGATGATATTGTGAAGTACTGATTATATATGTAGAGTAGAATTATTACGTTAGGAATGTTTGTGCTTCTTTGTTGTCATATATATTTTTTAAATTTAAAATATTTAAAAATATTAAAAAAACAAAAACATTCACCTTTCTTAAACTCAAGAGTTCTTCACCTATAATGTAACACATTATGCGTAGGCATCAGGTTGCACTCCACAACCCTGTGGGAATTAGGGCTTGGGGAGCTGGCACAAGAAAATGGAAATACTCTGGCTACAGCTGTTGCCATGAGTAATACATTGCAGATATTTTTCCACGTCAATACAATTAACCTGATCATGCATTTTCTTCTATCTTCTGTCAGCATCCAAATGCAGACTAACTTGTTAGCTTCCAAGTAGGATAAAACCTCAGACTCTTCACAGTCCTTGATACTTGACACCACCTTTTCCATACTTAGTATTTCCAACTTATTTTGAATTTTTTCCCCAATTTTGCCCATACCATTCCACCGAAACTGCTCTTATCAAAGTGCCATTACTGAGAGACAATTCTCAGTACACAAACAACTTCGTATTTTAGCAATATTTGACACTCATAACTTTCTCTACCTGGGAACACTTTTTCACTTGGCTTTCAGGACACCACCATCTCCTGGATTTCATCCTACCATCTGGTTCTCCTCCTCGGTTCTTTTTGCTGTTTATTCCCCTTCCCTCTAAACACTGGGGGAGTCCTCAGGGCTCAGTTCTTGAAATTCTTTATTCTCCTTCCCTAGATTATCTCACCTAGTATTATGTCTTAAAATACCATCCATGCAATGACCACCAGATGTATATTCCCTCTGAAATTCAGTTTTGCATAGCTATCCTACCTCCAAACACATAAGGCACATGAGAGAAAACTGCTGCCACTGTGGACAACTATAGGGGAAGCAGGCTCTTCCTGGGCAGGCCTCATTACAATTGGACAGCAAGACTGAGAAGGTGAGAATATGGGAGCTGTTTATTGTTCTGTTGGCCCTCTGGATCCATTCTCTACCCTATTCTGCCCTGCTTAATCCCACGACTGTGCACCTGGTTATGTGGTTGGGTTCAGTCAAAGAGAAGCAACTGCAGGAGAATGGTGACAGCAAAAAGAGGAGAAGGCTTTCCTTCTCTTCTCCCCTCCTAGCTTTGGCTGTTTCTTGCAGCAGTTGCATCTCTCTAGAGCTTCAGTGTCCAAACAGAAGACCCTCTTCTGTGATCTGGTTCTCACTGAGCTCCTGAAACAGTTTCTTCCCTCTGTCTCCTCAGCCCTATGAAAGACAACAGTTTCTCACTGTTGCCTGTGGGTGCCTTACCATCCCTTGTTCGGTCCCACAGCCCCTTCCTCACCTCTCTAAGTAGTCCCTAGTCCCTTCATCTGAACAATATGGGGCTAATTCAGATTCCTGCTCATACTCTTACTGATACAGCTGATGAGTTCCAGATACTACAATGGAAGGAATTCTATTTTCCAGGCCCATAAAATCATATAAAAGCACATATATAAGGTTTTTAGATCTTTGTTTTACAAAATTGGTACATACACTTACTGATTCGAAGCAGTCTGTGAACTCATTGACCTGGATTAAACTGAATACAATCAGTCCATGTTTTTTTCCTTACAACAATTTATTTGACCATTCCCTTGCTGAAGGTCATTCACTTTGTTACCCTTTTTTGGTTCTTATAAAAAAATACACTACCATACGCTAATAAACATGTAATCTTAGGTACTGGCACTGTATTTCTTTCATAGGGAGAGATTCCCAGGGGTAAGATTCCTGGGTTGAAGAGTGTATATATTCTTAACATTAAAAGACAGAGTCGCAATGTTTTCCAAAGAAGCTGTCACAGTTTACACTTCTAAGAGCAGTGTACAAAATTAACTCTTACCTCTGCTTCCTTGCCATCAATAGGGAAGATGACAACTGAGACAAAGACAATTATTGGACTTATGGATATTTTGATTCAGAAAGTCATTCACACTCATATGTAGTCAGAGCACATCAAAGATGTTTAAAAATATGTAATAAAAGTACGATAGGGAAAGGCTGAATTTGTGAAGTTGGAATCAAGCCTAAAATGGTATATGTTTCTGTAAAAGAAGTGTTAATCAAACAATATATGGAGATACCACTGAAAAATCTAACTTAGAAAGTTACTTGCATTATGAACTTTTAAATGCAAAGTATAATTTATAGTAAATTAGATTCCAAAGGAAATGTTTTAGGCTGATAGTGAAATTCAAGGATGTAGAAATACCTCTTTAAACAACTTCATTTCTAGGGTGAACTATGCACATGGAAATTTTAAAAGCAGTTTTAAAGAAACCAGTTTCTCAAAATAAATTTTCTTCTAAAGTCTCTGAAATGTAACTAACAAATGTGAACTACATAAACATTCTAATATTTTTTGCAAGACAATTCCTAAAATATTAAAAGAAACAGGACAACACAAATAAAAATACAGGTGGTTTCTGGGTTATACATATTCTGGCAATACACATGCAAGTTTATGTAAATACCTCTCTGAAAATTAACAAGAACAAAATGAATGGGAATATTCTCTTTAAACAGCACTTTTAAAATTCTGTGGCATACACTGTATAACATAGGCCATAACTTCCTCCATTTACTCCCTAGATCACCTCTTAATTATCTCATACTTGCATATTTATGTAAATAATTCTTCCCCCAAATAATGAGCAAACCCAGAAGTAGGTTTAAACTTTAATAAAATTGTCTTCTTTTATTGACGTGGCAGTTCAGTAAAAATGGCCATGCCAATGTGTGTACGCCAACAAGTAGTAGAAGAAAAGATACGCTGCAACGTGCTACTTTAAAACCATTAACATATTTCATTTGGAATGTATACTGGTCTGTAAAGGTACTGAAAAACAAACATGATGTTTAGGAAAATCTTTGATGTGTCCTAATCATCACAGAGGATAAGAATTTCATACTCCCAGTGACTGCTAAATTCATGTGTGGATCAAAAACATACAACTTGTTCCTTGTGGCACAATCTCAGACATAATCACTACATACTTCTGGTACTGTTTGTATATTCTTTATACTGTTGCGTGGAATACTCAATTCATTCAAACTTAAAAAGAAAACTAACTGTCATAAAGCTAGCTGAGCATGTCTATCTATAATTGGATATACTCTGATATGTATTCATTATCGGGGTATCATATCTAACTTCCAGTATAATATTGTTCTTAAGGGGTCCCGTTTTTAACACATTTTTGAATTGATAGATTGTATCTCAGTATGAATCTCCACATTCTTTAAGTTATTTCACAAGGTTTCTTCCCCCTGGGAAGTGTTCTTGTGGAAGAGTTTTCTGCAGTGCCACTTTGTGCAGTCTCAGGGTCGATCCCCTAAATGGACTCTCTGATGGACGCTGAGGCGGGACTTCCTGCTGAAGGCTTTCCCACATTCGGAACACTCATATGGTTTCTCTCCTGTATGAATCCGCAAGTGTAATCGAAGGGTTGACCTCTGGCTGAAAGTTTTGCCACATTCAGTACATTCATAGGGTTTCTCTCCTGTATGAGTTCTCATATGTATAATGAGCTGTGAGTTCTGAATAAAGGACTTTCCACATTCACTGCATTCATAGCGTTTCTCTCCTGTATGAATTTTCTGGTGTATAATTAGGTTTGATTTCTTGAAGAAAGTTTTTGCACATTCATTACACTCATAGGGCCGCTCTCCCGTATGAATTCTCTGATGTGTAGTAAGTTCAAACTTCTGAGCAAACGTCTTGCCACATTCACCGCATTCGTAGGGCTTCTTCTCCATATGTGCTCTCTGGTGCACAATGAGGTTTGACTGGTGGGTGAAAGCTTTCCCACATTCAGGACATTCAAAGGGTTTCTCCCCAGTATGAATTCTCTGATGTTTAATGAGGTTTGCCTTATGGGAGAAGGTTTTCTTACATACATTACATTCATAGGGTTTTTCTCCAGTATGTATTCTCTTGTGACTAATGAGGAGGGACTTAAAGCTGAAGGCCTTATCACAGTAATTACAAATAAAAGGTTGAACCAAATTTCTAATTTTCTGATGTTTAAAAATGGCTTCTTTATGGTTGAGAGCTATTCCATTTTTATTATATCCATTGTATTCCACTCCAGTATGGGTTTTCTCTTGCTTTAGATAGAGGAGTGCTTTCTCAAATCCATTGTAATCATCAGCTTTCTTTCTTACATAGCTATTACTATTAAGTAAGTCTGAATTATATTTCAAAGTTTTTTCACATAAGTCATATTTATAGGGTATGTGTCTTAAAGAAACAACATTTGTGCTCTGATTAAATGTTTTTCCAAAGAGATCACTTCTTTCCTCAATTGGGGTCTGGTTCTTGAGAATTATAAAATGCCTGGCCTGCTCATCTGAGTTTCCGTGGTCCTTCTCCATCTGGTCATCAGCCTTCCACACTTCTAGAAAAGACCACAAGGAAAAAGACTTTGTCAACACCATCACTTACAATGCCATAGAATAGGAATTCATCACAAATGTCCTATTAAAGGACTGACTCTTTAGATTGGGACCCAGTCTTCCAGTATTAAAAAAATTCCAAGTGCAAATTTTCCCTATCTCTCATCTTTGAAACAAAAATGTAAATGATTTTGAAAAGTGTGTAAAAAAAAAATCTAATAAAAACCAAGGTCAGTAAACAGGAAACAAATGATGTGGGAAGACTGACAATTCCAGGAAATTTATAGCATCCTCAAGGCCATCTAAAGCATACACACAAGAAAAGAAGTAAAAAGGTTAGGGGAAAATACCTAGGCAGATCTGAGTTCAGCAACCAATACCTTGGGCCTAAATTACTGGGGGCTGGATCAGCACTAGTCTATTCATGCTTCTCAGCACTTTCTTCTTCATTCCTATAGCTCATCTGTACCAAACTAACTTTCTAAAAGCAGCATTTTCCACAGATTTTCAGAGATAATACTGTTGGGGAGCTGCAAACTGTTAAGCCATCCTTACAACAAAATTAGTTGCTGCTGCTGCTTTATTCTAATTAAGATGTTGGATAGTGAACATGTTTTCACCATCCTATCCAATTTTCCTTCTTTTATTTTCTTTAACCTTTTCTCCAGAGTAGTCTTGTCCCACTTTCATTTGAAGAAATCTTAAGAATCAAATTATCCAGCTTTGACAAAGGCCTTTAATGATCTTTATTTTCACCTTATTGGTTATTCCTGACTCTTTGTGATCCTGCTGCCATCGGTGTCCAGGACAACATGCTACTCTTGTACTGAGAAATCTGTATCTTTCCTTAGGCCGTTACACCAATTACCATATGTTAGAATATAACAGTCACCATTCTGGCAAACAGAATACTAAAGAAAGAGCAGGTAATCACAGCACAAAGGTTTAAGATGTGTTAGGCAAGCGTTAGATTTAGGCCTCAAGTGTGAGAGGCAAATATTTACAAATATCGTGTGAGAGTCAGATATGGAGGCACGATTCAGAGATCTGAGATATGGAAGTCATCTCTCCTCAGCCATCTCTAAACATTTAGGGAACTGAAAAATGGATTCCTGAAAAATATTTCAAAGGTACCAACCCATTTGCAATCTCTGGGATATTACTTCCACTGGCTTCTGTCTATCTGATTCTCCTTCTCTCCCTCCATCTTTCTTGGAAAGCTCTGAACTGGCAGTTCTACTCCTGCTATCCACAGTTCTTCTCATTGCTCCAACTTGAAAACCACATCTGGTCTGATAATATCAGAGAACTTGCTAAAGGGACTTAGCTCCAACTGCTTGGACTTCAGAGACCCTGAAAATAAAGAAGGTAGAACTTCAGGGGCTGGGCCATCTCTCAGTTTTAATGCCTGAAGCTCAAGGTCAAATCCATTTAGTAATTCAGAAGCCCATAACTTTTGGTAACCAAGAAAGGACATGAATGTTATCAGGCAAACAGTGAGTTACACCTGAACGCTATCCTTACCCACTGAAAGTAAGTTGTTATAATTCTCCAGCATCACATCCATATACAGGATCCTCTGAGAGGGGTCCAGTTGCTCCCATTCCTCCTGGGTGAAGTCCACAGTCACATCCGTGAATGAAACCGATCCCTGAAACGGCATATTGCTATTCATTCTGAAGTGATCAGCATTTGGTGATGTGGAAAGGATGCCTGAAAACTTATTCTCACCATTTTGTTGAAAAAGAGACATTCACCACTAAAATTTATATGACATTGTAAATTTGGGGATACGTTCTGCCATATCCCCCAAAATAATTTCTAGAAAGTTATAACATTTATTCAGATTCCCCTATGCCTCTTGCAATGTCATGTTTGATGGGTTTCCAAGATTTATAAAACACTTTTTGTATTCTCAAGATAAACAGGGAGACAAACTATCCACATAAATATGCAATAAGATGTAACCAGTGTGGTGATGAAGCCTATATGAGGTTAAAAGTATAATTGTAAAAGAAGTGCCATCCAATTAGCAAGAATTTTGTGGTATCAACTAGCAATAGTAAAGCGTAAATGAAAACTTTGAATAAAGGCAAATATTTAAAGATAAAAAGTATTTGGCACAAGTAAAAACCCCTCTACCATATCTAAGTCGTAAAAAATGGTAGAAAATACATTTTAATAATATAGGGATGGTGAACAGCAGACTAGAAAGAAATGAAGAAATGATTTATGAATTGAAGATGGGCAGTAAAAAGAGACATCCACATTGAGGTACAGAAAGAACAAAGGTTGGGAAATGTATCAAGAAACCTAAGAGACGGATATATGAGACAAGCCAAAAAGGTCAAATACACTCGCAATTGGAATCCCAACAGGAGAGGCAAGAGCAGAGCAGAGATAATATTTGAAGAGATGATGGGTAAAGATTTTCTAAAACAGCTCACACCAGGCCACAGTCAGAAACACCATTAAATTCAAGCTGAATAAATACAAAGAAAACCACACTTAGGCACATTATAATAAAACCGCTAAAATCCCCAGAGAGAAAAGGGCATATTACCCACAAAGGTTTACTCCAAAACTGACAGCTGACTTTTCAATAGAAACAATGTAAGCCAGGACAAAAAAAAAAAAAAAAATAGATGGAATAAGTTCAAAGTACTGAAAACACCTAGAACAGGAGTCACAACCTTCTCCTATGAAGGGCTAAGCAGTAAATATTTTAGGTTCTGTGAGTCATATGGCCTCTGCTACCACTACTCAATTCTGCTTCTCCATAGCTCAAAAGCAGCTACAGATGTGTCAGTAAATGAGCATGACTGTGTTCCAGTAAAACTTGATTTATGAACGCTGAAATTTGAATTTCACGTTAATTTTCACTGTCACGAAATACTATTCTGCTAATTTTTTTCAAGCTTTAAAAAAATGCAAAAACAATTTGCAACTCGGGGCCTCAAAAAACCAAGGTGAATACAATAAATGAGCTAGACTTAACAGACATTTATAGAACATTACACCCCACAATAGCAGGATATACCTTTTTCTCAAGTGCTCATGGATCATTCTCAAGGATAGCCCATATGCTGCGTCAAAAATCAAGTCTCAATAAATTTAAAAAGATTGAAATCATACAAAACACTTTCTCAGATATAAAGGAATGAAGTTGGACATCAATAATAGGCAGAGTGCCAGAAAATTCACAAATATGTGGAGGCTCAGTAACACACTCTTAAACAATCAGTGGGTAAAGGAAGGAATTACAAGAGAAATCAGTAAATATCTCGAGGCAAAGAAAATGAAACACAACATATCAAAACTTACAGGATGCAGCAATGGCAGTGCTAAGAGGGAAATTTATTGCCCTAAATGCCTATATCGAAAAAAGAAGAAAAGGGCATAAATCGAGGAATAAACTGTCCACTTGGAAGAACTAGAGAAAGAACAGCAGACTAACCCCAAAGCAAGCAAAAGGAAAGAAATAATAAATGAAATTGAGAATATGAAAACAATTGAGAAAATCAAGAAAACCAGAAGTTGGTTCTACGAGAAAATCAGTAAGATTGATGAACCCTTAGTGAGGTTGACAAAAAGAAGAAGAGAGAGGATGCAAATAAATAAAATCAGAAATGGAAGAGGAGACATAACCACTGACCCCATAGAAATAAAGGAAGTAATGACAGAATACTATGAACAACTTTATGTTAATAAATACAACAATTAAGAGGAAATGGACAACTTTCTAGAAACGCATGAACAACCAACATTGACTTGAGAAGAAATACACGACTTCAACAAACCAATCACAAGTAAAGAAACTGAATCAGGGTTCCCAAAAAGAAAAGCCCAGGACCAGATGGCTTCCCATGTGAATTCTACCAAACATTCAAGAAAGAATTAGTATCAATCCTGCAAAAACACTTCAAAAAAATTGTAGAGGAGGGAAAGCTACCTAACTCATTCTACGAAGCCAACATCACCCTCATACCAAAGCCAGACAAAGATATCACAAGAAAACTAAAGACCAATTTCTCTAATGAATATAGATGCAAAAATCCTCAACAAAATTCTTGCAATTCGAATCCAGCAACACATTAAAAGAATTATACACCATGACCAAGTAGGATTCATCCCAGGTATGCAAGGATGGTTCAGCATAAGAAAATCAATTAATGTAATACACCATATCAACTAATTAAAGCAGAAAAACCACATGATCATCTTGATTGATGCAGAAAAGGCATTTGACAAAATGGAATATCCTACCTGTTGAAAACCTTCCAAGGAGAGGAAGAGAAGGAAATTTCCTCAAAATGATAAAGGTAATATATGAAAAACCCACAGCTAACATCATCCTCAATGGGGAAAAACTGAAAACTTTCCCCCTAAGGTCAGGAACAAGACAAGGATGTCCACTGTCACCACTGTTAATCAACATTGTGTTCGAAGTTTTAGCCAGAGCAATTAGACAAGAAAAAGAAATATAAGGCATCAAAATTGGAAAGGAAGAAGTAAAACTCTCACTGTTTGCAGATGATATATACTAAATGTCAAAAACCCCAAAAAATCCACAGGAAAACTACTAGAACTAATAAATGACTAGAGTAAAGTGGCAGGTTACAAGATCAACACTCAAAAATCTGTAGTGTTTCTATACACTAGTAATGAACCATCTGAGGGGGAAATCAAGAAAAAAAATCCACTTGCAATTGCAACCAAAAGAATAAAATATTTAGGAATAAATTTAACTAAAGAGACAAAAGACCTATACAAAGAAAATTACAATAAATTCTTAACAGAAATCACAAAAGACCTAAATAAATGGAAGGGCATACTGTGTTCATGGATTGGAAGACTAAATATAGTTGTCAATTCTACCTAAACCGATTTACAGATCTAATGCAATACCAATTAAAATCCCAACAACTTACTTTTCAGAAATAGAAAAACCAATAACCCAATTTATCTGGAAGGGCAGGGTACCCCAAATATTCTGAGAAAGAAAAATGAAGTCAGAGGTCTCACGCTACCTAGCTTTAAGGCGTATTATGAAGCCACCATGGTCAAAACAGCATGGTACTGGCATAAAGATAGATATACCGACCAATGGAATAGAATAGAGTGTTCAGCTATAGACCCTCTCATCTATGGACATGCCTGATCTTTGATAAGGCAGTCAAGCCAACTTACCTGGGACAGAATAGTCTCTTCAATAAATGGTGCCTAGAGAACTGGATATCCATATGCAAAAGAATGAAAGAGGATCCATATCTCACACCCTACACAAAAATAATTCAAAATGGAACAAAGATCTACACATTAGATTGAAGACCATAAAACTGCTAGAAGAAAATGTAGGGAAATATCTTATAAATCTTATAATAGGAGGTGGTTTCCTAGACCTTACACCCAAAGCACGAGCACTGAAGAAAGAAATAAATAAATGGGAACTCCTTAAAATTAAACACTTTTGGGTATCAAAGAACTTCGTCTAGAAAATAAAAAGATAGCCTACACAATGGGAGACATTATTTGGAAATGATATATCAGATAAAGGTCTAGTATCCAGAATATATAGAGATTGTTCAACTAAACAACAAAAAGACAGATGTTCTAGTTGATTGCTGCCGGAATGCAACACAAGAGATGGATTGACTTTTAATAAAAGGGGATTTATTTTGTTAATTCTTCAAAGGAAAGACAGCTAACTTTCCACTGAAGTTCTTTCTTACATGGGAAGGCACAGGATGGTCTCTGCTGGCCTACTCTCCAGGTTTCTGGGTGCCAACAACTTTTCCCGGGGTGATTTCTTTCTGCATCTCCAAAGGCCTGGGCTGAGCTGCGAGTGCTGATATGAGGAATGCCGAGCTGCTTAGGCTATGCTACATTGCGCTCTCTCATTTAAGCACCAGCCAGTTAAGTCAAACGTCATTCACTGCAGCAGGCCCGCCTCCTAGCTTACTGCAGATGTAATTAGCAACAAATGAGGTTCATGTACCATGGCTCATGTCCGCAGCAACAAAACTAGGTGCCTTCATCTGGCCAAGTTGACAACTGAATCTAATTACCATAACAGACAACCCAATTAAAAAATGGGAAAAAGAATTGAACAGACACTTCTCAGAAGAGGAAATACAAATGGCCAAAAGGCACATGAAGAGATGCTCAACTTTCCTGGCTATTAGAGAAATGCAAATCAAAACCACAATGAGATACCATCTCACACCCACCAGAATGGCCAGTACCAATAAAACAGAAAATGACAAGTACTGGAGAGAGATGTGGAGAAAGAGGCACACTTATCCACTGTTGGTGGAAATGTCAAATGGTACAACTGCTATGGAAGGCAGTGTGGCAGTTTCTCAGGAAACTAAGTATAGAATTGCCATATGACCTGGCAATACCATTGCTAGTTATCTACTCAGGGGACATGAGGGCAAGGACACAAACGGACATTGGCATACCAATGTTTATAGCAGCATTATTTACAATTGCCAAGAGATGGAAACAGACAAAATGTCCATCAACAGCCGAGCGGCTAAACAAGCATCGTATATACATACGATAGAATATTATGCAGCTGTAAGACAGAATACAGTTATGAAGTATGTAACAACATGGATGGACCTTAAGGACATTATGCTGAGTGAGATTAGCTGGAAACAAAAGGACAAATACTGTATGGTCTCACTAATACAAACTGACATTAGTAAATAAACTTAGGAGAATTTCATTGGTAACAGAAACCATCAGGAAATAGAAATATGATAAGATATTGGGTAATTGGAGCCGAAGGGATACAGATTGTGCATTGGGACTATTGTAAAAACTCAGAAATGGACAGCACAATACTATGTAACTGTAATACAATTATGTTAAAACACTGAATGAAGCTGAATGTGAGAATGATAGAGGCAGGAGGTCTGGGGCACAAATGAAATCAGAAAGAAAGACCATAAAGACTGAGATGGTACAATCTAGGAATGCCTAGAGTGTACAATCATAGGGACTAAATGCACAAATTTAAAAATGTTTTTGAGGACTTCCGGAGAAGATGGAGGCTTAGTAAGACGCGCGGGTCTTAGTTCCTCCTCCAGAACAGCAACTAAAGAAACAGAAACGATACAAAACAGCTCCCGGAGCCACGACAGAGGACAAAAAGACAGCGTACCCCATTCTGGAACGGCTGAACGGGCAGGGAGAATCTGCTGCGGTGAGATCACCGAGGGGCGCGCGCTTCCCCGGGCCGGCTGGCGACCGGGGTCCCTTCCACACACGTGGCTTCCTGGTCCGACTGGGAACATTGGATAGCAGGGCCCTCCCGCCATGCTTGGAGTCTTGGGCCGACTGGGCAATTTGGACCGGCACTCCCCCAAGTCGCGGTGGCCGGCGCCACCTCCTCCACGCATGGTTTCCCGGGCCGACTGCAAGGCTCGGATTGGCATTCCCCAAGCCGCTTCGGCTGGCGACCCCCCCCCCCACAGCGAGAGTTTTCCAAAGTTAAAGGAGCCACAGCAGCCTTTACTGGTGGGACCTGCAGACAGACGAGTGCCACGAGTGCCACCTACTGGGCAGGGTAAGAAAAACAGAGCCCAGAGATTTCACAGAAAAATCTTTCAACCAGCTGTGTCCCACACCCAGGGAAATCTGATTAAATGCCCAGACACCAGCAGAAAATAACGGATCACGCTCGGAAAACTGAAGATATGGCCCAGTCAAAAGAACAAACCAATAGGTCAAATGAGATACAGGAGCTGAGACAACTAATGTTGAATATACGAACAGAAATGGAAAACCTCTTCAAAAACCAAATCAATAAATTGAGGGAGAACATGAAGAAGACATGGGCTGAACAAAAAGCAGAAATAGAAAATCTGAAAAAACAAATCACAGAACTTATGGGAGTGAAGGACAAAGCAGAAAAGATGGAAAAAACAATGGATACCTACAATGGTCGATTTAAAGAGACAGAAGTTACAATTAGTGAACTGGAGGATGGAACATCTGAATTCCAAAAAGAAACAGAAACTATAGGGAAAAGAATGGAAAAACTTGAGCAGGGGATCAGGGAACTGAATGACAATATGAAGCGCACAAATATACGTGTTGTGGGTGTCCCAGATGGAGAAGAGAAGGGAAAAGGAGGAGAAAAACTAATGGAAGAAATTATCACTGAAAATTTCCCAACTCTTATGAAAGACCTAAAATTAGAGATCCAAGAAGTGCAGCGCACCCCAAAGAGAATAGACCCAAATAGGTGTTCTCCAAGACACCTACAAGTTAGAATGTCAGAGGTCAAAGAGAAAGAGAGGATCTTGAAAGCAGCAAGAGAAAAACAATCCATCACATACAAGGGAAACCCAATAAGACTATGTGTAGATTTCTCAGCAGAAACCATGGAAGCTAGAAGACAGTGGGATGATATATTTAAATTACTAAAAGAGAAAAACTGCCAACCAAGACTTCTATATCCAGCAAAATTGTCCTTCAAAAATGAAGGAGAAATTAAAACATTTACAGACAAAAAGTCACTGAGAGAATTTGTGACCAAGAGACCAGCTCTGCAAGAAATACTAAAGGGAGCACTAGAGTCAGATACGAAAAGACAGAAGAGAGAGGTATGGAGAAAAGTGTAGAAAGAAGGAAAATCAGATATGATATATATAATACAAAAGGCAAAATGGTAGAGGAAAATATTATCCAAACAGTAATAACACTAAAAGTTAATGGACTGAATTCCCCAATCAAAAGACATAGACTGGCAGAATGGATTACGACCCAGCAATACCACTGCTAGGTATCTACTCAAAGGACTTAAGGGCAAAGACACAAACGGACATTTGCACACCAATGTTTATAGTAGCATTATTTACAATTGCAAAGAGATGGAAACAGCCAAATGTCCATCAACAGACGAGTGGTTAAACAAACTGTGGTATATACCTACGATGGAATATTATGCAGCTTTAAGACAGACTAAACTTATGAAGCATGTAATAACATGGATGGACCTAGAGAACATTATGCTGAGTGAGTCTAGCCAAAAACTAAAGGACAAATACTGTATGGTCCCACTGATGTGAACCGACATTCGAGAATCAACTTGGAATATATCATTGGTAACAGAGACCAGCAGGAGTTAGAAACAGGGTAAGATAATGGGTAATTGGAGCTGAAGGGATACAGACTGTGCAACAAGATTGGATATAAAAACTCAGAAATGGACAGCACAATACTACCTAATTGTAATGTAACTATGTTAAAACACTGAATGAAGCTGCATCTGAACTATAGTTTTTTTTGTTGTTGTTGTTTGTTTGTTTGTATCTTTTTTGTTTTTTTTCTTTTTCCTTTTTATATATATATTTTTATTATTATTATTATTGTAATTTTCTTCTCTATATTAACATTCTATATCTTTTTCTCCTGTTTTGCTAGTTCTTTTCCTAAATCGATGCAAATGTACTAAGAAAGGATGATCATACATCTATGTGATGATATTAAGAATTACTGAGTGCATATGTAGAATGGAATGATTTCTAAATGTTGTGTTAATTTCTTTTCTTTTTTTAATTAATAAAAAAATTAAAATAAAAACAAACAAACAAACAAAAAAAAGTGTTTACAGGGTAAGGTTAATTAGAAAGGAAAGCTGAAAGATTGAAGTGGTCACAGATTTGGCTGGGTATGTCTGTGTTTCTGCTCAATGCCCTGGCTAAAAACAAGAATAAACACACCTAGTTACACTAAAAAAAAAAAAATGTTTTTGCATGAGGAAGAACAAAGGAATGTCAATACTGCAGGGTGTTGAAAATAGATGGTAATTAATATTTAAAAATACAAACTTGTGTGAGAATAAAGCAAAAAATGTTTATTTGGTACAAAATTTACATTTTGACTAGTGCAATTCCTAACATGACTCATGTGAATAGCTTAACTGAACACCATAAATACATGGAACCTTGAGTAGGGTATAAGATTTTGTAGGTTTGTCCAGAGTGATGTCCCAATAAATCCCAGAGTTTTTCCCAGATTTGAACAGTGAGCAAAAGAGTATTTGCAAAATCCCCTTGGGGGGATGGTGAGAAAGGGGGAAAATTCAACTTTTCCAAGTAGAGAATTCTTGATATTCTCACAAGCAGTGGCGACAACCAAAGCAATAGGCTGAACCCCCAATCTTGGGGTTTGTTCATATGAAACTTAACCCCAAAAAGGATAGGTCAAATCTCCTTAAAATTAGGCCTAAGAGTCACCCCGAAGAAACCCTTTTTGTTGCTCAGATATGGCCTCTCTCTACAGCCCACACAACAAGCAAACTCACCATCCTCCCCCTGTCTATGTGGGACAGAAATCCTAGAATGAGCTGGGACTCAGCATCAAGGGATTGAAAAAACCCTCAACACTCAAAAGGGGGAAGAGCTAAATGAGACAAAATAAAGTGTTAATGGCTGAGAGATTCCAAATAGAGTTGAGAGGTTATCCTGGAGGTTATTTTTACGCATTAAATAGATATCACCTTGTTAGTCAAGATGTAATGGAGAGGCTGAGGGAAGTGCATGAAAATATAGAGCTGTGTTCCAGTAGCCATGATTCTTGAAGATGATTGTATAACAATACAGCTTTTACAATGTGACTATGTGATTGTGAGAACCTTGTGTCTGATGCTCCTTTTATCTACCTTATCAACAGATGAGTAAAACATATGGCATAAAAATAAATAATGGGGGAAAACAAATTTAACATTTATTAAATGTTAAAATAAATTTAGTAGATTGAAATGCTAGTGATAATGAAAGGGAGGGGTAAGGAGTATGGTATGTATGAATTTTTTTCTGGTATATCTTTATTTCTTTTTATGAATTGATGCAAATGTTTTAAGAAATGATCATGATGATGAATATGCAACTATGTGATGATATTGTGAAATACTGATTATATATGTAGAACAGAATGATCATATGTTAAGAATGTTAGAGTTTCTTTGTTGTTATATTTTTAAAAAATTAAAACAAACAAAAAAAAACAAGGTGAAGGGCCACAGTTTATAGATCCACAGGCTGCAGTCTGTAGAGTGTAGTCCTTAGAATGACCACTGGAACATAATGAGCAAAGAAAGACAGCATTTTAGGAGGGCAGATCTGTGAAAGGGACAGTGAGGGAGTAAGAGACAGAACACATATACGAATTGCGTAATAAAAAGGAAAAAAAATCTTTAGTATACATCATTGAAAGAAGTAAATATGCCAAAATAATAAGTGTTTAATACTGGGTGGTGTAATTTTAGGTGGTAGTTATCAGTTGGACCCAAAGAAGCATACCTTGCTTTATTGTGCTTCATTTTACTGAGCTCTGCAAATACTGCATTTTTTACAATTTGAAGTTCTGCGGCAACCCTGCATCAGGTAAGCCTATAGGCGCCATTTTTTCAACAGCATGTGCTCACCTCGTGTCTCTGCATCACATTTATGTAACTTTTGCAATATTTCATACTTTTTCATTATTATTATATCTGTCATGGTGATCTGTGATCAGTAATTTTTGATGATGCTATTGTAATTGTTTTGAGCTGTCACAAATCATGCCAATATAAAACAGCAAAAACTGATAAATGTTGTACAAGTTCTAAATGCTCCAATGACTGGCAATTTCTCCGTCTCCTTTGGCCTCCACATTCCCTGAGACATATAACCTCTAAGTGTTCAAGTGAAAGGAAGAGTTGCATGTCTTGCACTTCAAATCAAAAGTTAAAAATGATTATGCTTTGTGAGGAAGGCATGTGAAAAGCTGCAACAGGATGAAAGCTAGGCCACTTGTGCCAAACAGCCAAGATGTGAATGCAAAGGAAAAGTTCTTGAAGGAGATTAAAAGTGCTACTCCAGTGATTCAGTGGTAGAATTCTCACCTTCCATGTGGGAGAGACCTGGGTTCGATTCTTGCACCATGCACTTAGAAAAAAAAAAAAACAAAAAGAAAAAAGTGCTACTCCAGTGAATACATGAATGATAAGAAAGTGAAACAGTCATATTGCTCAAACAGAGAAAATTTTAGTGGTCTGGGTAGAACATCATTCCATGACATTCCATTAAGCTAAAGCCTAAATCAGAGGAAGGCCATAGCTCTCTTCATTTCTATGAAGACTGAGGAAGGAAAGAAAGCTATGCAAGAAAAATTTGAAACTAGGATTTATTGGTTTATGAGGTTTAAGGAAACAAAAGTACAAGACAAAGCAGCAAATGCTGATGTAGAAGCTGTAGCAAGTTATCTAGAAGATCTAGATAAGATCATTGATGAAGGTAGCTACACTAAACAATAGATTTTCAATGCCTTGTATTGGAAGAAGATGCCATCTGTGAATTTCGTAGCTGGAAAGAATTCAATGTGTGTCTTAAAAGCTTGAAATGACAGACTGACTACCATGCTGGTGACTTTAAGTTGAAGTCAGTGTGTATTTACCATTCTGAAAATCCTAAGGTCCTTAAGAATTAGGCTAAATCTACTCTGCCTGTGTTCCAGAAATCAAACAATAAAGACTGGATGACAGCACCTCTGTTTACAATATGGTTTACTGAATATTTTCAGTCCACTGTTAAGACCTTCTACTCAGAAAAAAAGATTCCTTTCAAAATACTACTGCTCATTTACAATGCATTTGGTCATCTAAGAGCTGTGATGGAAATATACAATGAGATTAATGTTGTTTTCATGCCTGCTAACACAACATCCATTCTGCAACCCATGGATCAAGGAGTCATTTCAACTTGCAAGTCTTATTATTTAAGAAATATATTTTGTAGGGCTATAGTTGCCATAAAGACCAGGGCAAAATAAACTGAAAACCTTCTGGAAATAAGTAATCATTCTAAATGCTATTAAGACCATCTGTGATGCATGGGAGGTCAAAATAACAACAACACTAACAGGAGTTCGGAAGAAGTTGATTCTAATGCTCATTGATGACTTTGAGGGGTTCAAGACTTCAGATGAGGAAGTAACTGCAGATGTGGTGGAAAGAGCAAGAGAAGTAGAATTAGAAATAGAGCTGAAGATGTGAGTGAATTGCTGCAATCTCATGTTAAAACTTGAACAGATGAGGAGTTGCTTCTTATGGATGAGCAAAGAAAGTAGTTTCTAGAAATGGAATGGATTCCTGGTGAAGAAGCTATGAACATTATTGAAGTAACAACAAAGGATTTAGAATATTATATCAATGAAGTTGATAAAGCAGCAGCAGGGTATGAGAGGACTGACTCCAATTTTGAAAAAAGTTCTACTGTGGGTAAAATGCTATAAGACAACATCACACGCTAAAGAGAAATGTTTCATGAAAGGAAGAGTCAATCAATGTGGCAAACTTCACTTTTACTTTAAGAAATTGTCAGATCCATCCCAAACTTCCGCAACCATTCTGTTAAGTCAGCTGCCATCAGCATCAGGACAAAACCCTCCAACAGCAAAAAGATTACAACTTGCTGAAGACTAAGAAGATGGTTGGCATTTTTTTAGCAATATCTATTTTTAAATTAAGTTAGTTACTTTTTTTTAAGACATAAAGCTATTGTACACTTAAATGACTACAACATATTGTAAATGTAACTTTTATATGCTCTGGGAAACCAAAAACTCATATGACTTGCTTTATTGTGAAATTCACTTTATTGCGATGGTCAGAAACCAACCCATAATATTTCCAGGGTATGACTGTATTGAAACTTTTGACACTCAACTGCTTTCACCTACAAAAATGGTAATTTCATATGGTTTAACCTAATATCATTTCATTTGTTTTGTGTACATTTTTCACACTTTTCTGAGTGAAACAAAAAAAGTTTAGAAAAAAAGAAAAACCTTTTGAACTATTAGGCCAAAAGCTAGGAGAGAAAAAACCAAAACCAATCATCAGGAAACTTTAGAATGCTGGTTTGATGGTTAATTTCATGTGTCCAGTTGTTTGGTTAGGCACTGACCTGCCTGTTACTATAAGGGTATTTCATGGATAGGATTTACATTTACAATCAGTTAACTGAACCTATAATTAACAAAGGAGACTGCCCTCAGCAATGTGGGTAATTTTATCCAATCAGTTGGAGAACTTAAAAGCCAAAATTGAGGGCTGCAGAGGTCAGAAGAAGAATTTCTGCATTAACTTCAACATTAACTCTTGCTGGAACTTCTTGTCAGCTAACTTCCTCTAGGAAATATGGACCAAGGACTTCAATACCACCTTCACTGGAGTTTCCTGCTTGCAGGCTGCTCTACTGAGTTCAGGCTTGCCAGCCACCACGGTCATGAGCTATATAATATATTTCTTAATACATATACGCACATAAACCCTGTTCATTCTGTTTCTCTGGAGAAAAGTGACTGATAAACTGGGTACAAAGAGAAAAACCTATGAGTTTCAGTAGAGAACAAAACTGCTCATATTTTGATAAGAAAATAGGTCTTTGGATTTCTTGATTACGACACAAGTTCTAGAAATACACAAACAACCTATCCTGACTGTAGAAGAAATAGAAGACCTCAATAAACTAATTACAAGTAAAGAGACTGAATCAGTTATCAAAAATTTCCCAACAAGGAAAGGCCCAGATGTCTTCGCAGGTTAATTCTACCAATTATTCCAAGTGGAATAAACCTGTTCAAACTCATCCCCAAAATTGAAGAGGTAACAGTATCTAACTCATCCTGTGAAGGCTAAATCACAGGATGCCAACCCCTAATACCAAAGCCAGATAAAGATACTATAAGAAAAAAAAAATTACAGACCAATTTCTCTAACTATATAGATGCAAAAAATCCTCAACAAATATTTGCAAATCAAATACAACAGCATATGAAAAGAGTTGTACAACATCAAGTGGGTCATATCCCAGGTATGTAAGGGTAGTTCAACACAATAAAAATCAATTAACTGACCATACTAACAAACGGAAGAGGAAAACCACATGCATCATTTTGATTGATAGAGAAAAGGCATTTGACAAAATCCTGCATCCTTTCCTGATAAAAACTTTTCAAAAGGTAGGAATAGAAGGTGTGTTAATCAGGGTTCTCTAGAGAAACAGAACCAAGACGAGAGACCTGTAAGTATGAGGTTTATAAAAGTGTCTCATGTAACTGTGGGAATGGAAGAGTCCAAAATCAGTAGGGCAGGTTGTGAGGCTGGCGGCTCCGAAGAAGGGTCTGGATGAACTCCATACGAGAGGCTTGCTAACTGAAGAAGCCATGAAAGAGTCTCCTCTTCCTTAAAAGCCTTCAAATGACTGGATTATCTCATTGTGGGAGACATGCCTTAGTTGATCTCAGAGATAATCAGCCACAGACACAATCAACTGACTGATGATTTAATCAACCACTCACGAAATATCCTTGCAGCAAAGGTCAGGCCAATGCTTGCCTGAGCAGACAACTGGGCATAATCATTCGGCCAAGTTGACCCCCAAACCTAACTACCACAGAAGGAAACTTCTTTAACACAACAAAGGACATATATGAAAAGGCCACAGCTAACATCATACTAAATGATGAAAGACTGAAAGCTTGACCTCTCTGATCCGGAAGAAGACAAGGATGCCACTGGGATCACTATTATTCAACACTATATTAGAAGTTCTAGCCAGGGTAGTTAGGCAAGAAAAAGACATAAAAGGCATCCAAATCAGAGAGGATGAAGTAAAACTTTCACTATTTGCAGAAGACATGATCCTATATATAGGAAGTTCTGAAAAGTCTACAACAAAGCTACCAAAGCTAATAAGTTCTGCAACATGGCGCGATACAAGATCAGCATGCAAAAATTAGTACTGTTTTTATATATTAGTAATGAGCAATCTGAAGAGGAAATCAAGAAAAAAATTCCATTTCTAATAGCAACTAAAAGAATCAAATATCTAGCAATAAAATTAACCAAGGATGTAAAGGGCCTATACACAGAAAACTACAAAATATTCCTAAAAGAAATCAAAGAAGACCTAAATAAATGGAAGCACATTCTGTGTATATGGACTGGAAGACTAAATATTGTTAAGATGCCAATTCTACCCAAATTGATTTACAGGCACAATGTATTCCTAATCAAAATGCCAAATGGCCTACCTGCAGAAAAAGAAAAAGACAATTATCAAATTTATTTGGAAGGGTAAGAGGCTCCAAATAGCCAAAAACATCTTAAAAAAGAAAGAAGTTGGAGGACTTATACTTCCTGAATTTAAAGCATATTACAAAGCTACAGCAATCAAAACAGCATGGTAGTGGCATAAAGATAGCCAATGGAATCAAACTGAGAGTTCCAAAACAGACCCTCACATCTACGGTTAACTGATTTTGGTAAGGCTGCCAACTCCACTCAACTGGGACAGAAGAGTCTCTTCAATAAATGGTGCTGAAAGCACTACATATCCACATTAAAAAGAATGAAATAGGACCCTTATCTCATACCATATACAAAAATTAACTCAAAATGGGTCAAAGACCTAAATGTAAGAGCCAGGACCATAAAATTCAGAAGAGAATGTAGGGAAGCATCTTCAAGACCTTCTGGTAGACAACAGTTTCTTAGACTTTACATCAAATAATGAAAGAAAAAATAGATAAACGTGACCTCACAAAAATTAAAAACATTTGTGCCTAAAAAGACTTTATCATGAAAGTAAAAATGACAACATACACAAGAGGAGAAAGTATTTGGAAACCACATATCCAATAAGGGCTTAATATCCAGAATATATAAAGAAATCCTACAACTCAACAATAAAAAGACAAACAACCCAATTTAAAAATGGGCAAAAGACTTGACTAGATATTTTTTCCAAAAAGGAAATACAAATGGTTAAAAAGCACATGAAAAGATGTTCAACATCATTAGCTATTAGGGAACTGCAAATTGAAACCACAATGAGACATCATTTCACACCTACTGGAATGGCCACTACTAAAAATACAAAAAACTGAAAGTGTTGGAGAGGATGTAGAGAAACAGGTACACTAATTCACCATTGGTGGGAATGCAAAATGTTGCAACAGCTGTGGAAGACAGTTTGGTGGTTCCTCAGGATGCTAAGTACAGAAGTGTCATGTGATATAGCAATTCTGCTATTAGGTATATACCCAGGAGAACTGAAAGGAGAGATGCAAATACACATTTGCACACTGATGTTCACAGCCACATTATTCACAACTGCCCAAAGATGGAAGCAACCCAACGTGCATCAACTGATGAATGGGTAAACAAAACTTGGCATATATATACAACGGAATACTATTCAGCTTAAGAAAGAATGAAGTCCTGACGCATGTAATAACATGGATACACCTTGAGGACATTATGTTGACTAAAATAAGCCAGACACAAAAGGACTCATATTGGATGATCTCATTACACAAATATATGACGTAATTATTACTAGCAAACTCGTAGCGCACGAATCTAGAATATAGTTTCAGGAGACAGAATGAAGGTAGAGAATTGGGAGCCGATGCTTAATTTGTGCAGAATTTTTAACTAGGTTGATTGTGAACATCTGGAAATAGAGGTGATGGTAGCACATTATTGTGATTTAACAAACATCGCTGAATTATGTGTATAAATGTGGTTGACTTGTGTCTGGTGCTCCTTTTATCTACCTTATCAACAGAGGAGTAAAACATATGGAATAAAGATGAATAATAGGGGGAACAAATGTTAAAATAAATTTAGACTGAAATGCTGGTGACAGATGAGGGGGAGGGGTGGGGGTATGGTATGTATGAATTCTTTTCTGTTTTCTTTTTATTTCTTTTTCTGAATAGATGCAAATGTTCCAAGAAATGATCATGATGATGAATATGCAACTATGTGATGATACTGTGAATGACTGATTATATATGTAGAACGGAATGATCAAAAGTTAGGAATGTTTGCATTTGTTTGGTGTTTTTGGTATTTTTTAAAAAATAAAAAAAATTAAAAAAAGAATAAACTGACTACCATCTCTCCTAAAAAAAATGTGGTTGGAAGGAGAAATTTAGGTTTATGTACAACTAGAAGTAAAGCTAGAGGATAAAACATGGGACTGTATAAAACAATGAACCCTGTTGAGGAGGATGACTATGGTTAATGGTACAAATATGAAAACGTTCTTTCATGAACTAGAACGAATGTACATCACTATTACAAGCTTTTAATAACAGGGTGATACATGGGAAGATATACACCTAATGCAAACAACGTACAGGAATATTTTAATATTTAATATAATATTCATTAACAGGAATATTTTAATATTCTGTCATCAGTTGTAACTAAGGTCACACCAATGCTGTGTCAATAATGGGGAGTGGTATAATAGGGATGGAATTTTTCTTTTTGGAGTAATGAAAATGTTCTGAAATGGATTTTAGTGATGAGTGCACAACTCTGTGATTATACTGATAGCCAGTGATTGTACACTTTGGATGTACTGTACAGTGTGTGAGCATACTTCAATAAAACTGCTCAAAAAATAAACAAAAACCTCATTGGACAGATTTAATACTAAACTGGACAGGAAAGAAGATAGGATTTTTGTAGTTGAAGATAGGTCCACAGAAAATATCCAAATTGAAGTAGGAAGATGTGGAGTTTTGTAAAAAATTTAAATACATGGTTGTTTAAAATACTAAAAAAACAAAAAAGGGATTATTTAGTCCCAGAAAAAGAAGAAAGAAAATGGGACAAAAACAATGTTTCAAACGTGGTGCCAGCCACTACATTTGGTTGGGCTCCAGTTCTTACAAGATCACGAATAAATTCTTTACTTCTCTACCAAAAAAACCCAAAATAATAATAATAATAAATAAATACTTATAATAATACCTGAGAATTTTCCAAATTTGATAAAAGGCAACAACCCACAAATAAAAGAAAAATCAACAAAGCCAAGCAGAATAAATGTAAAGAAAATCATACCTAGATACATTGTACTCAAACTGCTGACTGCAGAATGCCAAAGACAAAGAGAAAACCTTCAAAGTAGTCAGAAGAAAAAGATGCATTATTTTCAGGAAATGATAACATGTAGAAGTAAGATTCAGAACAGTGATAAAAAGCCAGAGGGTAGCTCCTCCAAAGCAACTACTAGGTGAACTGAAACAGTGCAGAACAGCTCCCGGGGCCACGGCAGGGAATGGACACTCAGCGTACCCCAGTCTGGACTGGCTAGTCTGACTGCGAGACTCGGCTGCGGTGAGATCCCCGAGCGGCGCGCGATTTCCCAAGCAGCGGCAGCTGTGGCGGCCGGAGCTCCTCCCTCCCTCCTTCCCGGGCCGGCTGAGAGTCTCGGAAAGGTAAGTTTCCCAAGCTGAGGTGGCCGGCGCCCCTCTACTGCAGGCGACTTCCTGGTCTGGCTACGAGTCTCGGATCAGAGGGCTACCCAAGCCGCGGTGGCCCTGCCCTGCGGGAGGCTTCCTGATCCGGTGGGGAATTCCACAGGCCGCGGCGGCCCGTGACCGACGCCCCTCCACCGTGGGCGACTTCCTGGTCTGGTGGCGAATTCCCCAGGCCCGCTGCGGCCGGCGACCAGACACAGGGTCCCCTCAAGCCGCGGCAGCTGATGCCCCCACCACACGCGGCCCCCCGAACCAACGGAGAGAATTGGATCGGAAATCACCAGGCCGCGGAGATCGGTGACCGAGGGGATCCCTACCAAACACGTGAGACAAACGTGTGCCACGAGTGCCACCTACTGGGCAGGATAAGAAAAACAGAACCCAGAGATTTCACAGAAAAATCTTACAACCTTGTTGGGTCCGACACCCAGGAAAATCTGACTAAATGCCCAGACGCCAGCAGCAGAAGATAACGGTCCATGCTCATAAGACTGAGAATATGGCCCAGTCAAAGGAACAAACCAATAGTTCAAATGAGATATAAGAGCTGAGACAACTAATGCTGAATATACGAACAGAAATGGAAAACCTCTTCAAAAATGAAATCGATAAATTGAGGGAGGACATGAAGAAGACATGGGCTGAACATAAAGAAGAAATAGAAAAACTGAAAAAACAAATAACAGAACTTATGGAAGTGAAGGATAAAGTAGAAAAGATGGAAAAAACAATGGATACCTACAATGATAGATTTAAAGAGACAGAAGATAGAATTAGTGATTTGGAGGATGGAACATCTGAATTCCAAAAAGAAACAGAAACTATCCGGAAAAGAATGGAAAAATTCGAACAGGGTATCAGGGAACTCAAGGACAATACAAGCGCACAAATATACGTGTTGTGGGTGTCCCAGAAGGAGAAGAGAAGGGAAAAGGAGGAGAAAAACTAATGGAAGAAATTATCACTGAAAATTTCCCAACTCTTATGAAAGACCTAAAATTACAGATCCAAGAAGTGCAGCGCACCCCAAAGAGATTAGACCCAAATAGGCATTCTCCAAGACACTTACTAGTTAGAATGTCAGGGGTCAATGAGAAAGAGAGGATCTTGAAAGCAGCAAGAGAAAAACAATCCATCACATACAAGGGAAACCCAATAAGACTATGTGTAGATTTCTCAGCAGAAACCATGGAAGCTAGAAGACAGTGGGATGATATATTTAAATTACTAAAAGAGAAAAACTGCCAACCAAGACTCCTATATCCAGCAAAACTGTCCTTCAAAAATGAGGGAGAAATTAAAACATTCTCAGACAAAAAGTCACTGAGAGAATTTGTGACCAAGAGACCAGCTCTGCAAGAAATACTAAAGGGAGCACTAGAGTCAGAACCGAAAAGACAGAAGAGAGAGGTATGGAGTAAAGTGTAGAAAGAAGGAAAATCAGATATGATATACATAATACAAAAGGCAAAATGTTAGAGGAAAATATTATCCAAACAGTAATAACACTGAATGTCAATGGACTGAATTCCCCAATCAAAAGACACAGATTGGCAGAATGGATTAAAAAACAGGATCCTTCTATATGCTGTCTACAGGAAACACATCTTAGACCCAAAGATAAATATAGGTTGAAAGTGAAAGGTTGGGAAAAGATATTTCATGCAAACAACAACCAGAAAAGAGCAGGAGTGGCTATACTAATATCCAACAAATTAGACTTCAAATGTAAAACAGTTAAAAGAGACAAAGAAGGACACTATCTACTAATAAAAGGAACAATTAAACAAGAAGACATAACAGTCATAAATATTTACGCACCGAACCAGAATGCCCCAAAATACGTGAGGAATACACTGCAAACACTGAAAAGGGAAATAGACACATATACCATAATAGTTGGAGACTTCAATTCACCACTCTCATCAATGGATAGAACATCTAGACAGAGGATCAATAAAGAAATAGAGAATCTGAATATTACTATAAATGAGCTAGACTTAACAGACATTTATAGGACATTACATCCCACAACAGTAGGATACACCTTTTTCTCAAGTGCTCATGGATCATTCTCAAAGATAGACCATATGCTGGGTCACAAAGCAAGTCTTAACAAATTTAAAAAGATTGAAATCATACACAACACTTTCTCGGATCATAAAGGAATGAAGTTGGAAATCAATAATAGGCAGAGTGTCAGAAAATTCACAAATACGTGGAGGCTCAACAACACACTCCTAAACAACAAGTGGGTCAAAGAAGAAATTGCTAGAGAAATTAGCAAATACCTTGAGGCGAATGAAAATGAAAACACAACATATCAAAACTTATGGGACGCAGCAAAGGGAGTGCTAAGAGGGAGATTTATTGCCCTAAATACCTATATCAGAAAAGAAGAAAAGGCAAAAATGCAGGAATTAACTGTCCACTTGGAAGAACTGGAGAAAGAACAGCAAACTAATCCCAAAGCAAGCAAAAGGAAAGAAATAACAAAGATTAGAGCAGAAATAAATGAAACTGAAAACATGAAAACAATAGAGAAAATCAATAAGGCCAGAAGTTGGTTCTATGAGAAAATCAATAAGATTGATGGGCCCTTAGCAAGACAGACAAAAAGAAAAAGAGAGAGGATGCAAATAAATAAGATCAGAAATGGAAGAGGAGACATAACTACTGACCTCACAGAAATAAAGGAGGTAATAACAGCATACTATGAACAACTTTACACTAATAAATACAACAATTTAGAGGAAATGGACGGGTTCCTGGAAAGACATGAACAACCAACTTTGACTCAAGAAGAAATAGATGACCTCAACAAACCAATCACAAGTAAAGAAATTGAATTAGTCATTCAAAAGCTTCATAAAAAGAAAAGTCCACGACCAGACGGCTTCACATGTGAATTCTATCAAACATTCCAGAAAGAATTAGTACCAACTCTCCTCAAACTCTTCAAAAAAATCGAAGCGGAGGGAAAACTACCTAATTCATTCTATGAAGTCAACATCACCCTCATACCAAAACCAGGCAAAGATACTACAAAAAAAGAAAACTACAGGCCAATCTCTCTAATGAATATAGAGCAAAAATCCTCAATAAAATTCTAGCAAATCGTATCCAACAACACATTAAAAGAATTATACATCATGACCAAGTAGGATTCATCCCAGGTATGCAAGGATGGTTCAACATAAGAAAATCAATTAATGTAATACACCATATCAACAAATCAAAGCAGAAAAATCACATGATCATCTCAATTGATGCAGAGAAGGCATTTGACAAGATTCAACATCCTTTCCTGCTGAAAACACTTCAAAGGATAGGAATACAAGGGAACTTCCTTAAAATGATAGAGGGAATATATGAAAAACCCACAGCTAATATCATCCTCCTTGGGGAAAAATTGAAAACTTTCCCCCTAAGATCAGGAACAAGACAAGGATGTCCACTATCACCACTATTATTCAACATTGTGTTGGAGGTTCTAGCCAGAGCAATTAGACAAGAAAAAGAAATACAAGGCATCAAAATTGGAAAGAAAAAGTAAAACTATCACTGTTTGCAGACGATATGATACTATATTTCGAAAACCCGGAAAAATCCACAACAAAACTACTAGAGCTAATAAATGAGTACAGCAAAGTAGCAGGTTACAAGATCAACATTCAAAAATCTGTAGCATTTCTATACACTAGCAATGAACAAGCGGAGGGGGAAATCAAGAAACGAATCCCATTTACAATTGCAACTAAAAGAATAAAATACCTAGGAATAAATATAACTAAAGAGACAAAAAACCTATATAAAGAAAACTACAAAAAAACTGCTAAAAGAAATCACAGAAGACCTAAATAGATGGAAGGGCATACCATGTTCATGGATTGGAAGACTAAATATAGTTAAGATGTCAATCCTACCTAAATTGATTTACAGATTCAATGCAATACCAATCAAAATCCCAACAACTTATTTTTCAGAAACAGAAAAACCAATAAGCAAATTTATCTGGAAGGGCAGGGTGCCCGAATTGCAAAAAACATCTTGAGGAAAAAAAACGAAGCTGGAGGTCTTGCGCTGCCTGACTTTAAGGCATATTATGAAGCCACAGTGGTCAAAACAGCATGGTATTGGCATAAAGATAGATATATCGACCAATGGAATCGAACAGAGTGCTCAGATATAGACCCCCTCATCTATGGACATTTGATCTTTGATAAGGCAGTCAAGCCAGCTCACCTGGGACAGAACAGTCTCTTCAATAAATGGTGCCTAGAGAACTGGATATTCATAGGCAAAAGAATGAAAGAAGACCCATATCTCACACCCTACACAAAAGTTAACTCAAAATGGATCAAAGATCTAAACATTAGGTCTAAGACCATAAAACAGTTAGAGGAAAATGTAGGGAGATATCTTAAGAATCTTACAACTGGAGGCAGTTTTATGGACCTTAAACCTAAAGCAAGAGCACTGAAGAAGGAAATAAATAAATGGGAACTCCTCAAAATTAAACACTTTTGTGCATCAAAGAACTTCATCAAGAAAGTAGAAAGACAGCCTACACAATGGGAAACAATATTTGGAAATGACATATCAGATAAAGGTCTAGTATCCAGAATTTATAAAGAGATTGTTCAACTCAACAACAAAAAGACAGCCAACCCAATTACAAAATGGGAAAAAGACTTCAACAGATGCCTCTCAGAAGAGGAAATATAAATGGTCAAAAGGCACATGAAGAGATGCTCAATGTCCCTGGCCATTAGAGAAATGCAAATCAAAACCACAATGAGATATCATCTCACACCCACCAGAATGGCCATTATCAACAAAACAGAAAATGACAAGTGCTGGAGAGGATGCGGAGAAAGAGGCACACTTATCCACTGTTGGTGGGAATGTCAAATGGTGCAACCACTGTGGAAGGCAGTTTGGCGGTTCCTCAAAAAGCTGAATATAGAATTGCCATACGACCCAGCAAAACCATTGCTGGGAATATACTCAAAGGAATTAAGGGCAAAAACTCAAACGGACATTTGCACACCAATGTTTATAGCAGCGTTATTTACAATTGCAAAGAGATGGAAACAGCCAAAATGTCCATCAACAGACGAGTGGCTAAACAAACTGTGGTATATACATACGATGGAATATTATGCAGCTTTAAGACAGGATAAAATTATGAAGCATGTAGTAACATGGATGGACGTAGAGAACATTATGCTGAGTGAGTCTAGCCAAAAACTAAAAGACAAATACTGTATGGTCCCAATGATGTGAATCGACATTCGAGAATAAACTTGGAATATGTCATTGGTAACAGAGTTCAGCAGGAGTTAGAAACAGGGTAAGATAATGGGTAATTGGAGCTGATGGGATACAGACTGTGCAACAGGATTAGATACAAAAACTCAAAAATGGACAGCACAATAATACCTAATTGTAAAGTAATCATGTTAAAACACTGAATGAAGCTGCATCCGAGCTATAGGTTTTTGTTTTGTTTTGTTTTGTTTTGTTCTTACTATTATTACTTTTATTTTTTTTCTCTATATTAACATTCTATATCTTTTTCGGTTGTGTTGCTAGTTCTTCTAAACCGATGCAAATGTACTAAGAAACGATGATCATGCATCTATGTGATGATGTTAAGAATTACTGATTGCATATGTAGAATGGTATGACTTCTAAATGTTGGATTAATTTCCTTTTTTCCGTTAATTAATAAAAAAAAAAAAAAAAGCCAGAGGGTATGAACAGCAATGCAGTAATAAGCTCCTTTTATTATACCAAAATGGTATAATAATTAATGTGATCAGTAAAATTAATTCAATGTGATCAGTAAAATTATATGCTGTAATTCCTGAAGAATTGCTTTAAATAAAAAAAAGATACAAAGGAAATAAGGCACAGACAGGACAAATAAAAACAAATAATAAGATGACAGATTTAATCCCAACTGTATCTAAAATTAAATTACTCATAAAAAATAATAAATCAATTAAAAGACAGAGTGTTATCAGTCTGAATAAAAACCACGACCCAACCAGATGCCACTTAGAAGAAACACAAATATAAGAACACAGAGAGGGTGAAACAAAAGGAATGGAAAAAGACGTACCACAAAAAGATAAATCATAAAAAAGCTGGTATATTTATATCAGCTAAGGAAGATTACGAGAGATAAAGAGGGACATATAAAAATGGTAAAAAGGTCAATCTATCTGGAAGACAGAACAAACTTAAATACGAATTCACTCATTAACAAAGCTTTAAATCACATCAAACAAAAACTGATAGAACTAAAAGCAAGAATTGGGCAAATCTATAACCATATCCAGTTTTATTAGTATCAGAACAGAATGAGGACATTGTCAGAAATATAAAATCTTAAAAAAGTACCGGTCACTCACCCTTTCTCAAGAAGCTACTCAAGAATGGATTCCAACAAAATGGGAATAATCCAAAAAAGTACAAGGAAATGGAAGGGGAAACAGATTATCAGCATGAGAGTGAGCTGAAGGCAATCCCTAGGAGGAGTTTTGAAGGGAGATTGCAGGATGGCAGAGATTTTCTACTGTATGAAATTGTTTATAGTGTAGACTGGAACAGTGTGATTCAAAAGCAGGCATTTTAAGGGCTGTCATTTAACTGTCTTTTTAACCTGAGGGCAGCAGACTTTGCTGAGCCTGGCCCAGATTCTTATCTATCCTTGGTTTGGTTTGTCTTGAACATAGGTCCATGACATCTGCCCCTTCCCCCAAAACAGGCTTCCCTGGATCAGATGGGGACTCTCATTTCATTCCACAGAAGTGTTTTGCTTTCTTCTACTCATGAAAGTTGGGGCTGACCAGTGAGCTAAGAAGCAAAAACAAACAAGGCAGTCCACCCCCTCTAATTATATTCTGTCAGATATTCAGTACCTAATCCACGCTTAGGCCCTGCCAGATGGTGCATATATTGAGCCTTATGTTTCCCAGGACTTACTCATGATGTTGCTAATTAATGACTTTCCCAAATAAGACCTTCGCACACTCTCAGGAAAGCTGAAGCCAGACTATGACCCAAAGACCCTATTCAGCTCATCTTTCCGAGGAACTTTTGTCCAACAGTGGCAAAGTTTCTGTTTACAGCTAGATACGTGCTTGCTTGAAAAGTACTGTTGCATTGCTCCCCAGTAAGGCTGTATCACTTTATATTAATACTCGCAATGCATGGGTGGTTTCTTCTTTCTAACACTGGCTAGTATAATTTGAAAAAGCAATCTTTTTTTTTTTTTTTTTTTTTACCCTTTACCTAAGATCTGGTAAAGCGTACATGAGTGCTTGAAAGGACATCTTTTAGTTCTCACATGTTTGGAAGGAAAGGAACTTCTGTCAGTCAGAAAGAAAACCAAGTAAACAAGGCAATGTTAATTTCTGATTCAGTTTTCCAAAAGTAAATTTTACATTGATTAGGGATACATACATAAGTGGCAAAACTACTAAAAAAAGCAAGGCAATGAGCAATAAAAAAACCAAGATAGCGGCTACCTACCAGGAGAAATGAAGGAGAGAATGCATTTTATAAAGAATAAGTAATATTCTATTTCTTAGCCTGGCTGGGTACACAGGTACCCATCTTATTGTTACCATTTTTAGTGTGTAGTGTATACATGTTATACATATTGTTATAACACTCTTCTGTAAATGTCTTACAATACATAAGAAAATTAAGGGAAAAAAAACAAGGCAATGCTCTATGTTCTGACAGAGAAAGATTTTGATGATATATTACTGAAAGATAAACACACAAAGAACACTGTGGTTAATATGTAATCTTATAGTAACTTATATTTGTACTTGTGTACATATGTATACATAAACTCTTGAAAGTTACTCAAGAAAATAAGGACAATGTTTACCTGTGGGGGCTCAAGGAAAAATTTAAAAACACACCCATACATTTACTGAGTACTATGGCTTCATGCTAATCTGATTGGAAAAAATATACGTACATATTTATAGTTGACACTTATACTGAAGAACACTATATGAAAGGCCCACAGACAAACTGAAAACCCATTTAATCTGGGCTCTTTCAGGGATGCTGTCTAAAACACCATCTATATAAAGGCCTGTGCCATTTATTCAAACCTTATAGAGAACCAAGGAATTGGCATTCATAATCAATGCAAATCACATAATTTACAGTTTACCGTTATGCTACTAGTATTGACCAGTTATTCTAACTATTTTTTCCTTGAGTTATACTCATGTATGTTTTCCTATTCCACTTCCTGGACACTTATAAACTTCCTCAAACGTGCTGAAAAAGAGTGAGGAATAAACAGCTTACCTGGAATTTGTTCATTTTCTGTAGCTTTTGGGTAAAGGCAGAGAACTATGAAGGCAGAACTGGAATAGAGGATAAAGGAAGACATTGTTATTAAATATCCAACCTGCCTCACAGCTCCTATAATTATCTGTTTTGAAATTCCTACACACCACTCGGGGAAAATACCACCTTGTGAGCTGGTTCCCTTGCCTCTTCAGCAAAGGCAGAAAGGACCACGTGGTGGCAGCACCACCTACAGGCTTGAGACTGACGGGGTCATGAGAATCCTGACGAGGAACTTTTTAAGAAGGTGGTAAACAGGCCAGTAAGGCAAAACAAAAACACACACAAAACAAAACCAATAACACTAATTAACTTGAGGGGTACAAAAACAGAATGGAACTAGAAGAACTGGAGAGCAAAACTAAGACTTGAGGGAGGAGACTGTAATACTAAAACATTTTAAATTCCTTGAATATGAGATATTAAGTCATATGTGCATATTAATAATTATTAGGGGAATGAAAGTAGGATATGTTTCCAGAAGGGGAAAAAGAGGGAAGAGAAAGAAAAACTATGAAACTGAGGGAAAGGAGAAAAGGAAAAAAGAACAAACGAAAAAAGCAAGGCAAATAAACAGTAAAGCACTACATTAGATAGTAAAAAAGTATCCAAATATAAGAAATCATAAAAAATACAGTTTAAACTAACCAGATAGGCTTCTGGGAAGATGGCAGGATAGGACAGGCTGAGTTCACCCCTGCTCCATGGGACAACGAAAGAAGTATCAGAAAAACGAACAAACAGGACAGCAGTTTCAGGGTATGAGCAACCAGAGAGGGACTTCTACTACATATAGGAAGGATCTGGAAGAAAAAGTGTAGACATTTTGACAGAGAGGACGGGGTGAATTTACTCAGTCATGACTGCACTGTACAGGTAGGAGAGGGTGCTGAAGAAATTGCACACTCCCAGGCTCCTGCCTACCTCCACAGCTAGAGCTCCTGAAGGGAATGTGGAAGCCAGTAGATGTGGTTTACATATGCCCAGTGCACAGTGCCTACCCCCACCACTGAGACAGGCTGCTACTGGTGCCTGGTTTTGGCAGAGTCTAGGAGACCTTTGTCTCAGAAGGATGGGGGGGGACACAAAGCAGAGGCAATCTATGCAGAGGTGGTGAAGAGGGAGTGAGCCATGCTACACTGCCAGGCACTCTTGAGCGGGCTGTGGGAAGAGGTAGTTGAAATACTCAGTAACACAGCCTAAGATCATTCCACAACGGAGCCTGGGGATCACTAGACCCATCATGCCCACGACTGGATTCTCTGCTGAGGTAGAGACTGCCCACCCTCCAGCCACAGGATTGGTGGCTTTCAGCACGCATGAAGACCTGCGGATTTGACTGGATTTGTACCTGTTTGGGTCCTGGCCCAGCCAGCTCACTTAGTCAGGGTGAGGCAGGCCTGAGAGGAAGAGGTGGTCCAAGAGTGCAAACTGCTGGGAAGATGCAGGAAGTGCAGTCTGGCAAACTTTCTTTCTGCCTAGCTTTCAAAAGATCTTCAACTAGAGCTGCACCTCTTGCATGAGGTCCTAGCTTTGGTTTGGTGGGGAATTACTGACAAACCAAGTGCAAAAGGAAACCTTCAATGCAAACCCAAGCAACTACAATCTTAGATGAGCCAGGGAAATCAATATTCATAATAACCATAACAGGATAATCAACTGCCACAAAGTCAACAGAAAATCACAAAGCACAATAAGATGGAAGAAAATATTGCCCAGCGAAATAACTGAATTAAAACACCAGAGGAAATACAGAATTTGGAAAAATTAACCAAAGACATTCATACAAATCTCCTACATAAGCTGGCTAAAAACAAACAATATCAAGAAGATACTAGAAGAGCATAAAGAAATATTTGGAAGAATAAGTAGAAAAATACAAGATCTTATGGAAATGAAAGACTGTAAATCAAATTAAAAATATTCCTGCGACACACAACAGCAGATTTGAAGAGGCAGAAGAAAGAATAAGCGAACTAGAGGACAGGACCACTGATGGAAAAACTTGAATTGGATCTTATAGAAATGATGGACAATATGAAGCCCCCAAAATATAAGAATCTTTGGTGTCCCAGAAGGAGAAAACAGTAAAGGGCTAGGAAGAGTATTGGAGGAGATAATTGGGGAAAACTTTCCAACCCTTATAAAAGACATAAATATACAAATCGGAGAAACCCAACAAACTCCAAATAGAATAAATCCAAATAGATCCACTCCAAGACAGATATTAATCAGACTGTCAAATCCTGAAGAGAAGCTGAACGTTCTGAAAACAGCAAGAGAAAAGCAAGTCACTATATACAAGGGGAGCCATATAAGACTGAGTTTGTCCTCATATCTATGGACAATTGATCTTTGATAAGGCAGTCCAGCCAACCCAACTAGGAAAGAGCAGTCTCTTCACAAATGGTTTTGGAGAACTGGATATTCATTAACTCAAAATGGATCAAAGACCTAAACATTAGAGCTAAGACCATAAAACTTTCAGAAGAAAATGTAGAGAAATATCTTATAAATCTTTTGATAAGTGGTGGTTTCCTAGACCTTCGACCCAAAGCAAGAGCAATGAAAAAAATAGATAAATGGGAGCTCCTCAAGATTAAACACATTTGCATATTAAAGAACTCTCTCAGTAAATTAAAAAGGCAGCCTACACAATGAGAGACAATATTTGAAAACCATTTATCAGATAAGGGTTTAATATACAAAATATATAAAGAGATTCTACAACTCAAAACAAACAACCCAATTTAAAAAATGGGCAAAAGACACGAACAAACATTTTTCAGAAGAAGAAATACAAATGGCTAAAACGCATATGAAATAATGCTCAAATTCACTGGCTATTGGGGAAATGCAAATCAAAACCACAATGAGATATCTCAAACCCAGTAGAATGGCCACTGTTAAAACAACAAAAAACAAAACAAAACAAAAAACAAGAAAACAAATGCCAGAGAGGATGCAGAGACAGAGGAACACTCATCCACTGTTGGTGGGAACGTAAAATGATGCAACCGCACCAGAAGGCAGGCTGGGTATAGAACTGCCACATGATCCACCAATCCCATCACTAGGTATATATTCAGAGGAAATGAAGGCAAAGACAAAAACAGACATTTACACACCAATATTTATAGCAGCATTATTTACAACTGCCAAGAGATAGAAACAGCCTGAAAGTCCATCAACAGATGTGTGGCTAAACAAGCTGTGGTATATGCATACTATGGAATTATCACGCAGCTGAAAGACAGGATAAAGTCAAGACACATGTAACAATGTGGATGAACCTTGAGGACATTATATGCTGAATGAAATTACCCAAAAACAAAAGGACAAATACTGTATGGTCTCATTAATAGGAACTAAAATTAATAAGTGAACTTTGAGAGTTAAAGTTAACTATACAGGTTATGAGGAGATAGAAAGAGGGTAGAGATTTGGTATTTGGTGATGAAGTAGCACAGAATGTTCAACAGGACTGTTCTAAAAATTTCAGAAACAGATAGCACAATACTTTCTGATGGTAACACAATAATATAAGTATACTGAATGAAACTGAATGTGAGTATGGTTGAGGAAGGAGGGCTGGGGGCATGTATGACACCAGAAGGAAAGACAGAGGACAAAGACCGACAATATAACTTAGGAATTCCTAGTGTGGACAATGATGGTGATAAATGTACAAATAAAAGAATGTTTTTGCAAGAGGGGGAACAAACAAACGTTACCATTGCAAGGTGTCGAAAATGGGATGGTATACAGGAAAAAATACAATTAATGCAAGCTAGAATCTACAGGAACATTGTAATATAATTCCACTGAATGTAACAAAGGCATTATGCCAAAACTAATGTCAATAAGAGGAGGATATGGGGGAGGGGTATGGGATTCTTTTTGGAAGAAAAGGAAATGTTTGCTTATAGATTGTGGTGGCAAAGGCATGGCTATGTGATTATACCAGGAACCATCAATTTTTTACTTAGGTTGGATTGTATGATATGTGAATAAAACTGTTTAAAAATGAACAGAGGAAAAAGAAAAAGAAAAAAAATGAACAGAGAGAAACAAGTGTTAGTAAAGGCAAAAATGTGGAGAAAGGTACCTATTCACTGTTGGGAAGGAAGATGAGAGGTGCAGCCCCAGGGGAGGGCAGTACGGTGGTCTCACAGGAGGCTAGGGATAGGGTTGCCATATGATCCTGCAGCCCCACTTACTAGGTATATAGCTGAAGGAACTGAGAGTGGGGACACGAATGGACATTTACAGTGGCAGTGTTCATGATTTACAATAAAGGGAGGTGGCCTAAGGTACAACGACTGAGGAATGGAAAGGGGAACGAACTGTGGTGTATACATACAATGGACTACTGAGCAGCTGCAAGAAGGAATGAAGCTGTAAGGCGTGCCACAAGGTGAATGAATCTTGAGGACAGTACGTTAAATGAAATGTCAGAAACAAAAAGACAAATATTATCATGTCTCACTCATATGGACTAACTATAATATACAAACTTGGAGAACTGAAGTCGAGAGCATGGGTTATCAAGTTGGAGCCTACTGTAAAGGGTCCTAGACTGTAAGGTCCTACTAACAGTCACATCTATTCCAGAGTTGTAACTATTTTATTTCTAAATTCTGGCATATGGAGCTATTTGTGTATAACCTGGTCATTCCCTGAAACTTTGGATATTTATGTGAGACCTGAGACTCAGAGTTAGAGCTCTAAAGCTATGGAAGTCAGCATTACCCCATACAGCAATTGTTTAAAAAGATGAAAAAGTGATCAGACTTTGACTAGAGATATGAGAGAAGCTGATCTGGACAAGACTAAGGTACTTCAGAATACAGAGTAACGGATGGTATGGTCCATATTTTAAAACTTCCAACTTCTGTATAAGACCAAAGGAAGAGATCTTTATTTGGTGCAAAATTTATATTTTGGATAGTCCATTATCTAGTCAGTTTATCTGAACACCATAATTATACAGAATCTTGAATAGGGCACGAGATCTTATTAGTTTGTACAGGTTACTGTGATGCTCCGATATACCCCAGAGTAATTTGGACAGTGAAAAAAAAGGTATTTGCAAAGTCCCCTTGGGGAACTGGGGAGAAAGGAGGAAACATTAAACTTCCCCATCTGGGGAATTCCTGATATTCTTGGAAGCAGTAGGGACAACCAATTCAATAGGCTGAACCCTGGATCTTGGGGCGTGTCCCTATGAAACTTATTCCTGCAAAAGAGAAGTAAAGCCTCCTTATAATTATACGTAAGAGTCACCCCAGAGAACCTATTTTGCTGCTCAGATGTACCCTCTCTTCTAAGCCAACTTGGCAGGGGAACTCACTGCCTTCCCCCAGGCCCCATGGGCCATGACTTCCAGGGATATAAATCTCCCTGGCAGGACTCCTGGGATAAGCCGGGACCTGTCATCGTGGAATTTAGAAAGCCTTCTTGTAGAAAGAGTATTTAAGTTCAGGGTACAGGGGGAAAACTGCTATTGCATGCCATGGGCTACGTTTAACAGGAAAACATCAGCAGTACCACAGCAAAAGCAGGAGTAAATAATGGGGGTAGGGACAAGAGTTAAGGGGAGGTTTAGATTTCCCATTTGGTGAGGGTTTGTTTATTGGTTATCTGTCTCTTGGGAACAATGAAATTATCTAAAACTGAGAGTATTGATGGGCTGTGGACTCTGGGCATTATACATGACACCTAATGAGTTCAGGTGGCTGAAGGACACACTGACTGAGAAGTAGACTGGCAAATAATGGTATATACATATGACTGAATATTGTGATGCTACAAAAAGGAACAAAATCATGAGGCATGCAACAATGTGAATGAACCTGTGGGACATTTGGTGAGGCAAAATGAGCCAGAAATGAAAGAACAATGATGGTATGGGCTCCTTTAGAAAATATTTATAAGAAAACAGGGGCCTAGATTGTAAGCTCTTATAGCAGTCACATTTTGTCTGGAGTGGTAATTACTATTATGGATTTTGAGAGGGTATTCTGTATATGTATAGCCTGGTATTTAGAGATAAGAACAAAGCCTATCAGGTCGGGGACTGAGGTAATTCAGAACACGGGGGTAAGGAAGACACTGTCTATACTTTACGACCTTACCTACTCTTTGAGACCAAGGGAACAAAGTTTATTTTGTCTGAAACCTAAATTTTCAATAGCACATAATTTAACTCAACCTTTCTGGATAGCTCATTAAACAACTGAAACACAGGGAGCCCAGAATAAGAATAAGCTAGTGTATAGCTTAATGTAATGCCTGGATACATCCCAGAACATATTAAACAAATACTCAAAAAGTATTGGCAACTCAACAACAAAAAGACAGCCAACCCAATTACAAAATGGGAAAAAGACTTAAACAGACACCTACCAGAAGAAGAAATACGGATGGCCAAGAGGCACATGAAGAGATGCTCAATGTCCCTGGCCATTAGAGAAATGCAAATCAAAACCACAATGAGATATCATCTCACACCCACCAGAATGGCCATTATCAACAAAACAGAAAACGACAAGTGCTGGAGAGGATGCGGAGAAAGAGGCACACTTATTCACTGTTGGTGGGAATGTCAAAGGGTGCAACCACTGTGGAAGGCAGTTTGGCGGTTCCTCAAAAAGCTGAATATAGAATTGCCATACGACCCAGCAATACCATTGCTAGGTATCTACTCAAAGGACTTAAGGGCAAAGACACAAACGGACATTTGCACACCAATGTTTATAGCAGCGTTATTTACAATTGCAAAGAGATGGAAACAGCCAAAATCTCCATCAACAGCAGAGTGGCTAAACAAACTGTGGTATATACATACGATGGAATATTATGCAGCTTTAAGACAAGATAAACTTGTGAACCATGTAATAACATGGATGGACCTAGAGAATATTATGCTGAGTGAATCCAGCCAAAAACTAAAGGACAAATACTGTATGGTCCCACTGTTGTGAACGGACATTCGAGAATAAACTTGAAATATGTCATTGGTAACAGAGTTCAGCAGGAGTTAGAAACAGGGTAAGACAATGGGTAATTGAAGCTGAAGGGATACAGATTGTGCAACAGGACTAGATACAAAAACTCAAAAATGGACAGCACAATAATACCTAATTGTAAAGTAATCATGTTAAAATACTGAATGAAGCTGCATCTGAGCTATAGGGTTTTTTTTTGTTTTTGTTTGCTTGTTGGTTTGTTTGTTGTTGTTGTTTTTTACTATTACTACTACTTTTATTTCTTTTCTTTATATTAACATTTTATATCTTTTTCTGTTGTGTTGCTAGTTCCTCTAAACTGATGCAAATGTACTAAGAAACAATGATCATGCATCTATGTGATGATGTTAAGAATTACTGAGTACATATGTAGAATGGTATGATTTCTAAATGTTGTGTTAATTTCTTTTTTTTCTTTCCGTTAATAAAAAAGTATTGGCAAGATCCCTTGACGGATGGGAGAATAAAACATGAAACTATTAAATTTTACCATCAGGGAATCCCCCTGATATTGGTCAAACATTAGGGACACCTAAATCAATAGGCCATGCCCTTGGTCTTTTTTTTTTTTTAATTTATTTATTTTTATTTTTATTATTATTTTTTATTTATTAATTCAAAAAAATTTAACAACAAACGAACAAAAACACCGACATATGATCATTCCATTCTACATATATAATCAGTAATCCACAATATCATCACATAGTTGCATATTCATTATCAAGATCATTTCTTAGAACATTTGCATCAATTCAGAGAAAGAAATAAAAAGACATCAGAAAAACAAATAAAATGAAGACAGAAAAAAAAGATTATATATACCATACCCCTTACCCCTCCCTTTCACTGATCACTAGCATTTCAAACTAAATTTATTTTAACATTTCTTCCCCCTATTATTTATTTTTATTCCATATGTTCTACTTGTCAGTTGACAAGGTAGATAAAAGGAGCATCAGACACAAGGTTTTCACAATCATGCAGTCACATTGTGAAAGCTATATCATTGTTCAATCATCATCAAGAAACATGGCTACTGCAACACAGCTCTACATTTTCAGGCAGTTCCCTCCAGTCTCTCCATTACATCTTGAATAACAAGGTGATATCTACTTAATGCGTAAGAATAACCTCCAAGATAACCTCTCGACTCTGGAATCTCTCAGCCACTGACACCTTGTCTCATTTCACTCTTCTCCCTTTTGGTCAAGAAGGTTTTCTCAATCCCTTGATGCTGAGTCTCAGCTCATTCTAGGATTTCTGTCCCACGTTGCCGGAAAGGTCCACACCCCTGGGAGTCATGTTCCACATACACAGGGGGAGGGTGGTGAGTTTGCTTGTTGTTTTGGCTGGAGAGAGAGGCCACATCTGAGCAACAAAAGAGGCTCTCTTGGGGGTGACTCTTAGCAAGCCCTTGATCTTGAGGCTTGCTCTTGTGAAGCTTATGTATGTGGTGGAAAAGCTTAGCCTTCCTATAGGTATGCCTAAGAGTTACTTCTGCAGGACCTCTTTTGTTGCTCACATGTGGCCTCACTCTCTCTAAGCCAAACTCTGTAAGTGAAATCACGGCCCTCTGCCCACGTGGTACATGACACCCAAGGATGAGTCTGGCCCTGGCATTTGGGGATCAACAATGCCATCCTAACCAAAAGGGGATAAAGAAGTGTAACAAATAAGATATCAGTGGCTAAGAGAGTTCAAATAGAGTCAAGCGGTTACTCTGGAGGTCACTGTTACGCAAACTTCAGTTAGACATCGGTACCTATCATAATCTGTCAAACCCCAACCAAAACCATTACAGCCAACCCTAAAGAACACCTATATATATATATATATATAAAAGATTCTACAAAGGTTCCATGCACTAGCATAAAGTTCCAGAAACCTACAAACTCCAGATGCGTCCCTGAACCAGATAAGCCCTGAAATGCAGAGAGCCCTATCTCTCCAGAACATCAACTAGTTCCATTTCCCTACCTCATATTACTGACAGCCCCTTCCAAGATGAAAAAATAGCCCAAATACCCCTAAAGAGTGGGACAGAAAGATCAAAGGTGATGGTAGAGTTATATAAAGAAGGTAGAGTTTAACAAACGAGTATGATTGCTGAATCATTATACTGATATTTCTTTTAGTCTCAAGTACCTCAGAGAAACTAGAAATAAAAACCTAAAACTGTAGAATTGTAACCCATACCACTCTGAAATCTGTTCTACAACTAACTGTTGCACCGTGCTTTGAAATTTATTGCTTTTTTGTATAGATGTTATTTTTCAGAAAAGAAAAAAGTTGATTGTGATGATAACATATTTATTCCTTCTAGCCTCCAATGCTTTGGAGTAGCTAGAATGAAAAATCTGAGATGATGGTATGGTAGCCCATGACAAACTCTGGGATCTGTCCTGTAACTTGGTTGTAGAGTGCTTTGAAAACGATTGCTTTTCTCTTTCTTTGCTTTGTACATATGTTATAGTACACGATTTAAAAAGTTAAAAAAAAATGGAGGAAGAGATAGAAATGAGACAAAATAAAGTTTCAGTGGCTGAGAGATTTCAAACAAAGTTGAGAGGTTATCCTGGAGGTTATTCTTATGCATTATGTAGATAGCCCTTTTCAGTTTATGGTGTATTGGAGTGGCTAGAGGGAAGAACCTAAAATTGCTGACCCGTTTCCAGTAACTTTGATTTTGAAAATGAATGTGTAACTATATAGCTTTTACAATGTGACTGGGTGATTGTGAATACCTTGTGTCTGATGCTCCTTTTATCCAGGGTGTGAACAGATGAGTAAAGAGATAGGGACAAAGTGGATGGATAATGGGAGGGGCAATAGAGGATAACAAGTTGGGTAGATTGCAATGCTGGTGGTTGATGGTGGGGGAGAATGGATGTATAAGTTTCTTCTATTTTCTTTTTGTTTATTTTCTGGAGTGATGCAAATGTTCTGGGAATGATCACGGTGATGAATATGCAGCTATGTAATGATAATGTGAGCCAATGATTTGTGTACTCTGGATGTGTGTGAAGATATCTCAATAAAAATATTTTCAAAAAAAGACTAAGTTTGGACTATTCAACAGGCACCACGGAGCAAGAAGGCAGTGGTATGATATATTTAAGATTCTGAAAGGAAAAATTTCCAGCCAAGAATTCTTTATCCAGCAAAGTTGTCCTCGAAAAGTGACAGAGAGATTAAAATTTTCACAAACGCTGACAGAATCTGTAATGAGAGACATGCATGCCCTGAAAGAAATACTAAACAGAGTTCTATTGGCTGAAAAAAAAAAAGACAGGAGAGAGAGGTCTGGAGGAGGGCACAGAATTAGAATATTAGTAAGGGTAATGTTAAGGATACAAAGAGAGAAAGGGAAAAGAACAAATATATGAAAAATAAAAACCAAAGGGCAAAATGGTAGATTCAAGAACTACCTTACAGTAAAAACTTGGAATGTTGACAGACCGAATTCAATGATTAAAAGATATAGATTGGCAGAATGGATTTAAAAATATGATTCATCTATATGTTGTTTACAAGAAACTCATCTTAGACCCAATGATACAAACATATCGAAGTGAAAGGATGAAAAAAGAAATCACCTAAGCTGACATCAAAAGAAAGCAGGGGTAGCTATACTAATATCAGAAAAAACAGATGATTTTTAAATTTATTTTTTATCATCAAACCAAAACAACATACAAACATGAACATTCTTAACATACAAACCTTTGTGCATGGTGTACAATCAATGGTTCACAATATCATCACATAGTAGTATTTTCATCACCACGATCATTTTTCAGGACATGTGCATCACTCCAGATAAAGAAATAAAAAGAAAAAATAAAAAGCTCATAATACCATTCCCCTTACTCCACCCTCTCATTGACCACTAGTATTTCCATCTACTCAGTAGATTTTAACCTTTGTTCCCCCTATTTTTTATTTATACCCCTTATCGCTCCCTTTCATTGTTCACTTGTATTTCAATCTACTCAGCAGATTTTAACATTTGTTCTCCCTATTATTTATCTTTAATCGATATTTTTTTTTACTCATCTGTCAATACCATAGATAAAAGGAGCATCAGACACAAGGTTTTCAAAATCACAGTCACACTGTGAAAGCTATATCATTATACATTCATCTTCAAAAAACATGGCTATTGGAACACAGCTCTACAGCTTCAGGCACCTTCCTCTAGCCTCTCTAATACACCTTAAACTAAAAAGGGGCTATCTATAAAATGCGTAAAAATAACCTCCAGGATAACCTCTGGTAACCTCTGGACTTTGTTTGAAATCTCTCAGCCATTGACATTTTATTTTGTCTCATTTCACTTTCCCCCTCTCAGTTGAGAAGGTTTTCTCAGTTCCTTGATGCCAAGTCCTAGCTCATTCTAGGATTTCTGTCCCATGTTGCCAGGGAGTTTTATACCCCTGGCAGTCATGTCTGATGCAGAGAGGGGGAGGGTGGTGAGTCTGCTTGACATGTTGGCTGAGAGAGAGACAGGCCACATCTGAGCAATAAAAGAGGTTTTCTGGGGGTGGTGACTCTTAGGCCTAATTTTAAGTAGGCTTAGTCTATCCTTTGTGGGGAGCAGTTTCATATGAACAAACTCCAAGATGGGGGGCTTGGCTTATCGATTTGGTTGGCTCCACTGCTTGCGAGAATATCAGGAATTCTCCAAATGGGGAAGCTGAATTTTCCCTCTTTCTTGCCATTTCCCCAAGGGGACTTTGCAAATACTTCTTTATTCACTGTTCAAACCACTCTGGGATTTATTGGGGCATCAGTCTGGACAAACTTATCAAATCTCATGCACTACTCAAGGTTACATGTATTTATGGTGTTCAATTAAACTGTCCTTATAAGTTATATTAGGAAATGCACTAGTTAAAATATAAATTTTGCATCAAATAAACATTTTTTGCTTCCAAATAAACATTTTTTGCTTTAGTCTCACACAAAAGTTAAAGTTTTAGAATATGAATTAGCAACTATTTTCAACACCCTGCAATACTGAAATACCTTTGTTCTTCCTCATGCAAAAACATTTTTAAATCAATAGTCTTTAAATGCAAAGATGTCATAAGAGACAAGGAAGGACAATATATATTAATAAAAGGGACAATTCACCAAAAAGAAATAATAATCATAAATGTTTATGCACTCAATAGAGAAGCACCAAAGCACATGAAGCTAAATTTGGCAAAACTGAAGGGAGCAATAGATGTTTCAACAATAATAGTGGGAGATTTCAAAATACCACTGTTTTTTACAGATAAAACAACCAGACAGAAGATCAATAAGGAAATAAAGAACTTAAAAAATGTAATAAGTGAATTAGACCTAATAGACATATATATATGTTGTTACATTCCAAAACACCAGGAAAAAACATTCTTCTCTAGTGCTCATGGAACATTCTGCAGCATAGGTTCAGGATAGGTCTTAATAAATTAAAAAACACTGAAGTTATTCAAAGCACTTTCTCTGATCACAATGGAATTGAGCTGAAAATCAATAACCAATAAAGAATCAGAACTTTCACAAATATATGGAAATTAAATAACATACTCTTAAACAGTCAGTGGGTCAAAGAAGAAATTGAAAAGAAATAGGTAAATATCTGGAGATGAACGACAGTGACAATACAACACATCAGAACTTAAGGGATGCGGCGAAGGCAGGATTGAGAGGGAAACTTATTGTCCTAAATGTCTATATCTAAAAAGAAAGTGTGAAAATTGAGGACTTAACGGCTCACCTAAAGGAACTAGAAAAAAGAACAGAAACTAACACCAAACCAAACAGAATAAGAAAAATAACAAAGAATAAAGCAGAAACAAATGAATTGAAGAACTAGAAAACAATAGAAAGAACCAATAAAACCAAAAGTCGGTTCTTTGAGAAAAGCAATAAAATTAATGGAGCCTTAGCTCCACTGACAAAGAAAAACAGAGAGAGATGCAAATAAATAAAATCAGAAATCAGAGAAGAGTTATTACCATGGACCCTGAAGAAATTAAAAAAAAAATCATAACAGGATACAATTAACAACTACATGCCAAGAAATTGGATAACTGAGATGAAATGGACAAATTACTAAAGCATACAGCTTATAGTGACTTGAGAAGAAACAGAAAACCTCAACAAATTAATCCCAAGTAAACGGATTCAATCAGTATAAAAATTTTCCTACAAAGAAAAGCCCAGGGCCAGATGACTTCACAGGGAAATTTTACCCAACATTTCAAAAATAATTAACACCACCCGCTGCTCAAACTCTTCAAAAAAAATTAAGGAAAAAGGAACACTACAGGCCAATCTCCCTAATGAACAAAGATGCAAAAATTCTCAACTAAATACTAGCAAATCAAATCCAAAGACATATTAAAAGTCTATACCAGGAATGCAAGGGTGGTTCAACACAAGAAAATCAATGTAATATAGCACATTAACAAATCAAAAGGGAAAAAAACACATCGTCATCTCAATTAATGTTGGAAAAGTATTCAACAAAATTCACCATCCTTTTCTATAAAGACACTTCACAAGGTAGGAATCAAATGAAACTTCCTCAATATCATAAAGGGCATATATGAAAGACCCATAACCAACATAGTATTCAACGGTAACTAAAAACCTTCTCCCTAAGATCAGGAATGACACAACGATTCCCACTGTCACCACTGTTATTCAACATTGTGCTAGAAGTTCTACCTATTGCTATCAGTCAGGAAAAAGAAAAGGCCTACAAACCAGAAAGGAAGAAGTAAAACTTTGTAGATGATAAAATACTAGGAAAACCCTGAGCAATCTACCCACAAATCTTCTTAAGCTAATAAACAAATTCATCAAAGTTGCAGGATACAAGATTAATGTGCAAAAATCAGTAATGTTTCTATACACAAACAATGACCTGAGGAGACAATTAAGGAAAAAATTCCATTCAAAACAGCAACTAAAAGAATCAGGTATCTACGACAGCAAGGAGGAAGGTGCCGCTCTGGCCCTGCCTGCAATGGTCTGGGAACAAGTCACGAGCAATGTTCCCGCAGGTGACCCTGCCAACGCTGGCTGCTGCTGAGCTTGGCTGGGAGACAACTTGCCGCTCCCCAGCACTCTCCTCAGCGGCCACTCTTGTGCCCAGAGGGAGGCCCCTGGTTGTAAAGGCTGAGGAACTGAGAAGCAGAGAACTGGAAACCATCTGGCTGGTGCAAACAGCCTAACCTGGAAGCCTAGAGCCCTGAAGAGGGCACGGATGGGGAGACAGACATGGACTAGGAAGTAAGCCAAGCCGCATTCCTTGAATGTGCTGCCTTCACTGGGGCAGCTCTGTGACCCACGACTCACCTCAGGCCCTATGTACCTGAACCCTGTTACCTGATCCCTATCCCTGCACTCCAAACGCCCCCACCTCGCCAACCTTTCACCAACCCCTCATGTGCATATCTACCCCATAGCCGCTCAAGTGTGCACACGCCTGCCCCAGCCCAACCCACCTCTCCTGCAAAACAGCAGTCTTCCCCTGCCCCTCTCAATTCCTACCTCCCCCTTCCTGCCCCCTGCCAGCTCATAAAGGCTGTGAGCACTTACCTCCATACCCAGGCTACAACCACCCCCAGCCCATAGAATCGTACAACCCCACCCTGCCACCCCTGAGTTCTGCACATGTGTGCATCAGTTTTCGGCCCTCCCAGATCTGGGCATGCACACAGCCCCAGTCACGCCCCCCAGCTCTGGACAAGTGCTGACCCGTGCAGCTGGGCCACATCTGCCACCAGCCCAGGCATGCACAACATCAACCCAGTACCCTGAGCTCTGCGTATGCGCACAAAGGGCTCCTTGCCCTAGAACAGTGCACACCAGGGCCCTGCTATCCAGACCTGTGCACCCACAGAGCCACATCCTTCCCAGAGCTGGACAGCCACGCTTACAAGCAACAGTGTAGCATCCCAACCTGCACCTATACCTGTGCTGCAGTGCTTCACTGCACTGTTGTGCCCCATCCTGCATTGTGCTCCACATCCACCACAAAATAAAAAGCTTTAGACTATTGAAGGAAATCAACTTCCAAAGCAAACCAATCAAGATATTTACATGCTGTAAAGACAGAAGATCACTAAACATATCATGATGCAGACAAATATAGCCCAGCCTAGCGACCGAATTAAAATACCAGAGGAAACACAGACATTGGAATAAACTAATCAAAGATGTTCATATGACTGTACTAAATAAAATAAATAGGATGGCTAATGACATAAAGGAGATCAAGAAGACAGGTAGAAGAGCATAAAGAAGAATTTGAAAGAATAAATAGAAAAATAGCAGATATCACAGAGATTAAAGATGCTGAAGATCAAATGAAAAACATACTAGAGACACACAACAGCAGATTTGAAGAGGCAGAAGAAAGAATAAGCAAACTAGAGGACAGGAGAACTGATTTCAGATACTCAAAGCAGCAAATGGCCAAAAAAGATGGAAATATTTGAATTGGATCTCAGGGAAATGATGGACAAAACAAAGGGCACAAATATAAGAATTACTGGTGTCTCAGAAGAAGAGAAAAGTAAAGGGCAAGGAAGATTAGTTGGGGATACAATGGGAGAAAACTTCCCAACCCTTATAAAGGACATAATATGCAAGTCAAAGAAGCTCAATGAACTCCAAACAGAATAAATTCTAATAGGCCTTCCCCAAGACACATACCGTCAAATGTTGAAGAGAAGTAGAAAATCTTGAAAGTGGCAAGAAAAAAATAATCTACTACATATAAGGGTAGCCACATAAGACTGAGTTTGGACTACTTAAATAGCACTATGGAGGCGAGAAGGCACTCGTATGATTTATTTAAAGATACTGAAAGAGAAAGACTTCCAGCCAAGTATTCTGTACCCAGCCAAATTATCCTTCAAAACCGAGGGAGAAATTAACAATTTCACAGATAAATAAATCCTTAAATAATCTGCAACAAGAGACTAGCCCTATAAGAACTACTAAAGGGAGTTCTGAGTTGAAAAAAAACACACAGGTGAGGTAGGTCTGGAGGAGGGCACAGAATTGAAGAGTACCAGTAAAGATAATTTAAAGGATGAAAAAAAAAATGAGGGAAAAGAATATTATACAGATCTGACAAATAAAATCCAAAAGATAAGACGGTGGACTCAAGAAATGCCTTTTCATTAATAACTCTGAATATTAAGAGATTAACATACCAAATAAAAGATACAGATTGGCAGAATGGATTAAGAAATATAATCCAGCTATATGCTGCTTACAAAAGACTCATCTTAAGACACAGGATAAAAATAGATTGAAAGTGAAAGAATGGAAACAGATGTTCCATGCAAGTTGTAACCAAAAGAAAGCAGGAGTAGTATAATATTATTGGGCAAAATAGACTTTAAATGTAAAAACATCATAAGAGACAAAGAAGGACACTATTAATAAAAGAGACAATTCACCAAGAAAAAGTAACAATCATAAATGTTTATGCTCCCAATCAAGGAGCTCCAAAGTACATGAGACAGACACTGGCAAAACTGAAGGGAGTGACAGATGTTTCAACAATAGTAAGGAGATTTCAATACACAGTTCTTCTCTATAGATAGAACAACCAGCCAGAAGACCAATAAGGAAACTGAGAAGTTAAACAACTTGATAAATGAATTAGACCTAACAGACATATATAGGTCATTACACCCCAAAGCACCAGGATACACATTCTTCTCTAGTGCTCATGGAGTATCCTCCAGGACAGGTCATATGCTGGGGCATGAAACAGATCTTTACAAATTCAAAAACAATGAAATTATTCAAAGCACTTTCTCTGATCACAACGGAATGAAGCTGGATATCAATAACCACCAAAGAATGAAAATTTTCACAAATACATGGAGAATAACGAACACACTCATAACCAGTGGGTAAAAGAAGACATGGCTGGAGAAATCACTAGCTGTCTGGAAGGCAAACGAAAATGAAAATACAACATATCAGAACTTACAGGATGTGATAAAGGCTGTGCTGAGATGGAAATTTATTGCTCTAAATGCCTATATTAAAAAATCACTAAGAAAAAAAAATAAGAAAGAGCAAAATCAAGGACATACTGCTCACATGGAGGAACTTGAGAAAGAATAGCAAACTAACCCCAAAGCAAATAGAAGAAGAGAAGTAATAAAGATTAAAGCAGAGTTAAATGAATGGGAGAACAAAAGAACAACAGAAAAAAAAAATCAATAAAATCAAAAGGTGGTTCTTTGAGAAAATCAGTAAAATTGATGGGCCACTAGCAAGACAACAAATTAAAAAAAGAAAGGCTGCAAGTAAACAAAATCAGAAATGAGAACAGGTGCATTACCACAGACTTTGAAGAAAAGAAAATAAATCATACGAGGATACTATGAACAACTACACAAACAACTATGCCAACAAACGACAACTTAGATGAAATGGACAAATTCCCGGCAACACACAAACAAGCCACAACACTGAGAAAGAAAGAGAAGATCTTAACAAACCAATGGCAAGTAAAGAGATTCAATCAGTCATCAAAAATCTTCCTACAAAGAAAAGCCCAGGGCCAGATGGCTTCACAGGGGAATATTATCTAACACTCCAAAAAGAACTAACACCATCGTGCTCAAAATTTTCCAAAAAAATTGAGGAAAAAGGAACACCATCTAACTCATTTTATGAGGCTAACATCATTTTAATACCAAAACCAGGTAAAGATGCTATAAGAAAGAAAAACTACAGGCCAATCTCCCTAATGAACAAAGATGCAACAATTCTCAACAAAATAATAGCAAATCAAATTCAAAGACATATTAAGAACATTATACACCATGACCGAGTGGGGTTTTATATCAGAAATGCAAGAGTGGTTCAACACAAGAAAATCAATTAATGAGAAACAGCACATTAACAAATCAAAAGGGAAAAATCACCTGATTATCTTGATTGATGCTGAAAAAGCACATGACAAAATTCAACATCCTTTTCTGATAAAAACACTTCAAAAGACAGGAATCAAAGGTAACTTCCTCAATATGATAAAAGACATATATGAAAAACCCATAGCCAGCATCATAATCATGGAGACAGACTGAAAGCTTTCCCCCTAAGATCAGGAATAAGACAAGGATGCCACTGTCACCACTATTATTCAACATTGTACTAGAAGTTCTAGCTAGAGCAATCAGGGAAGAAAAAGAAATAAAAGGTATCCAAACTGGAAAGGAAGAAGTTAAACTTTCATTATTTGCAGATGATACTGTACTTGGAAAATCCTGAGAAATCTACAACAAACTTACTTGAGCTAATAAACAAATTCAGCAAGGTGGCGGGATACAAAATTAACGTGCAAAAATCAGTAACATTTCTATACACAAGCAATGACCTGAGGAGTCAGTTAAGGAAGAAATTCCATTCAAAACAGCAACTAAAAAGAATCAAATACTTAAGAATGAACTTAACTAGGGATGTAAGGGACTTATACACAAAAAACTACATAACATTACTAAAGGGAATCAAAGAAGATCTAAACAGATGAAAAGACATTCCCTGCTCATGGATAGAAAGGTTAAATATAGTTAGGATGTCAATTCTCCCTAAAATGATCTAAAGATTCAACGCATTACCAATCAAAATTGCAACAACCTACTCTGAAGACTTGGAAAAGCTAGTTATCAGGTTCATCTGGAAGGGAAAGAGACTCAAATAGCTAAAAGCATTCTAAAAATGAAGAACAAACTGGGAGGATTAACACTTCCTGACTTTAAAACTTACTATAAAGTCATAGTGGTCAAGACAGCATGGTACTGGCACAAAGACAGAAGTATTGACCAATGGAATGGAACCGAGAGTGTAGAAATAGACCACCAAATCAATGGTCAACTGATTTTTGACAAGGCCCCCAAATCCACTGAACTGGGACAAAATAATCTTTTTAATAAATGGGAGAACTGGATATCAAATGCCAAAAGAATGAAAGAAGACCCCTATCTTACACCCTACACAAAAATTAACTCAAAGTGAACCAAATACCTAAATATAAGAACTAGCATCATAAAGCTTCTAGGAGAAAATGTAGGGAAACATCTTCAAGACCTAGTAATAAGAGGTAGCTGACTAAACTTTACACCCAAAGCATAAGTAACAAAAGAAAAAATAGATAAATGGGAACTCCTCAAAATCAAATGCTTCTGCACCTCAAAAGATTTTGCCAAAAAGATGAAGAGGCAGCCAACTCAATGGAAGAAAATATTTGGAAATCACACGTCGGACAAATTTTGATACCCTGTATACGTAAAAAATCATACAATTCAACCACAAAAGATTGAACAACCCAATTATAAAATGGGCTCAAGACATGAATAGGCATTTTTCTGAAGAGCAAATATAGATGGCTCAAGAACACATGAAGAGATGCTCATTTTCATTAGTTATAAGGGAAATGCAGATCAAGACTACAATGAGATACCATCTCACACCTATAAGAATAGCTACTATGAAACATAGAAAACTACAAATGTTGGAGAGGATGTGGAGAAACTGAGACACTTATACACTGCTGGTGGGAATTTATAATGTTACAGCCACTATGGAAAACAGTTTGGTGGCTCCTTAGGAAATTAAGTATCGAGTTGCCCTAGGACTACTTGGTATATACCCAGAAGAGCTGAAAGCAGCAATATAAACAGATATTTGCACACTGATGTTCACAACAGCATTATTCACAATTGCCAAAGGATGGAAACAATTCAAATGCCCATCAACAGACGAGTAGATTAACAAAATGTGGTATATACATACAATGGAATATTATGCAGCAATAAGAATAAATGATGTCCTAAAGCACATGACAAGATGGATGAGCCTTGAGGACATAATGCTGAGTGAAATAAGTCAGACACAAAAGGATAGATACTGGATGACTCCACTTTTATGACCATGATAAAGGTCTAATCAGAGGCTTATAATACAGAATATGGGACTTTCAAGATACACAGAAGCTAGAGATGGGTGAACTCTTAGCTAATAAGGCAGGACTCAAACGCAAGGGAATAGATAGAAGTGAAGGCGGTTCACTAGTAGGTCTATAAGTAAAATTACCATATTGAAGGTGAACATGATTGAAAGGGGTTGTATAGACCTACGTGTCCCACCGACTAATGCTAGAAATATAAATTAGTTCTCACAAGAACTACTTCAAGGGTATGATTTGCGTATAGAAGAGTGTTTAAGTCCTGGGTATGGGGAAAACTGCTATTGCATGCTATGGGCTATGTTTAACAGGAAAACATCAGCAGTACCACAGCAATAGCAGGGGTAAACAATGGGGGGAGGGACAAGAGTTAAGGGGAGGTTTAGATTTCCCATCTGGTGAGTGTATATTTATTGTTATCTTTCTCCTGGGAACAATAAAATTATGTAGAACAGAGTATTGATGGACTGTGGGCATTATACATGATGCCCTATTGAATGCAGGTGGCTGAAGGATGCACTGACTAGAAGTAGATTCGAGGATACATATGAATTGACTATTGTGCTGCTACAAAAAGGAACGAAATCATGAGGCACGTAACAATGTGAATGAACCTGTGGGACATTGTTGAGACAAAATAAGCCAGAAACAAAACAGCAATTATTGTATGGTCTTCTTTAGAAAATGCTTATAAGAAAACAGGGACTAGAATGTAAACTCTATAGCAGACACATTTAGTCTGGATTTTGAGTTGTTTTATATATGCATAACCTGGTACTAAGAGTTAAGAATGAAGCCGATCAGGTCAGGATTAAGGTAATTCAGAACACAGGAGTAAGGAAGACATTGTATATATTTTAGAACCTTACCTACTCTGTGAGGCCAAAGGAAGAATGACTTATTTTGTTTAGAACCTACATTTTCTGCAGCACATAATCTGACTCAACCAGTCTGGATAGCTCATTTGAATAACTGACACAGAGGGAGCCCAGAATAAGAATGAGGGCCTTTAATCCTTATAGCTCAATGTAATGCCTGCATATATGCCAGAATATATTAAGCAGATAATCAAAAAGTATTGACAAAGTCTCTTGAGGGATGGGAGAAGAAATATGGAACTAGTAAACTTTACCATCAAGGAATCCCCTGTTACTGTGCCAAACATTAGAGACACCCAAATCAATAGGCCAAGTCCTTGATCTTGAGGCTTACTTTTGTGAAGCTTATGTATGTAGCAGAGAAACTTTGCCTTCCTATAGGAATGCCTAAGAGTTACTTCTGGAGGACCCCTTTTGTCGCTCAGATGTGGCCTCACCCCCTCTAAGCCAAACTCTGCAAGGGAAATCATTGCCCTACCCCCTAGGTGGGACATAACATCCAGGGGTGAAATTCTTCCTAGTGGCGTGGGAGATGACACCAAGGGATGAGTCTGGCCCTGGCACCGTGGGATCAACAATTCCATCCTGACCAAAAGGGGGAAAAGAAGTGTAACTAATAAAGTATCAGTGGCTGTGAGAGTTCAAATCGAGTCGAGAGGCTACTCTGGAGGTACCTAAGATTGGTACCTAATGTAACTTGCTAAACCCCAACGAAAACCATTCCAGCCAATCCTAAAGAACACCTAAGACAATATATAAGATTTTGCAAAGATTCCATGCACTTGGGTAACCTTCCAGAAACCTACAACCTCCATATGGGTCCCTGGACCAGGTAAGTCCTGTAACCTAGAGGGCCCAGCCTCTCTAGAACATCAGCTGGTTTCATCTCCCTATCCCATATTTCTGACAGCCCCTTCTAACATGAAAAAGCTAGGATGGCTGTGCTGGTTTGAAAGGATGTGTGTCCCCTAGAAAAGCCATGTTTTAATCTAAATCCCATTTCATAAAGGCAGAATAATCCCTATTCAATACTGTATGTCTGAAACTGTAATCAGATCATCTCCCTGGAGATGTGATTTAATCAAGAGTGTTGTTAGGCTGGATTAGGTGATGACATGTCTCCACCCATTTGGGTGGGTCTTGATAAGTTTCTGGAGCCCTATAAAAGAGGAAACATTTTGGAGAATGAAAGATTCAGATAGAGCAGAGCAGCAAGACATAACCACGAGAAGGAGAGTCCACCAGCCAGTGACCTTTGGAAATGAAGAAGGAACATGCCTCCCAGGGAGCCAGGAGAAGAAACAGGAAGCCAGGAGAAGAAGCTAGCAGATGATGCCATGCTCACCATGTGCCCTTCCAGATGAGAGAGGAACCCTGACCATGTTCACCATGTGCCTTTCCAGATGAGAGAGAAACCCTGTGTTCAACATGTGCCTTCTCACTTGAGAAAGAAACCCTGAACTTCATCGGTCTTCTTGAACCAAGGTATCTTTTCCTGGATGCCTTAGATTGGACCTTTCTATAGACTTGTTTTAATTGGGACATTTTCTCGGCCTTAGAAATGTACACTAGCAACTTATTAAATTCCTCTTTTTAAAAGCCATTCCATTTCTGGTATATTGCACTCCTGCAGCTAGCAAACTAGAACAATGGCCAAAGCCCAAATACCCCTAAAGAGTGGGATAGAAAGATCAAAGGTGATGGTATTATACAGAGAAGGTTAACAAGTGAATATGACTGCTGAACTATTAAATTGATATTTTTTTGTCTCCAGAATCTTGGAGAAACTAGAAGTAAAAACCTAAAATGGGAATTGTAACCCATACCAAACTCTGAAATCTATTCTACAACTAACTGTTGTGCTTTGAAATTTATTGCTTTACTGTATATGTTATTTTTTACAAAAAAACTTAAAAAGTCAATTGTGATAATAAAAACAATATTTATTCCTTCTAGCCTCCTATATTCTGGAGCAGCAAGAAGGAAAATTATGAAAGGAACAGATGGTAGCCCATGACAAACTCTGGGATCTGTCCTATAACTACCTGTTGAAGAGTGCTTTGAAAAGTATTGTTTTTTCTTTGCTTTATACATATATTATACAATAAAGAAAGTAAAGAAAACAATATCTAGGAATAAACTTAATCAGGGATGTAAGGGACCTGTACACAGAAGTCTATAGAACATTGCAAAAATAAAAAAAAAATTAGATAATCTAAATAGATGGAAAGACATTCCCTACTCATGAATAGGAAGTTTAAATGCAGTTATGATGTCAACTATACCCAAATTGATCTATAGATTCAATGCATACCAATCAAAATTTCAAAAACTGACTTTGAAGACTTGGAAAAACTAGTTATCAAATTCATTTGGAAGGAAAAGAGACCTCGAATAGCTAGAAGCATCCTAAAATAGAAGAACAAAGTGGGATGACTAACACTTCCTGATTTTAAAGCTTATTATAAAGCTACGGTGGTCAAAATAACACGGTACTGGCACTAAAATGTAGAAATATTGACCAATGGAATCCAATCCAGAGTGCAGAAATAAACCACCAAATCTATGGCCAACTGACCTTCGACAGGGTCCCCAAATCCACTGAACTGGAACAAAATAGTCTTTTCAATAAATGGACATGGGAGAACTGGATATCAAGAGCCAAAAGAAAGAAAGATGACCCTTACTTTATACCCTATACAAAAATTAACTCAACGTGGACTAAATACCTAAATATAAAAAGCCAGTATCATAAAACTCCTAGAAGAAAATATAGGGAAACATCTTCAAGACCCAGTAATAGGAGGTACTGTCCTAAATATTACACCCAAAGTACAAGCAATGAACATGGGACTGAGAAAGCCTTCTTGACCAAAAGGAGAAGAGAGAAACAAGGCAAAATAATTTCAGTGACTGAGAGATTTCAAATACAGTTGACAGATTATCCTGGAGGTTAATGTTATGCATTATATAGATATTTCTTTTTAGCTTATGGTTTACTGGAGTGGTTGGAGGGAAGTTCCTGAAACTGGTGGTGTGGTCTAGCTGCCGTGATTTTTGAAGATAATTGTATGGAGCTGTACTTTTACAATGTGACCACATGACTGGGAAAACTTTGTGTCAACACTCCTTTTATCCAGGGTATGGACAGATGAGTTAAAAAAAATCGGTATAAAGAATAAATAGCTTTTTCTCCGCCGGCCCGCCGCGCGGCGCCCACGCCCCGCAGCAGCCGAGCCGCCCGACCTGCTTCCCCCCTCTCTTTCTCCGCCGGCCCGCCGTGCGGCGCCCACGCCCCGCAGCAGCCGAGCCGCCCGACCTGCTTCCCCCCTCTCTTTCTCCGCCGGCCCGCCGCGCGGCGCCCACGCCCCGCAGCAGCCGAGCCGCCCGACCTCCTTCCCCCCTCTCTTTCTCCGCCGGCCCGCCGCGCGGCGCCCACGCCCCGCAGCAGCCGAGCCGCCCGACCTCCTTCCCCCCTCTCTTTCTCCGCCGGCCAGCCGCGCGGCGCCCACGCCCCGCAGCAGCCGAGCCGCCCGACCTGCTTCCCCCCTCTCTTTCTCCGCCGGCCCGCCGCGCGGCGCCCACGCCCCGCAGCAGCCGAGCCGCCCGACCTCCTTCCCCCCTCTCTTTCTCCGCCGGCCAGCCGCGCGGCGCCCACGCCCCGCAGCAGCCGAGCCGCCCGACCTCCTTCCCCCCTCTCTTTCTCCGCCGGCCCGCCGGGCGGCGCCCACGCCCCGCAGCAGCCGAGCCACCCGACCTCCTTCTCCCCCCTCCTCCCCCTCTTGCTCCGGCTGCTCTCCAACCACCACGGTGCCCTCTTCCCCCGCCTTCACCGTGCTCCTCTGCCACCAGCCTCGACAGCCTTGCCGCCCTCACCTTTCCTCCTCCAGAACAGCTACTGGGGGAGTGGAGATAATACAGAGCAGATTCCGGAGCCACAAGGGAGATCAAAGGGACAGCGTACCCCATCCTGGAACGGCTGACTATCTGGGAGAACCAGCTCCGGTGAGATCACCAAGGGGCACGGGCTTTCCTGGGTGGGACGGCAAGCGACCGGAGTCCCTCCCTTCCACCTTCCCAGGCCAGCTGGTAGAATTGGACAGGCGGTCCCCTTAGGCCGCGGCGGCTGGTGCCCCCACCACACGAGGCCCCCCGGAACAACTGAGATAGTTGGGTCGGAAATCCCCAGACTGCGGAGAACAGTGACCGGGGGATCCCTTCCAAACACGTGACTCCCCCGTCGGCTGGGAACAGTGCACTCTCCCGGGCTGCGACAGCTGGCGCCCTCCCGCCACGCTTGGTGCCCCGGGCCGACTAGCTAATTTGGCCGGACGCTCTCCTGTGCTGCGACGGCCGGCGACCCTCCCCGCATTCGGAACCCCAGGCCGGCTGGCATTCTTCCAAGACGCTTCGGCTGCCGAACCTCCCCTACGGCGAGAATTTTCCAGAGTTAAAGGACCTACAGCAACTTTCACTGGTGGAACCCACAGACAAACGTGTGCCACGAGCGCCACCTACTGGGCAGGATAAGAAAAACAGAACCAAGAGATTGCACAGAAAAATCTTTCAACCTGTGGGGTCGAACACCCGGGGAAATCTGACTAAATGCCCAGACGCCAGCAGAAGATAACGGATCACGCTCAGAAAATTGAACATATGGCCCAGTCAAACGAAGAAACCAATAGTTCAAATGAGATACAGGAGCTGAAACAACTAATGCTGAATATATGAACAGAAATGGAAAACCTCTTCAAAAACGAAATCGAATAATTGGAGATGAAGGGATACAGACTGTACAACGGGACTGGATATAAAAACTCAGAAATGGACAGCACAATACTACCCAATTGTAATGCAATTATATTAAAACATTGAATGAAGCTGCATGTGAGGTATAGGTTTTTTGTTTTTGTTTTTTTTGTTTTTTTTTCTTTCTATTATTGTTTTAATTCTTATTCTGTTGTCTTTTAATTTCTTTTTCTAAATTGATGCAAATGTACTAAGAAATGATGAATATGCAACTATGTGATGTTATTAAGAATTACTGATTGTACATGTAGATTGGAATGATTTCTAATTGTTTTGTTAATTCTTTTTTTAATTAATAAAAAAAAATAAAAAAAATAAAAAAAAACGAAATCGATAAATTGAGGGAGGACATGAAGAAGACATGGGCTGAACATAAAGAAGAAATAGAAAAACTGAAAAAACAAATCACAGAACTTATGGAAGTGAAAGATAAAGTAGAAAAGATGGAAAAAACAATGGATACCTACAATGACAGATTTAAAGAAACAGAAGATAGAATTAGTGATTCGGAGGATGAAACATCTGAATTCCAAAAAGAAACAGAAACTATCCAGAAAAGAATGGAAAAATTTGAACAAGGTATCAGGGAACTCAAGGACAATGTGAACCGTACAAATATACGTGTAGTGGGTATCCCAGAAGGAGAAGAGAAGGGAAAAGGAGGAGAAAAACTAATGGAAGAAATTATCACTGAAAATTTCCCAACTTTTATGAAAGACCTAAAATTACAGATCCAAGAAGTGCAGCGCACCCCAAAGAGATTAGACACAAATAGGCGTTCCCCAAGACACTTACTAATTAGAATGTCAGAGGTCAAAGAGAAAGAGAGGATCTTGAAGGCAGCGAGAGAAAAACAATCCGTCACATACAAGGGAAACCCAATAAGACTATGTGTAGATTTCTCAGCAGAAACCATGGAAGCTAGAAGACAGTGGGATGATATATTTAAGTTACTAAAAGAGAAAAACTGCCAGCCAAGACTCCTATATCCAGCAAAATTGTCCTTCAAAAATGAGGGAGAAATTAAAACATTCTCAGACAAAAAGTCACTAAGAGAATTTGTGACCAAGAGACCAGCTCTGCAAGAAATACTAAAGGAAGCACTAGAGTCAGATACAAAAAGACAGAAGAGAGAGACATGGAGAAAAGTGTAGAAAGAAGGAAAGTCAGATATGATACATATAATACAAAAGGCAAAATGGTAGAGGAAAATATTATCCAAACAGTAATAACTCTAAATGTCAATGGACTGAATTCCCCAATTAAAATACATAGACTGGCAGAATGGATTAAAAAACAGGATCCTTCTATATGCTGTCTACAGGAAACACATCTTAGACCCAAAGATAAATATAGGTTGAAAGTGAGAGGTTGGGAAAAGATATTTCATGCAAACAACAACCAGAAAAGAGCAGGAGTGGCTATACTAATATCCAACAAATTAGACTTCAAATGTAAAACAGTTAAAAGAGACAAAGAAGGACACTATATACTAATAAAAGGAACAATTAAACAAGAAGACATAACAATCATAAATATTTACGCACCGAACCAGAATGCCCCAAAATACGTGAGGAATACACTGCAAACACTGAAAAGGGAAATAGACACATATAACATAATAGTTGGAGACTTCAATTCACCACTCTCATCAATGGACAGAACATCTATACAGAGGATCAATAAAGAAATAGAGAACTTGAATATTACTATAAATGAACTTGACTTAACAGACATTTATAGGACATTACATCCCACAACAGCAGGATACACCTTTTTTTCAAGTGCTCATGGATCATTCTCAAAGATAGACCATATGCTGGGTCACAAAGCAAGTCTTAACAAATATAAAAATATTGAAATCATACACAACACTTTCTCGGATCATAAAGGAATGAAGTTGGAAATCAATAATAGGCGGAGTGCCAGAAAATTCATAAATACATGGAGGCTCAACAACATACTCTTAAACAACAAGTGGGTCAAAGAAGAAATTGCAAGAGAAATTAGTAAATACCTAGAGGCAAATGAAAATGAAGACACAACATATCAAAACTTATGGGACGCAGCAAAGGCAGTGCTAAGAGGGAAATTTATTGCCCTAAATGCCTTTATCAGAAAAGAAGAAAAGGCAAAAATGCAGGAATTAACTGTCCACTTGGAAGAACTGGAGAAAGAACAGCAAACTAATCCCAAAGCAAGCAAAAGGAAAGAAATAACAAAGATTAGAGCAGAAATAAATGAAATTGAAAACATGAAAACAATAGAGAAAATCAATAAGGCCAGAAGTTGGTTCTATGAGAAAATCAACAAGATTGATGGGCCCTTAGCAAGATTGAAAAAGAAGAAGAGAGAGGATGCAAATAAATAAGATTAGAAATGAAAGAGGAGACATAACTACTGACCTCACAGAAATAAAGGAGGTAATAACAGGATACTATGAACAACTTTACGCTAATAAATACAACAATTTAGAAGAAATGGACAGGTTCCTGGAAAGACATGAACAACCAACTTTGACTCAAGAAGAAATAGACGACCTCAACAAACCAATCACAAGTAAAGAGATTGAATTAGTTATTCAAAAGCTCCCTAAAAAGAAAAGTCCAGGACCAGACGGCTTCACATGTGAATTCTATCAAACATTCCAGAAAGAATTAGTACCTACTCTCCTCAAACTCTTCAACATAATCGAAGTGGAGGGAAAACTACCTAATTCATTCTATGAAGCCAACATCACCCTCATACCAAAACCAGGCAAAGATATTACAAAAAAAGAAAACTACAGACCAATCTCTCTAATGAATATAGATGCAAAAATCCTCAATAAAATTCTAGCAAATCGTATCCAACAACACATTAAAAGAATTATACATCATGACCAAGTAGGATTCATCCCAGGTATGCAAGGATGGTTCAACATAAGAAAATCAATTAATGTAATACACCATATCAACAAATCAAAGCAGAAAAATCACATGATCATCTCAATTGATGCAGAGAAGGCATTTGACAAGATTCAACATCCTTTCCTGCTGAAAACACTTCAAAAGATAGGAATACAAGGGAACTTCCTTAAAATGATAGAGGGAATATATGAAAAACCCACAGCTAATATCATCCTCAATGGGGAAAAATTGAAAACTTTCCCCCTAAGATCAGGAACAAGACAAGGATGTCCACTATCACCACTATTATTCAACATTGTGTTGGAAGTTCTAGCCAGAGCAATTAGGCAAGAAAAAGAAATACAAGGCATCAAAATTGGAAAGGAAGAAGTAAAACTATGACTGTTTGCAGACGATATGATACTATATGTAGAAAACCCAGAAAAATCCACAACAAAATTACTAGAGCTAATAAATGAGTACAGCAAAGTAGCAGGCTACAAGATCAACATTCAAAAATCTGTAGCTTTTCTATACACTAGTAATGAACAAGCTGAGGCGGAAATCAAGAAACGAATCCCATTTACAATCGCAACTAAAAGAATAAAATACCTAGGAATAAATTTAACCAAAGAGACAAAAAACCTATATAAAGAAAACTACAAAAAACTGTTAAAAGAAATCACAGAAGACCTAAATAGATGGAAGGGCATACCGTGTTCATGGATTGGAAGACTAAATATAGTTAAGATGTCAATCCTACCTAAATTGATTTACAGATTCAATGCAATACCAATCAAAATCCCAACAACTTATTTTTCAGAAATAGAAAAACCAATAAGCAAATTTATCTGGAAGGGCAGGGTACCCCGAATTGCTAAAAACATCTTGAGGAAAAAAAACGAAGCTGGAGGTCTCGCGCTGCCTGACTTTAAGGCATATTATGAAGCCACAGTGGTCAAAACAGCATGGTATTGGCATAAAGATAGATATATCGACCAATGGAATCGAATAGAGTGCTCAGATATAGACCCTCTCATCTATGGACATTTGATCTTTGATAAGGCAGTCAAGCCAACTCACCTGGGACAGAACAGTCTCTTCAATAAATGGTGCCTAGAGAACTGGATATCCATACGCAAAAGAATGAAAGAAGACCCATCTCTCACACCCTATACAAAAGTTAACTCAAAATGGATCAAAGATCTAAACATTAGGTCTAAGACCATAAAACAGTTAGAGGAAAATGTTGGGAGATATCTTATGGATCTTACAACTGGAGGTGGTTTTATGGACCTTAAACCTAAAGCAAGAACACTGAAGAAGGAAATAAATAAATGGGAGCTCCTCAAAATTAAACACTTTTGTGCATCAGAGAACTTCATCAAGAAAGTAGAAAGACAGCCTACACAATGGTAGACAATATTTGGAAACGACATATCAGATAAAGGTCTAGTATCCAGAATTTATAAAGAGATTATTCAACTCAACAACAAAAAGACAGCCAACCCAATTACAAAATGGGAAAAAGACTTAAACAGACACCTACCAGAAGAAGAAATACGGATGGCCAAGAGGCACATGAAGAGATGCTCAATGTCCCTGGCCATTAGAGAAATGCAAATCAAAACCACAATGAGATATCATCTCACACCCACCAGAATGGCCATTATCAACAAAACAGAAAACGACAAGTGCTGGAGAGGATGCGGAGAAAGAGGCACACTTATTCACTGTTGGTGGGAATGTCAAAGGGTGCAACCACTGTGGAAGGCAGTTTGGCGGTTCCTCAAAAAGCTGAATATAGAATTGCCATACGACCCAGCAATACCATTGCTAGGTATCTACTCAAAGGACTTAAGGGCAAAGACACAAACGGACATTTGCACACCAATGTTTATAGCAGCGTTATTTACAATTGCAAAGAGATGGAAACAGCCAAAATCTCCATCAACAGAAGAGTGGCTAAACAAACTGTGGTATATACATACGATGGAATATTATGCAGCTTTAAGACAAGATAAACTTATGAACCATGTAATAACATGGATGGACCTAGAGAATATTATGCTGAGTGAATCCAGCCAAAAACTAAAGGACAAATACTGTATGGTCCCACTGATGTGAACGGACATTCGAGAATAAACTTGAAATATGTCACTGGTAACAGAGTTCAGCAGGAGTTAGAAACAGGGTAAGACAATGGGTAATTGAAGCTGAAGGGATACAGACTGAGCAACAGGACTAGATACAAAAACTCAAAAATGGACAGCACAATAATACCTAATTGTAAAGTAATCATGTTAAAATACTGAATGAAGCTGCATCTGAGCTATAGGGTTTTTTTTGTTTTTGTTTGCTTGTTGGTTTGTTTGTTGTTGTTGTTTTTTACTATTACTACTACTTTTATTTCTTTTCTTTATATTAACATTTTATATCTTTTTCTGTTGTGTTGCTAGTTCCTCTAAACCGATGCAAATGTACTAAGAAACAATGATCATGCATCTATGTGATGATGTTAAGAATTACTGAGTGCATATGTAGAATGGTATGATTTCTAAATGTTGTGTTAATTTCTTTTTTTTTTCTTTCCGTTAATAAAAAAATTAAAAAATAAAAAATAAAAATAAAAAAATAAAAAAAAAAAGAATAAATAAATAGGAGGGGGGGATAAAGAGTAAACAATTGGGTAGATTGAAATACAAGTAGTCAATGAGAAAGTGGGGAAAGAGATATGGGATGTATGAGTTTTTTTCTTTTTAATGTAAACATTCTTGATTTATTAATTTTCAGAGTAGTTAGACAAATACAGCATTTTCCTGGGAATGGAAAACTTGCTTGGTAGTTACTTCATTCTTTTTTCTCTTTTTTAAAAGTGTACCTAGGGCAGGCAACAGTGGCTCAGTGGTAAGAGTTCTAACCTGCCATGTCAGAGACCTGGGTTCAATTTCCGGAGCCTGCCCGTGCCAAAAAAAAAAAAAGTGTACCTCACAATGCCATCTGTTTTTCTCTGAAGGAATGTTTATTTTTTGACTGGACATTCTGGCTATACCACATCATCATAAAGTTCTTCTGTTTTTTCTTCTCTTTATTTGTAGAACTGGAAAATGGATTCATTTTGGTTTTCTTCCTCACAAAATCTTTCTGGTCTGTCTTCTCAGCCACTGCAGTTGCTAGTCTTTCCTCCTTTCAGATTTGGCTCTTTATGAAGATGCTCAATGTCCCAAAGTGAAAGTAACTCGCCTTTGGGCTCCTCATCATATCTATTTCAATATATTTCCTCTTTTTGGATTTCTCAGGGGTAGCACTGAGTTCTTTCCTCATTTGGGCCATGCAGATTTTTGGGGAAGTCTTCCTGAGTTAAAACCCAACTAGTTTTGTTGGCTGCAGCTTTGACTTTTCACTCTTCCATGGGCATGCTGTTCAGCTTCTTGGAAATTTCTGTTCATCAGAAGAGTGGTACACTTCCATCCATTCACCATTGGCATCCTCCTCCTCCTTGTTGAGACTGGCACTTTCCCACCCATCTTCATCATTTTCAGTATTCTCTTCCTCTTTCTCAACTTCCAGAACTTCTACTCCTAGAATGTAATCTTCAGCATTTAGTTCTCTGTATTCTTGTACTCGTGCTTCAATCAAGGCTTCTGTAGGTTTACCCCAGAATTTCTTCTGCAACATCTGAGGTTTCAGCGTGCAGAAGAGCTGAATCCAAGCTCTACCAGACATCATCACATTCTTATCTTTGTGTGTTTTATACTGAGCCAGCTCTTGGAGAAGTTCCTCACTCGTGGCTAGAGGACAATGAGCTGTTATTTCTTTTACAGCATTGATTCCTACTGTCTTCACATTGCTAGAGTTCTTATCAGGACAAAATTGTTGGCCATAGTCATGAGCAATGAGTGAATGATCTCCAGGGGTCCAGGTGATGAGATGCTTATACAGCAAACAGAAGGATCTTTGTTACTTTTTTTTGGTAGGGCTGCATAAACCTCTGCACAAAGGGATAGAAATTAAAGAGAAAAAGCTCATGAATTACCACCAATCTCAAGATAAGGTCCGTGAGCATCATCTTCAATTCAAACTTCTCCTCAGAGCTCTCTAGTTGCTTTAGTAATTTTTCTGCAAAATCTTGCAGATCATGAGTTAAGTGAATAGCTAAAAAGTTAAACAACTCCAACTTTTTTTTATTCTTTTCTTTCTTGAGCACTTCCACTGCCTTTTTCAACCTCTTCTTGTGTTTAGAGTTTCTCTTCCCTGTGGCATATTGTACCAGCAGATCTCTTGATGTTGGTCCTTCATTTTCAGATTCTGAGCCACTGTTCTTTTTCTTCTCCCTACGAAGAATGTTAAAGCAGCAACTAACATCTTGGTGACTTTGGAGAAATAGGCAGTTGTGATAACACTGACAGCTTTGGCATCATTCCAGATGTTTCTTTTGTAAAGCTCAATCATCATCCAAAGGTATTTTGGCTGCAGTTGCATTGCTGTACTTAACATGGTATACATGAAATCCTGCAATACAATATTCACTTTATTGTTCTTGTGTTTTGCATTTATATTCTTGATATCAGTCACAACAGTAGTGTACAAAGACATCTGCAGAAGTTTTTTATTGCAATGCAGAAGTTCAAAGAAGAGTTCTAGCAGACTTGATGGACTGATGCTTATTTCTCAGTAAAATCAAAGTTTTATAAAACATCTTTCGAAGATCTAGATCCAAGACAGTGTGCTTATAAGAGAGCAGATATTTCAGATCTTGGGGAAAGTTACGCAAGTGTTCTGGGTAGCAGTGACCAATCTGTGCCATAAACATCACTTGCTCAGTCAGTTCTTTGCTGAGTTTATTTGACTGTAATTTGAAAATCTCCACATTGGATTTGCACTGATTATATTGCTGTAGAAACTCCTCCATGTAGGCCACTGGGTCTCACTTGATCAGATTCTGCAACTGCAGCAGGTTGTTGGGCAGATTATTGTTGTGTCTGCTGGACACGTTGACGGCAGACTGCAGATGTATGAGTTTTTTCTTTTTTCTTGTTACTTCTTTTTCTGGAGTGATGCAAATGTTCTAAAAATGATCATGACAATGAATACACAACTATGTGATGATACTGTGAGCCACTGATTGAATACCATGTATACACTGTATGTGTGTGAAGATTTCTCAATAAAGTATATATTTTTCAAAAGCACAAGCAATGAAAGAAAAAAATAGATAAATGAGAACTCAAAATCAAATGCTTCTGTGCCTCAAAGAACTTTGTCAAAAAGGTGAAGAGGCCAACAAATCAACGGGAGATGATATTTGAAAATACATATTGGATAAGGTTTGACATCCTGTATAAATAAAGAAATCATACAACTCAACAACAAAAGAACATGCAACCCAATTATAAAATGGGCTAATGATATGAACAGACATTTTTCTCAAGAGCAAATACCGATGGCTAAAAAGCATATGAAGAGATGTGCATCCAAGTCTTAACAAATTTAAAAAGATTGAAATCATACACAACACTTTCTCAGATCATGAAGGAATGAAGTTGGAAATCAATAATAAGCAAAGTGCCAGAAAAATCCACAAATACGTGGAGGCTCAACAACACACTCTTAAACAACGAGTGGGTCAAAGAAGAAATTGCAAGAGAAATTAGCAAATACCTCGAGGCGAATGAAAATGAAAACACAACATATCAAAACTTATGGGACGCAGCAAAGGCAGTGCTAAGAGGGAAATTTATTGCCCTAAATGCCTATATCAGAAAAGAAGAAAAGGCAAAAATGCAGGAATTAACTGTCCACTTGGAAGAACTGGAGAAAGAACAGCAAACTAATCCCAAAGCAAGCAAAAGGAAAGAAATAACAAAGATCAGAGCAGAAATAAATGAAATTGAAAACATGAAAACAATAGAGAAAATCAATAAGTCCAGAAGTTGGTTCTATGAGAAAATCAATAAGATTGATGGGCCCTTAGCAAGACTGACAAAAAGAAGAAGAGAGAGGATGCAAATAAATAAGATCAGAAATGGAAGAGGAGACATAACTACTGACCTTACAGAAATAAAGGAGGTAATAACAGCATACTATGAACAACTTTACGCTAATAAATACAACAATTTAGATGAAATGGACGGGTTCCTGGAAAGACATGAACAACCAACTTTGACTCAAGAAGAAATAGATGACCTCAACAAACCAATCACAAGTAAAGAAATTGAATTAGTCATCCAAAAGCTTCCTAAAAAGAAAAGTCCAGGACCAGACGGCTTCACATGTGAATTCTACCAAACATTCCAGAAAGAATTAGTATCAACTCTCCTCAAACTCTTCAAAAAAATTGAAGTGGAGGGAAAACTACCTAATTCATTTTACGAAGCCAACATCATCCTCATACCAAAACCAGGCAAAGATACTACAAAAAAAGAAAACTATAGACCAATCTCTCTAATGAATATAGATGCAAAAATCCTCAATAAAATTCTAGCAAATCATATCCAACAACACATTAAAAGAATTATACATCATGACCAAGTAGGATTCATCCCAGGTATGCAAGGATGGTTCAACATAAGAAAATCAATTAATGTAATACACCATATCAACAAATCAAAGCAGAAAAATCACATGATCATCTCAATTGATGCAGAGAAGGCATTCGACAAGATTCAACATCCTTTCCTGTTGAAAACACTTCAAAAGATAGGAATACAAGGGAACTTCCTTAAAATGATAGAGGGAATATATGAAAAACCCACAGCTAATATCATCCTCAATGGGGAAAAATTGAAAACTTTCCCCCTAAGATCAGGAACAAGACAAGGATGTCCACTATCACCACTATTATTCAACATTGTGTTGGAGGTTCTAGCCAGAGCAATTAGACAAGAAAAAGAAATACAAGGCATCAAAATTGGAAAGGAAGAAGTAAAACTATCACTGTTTGCAGACGATATGATACTATACGTCGAAAACCCGGAAAAATCCACAACAAAACTACTAGAGCTAATAAATGAGTACAGCAAAGTAGCAGGTTACAAGATCAACATTCAAAAATCTGTAGCATTTCTATACACTAGCAATGAACAAGCGGAGGGGGAAATCAAGAAACGAATCCCATTTACAATTGCAACTAAAAGAATAAAATACCTAGGAATAAATTTAACTAAAGAGACAAAAAACCTATATAAAGAAAACTACAAAAAACTGCTAAAAGAAATCACAGAAGACCTAAATAGACGGAAGGGCATACCATGTTCATGGATTGGAAGACTAAACATAGTTAAGATGTCAAGCCTACCTAAATTGATTTACAGATTCAATGCAATACCAATCAAAATCCCAACAACTTATTTTTCAGAAACAGAAAACCAATAAGCAAATTTATCTGGAAGGGCAGGGTGCCCCGAATTGCAAAAAACATCTTGAGGAAAAAAAACGAAGCTGGAGGTCTTGCGCTGCCTGACTTTAAGGCATATTATGAAGCCACAGTGGTCAAAACAGCAACAGCATGGTATTGGCATAAAGATAGATATAGACCAATGGAATCGAATAGAGTGCTCAGATATAGACCCTCTCATCTATGGACATTTGATCTTTGATAAGGCAGTCAAGCCAGCTCACCTGGGACAGAACAGTCTCTTCAATAAATGGTGCCTAGAGAACTGGATATCCATACGCAAAAGAATGAAAGAAGACTCATCTCTCACACCCTATACAAAAGTTAACTCAAAATGGATCAAAGATCTAAACATTAGGTCTAAGACCATAAAACAGTTAGAGGAAAATGTTGGGAGATATCTTATGGATCTTACAACTGGAGGCGGTTTTATGGACCTTAAACCTAAAGCAAGAGCACTGAAGAAGGAAATATAAATGGGAACTCCTCAAAATTAAACACTTTTGTGCATCAAAGAACTTCATCAAGAAAGTAGAAAGACAGCCTTCACAATGGGAGACAATATTTGGAAATGATATATCAGATAAAGGTCTAGTATCCAGAATTTATAAAGAGATTGTTCATCTCAACAACAAAAAGACAGCCAACCCAATTACAAAATGGGAAAAAGACTTGAACAGACACCTACCAGAAGAGGAAATACGGATGGCCAAGAGGCACATGAAGAGATGCTCAATGTCCCTGGCCATTAGAGAAATGCAAATCAAAACCACAATGAGATATCATCTCACACCCACCAGAATGGCCATTATCAACAAAACAGAAAATGACAAGTGCTGGAGAGGATGCGGAGAAAGAGGCACACTTATCCACTGTTGGTGGGAATGTCAAAGGGTGCAACCACTGTGGAAGGCAGTTTGGCGGTTCCTCAAAAAGCTGAATATAGAACTGCCATACGACCCAGCAATACCATTGCTAGGTATCTACTCAAAGGACTTAAGGGCAAAGACACAAACGGACATTTGCACACCAATGTTTATAGCAGCATTATTTACAATGGCAAGGAGATGGAAACAGCCAAAATCTCCATCAACAGAAGAGTGGCTAAACAAACTGTGGTATATACATACGATGGAATATTATGCAGCCTTAAGACAAGATAAACTTATGAACCATGTAATAACATGGATGGACCTAGAGAATATTATGCTGAGTGAATCCAGCCAAAAACTAAAGGACAAATACTGTATGGTCCCACTGATGTGAACGGACATTCGAGAATAAACTTGAAATATGTCATTGGTAACAGAGTTCAGCAGGAGTTAGAAACAGGGTAAGACAATGGGTAATTGAAGCTGAAGGGATACAGACTGTGCAACAGGACTAGATACAAAAACTCAAAAATGGACAGCACAATAATACCTAATTGTAAAGCAATCATGTTAAAACACTGAATGAAGCTGCATCTGAGCTATAGGTTTTCGTTTTGTTTTGTTTTGTTTTGTTTTGATTTTACTATTATTACTTTTATTTTTTTCTCTATATTAACATTCTATATCTTTTTCGGTTATGTTGCTAGTTCTTCTAAACCAATGCAAATGTACTAAGAAATGATGATCATGCATCTATGTGATGATGTTAAGAATTAATGATTGCATGTGTAGAATGGTATGATCTCTAAATGTTGGGTTAATTTCTTTTTTTCCGTTAATTAAAAAAAAAAAAAAAAAAAAAGAGAAGGGATAATTGGAGATGAAGGGATACAGACTGTACAACGGGACTGGATATAAAAACTCAGAAATGGACAGCACAATACTACCCAATTGTAATGCAATTATGTTAAAACACTGAATGAAGCTGCATGTGAGGTATAGGTTTTTTGTTTTTGTTTTTTTTGTTTTTTTTCTTTCTATTATTGTTTTAATTCTTATTCTGTTGTCTTTTTATTTCTTTTTCTAAATCGATGCAAATGTACTAAGAAATGATGAATATGCAACTATGTGATGTTATTAAGAATTACTGATTGTACATGTAGATTGGAATGATTTCTAATTGTTTTGTTAATTCTTTTTTTAATTAATAAAAAAAAATAAAAATAAAAAAAATTAAAAAAAAAAAAAAAAACGAAGCTGGAGGTCTTGCGCTGCCTGACTTTAAGGCATATTATGAAGCCACAGTGGTCAAAACAGCAACAGCATGGTATTGGCATAAAGATAGATATAGACCAATGGAATCGAATAGAGTGCTCAGATATAGACCCTCTCATCTATGGACATTTGATCTTTGATAAGGCAGTCAAGCCAGCTCACCTGGGACAGAACAGTCTCTTCAATAAATGGTGCCTAGAGAACTGGATATCCATAGGCAAAAGAATGAAAGAGGACCCGTATCTCACACCCTATACAAAAGTTAACTCAAAATGGATCAAAGATCTAAACATTAGGTCTAAGACCACAAAACAGTTAGAGGAAAATGTTGGGAGATATCTTATGAATCTTACAATTGCAGGCAGCTTTATGGACCTTAAACCTAAAGCAAGAGCACTGAAGAAGGAAATAAATAAATGGGAGCTCCTCAAAATTAAACACTTTTGTGCATCAAAGAACTTCATCAAGAAAGTAGAAAGACAGCCTACACAATGGGAGACAATATTTGGAAATGACATATCAGATAAAGGTCTAGTATCCAGAATTTATAAAGAGATTGTTCAGCTCAACAACAAAAAGACAGCCAACCCAATTACAAAATGGGAAAAAGACTTCAACAGACACCTACCAGAAGAGGAAATACAAATGGCCAAAAGGCACATGAAGAGATGCTCAATGTCCCTGGACATTAGAGAAATGCAAATCAAAACCACAATGAGATATCATCTCACACCCACCAGAATGGCCATTATCAACAAAACAGAAAATGACAAGTGCTGGAGAGGATGCGGAGAAAGAGGCACACTTATCCACTGTTGGTGGGAATGTCAAATGGTGCAACCACTGTGGAAGGCAGTTTGGCGGTTCCTCAAAAAGCTGAATATAGAATTGCCATACGACCCAACAATACCATTGCTGGGAATATACTCAAAGGACTTAAGGGCAAAGACACAAACGGACATTTGCACACCAATGTTTATAGCAGCGTTATTTACAATTGCAAAGAGATGGAAACAGTCGAAATCTCCATCAACAGAAGAGTGGCTAAACAAACTGTGGTATATACATACGATGGAATACTATGCAGCTTTAAGACAGGATAAACTTATGAAGCATGTAATAACATGGATGGACCTAGAGAACATTATGCTGAGTGAGTCTAGCCAAAAACTAAAAGACAAATACTGTATGGTCCCACTGATGTGAACCGACATTCGAGAATAAACTTGGAATATGTCATTGGTAACAGAATCCAGCAGGATTTAGAAACAGGGTAAGATAATGGGTAATTGGAGCTGAAGGGATACAGACTGTGCAGCAGGACTAGATACAAAAACTCTAAAATGGACAACACAATAATGCCTAATTGTAAAGTAATCATGTTAAAACACTGAATGAAGCTGCATCTGAGCTATAATAAAAAAAAAAGAGATGCGCATCTTTATTAGCTATAAGGGAAATGAGATATCACCTCACATCTATAAGGCTGCTATTAAACAAATAAAAAACTACAAATATTGGACAGGATGTGCAGAAAATGGAATACTTATTCACTGCTGCTGGGAATGTATAATGGTATAGCCGCTGTGGAAAACAGTCTGGTGGTTCCTTAGAAAACAAAATATTGAGTTGCCTTACCACCTGGCAATACCACTACTTGGAAAAACCCAGAAGAGCTGAAAGGAGTGACAGAGACTTTCGGACACCGATGTTCATGGCAGTCATTATTCACGATTGTCAAAAGATGGAAACAATTCAAGTGCCCATCAACAGACAAGTGGATAAAACAAAATGTGGTATATACATACGATGAAATATTATGCAGCAGTTAAGACAAAACGAGGTCCTGAAGAATATGACAACATGGATGAACCTTGAGGACGTAATGGTGAGTGAAATAAGCCAGATACAAAAAGGACAGATACTGTATGATTTCCTTATTATGACCCTGGTAAAGGTAAACTCAGAAGTTTATATTATAGAATACAGAGGACCTAGAGAAACACAGAAGCTAGAGATGGGTGTGGGTGAACTGGTTAGCTAATGAGGATGAACTTAAATGGAAGGGAATGGATAGAAGTGAAGGCAATTAATCAGTGGATTTATAAGTAACATTGCCATGTGAAGTTGAACATGATTGAAAAGGGTTGTATGGAGACATGTGTCCCACCAATTAACACTACAAATGCAAATAAGTTCTTGCATGAATACTTCAAAGGTATGAATCTTGTACAAAGAGTCAGTAATAGAGGGGTATAAGGGGAAAACTACCATTGCATACTTTGGTCTATATTTAACAAGAAGACATCAACAGTACCACAGTAATTCCAAAGGTAAATAATTAGGGCAAAAAACAAGAGTTGAGGGAAGGTTCAGATTTTCTATTTGGTCTGGATGCATTTATTGCTTATTTTTATCTTTGAAGCAACGAAAGTTGTCTAAAATTGAGAGTGCTGATGATTGTACAACTAAGTGAGGATAATGTGAGACATGAATTATTGACTTTGGCCATTATCCATAATGCCCAATGGATGGAGGTGGCTGAAAAAGAGAATTTTGACTGAAATTTGACTGAAAAGGAGAATGGCGAACTGTGACGGAATATTGTGTGGCCACAGAAAGGAATGAACTTGTGAGGTATGCAATGAGGTGAATGAACCTTGGAGACATTGTTGCAAAATAAGTAAAAAACAAATGAGTAAATATGGTATGGCCTCTTTTACAAAATACTTATAAGAAAATTCGAGTCTAGTTGTAAGCTTTTAAGAACCGTCACATTTAGTCTGGAATATTAACGTTACTTCCAGATTTTGAGATGCTGTGCTATATATGTATGACCTGGTATTTCCCTGGAACTTTGGCTATTTGTGGGATGACTAAGACTCAGAGTTGCAGTTTTGGAGCTCTGAAAGTCAGCATTGCCACATACAACAACTGTTAAACCAAAAAAGAAAGTGGCTTCAACTGGAGACAAGAATGAAGCCTGATCTGGTCAGGACTAAATCAGAATACAGGGATAAAGATGATATTGCCTGTACTTTAGAACTTCACCAACTATATGAGGCCAAAGAAAGAGAAGTTTATTTTGTCTAAAACTTGAATTCTCAGTAACACATAATCTAACTCAACCTATCTGGATAGCTCATTTAAACAACCCAAATACATAGAGCCCAGAATGGGAAGGAGGGCTTGTCATCCTGTACAGCTTAAGGTAATACCCAAATAAATCTCAGAGTATGTTGGGCAGATAATTAAAAAGTATTGGCAAAGTCCCTTGAGGGACTCAAGAAAAAACACAGAATTATTCAACTTTACCACTGGGGAAACCCCTGATACTGTCTCAGACATTAGGGATCCCCAAGTCAATAGGTCAAGCTCTTTATTTGGAGGCTTGCTCTTAGGAAGCTTATTTCTGTAGCAGAGAAGCCAAGCCTATCCATAGTTATGCCTAAGAGTTACTTCCAGAAAACCTCTGTTGTTGTTCAGAGGTGGCCTCTCTCTCTCTCAGCCCAACTCTGCAAGGAAAATAATTATCTTCCCCCCTACATGGGACATGACATCCAAATGTGAAAGTCTCCCTGGAAATGTGGGACATGACTACCAGGGATGAGCCAGGCCCTGGCAAGGTGGGATTGACAATGCCTTCCTGACCAAAAGGGAGAAAAGAAATATAACAAAATAAGGTATCAGTGGCTAAGAGAGTTCAAATAGAGTCCAGGGGCTATTCTGAAGGCTACTCTTATGCAAACTTCAGCTAGATATTGACAATAACCACGGTTTGCCAAATTCTAATAAAAAACCACTCCTGTTAACCTAAACAACACCTAAAGCTCTATCTGAGATTTTACAAAAGTTTCATGTGCTAAGATTTCTTTCCTGAAATCTATAACCTCCAGATGGATTCTAGGCCAGATAAGCCCTGAAACCCAGACGGTCCAGCTTCTCCAAGAGTATCAACTAGTTCCATCCCCCAACCTATATTATCAACGCCCCTTTCCAATATGAAAACATTAGAATGGGTATAGCCCAAATACCCCTAAAGATTGGGAGAAGGATAAAAGGGGAAGGAGGAGTTATAACAGAGAAGATAGGATTTAATATATGAATGACTGCTGAATCATTACACTGCTATTTCTTTTAGTATACAGTGTTTTGGAGCAGCTAGAAGGAAAAACCTGGAATTGTGGCACTATAACCTGTAATAAACTCTGAAATCCATTCTAACTACTTCTTACAATGTACTTTGAAATTTACTGCTTTTTTTTGGATATATGTTATATTTCAAAATAAATAACATTAAAAAATAGTAATGTATAAATAATTCAAACTAAAAATCAGATGAAGATCAATAAAATTTGAGAGATGTTTCTTGGAGAAGACTAATAAAACAAGACAAATATGTCAAGAGTTTTAAAAATAGAGACAGAGAGACAAATAAATAATATAGGATTACAAAAAGAGAACATAAAACCGGTAATTTATAACAACATAAGAGATTACTATGAAAACTTCATACCAGTAAATCTGAAGTCTTACCTAGAATGGGAAAAAACAATAACACACAAACACGCATTTAAAAAAAAATAAAACAGACTCAAGATTCTGAAAAAAACCTGCTTCTTACACATGATATCAAGCATGAGACACCCAGAAAAGCAAGACTAAAACAACCAACTGTACTGTCAAGGAAGAAATCACTCAACAGAACCCAACTCAGAGATGGCTCACTTGTTGAAATATCAGAAAGAGAATTTAAAATAACCATGATACATGTATTAAAGGCGCTAATGGAAAAGTTGAATTTCATGCATGATCAAATAGGAACCTTCAGCTGAGAGACTGAAACTCCAAGAAAATAGCAAATAGAAATGCTAGAATACAGCAGCATGGTAACAGAGATGAACAAATACCTTCAACAGGCTCCTTAAACTAAACAGAGTCAATTAAAATTTCAGTGAACTTGGAGATAGGTCAAAAAGAAATTATCCGAAGTGAAAAACTACAGGAAAAAAGTGGAAGAAAAAAAAAGGAGAGAGCTATGAGGGCTGTGCGACAATAAGAAATGGTCTAACAAATACGTAAGGAAAAAAGAGAAAACAGGGCAGAAAAAGTACTTAAATAGATAACGGCTGAGAATTTTCCAAAAAGTAATGAATGACATCAAACCACAGATCCAAGAAGGTCAGAGAACTGATCCAAAGAGAATATATACTGAAAAATAAAGATAAGAACAAAGAAACCACAGCTGGATCCATAATGTGTCATCCACTGAAAACCAAAGTGATGAGAAAGTCTTGAAAACAAAGAGAGATAATAAAAGACGTTACATACACAGAAACCACAGCAAAGTAACTGAATTTTTCATCAGATAATATAAAAGTCAGAAAACAATGCAGCAAGATTTTTAAACATGTTTTAGGGAAAAATCTATCAACCCAGAATTCTATATCCAGCAAAAGTATATTTTAAAAAACAAGGTGGACTTCCGGAGAAGATGGCGGCTTAGTAAGACGCGCGGGTCTTAGTTCCTCCTCCAGAAAAGCAACTAAAGAAACAGAAACAATACAAAACAGCTCCCGGAGTCACGACAGAGACCAAAAAAGACAGCGTACCCCATTCTGGAACGGCTGAACGGGTAGGGAGAATCCACTGCTGTGAGATACCCGAGGGGTGCACGTTTTCCCGGCTGGGGTGGCTGGCGTCTGGGGTCCCCTCCACGCACGTGGCTCCCCGGTCTGACTGGGAACATTGGATAGCGGGGCCCTCCCGTCACGCGTGGCGTCTCGGGCCAGCTGGGCAATTTGGACCGGCACTCCCCCAAGCCACGGCCAGCGACCCCCGCCTCCACGCGCGGTTTCCCGGGCTGACTGCCCCGCAGACAAACGACCGCCACGAGCGCCACCTACTGGGCAGGAAAAGAAAAACAGAGCCCAGAGATTCCACAGAAAAACCTTTCAACCAGCTGGGTCCCACACCCAGGGAGATCTGATCAAATGCCCAGACACCAGCAGAAAATAATGGATGACGCTCGGAAAATTGAAGATATGGCCCAATCAAAGGAACAAACCAATAGTTCAAATGAGATACAGGAGCTGAGACAACTAATGCTGAATATACGAACAGAAATGGAAAAACTCTTCAAAAACCAAATCAATAAATTGAGGGAGGACATGAAGAAGATATGGGCTGAACAAAAAGAAGAAATAGAAAATCTGAAAAAACAAATCACAGAACTTGTGGGAGTGAAGGACAAAGAAGAAAAAATGGAAAAAAACAATGGATACCTACAATGGTAGATCTAAAGAGACAGAAGCTACAATTAGTGAACTGGAGGATGGAACAACTGAATTCCAAAAAGAAACAGAAACTATAGGGAAAAGAATGGAAAAACTTGAGCAGGGAATCAGGGAACTGAATGACAATATGAAGCGCACAAATATACGTGTTGTGGGTGTCCCAGAAGGAGAAGAGAAGGGAAAAGGAGGAGAAAAACTAATGGAAGAAATTATCACTGAAAATTTCCCAACTCTTATGAAAGACCTAAATATACAGATCCAAGAAGTGCAGCGCACCCCAAAGAGAATAGACCCAAATAGGCGTTCTCCAAGACATTTACTAGTTAGAATGTCAGAGGTCAAAGAGAAAGAGAGGATCTTGAAAGCAGCAAGAGAAAAACAATCTGTCACATACAAGGGAAACCCAATAAGACTATGTGTAGATTTCTCAGCAGAAACCATGGAAGCTAGAAGACAGTGGGATGATATATTTAAATCACTAAAAGAGAAAAACTGCCAACCAAGACTCCTATATCCAGCAAAATTGTCCTTCAAAAATGAAGGAGAAATTAAAACATTTATAGACAAAAAGTCACTGAGAGAATTTGTGACCAAGAGACCAGCTCTGCAAGAAATACTAAAGGGAGCACTAGAGTCAGAACCGAAAAGACAGAAGAGAGAGGTATGGAGTAAAGTGTAGAAAGAAGGAAAATCAGATATGATATATATAATACAAAAGCCAAAATGGTAGAGGAAAATATTATCCAAACAGTAATAACACTAAAAGTTAATGGACTGAATTTCCCAATCAAAAGACATAGAATGGCAGAATGGATTCAGCTTTAAGACAAGATAAACTTATGAACCATGTAATAACATGGATGGACCTAGAGAATATTATGCTGAGTGAATCCAGCCAAAAACTAAAGGACAAATACTGTATGGTCCCACTGATGTGAACGGACATTCGAGAATAAACTTGAAATATGTCATTGGTAACAGAGTTCAGCAGGAGTTAGAAACAGGGTAAGACAATGGGTAATTGAAGCTGAAGGGATACAGACTGTGCAACAGGACTAGATACAAAAACTCAAAAATGGACAGCACAATAATACCTAATTGTAAAGCAATCATGTTAAAACACTGAATGAAGCTGCATCTGAGCTATAGGTTTTCGTTTTGTTTTGTTTTGTTTTGTTTTGATTTTACTATTATTACTTTTATTTTTTTCTCTATATTAACATTCTATATCTTTTTCGGTTATGTTGCTAGTTCTTCTAAACCAATGCAAATGTACTAAGAAATGATGATCATGCATCTATGTGATGATGTTAAGAAGTAATGATTGCATGTGTAGAATGGTATGATCTCTAAATGTTGGGTTAATTTCTTTTTTTCCGTTAATTAAAAAAAAAAAAAAGAGAAGGGATAATTGGAGATGAAGGGATACAGACTGTACAACGGGACTGGATATAAAAACTCAGAAATGGACAGCACAATACTACCCAATTGTAATGCAATTATGTTAAAACACTGAATGAAGCTGCATGTGAGGTATAGGTTTTTTGTTTTTGTTTTTTTTGTTTTTTTTTCTTTCTATTATTGTTTTAATTCTTATTCTGTTGTCTTTTTATTTCTTTTTCTAAATTGATGCAAATGTACTAAGAAATGATGAATATGCAACTATGTGATGTTATTAAGAATTACTGATTGTACATGTAGATTGGAATGATTTCTAATTGTTTTGTTAATTCTTTTTTTAATTAATAAAAAAAAAAAAAAAAAAAAAAAAAAAAAAAAAAAACAAGGTGAAGCAGGTGAACTCACCTCCTATATGAACGTTACTCCCAGGGGTGTAAATCTCCCTGGCAATGTGAGACAGAAAGCCCAGGATAAACTGGGACCCAGCATCAGGAGATTGAGAAAGACTTCTTGACCAAAAGCGAGAGGAGAGAAATGAGACAAAATTAAGTTTCCATGGTGGAGAGATTTCAAGAGGTTATCCTGGAGGTTATTCTTATGCATTATAGAGACATTCCTTTTCAGTTTATGGTATATTGAAGAGGCTAGAGGAATACCTGAAACTGTTGGGCTGTGTTCCAGTAGCCTAGATTCTTGAAGACAATTGTATAAAGATACAATGTTTACAATGTGACTGTGTGATTGTGAAAACCTTGTGTCTGACGGCTCCTTTTGCCAGGATATGGACAGATGAGTAAAAAGTATGGATTAAAAAAAATAATAATGGGGGTACAAAGGACAAAATAAACTGGGCAGATGGAAACACCAGTGGTCAATGAAAGGGAGGGATAAGCTGTGGTATGTATGAGTTTTTCTTTTTATTTCTTTTCCTGAAGTGACACAAATATTCTAAAAAAATGATCATGGTAACAAATACACAATTATGTGATGATATCATGAATCATGAATTGTACACCATGTATAGAATGCATGGGTGTGAAGATTTCTCAATTTAAAAAAAAGTCAAATAACTTTTTTCAAATATTCAAAAATGGAAAGAATTCATTACTAGTAGACCTATACTACAAGAAAATACAAAAAAAGTTCCTCAGGTAGAAAGAACATGATGGAAGACAGAAATTCAGACTAACACACAGAAATGACCTCTGGGAATGGATAAATTGAAGATATAAAATTTTTCTTACTTTTAATCACTCTAAAAGATAACTGACAATCTATAGCAAAAGTAGCAGCAAAATTTTGTGGGTTTACAGCAAATGCAAAAATAAAATGTACGATAATAGCAGAAAAGATGGAGGATGGAATTGGGAGTATGCTGTTAAAAGGATCTTATCCTAAACACAAAGCAGTGAAATATCTTTTAGGTCCACTGTGATTAAGGTCACAAAATGTTTATTGTAAACCTTAAACCACCAATGAAAAAGAAAAAGTGTAAGCTATGAGTCAATATCGGAGATAAAACATAATTATAAAAAATTCTTAAAAGTAAGAAGAAAAGTGAAGGAACAAAAACAGAGGAACAAATGGGAAAAATAGCAAAATATTACATTTTAATCTAACCATATCATTAATTGCTATAAACATACCGATTAAAAGACAGAAATTGTAAAATGTGATTAAAAACACCAAACTATATGCTATCAACAAGCAGTCTATTTTAATGACAAGAACACAACTTGATGAAAAGTAAAGGGATGGGAAAAAATACACCTTACAAACACTAACCAAAATAAAACTGAGATAGGGCAGCGCAATGGTGGCTCAGCGGCAGAATTCTCGCCTGCCATGCCAGAGATCCAGGTTCAATTCCTGAGCCTGCCCATGACAAAAAAAGAAAAATGAAAACTGGAGTAATAACTATTAATTTCAGACAAAATAGACTTCATAAGGATAGTCACACCAGGGACGAAGAGTAACATCCCATAACAACAAATGTGTCAAACTACCAGGCAGACATAATTCTAACTATAAATACACATGCAGAAAAAAAAAAAAGCTTTAGAAAGTAAAAAGCAGACAGAAGTAAAATTTAAAAACTGATGAATCTACAATCATTGGAAACTTCAATATTCTTCTTTCAAGAGCTGAAAGAACAAATGGATACAAAACCAGAAAGGATGATGAAGACCTAAACTACATTATCAACCAGTCTGAGCTATTCAATGTTTACAGAAAACTCTACCAGAACACACATTCAAATACACAGAAAATATCCACCAAGATAGATCTATTCTCAGACATAAAACAAACCTCAACAAATGTGCAAGAACTGAAATCACTAACACAGTCTACACTTTAACCAAAATACAATTAAATTAAATATCAATAATAGAAAAAACTCTGGAAAATCCTCATTTGGAAATTAAACAACACACTTTCAAATACCAAAAGGTGAAAAATAAAATCACAAATTTTAAAACATTTTTAATTGAATGTAAACGAAAACACAATACATAAAAATATGGCTAAAGCAGTAGTTTAAGGGACACTTATAATATTAAACTATTTGCTGTTAGAAAATAAGAAAGGTCTTAAGGATCTCAGTTTCCACCTTAAAAACAAAAACAAAAACAAAAAGGAGCTAATTAAACCCAGAGTGAGCAAAATAAAGGAAATAATAAGCACAAAAAAAGCAAAGATCAAGGGAACCAAAAACAGGGCAACAAAAGAGAAGAGCCAAAAGCCAGCTGTTTGAAAAGATTAGTTAACCCTCTAGCCACACTGACCAAGGAGGAAAAAAAAGAAGACACAAATCAGCAGTATCAGATATGATAGGAGTCATCACTACAAATCCAACAGACATTAAAAGTGTTTTCTTTGAAAACAAAGAGAAAATAGAAATGTCAAATAACCAAAATAAGGAAAGTGGGGAATACCCCCTAAATACAAGAGAAAACAAACAAAATAGTGGAAAAAAGACTCCATCTCTAATAGCAATTAAAGGCTACAAAGGAATGAATTAAGAAAAACGCAAAATCTTGTATGAAGATTACAAAATGCTGCTGAGAAGCAGAAACAAAGACCTGAGCAAACTGGAAGGCCCAAAGGAAGAACAGGCTTCGTAAGGGCATTCACTCCCCCTAATTTAATGCAACCATTATGGCAGCGCAATAAATGTATTAACAGAATTTCTAAAATACATTTCTAAATAAAGTGGCAGGCTTCTGGGTGCCATAAAAGGAAAGAACTGTAAATTCAACTACAGATAAATTAATAACGTCAGCATAACAAAAACTACCAGGAAGGAAAGTCAAAACATAAGTGAAAAATATCTGTAACCAGCTAACACAAAGTCCAGCCGGCTGTGTGACCTTGGATAAATCACGTCGCCTTTCTGAAGATCAGGAGTCTCACAGGGAAGAGTGAGGGTTGGCTGAAAAGACTTCTGCCAGGAGACCACAGCTTTTCCTCCCCGGGCGCACAGCGAGCCCAGGAACCGCGCGAGGCCGTGGATCCCCGCCCACCCCACCCCCGCTAGGCCCGCGCGCCGCGGGATGACGGCCCCGACCCCGGCTCGCCGCGCCGGCTAGGCCTGGTCACGCGCGTTCCCGCAGGGGCTTCGGAGTCGCTCCCGCGCGGCCGGAGACCCTCACCGCCTTTCGGAGCCCCTGCTCCTGACAAAGGAAGCAAGGCAAGTCCTCGCGACCGCCCTTCCCCTCCGTTATCCCGGTCCCCGCAAGTCCGGACAGGCTAGCCCCGCCCGCCCCTCCCGGAGGAGAGCGCCCCGAGGCCCCGGACGCCGCCCCGAGGGTCACCGCTGCCTGAGAGTCGCCGAAGTTTGGGTTCCCACCCCGCGCGGGCACGAGTCCTTCCCACATCCCTGCCCCCATGGCCCCCAGCCCCGCGGAGCCGCTAGCAGTCTGCCTCTTACCTGGAGGGGCGTACCCTCCACTCGCGGCCCGGTGCAGGGCCGGGTCACGGCACGGGGCAGCGAGGACGCGCGGAGACTGGGGCCCAGTGGCCCACTCGCGGCTGGTGTGGGGGAAGGGCGGCCCCCGGGCACATGCGGCACATGCGCAGTCGCAGGCGTTGCTCGCCTTTCTCAGCGTCCTCCGGTCAGCTTCAGGACTACATTTCCCATAAGCCTCGGAGGCCGCGCCCTTAGCAACGCTCAGGAAAGTATACTTGCGGGTCCCTTGGTTCCCCATGTTCTCAGCAGGTTGTGAGAGCCGAGTCTCAATTACCTCCCCCAAATCCCAAAACCTGGCTTTTAAAATTTACGCAAATAATCCGTGAAAGCTGTATTTATGTAGAAAATATGTACAAAATAAAAGAGACAGAAAATATCACCCATAATCTCACTTTCCATAGATAACTGTAGCATTAAATTCACACCTTTGTGATATTTTTACAAAATTGGGTCATGAGAGTATCAAGTGTCGCAACTAGTTTTTTTTTTTTAAAAAAAGTTTTTTATTGTTAAATATAATACATGTATGGCGCAGTGTTACCCTCTGAGTTACCAGATCAAGTGAGTTCTTCCGATGCTCGCGCAGTGTGGCAGAAGCTCTTTCATTTCTTTCTCCTGAGAAAGGGCGCTCACAGTTACAAGCTGCAAGCCAGGGCAGAGAATGGGAGCGCGCAGGCTCCTTTTATCACAGTCCCTAATGCAGAGGAGACCCTCTCCCCTCCCCGTTCACCATTGGCTGGCTACTTAGGAGATACAAAGCTAGTCTCGGAAAATAGCCAAGCAAAAAGTGGGCTTTCTACACCTTATTATCATAATTAGTCATTTAATTTTTAACCAATCACAGATTAGGGTAAATTGAATATTTAATTTACATATCCGACTGCTCTTATATAGAGGGGATCATTTGAATAAACTTTATGCCCTAAACACCTATCGTATTCTAGTAAATTTAATCCCTCATGTATTGACGTAATTTGGGGGGAAATGTGGGCCAGGTTAGGAGGTGGAGACTTAAACAAAGGGGCTTCCGTACTTCCTTATTTGAGTGAGAGGAGTCCACCATCCCTTACATATATACAAGAAAAAGAAAAAAAAGCAATGATTTTCAAAGTACCCTTCAAAAAGAAGATACAGAACAGATTTTGGAGTTTGTTATGGGTTACCATTCCACTATTTCAGATTTTTTTCCTTCTGAAAAAATAACATATATACAAAATATGTTGTGAAAAATAACATATATACAAAAAAATAACATATATACAAAACAATAAATACCAAAGCACATCACCACAATTAGTTGTAGAACACGTTTCAGAGTTTGGTATGGGTTACAATTCCACAATTTTAGGCTCTTACTACCAGCTGCTCAAAGATACCGGAGACTGAAAGAAATGTAATGATTCAGCAATCATACTCATTTGTTAAACCCTATCTTCTCTATATAACTCCACCACCAGCTTTGATCTTTCTTTGACACTTTACAGTATTTGGACTATGCCTATTCTAACCTTTTCCTGTGGAAAGGGGTTGTCGATAATTTGAGATAGGAAGACGGAACTAGTTGATGTTCTTGAGAGGCTGGGCCCTCTTAGGTTTCAGGACTTATCTGGACCAGGGACCCATCTGAAGGTTGTAGGTTTCTGAAAGTTACTCTAGTGCATGGAACCCTTGTGGAGTCTTATATGGTACTCTAGGTATTCTTTAGGATTGGCTGGAATGGTTTTGATTGGGGTTTGGAAAGTTATGGTAGGTAGCAATGTCTAACTGAAGCTTGTGTAAGAGTGATCTCCAGAGTAGCCTCTCAGCTCTATTTGAATTCTATCAGCCACTGATAACCTTATTTGTTACCCTTCTTTTCCCCCTTTTTGTCAGGGTGGTGTTGTTGATCCCACCGTGCTAGGGCCATAGTCATCCCTGGGAGTCATGTCCCATGCCACTGGGGAGATTTTCACTGCAAATAGCTTTTTTTTCATTCCCCATGTTTTTTGGGGGGCATGGTCAAGCTTCAAAAATCAAACCCAGGTCTCTGGCATAGCAGTCAAAATTCTGCCACTGAGCCAGGGGTGCACTGCAACTAGCTTTTAATTAAAGGAATATATAGTAAGTGTTTTTTTAGTAAGCTTTTTTGTCTCATGTGGTAACAATAACAAAATAATTTCCATTCATGAGAATAAAAAAAATGTAAATATCTGGGTATAAACTAAGAAAGATTATGTAAAATTATATGAAGATAGGAAACATACTGAGTGTCTTTACGAAAGACTCCCCACTTTCCACAATGGGATAGCTCAATATTTTTTGATATGATTCCAATCAAAATCTCAGTCAGGTATTTTTGTTATTTATTGTTTGCAATGTCTTACTTTTTTGTTTGTTTGATGGAATAATTCATAAATCATCAGAAGGAAAAATAATACTCAGGATATTTTGAAAAAGTGTTATATCAGATAGAAAAATTTATTACAGGGGGTGCAATGATAGTTCAGTGGTCGAATTGTCACCTGATGGGGGAGACCCGGGTTCGATTCCCAGTCCATGCCCTTCCAAAAAAAACAAACAAGCAAAACAAACAAACAAAAGATTTCAACAAATGGTGCTGCGATAATGGGATACTCACATAGGAAAATAATGAAATGGCCCTGTCATATAGCATACAAAAAAAAATTTATTACAATGCTAAACTAATAAAAACTTATTTGTAGTGATTCCAGAAAATATCAAATAAAGACTTGAGTATACATTAATTTAGTGTCTATTTTCAAAGCTCTGGTGAAAGTCTGGAGTATTCCATGATCACTGTTGAGAAACTTGTTAACAGTCTGAGGGAAAAAGGGTTAGATTCCTGAGATTACACATTAGAACCATTAAATAAAACTTGGATACATGATATAAATTTAAAACTGAAGCTATTTAAGTAATTATAAGGAAATGATAAGGGCATGTTTTTCATACTTTTGGGATAAGAAGGTGTCATGGTTAGGTTCATGTGTCAACTTGGCCAGGTGGTGGTACCTGGTTGTCTCGTCGGGCAAGCACTGGCCTGTCTGTTGCTATGAGGAGATTTCATGGGCTTAAATCATGATCACATCGGCTGCATCCATAGCTGATTGCATTTGTAATCATCCAAGGGGAGTGTCTTGTTCAACGAGTGATGCTTAATCTAATCATTGGAAGACTTTTAAGGAGGATTCAGAAAGGATAGTCACTTGTCTTCCTGCTTCAACCAGCCAGCCTCTCCTGAGAGTTCTTTGAGCTGCCAGCTTGCAGCCTGCCCAACAGACCTTGGACTCTACATCCCCACGGTTATAGGAGATACTTTTATAAATTTTATATTTACTGATATCTCCTGCTGATTCTGTTTCTCTAGAGAACCCTAGCTAATACAGAAGGTATGGCACCAAAAGGCAGAAACCATAAAGGAAATTATTGAAAATTTAATAATAAAAGGTTAAAACTTCTATATCTGAAAAGAAATTCACATAAACAAAGTTTAAAAGCAAACTGGGAAAATATATGTGGTATAGATATACAAGTCAAAGAATAAATAGTCCTAATTTGCAAATTCCTTCTACAAATTGATTTAAAAATGAGCATCCAAATAAGAAAAATAGCCTCAGGAAATGAATAAACAATTTAAGAAATATACAGAACAATCAACTTACCAAAAATTTTCTCTTAACAATTAAAGAAAAGCAATATTAGAAAAATGTAATATCATTTTTTGACCTATGCATTTGGCCAAGATATGAAAGAATAATAATATTCAGGGTCGGGTTGATTTGGAAAAATATTTCTTATAAAATTCTGGTGGTACTGTGATACATAAAATCTTTCTGAAAACATTATATCAAATTTTATAAATTTTAAGAGAAGTCCTGAAATGCAGAGGGGCCAGCCTCTCCAGAACATCGTCTAGTTCCATTCCCCATCTCATGTTACTGACAGCCCCTTCAAACATGAAAAAGTTAGAATGGGCATAGCCCAAATACTCCTGGAGAGTGGGAGAGGGATCTGGGTTGGTGGTGGAGCTGTACAGAGAGGATAGGGTTTAACAGATGAGTGTGATTGCTGAATCATTACATTGATGTTGCTTCTGGTCTCCAGTATCTTAGAGCAGCTAGAAGCAAAAAATCTAAAATTATGGAATTGTGGCCCAAGCCAAACTCTGGGGTCTGTTCTACAACTGATTATTGCAATGTGCTTTGAAATTTATTGCTTTTTTGCATATATGTTATTTTTCACAAAAAAGGAAAAAAACTGGTATGTCAGAAAAATTATCATAGCCACTAATCTTGTGCAAAAATGTACACACTAGGGTGCATGGGTGGTTCGGTGGTAGAATGCTTGCCTTTCATGCGGGAGACCTGTATGATTTCTGGACTGTGCACCTCCCCCGCCCCGCAAAAAAAGGATAGACACCAGGATGTTCATCACATTGCAATTTTTTTCCTTTTTTTAAATTAATTTTTAAATTAAAAAATATATATATAACAACAAACACAAACATTCTTAACATATGATCATTCCATTCTACATATATAATCAGTAATTCACAATATCATCACATAGTTGCGTATTCATTCTAATCATTTCTTAGAAAATTTGCATCAATTCAGAAAAAGAAATAAAAAGACAACAGAAAAAAAATTCATACATACCATACCCCTTACCTCTCCCTTTCATTGATCACTAGTATTTCAATTTACTAAATTTATTTTAACATTTGTTCCCCCTATTATTTATTTTTATGCCATATGTTTTACTCATTTGCTGATAAAGTAGATAAAAGGAGCATCAGACACAAGGTTTTCACAATCACACAGTCACATTGTGAAAACTATATCATTATTCAATCATCTTCAAGAAACATGGCTACTGGAACATAGCTCTACATTTTCAGGCAGTTCCCTCCAGCCTCTCCATTGCATCTTGACCAGCTAAGGTGATATTTATTTAATGCGTAAGAATAACCTCCAGGGTAACCTCTCGACTGTGTCTGGAATCTCTCAGCCATCGATACTTTATTTTGTCTCATTTCGCTTTTCCCCCTTTTGGTCAAGAAGATTTTCTCAATCCCTTGATGCTGAGTCCCAGCTCATTCTAGGATTTCTGTCCCACATTGCCAGGAAGGTCCACACCCCTGGGAGTCATGACCCACGTTGACAGGGGGAGGGTGGTGAGTTTGCTTGTTGTGTTGGTTGGAGAGAGAGGCCACATTTGAGCAACGAAAAAGGTTCTTTTTGGGGTGACTCTTAGCCCTAATTTTAAGTAGGCTTGACCTGTCCTTTGTGGGGTTAAGTTTCATATGAACAAACCCCAAGATTGGGGGCTCAGCCTATTGCGTTGGTTGTCCCCACTGCTTGTGAGAATATCAGGAATTCTCCACTTGGGGAAGTTGAATTTTCCCCCTTTCTCACCATTCTCCCAAGGAGACTTTGCAAATGCTTTTTAACTCATTGTTCAAATCACTCTGGGATTTATTGGGGCATTACTCTGGACAAACCTACAAAATCTTATGCCCTACTCAAGGTTCCATGTACTTATGGTGTTCAATTAAGCTGTTCACATAAGTTATATTAGGAACTGCACTAGTCAAAATATAAATTTTGTACCAAATAAACATTTTTTGCTTTAATCTTCACATAGAAGTTAAAATTTTTAAATATTAATTGCCATCTATTTTCAACACCCTGCAGTAACGACATTCCTTTGTTCTTTCTCATGCAAAAATATTTTTAAATTTGTACATTTAGTCACTGTCATTGTACACTCTAGGCATTCCTAGATTATACCATCTCAGTCTTTATCGTCTATCTTTCTTTCTGATTTCATTTGTGCCCCCAGCCATCCTCCCTCTATCGTTCTGACATTCAGCTTCATTCAGTGCTTTAACATAATTGTATTACAGTTAGGTAGTATTGTATCGCATTGCAATTTATATGTTCAGAACTTTGGAAGCAATCTAAAAATCATATACCCTAAGTATAGGTAAAATAAAGATAGGCAGAATTTGGAGGTATTGAAAATGATAATGTGTATTAAGTATATGGGAAGAGGTATCCAATACCTTGAGAAATGGAAAAATGCAGATTACATAAGAATATGTAGGGTGTAATCACAGCTTGGGTAAAAACTATGCATATTTCCTAAAGATTAAACACTAAAATATACAGAAAGAAGACATCCCCCCCAAAAAAAGAAATCCACTACCTTCTTATGCAACAGAATTTTAGTGTGTAGAATAAGTTTCTGAAGACTTTGCAAAATTTGAAACCACATTATTTCATATTAATTTCCCTTTAGAAATAAAGGAAAAGTGCAAAGGACATTTTTGCAAAATATGTTGCATATTTTAATTTAAACACTGTTTTAAATTTTATTTTATTTTTACTTTCCTCTAAGGTTCCAGAATACTCGGTCCTAAATCAACTCCACAGACTTTCCTAGCAGTTGATGGCTCTTCTTCATGCATGGTGTAACACCGCATTTCCATTCCAACAAGCACAGGCACCACCACCAAGAATGCTTTAATGATAGTGCTACTGCATGCAGAGATCTTAATTCTCATAAAAATCAAAGTTTAAAACGGCAAATGTCCCAGAGCACATAAACAGCAGTGTGATTTGCTCATAGACTATTGACAAAAATTTATTTTTATATACTAAAGTGACATCCCCATGTGACACAGATCACATATCACTGCACGTGTCCATATGAATGAACTTTGTATACTCTACTTGTACTTTGTTACATTAAAATCCATTGGTCTATCTTGACCTTTGTTTTGTTTTTTTACATGGGCAGGCACGGGGAATCAAACCTGGGTTTCTGGCATGGCAGGCGAGAACTCTGCCACTGAGCCACCATTGCCTGCCCTATCTTGCCCTTTGAATGGATCTTTTATCCGGGCAGTATTTTGTACCACCATGCCTTGGTCATTTGAAAAATACTGGTTCACTGAGTGATGCAGATCTCTTCAACGTTATTAAATTCTATTATATAATTGTTAGGTTGGGGGAATGGGGAAAGGCACTGCAACTGGAGCTGTGGAGGCTGTGTCGCCCCTCCCAACCTGACTTCTGGAACTAATGAACTGTCCCTTCCGGACATCACCTGACCTCCATCCTTAAAAGCTGCCCACGCCGAAGCCCGCATGCGCCCTCACCTCCTTCCATCTTGGGTTTGGTGAGTTCTGCCCGGGAGTGCAGAAATACCCCCCCACACACTTTAAATTTCCTGGTCTACCTTTCTTCTTTCTCACCCTTTCGCCTCCTAAACCTTTCATCTGGTGCGGGAAACCCGGGAGAGGAGCACGGGTGCCGCCCGCCTGGCCAGAGGCCCCCGGCTTCCTCTCTCCTCCTTCCTCCACATGGCCAGCGACAAGGGATCCTTCGGCCCCCGCTGTATCCACCACAGACTGGGTAAGTCCCTCCCCTCCGAGCCCTGCTGCCGGGTCTCACCGTTCCCAGAGAGCCTGACTGTTAATTACTCTCCGAAAATCGTGAATTCACGTCAGGTTCTCTTCCGAGGGCTGAGGTGAATGGGGACGCCCTCAAGCCTCACACCCTTTCCCGGGACTCGAAAAGTTGTGGACGCCCCGCTTCTCGGTTCCCTCCCAAATGCAGGTCCAGGACCTGAAAGGGCCTCAAACCAGGGGGAGACGTCCCCTGGGGAGACGAGCCCCCCGCTTGCTCGTAAGAGCTCCGAGGACTCTCTCAGGGCGTTGGGACGCCGACACCCCCTGGGCCAGTCCTTTCTCCTTTCAGACCCGTCAGTATGGGCAATAAATCCTCAAAAACCAAGCCTTATACTCCTCTGGGTTGTCTCCTGACTAACCTATCCACACTGGATTCACTTCCAGACATCCGGCCAAAACGCCTCACTTACTTTTGTAAAAAGGCTTGGCCCCAATATCAGTTGGATAATGATTCTCATGGGCCTGAGGATGGGACTTTCGATTTTAATATTTTTACGAACCTCCGCAACTTTTGCCAGAGGAACGACAAATGGGCCGAAATTCCTTATGTCCAGGCTTTTTTCCTTCTGCGCTCCCGCCCCTCCCTTTGTATCCTCCTCTCCCTCGCTCTACCCTCCCCTCCCTCCAGCAGCGCTCTAGTTGCCATCTTGCCTTTCCCTCCCCCCTTCTGCTTCGGGGACATCTCAGTCACCATCTTATCCTTCTCTTCCTCCTTCTGTTCCGGTGACGTCCCAGCCGCCATCTTGCCCTCCCCTCTCCCCTTCTGCGCAGGTGGCACTCCCGCTGCCATCATGCCTTTCTCTTCCTCCTTCTCTGCTGGCGGCGCTCCAGCCACCATCTTACCCCCTCTTCCTTCCCCCGCTCCGGCAGCATTCCAGCCGCCATCTTATCCTCCCCTCCCATCCTCATCCAGTCCCCCTCTGTCCTCAACAGCCTTGCCCTCCTCACCTATAAGCTCTCATACCCGCTCAAAGAACTTTTTACTGTCCACTATGGGGAGTTGCGGGACCTGAAGGGTTAGTTCGAGTACACACCCCTTTCTCCCTAGCTGACCTCTCTAATATTGAGAAACGGCTAGGTTCATTCTCCAGCTACCCAACTGCCTATACTAAGGAATTTCAATATCTAGCTAATGCCTACGATTTAACCTGGCATAACATTCATGTAATCTGTTCTTCTTCCCTCACTACAGATGAAATGGACCGCATTTTCAATGCAGCCAGGGCTCATGCTAACCAGGTGCATATAACCGACCACACCTTGCCGGTAGGGGCCGAGGCTGTGCCAGACCAAGAGCCAGGGTGGGAATATCAGCTTGACACTCCAGTGAGAAGAAACGCGCGGACTAGACGGGACGAAATGCTTACGTGCCTCATAGCTGGCATGCAGAAAGCTTCACATAAAGTAGTAAACTTCCATAAGCTAAGGGAAATTACCCAGGGTCCTGATGAAAACCCGGCTGCTTTTCTACACCGGCTCACAGAAGCCATCTCCCAATATACCTGCCTAGACCCTGACTCGGAGGCTGGTAAAACTGTTTTAGCCACACACTTTATATCCCAATCGGCTCCAGATATAAGGCATAAACTTAGAAAAATAGAGGACGGTCCTCAGGCCCCTATCTGTGACCTGGTAAACACGGCCTTTAAAATTTTTAATACTCGTGATGAACTAGAGAGGGCAGAAAAGGAATCCCAGGACCACCGAAAGGCGAATTTACAAACCCAATCCCTGATTGCGGCTCTGCGGCCCACTTCAATGGAGAAGAAGCTGGCTACGACTAATCCACCACCAGGAAAGTGTTTCAAATGTGGCCTCGATGGACACTGGTTCTGCCAGTGCCCCAATCCTTGACCACCCAAGGGACCATGCCCTCTCTGTGGTACAAAGGGACATTGGAACAATGACTGCCCATTGGCACCCGGCCGTGGAGGGCCGTCCTTCCAACCCCTGACCCACCGCTGGCAGTCCTGGGCCTGGCCACCAACGACTGACGACACCCGGCCTCAGCGACCCCAATCACCCTCATCGAGCCCAGGGTAATAATCAAGGTAGCAGGTAAGTCCACCTCCTTTTTAGTGGACACAGGGGCTACCTTTTCTTTCCTCCCCTCTTACTCAGGTCAACTCCTTCCTTCCCAGGTCACAGTTATGGGCATAGACAGCCGTCCTTCGCACCCCTTAACTACTGGGCCGCTTACATATTTAATAGAAGGGTACCCCATTATACATTCTTTCTTAGTAATGCCTTCTTGCCCCAGCCCACTAATGGGGCAAGATCGTCTTGCCAAATTAGGAGCCTCACTACACTGAATAAAAAACCCTCAAACAAAACTTCATAGTAATAGGACATGAGATTTTGTTGGTTTGTCCAGAGTGATGCCCCAGTGAATCCCAGAGTGATTTGATTAGTGACTGGAAAAGTATTTGCAAGCCCCCTTTGGGGCATTGTGAGAGTGGGGAGAAATTCAACTTCCCCAAGTTGAATTCCTGATATTCTCACAAGCAATGTGGACAACCAAAGCTATAGGCTGAGCCCCCAGTCTTGGGGTTTGTTCATATGAAACTTAACCCCACAAAGGATAGGTCAAGTCTACTTAAAATTTAGGCCTAAGAGTCACCCCCAAGAGAGCCTCTTTTGTTGCTCAGATGTGGCCTCTCTCTCCAGCCAACATGACGAGCAGTCTCACCACCCTCCCCCTCTCTGCGTGGGACATGACTCCCAGGGGTGTGGACCTTCCTGGCAACGTGTGACAGAGATCGTGGAATGAGCTGAGACTCAGCATCAAGGGACTGAGAAAAACCCTAGAATGAGCTGAGAATTAACATCAAAGGATTGAGAGAAACTTCGCAACCAAAGGGGGAAGAGTGAAATGAGACTAAGTGTCAATGGCTGAGAGATTCCAAACAGAGTCGAGAGGTTATCCTGGAGGTTATTTTTATGCATTAAGTAGATATCACCTTGTTGTTCAAGATGTAGCGGAGAGGCTGGAGGGAACTGCCTGAAAATGTAGAGCTGTGTTCCAGTAGCCATGTTTTGTGATGATGATTGAACAATGATATAGCTTTCACCATGAGACTCTGTGAATGTGAAAACCTTGTGTCTGATGCTCCTTTTAGCTACTATATCAACAGAAGAGTAGAACATATGGAGTAAAAATAAATAATAGGGGGAACAAATGTTAAAATAAATTTAGTTTGAAATGCTAGTGGTAAATGAAAGCGAGGGGTATGTATATGTATATGTATATGTATATACATACATATACATATATGGTATGTATAATCTTTTTTTTCCTGTATCGTTTTATTTTTTTCTGTTGTCTTTTTATTTCTTTTTCTAAATCGATGCAAATGTTCTAAGAAATGATGACTATGCAGCTATGTGATGATATTAAGAATTACTGATTGTATATGTAGAATGGAGTGATATCTTAATGTTTTGTTAATTTTTTAAATTAATAAAAAAGGTTAAACAAAAAACCCAAAAAACTTCATAGCAAGTGCCAAACTAACGTCACTATCCACAACACCACCCATGCCTCTAAAGAACAATATTTCTGGTGTAGTGGAATCCTTACCAAGTGCCTTAACTCCACTGCCCCGGGGCCATGCTTCCTGGTAACTATTGTTCCTCAGTTGACCCTCTATGGGGCGTCCGAACTACCTTGGCTACGGCCCTCGCCTCGCTCAAAAAGGGCTGCCTTTCTTCCTATCCTGGCAGGCATCAGCCTGACTGCCTCAGTCGCAGTCTCAGCCACAGCGGGAGGGGTGCTGGGACAAGATATTTTAACCTCTCAAAACTTTGAAACTTGTCTACAGGTAGTCTTGGAATCAACATCAGAACCCCTTTCCTCTCTACAATGCCAACTCACCTCACTAGCCCAGGTAACTCTTCAGAATCGAGACCTGCTGACAGCTGAAAAGGAGGACCGTGTATATTCCTCCAAGAGGAATGCTGCTATTACGTCAACGAGTCAGGTCTGGTGGAAGAAAATATTCAAACCCTAAACAAACTAAGAGACGATCTCTACCTCAGAAAACAAGGAACCAACTCTGCCTTAAGCTGATTTTCTTCTCCTCTGGCGACATGGCTCCTCCTGCTACTAGAACCAGTTATCCTAATCTGTCTCTTTTTTCTCCTAGCTCCCTGCCTCCTCAACTTCCTTCAGGAATGCATGAAGGAACTATCCCAGATAGCAGTCAACCAAATGCTCCTGCATCACTATCATCACCTGCCTTCCTCACCAGATTCCTACAGCCAGCCTCCCCACTCCCCTGGCCATGACGGTTCCAGCCTATAACCCCACACCACCCTATTACAGCAGGAAGTAGCCAGAAAGATCTCGGCACCCTATTATCACAAAAAGGCTGGAATGTTAGGTCGGGGGAATGGGGAAAGGCACTGCAACTGGAGCTGTGGAGGCTGTGTCGCCCCTCTCAACCTGACTTCTGGAACTAATGAACTGCCCCTTCTGGACATCACCTGACCTCCATCCTTAAAAGCTGCCCACGCCAAAGCCTGCATGCGCACTCACCTCCCTCCATCTTGGGTTTGGTGAGTTCTGCCCAGGAGCGCAGAAATACCCCCCCCCCCTTTAAATTTCCTGGTTTACCTTTCTTCTTTCTCACCCTTTTGCCTCCTAAACCTTTCAACAATATAAAAAAAAAATTTGTTAGACTCACCATTGATCTCATCAGAAAAGCTTTAAGTATTGGGAAAAAAAATGCAAGTTTTTGCCAAAATGCTAATCTTTATTTGCAAGCTCATTTACCATTGGGTGACAAACATAGTTGTTTTCCTTGAAATGACAGCTCATTTCATTCGTTTTGGAGAGTGTGTTTGCCAAGTAGTCCGAAGAGCCACTGTTTACTGTCAGTCATTCCTTCAAGTAAAAGTGATGTTCCATTAAAAGAAAAAAAAAAGCTGCTAATTCAGCTTATGACTCAACAGTCCAAATGCTTTTCCTGAAACCATACTTCCTGCTTCCATATGCAACAGAAGTACTTTTTGCATACTTCCCCTTCCATTAGACAGAATATTCAAAAGATGTGTCCTCAAAGATGGGGATTTAACAAAATCAGTAATTAAAAGGTAGTGTGATCATGAAAAGCCAAATTTCATGGGAATTCTTCAGAATAAACAACCCAGTAAACAAATTTCAACAAATAAATTTCGAAGGGAAAAAAAAAAGTTTATGGTGAGGGAAGCTACAGATTAAAAGGCATCAAACAACCATAGTATGTGGACTTATGTGGCTCCTGTGTTTAAAAATCTGAAGAAATGTGACTTCCATGAAAAAAATTTGGAAATTTAAATGACATTAAAGAAATAGTTATTTTTTAATGTGTGATCATGGTATGGTACTATGGTAATGCTTTAAGTGTGATATGTGGACCTTTCAAGAGATCCGGAAGGTCAAGACTATTTTCATAATAAAGCTGAGATGGTATTTTCCTCTCCCACTGCGTCCACCTTACATATTAATGATCAATTTTATGTTCCTTCATCTGTACCCTGAACCCGGGAAGGTCAATGCTCATGAAGAATTTGAGGGCAAATGTTAGCAAATAATTCCCTTCCCCTTGCTGAGCCTTTATATGATTCTGTTTTTATAAGGTCCTGAGTGTACAGAAGCCAAAAGACAGATGTGAATCAGAAATGTTTTTTCCCCAAGTCCCATTTTAGATACAGGGATTGAATTTTTCTCTCACTATATGATTGCCTTTCCACTTTCTCAATGGTGTTTTGTTTTATGACTATTTTTAAGTTTTATGAGGTATAATTTGCATAAAATTTACTATTTTAAGTATACAGTTCAATGATTTTTAGTAAACGTACACACAGTTGTGCCACCGTCACCAGGATACACTTTTAGACTATTTCCCAATGTTTAGAATACAGCCCAAAAAGTTCCATTCTGCTGTTTGCTGTCAGTCCTTGTTTCCAGCCTCAGGCAACAGCTGATCTGCTTTCAGTCCCTATAGATTTGCCTTTTCTAGGAATTCCATATAAATGAAGTCTTATACTGTGTAGTCTTTTGTGTCTGGCTTCTTTCAGCATAATGCATGTGTGTTAAATAGGGTTTATTGTTATTTATTGCCCATGGTCTCTAAGACAGCATGATGTTTGTGAGGTTCATCCATGTGGTAGTGTATATCAGTACTTCATTCCTTTTCATGGCTGAATAGAAGAACCTGGTGTGGTTTGAAAGCAGAGGTGGGTCCTGGGGTTTCTAACGCCTGCAGGCTGTCAGCTAGCTCCCCTCCCTGCAGCTGAATGCCACCTTCTTTCTTCACGGGAAATCTGAGCCGGGCACCTGCATAGTCTTTTCAACACTCAGGGCTTTGTGGATCCCCTACATTGTATGTCCTTTTTCTCCTCCATTACTATGCTTTTATCTTTATTGTAGCATTCCTTCTATTTTCTCTGAATTTACTTTACTGTTCCTTTTCTAGCTTCTTACTGATTTTCAGACTTCTTGCTTTTCTACTATAAAGTTATATGTTTCTCTTTGAGCTTGACTTTAGTTGCATCCTATAATTTTGCTGTATACTATTTTCAATATCATTCATCTTTAAATATATCCTATATTCCATTGTGAATTCTTCGTTTTGAAATGAATGTATTAATTTCCAAACATATGGGGATTAAAAAATTTTTCTTTTTATAACTGATTCCTTAATTGATAGTTTAATTCAACTATAGGTAAAGACATAATCTGTATTTTTGCATCATTTCAAATTTGTGAAGGCTTGACTTAAGGTAAATTAAAAAAATTTTCTTGTAAGTATTGTATGTATACATATTACATACACACATATGTTATATATATTTATATTACTATATATGTGTATATGTGATATGTATGTATTATATTTATCCAAATATTAAGTATATAGTTTGATAAAGTTTTACATATTTACATATTTATAAGCATCACATCACATCACATAATCACATTATCACATCAAGAGTTAGAATATTTATAGCACCCCAGAACATTCCCTTGTGCCTCTTCCCAGTGGATGCCAATCCCCCACCACCACCATTATTCTTTTTTCTTTTTTTTTTTTTAGGTTGGTATTCTAGTTTGCTAGCTACTGGAATGCGAAATACCAGAAATGGAATGGCTTTTAAAAGGAGGAATTAATTAAGTTGCAAGTTTACAGTCCTAAGGCCATAGAAACATCTAAATTAAAGCAAGACTATAGAAATGTCCAATCTAAGGCTTCCAGGGAAAGATACCTTGGTTCAAGAAGGCTGATGACATTTAGGGTTTCTCTCTCAACTGGAAAGGCAAGTGGCATACATGGTTATGTCTGCTAGCTTTCTGTCCAGGCTTTTTGTTTCATGAAGCTCCCCGAGGGGTGTTTGCCTTCTTCATCTCCAAAGGTCTCTGGCTGCGTGGGCTCTGGTGGTTCTCATGGCTCTGTCTCAGCTCTCTCCAAAATGCTTCTTCTTTTAAAGAACTCCAGTAAACTAATCAAGACTCACTGGAATGGGTGGAGTCACATCTCCATCTAATTAAAGCTAATCCCCACAGTTGAGTGAGTCACATCTTCATGAAGATAATTTAATCAAAATATTCCAACCTACACGGTTGAATAGGGATTCAAAGAAAAGGTTGCTCCCACAAGATAGATCAGGGTTAAAATATGGCTTTTCTAGGGTACATAATCTCTCAAACCAGCACAATTAGTTTGAAACTATAATGCTATAGGTTAATAGAAACAGCAAAGAACCAAATAATTAAAATGCAAGCTATGTAAAATCTCAACTACAACCCAAAAGTGTCTTCTGTGTTCATTGATTAACTAACTAAAAGCCCAAGAAAGACACGACACCCAATATAATAAAGTACTGCAAAACAATTGGCAATTTTCAGTTATCAGAAGTCCCCTCACCATTATTCTGACTTCTATCATTTATGGTGAATTTTAGGAGATGGTCCCTATGGACTTGAAAATAATGTGTAGTCTGCAGATATTTGGTTGTAGAATTCTATTTGTATACATTAAGTCAACTTTTTATGTTGTTCAAATCTTCTATATTGATTTTTTCCCCAGAAATATTAATCACCACTTGGGACTTAATGTGTCTGCTCTAAAAGCTTACAATCTAGGCCCCTGTTTTCTTATAAGCATTTTCTAAAGGTGACAATACCACTCTTGTTCTTTTGTTCCTGGCTTATTTTGTCTCACCAAATGTCCCACATGTTCATTCACATCACTACATGCCTCACAACTTTGTTCCATTTTGTAGCAGCACAACCTTTGTTCATAAGTATATACCATCGTTCGCCAATCTACTTCTCTTCAGTGCATTCTTCAGCCACCTGCATTCATCGGGCCTCATGTAGAGGACCCAGAGTCCACAGTCCATCAACAGTCTCAATTTCAGATAATTTCATTGTTCCCAAGAGAAAGAAAACCAATAAACACACCCTTGCCAAATAGGAAATCTAAACCTCCTCTTAACTCCTGCCCCCATTATTTACCTCTGCTGTTGCTGTGGTAGTGCTGTATAAATGCTCTTTATACACGAATCATATCTTTGAAGTAATTCTTGCAAGAACTAGTTCATATTTCTAGTGTGGGACACATAGGTCTATACAACCCCTTTCAATCTTGTTCATCTTCAATATGTTAACATTACTTCTGGACCCACTAGAGAATCATCTTCACTCCTATCTATTTCCTTACATTGGAGTTCAACCTTATCAGCTAATGGTTCACCCATCTCTAGTTTCTATGTATCTCTAAGTCCTGTATATTCTGTATTATAAGCCTCTGATTTTATCTTTATGCTGGTCATAAAAGTGGAATTATACAGTATCTATCCTTTTGTGTCTAACTTCACTTAGTATTATGTCCTCAAGGCTCACCCATCTTGTCATGTGCTTCAGGATGTCGTTTTGTCTTACTGCTGCATAATATCCCATTGTATGTATATACCACATTTTCTTGATCCACTCATCTGTTGATGGGCATTTGGTTTGTTTCCATCTTTTGGCGATTGTGAATAATGCTGCTATGAACATCGGAGTGCAAATGTTTGTTTGTGTCGTTGTGTTCAGCTCTTCTGGGTATATACCATGTAGTCCTATTGCTGGGTCATAGGACAACTCGATATTTAATTTCCTAAGGAACCACAAAACAGTCTTCTGTAGTGGTTGCATCATTATGCATTCCTATCAGCAATGCATAAGTGTCCCAGTTTCTGCACATCCTCTCCAACATTTATAGTTTCCTGTTTGCTTAATAGCAGCCATTCTTATAGGTGTGAGGTGGTATCTCATTGTAGTCTTGATCTGCATTTCCCTTATAGCCAATGAAAATGAGCATCTCTTCATGTGCTTTTGAGCCATCTGTATTTGTCCTTCAGAAAAATGCCTTTCATATCTTTAGCCCATTTTAGAAGTGGGTTGTTTGTTCTTTTGTTGTTGAGCTGTATGATTTCTTTGTATATACAGGAAATCGAACCTTTGTCTGATATATGATTTCCAAATATTTTCTGTCATTGAGTTAGCTGCCTCATCACCTTTTTGACAAAGTCTTTTGAGGTGCAAAAGCATTTGATTTTGAGGAGATCCCATTTTTCTATTTTTTTGTTGTTGTTGCTTGTGCTTTGGGTGTAAAGTTTAGGAAGTTACTTCCTATTACTAAGGTCTTAAAGATGTTTCCTACATTTTCTTCTAGAAGCTTTATGGTGCTAATTCTTATATTTAGGTGTTTGATTCACTTTGAGTTCATTTTTGTGTAGGGTGTAGGATAAGGGTCCTCTTTCATTCTCTTAGCTATTGATATCCAGATCTTCCATGCCCAATTATTGAAAAGACTATTTTGTCCCAGTTCAGAGGATTTGAGGGACTTGTCAAAAATCAATTGACCATAGATTTGGTGGTCTATTTCTGCACTCTCGATTCAATTCCATTGGTCAATGCTTCTGTCTTTGTGTCAGTACCATGCTGTTTTGACCACTTTATATGGCTTTATAATAGGTTTTAAAGTCAGAGAATGTTAATCCTCTCACTTTGTTCTTCTTTTTTAGGATGCTTTTAGCAGTTCGGGGTCTCTTTCCCTCCCAGGTGAATTTGGTAGTTATCTTTTCCAAATCTTCAAAGTAGGTTGTTGAAATTTTGATTGGTACTGTGTTGATCTGTAGATCAATTTGGGGAAAATTGACGGCTTAACTATATTTAGCTTTCCTATCCATGAGCAGGGAATATCTTTCCACCTATTTAGACCTCCTTTGATTTCTTTTAGCAATGTTAGGTAGTTTCTGTGTACAAGTCCTTTATGTCCCTAGTTAAGTTCATTCCTAAGTATTTGATTCTTTTAGTTACTATTTAAATGGAATATTTTCCTTAACTGACTCCTCAGCCAGGTCATTGCTTGTGTATAGAAACATTACTGATTTTTGCACATTAATCTTATATCCTGCCACCTTGCTGAATTTGTTTATTAGCTCAAGTTACTTTGCTGAAGATTTCTCAAGCTCTTCCAAGTACAGTATCATATCATCTGCAAATATGTATCTATTGATTTTTTACAAATTTACATGTTTTATCAGAGATGTGTTAAAATCTGCCTCTATGACTGTAGGTTTCTCGGTGTTTCCATGTAGTTGTATTAATTTTTGCTTTGAATATCATAGCTACGTATTAGTTGCATACATATTTAGAACTGTTGTATATTTCCGGTGAATTTAACCTTTTATAATTGCAGAATGTCTCTATTCCTATTGTGATGGATCAAATTGTGTGCCCAGTTGGGACACGTTCTTGGTCTGCATTGAGGTGGGTGAGGCCCCGTGGTAAGTCAGATATTTTGAAGTTGTTACTTCAGCTAAATTGTGGTCTAACTGAATCAGGTTGGATTTGAAACCTGATTACTGGAATCTTTTATAAGCAGGGGGAAATTTAGACAGAGAAAAAGACATGGGAAGAAGTAGGAAGTCAACAGAACGAGGATGAGAAAGGAGACATTGCCATGTACATTGTCACGTGACAGAAAAGCCAAGGGCCAAGGGCGGCTGGCAGAGAGCCCTAGAATAACACAGTCTCGGGGCGTGGGGGGTGGGGGAGCATCAACTTGGCCACACCACAATTTTGGACTCCCCCAGCCTCAGGTCATGATAAGGAATAGCTGTTATTGGAGACCACCCATTGCATGGTTATTTGCTTTAGTGTTTGGGAATCTAAGACACCTAACAATGATTTTTGCCTTAAAATATACTTTATTTGATATTTTATATTGGTTAATATTTGAAAGGTATAGTTCTCCTATTGTATCTTCAAACATTTTGTATCTTTAAGTTGTATCTCTTTTAGGATCATAATTGGTTTTTTTTTGTCTCCCTACATATGCATATTTCTATAATATGTACACCTACAGAGAGGCAGCTGTGTGATGTGGATATCATAGGGAATTTTGTGCACAACAGCCTTTTTGGGGTGGTGGTGGGGGCGGGTACATGGGTCGGGAATCAAACCTGGGTCTCCTGCCCGGCAGGAGACAATTCTACCACTGTAACAACCTGTGTATCCCAATAGGTGGTTTTCAAATACAAACTGACAGTTTTTGCCTTTTAATTGGAAACTTTACTCTGTTTACATTTTGTGTTGAGAGTTTATTCTGTTAGTTTTTTTTTTTTTTTTTTGCATAGGCAAGGCACTAGGAATCGATCTCAGGTCTCTGGCATGGAAGGCGAGCAGAGCACTCTGCCTATTGAGCTACCACAGCCTGCCCTACTCTATTTACATTTTGATATAATTACTTACGCATTTGGGTTTAAATCTTTCATCTTATTATATTCTTTCTACTTGTTTTGCCTGTTCTGAATTTCTTCTCTTCTTTTGATATTCTGACACTTGTAGAGCTGTGTTCCAGTAGTCATGTTTCTTGAAGATGAATGTATAATGATATAGCTTTCACAATATGACTGTGTAACTGTGAAAAACTTGTGTCTGATGCTCCTTTTATCTACCATGTGGACAGATGAGTAGAAAATATGGATTAAAAATAAATAAATAATAGGGTGAACAGATGTTAAAATTAAAAAAAAAGATTCTCAAAAAAAAATTCTGTTACCCCCTCTGGTAGTAATTTAGTTATACATTTTTTCCCTGTTCTTTTATTGGTTACCCCAGATATAACTTACATCCTTGATTTATTAAACACTCTTACTGATTGCTGGAAAATTCATGCTCTTTATTTACTTCCTTCTTCACTTTATGTGCTATCGTTTTCATGTACATTTATAACATTGTAAGACATAATGTTCTTATATAGTCAATAATCATTTAGATTTGTCCACATATTTATCCCTTCCATAGCTTTTTTTTTTTAATTGTTTATTTTAAAATTATATTCCCAATAAACCATAAAACACTTGGATGTTACTTTATGGGTTTCATTGAAAACATACTATATTGTAAATGGAATTTCAAAACTAGACATAGACTTGATAAAAATCGAAGGGCAATATCATGTAAGGAAAACGTTAAAAATGGATAGGAAAGGGAGTGCAAAGGTAGTTCAGTGGTAGAATTCTCGCCTGCCATGCGGGAGACCCAGCTTCGATTCCTGGCTCATGCACTTCCCCCAAAACAAACAAACAAGCAAATCAAGCAAACAAGCTAACAAAAATTCAACAAATGGTGCTGCAAAACAGGATACTCACAGGGAAAAATAATGAAATATGACCCCCTCCATACAGCGTACTAAAACAAACAAACAAATGGGCAGGAAATGTGGTGAGGTTAATCTGAGGGATGCACATCCGCGTCATGTCAGGTGCTTGTAGCACGTGGTAACCATGTGCTTTTATTCAACTAAGGTACATATCAAACCTTAGATTTATATAGCTGTCAAACTTCCACCTGAAAAGGGATAGTTTTCTATTTTACACCTAAATTTACTTTAAGTAACTGAAGTACAAGGCAGCAGTTATTTAAAAGAATTTAACAGTCAAATAACAGCTATATCATTTAGTACATTAAACATAAAACTTGTGCTGGACCCGGGTATCTGGGGGTGCAGGGTGTGTGGGAGCTTTCTCTATGGAGTTTATATTATTTGTATAACTGTCTTAAATTTGAAATTATTTCAAAATAAAAAGTTTAAAAAAAAAAAACCGGGACGCTGATAGTTGAATAATGTCTCAAAAATACACAACTGGGAAAGTAACCGCTGTGCACAGGTTGGCGGTCGTTAAAGTGATCGATCACTCAGAAGGTTGATGTTCTAGTTTGCCAGCTGCCAGAATGCAATATACCAGAAATGGGATGCTTTTAAAAAGGGGAATTTAATAAGTTGTTAGTCTACAATTCTAAGGCTGAGATAATGTCGCAATTAAAGCAAGTCTATAGAAATGTCCAATCAAAGGCATCCATGGAAAGATACCTTGGTTCAAGAACGCAACTGAAATTCAGGGTTTCTCTCTCAAGTGAGAAGACACATGGCAAACACAGGACTTTTCTCTCATCTGGAAATACACGTGGCAAACACGGCATCATCTGGTAGCTTTCTTTCCTGGTTCCCTTTCATGAAGCTCCTGGGAGGCGTTTTCCTTCTTCATCTCCAAAGGTCGCTGCTTCTCCTGGCTGCATCGTTCTGCTCTCTCTGAATCTCCTGGCTTTCCTCTTTGTTGTTCTCTTTTATAGGATTCCAGTAAACTAATCAAGACGCACCCAAATGGGTGGAGACACACCTCCACCTAATCCATTTTAACAACCACTGTTGATTAAATCACATCTCCAGGGAGATGATCCAATTACAGTTTCAAACATACAATACTGAATAGGGATTGGAAGAAACAACTACCTCTACAAAATGGGATTAGGATTAAAACATGGCTTTTCTAGGGTACATACATCATTTCAAACCAGCACAGGTGAACAGTGAAAGACATGCTTTTCTAGTTACAAGCTCAGAAGAGGAGTGCAAAAAAAAAAATTAATTAATTTAATAAAAAAACTTTTGTTTAAAATTGTAAGATAAGGAAAACTTGAAATTTAAATTTAAAAAGCTTCTATCAGTTCCCCTTGCCCCCCTGAAATGAAATGATCAAAATGCTTTTTCATAGTACAGTTTTCTTCAGTGACCCTTGCTTCAATTGCGAAGCTGCATCCCTCAAGTTCTGTTGCCTATGCAGTCACCACATCTGACCTGTGAGCAACACAGAGGTGAGTAAGGAACAGTACTAGTTGCCAGAGGTCTGATAGTGCTAGAGACAGCTGGGAATTTGGGGTTCTGCCTTAGCCAGTGAACTTGAACCCTACAGAGAATAGATAAAGCAACAGAATTCAATACTCTCTTGCCCTGTAAAACTAGGACAAATGGACCAAAAATTTCCTCTCTAGGGGCAGCCAGTTGTGGTGAAAGATGCTAAGCGCTTAAATAATCGAAGAGTCTGCTCTAAGTAAAGAAGAACAGAGGTTCATATCCCTGCGGTGCAAAAGCTTTTTAAGTGAGCTGACTAGGCAATGCATGCTTCCATCCATGCAAATGAAGGACATTGCCCCAAAGGAAAACTGAAAACAACTGGGTCTGTCCCTTACCAGTAGTTTATAAAAATATTTAGTCAATACTATGAAAGTCCATTTTAGTTACCCATTACTCAATACCAAAAACATTAACTACTTTTCAGACATTCCAAACAAAGGCCACTTGTAACAAAAAGTAAACTTTTTTAGAAAAATAAGATAGTGTCCATTTAAAAACTAGGTCTTTCAAGTGAACTGGATGTTTTTTGTATTTAAATTTAACTTCTAGTCTCAAGACTGGGTTTAAGATCCTTATGTAATGTGCACATAGGCAGAAACAAATAAACTTAACTTTAAACATTATTCTGCACAGGACAAAAAGTTAACTTCTCAAAACATGATTGTGCTGGTTTGAAAGTATGTATATACCCTAGAAAAGCCATGTTTTAATCCTAATCCCATTTTGTAAAGGCAGCAGTTTCTTCTAACCCCTATTCTGTACTGTATGTTTGAAACTGTAATTAGATCACCTCCCTGGAGATGTGAATCAATCAAGAGTGGTTGTTAAACTGGATAAGGTGATGACATGTCTCCGCCCATTTGGGTGGGTCTTAATTGGTTTACTGGAATCCTACAATAGAGGAAACATTTTGGAAAATGAGAGATTCTGAGAGAGCAGAGAAAAACAACATAATCACGAGAAGCAGAGAGCCCACAAGCCAGCGACCTTTGGAGATGAAGAAGGAAAACGCCTCCTGGGGAGCTTCATGAAACAGGAAGCCAGGAGAGAAAGCTAGCAGATGATGTCTTGCTCACCATGTGCCCTTCCAACTGAGAAAGAAACTGACTGTGCTTGCCAGTGCCTTCTCACTTGAGTGAGAAACCCTGAACTTCAACGGTCTTCTTGAACCAAGGTTCAAGAAGATGCCTTTGATTGGACATTTCTATAGACTTGTTGTAATTGGGACATTTTCTTGGCCTTAGAACTGTACTAGCAACTTATTAAATTCCCCTTTAAAAGCCATTCTGTTTCTGGTTATATTGCATTCTGGCAGTTGGCAAACTAGAACAATGATAGAACAGGTTTGGTTAGTACAAATCTGTAGCAAAGTAAAAAGATACTGTGCATCAGTACAACCAGGAGAAGCGAGAAAAGAATGTCTCAACCATGAGAGTTCAAGTTAAATTTTGTTCTGAATGCCTAGAAGCCTAAAGGGACACTGGGTTGCTCGCAGTGTCCTGATATGCCACCTCTTCCTCTGGAGTTAGAACCGCATTCCATTTTACTTTCTATTCTGAAGATGTTTAGAATTCCTAAGAGAGTCTACAGCTTCCACTGCCTTTTTTCATTCCCGAGGAGATTCCCTCATTCTGCCCAGATCCTGAGGAGCTTCCTAGTGTGCTTTCCATTCTTTCCCTCGGCTTGTGTTCCAGCTCTGCCAACCATGCATTCTGTCCACCTATGACCTGGGTCTGCTCTACCAGTTCTGGTCCTGGTCTTGAAGGTGTTTCTTCTGTTCTTGCACTTTGGTGCCAGAAGCTCAGAAATTCCACACCTGAGAACTGTCAGGCCAGCACCTCTGGTTTTGACCTGCTGCTGGAGTTTGGTTACCTCTTGTCATGAAGGGGTCTGCTTGGAGAAGAGCTGCACTGTTATTAGGGCTGCAGAAGGTCCTGGGACTGGAGGAGAGCCCATGAGTCTTCCAATCACATGTGATCCTGGTAATTTCCTCTTTAGAACTGGAACAATCTTGTCATGAAAGTGTTCCATTGCCATGGAGGAATGTCCCTTAACTTTTGAAGTACTTCATGAGCTCCCTGAGGGCTCTGGTAGAACTGACATATCTCAACACTCGATAAATTTAATCAATCATCTTTCCTGAGATAAAGCAACAGAGATTGGAATCCACATACTTCATGAAACTCACATTTAACAATGATAGTTTTGTTTCAACAGCAGCATGGAGAATCTGCATTACGAGCTAATGAACGATCTCTACTTTCTGACTCTTTCCTTGGGAGTTATGCTTAACCTGTTTCTGACATAGATTATGGTATATATATTTTTATCATCACAATCAACTTTTTTTCTTCCTTTTTTTGTGAAAAATAACATATATACAAAAAAAGCTATAAATTTCAAAGCACAGCACCACAATTCGTTGTAGAACAAATTTCAGAGTTTGACATGGCTTACAATTTCACAATTTTAGGGTTTTACGTCTAGCTGCTCTAAGATACTGGAGACTAAAAGAGATATCAATTTAATGATTCAGCATTCATATTCATCTGTTAAATCTTATCTTCTCTGTATAACTCCACCATCACTTTTGATCTTTCCATCCCTCTTCTTAGGGGTGTTCGGGCTATCCCTTCCATAGCTTTTTATTCCTTCCAGCAATTTCAAACTCCTGTCTCGCATTATTTTCCTTTTCCAGGAAAGCTGTGTAATATTTCTGTTATTATGACTGGTGATACAATTTCTAAATTTCTATTTGCTTGAAAATGTCCTTTTCCCCTTCCATTTTGAAAGATATTGCCACTGGTATAGAACTCCAAATTGGCCATTAATTTTCTTGTGGCACTCTGAAAATATTCTCCTCTTCTGGTTTCCATAGTTTCTGTTGGGAAGTCATCTTAGCTTTCAAAGGGATTGGTCACTTTTTCTTTGTTACTTTTAGTTATTCTCTTTGTCTTTGCTTTTAAGCTGCTTTACTGTAATGTATCAGGTGGGTTTTTTTCTTCCTGCTTGCGGTGTATGGTGGATTCTGAATTGCTTTGGTGTTTTTTTGTCAGTTATGGACAATTTCTAGCCTTTTCCTCTTCACATATTGTTTCTACCTCTTGTTCTCTCTTCTCTCTTTCTGGCATATCATTACATGTATTTTAGTCCCTATTTTTAACCTACTCTATATGTTTCTTATTCTGTCATCTTTATTTCTGTCTTTTTGTCTCTTCTTGCTTAATTTTGGATATTTTCTTTATACTTCTTCCCAGATTAATTGTGCTTTCACCTACATCTAATCTACTCTTCAGCTCATCCATTGAGTTCTTCATTTCTGTCATTGTATTTGTAATTTCTTGAATTTCAATTTTTCCTTTTCCTATATTTTCAAGTTCTTCCTGTAGTTGTTACTTGAACATATTGATTATAGTCATTTCAAAGTCATTGACTGATACCTGGATCCCCTTAAGGTGTTTTTCCATCATTGCTTCTCATGGATTTAGTCATGGTGTTTGAATTCCTTGTATACCTGATTGTTTGTTTGTTTGGAAACAAAGGAAAAGAAAATGGAGACTATTTGGAATGGTTTGTAGCTATTAAAATTTGAAAGGATTTAATATGATCTAAGGAAAATAATCCTCAAGGAATTATACTTAATATTCATTAAGCATTGCTTTTTATACATCTCTGATTATATGCTAGTGCTATTTAATATGTTCTCTTTATCTTATAGCCTTTGTTAATAAGCCATGGCATGAACCTTCATTCAATATTTGTAGAACTCACAAAATGCTTCACAGTCTTACTAGTTACTCTTTATAGTGATACTAACAGGTCTTATATTGATGATCATATAATAGCATAAATTTACAAGCTTTACCTAGAACAGTGGTTATCAAACTTTCTTTTTGGTCTCAGGACCTCTTTATATGCTTTTAAAATTGAGATATAATTCAGATACTCTAAAATTCAGCTTTTTAAAATATGCAATTTAGTGGTTTTTAGTACATTCAGAACTGTGCAACCATCACCCTAATTGCAGAACACTTTCACCATCACAAAAAGAAACACAGTACTGATTAGCACTTTCCACATTTCCCTCCTCTGACACTGGCAACCATTACTGTATTCTGTGCATTTCATGTAAACAGAATCATGCACTATGTGATCTTTTGTGTCTGGCTTCTTTCACAAAACATAATGTTTTCAAAGTTCAGTATTATAACAGGTATCAATACTTCTTTTGGTTTTATCTTCAGTATGGTTATTCTTCTTCCTGCTCAAATCTGCTGTTGAGCAGGGACTGCTAGTGAATTTATCATTTCAATTATTGTACTTTTCAATCTATATTTCTATTTGGTGGTTCCTCCTCTTCCTCCTCCTTCTCCTCTTTTATAATTGCAGTTTCAGAGACTCCTACTATAATGTCTCTTACCCTGCAGGCCAAAGAATCAATGTGGAGATTATGCCATCTATGCAGCATTCCTTTTCAATTATATATTTGGGGACTGGGCAGTGACTACTGGGTGGGTCCTGGTGGGATCCACTGAACCCACAGAGCCAGCCTCTACCTGGCCCTAATCTGCCCCCACTCAGTACCATGTTGACTCTTTGGATTCCTGGGTATCAATGTCAATTTAGGCTTTGTGTCCAGGAGTCTTCAAAACATTTGGGTATTTCCCCCTTTCCAGTGGATGCTCGCCCAAGGAAATAGCCGTAGATCCTTTGGAGGAGGACTGGTGAATCTTCATCATATGCCCAACGGTATTGCAAGGGTCTCCCTTAGGGAGAGTTGGCCTCTCCTTCAGTCAATGGGTTCCAGGTCTAAGAAATGGCTGAGGCCCAGAAACTAGGTAAGAGATTATGACTTTTTACTGGGGTGGCTGCCTTCAGCCTCCTGATCATCTCTCGTTGATTTATTTTGGTTATATAAATTAAGCAATATCATAGTTGTTTATCGTATTAGTTTTCTACTGCTGCTGTAACAAACTACCACAAACTTGGTGACTTAATGCAAATTTACCATCTTAAAGTTTTGAAGATACGAATCTAATCAAGCCTCTAAATCTGTGCTCAATACAGTAGCCACTTGAAGTTAAAATGAATGAAAGTTAAAATTTAGTTCTCATTCACATTAGCCACATTTCAAGAGCATAGTGGTCACATGTGGCTAGGTGCTAACATAACAGGAAGCACAGATATGGAGCATTTCCACTAGCACTCTATCTAGAGCTAATCATTTATGAGAAATACAGAGATTAGAGAAATATGTTAAACAATATCACAAGGATGCAATCATCCAAATTCAAAACATAAAAATTTCTATAGGAAAAATAACCCAATTTCTTTATCAAATAAATGGCATGGCAAAAAAGGGAGAAGGGGGCTGTTGTAGATTTAAAAAGATTTAAAAGGAAACACTAACAAAATGCATTGTGTGGACTTTTCACTGGATCCTGCTGAAAGGGTTGGGAGAGTCAGTTCCTTCACTTTCCTGGTGAACTGCCATTCATTTCCACATCTCTTTTTCCGGGAAGCCTTCCTAGCTTACCTCACTGCCCTACCCTGTACCATCCCCAAAGGGCCTCTCTAGGCTTCTTTCCTCCTGACCCTGAATGCAGCCTACTTTTTGTGACATGGGAGCTGAGATTTGCAGGAAGAGAAAGAACTAACCAGAAGGAGACTTTGGAGACCTACCCACGCAGAGGGCAGAACAGGTGCCAAGAACAGAAAGGAAGCCAGTAGCTGGAATGTAGAGGCCAAAAAGGAAGTAGGATTCCTCTGAGAGGACATCAGGACCTTTAAGGCCATGGTAGGGAGTTTGCATTTGTCTGAAATGCCATGGGAAGCCACTGGAGAGGTTTTAAGCCAGAGAATTTCCTGCTGGGTCAGGTAAGCCTCTCTGCTTCTCTGAGCTGCTGGCCCTGGCACCCGCTAACGTCCCTGTTTGGCAGGATCCTGCTGGCGGCCACCTTAAGTGGCGCCACCTTAAGGAGGCCCCACCCTCGACGCAGCCAATGGTCCAGTGCAGCCGCGACCCCGCCCACTCCGCCCACTCCAAGTGCCTACACTCCACAGGTGCTGCTCAGCGATGGCCCGCCTGCTCCGGGCTGCGACCTGGGGGCTGCTCCCCTGGAGGGGCTACTGCTCCAGGGGGACGCAGGTAGGCCGGGCAGCGCAAGAGCCCCCTGGAGGGTGGGGGGCCTGATCCCGGGTTCTCTGTGACGTACCATGCGACCTTGGGCAGAGGATCGCTGGTGTAGCACGTAGTGGGCATTGAGTGGATGGGCTGAGATCCCCACAGATGCGAGTGGGGCTGGGGTCAAATAAAAGGTTTGTGGGCTGCAGGACGCCCCCCTGGGACGCCCGAATGTATAGATACACATTTAGAAAGAATGCCTGGGAGGCAAGGGCCCGAGTTCCAGGCCAGGCGCTGTCCTTGATTTGGCCTTGGTTCCCCAACTGTAAAATGGGAAGAAATCCCACACTGAGGCAAAGTGTGGCAGCCAAGGTGGGGTGGTGATGAGCAGACTGGGGGAGATGGAAGCTTTTCTTTGCTAACTCATTTTGCAAGCTCTGTCTCTCCTGGGTGCTTGGGGCAATGCTTGGCTGGCACCTGGAGAAAGGACAGACAAGAGCCGCCTTTTGTTGTTGTTGTTGTTTATTTATTTATGTTTTTATGTTATGAATATACGTTTTTATTTATTTTTCAATTTTTAAATTAATTTTTAATTAAAAAATATGACAACGAAGAAATACATTCTTAATACATGATCATTCCGTTCTACATATATAATCAACAATCATCACATAGTTGCATATTCATCATCATGATCATTTCTTAGAATATTTGCATCAATTCAGAAAAAAAGGACAACAGAAAAAAATTCATACAAACCATGCCCTTTACCCCTCCCCTTCACCGATCACCAGCATTTCAACCCTACTAAATTTATTTTAACAATAGTTCCCCCTATTGTTTATTTATTTTTAATCCATATGTTTTACTTGTCCGTTGATAAGGTAGACAAAAGGATTATCAGACACAAGGCTCTCACAATCACTCAGTCACACTGCGACAGCCATATCATCATACAGTTATCTTCAAGAAACATGGCCACCGGAGCACAGCTCCACATTTTCAGGCAGTTCCCTCCAGCCTCTCCATTACATCTTGACTAACAAGGTGATATTTATTTAATGCATAAGAATAACCTCCAGAATAACCTCTTGACTCTGTTTGGAATCTCTCAGCCATTGACACTTTATTTTGTCTCATTTCGCTCTTCCCCCTTTTGGTTGAGGTTTTCTCATTCCCTTGATGCTGAGTAGTCAGCTCATTCTAGGGTTTTTCTCAATTCCTTGGTGCTGAGTCTCAGCTCATTCTAGGATCTCTGGCCCATGTTGCCAGGAAGGTCCACATCCCTGGGAGTCATGTCCAACGTAGAGAGCGGGAGGGCAGTGAGTTTGCCTGCTGTGTCGGCCGAGAGAGAAAGGCCACATCTGAGCAACAGAAGAGGCTCTCTTGGGGGTGACTCTTAGGCCTAATTTTAAGTAGGCTTGACCTATCCTTTGCGAGATTAAGCTTCATATGAACAAACCCCAAGATTGGAAGCCTGAGGAGCCACCTTTTTAATTCACAGAGGCAGGGCTGGCTATTTTAAGAAAACCCTGCTGACAGACAGATTAATTTTTGTAGAACTAATCTCTTTTATGTTTTCGTTGTTTGTACTTTCTGTGTTTTTGGTAAGGGTGCTGTTTTTTCTGAAGTGCAACATTGGTCCCAATGGGTCAGTCTGGAAAAGGGGCATTCCTGTTAAGTGGGTTCACTTAAATTGGGGCCCACCAGGTGAGGCCAGCTGAGGAGACTGTTAGGGATGGTGCCAGTGGGGGATGCTGAGGCCAGAGGTGCCAGCAGCCTCCCCACCCCACTGCAGGGGCCAGGGCTGTGGTTTTTCAGGGCATCCTGGCCATGGGTTTCTTCCTACAGGGCAAGCTCAGCCAGGATTTTGTGGAGGCTCTGGAAGCAGTTGTGGGATCCTCCCACGTGTCTACTGCCCCTGCGGTCCGAGAGCAGCATAGGCATGATGAGTCGCTGCACAGGTGTGTGGAGGGCAGGATGCGCTAGTGCCCAGGTGTGTGTGTGGGCCATGATGAGCTGGTGGACAGGTGTGCAAGGAACAGGATGAGTTGGTGAACAGCTTTGGGAGGGGACATGAATTGGTGACAGGTGTGTGGAGCATCATGAGCCAATGGACAGGTGTGGGGGATAGGATGAGTTGGTACACAGGTGTGTGTGGGGTTTGATGTGTTGGTGCACAGGTTATGTTGGTGCAGATGTGTGTGAGGCTCCATGGGCCAGTGGGGGGAAATGGGACATGAGTGGGTGCACAGGTGCATGTGGGGTGTGATGAGTTGGCACACAGGTATGGGTGTGGCTTGATGGATCAGTGAGCAGGTGTGCAGGGGCGCATGATGAGTCACTGCACAGGTGCGCAGGGGCATGATGACCTGGTGGACAGATGTGCAGGGAGGACGTGAGGAGTTGGTGCATAGATGTGTGTGAAGCTAAGTAGGTCAGTACACAGTTATTGGGGGGCCTCATTGCTCAGTACACAGATGTGTGTGGATGCTCATGGGAACCCCCAGTCAGAGCCCCCACTGGGGGTGAGAGAGGGAAAGCCCTGGGTTGTCTCCCCCACCCCAGCTGTTTTGGGGTGCTCTGGCATTCTGTACCTCTCCTCCACACCCATGCAGAAGGATGGTCACTACTTGTCCTCCACTGTGTAGCTTCAGGACCTGCACGACCTCTAGGCCCACTGGAGTGAGAGTGGGACCAGAGGGTACCAAGACCCCCTAAATCTCTGGGCATCTGGTTCTAGGTGCCAGCCCCCGGATGCTGTGGTCTGGCCCCAGAATGTGGATCAGGTCAGCCAGCTGGCAGCCCTGTGCTATGGCCAAGGCATGCCCATCATCCCATTTGGCACAGGGACAGGCCTTGAGGGTGGAGTCTGCGCTGTGCAGGTAGGATGGGCCCCCAGGCCCCCCTCCTAGGTTTTGGTCTCATCGCTTGTCACCTTGGTGGCTACCTCCCTCCCCCACCCCACCCCTGTCCAGCCCTGGGCTGGGTACAGGGCCAAGACCGAAGGGCGGCCCTCTTAGCACCCCTCCCACCAGGGCGGGGTCTGCGTGAACCTGACCCACATGAGCCAAGTCGTGGAGCTGAATCCTGAAGACTTCTCCGTGGTGGTGGAACCGGGTGTCACCCGCAAAGCCCTCAACGCCCACCTGCGGGGCAGCGGCCTCTGGTTTCCAGTGGGTAGGCCTGGGCTGAGGGCCCCCTGGTGGCAGGGTGGCTCCAGGGGCTTGGCCGGGCCCTTCTCCCCCCACGTTGCGGGAAGGGCTGGTGCCCAACCCAGGCTACCCTCTGCCCCCAGACCCAGGTGCAGACGCCTCCCTGTGTGGTATGGCGGCCACGGCGGCCTCGGGCACCAATGCTGTGCGCTACGGCACCATGCGGGACAACGTGCTGAACCTGGAGGTGGTGCTGCCTGACGGGCGCCTGCTGCACACCGCGGGCCGTGGCCGCCACTTCCGGTGAGCGCCCGCCGCCGGCTTCCCGCTCCTCTGCCCGCCGGCCTTCAGGGTGGGCCGGCCCGGCTCGGGGTGGCAGGGAACCCTGTCGCGTGGGCAAAGGAAGGTGGCTGGTGCTGAGGTCTGTTCGTCCTGGTGAAGGACTTAGAGCCTGCGCGAGGCCGCTTTGGGCTGCAGAGCAGAAGGCCCCGCGCCAGGAGCGGGCTGCCTTGCTGCCAGTCTGGACCCGGGTGGGAGGGAGCAGTCCCCCACCTCGCAGGGACTTGGGGACAGAGCCCTGGTTTCCAGCTCCAGGGTCCTGCGGCTGTGGACCTGGCCCTTCCCCCACTCTGAGCCCCAGGACTCTGGGCCCAGTGACTCAAGCCCTGGACCTCTGGCCAGACGTCCCATGTGGCCTGGGCACTCACCCCCGCCTTGCTGTGTCTCCACGGCCTAGGAAGAGTGCAGCTGGCTACAACCTCACGGCACTCTTTGTGGGCTCTGAGGGGACGTTGGGCCTCATCACTGCTGCAACGCTGCGTCTGCACCCTGTCCCTGAGGCCATACTGGCCGCCACCTGTGCCTTCCCCAGTGTCCAGGCCGCTGTGGACAGCACGGTGCACATCCTTCAGGCGGCCGTACCCGTGGCCCGCATTGGTGAGGCGGGGGCAGGGGCCTTGCAGGCAGGCTCCCCGGAAGAGGAGTCCTTCGAAAGTGTAAGGTCCCCTCCCTCTCCCACTCCCCAGAGTTTTTGGATGATGTCACGATGGACGCCTGCAACAGGTACAGCAAACTGAGCCACTCTGTGTCGCCCACACTCTTCCTTGAATTCCACGGCTCTGAGCGGGCGCTGGCAGATCACCTGCAGCAGGCAGGTGTGCAGGGTGCTGTGGGGACGGGCAGCAGCACTTGGGCTGCCCCAGCACAGGACTTGGCATCACCGTCCCTACCATCCTACAGAAGAGATCTGCCGGCACAACGGAGCCTCCCACTTCTCCTGGGCCCAGGGGGCGGAGGAGCGCAGCCAGCTTTGGACTGCACGGCACAATGCCTGGTATGCAGTCCTGGCCCTGCGGCCTGGCTGCAAGGTGAGCCGAGACCCACAGCTCTGCCCCAGGGGCCTTTTCCTACTGTTCAGAGGAGAAACCAAGCCCACAGGGGGAGGGGCCTGGCTGTGCTGGGCCTAGACCCCAGGCTGCATGCCCCCCCACTCCCCAGCTGTTTTCATATACTTTTCTGGCAAACCTCTGGGACTCACAGGCCCTGGAAAAGGGGCAGAGAAGTCACCCCTGAGGGAGGGGAGATGAAGGAGCAGGCAGGCACCGTGTGATGCTCTTGGGAGTTGTAAACACAGAGGGCGGCTTTTCTGGAGGAGGGGATGATAAAGCGGAAACTTGAAATAGGAGCCAGACCCGGAAGGGGAAGCCAGGGCTCCAGGCAGAGGGAAGTACCTGCAAAGGCTCAGTAGTGGGGGGTTGCTGGGAGCCCGTGGGTAGCTGAGGGCAGGAAGCAAGGCAAGAGTTGTGAAGTCCTGGGCTGGCAGGGCCGAGAGAACACACCCAGGCCAATCACCTTGTGTGGGTGGGAGGAGAAGGGACATGTGAGGCCAAGAGCTGACACCAAATGCCCCTCAGACCCATTTTTGGCCTTGGCAGGGCAGGCAAGGAGGAGGGGGAGGACTTGATGGGCCGCCTCTTCCTCCACCCACCTGGCCAGGGCTATTCCACCGATGTGTGTGTGCCCATCTCCCGGCTGCCGGAGATCATGGTGCAGACCAAGGAGGACTTGAAGGCGTCGGGACTCACAGGTTCTGCTTGTCCCCTGCTTGAGTGCGGTGGGGGCGGCGCTGGGGCTGGCCGAGGCCAAGGGGAGTGGAGGGTGGAGGCTGGGCTGGAGGTGGCAGTTTTGTCCCCTGGGCACCCAGGAGCCATCGTTGGGCATGTGGGTGATGGCAACTTCCACTGCATGCTGCTGGCTGACCCCAAGGATACCCAGGAGCTCCACAGGGTGGAGGCCTTTGCAGAACAGCTGGGCAGGTAGGAGCAGCTGGGCAGGTAGGAGCAGAACCAGGGGGGCTGAGGGCAGTGGGAAGAGCACCTCCTGCTGAGGGGCTCTTCTCCACTGGCCTTCCAGGCGGGCACTGGCACTCCATGGGACGTGCACTGGGGAACACGGCATTGGGCTGGGCAAGCGGCTGCTGCTGCAGGAGGAGGTGGGTGCCGTGGCCATGGAGACTATGCGGCAACTCAAGGCCATGCTGGATCCCCGAGGCCTCATGAACCCAGGCAAGGTACTGTGAGGGGCTCTGAGAACCTGGGTCCCCAGGTCCCCAGACAATGGAGCCTCCTCGCTCATGGAACCTTCCTTCATGCTTTGGAGCAGCCCTCTGCCTTTCCCCAGGCCCTGCAGGGAGGACAGCTGCTGAAGCCATCTTTGCCAGCCCTCTGTGTTCAGGCCCAAGGCCGGAGGGAAGAGAAGCCTGGGCCTTTGGCTCCTCACCGGCCCTCTTGTCCTCAGGAGCCTTTGGTCCAGTATAAGGACTAAGGGCCAATCCCGAGAAGCTGCCTCCTCTCTTACGCATCCTGCCTTGGCTAGGAAGGCAGGACTAGGGTAGCTACCTTTCATCTAGGCCTCCCCACTGTGGGGGCCAGGAGAAAACTTGGAGGGACCCAGCAACCTTTGCCTCCATGCCTGGGGGGTGGAAACCTCCCACTTCACATTAACTGTCCTTCAACTGAGCCCAAAGCTAGGTACTACATGGTCTTGGGAAATCCAGGTCTTCTCCTTAGGGCCCCCCAATTAAACCCCACTTACCGCTGTTTGGAGGTTAGCAGGCAGCACCTGTGTACAGACCTTCCGTCCTGACTCTCCCTACCACCTCCAGGTTCTCTGAGGGCCCTGTGCATTGGCCAGTGACGCCCTCGTTGCAGGCCTGTCCTTGCCTATTGCAGCCTGGAATCCACTTGCAGGGACCTAGGTCCATGACGCATCTACTCCCCAGGTGAGCCTGAACAAGGCCTTAGAATATTTGAACACCTCTCCGAACAGCTGCTATCAACCATTAGAAATGGAAGTGAGATGATGCTCCCTGTACATCACCTCTCCAGGAAGTGATGTATTGTACTACTAGCTTTTTGCCCTCAAAGCCATAATTTGCCCCCCTGCCTGGCTCGCTCTTGTCTCATCCCTAGTCTAGGCTGCTTGGTGGTTGTTCCCCCAATGCCCACAAGAGGGCAGGCTCGAACCCCACAGCACCTCCTCAGGGCAGCTGCTGCCCAGGCCTGCCCTGCGCTGCCCGGAGGCCTGGGCTTGGGGGCTTCCCTGCACTGGGGCACCCATCTTCTGGGCCGGGGAGGGGGGCCTGGTGTCCTGGAAATCTTTCCCACCTTCCTTGCCTTCTGGGTCTTTGGTCCCTGAGGAAAGAGGCTGGGTAAGCAAAGCGGGGCAGTCAGAACGGGAAGGCAGCAGCTCCTGCCATCTCACTCTCCGGAGTTCCTGCCTCTGAGGTGCTTCCTGCCTGTAACCCTTCAGGCCCCTCATCCTCTCTCCCCATCAGCTGGTCTGACCCTCCCTGACCTAGAGGCAGCGCCACTCCTGGCCTGGGCTGTGGCTCCTCTGTCCAGCCCCAGTTCATGGAAGTCCCCCCTCTGTGCTAACGGTGGGCTGAGGCCCGGGGCCTGTGCTGGGGGGCACTAAGACCACAGGCACACCACCGTGACGTGGACCTGGGCCACGAGGGCACTCCTTGGTGAATTTTCTGCTCCACCGCCAGGCCACCCTGCGTGGGAACAGCGCCTGTGCCAAGGGGGAGTTTGGAGGAAAACCTCATCTGCCCCCTCCTCACATCAGCCCCAATGCACATGCTTCCTACAGAGTGGGTATCGCAGCTCTCTGCTGCCCAGTCCCCTCCTCCCGGACTGCCTGCCGGCTGTCAGCCTTGGAGGCTGGGGCAGGGCTCTTCTCTGTTGGGCCCCCACTGCCTGGCAACTAAGAGGTACTCAGCAAATGGCCATTTCCTCACACTTTTTTTTATTAAGAAGTATTTCTAACATACAGAAAGGTTGATAGAACAGTACACATTCATTGAGATACCAGCCACTGAAGATTCAAAATGAACATTTTTGCCTTATTTCCTTTGTGTGTGTATTTTTTGGACTGTCTGGAATTGTTACACATTTCATATCTCATTCATCTGTATACCTAGCATCTATTGCCTAAGAATAAGGTCATTTTACAAAATCTTAATATAATTAGATGGCTATTAAACGAAGGGTCCTGGTAAGGTGCTCCTGTCCAGGAACCTCTCCAAAGCATGCTGGGCCCTTAGCAGAGGGAATGGATTGAACCCAGCTCCCAGCTCCTCCTCGTTCTCTCACCTCAGGAGGGCAGAACAGGAGCAACAGCAGATCCCAAAGGGTTGTCTAGATGGAGAATGACAAATCCTACTTAGGCCTGGGAAGCCCAGAACCTCCAGTCCCTCTCCCACCCCAAGAGTTGGCACTCTGGGTCTGAATCCCAAGGACCCGGGGCCAGCAGAGGGCTGCAGAGGGCCAGGTGGGAGTGAGAGTCACTGGGAGTAGGGATTAGCACCAGCCCCCAGGAGCCTGGAATAGCACCCAGAGTGGCCTACAGCCCTGCCCCAGACCAGCTCATGACCACCCGGCTCACCCAAGGCCACGCTGACACAGCCGATTGGGCACACAACTACCCGTGGCAGGTCTAGGGGTCAAGCGGGGAGACCTCCTTCAGGGCTGGGCCCTGCTCCATCAGCTTTGCTGTTGGAATTAAATATAGCACAGGGAGACACAGTTGCCAGGCAGAACCGGAGGTGCCATGAATAGAACAGTGCCCTTTGCAGTGACAAAGCTATCAGGAGGGAACCTGTGAGGCATGTGCCATGGGCTTCAGGGTAGAGTCTCTGACCCTCATGGTGACCTCTGGCCTGCATGACTTTTGTCCTCAATTTACATAAAGTTCAGACGAAGGAAGTTGTTCCCCCCAAATCATTCTGCCGTGGAGTAGGAGTCAGGATGCTGACGGTTCAGAAGGCTGCCCGTACCTCTCAGGAAGGTCTCTGTCCCCTGGGCACTGATGCGAAGGTCCAGGCTCAGAACCACGAACTCTTTGCTTGTGTTTCTCCAAACGCTCAGGGTGCTGGCGTGCTGTGGCTCCATCGGCCCCACTGGTCTGTGATGCCCTAAACCGAATAGGTGCATCAGGGAGGTCTGATGTCAGCTGCCTGCAGAACCGGGGGTCATGGCTGCACAGTCCATACTCCTGGACCTGGTGGGTCAGCGACCACAAAGGACAACAGCATAAAGGGGGTCGGAGAGGGACTGGAGTTGGAGCAGAGAAGCAGTGGAAATGTCTCCCTCAGGAGTGTGGCTCAGCCAAACTCTGCAGGAGGCCCTGGAATGCTCTTCAGGAGCCTGCCTGGCACAGGGAGAGAGGCCTGGCGTGCACTGCCACCCCTGCCCTGAGCTTCCCGCCCAGCCCACAGCCTGCCAACTTGCATGAGCCCTGAGAGGCTGGTTCTGGTTCAAGGGCTGTGAACTGGCTCAGCCCCAAATCAGGGCCTCCCTCTGGGCCTCAGTGAAGTATGCCCGTGAGTCAGCACTGGAGGCGAGAGGCCTGAGCCACTGAGCAGAGCAGCCAAGAGTATGGAGAGCAGGGGCTGTGAGGAAGAGGGTCTGCGTTGACACCTGGGAGGTAGAAGCCTGCATCCTTGAAGCTCAGTGGATGCAAGAGCTCTGCCCCTGCAGAACTTTCTAGAGGTGTTCTGTCATAACCACTCCATACATGACTGCAGATTATACCCCAGTACCCTTAAGAGAGCTAGTAAACTTGTAGGATGCAGATATGCCCTCCACCCAGGTGTGACCAGCCTGAGAACTACTTCACACACTTGTAACCCCAACTAGCCTGAAGGAAAGCTAAGGAGATAGGCAAGGGAGTGGGGCACAGGCCTTCACCCCCATTTCTTGCATGTATAACAATACTTTATTAAAATAAAATCACACAGTGCACCTTTTATTAGACATTATTTTAATACCATATCAAAACACCTTGACTAATGAGGAAAGCTTTTTTCCCCAAGCTTTGAACATTTTTTTAAAACATTTTTAAAGTTTTTTTTTTTTGTATTTTAATATATAAATACAGAAACCTATCTGGCATGGGCTGATGCCACGTGTGAACACCAATGGCCAAAATGTTCTCAAACAGAGTGCCTGAAAACGGGTAGCAGTACATACTTTCTTTTTGTCTTTTTTTTTTTTCTTAAGTTTTCTGGAAAAAAAAAATCCACAAGGGTCTAAGAAAAATGTTCAGGCATTTTTGCAGGACACTTGTGATTATAGATCCTCTGAACTGACCAGAACCAGGAGAAAAGAAGGAAGAAATGGAATGGAGGGGAGAGAAGGTCCTTGATGGGTTGTTTTCTTTTGGCAATGAAATCAAGATATCAGGGTCCCAAGGGGAGAAAAGTGCAAAACCAAGACAGAAAAAATGGCAGAAAGAATGCACCAGGGCAGCGGGGATGGCGATGAAGTGGCCAAAGGGGGCGCTGGGACCAGGCTGTGCATGGGCACTCACACCACCACCTCGCTGGGGTGGGGACTGGGCCGTGACCACGTGTCACCAAGTGGGGTGGCGCTGGGCAGCAAGCGGCAATCTGTAAACATCACGAGGAAAAACACCAGTCGACACTAGACTTTTTTTTTTTATAATTTTTTTTTTTTTTTTGTAAACACGTTAAAGACAGACCCACAACGCCTTTCAAAGGTGGAAAAAGAAAATGCCCTTTCCCTCCTGGGATGAGGGGTGAGGGGAAGGATGGTGGTTGATTTTTTTTCTTCTCTCCAAACTTGCTCTCATCCAATTTGGTGTCCTCAAGGGAGAAAGGGAGAACCGTTCTCTGGAAGTCAGCGCAGAAGGGGTGCCCTGTTTCCAGGGGTGTCCCGAGCTCAGCTCTGCCCCAGTGTCCGAGGACCCTCCTCTCAGGAACAGGGGGGAGGGTCTGTCCCTGTGTGGATTGTAATGAGTAAGTCGTGCTCCGTTTGGCCGGAGGGCCGGCTGTGCCGTGGCGCTGGGCTGCAGGCCCGGGTGGGTGGGCGTCTGGTGGGGGTCTGGGCAGGACCCCTGAAGCCAAACCTCATGACAGGAGTTTGGATTCACACTCCAGCGCCAGGCTCCACTCCCTCTGCCTCACTCTCACCCTTGCTTTTCTTCTCCCCAAGTCATCAGTTTTTGAGGTGAAGGTAAAAGAGCAAATGTCCCTGATTTGTCTGACATCATCAGCTGTGCTGGGAGTTTACTTGGAATAAATAAAATAAACCTAACAAAGAACAAAAAAAGAGAGAGAGAGGGAGAGAGAAAAGAAAAGAAGCACCCGAACCTTTGCATGTGAGAGGAGGTGGATTCAGGGTTTTGGTTTTTCTGGGACTTTTGTTTGTTTGCCAGAAGGAAAGAAAATGCCAGCCCAGAGTTCTGAAGGGATAGTTAAGTTGGGGGACAGGAGAGGATGGTCAGCAGTAAAGGAAGGTGCCCCGGGAAAGAAATGAAAAGATCAAGTCCAGAATGGCTGCGTAGGGTTATGTGTGCATACTGGGTTGGGGGAGGAAGCAAACGCGTTGGCTGGTGCTGGATCAGGAAACTGGGCCGCGCCATGCACAGGGCTGAGCTGGCCCAAAGGCCTCAGATGCATTTGGAAGTGGGAGCGCGGGAGGCAGCCTGTGGTCAGGAAGATGACAAGTACTTGCTGTGGACGATGCACCGTCCCATCGGCTGTCTCACTGAATGAGGGCAATGTCCACACGGGGACAGGGATGATATTATCTCCCTGTCGCCAAAGCAGGAATGGAGACTCCAAGAGGCAGGATTTGCCCCAAGTTCCACAGTAAGGGCAAGGCAGAGTCAGGGTGCAAACCGAGGGCCTGGGTGGTCCCCAAGCTCCTGCTGCTTCTCCTACCCTTGCACATTCCAAAGGGTACGTTGTAAACTGGCTGTGGGGAGCTCTGCCCCAGACATCTGGAATACACTGACTTTGTCTCTAACTAATTCTAACCTTTTTGAATTATGCACGTTATTTTGTATCTCTTTTTCTTTCCATGGAAAACCAATTTCATTTACCTCAAACTACTCATGGATAAGGCATAACTCCTCTTTTCCTCTGTTCCTGCTTTCTTCTGGGAAGTGTGGGTGTGTGTAAGGGCACCCAGCCTGCCCAGGCCCCCAGGGGACATGATGGGAGCCTGGTGCCCCCCTCTGCCCCAGGCTCACCTTTGAGAGGAGTCAGCAAGCCCAGCGGGTCAGTCCGCAGGGTGTTCAGGACAAGATCTGTTCACTTCAAACCACGAGTCTATGCAACTGGAGGGGGTGCAAAGGGAAACAACGTTACCTGCTGACCAGGTCTTTGAAAGGGTCAGATTCCTGAGCAAGAGTTTCCTAAATCTTTCTTGAAAGGAACCCTGGGTAACAACCATGTCTCCAGAATCCCATATCCTGAAGTGGGGAGGAGGCAGGACACCAGTGATGACAATGGCCCAGTGGAGGTGACAGCCACCCTGGGGCAGTTCTGGGCACAGGGGCAGGGCGGATCTGGGCCTTGCAAGAGGGGAAGGGAGTGGCTCTGGAGGGACAAGGCGTCACCTACACTGGGCCCTGGAGGATGGCAACACCTGCCAGCAAGACGGTGAGAGCATGCAGGGCAGTGGAGGGAAACCACAGTGAACTGTCCCTGGCTTTGAGCTCACTGCCCAGGGGCAGACCACTCAGCAGCCCCCAACCTCTACCCTGCTTGGCTGCACCCACCCCTTTGTAGAGAAGGTAGGAAGAGGAGAGCTGATCCTCCTGGCTTCCAGGCAATGTGAGGAGCGAGAGCCAGGGAAAAGGCTGGCAGTGGAGCCCTGGTCTCTAATGCTCATAGAAAAGGATTGTCTGAGTCCTGAATCCAAGAAGGAAGAGAGTCTGCCCCAAGACAGCTTTCTGACTTGTAAATCAACATCTGGGTATTTTCAAAGAGAGGAACCAGACAAGTAATTTGCACAATATTCCCCCACGGCCAAAAAACAATCTTATTCAGGTTCTGGTTAGTGCTTCCCTGGAGCTCTAAAGCACTGACCGGACAGGGACTGCTTCTCCCAGGCCAACTTTGGGGGCTGGTGCCCGCAGGCCTGTTGTCCCCCGAGCCAGGAAGCTCTGGGCTGGAGGAGTGAGAGAGCAGGTGGTGACCACAGGCACAGAGTGTCCTCCTGCCACGGGTATGGAGGTGTCTTCTTTCCAGTTGGAAACAACGAGGCCCATGCTAGAGACAAGGACAAGCCTCTGCCCTGCTAATTTTAGCAGCTTTCAGGGCTGCCACCTGGGTTTCTGCTGCCTCCTGGTCTTCTTTGGAACAGAGGCAAGACTTGGGGGCAGCACAGACTATGGTTCTCACCCCGTGGAGCAGGAAGGGGCCCATGGAGGAAGAAAAAGCTCAGGGGGACTAATGGAGCCAACTTTGCAGGTGGTTCCTAAGCACTTCCAACTTGTAGGCTCCACAGGGCTCCTCACCAGCTCCTGCCACCCAGAACTGACAAAGCAGAGCAAGTTCTCGAGCAACTCAACTCTGCCCTGCACCTGAGAGCCTGAGCCTTTGTCAGCACATCGGACGTCATCTGCTGGCTCTGCCCCAGCCCCACTCAGAGCCCTGATGGGAAAGGGCAATGGGAGAGAGAATGGCTAGTGATGAGGGTCTGCTCTTCTCTCTGCTCACCCCAAGGAAGGGCCCCATGGGGTCTAGAGTGGGCTGAGCTGCTCCCGCCAGCCCTCTCATACCTTTTGTGATAAATGCACAGGCAGGGCAGCCTGGCTATCGTGTCACCCTGAAGCAGCTCCTCCAGGCAGATCACGCACTCACCCGCGTCTTTAGTAAGCACGTCATCTGTGAAGAGGGGAGAGGAGAGAGGGTTAGTCACCAGCAGATGGTAGGACAAAGCAGTCACAGGACTAGGAACTAGTTGGGACTTCTTAGGTGGCCCAGACTGTGCAAGGCTTGGCGGGGGTGGGGGGGCGGGGGCACAGGCATCAGATGGACCCTGTCCTTAAGGTCCTCACTGTGGAGACAAGACATGCACACCATCAATTAACTACTTGAAGACGACCTGAGATTAATGACTAAGTCAGTGGTCCAGGCAATAGAGGAGAGAAAAGACTTGGAAGGGAGAGACAAGCAACAGAAGTAGCATGAGGCAAATAGTTTCCCTAAATATACTTTCCCCTAAACATACACATGTACCAGCAGCACTGATTTCTGGTTTGGAAAAATATGGTAACGGGGAGAGTGGTACAAGGCAAGAATGAATGGCAGGGAGCTACTGCACACCACAGGCCACCAGCAAAACCATGGCTGGAAGAGCCCGAGCAGAATATGAGCGAACACCAGGGCTGAGTCAACAGTCCTTTCTGTGATCCGTGCACTGGCCACTCAGAGGTGAATAAACCACAGCCTTAGGAGTCAAGAAGCCCAGAGCCTAGTAGGGGAAGCTGAACCAGTAAAGGAAAATGAACAGCATGCTAAGTTTTGGGAAGTCTTATGACACACATAGGCCCATGTGTGAGGGGTACAGAAGACACCTAACTGGGGTGGGGACTGTTCCAGGAAGGCTTGAAAGATTGAGGTGAACTCTGATGCATAAGGCGGGGAGAAGGATGTTCTGAGCAAAGGGAATGGTACCCAAGTGTCTGGGAACTGCTGGAAGTTTGCTAAGGGAGGTGCAAAAAGAACACAGAGGAACAAGGAGGAGGTGAGACCAAGTCACCAAGGACGAACTTTCATGTCTGGAATGTGGTATCTGGCTCTATCTGGTTAAGTGAGAGGTACTGCAGGTGCACCATGATCACATCTGGTCTCTGGAAGCTCCTGGAAAATGGACTGGAGGAGGCCACAGAGAGGGAACACGCTCTGAAGGCCAGCGCAAGGGTGAGGAAAGTCGGGTACCCGTCAGGGCACAGGGAGGAGGACAGGCATGGGAAGGAAGCGATGCATTCACAGTTGGGCGGGAGGTGTCCACCAGGCACCCCCACTGGGACATGCTCATGGAGATGTCCAGGTGTCTGCTGGACGTCTAGATTCAGGGTTTAGAATAAAGATGTGGGCAGCAGATACAAATGTGGGATAAAGAAAATGCTAGGGAGAAAGTTTAGCTTGAAATCCAAAGAAGGAAGATGGCAGAACCCAGGTGAACTCCAAAATCAGAAGGCAGGTGAAGGAGACGAAGAGAATAAAAGGTTACCCAAAGGTTCTCACAACCACAGGAGAAGTACCAAGAAATTGGGGTTACTGATGAGAAGAAAGGAGAGTTTTAGCAGGACCAATTCCTCAGCACTAAAAAATTTTCATGGTTCACAACACTGCCAAAGCAATATAACGAGGTCCTTTGTGTGTGAGCATGTGTTTTCACGTGAGCCTCATAATTATACAAGCCGGTAAGGCAAATGATGCTATTTTTCTATTTCGCAAATGAGGATACTGAAGCCCAGAGAAGTCAAATGTCTTCCCTCTTCACAGAGGGCCCGTGAATGCCAGTGCTGGGACTGGAACCCTCCACTTGGGTGCCTCCTCCAATGCTGTTTCTTTGTGGCCTCTGATTTTTTTGGGTGGAAAGCAATTCACCTGGGGCCCATGTCAAGATTATATCAAACGAGGATTCTTCATGGCCTAGAAGGCTATGGTGACTCAAAGTGCCCCCACCCCGCCAAACACACACAGCAACCCTGGGGTAAAAGCATAAAATAGAACAGATTCAAAACTTAGTGCCCTGTGCACATGAGTGATGAGAGAAGCCATTCTTAGGCACGTGGCTACCACACACACCTACGGTCATTTGCTCTGGCTGTTAACCTGTGGCTAACCCAAGGGAGACCTGAATAGTTCCACAGGGTAAAACACAGATGGCGCACAGCCTGCCACTGTACCCACCTCAGCCTCCAAATGCGGTATGCTGCAGATCAATACAAAGAGTATGATTTCATTTTTTAAAGCCATATATACTTAACTATTTGTGAGCATATATGGTTATGTAAGCACAGGAAAAAGTCTAGAAGGCTACACAAACTTTAATATAATGGTGAAGGGAAGGAAGAAAAAAGGTTTTTCTATACTTTTATATTGTTGGAAAGTTTGAACATGCACTGCTTTTATAATTTAAACCCCAATGAAGAAGTATACTGGTGTGAGCTCTGCATTTTACTCTTATGCAATAAAAGGGTAAGATGGATTGGTGGCTGTATGGAGGGATGGACAGACTCATGATAAAGCAAGTACAGTACCAAGTACAGACTCTAGGTACTGTGTATATGGGTATGTTTGACATTTTAACTAATAAAATATTAGAGGAAAAAGAAACAATAAAGCAAGGTGGAAAAGTATCTCAGCTTTAAGAAAGCAGAGCTGTACTGCAGATGCTCTTGGACATTCTCTTTGTTTTAGGCACCGTGCCTATAACATGACAGTTTGGGCTACAGATCTTGGTTTCCTTTCATATCAAAGTCCATACTTGGGAATTTCCTTTGGAGTGTGGTGGCATTATTGACTTCGAACTAGGTTCCCCTGGCCCTTTCCCCCTACTGATTGATAACTAAGCTGTGAGCTCAAGGGGCAAGTTAGAATTCTCTGGATCCCAAACAGCTTCCTCCACAGGCTGCTCCAGAAGTGCACATGTGGCCCCCTGAGGTGACTGAGATATGGGGCGGGGGACGCCAGGTACAGAGCTCAGGGGCTTTTTTCTTGGTCAAAATTGGATTTGATTCTCCTCTCCTTTCACACTGCGTATCACTTGGGGAAGGTAAATGTGCAGATGGCAAGGACGATTCATTTTTTTACCCTAGGGTGAAAGACCCATACATTCAAGCACTTAAATGAACACATGCGGGTCAGACGCAGCGTTTTTCTTACTCACAGTTGACTACCAGTGTGCAGCGTAGGCTAGCCTGGGTCTGCAGCAGTGGTGGGAAGCACTGCAATGTGCAGCTGTCCCGCAAGGCTGGCACATGGCGGGAGCACGTTTTACTGGCTGCAAAAGGCTGCCTGAGGGTTCCTGGGGATGGGGAGGCGGCAGGCTTGGAAGGGAAGCCAGTGGTGCCCACACCTACCTCAGTGCCCAGGGAGCCCCGCTGCTCCTACGGAGGAAGGCAGCAGGAACACAAGACTGGAAACGGGTCTGAGTGGGTGGAGTGAAACTTCTTATCCCCATCACAGGGAACAGCCTCTAAATATCCCTGACATACCAAGCAGGGGAATGGAAGTGGCCGAAGCTACAGCATGGCTATCAACCAATTCCCACAACATTTCCGTTCTTAACACAAGGAAGCCCATGGCCTGGTATTGAAAAGAAAGGTCATGGCTGAAAGCTTGCAGCATAGAACCATGCATCCAGAGCCCAGCAGAAGTTCAGACCACATCTGCAGGTAGATTGAAATGTCCCTTGGTATCCCAGGGCCCAGAGGAGGGGCTCTATGCTAGCTGATGATGATAGGGGAATGAAGCTGTACTTTCTGTCTCTGGGGATTCTGCCTGATTCCACTGCCCCTGCCCACCCTCAAAACCCTCTCAAGCTTCCTGATATCAGTGTGCAAACCAACCAATATGGTTGTCCAAGGAAGAACTGGGAAGTGTGTTTGGTCTGGCTGGGATAGCACTAGATGATGCCAAATGCTGGTCCCCAACCAGAGGACCAAACCAAATGGCAGGCCAAGCTCTCTGGAGCCAAACTGGGAGGTGTGATGATTGTGCAGAGGCTGGGGTTGGGAGGCGAAGGACTACTTCTGTTCCCTCTGAGATACAGGGTAACACTCCTGACAGCATCTGTCTGCCAAAGAAAAGAAATCTAGAAGGAGGAGAAAACAGAGCCCTGATTTCTGTGGGACCAGCTCTATGCTAGGAACTTCACAGGTATATCTCAAGGAATCTTAGGGCTCCTGGGGTGGGCTCTGCCTTCATCTTCTGATAAGTCCTGGGGAAGTTGGGCAACTTTGATAAGTGCAGTTGGTAAGTGGCCAACTTGGGGGTCTGAATCCAGATCTAAACCCAAGCCAAGCACCTTCCACTCTGCCACCTGGTCTCCTTTCCTTAGAACAGGGTGATAGGGGTCTCTTTCCTTGAGGCAGGAAAACACTGCCCATTTCACAAGCAGCTTCGAATCTCTGTTTGTGAATGTATATATTAGAGGAAGGGGGGAGGGGCCGGGTGGGGTGGAGGAAGTTAGGTGCTCAGAGTGAACAGGCCAGAGTTTAGGAGCTGCCCTGCTGCCTTGACCTGCCACATTGGAGCTACATACCCTGCAAAGAACTCTAGCAAAATGCTCCCCAAGGGACCCCGAGAGGTGCTGGTGGCATGGAGAGGGTGAGGAGGCCCAAACGGCTAAGGACACATTTTTGTATCTGATGTTGTACAGCTCTGAGTCAGCAGCTGAGAGCGGAAACATATACGTACATTCCCTCTTGTGCCTGGTGACAGTTAAGGCCCCAGTAGGAAGGAAGGCAGGAGCCAGAGGGAGAACCCCTAGCTGATGATGCAGTCACTGGCTCCACCCCCTGGCCCCATTTCCAGTCTAGGTGCCAGAGTGCCTGGTCTCCCAGTCCTGCCAGCAGGCGTCAGCGTGGGCAGAGCTGCTGGCCCAGTCTCCAACAGGAAGGGTCAGAGCCACCAATGCCAGGCCTGGCTGGCTCCCTTCTTGGGAGATCTGGGGTGTTTGGCTCTCCAGGCAAAGGGAGCCCTTGGGCAGAGACAGCACCTCCACCAGGGCAGCATCCCCACCCCAGCACCCCGGGACTGTGAGGTACAATCCAGTTAACTGTTCTGGTGGACCTGGCTGAGACAATGACAGCCCAGAGATAAAGCTGTGGCAGTGGAAGCCTGGATGTTTCACATTGACAGAGGCTCCCAGGGCTCCCTCACTCAGCCAGACATTTCCGGTCCCCTCCACGTGCCTGCGTCAAGTCCCTGCAGGCCTACCTCCCCTTCCACTCCTCATTCACAAGCAGTGGTGGCCCGGGAGCTCTGGAGGAGTGGCCGCCCTCTCCCCTCCCTTCTCCTCCCCCTTCCACCCACCCTCCCTCCTCCTGTTCCTTCCCTCCCACAGGAGGGATATCAGAACACCTCTGCAGCCACCAGGCTCCAGCCAGACTCAGGGCGCTGCTGCAGCATCTAGCGAGAGCTCCTGGCTGCACCCCACACAGAGCTGGGCAAGGCGTTCAGTTAGGTTCCTGGCTGCCCTCCTGCCTGACCACAGGGTCTCTGAAAGTTGAAGGCACAGGCAGGGCACAGGTCTGCATGCCATGAGGAAGCTGAGGGGAAGGACTGTCTTCTGAAGCAGTTTTGACAGCCACCAAGCTCTTCTTAATATTGCTGCAAAGGAAACTGCCACAGACATATATCACAAAGCCAAGGACCCTGGCTTGTCTAAGAATCTGTGGCCCATCCCCACCCCCACGCTTTTAATCCATGGTCTGCCATCTATTATGACCCTATAATACTTTAATTCTCTTCTGTTCAAAGCAAAATCAGACCCCTCCATCTGGAGACTCGTTCTGTGAGCTAAGCACACATTCCTGAGGCTTCAAAACTGCAAATGGAGATAGGGAAGGGAGAGAAAATAAAAGGCCCATTCAAGCTGACCACATTTACCCATATAAATGGGTCCCAACAACTCTTCTTCTCTTTTAGTGTTCACACCTTCCAGGATCCCTAGATCCAGAGCTGCCCTTGAGAGTGGGCTCAGGACCATAAAGAATTAGCAGCCGTGGCCCTTCCCACCTCCAACATGAGGACAGCACATGCACAGGCCTGGGGGCTGCGCACAGGCAGGGGGCTGGCCTAGGGGGCACAGGTTACTGGTCTTCTGGGTGAACCAGTTAAACCAGTCTTGTCTTTCCCAAGTTTCTTTTCTTTTTTTCAATCTGGCAGGCAGTTACTGGAGGCCTTCCAACCTGCTGCTTAGGCCAACCCTCATAATAAGAAAACTACTACTTGCTGTCTGCCTCATTTAGGAGGTTTCCACTTTTTTCCTTTGGTGGTTAACTAATTTTCATCTTATATAACCACATAAATCCTCTAAAAATTTCCCCAATTTGTGCCAGAACTACAGTGTGTGTGCATGTGTGCGTGTGTCCGCGCACGCGCGTGTGTAGATGGGAACCTCCTGGGGAGTAACTAGGAGTTCTAGTGAATCGCTGTAAGGAAACAGCCTTCTCTCTCCACCTACTAAAAATCCTTCTTCTTGCCCCCTTTCCAGAAAGAGTCCTAGGGTGCCACACCTCACAGACTCTTAAAAGCATCCCCCCCTTTTTTTTTTAATTAATAGAAAAGGTGAAGTGAAGCAGAGGAGGTTGGGATGATGGCAAATCATGGTGAAAACTGTTGTTGACAAATCAAGTAAACACCTCAGTTTCCTGATTACCTGTGGTCAACCTCTCGCGACTTCTACTCCAGGCTATACAAATTCCACTGGTAAACCCTTTCCTCCCTCCTGGAGAGTTAGGGTATCTCCAGAGAGACACCTGCCTCAACCTGAGGAGTCTGCTCCTCGAGGGTCTCCTTTCTGCATTAAGAGTGCACCCAGAGGGGCCAGATCATTGTTTCCGAAGCACCCTCAGCAGTTAGACGAACCTCACTGATACAGGACCAGATGCCATTGACCTTTCTGCCTCTGGTGGGTTAGGACGGGCTTCTGTAAAAGATCCTTGAATTCGAAGTCTAGTTTCCAGTCCCTCCTGACACACACACACACATGCACACATACACACACACGCATGCGTGCGTTTATGTGCACACACACACTCCCCACCCCCATACATAAACACCCGAAGGAAGTGGTCTCTCAATCAGAGGAGGAAGGAAAAAACAGGAACAGAATAGAGAGCAGTAGTTATGCTCTCCTCTTCTCTAAGTCAGGTGACTGCGAGTGCAGTTCCTGTGGATAACTTGTGCTCATGCTGGGCAGCCACGCCTGCTCTCTTGCGCAAGGAAAGGAACACCCTTCCCTACGGCTGTTGGTGGGGAGGAAATGTATGGGTACCATGAGGAGCTTAAGGCTAATACAGAAGGGGACACAGAGACCATCGGAGACATTAAGGGCAGGTCAGGAGAGCACAGAAGGGGACACAGAGACCATCAGAGACATTAAGGGCAGGTCAGCAGAGAAGCCCAACTTGCTTGCCTTCTCTATTCTCCAAATGGTAGGGTAACCCCTTCCACAGGACTGTGTCCTTCAGAGCTCTTCTTTCAAAATTCTGTCTGAGAATTCTAACAGCCAAGTTCTCTAAGCCAAGTCCACTCTGAAGCTTTTTACATCTTTATTACAGCAAAGACAGTGTCTACAGACAACACTTCATGCAACCTGCAGGACAAAAAGGGGGCTTCATGCAGTCTCTACATATGGGAAAAATAAGTGAATACAGTTTTTGAGATCATGGTTGGGGAGTAGAAGACTCTTCTCCCTCTGTGGTCCCAAGCAGAGACGGGTAGCAGGAACAAAGCTGAGCTTGAGTCTCCTTGACAGAATGCACACAGACAAATCTGATGGGAAGAGATAACACAGGATATCACAATAAGAGGCATGGCAGTAGCCAGGCCCAGGGAACAAGGAAAGGCTGTCCACTGGGGAGAAAGGAAGAGGTTTCTTGGATGCTGCCCTGTGGCTGGTCCTCTGATCTGAGTAAAGGTCAACAGACTACATGTAGCTAGGACAAGGGACAAGCACATAACATGCCCACCCACAGGTAGAATCTTTTGGCCAAGCAAGTAAAATAAACAGATAAGAGGACAGTAGGATGTGTTTCTAGGAGAGCTGAGTAGATTGGATTCATCATGCTTATTTCCCAGGAGCAATCTGGAAGGTAATAAACTCTCTTTAGCGAGCTCTCCTAGGCCTACACTGGGTGGGGAAAGAGGACATTTGGGCCTGAGGAGGCTGTTGGGGCAGAAGCCCAAGGACAGGTCTGTAAGGAGTGTTCACTCAGCAAACATTCATAGTTAGGAGGGGTTAAATAATCCAGGCTCGCTGTAAGTACAGTCCTTGACCTCTCTACCAAATCCTAAAACTTTCCCTAACCACTGCTGTGACTTTAGTACTAAAGGTAGACATTCTCCACTCGGACTCAGTGCCTGTTCTCTTGGAAGACCCAGCTCTCTGATGAACGTGGTTTGAAGACCAGGCTCACACATAATAGAGTGGAAAAACCAGAGGGCCACCAGTAGCACAGGACAAGCAGCATTAAGGAGCAGTCAGCCCACTGTGGTTGCATTTCATCTTTCATGGCAGAGTCCCCATCAATTAAAAACTTTATTTACTTATTTTTCCCATATGTAGAGACTGCATGAAGACCCTTTTTGTTCTGCCGGTTGCAGAGAGAGTTGTCTGTAGACACTGTCTTTGCTGTAATAAGAAGGCAGCCATGGCTTCCTAACACTGACTGTGTACCAAGCTCTGTACTGAAATTCCCATTTTACGGACAGAAGACTGAGGTCTGTTAAGCTAAGTAACTTGTCCAAGGTTATACAGTCAGAGAGTGGTAGAGGCAGGATCAGAACTCAGATTGGTCTGACTCCAAATTCTTACACATATCATACCAAGCAGATGTTTACACTCATTTTGTCTAAGAGGTGCCATGTTAGGGTGACTTGGGTTTCACAGGATCCCTTGCCTCCATGATCCTACTCTATTGTATTCACTGCTTGGCTCTGAGGCAGGCTCCGAGGAGGGAAGCAGCATAGCCTTTGGTGGAGCAGTGAGGGAGGGTGCCAGCATTTTTAATCCCCAAAGGGTATGCAAGTATTGTACTTATTCCTTCAGGCTGTCTGCCGGGGGGAGTCACAAGGCTCAATCAGGTGTTCTCTGGAGTTGCAAACTGACAAGGAGAGGCTCAGGCTTCCCACACTCCACACACACCACCTACACACAGGCCATACCTTTCCCAAGGAGAGATGCTGCTACCTCTGGGGTCCCTCTGCTGCTCAGAAACGGACTCCTGGAGTGGATCCAACTGTCCTGGGGCCTCCCACAGTCAGGGGTGTGAGTGGGTGAAGGGGTGGCTGTATCCCAACCAGAGGTCCAAGGAATTGAGGGTGCAGAAGAAAGGGCAGAAGGACTAACTACGCACCCAGGAGACTTCCTGGCACCATGAACCTGAACCCTGTGCCTTTCTTCCTGTCCCACTCCACAGTAAGACTCTCTGGGACAGTCCAGTTCCTTGTCACCATTTCGGCCAGAAGGTGGGGTGGAAATGCAGCACAAAGCCATGTGAAGTTGGGGAGACCCTCACTCAAAGGTTCCCCACAGAATGGCTGGTTCCCCTGTTGAGGCTCAAGGAGGCTGGTGAGGCAGGCCAAGCGCTTACCATTGTAGGACAGGCGTGGTTTGCTCAGACACATTATAAAGTGCATTTCCATCTCATCAGAAGCCACAGACTTGGAGCAAATGGGGCACTTGAAACCTGAAAGAGAGGAAAATAAGGCGAAATGTTTTCTCCAAACCAAGGATACCCACAACAAACATGAATGACTACTGCCATGTGGGATCAGAGACAGCACGGAGAATTACAATCGAGATAGACCTTGGACCTTTTCTTTTCCATTAAGTCATGCAAAATACTGCTATTTTACCGCAACAGTCTTCAATTCCCATGTTTTCAGTGTGCTCTCTTGTCACATGCCCCTCGGTAAGTTCAACAGAAGTCACTGACACCTGATTGGAGCTTTACTTTCTTTTAGACCTTTTATCAAGAGGGTTTAGTGGGAAAGGAAAATAAGGAGGCATCAAATCAAGGCACTTAAATAATCAGTCTTTAAAAAAGAGTTTAATATTCCTCTACCTCATAGCTCCACTCCACCCTTTGTATGGATACTTCTTGGGAGGAATCACTACAGTTACTGGCACCTCCACTCCTCACCAAGCTCCCCCTCCTCATCCCCGTAACCAGGTAGCACCTGCATCCCTCACCCAGAGCACCTTGCAACTACCAGAGAAGCAGTGGCTCCCCCCTGGCTGGGGCAGCTACCCCTGGGAAGTGTACGAACAGCGGCGTGACCTCCAGGGCCCACTGGGGTGGTCCCATGTGTCACTAAGACAGTAACAAGTGTTCCACGATGCCAGGCAAACACAGGGTATTCCCAAAGAAGTACGGACTGCTCAGACACCCAAAAGCCTCAACAGAATTGTATTGGTACTGGCAAAGTTTTGTTGTGAGTCTTCTGAACTGAACTCCATTAAGCAAACCTAATCCCTTCATCTAATTTTTCATGCAACACAGATATAGTATTTCCAATTTCTCTATTTTACTCTTATTGAAATTGTTTGAAAATGAATGTTATTTTCCATGTGTATCCTCTCCAAAAGATTTGATGCTATTAAAAAGTTATTTATTCATCCGTATCAAATTTTACAAATTACAGCTTCTCCCTTTGGTGACCATGATTCCTACTTGCCCAGGTCTGGATTTCCAGGGTCAAATACAGTAAATGTAAATGTTCTAGTGAAGAGTTAAGTCTTCTGTTAGTTTTTGTTAACTCTTTCCATACACAGTTTTATTTGATACTGATTATTACGGAACATATAAAAGACCGTGTGCTTGTGCTGTCAGCTGTGCCAGGACAGTGGGGGAGTGTGCACTGTCACCCGTGTCCTTCACAAGGCTGCCTGGCTCATTCCTCGTGGAAAGCCAACGGCTCTGACAGCTGGGTGGTGCTGAGAGACAGGAAGCAAGCCGGCTCACACGCCAGTGTAGAGTATGAGCACTTTATTTAAAGTCTCCTCCAAACCCTCCTCTTTCCAGTGACAAAGCTTTGAACTAAAGAACCAGACAGAAAATTCAGAGTCTAGTTAACTAGGGACAAAGTGGATACTTGACTTAATGGCACATGCCTATTCCCCCAACCTCTATTCTCAAAGAACCCAGAATCTTGGCTTCTCGGCTAAGAAAGTCTTGGAAATGGTACCAACTCAAGGACTTTGGCCAGGCTTCGAGAAAGAGCTATATTATATTATTTTTAAAAATCTCTGGGTGGTTACAAATCCATTGGTATGAAAATCAGAAGATTAAAAGGAAGCATGAGGGGTAGGTATTCCCATTTTCTGGCAAAACTGGATGTGATGTTTTACATGATTTTCTACTTCAGTTTAGAAACTTACAGATCCAGTGTTGTATGCTTGATGGAGAGATGAATAACGAACTGGAGTCCTGTCACATGCAGATGCTCTTCATCCCTAACCTAAATCTCTCTGGCCCTTGGATGTGCCTCCAGACCTATGCCCTACAAGTAAAGCCGAAACTTAGAGTAAATAACATTTCACAGAAGAACCAGCTCTTGGAAGATTAAGTCTCATTTTCTTCAGAGATTCATTCACATAGGTTTCTTTTTTAACCTCAAAAGACCAAGGTTTTGTGACAGTTTAAATGACTACAGGATACTTTTACTTTAAACTTTAAACTTGCTAATTTAGTGCCTGTCTACAGATCAGGGGCTTGGAGCTGTGGACCAGCAAGGAAGGATATGCTCTGGGGCCCGGTCCTCTAACACCAAGCCTTGACACCTTCACTGTGAGGTGTTAGAGTGATTTGTTACTAATAAAAAGCCTTCATATCACACCATACTTACCTTTTGGATAACAGAACAGATTCAAGGTTATTCCCTTAAGGGCACCATTCCCCCCTTGCATTCCAATGTGACTCCTTGAGTGGGGAGGGGCGTGGAGCTATAGCGGAGGTGCTAGGAAGTAGGCTGCCCTGGTAAGCCCAGAAGACAGTCCACAAAGGACTGACATTTACATTTATGTCCTAGGGAAAAAAGTCGAATTACTCACCAAACCCCTTGATTTTACAGATACAGGCAGCAGGGAGGCCAGAGCTGTCCAGGGTCATATAGCTAAGGTGGTGGAGCTGAGACAAGAATCAGATTTCTTGGCTTTGGATGTCAAGTTCTTTCATCAGGGAAGAGTTTCCCACAGGGTTTTAAGGACAAGGTGCACTGGGATATGCTATCCCTGGAGAGGAGGAGCCCCTGCAGTAGGAGGAGACCTGCGTTCTGACTGAAGCAGGTTTAATGCAATTACACCTGCATCATCGAGTTTTTGTTTTTGTTTTTTCCTTTTTTGGAGGTTAAGGTTCAAGAAATAAATAACCTGGGGTCTATTATATAAGCGGGAAATGCCAAGACGACCTGGGTTTTCCAGCCCTAGATCCTGGCAAGTAATCTACCCACCCAGGACTTTAGTTTCCTCATCTAAAAACTGGGGGAGTTTACTTTACACCTGCAAAGCTCAAATGAGACAAGAAACATGAAAGCAGGCTGGGTGGAAGCTAATCAAATGTAGGGTGGTATCATCATCATATCAGCCTGGCAGCACTTAGCAAGGAAGAAGATGACAGCTAAGGGAAGGTCTTGGGTAGACAGAGGGAAGGGATGATGGGTTGGCAGGAACCTGAGGGCACACTGGCCACAGGCTGGGCAACATGTGCTAGGGGGTGCCTAGTGGCCACCATGTTGCTGACCATCCCCATTGGATTCCATCTCTGTTTTTGAACTTCTACTTCTAAAGCACTGTGTACCGCCACAGGCACTTCCCCTAAGCCAATGTGGAAACCACAGCTTCTGTTTAATCTCCACAGCACCTACTCTTGCACTGATAATAAACAACAGTCTTTTTGAGTCATTACTGTGGGCAGGCTGGGCCCTTTACATTATTTTCTCATTTACCGCAATATAAGGCATACCATCAACTCTATTTTACCAAGAGGACATCAAAGTCCAGAAGGATAAGTTAATCCAAGGTAACAGTCAGAAAGAGGCAGGGCTGGCACGGCCCCTCAGGAAGTCTGATCGCTTGAGTCTACACCCCTTAATTCCTACACCAGGGGTGACTAGCACAGAAGGAAGAGTCAGATGGCAAAAAGAATATAAAATGCAACACAAATGCAAGGTATTCCTAAAAATTAATTTCTAACCATCCACATTGTTTCAGCAATTTCTCCTGAAGTACCTATGGCCCTGGTTAATCCTATAAATCGAAATAATTTATAATTTTTTTCTGGAAATTCTGTTAATATTGAAGGAAAGAGTTCTGCTTTCTATTTGACACTGAGCCTATAGCACTGGTTGCAAAATTCTTACAGTTTGCAAATTATTTTTTAACTGGAAAATAAAGAGCAAAGGCTAAGAGGGACAGAAAAAAATAAGAGCGCTAAGTACAAAAAATAATTGCCCCACCTTCTTCCCTGATAGATCATCCCATGATCAAGACATCCAGTCACTACTGAATGCCAAGAGTTGTACGGAATGATAAATACTGTGATCTTTATGAGCTATCTGAAGGTTAATATCTAGGAAATGTTGATATCATTTTGGAAAAAAAGTCCAAACCAAATTAAAATCAGCCTCGCAAACAAAGATAAACCAAAGATACCCCAAGTCATCCAATCCACATGATTTTGTCAAATTCGCAAAAAACATTCATCATTCAACTGTACTCCATAACAGCATTCAAGAGATTCTTTGTTATCCTTCAGAGAAAGCTACTGGCTGAGTCTTCAGGCCATTCCCTAATTGTATCCCAGACCAGATTTCCCCACCACACCCTGGAAGCCAGTGAGCAGACAGCAAGTGCTCCCAAGTTTCCTTTCTCCCATCTAATATCATTTCCAAAGGCAGTGCTCACCATATATTGTGTCTTTAATTTTGCCACTGACAAAGTGGAGGGAATGTTGGTCACTCAGGCTCGCTGGCCAATCATACCCTGATTTGCCTTAAGCCATCATCCCCTCCCACCAGATCCTACAACTCCTTGAACTTTTCTGCCAATCTCTCAAACAAGAAAGGACAGATTGACAACGCACCGCATGACCTGTCTGCAATCACCCAACTCTCCTGCACTGGGTGGGGTCCCACTAAGCAAATGCTGGTACAAGACCCCTCCACCTCCAATCAAGAGTAGCCAAGAGCTCCTACTGGAAACCTAATTTCCTCTTTCTCTTTTCATCAGATTAGCTCAATGTTTATATAGCCAAAGGAGCTGATTAGAGAGTTTGAGCATCCAGAGGCCAGCTGCATCCTGTCTTTCAACAAGCATCTTGCTTAAGTGGGGGAATCCTTTGCCATTCAATCTTCTGTGTGAGAAGCTAGAGCTCCCACCATAAGACAAGGTATATACTCACCCCCTGGTGCAGGGCCTTGACCCTTTTAGCACCAGGCAAGTGAAACTCTCAAGGATAAGGTAAACGCAGGGGAAGTGAATCCACACATGCCCTTAGGCATGCTCACAGTCATGGGCATCAATCACTTCCTGGGTCAGTCTAACTGGGCTCCTCACCCAGGCCATTGATAGAGCAATGAAGGAAGGGTGGGGCAACCAGGCGAGGACACCATGAACTTCAGTTTGACCCAAGTCCCTCATCCCTACTCCACTATATTTACCTCGTAATACAAATGCAAGTATCTGTGATTTGGGGCCCCACATATATCTCATTTTCCAGAACTGCAATCTTCTCCTTTAAGACCTGATTTCTCGGGCGGGACCATGCGCTCGCTGCTTGTTGCTCCAGTTTCCCTCCCCACTCCTCCCTCCTCAGTGCTGATGCGCTATTTTCACGGCTGCCCCAGTTCTCCCTGTCTCTGGGATCACCTACAGGGAGAAGAATCAAGAGAAGCACCAAGGGTGAAGAAAGCCACACCATCCCAGCAGGCCCTCCTGTCCTGGGGAAGAAGGGCTGAGGGAGATGCCTCTCAGCCGAGGAGCTCGGGGAATGCCAGGCTCTGGTTGCTCAGGTCCTGACTCGCAGTCACCATTTTCTCTCTCACATCCTTGTGCTTAATGTCAATAAAATGGGACTTAACCAAATGAAATTTTAAAAACATTTTTTATCGTGAAATATAACACATATACAAAAAGGTGATAAATTTCAAAGTACATTCTAACAAGTAGTTATAGAACAAATTTCAAAATATGGTATGGGTCATAGTTCCACAACTTCTGGTATTTCCTTCAAGCTGCTCTAAGACACTGGAGACTAAAAAGAAATATCAATATAATGATTCAGTCATCATACTCATTTGTTAAATCCTATCTTCTCTGTTGCGACTCCTCCTCCTCCTTTGATCCTTCTCCCAATCTTGAGGGATATTTGGGCAATGGCCATTCTAACTTCTTCATGTTGAAAAGGGGTATTGACATTATGGGGTAGGGGGGTACAGCTGGTTGATTCTCTTGGAGAGACTTGTAACTCTGGATTTCAGGGTTTTATCTGGCCTAAGAACCACTGAGGGTGACTAAATGGATTTTATTAAATGGGATTCATTAAATCTGGAAGGTCGAAGAGTAGCACAGGAGACGTGTCCTGAAGAGCAGAGGCTGTAGGTGTCACCTTCTCCACTCCCTCTGGCCCCCACACGTGCGCATACACACACAGTCTTAAAGAAGTAACTGAAAAACCAGGGTACAATTTGGGTTAGTCTCTCCTTGAAAAAATTCTGGACTGGAGAAAGACCCAGGAGTTCTGGCTTTTGCCTCATTCAACCCCTCTTTTCTGGACTCGACCTGTGCAGTTCTGTTTTGGGGAAAGGGACTCGCCTGTTTTCCCAGGGGCCAAGAAATATCTCACAAGCAGATGTCAGAAGAGAGCCACACTGACACCTAAAGTCCATTTGATGTTTATGTGTATACAACATGCCTGTCCATCTATTAAAATGCCAACCAATACAATTTTAAAAGAGGACAACATCAAATGTTGGTGTGGCTGTGGAGTAACTAGAACTCTCAGGTATTGCTGGCAGGAGTGTAAAATGCTACAGCCACTGTGGACAAAAGTCTGGTAGTTCCTTTATAAAATAAAACAGTGAACCCTAAGTTAGTAAGGACATTTATAAAGATGTGCTTTAAAAAATGCCCCCCCAAACAAAACATATACCTAGTCTATGACCCAGCAATTCCTTAACTAGATATTTACCAAAATAATTGAAACTGTATGCCTACAATTAGCATTTTCAAGAATGTTCATCTCAGCTTTATTCAGAAACTGTAAATAACCAAGCTGCCCCTCAAGTGGATGGATAAACAAATTATAGTATATTCATGGGATACAATGGGACATTATTCAGCAAAACTACTGATACATTAAAAAACATGGATGAATCCTAAAAACATGCTGAGTAACAGATATAAGAGAGCACATATTTTATGATTCCAAATGCATGAAGTTCTAAACAGGCAAAATTATCCTACGGTAGAAAAAATCAGAAAAGTGGTTTTCTTGGGGATGGCAGGGGTTGGGAGTGTAGGAATAGTAGAGAGAACTTTCTGGGGTGATGGAAATGTTCTAGATTATGAGAGCAGTTTAGGTAACACATTGCATGCATTTGCAAAACTCATGAATAGTTCACTTAAGATCTGTCATTTCATTGTATGTAGGTTTTACTTCAATGAGGTAAAAAAAAAACTAAAAAAACCTGTAAATATTGGTCTATAGTTAATGATATACATGCTCAAGTATTTAGGGGAAAGTGTACTGACATCTGCATCAAAATGAAATGCATCTGGGGGTACAAGTACTTCAAGTGTTAGAATTCTTATGCGGGAGAACTGAGTTCAATTCCTGGCCCATGTACTTCCCAAGCAAACAAACAAACAAACGGAAAGCCAAACAAAAATTCAGCAAATGGTGCTGCAATAAGGGGATACTTACATGGAAAAAGAATGAAATGTAACCCCTGCCACAGAGCATAGAAAAAAAAAAATGAAATGCATCAAAAATAAGATTCAGAAGTTAAAATTCTTTCAACATTTTTCTATGTTTGAAAATTTTCATAATAAAACATTGGAGAAAGAATCGAGCAGTGAGATATGTTGTGAAAAGAAAGCAGAGCAAAGTGGTGTGCGTGTGTGTGCTGTTTTAGATTCAATGATTAGGGAAGGCCCATCTGGGTGGGGGGTGACAGGTGAGCAAAGACCTGGGTAAGCCCTGCAAAGACCTCAGGGAAAGGCTCTAAGGCACAAATGGCCTTGCTGTGTTAGAAGAGCAAGGGCAGAGTGACCACGTACAGAGCGCATGGCAGTAGGGAACAGTGAGAAACATTCTCAGAATCCTAGCATATCCTTAAATACCTTTCTTTTATTCCGACAGCTGAATAGATATCTTGCCTGGATATGGGACTCCTGAGCTACATTTTTGTTTTTCTTCAGTGGTCTATAGACGAAATTCCTCCATCTTCTAGCTTCTTACTGTTGCAAATAGGAAACTGGATGCTACTCGGATTCCTTTTCCATGGTAAATAACTTGTTCTCAAAATTTTTTGTCTTCATCCTAAGAGTTTAGAAATTTTACCAGGATATGCCAAGATGTGTCTTTTCTCATCAATCCTAGCTGTAATGTGACGAGTCCTTTCTTCTTCAGGGACATTTTCTTCTATACGTTTAGTTATTTCCCCTAGCAGTAAGCTATTAGTACTGTTCACCAAGGATCTCCAGCCTTCCTCCTACCAGCTACACAGTAGGACTGCATTTGCCTGCCCCTTGGAAGTTGAGTGGCTTTGTGATTTGCTTTGGCCAATGACATGTGAGTGGGATTAATGTCTGTCCCTTCCAGTGGAGCCAGTGCACGATTCACCCCATCATCCTACCCTGCTGCAGCGATAGGGAAGCATGTGTTGAAATGAAGCCCCTATCAGCTTGGGGCTCTGGGTAACAACAATAAGCAAAGATACTGCCCCCCCCCCCCCAATCTTACCTGTACTTGACACTATAGCATGAGGAAAATATAAACTTGAGTGAAGCTGCTGAGCTTTTGGGACTGTTTGCTATTACATCATAACCTAGTTCTAGCCTGTCCTGACTGATACCCCTTCCTCTACTTTTTTCTCCTTCTAGAACTCAATACTTTTATGTCAAATGGTTTGGTTCTATTCTTCTAGGTCTCTTATCTCCTCCTCCATAAGTTCTATCTCTTAGCATTTTCTCTGGAGCTTGGCCTTTCTAACCCTCTCTGGGCTGTCTGCCCACCTGGCTCCTGCTTGGCTCAGAAGAGGTAAATGGTTGGCACTGGGAGTCAGAGAAAGGGGAAAAGGGACAGAATGCATTCAAAGCCATTACTTCCCAGAATCCTCTCTGATTGTATATTCATATTTTGCTCTCTAAATATACATTCTTCTTTGTATCAATAATACTCTACATAGCTGTCATTTACAATGTGTCTTCCATACTGAAAACATAATATATTGTGCTTAGCTATCTTCTTTTGTTGGGTATTTGGATTCTGAATTTTTACCTATTATGAAGATTCAGTAATGCGTACCATTCTCCACTTTAAGCACATATTCGACTCCCCAAATATTTTTGTTTCTGGATTCCAGGCTGATTGGTATGGAAGAAAGAAAATTAGATTAGGAGTCAGAAGAAACAGGTTCTCTCAATGACTAGCCAGGTGGCCTTGAACAAGCTACTCAGTAATATTGGCAGAGGGCCCAGCCTCCTGTTCAGGCTGTTCAAAGCCAGCCAAGGATGGATGTGGCAGTGTCCTGGGCATGGAAAGCCATGTGAAACATGGTGGGGGCCATTTGACCAGGCTTCATCCAGTACAGCTCCAATACACCAAGATTTGTTGGTAAATCTGCCCATATGAGGGAATTCACAAAGACTCTCCTCTATACCAAGAAGTGAAAAATGAATTGAACCTACATAATGTATTTTGTGGACTCTAAGATGCCATCAATTTTAAGAGGTACACCATTACGGACATCTAAGAGAACAAAAAAACTACCAATTATAATTTTAAGATGTGAACTGAACATATGACACATCCTGCTAAATTGTGTAAAATATGTCTTAGAATCAATGAACATGTGCAAAACGCATGCATGAATATTTGAAGAATACATAGGCTGAAACCCAATTACATACGCAATAAATTTATTCTTGTTCACTCACTGCAAACTGAAACAAGCTCAGTGAAGAGATCTACAGAACAAAGGGAAGAACTGCAGGGTGTCCGGGGTGTGCACATGGGTATGTGTGTGATGGCATAAAACTGACCCTGGTTTTTGTCTTAACCATGAAATAATCTCTATCACCTTGTACTGTGCCTGGCAATGAGGAGATACTCAATAAAGACTTGAAAAAATGAATGAAGGATACATGCCATATGCCAGGCACTTTGTAGATATTACCAGAATAGCATGATAGAAGGTCTCTGGATTTCCCCCATTTTATTGAGGAACTGAGTACAGATAATTGAAGCAAATTTGTCATGATTTCACAAACAGTAAGAGAAGCCACATACAGTTGTGTGGGTTGTGCACTGCACATCTCTGAAAGCAAAAGGGAAATTAGAGCGTGTATATTGTGCCTTCTAATTCTGCACACTGCACAACCTCCATGACAGGAAGTGACAGCTCTGTTCATATGAAGTTTCTTCTTCCTCAATAAAGCACCTTTGGGATAACTTATATGCTCATTCTTTAACTCATGTTGAATGGAAAAATTGCATCAAATGTGCATAGGAAATAGGTGCAAATAAAATAAAAGTCAGTGTCAAAAAAACAAACTGACCCTGTTGCTACGGCATGTTCAGGCTGCAATCCCGGCAGGTGGTTCCTCAACAACAGCATTCCAGCCAAGTGAAAAACTGGAAGAACATTTGCCAGAAGCAGGTGCTACAGTTTTGAGTTAGTACTGTTCCTTTTGACTACCCATTTCTTCTGAACAGATGCCGTGGAAGAGCTGTGTAGGAGGGACGTGATGGGGGTGGGGGAAGGGACATGATAGTCTTATGGCTGAAGCTGAGAAAGTGCAAATAATAATAAGTGACCACCTCAGTATATGAATCAAGTTTCCAAGTATTGGCCAGGAAAGATTTAAGTCGATTCATAATCCCTTGGTTGCTGGTTAGCATGCTTGGGCAAGTTTAGGAGCAGCCAGTCATGACTCAAAAAAATGTCCATGTGAAGTCTCCAGAGGAACTCTGGAGAAAGAAGACAGTTGTATACAAAGGACTGAGCCAGAAATTCTTCTGGTTCTTAGACGTCAGGGACTCCCTACAAGCTAGGCAATGGGATAGACAGATCTGGGCAGGAAATGCTTAGTTATTTTGCTGGCTGGCATGCTTTCCTCTTACATGGCTCTCTCACCTTCATTCCAATCTCCAACGCATCAAACACTTATGTCTCTTGTTCCCTACCCACAGCTGCTGCTTTTCAGGGTTTGGACAATGTCAGAGAACACTCTCAAGAATGGACAGAAACCCTCAGCCTTTTCTTCTCCAGCTCAACAGCAAAGAGTGGGGCCAAACACCATTACCCTAAAAGAACAAAGGGAACAAGAAAAACTGGTAAAGCAGAAGAATTTGTGGACTGTCTCGGTATAAACCACAGGAAGAAGCTTTGCTCCCTCCAGTTCCAGGGGACTGACTCCAGAGATGCTGTCTGAGCAGAGCACCAGCCAGGCAGGCCCAGCCTCACTCAGAACAGGCACCCTCCGCTGACTGTCCTGGGGAAACAGGACTGTGCTTGGAACCCTGCTGCAGACCGGTTTCTTCTCTGGATGAGGACTTTATTGCTGCACTGAAGAATCACAACCTTCAATTAACTTGTCTTTTTTATAGAGTGAGTGTATGTGTGTCTGTTTGGAGGCAGAGCTAGAGGAGAAAAGGAGGGTTAGGAAAGGGAAAAGGAAAAAGGAGGAAAGTTTCACACAGAATATTTACAGGACCATTATTTATTTCTGGGCTCCTAAAGGTGTTGTCCACTCCACTGTCCATATGGTTCAAAGGATTTTTCATTGACAAGAAAGAAAATGCTTGAACCCACTACTAGATCATGTTTTGTATAGTATTTGACTCAGGCAAATGACACTCAAGTCTAAGTGACTGCTCACACTGAATAAAACCACTTGTCCCGAATGGCATAACCTACATCAGTTGATGCTGACAGCCCTGGCCTTCCTGTTACTGGAGGTCTCCTAAAAGGCGCCTCCACAGCTCACAGGGTCGAACCAGGATGCTGAGCAGGTGCTTCTGTACTCATTTTACAAAAACTACCACTCTGGCTCGGACCGTGGTGCTCAGCAAACACTGCAGGCTGAGCTAGGCTATTAGGCAGAGTAAATGTTGGCTGGCTGGCTGACTTCCTGCCTGGCCTAGCAGGGTACCCTCTGTGCAGCTGCCCCTCCAAGACAGAAGCAGATGGATGCAGGAACTCAGAGGACATGATCCTTTAGAGAAGAGGCCATGGTAGAAGGCCCCAACTGTGCTTTGAAGTGCAATCTAAAAAGTAAGAAGCCAAAAGAGTCTAATGGAATTGTTTTTAAAGCTCACCAGCGGTACATAGATTCCATCCTGTCAAAGGGAACTACAAGGGTAAATCAGCCATGACTGAGTATCACAGAGAAAGAGACAGAAAGACCCTACAGTGCTATAAGGTATTAACCAATTAAAAAGAAATTTCTCAGAGAGTTTCTCCAGAAGTAAAGCATGAGCAAGTAGGATCGTCAATTCTGAATGCCCTAAAATAGTGAATGACTATTTGCACACTTTGTCAAGGTATGTAAAGTGTGCTAATACATTGCTGTCCTCTACCTGGTTCAGATCACTTTGAGTTTGGTAGATAAGAAGGGGAGGGGAAAAAGGGTAGGAGCAAGGAAAGGAGTAGAGGACATGCCAACATGGAAACAGAAAACACGGCAACACTTCACAGATTTCTATTTATTATAATAGAACCAAAATTAAGAAAATCAAGGATTTTCTAATGATAACAAGTAGTCTGTCTGGCTGGAAAGCAAGAGATTTGTGACAACATATGTTTAAAATCAAGCACAGGCAAGTGGACAAAATAGTAAGCCAGTAAGCATGTCTATACTGGACCTTACAAACAAACAATTTATGGACAAGACCAAACAAACTGGGAATTCCTTCTTGGCCTTTATTTCTTACGCTGAAGACTATTTTTACATTGATTTTAAAAATTCCTCACTTAAAATATCAGCACATTTACTTCCCAGAAAGTCTGGCATCAGAAAACTAAATACTAAATACCACTTCTTGAAATCTGTGGAAGATAAGAGAATCAAAAAACCAGCAGTTAAATATGAGAGAAAATGTGGATTGAGACTCAGAACTCTAGCACTCAAGCACTGGCTCTTCCACATGCTACTTATATGGCCAAAGGCAAGCTATCAAACCTTCCCGAGCGTCAATTTTCTCATCTGTAAAATAGGAATAATTTTGCCAACCTAGCCATTAAATGAGAAAAAACAGTAAACGGCTATACAAAATGTTATAGGAGACACAGTTATTTTACTAAAGGATACAATTTTAAAAGGGGGAGATAGTTAGGATTCCCTTCCTCTACTAAGAATTAAGAAACATGGTGTCCTCTCTTGGTGCACATTTCAAAATGGTACTGCTGTTTGCCACATTCAAGTAGAATGAGCAATTAAGTCAATTTAGTCAATCAGCCATTCTGTGTCTATCCATCTGTCTGCCTGTCCATCCATCCATCCATCCATCCATCCATCCATCCATCCATCCATATACTAGTTTCTAAGTGGTAAGAAAATACAGTAAAACATTAAATAAATATAATTCCTACGTTCAAGGAACCAATGATCTATAGCGAAGAGAAGAGAAGAAAAAACCACAGTATTCTCATTCTTTTTGTCACTCTCATAGGCTGAAGTGGCTGACTGTCTAGTGAATGTAATATACAGCTTCTCACTCTGGACTTTCTTGAAAAGACTTTGGAGGAACCATCAACCTCCTGAAATAATATGTTGAGTTCTGTGATAGGTGTATTTTTTGGGGAATTGATCCATAGTATTAGGCTGTCAAAAGGGGTTCAGCTTACACCTTGAAAGTCCAGAATCATATGTACAACAAGAGAAAGATTATAGATAGATGGTTAAAAATGTGTTACAGATATTTCAGGGAGATTCCAAGGGAAGAAAAAAACTGAACAAGGCCCTCCAGGGCCTCTAAGTCATGATCAGGGTCATTTAATATTTGCTAAAGCATATTGGACCATTTAAAACAAGTTCCATTAAACAAACTTTCCTTCTCTACTGATTCAGCACTATTCCTCACCTTACAAAACACTCTCTCTATCCCATCTACACCTCCAGCAACTGTTCCATTTATACACTCCCTTGTACTGTGAAGTGCCTCCAAAAAGTTGTCTGCAATGGCTTGTCTTCACCTCCTTTTCTTCCATTCCGTCTTGAACCTGCTCCAATCCCCCAAACTACCCTTACTAAGGTCGGCAATGAGCTCCACATGGCAGTATCCTAGAGTCAATTCTCAATCAATTAGTATCTGAGTACCTCCTCCAAATGTTCTCCCTGTCAGTGTGTGTGTGTGTGTGTGTGTGTGTGTGTGTGTGTGTGTGTGTGTGTGTGTGTGTGTGTGTGTGTGTGTGTGTGTGTGTGTGTGTGTGTGTGTGTGTGTGTGTGTGTGTGTGTGTGTGTGTGTGTGTGTGTGTGTACATGCTTTGGGGTCCCCTGGAATAGCCCTCTCTCTAACATTTTTGTCTCCCTGTCACCCTCTAGACAACCCATCTAAAACGGCCACCACCCTCAACCTGCACCCCCTCTGCCCCCACTGTATTTTCTTAGCTCACCACAGCTGCACCTGCTATCCTGTCACCCACATTGCAATATAGGCCCCTTGAAGACAGAGTCTGTTTCTTTTACTGCTATATCCCTAGAGCCTGGCATAGAAGGGGCTTCTGAAAATATCTGCTGAAAGGTTATCACACCTCATGGAATTGTGTACAATGGGCCCAGCTGTACAACCAGAATGAGGACATATTAAGCCTATTTCAGACTGTTGCTTTAGTCCCTTCCTGCTTAGTGATAAGGCTGCCCTTATCACTCAGGGCTCCAGCAACTACCAACCCACACAAGGGGTAAATATGATGGTGAAGCCTCCAAACTGTGCCTGAGACAGAATGTCAGTTAAAAACCCACTGCGGTCATGCTGCTTCCTGCCTTACACGAGTTCCAATAAGGGGTGCAGATAACACAAGTGCAGGTGCACACACTGTGAACACCACGGCCACCAGCTCTGTGGTGTGCAGTGAGCAGGAGGGGAGGTACCGGAGGCAGAAAAAAAGGTCAGCGTTTGCTTCCTACCCCATGCTAAACCCAGTCACTCATTCCTGCTACCAACATGATCAGGCAGGAGCTCTTCACTGACTTCTCCCCACCCACCCCCACCAGGAAGGGCCGGGAGACAGGGAAGAGCAGAGAGCAATGCTGGGTGACCTGGGCTTCCTACCCAGGCAGAGGCTGGCAAGGGACCCAACAGACGTTTCCTAAATAGGGGGAAGCTCTGAATGTCTCAGCAGTCTAACAGATACATTACCTTGAAGCAATTTTTTTATTATGGAAATTTTTCAGATATACAAAAAATAGAGAGTGATATAACGAGCTCCCAAGGTGCTCATCATTCAGCTTCCACAATTATCAACTCAGGGCCAATCTTGTCTCATTTATACCTGGGGTGTTCATGTCTTGGTTTGCCGGGACAATCTCAGTTTAAGCCTGTTGTCTGCCCAGGTGTAATTAATAGCTTCCCCTTTCAGACTCAAACCTGCCTAGGAATGGACAATAAATTACATTGTCACCTGATCTCTTCTTGCACATATTCCCTTCTGCCTTGGTTTATTTTGAAGCAAATTGCAGATATGCTATAAGTCCACCTATAAATATTTCAGGATGTGCTATCAATGATTTTTTCTAACTTTTTAATTGTACAATATAACATATACACAAAGCAAAGAAAGAAAAAGCAGTAGTTTTCAAAGCACTCTTCAACAAGTAGTTACAGGACAGATCCCAGAGTTTGTCATAGGCTACCATACATCTCAGGTTTTTTTCCTTCTAGCTGCTCCAGGACATAGGAGGCTAGAAGGAATAAATATTTTTTTATCATCACAATCAACTTTGTGTGTGTGTGTGTGAAAAATAACATATATGCAGAAAAGTAATACATTTCAAAGCACAATACAACAATTAGTTGTTGAACAGATTTCAGAGTTCGGTATGGGTTACAATTCCACAATTTTAGGTTTTTACTTCTAGATACTAGAGACTAAAAGAAATCTCACTTTAATGATTCAGCAATCATATACATTCGTCAAACTCTACCTTCTCTGTATAACTCCACCATCACCTTTGATCTTTCTATCCCACTCTTTAGCAGTATTTGGGCTATAGCCATTCTAACTTTCATGTTGGAAGGGGCTGTCACTAATACAGTGTAGGGAGATGGAACTAGCCGGTGCTCTGGAGAGGCAGGGCCCTCTAGGTTTCAGGACTTATCTGGTCCAGGGACTCACTGGGGGTTGTAGGTTTCTGGGAAGTTACTCTAATGAACTTAGGATAACTTACCAAAGGAACCTTTGTAGAATCTTATATATTGCCCTAGGGGTTCTTTAGGATTGGCCGGAATGGTTCTGGTGGGGTTTGGCAGGTTATGACAGGTGGCAGTATCTAACTGAAGCTTGCATAAGAGTGACCTCCAGAGTAGCCTCTCGACTCTATTTACTATCAGTGATTTTAATACACCCTTTAGACATTAGTTCACAGAGCTCAGTACTCTCTCCTCTTAGCACTCTTGCTGTGGCTTTCATGTCTCACAGTGAGGGTGGCATTGCAATGGCCACCGGACAGCCTGTGTGCAGTGCCAGCACGTGGGCCAGATGCCTCCACCATGACCCCTCCTGACCCTACCGTGACCACCACATCACACTGCCTCCACGAACAAGGTCTGGAAATAGTCATGTACAACAGGGCAGCAGAAGAGACCTCAGACAAATTAAGGGGCTCACAGAAGGCGCAGCGTGAGTTTGAACGCTTCAAAGTGAAGGAACTCAAACCTCAAACCCACCCCCAAGAGAATAAAACCCCAACATCTATCTCTGCTCTCCAGATGGTAGCCCTGCCAGATTCCAGAGCCAAGCTAATAGTGAGGGCATTCTCAGCAACCTACCTTTCCCCAATTTTACAGATAATTGGACAGAATTTCCTCTTTTGAACTCAAAGATGAAAAGATCCTAGGAAGTTCACTGGTCTGTGATCCAGCAGTCCCACTTCTAGATACATTTCCCAGAAAAATCTCACAAATGGCAGGGAGAAGACAGAATGAGGATGTTCACCACAGTATCACGTGTAGTGGCAGCGAGCAGGAGGCAGCCCTGATGATCCCGAGGGGAACAGGTGAACACCACGGAGACAGCATGCAACCGGCATAAGCAATGGCCTAAACGTGCACATGAGTAGATCTGAAGACAGGGCCGAGGGGCAAAAAGGAACAACAGGATTTATAGCACAGAAACACTTAAGTTAAAAACAGGCACCCAAAGCAACAATTCAAAATACACCAATAAGAGAATACACACCAAACACTTCCACATGATCTCCTCTGGAGGGGATAGAGATGGGGAACTGGAGGAAAAGGGGATAAATAATGAGTTCAATCAAGAAAGCAGCCCTGCCCAGACTAATGAGGAATGGCATTGCCTCAGCCCTCTGCACCAGAGAGAGGTCCAAAAGAAAAGAGAGAAAGAGAGAGGGGGGAGGGGGGACGGAGAGAGCACGAGCTCAAGAGCGAGCTCACTATTAATAAAAATCAGCAAACAAGCAATGATTGTGGAAAGGAGTCTGGCCTCAATTTGTTACTGCTTTTCACCCAATTAGATAGATATTTGGATGGCAGATGGTCCAGGATGTGTGAGGAAAAGGGCAGGGGGAGTGAAAAAGGAAGCTTCACTCTTCCCATAAAGACACAGAAAAGGAGATCTTCCTATTGTTCACACAAGGGAAGGATAAGGTGGATGATCCAGCGTGGGATTCACTGTTAGAGCTACGCAGTCCCTGCATCTCAAAGGAGAAGGTGGAGGGTCTCAGAACGGGGCTTGGGACTGCTGGGTAGGGGAGCACCTGCTTCTGGTTGGGTGACCCATGCTAGTTTGGGTGAGCCATGTCACGGCTCCATTCACATTTCTTACCTGCAAAAGAAGGGGAAACCTAAAATCGCTTCCTGCTCTGACACTCAATGCTTGTACAGGGTGTATGGTGTGTGTGTATGTGTCTTTGTTGTCCAGCATAGCTAATTCTATGTATTAAACTGTGTTAATGATCAATTTTGTGCATACATCAGTGAGTAGACACTGAAGGCTAAATTTATTTTCTCCATTTTACTGAAGGATACAATGTGTCAGCCATGGGGCTAAGCACTGAATAGCATTTAAAACAGAAAGCGCTCCTTCATGGAGCTTAAAGTCTGATGGCCGATTAAATTAAATAGATAATTCTATTATATCATAATAAGTATCATACCTAGGGACAGGACAAGGTGTCAAATGGAACTCATCTAGATTTGGGGCCCAGGAAACTGGGCCAGTGATGGTGTCAGAAAAGGGCTGCTATAAGATGGGGAGGCTAAGCTGAGACCTACAGGACAAGCTAAAGTCAGCCAGGCAGTTAGGGGGATGGGGGGAACAAGATAAAGGAGAAGAGAGTTCCAAGTGGAGAGGGGACAGCTTGTGCAAGGGTCTTGGTGTAACAGATTGTTCTTTCAAAGAACTGAAAGAGTGTCAATGTGGCTGGGTTAAAAAGGGTGACATCTCTCAACAGTCAAAGGGTGCAACAGACCATTTGGAAAATTATTTTCCAAAAATGGTCCTCCTGGTCCCATGTGCATTCCTAGGACCTTGCCATCCTCAACAAGTACTGGAGGCTCTTTTTCTTCCCCTTGAGTCTTGGTAGACTTGTGATTGGTCTGACCAACAGAGAATATAAGAATGCTATGCCTCTTGAGGCCAAGTCGGACCCAGGTTACAGCTGCTGCCAGGCTCTCTCAGGACACTCACCCTGAGACCCAGCCACCCTGCTGTGAGGAAGCCCAGGCCACAGGGAGAGACCACAAAGAGTCCTGGCTGACAGCCCCAGGTGAGGTCTCGGGGATAGCCAGCATGAACAGCCAGGCACAGGAGGGAACCAGCCTTCAAATGACATCAGCCCCCAGCCTTGGAGTTTTTCAGCCGAGTCCCCAGATCATGGATCTCTAATCATGGATCAGTGAAAAGCCATCCGTGCTATACCCTGGGTAAATTCCTGACCCACAGAATTCATGTGCACACAAATAGTTGCTTTAGACCTCTAAGTTTTGAGGTAATTTGTTATATGGCCATAGGACAAGAGCAAGTGAATAAAGTATAGTATATTTACAAAATGGGAAACTATTACAGCAAGACGAATAAAAGATCTCAACTACATATAATACTACGGATGACTCTCACAAACAGAAAGCAGCAGACACAAGAGTACAAACTGAATAATTCCATTTACATAAAGTACAAAACAGGCAAGACATAAATATGCTGTTACACATCAGGAAAGCAGCGACCCTTGGGGAGGGGCAGTGACTGGAGAGAGGCACCAGATGGGTGTCCTCGGACGCTGGTTACACAGAGGTAACCATATGCACATGACATAGTATAAGCACTTTTCTCTGAATGTATATTAAACTGCAATATAACAGCTCTTTCTTTTCTTTTTTTTAAAGTTGAGAAGTAGAATGGCAAGAACATGGAGGCTGAAGAGCTAAGTAAGGGTCAGATCTCATAGGGTCTTGGAAGGCGTCTTAGGGATTTGAGTGGTAGGGTGAGCATGATTCAAGAAGTACTGCAAAACTATGAACAATTTCCAGATGGACTTACATTTCAGAGATACCAGTCTGGCCACAGTGCAGAAAATGAATTGGAAAGGGGTGGTCTGAATGTCGGCAGAGCAATGAGGGGATCGCTTAAGTCTTTCAGGCCACAGGCGGTGTGAATGGCGAGAAGCAGGTTGAAGCCAGGCTCCCTGTGTCGCCCGAGTTTCAACCCAGGCCAGGGCTCGCTAGGACTTGTTATTAGCTTGGGAGTCAGAGGAATGGTTGCCGGACGAGTCAACAATGACACTCGAGTTTCTGGCTTGGGCAACAGGGTAAATGATGGTTTTCGTGCAAATATAGATTCTAGAAGGATGGGTAGTTGGAAAGGGGACAGAGATGAAGATGATCAGTTTTGGACTTATGAGATTTGAGGAATTTGAGATACACAAATGGAGAAATCTTGTGTGAAGTAAGGGGCTGAGGCCAAGAGGGCAAATCTGGACTGCAGATGTGGATTAGGCTAGAGACAATGATGAAAACACTCAGCCAGGAGAATGCAGAGGAACCCAAATCTGAGCCCAGAGGGAAAGCAACAATGAAGGGACTCCATTTAAACATGTGTGGAGGACACACAGGAAGTGAAAGAATAATGGTATTGACTTGGCTAAACACAACGCAGACCTTTAAAACTAAGAGCCAGTTAACACTGTTCACCCCTCTGGCAGAAGAGCAGCCAAAAGTACTGCTGCAGCCCCCTTAGTTCTCCTCAGGCATCGGCCTGATTCTATCTGTTCCCTGAATGAAGCAGGAGGAGACCCAGAGTAACTCGGTGAGGCAGCTTTGGGGCCTTTTCACAGACAAGGTCAAAGACTCATAGATTTTGGGTGAGAAGGGAGAATGTTCTCCAGCCTCGGACACCCGTCGGGATTTTAAGCTTGGATTAGGGCTATCACCCTCTGTGCCCTGGACGGGGAGGGTACACGGCTGTCGCAGTGCCCAGAGCGCTCGCAGGGCAGAGCCCAGTCCCACCCCGCCCTGCTCACTGCCTTCATACACACCCGGGGCTGTCTCTGTCCAAACGCTACCCTACAAAAATGGGTCACCGGTCTGTCAGTTTTTGGGCTGACAAGTATTTGAATCAGGCTTTCCCAGGTAAAACCAATCAAGTGGGCAATCTGGGCAAAAGGACTGTGGGCATGGATTAGAACCCACCTTGGCTGCCCAAGAAAGGAGTCTTCACACAGGTACAGCTGTCCTACCGCCTGCTCTCCACACAGCCCGGGACTAGCCTGGAGGCAGGGGCACCTCCTGGGCACCTCTGGGGACAGCTCAGCACTGAGGGCTTTTTCCAGCCACTCAAGCATATTGCAAAATGTTCACCAATTCTAACTGTGGTTCTCCTCCAGCTAAGGGCTTTCAGGTTTTTTCTGTTTCACAGGCTCTCAACTCTAAACTCTGAGGCCTAAAGTTTTATTTGACACTACTCCTCCCGCTCACCCCCCAGCCACCAAAAAATATAGAAAAAAATTTATTTTTAAATATGTTTCCTGACCAAAATATTTATATATTGAGACTTCTTTTTACACATAAATGAGGTCACCTCGTCTATACTATGTTGAAATCTACTTTTTCATTTTAAAATATATTTTTCTGCCCTGGAAATAATATTCTATTATTCAGAAATAACTTATTTGGCTAATTTCCTAAAGATAGACATTTAGACTGTCACCAGTTTTTTAATATTAGAAATAACACTACAATGAGCATCTTAATACATTTTTTTTTTATGCACTTGTCCAGTTACCACCTTTGGGTAAACTCCATGAAGTAAAACTGATTAGTTAAGACTACATACTTTTTGTTTGCTGCTGCTGCTATCACTATTACAAAAATAATTCATGATATTGGCCCTCCACCCCCAAATTCAAACATTACAGAAGGGTATAAGGGAAAAAGTAAAAGTCTCTCTCCCCACCTCATTCCAATTCAACTCCCCAGAGGTAATTATTGATAATATCTTTTATGTCCTTCTGTAAAGGACATATACATCTGACAGTCTCTTCCGTGGCTAGAGGCCTTTTCCTGGATTCTGTGTTTTCTTCTTTCTTGGTTTACTCTCTTCCCTCATAACAGGGGAAGACGTCCTCCAGGAGCTTTCTGAAAAAGAGTAAAGTCTCTGAAACCTTGCATATCTGAAATCCTCACATGTTTGGAGAGTGGGGGGTGGCTGGTTGAGTGGTTTTCTTGCAAGGTGATCGGATGGCAGGCTGACCTTCCCCACCTCTGTCATAATATCACAGGCCACAGTCCATTCTTCTCTGGTTTACAGGTGTCCTCAAAAATGTGGACTGTCATTTTGAGTATGTGATTTTTTACTTTTTTATCTTCTAACTGGATCATTCCCATCAGCAACCATGTTGATATTTCTCCCATTTTGGAAAAATGCCTTCTCTTGACTCCACTTCCTCTGATAGCTATCTCCTTATTTCTTTGTGTCTCTTTTCCTCAAACTCCTCCAAGATGTTTTCTATACTTCCTCCCTGCCTAATTCCTTTCTATCTCTTTCTCCCTAAATCCACTCCAGTCAGACTTCTGTCCCTACTGGAACAGCAACTTTCCATGTTGCTATAACTAGCAGTCAAATCTCAATCTTCACCTTACTTGAGCTCTCAGCAGGATATGCCTGAATATCCTTCCCTCCTCTTTGACACACTTACTTCGCTTGGCTTCAATGCTGCACTCTCTCGGTTTTCCTCTTACCACTGGTTGCTCCTTCTGTCCTTGACCTCTACTCTCTTTCTACATTCTTTACATTGTGAACCTCAAGGCTTTAATTACCATCTGTATTTTTGCCTTATTTGTGCCCTAAGAAGTCTTTCCCTGCTCCTGTGACACCAGTATGTTCTATACTTTCTTCTACCTGTTTGTAATCTCTTATCTGGAATTCTTAGGTCCAGAAGAGTTTTGGAATTCAGATTTTTTCCAGATTTAAGAAACGTGAAGTTATATAATATCCCTATCAACATCCAGGACAGCATCACATAATTATACTCATAAATTGTTCTGAAGTGAACCACCAAAGACAAGGATCATCGATGGATGTCACTTAACTGAATGATCAAACTTAACAGTGGTGGAACTACCCGACATTCACGATGCATGACACATGATACAACATGAGCACAGAGTGACAATGCCTAAAGAGTCTTCCTGCCAGAATGTTTAAACTACAATCATCAACCCTTTAGATCAAAAGTTTCCATTTATAAAGAAAGGCAAGGTAGAGAGGAACAAGTTCAATGATACCATGAGGAAACAATCAGATAAATCCAGAACGAGCGACATTCTGTAAGTTAATTCGTTCTCATCTTACAAGAAGGCAATGTCTGCCTGTCTGTTTTTCTTCCTGACAGACACATGCACAGTAAAGGAAGACTGTTGTGGATGGAGAGAAATGGAAGTAATAACCACCAAAATGCAATGTATGACTCTTGATTAGATCTTAATTTTTAAAAGGTCATTTAAAAAAGATACTTTTGGTCTAAGGCCAAAACATTCTTCAAACCAGAATCTATGATCTGAGCAGAAAGCAAACTGGGTTGGGGCTAAAAAGAGGATCTAACAGGTACTGCAATATGCTGTATCACGGGGAAGGCCCTCTATCATGGGAGAGGTATAGGAGGTGGGAGGAGCTGGGGCCTGGGAGTGGGGCTCTGGCAGGTCTCACTATACCAGGGACTCTGCTATCAGATGGTTTGAGGGGGTTGGAAGAGACATTCCATATCAGGAGGGAGTGATTATTCTCAGTTACTGCTGTTTAAGTATGGGAATTGCCTATATATTTTTCCTTTCCTCTCCAAAAATGATTTTCTCTGGAATAAATGCAGTTAGCAAAGTGGAAAGTAAAATTAATGTTTGTGAATCAATTTAGAATCAATGATTCCCTGCCCTGTGTTTTTACAGGGTTTTGTTTCTCCCGGTATTGCAGTACTTATCCCCATCTTTTTTTTTTTTATTAGAGCAGTTGTAGATTTTCAGAAAAACCATGAAGATAGCATAGAGTTCCCATATACCAACCCCTGCCACCAGAATTCCCTATCATTAACATTTTGCATTAGTGTGGTGCCTTAGATATAACTGATGAAACAATTTATTATAATTATACTAATAAGCACAGTCCATAGTTTATTAGGGTTCTGTGTTGTAAAGTCCTATAGCTTTTAGTTTATTAGGGTTCTGTGTTGTAAAGTCCTATAGCTTTTATTATTTTTTTGTATGTGTGTTTTATCCTGGTAACATATATACCTCCTAAAATTTCCCATTTTATACACTTTTAATTACACATTTCAGTGGTGTAAATTGCATTCACAATGCTATCATAAGCTGTCTTGCATATTTTTTGTGTATGTTTTCATCTCCCACACTAGACTGTTCCTGAGGGCAAATAACATGTCTCATTTATTTCTGTATTCTCCACAGCGACTCATAATAGCAGGTGTTCAATAAATATTTATTGAATGGTAGAAAAACATTTTGGGGATAACTGGGGCAAGCTGAATATTGACTAGATATTAGTTATTGTGAAATACTGTTAAACATAAAGCGTCACAATATCTGCAATTTATTTCAAATGGCTCACCAATAAAGGAAAGAAAAATACACACACACACACAATAAATATATAAAGCAGAAATAGCCAAATGTCAATAAGTGTTAAATTCAGGTGGTAGATATCGGGGGGGGGGGGGCTATTGTACTGTTATTTTAATTTTTTTGAATATTTGGAAGATTTTATAATGGCAGCTTGAAAAAACTATAGTGAAATGTATGATATTCACATTAAGTAGGATAAATAAACAAGTATAAATAGCCTCAAACAGCTCAAGTTCTGCTGCCACATGGGCTATGAAAAAGCTTTTGGTTGTCAGAGCTTTCTGGATTTCAGATTTGTGGCTAAAGGTGGTAGACCTGTATTAATTCCGTGTTAACATTCTCATTTAGGCCTTTAATCCTTCTAGAGCCCAACAATGCAGGTGATACTAAGTGGGGATCTGGTTTATTTATTTATATCTAGCAAGTGTATTCTACCAACACTATCTACTAAGCAAGCCATTCTTTCCCCCATTCATTTGTATGCCCCTTTACAGCACTTAAGTTCCCACGTACACATGCATTGTTCTCTGAGCTCTTTATTCTTTTCCACTTGTCTATTACCTGTTCTTGTTCAGACACCAGACTGCTTTTAGTACTATGGCTTGGTAACCGCAATATTTGGTGCAAAAATCCCCCTTATTTCCCCCTTTTACTAAAGGTTGACTTAGTTACTCCAAATAAAAGTTCCTAAAAAAATCCAATTAGAATTCTGAATGGGATTGCACTTGTGGAGGATCGTATTTTCCAAAGAAAGCTGCATCAATATATATCTCACTCCACACGCTCTTTGTGATGCTAATATCCCTCTATGAAGAGATGGGGTCTCTGCTTCCCTTCTCTTTACCTTTGCACCTGCCTCAACCAATAGAATAAAGATGAGGTGATGCTGTGTGACTTCCAAGACTAGTTCATAAAAGGTGATAGGGCTTCCACCTGGTTCTCTCTTGAGGTATAGACCTTGAGAGCTCTGAGCCCACAAGTAGGAAGTCTAGCTTACCTGATGGAACTGGAAAGATCATATGGAAAGCTTACACAGAAATAGGGATGAACAAGGAGACTCAACTCTCCCAGCACCCAACTACCTGAGTCTTCCCGGACCAGGTACCAGGCACGTGAGTGCCATCTTTGAGAATGTCCCAGCCACTGCCAACACCTGACTGCAAACTCATGGGAGGCCCACAGATGCCCAGCAGAGTCACTCCCAAGTTACTGGCTCACAAAAACCATGAGAGATAAAGATTATTGTTGTTTTAAGCTACAAAGTTTTGGGGGTAATAGGTTACTCCATTGTTAGTGGAATACTAATGTGTTATTAATCAATGTGGGAGGAGGTTATTATCTTTATAATATTAGCTGTAATGCAAGAATATAGAAGATTCTTTAGATTTATTTGGGTCATCTTCTATGTTCCTTTTTAGAGTTTTTAAGCTTTCTCCCACAGAGGTTCTATATATTCTCAAGTCAATACCAGAAACTTGATGGTGCCTGCTGCTATTATTTTATCTCTCATAATTTCTAGTTGACTATTGCTGGCATTAAGAAATGCATTTGGATCTGATGGATTGATCTTCTAGATCTTGTATTTTTTATCATTTCTAACAGTTTGTTAATTCTGATTACAGTCATGTGGAAATAAAAATGTTATCTCTTCCCTTCCAATCTTTACATTTAATTTATTTTTCCTCCCTTACATGTTGGCAAGGACCTCCACTATTCCATTAAACAAAGTTTCTTCCATCGAATATAATAGTTTGCTGTAGATTTTTGGTATGCAACTTTTATCAAATTAAGAACATTCTGTCAAATGGTATAACCACTGTGGAAGGCAGTTTGGCGGTTCCTCAGGAAGCTAAGTATAGAATTGCCATATGATCCGGCAATTGTTAGGTATCTACTCGGAGGACATGAGGGCAAAGACACAAATGGACATTTGCACACCAATGTTTATAACAGCATTTACAATTGGCAAGAGATGGAAACAGCCCAAATGTCCATCAACAGACAAGTGGCTAAACAAGCTGTGGTATATACATATGATGGAATATTATGTAGCTGTAAAACAGAATAAAGTTATGAAGTATGTAACAACATGTTTGGACCTTAAGGACATTATGCTGAGTGAGATTAGCCAGAAACAAAAGGACAAATACTGTATGGTTTCACTGATATAAACTAGCATTAATGAATGAACTTGGATAATTTAAATAAGAATATTGGTCATCAGGAGATAGAAATAGGGTAGATATTGGGTAATTGGAAATGAAGGGATACAGATTGTGCAACAGGACTGATTGTAAAAATTCAGAAATGGATAGCATAATATTACCTAACTGTAATACAATAATGTTAGAACACTGAATGAAGCTGAATGTGAGAATGAGAGAGGGAGGAGAGTTGGGGCACAAATGAAATCAGAAGGAAAGATAGACGATAAAGACTGAGATGGTATAATCTAGGAATGCCTAGAGTGTAGAATGATAGTGACCAAATGTACAAATTTAAAAATGTTTTGCATGAGGAAGAACAAAGGAATGTCAATACCGCAGGGTGCTGAAAATAGATGTAATTAATATTTTAAAACTTTAACTTATGTGTGAGACTAAAGCAAAAAAATATTTATTTGGTACAAAATTTATATTTTGACTAGTGCATTTCCCAATATAACTTTTGTGGACAGCTTAAATGAACACCATAAGTACATGGAACCCTGGGTAGGGCATGAGATTTTATAGGTTTGCCCAGAGTGATGCCTCAATAAATTCCAGAAGGATTTGAACAGTGAATAAAAAAGTATTTGCAAAGCCCCTTGGGGGAATGGTGAGAAAGGGGGAAAACCAAAGCAACAGGCTGAGCCCCCAATCTTGGGGTTTGTCCATATGAAACCTAACCCCGCAAAGGATAGGCTAAGCCTACTTAAAATTAGGCCTAAGAGTGACCCATAAGAGAACTTCTTTTGTTGCTCAGATGTGGCCTCTCTCTCTCAACCAACACAACAAGCAAGCTCACCGCCCTCCCCCTTCTCTGTGTGGGAAATGACTCCCAGGGATGTAGACCTTCTTGATAACATGGGACAGAAATCCTAGAATGAGCGGGGACTCAGCACCAAGGGATTGAAAAAACCTTCTTGGCTGCAAAGGAGAAGAGAGAAATGAGACAAAATAAAGTGCTGATGAATGAGAGATTCAAACAAAGTCAAGAGGTTATCCTGGAGGTTATTCTTGTGTAATAAATAGAGATCACATTTTTAGTTAAGGCGTAAAAGAAAGGCTGGAGGGAACTGCCTGAAAATGTAGAGTTGTGTTCCAGAAGCCATGTTTCTTGAAGATGATTGTATAATGATATAGCTTTTGCAATGTGACTGTGTGATTGTGAAAACCTTGTGTCTGATGCTTCTTTTATCTACCTTATAGACAGATGAGAAAAACATACGGGTTAAAAACAAATAAATAAAAAATAGGAGGAACAAATGTGAAAATAAATTTAGTAGATTGAAATGCTAGTGACCAATGAAAGGGAGGGGTAAGATGGTATGTATGAATTTTTTTTTGTTTTCTTTTTATTTCTTTTTCTTAATTGATGCAAATGTTCTAAGAAATGATCATGATGATGAATATACAACTGTGTGATGAAAAAAAGAATGTTCATATTGTCTGTTGATTGGTTTTATTAATAAAAATTAAAAATTAAGAACATTCCTTTTATTATTGTTTTACTGAGAATTTTTAACATAAACTGGTATTGAACTTTATCAACTGACACGTTTCTTCCTCCTTTTGTCTATTAACGTAATAGGGTTTCTGATTTTGAATCATCCTTCTACTTTGTGAAAAGCAGTTTTGATTGTGATGTATATGTTCTCAATATACATTTAAGATATTTATAATATAGGTGCCAGGGAACTTTTCCACTTGGGATCAAATGTTAGTATCTGTAGGTCTTTTCTCTCTAGTAGTTCAGTTTCTTCAAAGAAAGCTCTTTCTCTCCCCCTGGAGTTACAGAACTGGCTGGGGAAAGGAAGTATGGAGTTTTGTTGTTCAGTGCAAAGACACCATCTGCTCCTCCTGCTGTGGGTTAGCACCTCACGCCCACCTTCTCTTCCTGGGTGCCTGGCCAAGTCCACAAACTCCCACTCGGTGTCTCCAGAGATGACACCTCACGACTGCTGCAAGGCTGTGCGGGGAGGGTCACCCGACGCAGGACAGGACCCAAGCAGCTGGGTGTCCAAGGTTTTTCACACAGACTTTCAAACAATCCCCTCATTTTCAAAGTAAAGCTCTGCATACCAACTTGTCCACAAGGTGAAGTTTTAAAAAGCAAGCTGCAGAACAATATGCAGCGCGTGATGCTTGGGAAAACAAAGGTGTCCATACATGCTTGTGCAAGCACAAGCGCAGACACACGTCTGAGCAGAGATCCCAGGTTTCACAAGGGCTGCTAGTTATTGACAGGCATGAAATTGGGGGTGAAGAAGGGATCAGCAATCACCTTTGACTTTAAACAACTTCTGTACTGCTTGATTTTTATGACAATGAACTCAAATTACTTTCATAGTTACAAAAATCAAAAAAGATTTTTTAATTAAATATTTCCCCCTCTATCCCAATTACCCTGCACCTCAGCTAAAAGTCACAGGTTAGGGTTGCTAGTGAGAAGGCAAAACTTGCAGTTGGGCACAGATGCGTGGCTCCAGTAGAAAAATCTGGAGGGGTCTGTAGTTGGCGGCAGCACTCGGGGGCCTCAGGCCACAGCAGCAGCACAGCATCTCTTGGCTGGCAGACTGTCCTGGAATGAGCAGCCAAGAGCCTCCCCAGGCCTTCTTTTCATTTTTGCTTTCCCATTCTCCATTCTCAGCTCTGGTTGCCTGCATTTAGCACATGCAATACTATAATTACTTAAGTAATGGGATTGGTGTAATGCCTCACTCTCTGAAATCACATTCCCTTTTTCCCTTATTTGAAGCCACAAAGGGAGGCCCCTGGAACATGGCCCACCTCTCACTGAGGATAAGGTGAGAAATACCCCCACAGCCCCCACAAAAAGCAGAGTTGTCTCAGGCTGAACTCACTGAACAACAGATTCCTGCATGGCCAGGTCCACAGCACACGTGTGCCAGCCGGCTCGTTCCTGACCTTGTTGGGCCGGGTCCGCCTGGGAGCACAGGCCAGGGGTGCTGGCTGCAGAGGGAGCATGCACAGCGGCCGAGGCCAGGGCCGGCGGTCAGTCCTTCCCAAGAAGCCCCTTTGGCTCTCACCCGTGCAAGATACACCAGGTGCCAAGCAGTGCAAGAATAGCCAAGAGCAGGCAGTCTCACTCTCTCCTTGTGGCAGCTCTGAGCCTGCTGCTCACTTAGCTTTTCCTTCCATCCAGGAGGATGGTGGAAGGGGGAGGAGCAATAAGAAGGAAAAATAAGAAGAGCAGCCCACATTTCTGGAGCAACTCCGTCATGCATGGTTCTTGGCATTTTATTTACATTATTGCATTTCATCCTAGAACCTTCACACTAGGCACCACTACTATTTCTATTTCACAGATGAGGAAATTGAGGTAAAGGGAGGTGAAGGTCAGAGAGCTAGTGAGAGAGATTGGAGCCAGATTCCAGCCCAGGCAGACTAACCTCAGAGCTGGGCATATTGGCAACTGGCCCAGGACAGGATGGGGATGAGTGTGTGGGGTGGATACACAAATAGGCAAACCACAAGGACAGTAGTGTTTTAACACAAAATCAGGCCCTTATCTCCGAGTTTGGTAAATGGGAGACTTGAGGAAAGGGAGAAGTTTCCAGGAATAATATTCTGATATCCCTCTGAATGATTTAGAAATATAGAGGAAGAACCACATGAAGAAAAGGGAATGGATCCCTGTATTTTAACAGAAATGTTAATGGACCATCTTCCATCCTTCTCTAGTCCTATTAGCATGAGGGAGGCAGATGCCACACAGTAAGGTCACAGCCAACTCAAAAGGAGGCCACTCTCTCTCACTTCTTTATTAAGTGGAGAACAAAGGCAGAGGCTGCTTTGTTGCTGGAGCATCCCCTTCTCACCCTGACCATGAAGGAGCATCTGCCATGTGCTCACAAGTATCCACCTCTCCTAACAGCTGCAGAACCTCAGCATCCACAAATGCATTTCACCACTCAGATCTCAAAACCATCTGTGCATTATTTTCATTCATTTATTAATTCAAACACTTTTAAGAATAGAACAAGGTCTCTGAGCTAAAATTTAAAACATACAAACAAAATACCACCATATATTTTTTCAGATATGCAACATACACATATATCCAAGGCAAATGCTGAATAAACTGGTGCGGATGGGAGGGGGTGTCAGAGATGTAAGGGAACAAGGTAAAAGTAAAACTGGGGGGAGTCTGGCTGTCAATGCTGCAAAGGTGACTACCTCTGCCTGCAGAACGAGCACACCCACCCAAACCAGGCCCCCGCCTCCTGCCCAGGCCTACTCCAAAGAATGACTTGCAGCAGCATCCTGCAGATCAGCAGTGGAGGAGTGGGCTGACACATTTTGAGGCTGGCTAAAGGTGTCCAACTTGCTGCTGGTGCTTTGTGGTAGGAAAGGACCTAAGCAGAGAGCTGAAAGCATGTGCATTCCTACCTAGGTCTTGCCTCTAAACACCTGTAAGATGCTAGACAAATATTAGTGTCTCTGAATCTCCATTTTACCACTTGTAAAGTGAGGGGACTAGCTATGCCTCTAAGATTCCTTCCAATTCTAAGACTTAAGGATTCAAAGTTTAGGATTTAAAATTAAATCCTTAATTCACAAGCAGCCTGTTGAATCTCAGAAGATTCCTTCTCTGTGCTATGTATAATTAGATGCTCTTCATACCTTTGCTTGGACCACTGTGCAGTGTCCCCTACCCTCATCTCCCCATATCAAGCTTCCACTGTGACCTCAAGTACAGCAACTGTCACACAGAGATCAGCCCCCAAGAAACTGCTCCTGGATGACCCTGATACAAACCTACTACTGTAAAGGGAGATGATAAAAGGAACTCAGGTGGATGTGGCCAAAGCTGCTTTGAAAAGGTAAATACAGATTCCATATTTGCATTCTTTTACTTAGCTCTTTTCATTTACTCTTTCTGATAAATTGCTCAATTTATCACACTACAGCAACTCTCAACTTTAGCAAAAAGTCAGAGTATTGACCTTGATCCACTGCAGGCAGAAACTTCACCAGCCACCTTCAGACATGGCTTGAGAAGTTCTATGGAGGGAGTAATATTTCCCAAGTGACTGAGAAATACATTTTCTGAAGAGATATGGAGCATTGGCCTCTGATACTCTAACCTGCCAGGTGGTGCTGACAGTGCTTCTGAACAGGACAACTACAGGACACTACTGTCCATCTGAAATGCTCTTAAATAAATAAGGTCCTAAGCATGTTGTCAGAGATAGGGTACAACAGGTCTGTCAAAGTAAGTTTTTAAAATTGCCTTAATTGTTTTGTGGTGACTGCCTAATCCTATGCCTAGATTTTTTTCAGCAGCACAGCACAGAATACTTTTTTCCTGATACTATGTCAAGTCAAAGTATAACCTAATTTTGAGTTTCTCACAGATTGATGTGAGGAAATTACAATGTCAATACAGTCCACAGTCTCGGCAGCCAAGCCCATGGGAAAGGGAACCCTGCACACACTACACTTGGGTCAATTTTCATTAAAAGGCCCTAACTGGATCGCAAGCTGTTACAAAGAAGCTGATTCCTCAAATTAATACTTTAAACCAAGTTGGTGGTGGGATGATTAATTCTGTTAAGAAACCTGGTGAAGGGAGAGTCGTGTTGTGGGGGTGGGGGTGGGGGTGGGTTGGGGAATCAATTAAGAAGTCTCACATTTGGTAAGTCTGACAAAGCCATCAAAAAACTTGACAGTGAGAATAAGAGAACATCAATACACAGTCCATTCACCAGCATCTCCTGAAGTTACTGCAGGGGAACTCATCGAGATATTCTTTCCTCATTTCTTAGTTTCTTCTCTGTCAGGTAGGAAAACTTCAATATTCCCATAGTAAAGAGGAGAAATGAACACAGGAGCTCAGAAGTCTTCACAAAAATCAAGGGTGTAGCCAAGATTAAAATCCAGGTTTCCTGACTCCTAAATTTTCCTTCAAACTTTCCAACACTTCCTTCTCTGAGACTGATAGGCTAAGTACTCAAATGTAGAGCTAGGATATATTTTCCCACTCTCGCCACAGGCAATGTGGGACTGCACCAACTTAGTAAATTGCTATCTCACCTTGATGTAGCAACAGCAATTCCAAGTGCTTCCAGGTTTTCCAGTTAAGAGAGGATTCTCATGTCCTGGACTGTACCAAATAATCAAACCAGGATGCCTCATCACATATCCTCCCAAACTGTCTAAACTCCTAGGTTTGTAAATGCAAAGGAGTGGAGGGAGAAATGGGGGAGAGGGGCAAAGGGTGGGATGAAGGATTTGATTTTGAGGTGTCAAATAAAACAAAGCCAGCCTGAAGGACAGAAAGGAGGAATCAAATTCATAAGTCTAAGACTTTTACTTAGCCCACTTTTAAATTGGTTTATACCATTACAGGCAGAGTAAAAACCACAAGCTTTTGGCTCTAAACACTTCTCTATTTATATCTAGAAATAGAAGGATCAAATAAGACCTGAGAACAAACTTCAATACACTTGAGTCTTTTGATGGCAGAAAAACTGGTTCCCAAGCGATCCAAGCCATCTATTTCACCACAAACAAAATTAGAAGACTAATCTCTGATATCCCTACAGTAGATCCTGGTCTCCTTGGATTATGTTGTTTCTTTTTAAATTCTGCAGATATTTGATGCCACACTACAAAATAGAAGGATAACTGCAAAGTGCATAAAATGAGTCCTAGCACCTAATCTGAAAACGGTTCCCGTTGCAGGCAGTTCCTTGGGCTCCTCCTATAGCAGACAGATCTGGGACATTTGAGAGATTCATCCTTTACTGCTTGCAAATGCTCACAAAGCTGGAGATCAGGGCTGGTATCTAGTCATTTAGATTCAAATATGAAAAGCCTAGCAGGTAGCTGCCCCTCAGATAGAAAACGTTTGGCAGTAGCTCAGAAACAGAACAAGGAAAAGCCAAGGTGGCTGAACACTCTCAACTAAGGCATGCAGAAACCCTAGTGCATTTCTTGGGTGGCGAGACCTGATTTATTTAAAGAAAAGAAAGGGACCACAGGAATGTGGAAGGGCATTCTGGGATGCAGCCAGTTGAAGCTGCACCCAAAGCAAGCATGAGTGTTAATACCTACTGCTCTCTAACCTCTTAAATCTCATCTGTGATCAAGTTACTACATTCAATCCCAATGCTTCTTCCCTATGTACCAAAGCCTCATGCTGAGATTTGCTACTTACTTTCTGCCCAAATGCTCGCATGAAGGGTGAGGACCCTCCTTGTCCAGCTGGACTCTCATTCTCTTCAGCCCCTACTATGGTGGCCACTCCAGGAATTTCCACTTCAACCGCTGCTTTCACTCTTTTGAGAGCTTTGACCACTTTGTTCTTCCTTTTTGTTCCTGCTGCCTGCAGTGGTGCTGGGCAAGCAGCCTAGGGGAAATAATTCTTGACTTCACTGTTACTGCTGTTATTAACAGAGTGCTCCTTGCAAGCAGTGTTACTGAAATCAATAAAGAAAAAGCTGCACACCATTGATGAAAAGAACTCACTTAATGGGGACAGCTCTAGGCTGTCACCTGAGCAGCACAGTCCTGCACAGAAGGAAAAGAAAAAAGGGTGGGCCAAATATTAGTGTATCTGCAGGAGGAAAAGGACCAGAATAAGGGTCCTTTCTTCTGCTCTGGGGTCCCAAATTTGTTGAGGAGGCTTCCAATGGCATTGGTCCCTAATCTCATCCATACATAGCCCACTGCTAAAATAGCAGTTTCCAAGGCAGACAAAGAATGACCCACCGGCCTCCCAAAGCAGCTGTTTATGACAATCCTGGTCCTGGGGAAGATGAATCCCAGTTTGTTTAAGAGGTTTTAATCTTCACCTATGTTAATTTCAACCCTATGTCCTAAACCCTCGGGCTCTGGAACCAAAAAGCTTTAATTGAAAGAGAATCCAGAGTAAGCACACGAAACAACCAAATGAAAGTGGTATTTCTTTTGCCTGAGCCAGCCAATGTCTGCTGCTAAGGGCTTTAGTTTCAAGGCTACTTCATCAAGTCCCTCTTAATCCAGGTCCAAAACAATTTATTTTACTAACATCCAGGTGTTGATCAAGCCGACGTAGCTTGCTGAGGAAACAAATAAGAAAACAATACTCTGTGCCCATCTATAATTGTACTGAAATAACCACACTAAATTCCATTTAGATTAGAATTGGCTTGGCATGAGTAAACACAAAACAAGCATTTGAGTCATGCTGAAGTCAAATGAGGAGGCAAAATGGAGGAGGAAGATGGCAGGGTGGAGGTAAAGAAACCCTGCAGCTATTGGATACATTTTCTGAATGAGGGAAAACCCCAGGAGATTTTGAACAGGTTTGATAGAAAACACAACCATTACTCCGAGGAGAATTGCCATCCTAACCTGGAACCCTCAATTTTGGGTTTCAGTTACTGAACCAAAAGATGTCATAGGACTGAAAGCTTCAGGGTGAAGATAATTTTCTGCCCCTGAGATGTCTACAGAAAAGCTGGAGGGTGGGGTGTGTCTTCCACATGGAGCCAAGATCCATCTATTTCACCATCAAGTTCTTCAAGGTGCTTGGGCCATCTCTTTATAGGCCCTCATATATCCTGGCTACCAAATGCCCTCAGTCCACAGCAGGATCTCACGGCTCTTCAAAGGAAATTTAGTAAAGACTTTTATCTGCTCGCCCCCTCACAGGAGTGTCATTCTAAGAGCCACAGAGTTTACCTCTGAACAAACAGGAGGGCATTAATTGATTCTGAAAGCAGTAAACAAAGAGACACTCAGAGTTTATTTTGACTTTGGTTAACTAGAAAAATGAAGGACGTCTCTGCATCGCAATCTTGTTTGCCTTATTTTTCTGGCAAGAGAATGGCGAAAGCCAGGGAGCCCTGCATTCTCCAGCTGCTTCTCAAGGGGGTTCCCCCGGGGTTGGGAGGCAGAACCTAATGGCACTAAGAATCTCAACAATGAAACAAGTCTGTGGAATCTAAAAAGTGAAGATTTTTCTGTCCATTCCACATTATGTGAGAACTTCAATATCTATAAGTCTTTGTAAAAACCTACAGTTTCTACTCCTATTAAAGAGACACAATACCAATGTATTCTTTAACCAAGAAAGGTAAACACCAACCTCAGACAGAATTGTATACCAGACTTTAAATCTGTTCTGGTCACAGTCACTGGAACTTATGAGCAGTATCATCACTGAAATAATGGAATCCTCTCCCAATATCCTATTTCCAGCATCTCTGGCCTGAGTTGCCTGAACAACCTGTGAACAAACATAGCTGCTTGGGAGAAAGGCCTTTTCCTCTGCCAACATCTATGGGAGGAGGTGGTTTCTTTTACAGGTTAACTTCCTTAAGACTTAATGAGGATTCCAGCTAATCTCTGTGGAGCCTTAAATTTCAAACCAGATACCAAAAAAAGAAGAGCTCTAAAGCGATATGGGGAGGGGGTTCCTACTAAAAGAACATCAGCTATTAGTAGCCAAAATGACTATCGTCCTCAAAATTTTCTCCAAATATTTCAGATTACATGTCAATATAAGGTACCTGCTTACTAAAGGAACTGATTTAAATCGTGAGAGGCTCAGGGATGGCTTTAAGTCACTGGCTAGCAAATATTTATTGAGGGAACACTAGAGCAGACAACCTCGTGGTCCTTCAAAGAGGCTGACCTTCCCAGGGAAAGCTAATTTCAGTTGGAAAGGGAATAATTATCCCCACAAAACTGCATGTTTACACTGTTCGTCTGCAACATAAAAGTCCTTTCATCACTAGGTCTCTTGGAGAGCTAGGTAGGGCTGAGGGTATTGGCACTCCTAGCAGAAGTGTGGCTCTGGAGAGTGGCAGGGAGGAGTTCCCTCCTCCAGAGGAGTGGCTGGTACTCCTATGATGCCGCTGGTTTTGTGGGCAGAGGAAAAGTCCTTTCTCCCATTAAGATGGGAACAAGGGGGGAGAGTCCATATGATGTTCCCACACTCAATTCACCTCGGGCCTCATCGTGGCCTGGGACAATGCCTGCCCTGCCTGCAGGGGGAGGGAAGCCACCTCTCCATAAATGACTGTCTTGCCCCCGCCTGATACAATAGGCTTTCTCTCTGCATTTGCTCTGGGACGTTGATACAATCACAGTAACAGGTTCATCAAGACATTCTGCTCTTTTAATTACTGCTCTAAAACAAGAAAGCGGCACAGGAGAGAGCAGACCAAGAAGAGAGTCAGAACCTCTTGTTCAGACTTGACCAGATCGAAAGGCCAGGTGTGTTAACGTGCAAGACAACAAAGGTTGGAAACCTTCCAACTGATGGAGGCGCTGAAAGCCACAGGACTTTTCCAGGCATATGGTTCCCACCAGGGAACTTCAGCTGGTGGAGATTGCCAGGGAAGCACCAAGTGCCTGTATTAGCTGACTGATAAATTATAAACCATTCCTTAAGAGTAAAAAGTAGTGACTCATTACAACACAGTGAATCCTATTGTGAACCATGGACTTGCTCTTTTATGAACTGTAACAATGTATCACACTAAGGTGTTAATAATAGTGTGGTATATGGGAACTCTGCATTTTATGCACTATTTTTCTACAACTTCTTTAAAAAAGAAAAAGGGAAGACGGCCGAAGAGAGTAGCTTGAGATTAGCCCTGCTCCAGGGAGTGGTTGGAGAAGGGACAGGAGCACAGCTGACCTGGGAGAGCCTTTTGCACCACATGGGGCAGCCCTGGTTGCAGAGGCTGAGCAACTGAGAGGCCGAGGGCTGGGGCCTGGCACGGAGCCGCGGAGCCTGCAGGAGTGCATGGACAGGAGCCTGGGATTGGGAAGTGGGCCTGGTTGCGTTCCCTGGGCGTGCTACCCTCACCAGCGCAGCCCTGTGGCTGGCAACTCACCTCAGACCCCACGCACCCAAGCCCCATCACCTGCTCCCATTCCTGGTGCTCCAGGAGCCCCCACCCCACTAGCCCCAGTGCATGTATCTGCCCCCCACCCCAACCCCAAGTGCAGCCCAACCCACCTCTCCTGCACCCATCCCGAGCACAGCCTCTCCCTCCCTGTTCCCTGCAGGCTGCTGCCAGTGCATAAAGGCTGCGGGCACTAACCACCATAAGTAGGCTATCCCAGCCTCCCTGCCCACAACATCACACAGCCTCACTCCGCCACGCCTCCTCCCCATCTGTGCATTCATTTACGACACTCTCAGGCCCATGCATGAGCATGGGCCCCCAATCACATCATTCAGCAATGGGTACAGCACTTTACAGCAGTCCTAGAATTGCATATGCGAAGGGTCATCAGCCACACTTCACAGCTCTGAGAAAGTGCTGACCTGTGCAGCCGGGTCACATCTGCCCCCAATCCATGAAGTCATAACACCGACCTGCTGCCACAGCTCTACACATGTGCACAAAGGGCCCCGTGCCTTAGACCAGAGCACACCAGGGTTATGCCCGGGAAAATGGTGCACCAGCACAGCTATATCCTCCCTGGCCGCTGAGTGCCTAAGTTCACAAGCATTAGTGTAACATCCCCAAACTGCCTTTATCTGTGCTGTAAAATCACCACATTGAGGCCCCCACTACATGCCCTGCTCCCTACTGTACAACCATCCCGCTAACACAAGGCCTTAGACTACTGAAAGAAATCAACTCCCAAAGTAAATCAATCAAAATATTTACATGCCACGAAGACAGCAGATGATCACTAAGTATATCACAATACAGATAGATATACCCCTGTCTAATGACCAAATTAAGAAACAGAGGAGATGCAAACGTTGGAGCAACTAATCAAAGACGTTCGTACAACTCTACTTAATAAAATAATGGGATAGCAAATGATATAAAGGAGATCAAGAGATAGTAGAAGAGCATAAAGAGGAATTTGAAAGAATAAATAGAAAAATGGTGGATATCACAGAGATTAAAGAGACCCTGTTGACCAAATAAAAAACATACTAAAAGCAAACAACACCAGATTTGAAGAGACAGAAGAAAGAATAAGTGATATAGAGGATAGGATAGTTGACTTTGAAGACTCAAAACAGCAAATGGCAAAAAAGATGGAAAAAATTCAATGGGAACTCAGGCAAATGACAGACAAAGCAAAGAGCACAAATATAAGAATCATTGTGTTCCAAAAGGAGAAGAGAGGAGTAAAGGGCTAGGAAAAGTAGTTGAGGATATAATGGGGGAAAACTTCCCAATCCTCATAAAGAACATAAATATGCAAATCAAAGAAGCCCAACAAACTCCAAACAGAATAAATCCAAATAGGCCTTCACCAAGGCACATACTAATCAGTCTGTCAAATGTTGAAGAGAAGCAGAAAATCCTGAAAGCAGCAAGAGAAAAAAAATCTACTACATACATGGGAAATCAAATAAGACTGAGTTCAGACTACTCAACTAGCAGCCTGGAGGCAAGAAGGCAGTGGTATGATATACTCAAGATCCTGAAAGAGAAGGACTTCCAGCCAAGAATTCTACACCCAGCCAAACTGTCCTTTAAAACTGAGGAAGAGGTTAAAGCTTTCACAGACAAAGAAGTCCTGGAAGAATTTGTCAACAAGAGACCGGCCCTACAAGAAATACTAAAAGGAGTTCTGCCAGCTGAAAAAAAAAAAGACAGAAGTGGAAAGTTTGGAGGAGGGCACAGAATTGAAGAGTACCACTGAGGGTAATTTAAAGAATACAAAGAGAAAGAAGGAAAAGAATATAGAGATCTGGCAAATAAAAAAGATAAGATCGTGGATTCAAGAAACACCTTTTCAGTAATAACTGTGAATGTTAATGGACTAAATTTACCAATTAAAAGATACAGATTGGCAGAATGGATTAAGAAACATAATCCAGCTATATGTTGCTTACAAGAGACTCATTTTAGATGCAAGGATACAAATAGATAGAAAGCAAAAGGATGGAAAAAGGTTTTCCATGCAAGTTGTAACCAAAAGAAAGCAGGAGTAGCTATACTAATATTGGACAAAATAGTCCTTAAATGTAAAGACATCATAAGAGACAAAGAAGGATACTATATACTAATTAAAGGGTCAATTCACCAAGAAGATTTAACAATCATAAATGTTCATGCTCCCAATCAAGGAGCTCCAATGTATATGAGACAGACATTGGCAAAACTAAAGGAAGGGATACATGTTTCAACAATAATAGTAGGAGACTTCAATACACCACTCTCCTCTATAGACAGAAGAACCAGACAGAAGATCAACAAGGAAATAGAGAAGTTTAATAACTTGATAAATGAATTAGACCTAACAGACATTGCATCCCAAGCACAAGGGTATATATTCTTCTCTAGTACTCATGGAACATTCTCCAGGATAGACAATATGCTGGGGCACAAAACAAGTCTTTATAAATTTAAAAATACTGAAATTATTCAAAGCACTTTCTCTGATCACAATGGGATGAAGCTAGATCAATAACCACCAAAGAACGAATACATTCACAAATAAATGGGGGTTAAATAACACACTCTTAAATAACCAGTTGGTCAAAGAAGAAATTGCTAGAGAAATCAGTAGCAATCTGGAGATAAATGAACTGAGAATGCAATTTATTAGAACTTCTGGGATATGGCAAAGGCTGTGCTGAGAGGGAAATTTATTGCCCTAAATGCCTATATTAAAAAACAAGAAAGAGCAAAAATCAAGGACTTAACAGCTCACCTGGAGGAACTTGAGGAAGAACTGCAAACTAACTCCAAAGCAAATAGAAGAAGAGAAACAACAAAGACTAAAATAGAGATAAAGGAATGGGAGAACATAAGAAGAATAAAAAGAATCAATAAAATCAAAAGCTGGTTCTTTAGAAAATCAATAAAATTGATGCGCTACTAGCAAGACTGACACAGAAAAATAGAGAAAGGAAGCAAATAAACAAAATCAGAAATGAGAAGGGGTGCATTACCACAGACCCTGAAGAAATACGAGAAATCATAAGAGGATACTATGAACAACTATATGTCAACAAACTAGACAACTCAGTTGAAATGGACAAATTCCTGGAGACACACAAACAAGCTACACTGACTCAGGAAGAAATAGAAGATCTTAACAAACCAATCACAAGTAAAGACATTCAATCAGTCATCAAAAATCTTCCTACAAGAAAAAAAAATCTTCCTACAAAGAAAAGCCCAGGGCCAGATGGCTTCACAGCGGAATTTTATCAAACACTCCATAAAGAACTAATACCAATCCTGCTCAAACTTTTCCAAAAAATTGAGGAAAAAGGAACTCTACCTAACATTTTATGAAGCTAATATCATTTTAATACCAAAACCAGATAAAGATGCCGTAAGAAAGGAAAACCACAGGCTGATATCCCTAATGAACATAGATGCAAAAATTCTCAGTAAAATAAATATGGTCAGTTTATATGAACACCATAAATACACGGAACCTTGAATAGGGAGTGTGATCTTGTTCATTTGTACACCTATAAGAATAACTTCTAGAATGACCTCTCAACTCTATTTGAAATCTCTCAGCCACTGAAACTTCATTTTGTTTCCTTTTACTTCTCCCTTTTGGCCAAGAAGGCTTTCTTAATCCCATGTTGCCAGGCCCAGGCTCATTCCTGGGAGTTATTTCCCACATTTCCAGGGAGATTTATACCCCTGGGAATCATGTCCCATGAAGGGGGAGGGCAAATTTAATGCATACATCGAAATGCATTAAAAAATAAGGCTGACTGATCTATATATGTCCCTCTAAATATTTCAACATGCACACCATTAATTGGTTTTCAGTAATTGTTTACAACTTTTCTCTCAATGTAACATTTACATACAGTGAAATGCACAACTGTGGAATTGGCTTAGAGAAAGAAGACACAACAAAAGAGGTTCTCTGGGGTGAGTCTTAGGCACAGCCGTAAGTAGGCTTAGTTCCTCATCTGCAGGAATAAGTCTCATAAGGGCAAACCCCAAGACCAAAGGCCTGGCCCATCAAATTGGCAGTCCTCAATGCCTGCAAAAATATCAGATCTTCCCCAGGTGTGGCAGTTTAAAATTTTCACCTTTTCCCCCAGTCCCTTAGGGGACTGTGCAAATACATTTTAATCTTCTGCCCAGATTACTCTGGGATATATTGGGGCATCACACTAATCTGTACAAATGAACAAGATCACACTCCCTATTCAAGGTTCCATGTATTTATGGTGTTCATATAAACTGACCATATAAATAAAACCAGATAGTGTGCTATCAAAAATATAAATTTTGCACCAAATAAATATTTCTTCCTTTGGTCTCCCACAGAAGCTGAAGCTTTAAAATATAGTCAATATCATCCTTAACCCTTTAGTCTGACTTACCTTTGTCCTCCCCAGATCCGCTTCATTCATATCTCTAGTTGATGTCTGATCATTTTTTCAGTGTTTTTAACAGTTGTTGTATGGGATAATGCTGACTTTACAGAGCTCTAGCTCTGAGTCTCAGGTGTCACACAAATACCCGAAATTAAAGGGAACAAACAGGTTACACCCAAAGAGTCCAGCTCAGCATTTCAGACTTTAGAAATAATAGTTACAACTCTGGAATAGATGTGATTGCTGCAAGAATTTATAATCCAGGAACTTTAGATAGACCTTCACCTGATAACCTATGCTCTTGACATAAATACTTTTTAAAAGTTTCTCAGGAAAATAAAAAAAAGGTTCTCAGATGCAGGATACAAGGATAGTTCAGTGGTAGAATTCTTGTCTGCCATGTGGGAGACCCAGGTTTGATTCCTGGCCCACGCATGCCCCTCACCCCCAACCTTTAAAAAAAAATTCAACAAATGGTGCTGCAAGAACAGGATAGTCACGTGGAAAATGAATGAAATGTGATCCCCACCATATAGCATACAAAAAAAAAAGTTTCTCAGATAGAATAAGTAAACTATGATCCATCCACACCATGAATATTACTTGGAAATAAAGAGGAACAATCTACTGATAAATCTAACAACTTGGATGGGTTGAAGGGTAATTATGCTGAATGAAAAAAGCCAATCCCAAAGGTTACATATTGTATGAGTCCATTTCTATAGCATTATCAATATGACAAAATTAAAGAAATGGTGAACAGATCAGTTGTTGCCAGGAGATTGGGGATTGGGAGGTGAGGAGGGAATAGGTATGACTATAAAGGGGTGGCATGAGAGGTCTCTGTGGAGATGGAGCAGTTCCGTATCTTGATTGTGGTGGCAGTTACACAAATCTACACATGCAATAAAATTGCATAAAACCATATAAACACACAAAATGGGTGTATGTAAAACGGTGAAATCTGAATAAGTTCTGTGAAGTACCAATATCAATTTCCTGGTTTAGATGTACTACAGTAATTTTGTGTATGCTGTATGGCAGGAGCCACATTTCATTCTTTTTTCCAAGTTGAGTATCCTCTTATTGCAGCACCATTTGTTGAATTTTTGTTCGTTTGATTTTTCATTTGTTTGTTTTGGAAGTGCATGGGCCAGGAATCAGTCTTGGGTCTCTGGCATGGCAGGTGAGAATTCTACCACTGAACTACCCTTGCACCCCCTACTATTTAAATTGTAATTTAACTTGTAAGATGTTACCACTGGTAGAAACCCGGGTGAAGGTATATGGGATCACTGTGTACTATTTTTGCAACTTCTTGTGAATGTATAATTATTTCAAAATAATAATTTGAACAAAAGTTCTTCACATGATTCTGAAACATATCCCTGCTTAAGAACCACAAATTGAGTCTAACCATTTTTGGTAGAGAAGAAAAACTGAAGCCCATGGAGGTTTTGAGATCACATAAACCTTTATTTTCTAATCCCAAAACTAAAAGAAAGTTAATCAATTACCAAAAATATTCACTACTACTTCTGAGCCATCAGTGTCCTAAAGACACCATCCCTTCCTTCCTTGGGATAGTAATCTATCTTGGTATTATATTAAAATATTAGGATTGAGATCATCCAATTTAGGGGGAAAAAAGAAAGGTTGAATGGGCCAAAGGGGAACAGATGTTTTCTATAGTTAAACTGGGGCAGCTGCAAATTTGCAAACTGAAAATTATAGAGAAGTTTGTCAAAAACTATTTTATATCCATCACATACAAGCCTGGGTTTGTCAAAATGGGGTTCTCTCAGCTCTGAGAGCTCCTAAACCATTATTTACTAGTAAATTTCAAAAGAAGTAGGAGGGAGGCATGCCCCAGGCACAGCTGTTTCCATCTGTTGCTGAAAATAAGATCCTATCTAAAATAAGAAAATGTTAAAAGTCATAAATCCTTCAAACTACAAATCAAGCAGGGGAGTGAACCAATATTCTTTTCATCTTTTTAAATTCAATAACTTTGTTCCAGCTTAAGCAGATTGAAAAGAAAACCATACAGCCACATTAAAATGCAGATGTACTGCTGTTCTTGAGAATTTAAAGATTTAAGCAAAACAAGCAGCTTCTGCTACTTCACTATCCTCTCTACTACTTACCACCACCCCACTCCTTCCCTAATGCCCAATTATTTTAAAAAAATAATAATTTGTAAGACCTTTGGAATCAGTGTTAATAATAATTTGGAAGCTAAGATTCCAAGATTTGCTAAATTATGAGGAAGAAGTCAACTTTGGTCACCTGCTGAAATCTCACAGAAGGGTCAACTTTTAGGCTCTATAAACAAACTCTTTAAAGTGCCAAGCCTCAATTCTGAAAATGAAAATCAGGGGAACTTCCAGTTATAGCAAAACGGCACCTAAATAACTGGAAAACCTAGTGTTACAAACACTTAATACTACTGAAGAAAAAAGAGAACTGGAAATCCCCAGATGCCAGAAACAAAGAGGAGGTAGAAACAAAAAGGAGGCTTGTTAGTGTAGGGACTTGGATATTACAGCTCATGTGAGATGAGGCCGGGAACTCCCAGGAAATAAGAGAGATCCCCAATCCCAAGATATGAGACTTAAAAAATTGCATTCCTAGTGAAAAGTTGAACTAGCACAAGTCCAGAGCTCTTCTGAGCTCTATAATCACAGGCCTGTACGTACTATACCTTGCTTAAGATGAGCTCACAGTCAAAAATTACAAAACACAGGGGAAACAATCTGCCATGGGTAGGAATCACAAAACAATACCATCTGACAGATCGTGTAAAATAAATACGCTTAAAGATTAAAGACATAAAAGAAGGATTCAAAATTCCCAAGAAATAATGATACGATTAAAGAAAAGAAGAAAAAGGCAGACAAGAAAAAGAACTAAATAGAATCAATGGAAATGAAAAGGACAGTCATTAAAATAAAAAATTCAATGAATGTAAAGATGATCAGTGGATTCTAAAACCCAATAGATCAAAGCAAAGATTATTGGGAAGTCAGGCATCGCACCATCTCTAAATTATGAATTATAGATTATTTATTAATTAAAAAAAGGAAAAGGTATCTTTACCTAGAAGATCCCATCTTCACCGAGCAATCAATAGAAGAAACCGACATTATGGTATGATGTATTGGGAAGGAAACAACATCATCTATGTAGTCCTTTTGCCAAAAATGTTTAAACTGAAAACAACCCACAAACCCAGATGGTGGGACACTCTAGAAGACAAATGGTGGATGCTTAGAAATGTCAATCTTATAAAAGGAAATAGAAAAAAACAAGGAGAGGCAGAAGGTATGTTTCCGATTAAAGGAGACTAAGGAGATATGACAACCAAATGTGTCCTTGATTAAATACAGATTAAAAAAATAAAAACTATAAAAGAGATTTTTGGGACAATTAGAACTTTCAAAAAGACATAATATCAGATGATATTATTGTAACAATATAAAATTTCTTAGATGTGATGATAATATTACAGTTATGAAGGAGAATGTTTTAGGCAATACATTATGAAGTATTTAGGAGTGAAATGTCAAGATGTTGTGCTACTTACTTTCAGATGGTTTAGAAGAAAATATATATATGTGAGAGAGACAGAGAAGGAGGGAGAAAAGGAGGAGTAAAGCAAATGTGGCAGAGAAATGTTAATTGGCTAGGTAAGGGGTACGTAAGTACTCCTTGACCTGCTCTTTCAACTTTCCTGTAGGATCGAAAAATTTCAAAATTACAAGTTGGAGGTTAGAAATTTTATCTTGTATACTTATAAATATAAAAACCTGCGTGTGTTTCAAGGCAATTAAATATGATAATGAGTATGAGGGGAGAAAAGAAAGAAGAGAAACAATTGGAAAATTCAGTGAATGATTTAATGTAGTTCCAATCCCAGTAACATAAAAATAAGAAAGCCCTGAGGAGATCCTTAGTTCATTATTTCTTGGGATCTCGATTCTAAATTACTTAAAAGAGTAGATATTGGGTCATCGAAGGAAATTTAATGGCCAGCTTCACCAAAAGACCTAAGAATAATATGTTCACTACATATCCCTAAAGCCATGAATCTTAAATACTAAATTATTAAAAGGTATCTAATGTCACTAACAAAGTGATTTTAAAAAAGAAACAAAAAGAGGACACAATATAAATCCCAAGATGCTTGTGAGACGCAGCTCAAGAAGAACCCAGGGGGCATAAACAGTTTCAAAATGCATATACTAGAATAGGCAAATCTATGCAGGCTGAAAGTAGATCAGAGTTGTCTAGGGCTGGGGGATCTGGAGGAAAATGGGTGGTAGCTAAGGGGTGTGGGATTTCTTTTTTGGGTAATGAGAATGTTCTAAAATTGATTATGGTAACAGTTGCACAACTTTGTGAATAAACTAAAACCCACTAAATTGTATACTTTAAATGAACTGTACTGCATATGAAAAATATCTCAATAAAATTGCTTAAAATGCATATACGAGAAAATAAAAATGGAAAATCATTAAACTGTCCAACTCAAGAACTCAGAAAAACCTCAGAGTATACCCAAAGAGAGTAGAAAGGAAGACAGCTGGACCAAAAAAAGTCTGTAATAGCAATCTGCAGAAAATGACTGTGGTGATTAGACAGAAAAGATGTTAATTAGAATCGTGGGTCTCTCACAGAAATGCCTGTGGTGGCACAGTGACATGGGCTGGAAGCTAAGCTTTAGGGACAAGGCCAAACACCTCATGCCAAAACTGGCCTACTCAGGAACCCTTTACTACCGGGGCTGCCCTGCCACGCACCATCTATCACACCACCTCCTGATGCCATTTATATGCTGGAATCTGACCTTATAAACAGGTTGCCCCCACCCTTGACAAGCTGCTCTCTTCCAAATCGCCTTATGTAGGTGGATGGGAACAAGTCACTGCTCTGGAGTCACTATGAAGATGGTTGGGTATTAAGCTTTCTGAGCTCTAACTTGGCAAAGCAGACTCTCGAAGTTGCAAAGTCCCACACCCATTCTTGGGAACAAATGAGATAGAGAAGGGAACTTCTTTAGCCCAATGATAGGCATCTAGAAACCTAGGGCAATATCACTTTTAGTGGTGAACTCTTAAGAGCATTCTCTTTAAAATCCTTCTATTGCCAGGAACACGAAAGGATGCCCCCTAACAATGACTTAACTCAACAGTGTACTAGAGTGCCAAGGCAGCATATGAAGGTAAGCAAAAGAGACAAAAGATACAAGGGCTAGAAAGGAAGAGACACAACTAGGATATGACTAGCTGCATTAGGAAAGGCTCAAGAGAATCTACAAAGTACGAGAACCAATAAACTAATAAGATGCTGGGCACAAAAATCTTAAAACTAAAAGGTCAATAGCACTCCTCCATACACCAGAAGCAATTAGAAAACAAACAGGTACAAAAGTGTTCACTGTGACACTATTTGTAATAGCTAAAATGGGAGATCAAACCAACTTTCTCTCACTGTGCATTTAGATAAACTGAGGTTCATATGTGAGGGGAAAGCAGTTCAAATAAATGGTCTGGCTCTGCATGGATAAATGCTGAAACCAGTGCTGAATATTTTGAAAAGCAAGTGGTCAACAGACAGATGCATTATATTCATTCATTGTTAACATACACACAAAATCATGGGAAGACACAAGTACAGATAAATCCACAGGAATGATATAAAATAATATAAACATTAACGAATGTTTACATGAATATAACAAACATATGCTTGTTACATTATTTTCTATAATCTTCTGTATATTTGAAATGTTTCCTAACTTTTAAAAAATAAAAATTCCTTGAGGTTCTCAGGTAACTGCAAACATTAATTTCAAAGGGGATCATAATGTTTAAGACAGGCCCACAGCTCTCTGCTCTCTATTATCTATCACACAACCCTTTACAGGGCACTCTGAGCTTATTCCCATACTACCACTACCTCAGCAACAGATGCACATAAAAGAAGGTAACATCAGCAAAGAAAGAGACTTAATTTCCAAGATGCTTATTTTTAAGTCAGAAGACAAACCCACCTAGGTGGTGCCCCTTTCCTGGCTGGCATGACCTCCTGCTGAAAGATGTCAGGGATAAGCGTACCACACCCTCCACATGGGAGTACTCTGTGAGATCATTCAAGAGGAGATTTAGCTGAACTTGAAGAGCAGAACAGGCTTATAGGCACCAGGTGCAAAATGTCGTTCACATTCAGAGACAGGTTTAGACCATAAGACGGATTTCTCTGAAAAGGCCAGTGATCAATGATGTTATGGCATCTTTACTGCTAGGTGAAAAAAAAAATTTAGGCCCAAATAAAATGTACACTGGTCCCACCTATGCTTACTAGCAGTAACCATCCCTGCTCATCCATCCTTCTCTGTCTAGGATAAAGCTTCTCCCTCTCAACCTTTTCCTAAGGGGGAAAAAATGAATACCTAACAAAAACACAATGCAAAGGGCAGACAGAGGTCATACATCTAGTTTTAGGTCAGTTACCAGGTTTTCCTCAAGTCCTGAAGAGGATTATTCGGTCCTGGGCATGGGAAACATAGTTTGCATGGGTATGTGTGTGTCAGATTAAAAACAAAATGCTCACAGCGAGTGGTCAAAGACCACATCCCTATGCCAGACACATACGGCCCCCCAGACAAGCACCGTCCATTGACCCAACCAGGACACCCGCCAGGAGATTCTGAGGAGGGTTTCCCACAGTACAGAATGGGACAGGGGTAGCAGCTAATAGAATCAATATTTCAAATTCTCTGCCATTTCATTCTTCTGAAGGAAGCATTAGGCAACATTAGGGAAAAGAATTCTACTTTTAAAAGGCCCATGGGTGACAGAACACCCTACTAAGCTCCTCTTGGGGAACTGTATTAAATAACAGATCAGCTTGAGGTACTTAAAATATATTGATCCATTCATAAAAGCACAGTCTTTTTTCCTAAGGAAAGCAGCATGCCCATCAAATACTTTAATTAAAAATAGATAACCTACAGTCTTGTGAAATCAGCAGCAGAAAAGCGAGTCAATAGGACCAGCAGGCGTGAAGGCAAAAAACTCCATCCTACCCCACATCCAGGCAGGCTGACACCTAAACTACTACAAAAGATTTCCAAAATTTAAATTCTGAGAGTCAAGATCACATTTTTAGGGCAGGCCACGATGGCTCAGCAGACAGAGTTCTTGACTGCCATGCCGGAGACCTGGGTTCGATTTCTAGTACCTGCCCATTTAAAAAAAAAAAAGATCACATTTTCAAAATATAAAGCAAGGGTAGTTCCAAACACAGTTTTTTTGAAAACAAGTACGCCACCCAACCCAGGGCTCTCCCGATTTCTTACATGGAATCTTCTATAGCTTTTTGTGTACTTACATAGAGTCTCTTAAATTAGACTGCAAGCTCCATGATGGCAAGAACCATGTTTTACCCATTTCTATGTACCCATTAGGGCCTAAAATAATAGTAACACCTTGCATATGTATAGCTAAATGCTCAATAAATATTTGTTGGATTTAAATGAATCCAGCACAAAAAGGCCTGGTGAAAAAGGAAGACATGAACTATATACAGTTTTGGAAGGCAGCCTGTTTAAAAGAAACATGCATTGAAAATGTTAAAGATAAGCAGCCAAACTTTGCAAGAAGGAGATAACATGTTCCTCAAAGCAAGGGAAGGGAAGCACCAGAATTTCCTCTCCTAAGCTTCTGAAAAGATAAAAGCATGTCTGGCTTGAGTGATAATGTGTTACAGGCTTATTAGGCAAGAACAAGTGGAAAAATCTGATAAAAGCTATCAACCATGAAGCTGCAGAGGGGACAAATCTTGGCTGGGATGTTTCAAAACTCACTGGTTTAAAGATGGCTTTAAAATAAGTGAAGCCTAGTAGAATGCTCACCTTCCTTCCATGCAGAGGACCCAGGTTTGATTCCTGGGCCATGCACTCCCCCGCAAAAAAAAGAAAAGAAAAAAGAAAGTAAAATAAATGAAGTCTGAAAAAGAAGAGAGAAGAAAAAAACGCAGCATCCTAAACGTGTTCTTCCCTGTAGAAGCTCTTTCACTTCTATCCAAGTATTTATCGACTACCAGCTACTGGTGAGACAATGAGGTGGAATAGGACAAAGTACAGCAGGGAGGGAAACACCCATTGCTCTGGGCCCGTTTTCTCACAAGCTGTTAAACCTAACACTCCTATCTTGGAAGAAGATCAATATATCAAGTGGTTCTCAGACCCTCATTTATTAAAAACCTCTTGAAATGAAGTGAGCCTTGTTTTAGCTCCACTGTGAGAAATCACAGGGACTCCTGAATGAAAAGCAGGATTCAAAGTCAGGTAACTGTTTTGTAGAGATCAACAAGATGATCCTAAAATTTATATGGAAATGCAAAAAACCTACAATAGCCAAAACAATTCTGAAAAGGGAGAACAACGTTGGAGGACATATACTATCTGATTTCAAAACTTCCTACAAGTACAAGCTACAAGAAACCAAGACAGTAACAGAAATCAATGGAAAAGAGCTCAGAGACCAGAAACAAACCTTTGAATTTATGGTCAGTTGATTCTTCCAAGGGAATTCAGTGGGGAAAGGATGCTCTTTCCAACAGAGAGTTCTGGGACAAGATATAGGTGTACAAAAAAAAAAAAAAGAGAGGAAAAATGGGAACCTAGACCTTTACCACATACTATAGAGAAAAATTCAATCAAAATGGAACACAGATCTACATGTATGAAGTAAAACTAAAAAACTTCTAAAAGAAAACAGAAAAAACCTTTGTGACCCAGGACTAGAAAAAAGATTTTTTATATAAGGCAACAAAAGCATGATCCATGAAATTAAAAAAATGATTAGCTGTACTTTATAAAAATTAAAAAATTTTGTTTTTCAAAACATAAGCCACACACTGGGAGGAAAAAAAAACTGCAAATATATATATACATATTTTTTCCATGGGCAGGCACCAGGAATCAAACCCAGGTCTCCAGCACAGCAGGTGAGAATTCTGCCACTAAGCCATCATTGTACCACCTGCAAATCTTTATATATGAAAAAGGACTTGCATCCAGAATATACAAAGAAGTTTTAGAACTCAATAACAGGAAGACAAACAACGCAAAAACAAATGGGCAGGGCGGGCCATGGTGGCTCGGCGGGCAGAGTTCTCGCCTGCTATGCCAGAGACCTGGGTATGACTCCTGGTGCCTGACCATGCAAAAACAAGCAAACGAAACAAAAAAACAAATGGGCAAAAGATTTGACTGAATAGACATTTCACCAAAGACACACTAATTGCTAATAAGCACATGAAAAAAGGCTCAGCGTCACTGGGTGGTTAGACAAACGCAAATTAAAACCACAATGAGGTACAACAATACACTTACCAGAACGGTTATAATTCGTAAGACTGACAATACCAAGTGATGCGAGGATGTGGAACAATGGTGCCCCTCCTACACTGCTGGTGGGAATGTGAAAAGTATTGCAGTTTGTTGGGTTCTTAAAAGATTAAACACAGACTTACCATATCATCCAGCAATTTAACTCCTAGGTATCTATCTACACAGAAGAAAGGAAATACATGTCCCTCAAAAACTAGAATATATGAATTTCATAAAAGCATCATTTACACTTGTCTTAAACTGGAAACACTCTAAACACCCACAACCTAGTTAATGGATACACAAAATGTGGTAAATTCATACAATGGAATACGACTTTGCAGTAAAAAATAGTAAGCTACCAATAAACGCTCAACATGAATGAACCTCAAAACATGCAAAGCAAAGGAAGTCAAACTCAAAAACTACAAGTTGCATAATCTAATTTATATGAAATTTCCAGAAAAGGCAACTCTAGAGACAGAAAGCAAATTGGGGGCTGTCTGGGACTGGAGGTGGGAGCAGAGCTTGACTGCAAATAGGAATGAGAGAACTTTTGGGGGTAATGAGAATTTTAAAACTGGATTTTAAAGAGGGTTGCACAACCCTATAAATTTACTGAAAATCACTGAATTGTACACTCACAATGGATGAATTTTATGCTATGTAAATTATACTTCAGCTGAAACAGCCAAAGCAAAATAGATACCTCGCATTATCTGGAGGATCCTTTTCTGCAGGTTCCTATATATGTATATGAAGGTGGGACACTTCCTAGTACAGGTGGAGTTTTCAGGTAGAGAACTAAGAAATGGATTTCTTAACAATAGTATTTCTTCAACTTTAGCACGTGTAAGAATCAGTTGTAAATCCTGTTAAAACACAGATGCTCTTTCCCTAAGCCCTCCTAGAGATGTTAGTTCTGTAGGCCTGGGGTGGGGCCCATGAACGTGCATTTCTAACAGGTTCCCAGATGATGCTGTAGCTCCTGGTCCGTAGACCACATGTAAACCATTTGTCTGCAATTTGAATAGGGCTGCTGTGAGACCAGGTGTCTACAAGACAGACACGTGGTGCTCTTGTGGATATGGGAGAGGGAATCCCCAAAACTAAACTCACCCCGAACAAGAGTCATCACAAGAATTACAAGGAACATTCATTAAAAATACAGAGTCAGTGGTCCCACCCCAGCTCTATTATATCCAAATCTTTAGGTGTGGCAGACCTAGGAATCTATAGCTCTTACGGCCACTTAGGGAAAATGTTAGGATCAATTTCATCGTTTAGCACTTCGTAAGCTACAACACTCTTGAATACCACTAACTTCAATAAATTTAAGTAGTTTCTAGAGCAAAATTGTGTGTTTCTGTGTTGAAAATGACAGAGTAAATGTCCTATATTTTAAATGGTTATAAGTTAGAAGGGCCTTCCTAAATAGGGTAATTTTCAGGGAAGTAAATTATTATTCAAGGTATTCGAAATATGCTTCCGTATTTTACAAAACGTTTTCTTCTTTAAAAACATTTAGGCCACTTTTCAGGCTTAATCTAATTTTATTTCTGTTCATGGCCAGGATCAAGTATTTTTATGAACTTTTTATTGAGGAATATAAATGTTAGAGCTATAGGAACTACTCATTCTGCACAATTCAACAAGGTACTCAGCGACAGTAGCACCATTTTTTTTTTTTGGCATGGGCAGGCACTGGGAATCGAACCTGGTCTCCAGCATGGCAGGCGAGAGCTCTGCCTGCTGAGCCACCCTGGCCCACCTGTAGCACCATTTTTAATGGTTCAATGCAACGCTCTGCTGCATACCAACTAGAGTCTAGTGCTATGCTAGGTACAGAAGTTAGACACAAAAGAAGAAGTTAGTCATAGAAGTCAACCCAAATCCTTGTTTTGATCAACAGAATGAATAGGAAGTGACCATATAACTTCTGAGGTTGGACCGTAAGAGAAGTGCAGCTTCCACCTTCGCAGCAAGCACCTGCGCTTGCTCTCGGACTCCAGCTGCCACATAACAAACACCAAGGTAGTAAACTGGAGAGGGAGAAGCCCTAGCTCCTAGTCATGCCCTCCAAGGTGTGAGACGTGTTCCAGTTCTAGCCTCCATGTGATTATGTCCTCATGAGATGCTCCAGTTGTTGCCATAGAGAAGAATCGCCCAGCTAAGCCCTTCCTGAATTCCTGATTCATAGAATTATGAGCAAATATAAAATGGCTACGATTTAAGTCACTAAATTTTGGGGTGGGTTTGGTTACCTGGCAATAGATAATACAAATAGATTGCAAATCTACTCTCTAACATTCTTCTACGTAAATGATATGTAGATTGTAGTCAATATGTATGAACTTGGTCTTTACAGCTACAGGGCAGAAGGAGCCTGGAATCTAGCAACAAGGGGAAGAAAATAAGTGCTCACAAGCTAGAGCCAATTCACCTTTTTATCACAGACCCTTCCACATCTGTCAGCTCAAGGTTTCGTTGCTCCCCAAACTGGAGATTAAAAAGCAAATTACATGAATGTTTTATGCCCTTTCTAAAGGTCATGCTAACTAACATCAGTGGTTGGTATATTTTCAGCTCACTACTCTTTTTCCTATAAGCAGTCTATTAATAGGTCTTGAGTCCCAAAGACTTTTAAAAGATTTTCAAGGAATTGGAAGGAAAGGGGAATTTAAAAAAATACATATATCTACCCACAAACAAGGAGCAAGACCAAGTAAGATCAAACTTAATCTTCCCAAAGCTGCCTTATTTAACAAAGCTAATGAGGCCCAGGACTGCCATTATACACTAACCACTATCAATGGGCTCCACTTTAAAGAGCTTAACAGGAAGAAAAGACCTTGAAGATGGAGATCTCAAGAATATCATCTATTCTGCTCTTCCTTCTACATGCCAATACTCTTTGTTAACTTTTAGGAAAGAGAGTTTAAGCCCAATCACATCTAAAGGCTGCAAAAAGTGATGCTGGAATCAGGCAAATTAAAAGTCTGGCTCTCTGCATTCAATACCCCTAGAATATCCAGTTTTTCGACATTGGCCTGGATAGGGAAGTTGTTTTACTTTGAAAGAGGATTTATAAAAATTTTTCATGCCAGAGTAAAAAGATTAAGTATGAGAGCAGATTGATGGACCCAACCCATGAGCCACTACATTCTGTGGGAGGGAATCTCCCAGGGGTAGGGCAGGGTTTTTCCATATCTTGTCTCCTCATAACCCACACTTGGGACAGGGTACTGGGGACTGTCCCAAACAGTGGATTGTGATGACAGACAAAAGAGGTGGTTGGTGGGACAGCTGCAGACCTACTGTTTCTAAGCTCACTGTTACCCCATTTTGGGCCAATCTGATTTTTTTTATTTGCTCCCTTGGATAACTACCTTGGGTCCCACTTTCTCCAGGATGCCAACTGCACTAGCTGTGTGTGAATGACATATCTTGTGCATTTTAACTTTTTTTTCCCTTAATATAAATTTTCTTGTTTTGTATTTTTGTATATTGTAATCTAAACCCTCATTCCTGCACTGTGCTCCAGGTACATGAGCAATCTCAGGGATAAGTCTGGCAGCAGCTCCAGGTCTGCACAGCAGGAATACTTTTTTTTATTGTTGTTGCTTTATCATTACAAAGAACAACTATTTGAAGTACCTCATTTTTGCCAATTAGAAATGGCTTTTCTGCCATAGTATCCTCTTGAAATCCCTCCCTTTCATGGGAGACTAGGTTTTAATTGGGTTGCCCCATGACTTGATCTTCTACCGTAAAATCGGAAATTAGTTTAAATGGGAAGATGGTACAGAGAGGTAAGGAGAGCTGGGCCAGTTTAAAGGTCAGGAGAAGAAGCCAAGGTTAGGTAAGAGTTATCTACACATGTAATAAGGATTTCTGTTCCCAGCCTCTTAATTCTAGGGCACAGGACTTACATCAGGTCCATCCTTCACTGGATTAGGCCAGGACTGTCATGCACTGTGTGTGTGTCCAAAGATGGATGTATGAAGCAAAGGCTAAAATCCTTAACCTTTCAAAACTGTATACTTTTCCTGCTTGGCTTCCAGAGAGACCATAAGTGAAGGCTTCTTCATGGCACCCAAAGCCCATATCCTAACCTGCTTCAGTAGTGACAGCAGTGTCATAGTAGTGAAAGGAGAAAGGGGGTTTCATTTATATGCTGTGAGATCACTGCAAATCTACCATACTGTGTTGAAACAGGGCAAATGCAATAGAACGCATTGGGTGATGTGTGTCTGATCCTGGGTTCTTGTCTCCCCCAAATGCTGCTCCCCTCTAGTTAATGTATTTGTCTGGGCTTTGTAGAATTTCACAGGTTGCTGATTTGGTGATTGCTCTGTGGCCTAATTTGTGTAAATATAATTTGTTGGTCTTTCTCCTTACATGGGTTTTTATTTGCTTACAAACTTCTTTTTTGTGTGTTGGAAGAAAAATAGACAAAGCATCTTTGACAGACAACTCTGCACCAGGCAAAAGGGTCTGAAACATGCTTGGGGGCCTCTCTTTGAAGTGGGGATCTAAACCATCCTTTCCTTTATGTTCCCCTATTTCCTATTTTGGACTAGATCTTCTGTCCTAAAAACTTACCCCATTGTCCCTCTCCAGCTCTGCCTCCCCCAACACCCTCACCCCCATACACATTTAATTTGGAGGTATCTCCACAACTCTTCAATGACTTTGGCAAAAACCTGAAGACCCTAAGAACACTCCGTTTCTCATACCCAACTTTTGAGTTAAGACCTCCTCTACATGACTTGGGCCAAAAGATTAACACTGCTGAACTTGTATTGACCAAACCTACTTAATCATCAATCCTAGGATGGAGAGAAAAAATGGGGTAGGGGTGTTTACATGTGGAAAGTGGAGGTGAGAGACCAAGAAAGGGAAAATGAATGTATATCCAATCATTCAGGAACTTTTATGCAGGGGCAAGAAACTTACATCGAGGTGGCCACAAGATTGTTTAATAGAGACGGAAGAATGTAACTCCATGTTTACTGCTAGAAACCAAAGCTTTGTGTGGAATCTTGAATTAATGGGGAAGAAGGGAGGGTAGGAAAGCATGTACCTGTCTTTTCCCTAATCCCCTCCCCTCATTCCTGAGCTGCAGGAGACTGAATCCCCTTGGGCTTTTGTGACCCTCTCACTGGGGTATTGTTTTTGATGATTGATTTTGTACTTGGTACTTTACCTTCTCCTATCATTTTGCAACATGCTGACCCTTTCCCCTTGCCCGCTTTTCCCTGGGATAATACAATGAATAAATAAAGACTTTGGAACAGAAAAAAAAAAACAAAACTTTTGCACTGTCATTTACAATCTGTATGACTTCGAGCAAGCTACGTAACTTCTCTGAGCTTCAATTTAATCATCTTTAAGATGGGAATAATTTTTTCCACCTCTTGGGAACGTTGTGAGGATAAAATAAGAACACGTGTAAAATACTATTCTATGCCTAACACAGAACAGGTACTCAAGAAGTATTAGTCCATGTCCCCTTCTCTCTTTCCTACCAAATCACTAGATCTATAAAAGTGTTGCGTGGCTCAAAGATCTTGAACATTCTTTAAGTAAACACATTAAAGAAAGTGAATATGGTTCAGTTCATAGTACTCAGGGGAGTTAAACATGTGTATACATAAATATATATCACTCAGGTACACTGGACAAATCCTATATATCAAGGTAGTTACTACCCAGGTATGACTGTCCCTTTTAAATGTTTAAAATTTCAATAGTGAAGATAGAAACTCAAGTTGCTCCAACATTTTTGGACAGGTTGTCCAAAGTTCTCTGGACGAGTGAGCAGATTAACTTGGCTGCCAGAGAACAGGCCGTGCTTGTCTAGAGACGGAGCCTTAAAAGGAGAACTGCAGAGAAGCTCTGAGCCCAAGGCAGCTAAGCAAGTCTTAATCATCTCAACTCTTAACTGAGAGCTAGCTAGTGCAAACTTTAACATCTGGAAGTAACAGGTCCTTGTGTCTACTGCTTGAAAGAGAGGAAGGTCTGGAAACTGGGCATGTAGTCTTCATATTCAGAAGGATGCTGACAAATAGGGGAAGTAGTTTTGACAGGATTCAGAAGGAGACTGAAGATCCCCAATGTGATCCTTCTTTATTCTAACATATAATATATAAGTGGTCTCTCCTACTCCTAACTGGTACTGAACTGGTAATGGCAGCATCCTGCTAATTATAGCCGAGTCTTCACCAGTCTCTGTTGTATTGTAATTTCCTTCACTTCTTTTAGCCACTTGGACATAGAACCAGAAAAAAATGAGACTATGTGTGTTTTCCGCTATTTGAACTGTGAAATCGGATTTTATTACCTAGGGTCTACTCATTCACCTTCCTCTCAGGCACAGTATATGTGAATCTGAGGCAGTGATAAAGGAATTAGAGATCTTCTGATGAAAGCTGATGGGTTTATTTCTGAACTCATTTAAAACCAAATCAGCTAGGTAGATGTGCAGATATAAGATACTAAAATAAATTTCTTTATAAGATAATTTACTGTTTAAAAACAACAACAACAATGCATTATGAGTTTTACTATATACAGAGAATATTCCTATAAGGTTCTTACACTCTACATGAAGTGGTATAATACTAGTTGTAGGTATACTGTAATAATTTAAAGATGTACATTGAAATACCTAGAATAACCAATAAAAACTAAACCAAAGAGGTAAAGCTAATAAGCCCAAGGTCCAGATAATACAGAATCATATTAATTCAAGTGAAGGCAAAAAAAAAAAAAGGGGGGGGAATAAAGAAAAGATGAGATAAACAAACAAGATGTAATTATCAATATGATTGTTGATAATTACATGAAATATAAACAATCCAGCTAAAAGGCAAAGATTGTCAGACTGGATAAAAAAGCAACACCAAACTATACGCTTTCTACAAGAAATTCATTTTAAATAAAAATACACAAATAGTGTAAAAGTAAAAGAACAGAAAAAGATAACCATGCAAAAAACTCATCAAAAGAAAGCTGGAAGTACTGTTCAGGAGCAGCTAAAAGGAAAAATCTGAGATGATGGTATGGTAGCCCATGACAAACTCTGAAATCTGTCTTGTAACTACTTGTTGAAGAGCGTTTTGAAAACTATTGCTTTTTTTTCTTTGCTGTGTATATATGTTATATTACACGATAAAAAAGTTGAAAAAAAAAAGAAGCTGGAGGGACTATGTTAATAATATCAGACAAAGAACAAATCACAGAGCAAAGAATATTACCAGCGTTAAAGAAAGTAACTTTGTAAAGATAAAAGGATCAATTTATCAAGAGGACATAACAATCCTAAATGTTTATGATCCTAATAAAAGAGCTTGAAAACACATGAAGCAAAAAAAAAATCATAGAACTGTAAAAAGATTCAGATAAATACACAATTATTGCTGGAAATTTTAATGCTCCTCCCTCAATGACTGATAAAACAAATAGGACAGAAAATCATTATAGCTCTAAAAGGCTTGAACAACACTACTAACCAAATTGACCCAATTGACGCTGATAGAACAATTCACCCCAAATCAGTAGAAAACATATTATTTTAAATGCACACAGACACATAGCAAAATAGATCGCATTCTGGGCCACAAAACAAGTTTCAATAAATTTAAGAGGATTCAAGGATTTAAGTCATACAAAATATGTTATCCTATCACAACAGAATTAAATTTAAAACAAATACCAGAAAGATACTTGGGAAATCCCTAAATATGCTGAAATAAAATAAGATGCTTCTAATAGCCCATGGGTCAAAGAAAAATTAGAAAATATTTAGAAAGAATGAACACAAAAGTACAACAGAACAAAATTTATGGGATGCAGGCTAAATAAAACTATGTACAGGGGAACTTTTAGCTTTAAATGCTTTTATTAGAAAAGAAGAAAGGTCTAAAATCAATGATCTAGGCTTCAACTTGAAGAAGCTAAAAAACAAAGAGCAAATTAAAACCAAAATAAGAAGAAAGATGAAACAAAGAACAGAAATCAACAAAACAGCAATCAGAAAAACAGAGAAAATAAATGAAACCTAAAGTTAGTTCTTTGAAATGATCAGTAAAGTTGATAAATCTCTAGCCAGACTAGCAGAAAACAGAGAAACACAAATGACCAATGTCAAGAATGAAAGAGGGGTCACTGCTAAAGACGCTATAGACATTGAAAGGACAATAAGGAAATATTGCAAACAACATTATACCAATAAATTCAACAGCTTAGATGTAATAGATAAATTTCTTATAAAAGACAAACTACTAAAACCTACTTGAAAAGACACAGATGATTGAAAAGCCATATACCTGTTAAAGAAATTAATTTTGTGGTTAAAAACTTTCCCACAAAGAAAAGTCCAGGCCCAAAAGGCTTTCTTTGTGAGTTGTACCAGTGAAGGAGGAAGAAGAAACAATACTACACAAAATCTTCCAGAAAATAGAAATGGAAGGAACACTTTCTTTCCGATTCATTGTATGAGACCAGTATTACTGATACTGAAACCAGACAAACATGTTATGACAAAAGAAAAGTAAAAATATCACTCATGAACATAAAAGCAAAAATCCTTAACAAAATTTTAACAAATCAAATTTTGGTAACGTGAAAAAAACATCAGGGCCAAAAGGGGTTGATTTGACATTTGAAATAACATCAGTAAAATTCACTATATTAACAGACAAAAGGGAAAAAAAAAGATCATCTCAATAGATGAAGAATAAGCATTTGACAAAATTCTCTACACACTGATAAAAACAACTCTCAGCAAACTAGAAATAGAGGGAAACTTCACCTTTACACACGTACCTATGAAACACCTATACTTAACATCACATGTAATGATGAAAGACTGAATGAATACATTCTCCTAAAATTGAGGGTAAGCCAACAGTATCTACTTTCACCATTTCTATTCAACATTGCGTAGCCAGTGCAATGACGTAAGGAAAATAAATAAAAGCCATATAACTGGAAAGGAAGATATAAAACTATCTTGATTTCAGACGATGTATCATATGTGTGGAAAATTCTATGGACTACACAAAAGCTAATAGACCCAATAAGTTAATTTAGCAAAGTTACAGGATACAAGACCAATAATACAAAAACAACTGTAGTGTTTTTTTGTAACAAACTATAGGAAAATAAAGTTTTAAAACAGTATTTTCAAAGGCAACAACATGAAATATTTAAGAAATAAATGTTTTAAAAGACATGCAAGATGCTTAGTCTAAAACTACAAAATATTGCTGTGGAAAATTAAAGAAAACAAATAAATGGCGAGAAATACCATTTTCACAGATTGGATGCTGTAATATTGTTAAAATGTCAACTTCCTTCAAATTTATCTATAATTTTAACTCAATCCCACTCAAAATTCCTGTACTTTTTGGTATTGAGAAGATGATTCCAAAATTTATATGGAAATTCTAAGGACCCAAAATACCCAAGACAATTTTTAAGAAGAAAAAAATCAAGGACTTAACATACTTTGATTTCATAACTGAATACAACACTTGCAGTAATCAATACAGCTTGTTATAGGCATATAGGTAGACATAACGTAGAACAGAAAAGTCCAGAAATAGAATTTCCAAGACAATTCAATGGGGAAAGGATTGTGTTTTCAACAAATAGTGTTGGAAACTGGGGGGAAAATCAATCTTGACTCTTACATCACATCCGACACAAAAATTTACTCAAAATGGATAATAAGAAAATAAAAAGGCGAGCCATGAACTGGAGAAATATTCACAATACATGTATCTGACCAAGGATTTGCATGGGAATATATTTAAAAATCTTACAAAGCAACTCAGATTAAAAGAAAAATGGATGATATATATGAATAGATATTTTACCAAAGAAGATATACAAATGGCCAAGTATCACATGAAATAGGCTCGACATCATTAGTCATCAGGAAATGTAAAATTAAAACCGAAATGGGTGACCTGGAATTTGGCAAGAGATTCTTAGATATGACACAAAAGTCCAAGCAACAAAAGAAACAACACTACATTTGACTTTATCAAAATTAAAAACTTTTGTGCATCAAAGGACAGGACGAAGAAAGTGAAAAGACAACCTGCACAATGGGAGAAAATAGCTGCAAATCATATACTGGATTAGGGCTTAGTATTCAGACTATATAAAGAACGTCTGCCTTTTTGGTAGAGCCATGTGAAAGCCAGCAGACGCCGCCATGTTCGCCATGTGCCCTTCCGAGAGAGAAACAGAAACGTTGAACGTCGTTGGCCTTCTTGAACCAAGAACAGCTACTGGGCGAGTGGAGACGATACAGAGTAGCTCTTGGAGCCATGACGGAGATCAAAGGGATGGCGTACCCCACCCTGGAACGGCTGTTTGTCTGGGAGAATCAGCTCCGGTGAGATCGCCGAGGGGCGTGGGTTTTCCCGGGCGGGACGGCAAGTGGCCGGAGTCCCTCCTTCCTCCTTCCCAGGCCAGCTGGCAGAATTGGGCAGGCGGTCCCCTCGGGCTGCGGCAGCCAGCGACCCTTCCCGCGTTCGGATCCCCGGGCCGGCTGGCACTCTTCCAAGCCGCTTCCGCTGCCGAACCTCCCCCACGATGAGAGTTTTCCAAAGTTAAAGGACCCACAGCAACTTTTACTGGTGGAACACGTAGACAAACGTGTGCCACGAGCACCACCTACTGGGCAGGATAAGAAAAACAGAACCCAGAGATTTCACAGGAAAATCTTTCAACCTGTGGGGTCCAACACCCAGGGAAATCTGACTAAATGCCCAGACGCCAGCAGAAGATAACGGATCACGCTCAGAAAATTGAAAATATGGCCCAGTCAAAGGAACAAACCAATAGTTCAAATGAGATACAGGAGCTGAGACAACTAATGCTGAATATACGAACAGAAATGGAAAACCTCTTCAAAAACGAAATCGATAAATTGAGGGAGGACATGAAGAAGACATGGGCTGAACATAAAGAAGAAATAGAAAAACTGAAAAAACAAATCACAGAGCTTATGGAAGTGAAGGATAAAGTAGAAAAGATGGAAAAAACAATGGATACCTACAATGATAGATTTAAAGAGACAGAAGATAGAATTGGTGATTTGGAGGATACAACATCTGAATTCCAAAAAGAAACAGAAACTATCCGGAAAAGAATGGAAAAATTTGAACAGGGTATCAGGGAACTCAAGGACAATATGAACCGCACAAATATACGTGTTGTGGGTGTCCCAGAAGGAGAAGAGAAGGGAAAAGGAGGAGAAAAACCAATGGAAGAAATTATCACTGAAAATTTCCCAACTCTTATGAAAGACCTAAAATTACAGATCCAAGAAGTGCAGCGCACCCCAAAGAGATTAGACCCAAATAGGCATTCTCCAAGACACTTACTAGTTTGAATGTCAGAGGTCAAAGAGAAAGAGAGGATCTTGAAAGCAGCGAGAAAGAAGCAATCCATCACATACAAGGGAAACCCAATAAGACTATGTGTAGATTTCTCAGCAGAAACCATGGAAGCTAGAAGACAGTGGGATGATATATTTAAGTTACTAAAAGAGAAAAACTGCCAACCAAGACTCCTATATCCAGCAAAATTGTCCTTCAAAAATGAGGGAGAAATTAAAACATTCTCAGACAAAAAGTCACTGAGAGAATTTGTGACCAAGAGACCAGCTCTGCAAGAAATACTAAAGGGAGCACTAGAGTCAGATACAAAAAGACAGAAGAGAGAGGTATGGAGAAGAGTGTAGAAAGAAGGAAAGTCAGATATGATATATATAATACAAAAGGCAAAATGTTAGAGGAAAATATTATCCAAACAGTAATAACTGTAAATGTTAATGGACTGAATTCCCCAATCAAAAGACATAGACTGGCAGAATGGATTAAAAAACAGGATCCTTCCATATGCTGTCTACAGGAAACACATCTTAGACCCAAAGATAAATATAGGTTGAAAGTGAAAGGTTGGGAAAAGATATTTCATGCAAACAACAACCAGAAAAGAGCAGGAGTGGCTATACTAATATCCAACAAATTAGACTTCAAATGTAAAACAGTTAAAAGAGACAAAGAAGGACACTATATACTAATAAAAGGAACAATTAAACAAGAAGACATAACAATCATAAATGTTTACGCACTGAACCAGAATGCCCCAAAATACGTGAGGAATACACTGCAAACACTGAAAAGGGAAATAGACACATCTACCATAATAGTTGGAGACTTCAATTCACCACTCTCATCAATGGACAGAACATCTAGACAGAGGATCAATAAAGAAATAGAGAATCTGAATATTACTATAAATGAGCTAGACTTAACAGACATTTATAGGACATTACATCCCACAACAGCAGGATACAACTTTTTTTCAAGTGCTGATGGATCATTCTCAAAGATAGACCATATGCTGGGTCACAAAGCAAGTCTTAACAAATTTAAAAAGATTGAAATCATACACAACACTTTCTCGGATCATAAAGGAATGAAGTTGGAAATCAATAATAGGCGGAGTGCCAGAAAATTCACAAATATGTGGAGGCTCAACAACACACTCTCAAACAACGAGTGGGTCAAAGAAGAAATTGCAAGAGAAATTAGCAAATACCTCGAGGCGAATGAAAATGAAAACACAACATATCAAAACTTATGGGACGCAGAAAAGGCAGTGCTAAGAGGGAAATTTATTGCCCTAAATGCCTATATCAAACAAGAAGAAAGGGCAAAAATTCGGGAATTAACTGTCCACTTGGAAGAACTGGAGAAAGAACAGCAAACTAACCCCAAAGCAAGCAAAAGGAAAGAAATAACAAAGATTAGAGCAGAAATAAATGAAATTGAGAACATGAAAACAATTGAGAAAATCAATAAGACCAGAAGTTGGTTCTATGAGAAATCAATAAGATTGATGGGCCCTTAGCAGATTGACAAAAAGAAGAAGAGAGAGGATGCAAATAAATAAGATCAGAAATGGAAGAGGAGACATAACCACTGACCTCACAGAAATAAAGGAGGTAATAACAGGATACTATCAACAACTTTATGCTAATAAATACAACAATGTAGATGAAATGGACAACTTCCTAGAAAGGCATGAACAACCAACTTTGACTCAAGAAGAAATAGATGACCTCAACAAACCAATCACAAGTAAAGAAATTGAATCAGTCATTCAAAAGCTTCCCAAAAAGAAAAGTCCAGGACCAGATGGCTTCACATGTGAATTCTACCAAACACTCCAGAAAGAATTAGTACCAACCGTACTCAAACTCTTCAAAAAAATCGAAGTGGAGGGAAAACTACCTAATTCATTTTACGAAGCCAACATCACCCTCATACCAAAACCAGGCAAAGATATTACAAAAAAAGAAAACTACAGACCAATCTCTCTAATGAATATAGATGCAAAAATCCTCAATAAAATTCTAGGAAATCGAATCCAACAACACATTAAAAGAATTATACATCATGACCAAGTAGGATTCATCCCAGGTATGCAAGGATGGTTCAACATAAGAAAATCAATTAATGTAATACACCATATCAACAAATCAAAGCAGAAAAATCACATGATCATCTCAATTGATGCAGAGAAGGCATTTGACAAGATTCAACATCCTTTCCTGTTGAAAACACTTCAAAAGATAGGAATACAAGGGAACTTCCTTAAAATGATAGAGGGAATATATGAAAAACCCACAGCTAACATCATCCTCAATGGGGAAAAATTGAAAACTTTCCCCCTAAGATCAGGAACAAGACAAGGATGTCCACTATCACCACTATTATTCAATATTGTGTTGGAGGTTCTAGCCAGAGCAATTAGACAAGAAAAAGAAATACAAGGCATCAAAATTGGAAAGGAAGAAGTAAAACTATCACTGTTTGCAGATGATATGATACTATACGTCGAAAACCCGGAAAAATCCACAACAAAACTACTAGAGCTAATAAATGAGTACAGCAAAGTAGCAGGTTACAAAATCAACATTCAAAAATCTGTAGCATTTCTATACACTAATAATGAACAAGCTGAGGGGGAAATCAAGAAACGAATCCCATTTACAATTACAACTAAAAGAATAAAATACCTAGGAATAAATTTAACCAAAGAGACAAAAAACCTATATAAAGAAAACTACAAAAAACTGCTAAAAGAAATCACAGAAGACCTAAATAGATGGAAGGGCATACCGTGTTCATGGATTGGAAGACTAAATATAGTTAAGATGTCAATCCTACCTAAATTGATCTACAGATTCAATGCAATACCAATCAAAATCCCAACAACTTATTTTTCAGAAATAGAAAAACCAATAGGCAAATTTATCTGGAGGGGCAGGGTGCCCCGAATTGCAAAAAACATCTTGAGGAAAAAAAACGAAGCTGGAGGTCTCGCACTGCCAGACTTTAAGGCATATTATGAAGCCACAGTGGTCAAAACAGCATGGTATTGGCATAAAGATAGATATATCAACCAATGAAATCGAATAGAGTGCTCAGATATAGACCCTCTCATCTATGGACATTTGATCTTTGATAAGGCAGTCAAGCCAACTCACCTGGGACAGAACAGTCTCTTCAATAAATGGTGCCTAGAGAACTGGATATCCATATGTAAAAGAATGAAAGAAGACCCATATCTCACATCCTATACAAAAGTTAACTCAAAATGGATCAAAGATCTAAACATTAGGTCTAAGACCACAAAACAGTTAGAGGAAAATGTAGGGAGATATCTTACGAAACTTACAATTGGAGGCGGTTTTATGGACCTTAAACCTAAAGCAAGAGCACTGAAGAAGGAAATAAATAAATGGGAACTCCTCAAAATTAAACACTTTTGTGCATCAAAGAACTTCATCAAGAAAGTAGAAAGACAGCCTACACAATGGGAGATAATATTTGGAAATGACATATCAGATAAAGGTCTAGTATCCAGAATTTATAAAGAGATTGTTCAACTCAACAACAAAAAGACAGCCAACCCAATTACAAAATGGGAAAAGGCCTTGAACAGACACCTACCAGAAGAGGAAATACAAATGGCCAAAAGGCACATGAAGAGATGCTCAATGTCCCTGGCCATTAGAGAAATGCAAATCAAAACCACAATGAGATATCATCTCACACCCACCAGAATGGCCATTATCAACAAAACCGAAAATGACAAGTGCTGGAGAGGATGCGGAGAAAGAGGCACACTTATCCACTGTTGGTGGGAACGTCAAATGGTGCAACCACTGTGGAAGGCAGTTTGGCGGTTCCTCAAAAAGCTGAATATAGAGTTGCCATACGACCCAGCAATACCATTGCTGGGTATCTACTCAAAGGACTTAAGGGCAAAGACACAAACGGACATTTGCACACCAATGTTTATAGCAGCGTTATTTACAATTGCAAAGAGATGGAAACAGTCAAAATGTCCATCAACAGACGAGTGGCTAAACAAACTGTGGTATATACATACGATGGAATATTATGCAGCTTTGAGACAGGATAAACTTATGAAGCATGTAATAACATGGATGGACCTAGAGAACATTATGCTGAGTGAGTCTAGCCAAAAACTAAAGGACAAATACTGTATGGTCCCACTGATGTGAACCGACATTCGAGAATAAACTTGGAATAGGTCATTGGTAACAGAGTCCAGCAGGAGTTAGAAACAGGGTAAGATAATGGGTAATTGGAGCTGAAGGGATACAGACTGTGCAACAGGACTAGATACAAAAACTCAAAAATGGACAGCACAATATCTAATTGTAAAGTAATCATGTTAAAACACTGAATGAAGCTGCATCTGAGCTATAGGTTTTGTTTGTTTGTTTGTTTTTGTTTTTCTTTGTTTGTTTATTATTATTATTATTACTTTTATTTCTTTTCTCTATATTAACATTCTATATCTTTGTCTGGTGTGTCGCTAGTTCTTCTAAACCGATGCAAATGTACTAAGAAACGATGATCATGCAACTATGTGATGATGTTAAGAATTACTGATTGCATATGTAGAATGGTATGATTTCTAAATGTTGGGTTAATTTCTTTTTTTTTTCCGTTAATTAATAAAAAATAAAAAATAAATAAAAAAAAACTAAAAAACATCAAACTCCAATTAAAGATGTAATGAAACTGATATAGTTAAAACCAAGATAAATCAATATACAAGGTAAAAAAAAAAAAAAAAGAACTTCTACAATACAACAATAAGAAGACAGACAACCAAATTAAGAAATGGACAAAGGACTCGAACAGTTTTTACCAAAGAGGATATACAAATGGCCAATGAACATATGAGAAGTGCTCAACATTATTAGCCATCAGGGAAATGCAAATCAAGACCACAATGAGATACCACTTCACACCCACAAGGATGACCATTTTTTTAAAATAAAAATAACAAATAATGGAGAATATATGGAGAAACTGGAATTCTAGTGTATTGTTGGTGAGAATATAAAATGGTGTAGTCATATGGCAGTTCCTCAAAAAGTTAAACATAGAATTACCTTAGGATCCAGCAATTTCACTTCCAAGTATACACCCAAAGAAAGTGAAAACAGGGTCTCAAACAAGTAGTGTACATTACTTGTACACTACAGTTTATATCAGGATTAGTCACAGTAGTAAAAAAGTAGAAACAACCCAATTATCCATCAATCAATAAATAGAAAAACAAAATATAGTTCATACACACAATCAAATATTACTTGGTCATAAGAAACAATGAAGTTCTGAGACACTCTGCAACACGGACGAACCGTGAAAACATTCTGTTGAGTGAAATAAGCAAGGTACATAAGGAGAAATATTTTATTATGTCACAAATTTACTGGGACAGAAGGCAGATTAGAGGTTACCAGGGAATGGGGTTGAGGGGACTACTTTTTAACAGAGCAGTTGTGACTTTACAGAAAAGTGATGCAGAAAGTATAGAGTTCCCATAACCCACCCTTGATATTACTTTTCACACACCCCCAAAGAAGTTTCCTATTATTTTGAGTTAATGTGGTACCTTCATTAAAACTGATGAACCAATATTATCGTAATTATATTAACTAAAGTCCATAGTTTCCATGAGGGTTCACTCTTTGTATTGTACCATTCTACAGGTGTTTTGTTTTGTTTTTTAAATTTTCATTCTGGTAACATATATACAACATAGAATTTTTCATTTAAACCACATTCAAGTATACAGTTCAGTGGTATTAAAAAATATGAAATGCAACTTCCCCAAGTTGAATTTTTGATATTCCCACAAGCAGTGTGGACAACCAAAGCTATAGTCTTGGGGTTCGTTTATATGAAACTTAACCCCACAAAGGATAGGTCAAGTCTACTTAAAATTTAGGTCTAAGAGTCACCCCCAAGAGAGCCTCTTTTGTTGCTCAGATGTGGCCTCTCTGTCCAGCCAACACAACAAGCAATCTCACCACCCTCCCCCTGTCTACGTGGGACATGACTCCCAGGAGTGTGGACTTCCTGGCAACATGGGACAGAAATCCTAGAATGAGCTGAAACTCAGCATCAAGGGACTGAGAAAACCTTCTCGACCAAAAGGGGGAAGAGTGAAATGAGACAAAGTGTCAATGGCTGAGAGATTCCAAACAGAGTTGAGAGGTTATCCTGGAGGTTATTCTTATGCATTAAGTAGATGTCATCTTGTTATTCAAGATGTAATGGAGAGGCTGGAGGGAACTGCCTGAAAATGTAGAGCTGTGTTCCAGTAGCCATGTTTCTTGAGGATGATTGAATAATGATATAGCTTTCACAATGTGACTGTGTGATTGTGAAAACCTTGTGTCTGATGCCCCTTTTATCGACCTTGTCAACAGACAAGTAGAACATATGGAATAAAAATAAATAATAGGGGGAACAAATGTAAAAATAAATTTAGTTTGAAATGCTAGTGATCAATGAAAGCGAGGGATAAGGGGTATGGTATGTATAATCTTTTTTTTTTCTGTTTTCGTTTTATTTCTTTTTCTGTTGTCTTTTTATTTCTTTTTCTGAATTGATGTAAATGTTCTAAGAAATATGAATATGCAACTAAGTGATGGTATTGTGAATTACTGATTATATATGTTAATGTTTAAAAAAAATGGAATGCTTTAAAAATTTGCATGTCATCCTTGCACACAGACCACGCTAATCTTCTCTGAATAGTTCCATTCAGAAGTGAGCATGAGGAGTTTTTGCTTGGTGAGTACAGCGTGTTTGCGAATAAAAATTAACAAAATATAAAATTAAAAAAGACGATACCGAGTGTTGGTGAGGATATGGAGCAACTCAAACTCTCATACACTGCCGATGGGAATACAAAATTGTATAACCACTTTGGAAAACAGTTTGGTAGTTTCTCATAGAGTTAAACACATTGACCATTTGACCCAGCAATTCCACTCCTAGGTATCCAACCAAGAAAAATGTACACATAGTTTGCACAAGGCCTTCTACACAAACTTCCACAGCCGCTTTATTCATGGTAGTCTCAAACTGGAAACAACTCAAATGCCCATTAACAGGAGAATGAAGAAACAAATTGTTGTATATCCAAGCAATGAAATATTACTCAGCAATAAAAAGGAACGAATATTTGCAGGTAATAACATGAATGAGTTTCAAAATAGAGACACAAAAGGATACATACTGTATAGTGAATATGAAATCAAGAAAAGGCAATAACAACCTATAGTGGACAGAAAGTGGTTACCTGAGACAAGAATGGACAGTAGAATTGACTATAAAAGGGCACATGGGAGATTTTCAGATGGATGGAAATGTTGCATACCTTAATTGTAGTGGTGGTTACATGGATATACATATTTGTCATACCTCATGTAACTGTTACTTAAAGTGAAAACACTTTTGTATGAAAATTATATCTCAATAAGTTTTAGAAAATACAACATAAAAAATGGAATTAAAGCTCTTTCTTTTTGAGTTTGACAAATTTATTGGTGTTTTAGTAAAGACATTCATCACGTTCATTTCTCTTTACCATCTTGACCTTAGGAAAATATTTCATTTGGTTCAAGAAAAGAATATATAGAAGATGGATAATTACTTTAATATAAATAATAAAATGGATGAAAATGGAAAGTTTGTCTATATTAAAGTAAGTTAAATCCACATATCTTGATAAAATTAAATCACGTAAGAACTAACAGCTCTATCTACATTTCCATTATTTTACATGGGACCAATTCTGAAATTACATGCAAGTGAATAAACTTTTAGAAATATACAATATTCAGGTGGCTTCTGTAGAGTTATTAATTACCTATGAAAAGAGATCAGTAAGCAGTTGCCACCAATAAAATAGTCTGAAGCTGCCTCCAAATTTAAAATTCTATGAATTTTTAAAGAAACCATTATACTGAATATTTCCTTTATTTGTGACTATATTTTAAAAGATGCTGTGCTGGTTTGAAAGAATGTATGTTCCCTAGAAAAGCCATTTTTTAATCCTAATCCCATGTAAAGGCAGCCATCTCTTCTAATTCCTATTCAGTATTGTATGTTTGAGACTGTCCTATAAAAGAGGAAACATTTTGGAGATTGGAGATTCCAAGAGAGCAGAGCAGAACGACATAACCGTGAGAAGCAGAACCCAATAGCCAGCAACCTTTGGAGATGAAGAAGGAAAATGCCTCCCAAGGAGCTTCATGAAACAGGAAGCCAGGAGAAGAAGTTAGCAGATGACGCCATGTTCAGCATGTGCCCTTCCAGATGAGAGAGGAACTCTGACCATGTTCATCATGTGCCTTTCCAGATGACAGAGAAATTCTGACTGTGTTTGCCATGTGCCCTTCTACATGAGAAAGAAACCCTGAACTTCATCGGCCTTCGTGAACCAAGGTATCTTTCTGGATGCCTTAGATTGGACATTTCTATAGACTTGTTTTAATTGGTACATTTTCTTGGTCTTACAACTACAGACTAGCAAGTTATTAAATTCCCCTTTCTAAAAGCCATTCTGTTTCTGGTATATTGCATTCCGGCAGCTAGCAAACTAGAAAAGATGCATTTAACTGTCACTTCAAAAAAAGTTCACATGCAAGGAGTTATAGCTTTTAAAATACTGTTGAGCTACACTTAAAAAAATATATGCACTACATATCTAATTACCAAATTACTTCTTCAAGCACTCTTCCATTCATTCTGATGAAATATTTACTGAAGTGCTTCCTGTGTGCCAAATACTGAACTAGGCTTTGGGGATACAGCAGTAAACAAGACAAATCTCTGCCCTCACAGAGTTTACATCTAGTGGGGGAGAAAGACAATAAGCAAAATAAAAAAGCATATGCTATGTTACATTATGGCCAGGGCTCAGGTGAAAATAAACAGCAAAGGCAGAGAGGTCAGGGTGAGGGAGGTATTTGCAATGCTAGATAGGATTACAAGGGAAGGCCTCACTAGAAAAGGTGACATTTGAGGAAAGAACTAAGGAGAAGAAAGGGATCAGAGGGGTTTCAGGAACAGCAGGAGGCTGCTGTGGCCAGAGTAGATAAGCCAACAAAGAAGGGAGAGGCAGGAGAGGCACTGAAAGGTTTTGGGGGTCTGGATTATTTAGGGCCTTGTAGCCACTGTGCTTATTCTGAGATGTGGGAAGACAGTGGAGGGTTCTGAGCAGAGAACTAACACTACCTGGCCTCCACTTTAACAGGATCTTTCTGGTTGACATGTGGGGACTCAAGGAGGGCAAGAGCAGAATTAGGGAGACTGGTTAGGAAGTTTTTGCAACAATGCAACTAAGAGCTGATGCAGCTTGGGCCTGGATGGAAGCAGTGAAGATCAATTTCTGGGTATGTTCTAAAGGTTCAGCCAACAGAATTTGTTTACGGAACAGAAGTGAGTTTGAAGACAAAAGAAGAGTCAATGATGACTCCAAGATTGTCATCTACCGAGAAGATTACAGGAAAAGCATGTTTGCTGGGAACTCAGGAATCAGTTTTGAACATGCGACACCCAAGCAGAGATATCAAATAACGGATACACAAGGCTTATGTTCAAGGGAAATCACAATGAGATACCACTTCATACCCATTAGGATGGCTATAATAAGAAAGATAAGTGTGGGTGAGAATGTAGAGAAATTGGAAGCTTCATACACTTCTGGTGGGAACATAAAATAGTACAGCTGCTTTCGAAACAGTCTTACGGCGCTCCAAAAAGGTTAAAAATACATACCAATTCCTCTCCTAGGTACCTATCCAAGAGAAATGAAAATGTCTGTCCACACAAAAATCTGTACATGAATGCTCATAGCAATATTTTCGCAGTAGATAAAAAATGGAAATAATCCAAATATGTATCAACTAGTGAATGAATAAGTAAAATGTGGTATATCCATACAATGGAATATTATTTGGCAATAAAATGGAATGAGACACTGGTATCTGTTACAACACAGTGAACCCTGAAAACATTATGCTAAGTGAAAGAACCCAGATACAAAGGCTACATATTGTTTGATTCCATTTATATGAAATGTCCGGAATAGATAAATTTATAGGGCCAGAAAACAGATTAGTAGTTGCCAGATGCTGGGAGGAGAGGAAAATAGGGAGTGATTGCTACAGGTTATAGAGTTTCTTTGGGGGATGATGAAAATGTTTTAAAATTTATAGTGGTGATGGTTACACTGTAAATACACTAAAAACCATTGGCTTGTATACTTCTAATGGGTGAACGTATGGCATTTGAATTATATCTTAATAGAGCAGTTTAAAAGAAAAACTCAAGGGAGCATTCCAGTTGGAGATGTAAAATTTGGAGTCATCAGCATACTCACAGTATGCATATGGTCCATGCCCTTCAGTGTTAGAGGTAGAAGAGATGATAAGGAATCAGCAAGGGAGACAAGATTAATGAGAGAGGCAGGAAGAAAATTATGGGAGTGTGGTATACTGGAAGCAAATGAACAAAGTGTTTCAAAGAGAACAGAGTGATCATCTGTGTCCAATGCAGATGTCTTTCACATAAATTGAGAATTGTGCTACTGGATTTAGCAAGAAGGTCCTCAGTGACTTTGCTTCTTTTATATTTCTCTTTTAGGTGCATGGTCCGGGAATCAAATCCAGGTTTCCTACATGGAAGGTGAGCATTCTACCACTGAACCACCCATACACCATCAGTGACTGAAAAGAGCGGTTTCAACTGAGTCGTGAGGGCAAATAAATACTTGATAAGAGTGGGTTCCAGAAGGACAGAAGGAGAAAATCAGAAGAGCAAGAAAAGAGAACTCTTAGGAATACTGCTATAAAAGGAAGTAGAGAAGTGGGGTAGTATCTGGAGGAGAAGTGGAATCAAGAGGTTTTATTTGTCATTGTTGCTGCTGTTTTCAAGACGGAAGAAATACTACCATGTCTGTATGCCGACAGGAATTTGCCACCAGAGAAGCAACATTTAGGAGAGAGCATAGGAAGGCTGCTCATGACAAGGCAAGTGGGAATGCAATCTAGTGCTCAAGTGGAGGCCATGGACCATGCCTGGAGCATGGACAGCTCATACACAGAAGCAGGAAGGGGAAAAGAGCAAATATGCAAGTAGGAGGTTAGATAATGTGGTAAGTGCAGGTGGGAGGTCTCCTTTAACTTCTGTTTTCTCAGAGAAATAGGAAATTCATCAGCAAAGTCTGAGAAAGGAGTTTTGGAAAGAGAGAAGGTAGAACAGTCCTCTAGGAGGACAGGAGAGTGGGTGGGCAAGGGCAATGCCCCAGGGTTTCCCGGCAGCATTAGGGGCCTGCTTGAGAGTCATGATCATGAATTCAGAGTGGGGCAGGTCAATATACTTGTGTTTCCTCCAGCCAAGCCCAGTGGCTCCATAATATATACCCAGAGCTGGCAGAGATTTGGATTTAACCAGGGTTGTGATTGAGGCAAACAATGTGACAAATTAAAAGAGGGGCAAGGGAGTTAAGGGTATGTTACATGAGGCAGTGATTATAATGACTGACTACAGAATGGGAATTTGAGTCATTTAAGGAGCCAGGTACGGGCGTGAGGGGGTGAGGGACAAAAAGAAGGAAACAGGATCAATATCAGACTGTTCTGGGTCCCTCTGGGGTCAAAGAATGTTGAGCGGATTGGTGTTGTAAGAAAGTGCAGAAAAATGCAGTCACTGGAGGCAATTCTTACGGTTGACAAGATAGGAAAATGTGTTCTATTTCTCCACCATTTCATGAGACGACAAAGAATGCTATAAGTTCACGAATAGTGGGTAGGTTACAGAGATGAAAAAAAACCTACAATTTAATTTTTGATGCCCATACTGATGGCAACTTAAGAAGAACATGAGGAGATGCCATTTATTAGCGCTACATCACTTTATAGCGATATGACATTGCACAAGTTTCCTAAACTCTTTGGCACAGTTTTCTTATCTGTAAAATGAGGATTATAACAGTACCCACCTCACAGGGTGGAAACGGCAAGATTAATATATATCAAGGAATTGGAATTGTGCCTGACATTTAAATTAAGTAAGCATTAAATAGATGTCTGCTATACTAATATTGTTATTACATACTACTGCTGGTTATGCTTCCTCATGTTCCTTTTTCAAAAAAGATGCCATAACCAACAAAAACAGACTGTTATAAAGGCAGAAATTTCAGTAGGGAAGAGTTCAAGATGCAAAAATTAAGCCTGGCTGAATCTCAAATCATTACAGAATTTTTCCAAGTACTTTTGCCAATCTGCTCCTGTTTCTCTGCTTTCTGGGGGAATGGAGAAAAGGACACATGCCATCCAAAGGTGTTCTGAGCTCACTGGCACTCTATAAATAGCGACCTCATTGATGGTGATGGGTTCTAACTCCATTCTAAACTCTATTTCCAGATTCTGTGCCAGTGCCTTCACTTCTTGCCCCCATGGTTGGTCTCAGTCACATGTAATAGCAACGTATTAAAAAATTTAAAAACCTAGGAAGGAGTGCTTTTTCTTCCCTAGAAAATTTCACATGTACTTTTAGGAACAGACAACAGTCCTTTCACAAGCAAAACAGACACTCCTTTTCTGGACATTTTATTACTTCTTTACTGGACATTTTATTACTTCATAGATCCCTGGAGGAAGAAGGAGATTCAGACTGTGCCGATGTCGGAATCGATCTCATATGGGATTTCTCCATGGTACATAATCTCAGACAGATGTCAGGCCCCAGGAGATTGCTGCAGGCCCCATCAGCATGCTGCGTGTGGGACAGTTTCTGTTTGCAGCACCCAAGAAAGCAAAAGCATCAGGCTGAGTCCAGAGTCATGATTAGCTAGCTGCCTCTTACCGGAAACTACCAACTGGAAACTTCCCCCTCCCACTGCACAGCCCTTTCTCTTAGAACTGCTCAGACTGTGGCTCCAAGATAAAAATTTCTTATGCTCTAGTCTAGTCACTGCAGGAGTAATCACCCCACCAGAAAGAAAAATGAGAAGAAGCAGTGAACTCTGGAACTAGTTAGACATATCTGGATTGCTTCAGAGCTAAAGGCTGAGAGAAAGGACAGGCCCCTATGATCCTATTGACCAGTATTATTTATTTACCAAATGCCCTCTGCGGTTGGGGCCCAGTTTGGGGCTCTTTCTAGCTTAAATGAATGGCTCTCTAAAAACCAACTCATTTTATAGAAGGGGCTATGTGATCTTTCCCTGCATCATCCTTATAACAACTTACAGAGAAACTTTCACAAAATAGTAGTATGGCCTCTCTGGAAATGAGGTAAAAGGGTAAACAGCACTTCAGGGCAAACTTCTTGGGCAATAACTCAATTTATCATGATTCTACCCAAACAGACACAATGCCCAGTGGGTGGGGGTAGGGTGGGGAGTTGGGATTTGCTGTGAATAAGTTTCACTTCTATGTACAAGTTTCTGGAAATTACACAGAGACAAAAACAAAACAAAATCCACACATGCAAATGCAACAATATGGAATGATAAAAAAAGACATCAGATTTAAGAATCAAGTTGCAAAACAGGAAGCATAATATGCTTTCTACTGTTTTATAAATATCCATTCATCCACAGGGGTAAAAATGTAGACAAACACATACCAAAGGGATCATGGGGAACTTTTGCTTTCTACCCTGTTTGAAATCTCTACAATGAATATTCTGATTACCTTTGTGATCAGAGTGAAAAAAAAAGGAAGAAACATTGCATCCAGATTTGCCTAAAAACAAAAAACAGTGATTTGGAAGTCACAAAGGGCTGTTACTTTCTGTTCCTACAGTTCATTCCTTTTCAATCCTTCACCGGCTCTAGGGCATTTTTTTTCTTTAACAATTTCTTCCTCTTTCTTCTTCAAATGCAGTTTCTGAATCTCTATTTAAACCCTTCCCAGTCATTTTACAGACTATCTTTTTATTTCAGATTAATTTCTTCCAGAAAGTCAATTCCAAGTCATCTTTCCCAATCATACAAAAGTCTTTGGATTGGAGTAAGTATTTAAGCCTTTTCTTCTAGAAATCACCTTTATATTTACCTCTAAATCATTACCATCCTTTTTTACCTACAATGAGGTACCTTCACTGAACAACTTCTACTTAGGCATCTACTCTGCTATGGGCATAAATACCGAAGATCAATGGTTAAAAAAGACTTTCTCAACAAACACATTTGGCACGTAATAGGAACTCTGCAATCAGCAAGAATAATATGTCTTCTCTGAAGAGCAAACTCCAAGCCACAAATTCCAGCAAGGGAAAGTAAACAAATTTAGTCTCACACGCCAATTCCAGCTGGTTAGTATGGAGTGTGGGTCCCTGGAGCTCTGTGTTGAGAAGGATTCTGAGTCTGTGGAGGGCTCCAGGATAAAGAGTAAAGTAAGCTTTAGCAACGTCTGCTGTAGGTGAGGAAAAAGGGTAGAGCCAGTAAGCTTCTCTGCATAAGCTGTCGGGGGGAGGGCTGGTGTGACACATGCTGGTCTTACTCCTGGTCTAACTAGTCCAGTCACTGTGAACCTTTAACTGTTTTTTAGCACTACAAAGGAAAATGCGATAGCAAAGGGGTGGAGACAGAAGATTTCATCACAAGGAATTTCCAAACCGAGTCAAATTTCATATAATCAAGACCATGGACTGATTTTTCCTTCAGTCACCTTACAAACTCATCCTCCCTATTTTCAGTTAAATACAGTTGAATAAAATCAATAAATCATGCATAAATTTTTCTCCATGTCCCCAAAGCCTGTCCACCATGAAGGTTCATTTATTTTGCTATTTACCTGGCTGCCCCTCTTTTCATTGTATCAAATTTCAGGTAAGACAAGTGGGCTTGGGTTCAGCATCTCATCTCGTAAATCATCCTTGAACATACTATTCTTGCTGAATACATACTATTTAGACATGGTACAGAATGGCAGTAACTCTAAAGAAAGCCTTCCAGATTCGGGGCATCAACAGATTCACTTGATCCACTTTCTGAAATTACTCATTTACCAATTCTGTATCACCTGTAAGAATACTGTGGAAGAGTCTAGAAAAGCACTGTCCAATATAACTTTTTAAAATGGTGGAAATGTTCTGTAGCTGTGCTGTTCAATTATGGTACCCACTTGAAATGTGAGGCTCTTGAGCACTTAAAATGTGGCTAGTGTGACTCAAGAACGGAATTTTTTTTTAAGTTTAAATGTAAATAGCCAAGTGTTGCTAGAGGCTACAGTAAAGCACAGTCTAGAAGAAGACAGAATAAATCCCGCTTTCTTAGAAAACAGAAAGCACTAAAAGTTAATCATGTAGCCTCTCTCTGCATATCCTGAGTACAGAGGAAGAGTTAAGCCTTCTGTTGACACAGAAATAGATTCTTGCCACAGCTGTGAGCCCCCAAGAGGTTACATTGCTGAAAGGTTTCCCTATATGACTCAGGAGCTGTTCTTCCTCTGGGAATGGAGAACAAAACAATGATGGGCTTCCAGTTTCCTGCCCCCTTGTTCACAGTTCTTGAGAACAGTATAATGCCAGGGTGATATGGCTTCATGGAATTTTTGAGCAGGAAGAGAACTTACAGAAAGCAGCCAGGCAACCCCATTTATTTTTCCATTAAGAAAACTAGAACCATGGAAGTAAACTAATTTAATGATTTTTGTTTATTTATTATACACAATGGAAGTCAATGCAGTAAAGAACTCATTATTCCAAGGAATTCAAACTGGACTGCACTAAAATATAAAACTTGGGATATGGGCTAAACAGCAGGTAAATGAAGAATTAGTGCACTGGGAAGGCAGATTTAAGAAATTACCCAGATTACTATGTACAGAGATAAAGAGTCAGAAAATATAAATATTTAAAAAATATTATTAAATATTAAAAATATAAAGAATATAAAGAAACATGAAGAATGGAATAAGAAGGTCCACTATACAACTTCTCAGAATTCCAAAAGAGATGGGAGAGAATAAAAGAAAGGGAAAATATGAAGAGATAAATGGCTGAGAATTTCTCAAATGTTCTGAAAGACATGAAATCTCAGATTCAAGAACGACAAATATCAAGGAGAATAAATAAAAATAAACCAAACCCTGAACACTTTACAGTAAGTACACAGGATACCATGAACAAAAAAGAAGATATAAAAGCAGCTAAGATTCGTTTCCCTGTGCCCACCCATGCAAAAAAAAGCAGCTAAGAGGAAAGAACCAAACTAACTGACAGCAGACTTCTCTACTACAATGCTAGAAGCCAGAAGATAATGGGATAACTAAAAAAATTATTTCTGATTGCTGAAAGAAGATAACAGTCAACTCAGGTTTTTATATATAGCTAAGTTTTCATTCACTAGTTATGGCAAATAAAAACACTTATAAACAAGCAAAAAAACCCAGCATTTACTACTAATAGATCTTCACTGAAAAATTTTAAAAGCCTATCTCTGGAAGAAGGAAATTTAAGTCAGAAGGATGAAGTATAATGTAAGAAGGACAGTAAGCAAAGGACCTGGTTAGCAGGTAGATGAGTCCAAACAAGTAGACTTTATCAAATAAAAACAGCAACAATTAATTCTGTGGTATAAAAACTAAGTAGAATTATAATGTTGGACCACAGCAATATGTAAGACAGACTATGGGATATAGTCTAATATAATATAATTTGGGAAGAGATTAGAGATTCTGATTTAACTTTAGATTGTAATTCCAATATGCAGGCCCAAAATTTAAGGGTAGTCTCTAAAAAAACTGAACACTTCCATATGGTGGGGAATGGAGGGAAGTAGGGAGAGAGGGGTAGGATAAAGAAAATTCAAACTATCTAATCGAAGGCAGGAATAGAGAAAAATGTAAACAAAACATACAGTAAATAGCACAATATAAGATATTAGAAATAATATATAATTGTAATCACACTACTCTTAAATGGATTAAATGCCAATTAAAATACAGTTTCAGGTTAGGATGGAAAAAATCCATCCTAATCTGAAATGGAAACATACATATATACATACCTAAGATATCAGCACACAGATACTGAAAGTACTGAAAGCAAAGGGTTAGGAAAAGATATACCAGGTAAATATTTGCAAAATAAAGTTAGTTTATTTCAGACAAAATAAGTCCAAGAGGGAAAGAATTATTAGGGATAAAGATGGTCTCTACATAATGATAAAACAATTCTCTAAGACAATGAAAGAATTCCAAACCACTTTATACTTAAGAAAACCTCAAATTCTACAGAGCAAAATTTGACAAAATTATAAAGAGAAGCCAACAAATCCACAATCGTACAGAGATTTTAACATAGTTCTCTGAAGAACTGGTAGATCGAGAACCACAAAATGCAGTAAGATATGGAAGATCTGAACAACACATTAATGAGCTTGAGGTAAAGGATATACAGAATCAAACCTCACCCAACAATTACAACACAACTTTCTCAAGCACAAACTAAAAATGTTTTTAAAATGACCAGGTAGTACGCCAGAAAACAAGTTTCAATAAACCCAAACTGATACAGACTGTTTTGGGACTATAAAGCAATTAGGTTAGAAACTAACTTAAAAATTGAAAATTTAAAAATAAACTTCTAAATAACTCATGAATCAGGAAAGAAATCATTATAGAAATTAGAAAATATACAGAGCTGGAAGATAAAGAACACAGTATAGATAAAAAGTTCATGGGATCCAACTAAAAAGAAATCCTCAAAAAGAAATTCTATGATGAATACACAACTATGCGATGATATTGTGAGCGGCTGATTGTATACTATCGATGGACTGCATGTGTGCAAATATTTCTCAATAAAAATATTTTTAAAAAAAGAAACTCTAGAGCTTAAATGACCATATTAGAAGATTGAAAATCAATGAGCATAGGTCCGAACTCATGAAATAAGAAAACAACAACAGAGTAAGTCCAAGGAAAGCAGAAAACATAAAATACAGTTAAGAGCAGTAAACAATGAAATTTTTAAAAAAAAAAGATAATTGACAAAATCAAAAGCTGGTCCTTTGAAAATAAAACTAATAGACCTCTGGCAAGATTAATCAAAAGTAAAAATAAAACACACAAACAATATTAGGAATGAAATGGAGACATAGTACAGTGATAGATGCAGAGCCTATACTGAAATATATGCCTTGTCAAAACTGACACGAGAATAACCTGTAATAGACCTATAACATTAAAGATATTGAATAATTAGATAAAAATCTACTTACTCAACAACAACAACAAAAAGTCTCAGGCCCAGATAGTTTTACAGGATGATTTTATAGGAGAGTTCCACCACACATTCAAAGAACAGATACACCGCCTTTGTCTTTATTTGTTTCTTCCAGATCCACTTTCCAGCCTGCTCCACAAGGCTAACAAGTCTGGACAAGGTTCCCTTACTTCCTAAATTCCTGCTGTGTTTGGCCAACAAGAAGCATCAGCAGGAGACTGGAGGGTAGGAAGAGAGAAAGGTTGGGGTATTAATCAACCTGGCTTCCTCTGTGCCTCACCATGGATGGGCAATGGTTTTGTCTGCTGTGCAAGTCCTCTGGGACACTTCTACTAGCGCTACAGTTCCCACCAGGTTCTACAATGGCTCCCTCCTTTTGCCCTTTAGTTTAGGGTGGTAACAGCTTCCCACTATGGCCAGTATCTAGGTGCTGTGCCATCCACTTTTAGTGCCCTTAATTCTGTCCACACCTTGGTACTTCATTAAATTTGATTCACTTGCCTCTTTGAGTGTAGTGTGCCATTTGTTTGCAGCCAGATCTCTAATATGCTTTTATACAAAATCTTCCAGAAAAGAAACAGCATTCTCAACTTCTTTTACAAGACTACATTAATATTAATAACAGAACAAGACAGTATAAAAATAAAACCATGAGTCAAATTTCATAGCATATATAAAAAATCCACATTAAATCTAGAAATACATAGGAAAATAATATACCATAACCATGTAGGGTTTATTTCAAGAATAAAGACTAGTTAACATCAGAAAATCTATTAATGTAATTAACCTCATTAAGAAACGAAAGGGGAAAGAACAGATGATCAACTGAATAAATGCAAGGAAAAATTCTGATAAACTATCCATTTGTGATATTTAAATTAGGAAACTAGGAGCAGAGGGGAATAAAGGGTATCTACCAAAAGGGAAGCATTTCCTTCAAAAATAATAAGTATACAAGTATGCCCATGATGATAGATTCTAATAAACTTTCTTTCGGAGGAACTAGCTAGCACCTTAAGACAAGAAAGAGAAGTGACACATAAGAGAATTAGAAAAGAAACTGCACAGTCATTATTTGTAGGTGATGCTATTCTCTTGGATCTCCTATACAGATGTTTCCTATTCAAACTATTAGACCTGTGGGAGTTTAGCCTGCTGAATACACAAGATACCTGCAACAAGTATAACTTTTAAAAGCTACTATTTATTGTAATAATCAAAAAAACTAAAAGGTAGCAAGTGATAAATCTAACCAAAAGGATTCAAGATCTTTATCCAACAACACAGAATAATAATCAGGAGTTGCATCTATTTATCACTTACTATATGTTGGGCACTGTTGGACTGATGTGATATCCCTTCCTCTAAACTCATTTAATTCATACAACAGTCTGGTAGGACAGTTTTATTATTATAAATCTTACTTTAGAGGTAAGGGAATTAAAACTCAGTGTTGATAAATAACTTACCCAAGGTTCCAAAACTAACAACCAGAAAAACTGAGATTCAGCTCAGGCAGTCTCCTCCAAACCTGTGCCCTCAATTGCTACCTCACTCTGATTCTCCCCAACAGGGGTTCTCATTCTTCTAATGAAAGCATCTCTGGCTGAGCCAAGCCAAGCCTCCAGAAGCCATGCTTGAGTCACATTGAGGAGGACTTGATCTGAACTCTCCAGCCTACAGGGGTGTGAGCAGACCATCAATTCAAAGGCAAGAAGCTCTAAGACCCACAACTTGGGGACAGAGGAGACAAAACTTGGGCATAGTTAAACCATCTCTATCAATTAACATAGACCTCAGTATCAGGGCTAGCCCATTTCAGACAACAAATCACACTTAAGATCTTATGATTTTCCCATTCCCAGCAGTAGGTCAATGTATATTTCCCTGACTTGAGAAGTTTCATTTATGAAGACCTTAGACTGCTCTGCAGAATCAAGATTTAATAGAAGTTCAACTATTTATGTATTTCCAGCATTTTTTGAGGTTGCTGGGTAAGAAGAGATAAATAATATTTATTTATGAATGTCCCATAACTTCTCTGTAGGTCTGAAATTATTTCAAAGTTTTAACGATGTAAATCATAAATTCTGTTCTCATATCTTTAAATCTGTTCCCAGGTTCAAGGAGAGACTCAATTTTATAGAAATGGCAACTGATAAATTCAGTGCAATTCCAATACTGTTTCATTTCTGCCACAGAAGGTTGACAAGCAGATTCTGAAATTTATCTGGAAGCATAAAGGGTAAAAAATAGCGAATCAGTTTTTGTTGTTGTGATTGTTGTGTTTAGCATATGGAATTGTTTATTCTGCTGTTTGCAATACAAGGACACAGGAAAAATGTTATTGCTTTTGCAATATAGAAGAAAACAGAATTGAAACTGCCCATTATGGTTGGTTTGCCAGATGTCCTACCATTAAGAAAGAATACCAGCTCTAAACTGAGTGATTCCTGGTACTCTGTTCTTCATTTTGTTGATCCTATCTGGATTTCCCTATTTGTCCCCTAAAAAGCTTTATTTAGCCAACAGTTCTGAGGAAGAATAAATAACAAGGTGAAAGAACTTGCCCTTCCACACAGAAAGAACTGTTAAAATAGACAACTGACCAACAGAACAGAATAAAAAGTGAAGAAACAAATATATTCCTGGAAGGAAACTTGATATATATTACAGGGGGCTTTGCAAATTAGTAGGAAAAGATTTCACAATTTCTCATATGCTACTCAGAAAACTGGTTATTGAAACAGAAAAAGGAAAATATATCCCCATCTTACCCTATTCAACAATTTTAATACTCCAGGACTTAAATAAGGAAGGTAAAATTTAAAAACTTTTAATAACAAAATATAAGATAATATCTTTATGAAATTGGGAAATATTTTCTCTATAGACACGAAATGTATAAGCCATAAGGGAAAACACTGAAATAGTCAAGTACATTAAAATTAGAGTTCATTATAAGAAATCATAGATTAAAAAGAGATAAGACACAAATTTGGAGGGATACATCTGCATAACATATAATGACAAAGAAATAGTATCCAGAAAACAAAAACACAAACTCACAGAAGTCAGTAAGAAAGAATGAACCACCCATTATAAACATGGGTAAGAGACTGACAAGCATTTTATAGAAGAGGAGACATCCGAATTAAATATATAATATTAATGTATAATTATATGTAAATATATTCTCAAATATATAAATAACATAAAATCACAATGATATACCATTTCATACCCACTAGAGCTTTCCAAAAATTAAAGACTGAAATATCAAGTTTTGGCAAGGATGAGGAGCAAGCAAAAATATGCTATTTCAGGAGTGTAAATTGATGCAAGCAATTGAAGATCTACTGAGCAAGGGTATAAGATCTATACACCCTATGACCCAGCTACTTCATGTCTAAGGATGCACTCTAGAAAACTCACTCAGGTATATAAGGAAACACACAAAAACATTCTTGAAGCAACTGAAATTAACCTCTAATACCCAACAATAAAAAAAAGGATAAATAAATGGTAATATTTGTGATTTTTCATAAAATAGAGTATAGCAGTGAAAATGTGCTAAAATAATAGGTATTAAAATGGATTTATATATCTCAATCTATTTTAAGGTACAGTCAATTCTTGTCATTTGTAGTAGCTGGCTTCTGTGAAGTCATGACAAACACTGAATTAGAAAATAAGGCAACATTGCTCTTAGGAAGGTTAGGTTCCTGCAAACCCCTGGTCACATTTTCTTCAATTAGTCAATCTATCACCTTGTTTCATGTGTGCTTCTGTTTAAAGAGTATACATTGTTGATTCATTAACATTGAACTCATGTCCAACAGCACCAAAACTCACGCCAGAACAAAGCTTATCTAACATAAGTATTTTCTCCATAAGGAACATCACAGCCTTCTTTCGCTCTGAAAACACTACACATACTTTAGCACTGTGCTTGGGGGCATTTTAAACATCGAAATCAACAAAAAAAGGCAGGAAAAATGCGAAAACATGCCATTAAATGGACCATACAAAGACCACTTGTTTACAGTATGAGATTTGAAACAAGAAGGCAAGGTATTGCATTGTTTGATCTCAGCCAGGAACTTGCACATTAGGTAACTCAAAATTTCCCTGCACAGTTATTACATGTCTGTAAATAACTACAGAAGTGCTGTGAGTATTGACTTTTGGGTTACAAATAAATTTTAGCAAGTGGGTGAACTTACAAATATGGAATCTATGAATAATGAGGATTATTATATATACAACCAAAGGAGAGTGACGCTGTGATACAGATTACAAAAAAAAAAATTATATAAAATTAAACAAGGGCAGGCCACAGTGGCTCAGCAGGCAGAGTTCTTACCTGCCACGCCTGAGACCTGGGTTCGATTCCTGGTGCCGGCCCACGTTAAAAAAAAAAAAAAGAAAAGAAACAAGTAAAATGAATACTGTTTTGGATAGGTTCATGTAGTGTATAATGGGATGATAGTAATAGGATGATAAACACTATAGAGTCAGGACAGTGGTCACCTATGGGGAGGGAAAGAGAACAATGGGAATGGGGAGGGGTATATAAAATTATATCTGTAATGTTATTAATCTGCTTGATAGGTAATTATCTTCTTTGAATGCTTGAAATAGCAAATTTTTGAAAAAGATTCTAAGACACCAAGAAGTTCTTAGAGTCACACCACTGTTTGATTTCCTGACAGGTATAAGTGAAAACAAAACTGAAACGGCGAAAGCCTTTTTTCCATTTAGCAATCATGGGACTGAAACTTGAAAGTTCAGCTACTAAAAGTGAATTGACAGGAAAAGGAAGGGTCAGGCTCCTGCCTGGATCCCATGACAAGATGTACCCCATAGAACCTTAAGTAAAAGAGAGATGGGGAAGTAATTTCTACTAATTTTTAAAAGTGACACGGAAATGATCACTTTTTCCTTAAGTACTCTGAACTCCTTAGGCAAAAGATACTTTTTTGCCATCATATAATAGTGTTGAATCTCCACTATATAATCTAAGGAAAATTAGTCATCTCTGAGCAGAGGTGCCTCTTGCTTTTCCCCTGTTTGAGGGAGCTGGTTAAAGTCACTGTTAAAGGATAAATGTATCCTTCAGTCCTGGTACTTTTAAGGCCCAGAGTTTTCCCTCCCAGTTCCGTGCTTGTGCCCTTTTCTCTATTAATTATTCTGACTCTTACGCATCAAACACCGACTTCCTGTTTCCCTTTACTGAGCTCTGGGGACCTGGATCTGGTGAGAGGCTTTGAAGAAAAGTACAAAGCCAGGAAAACATGGCGTGAAGACAGCCAGGACTTTCCAAAGGAAAGCAGATCCTCACACAGATGTAACAACCTCCCAGACTTTCCTCTGTCTGTAACTCACACGTGGGCACTGAAGAACTGTAAATCACCAAAGCTGGAAACAGTTAAAACTTAGGTTTGGTTGGCAGGGAGGTTTAAGATAGACACTTTGGATGTTGGCATTATAATTCTGGTTTATTCTAAGCTTTTAGTATTTCTAGCATTTTCTTTCCACTGCCTTGCAAAGTGATTGACTGGGTGATGTGTTTCCTTTGGGTGTCATGCCAAGTGCTTTAGATCTAAAATCTTAAGTGCACAGACGACCGTGCAGGAATCTTCTCTCTGTAGAAGGCCATCATGGCAGTACCAAGCGCCATGAGGCCATCTCACAATATGGAGAAAGGAAACAGACATGAAGGAACTAGTCACAATCCCTACATTCTCATCATTAGGTCCACAGCCTTCCCTTAGTCCAGAAAGCTGATACTCTGCTTGTAAATGGCTCCCTGGCCCTGACCAAAAGCCTCAATTTCATTATCCTTTTACCCTAAGATGGCATTTAAAGAACGGTTTTTGAGCGCTGAAACTCCAGTCTCGTTGGTCATGCACCTGCTGCGACTCATTGAGCACAGCCGCCTGATTCTATTCTGCTGTGTCCTGCACTCTGAATTCAGGGCTTCATGTCAGCATGGAAAGCCCCGGAGTTCTGATATGGCAGCCTCTGGTTATGTTCCACCAAGGGATTTATCATCCACAACCTACTCAAATCCCTCCCCCAACAGTTACCAAAAATTCCCCTGGTGAGAAATGCTATTATGAGAAGGGGTGGCTGCTTTGTGACTCACACTGTTTCATTAAAAAGATTTTTTTTTTCAAACAGATTTTCAGTAGAGGAATCCAAAGGTTTTCCAAAGCCACAGCAAAACAGAACAGCTCATAATACTATTTCTCAAAGGCCTGCCACTTCATAGGAAATTCCTTGTACCTCAAAATACTGGAGACATTTAGACTCACTCTCCTTTTGTTTTGTACTTGGTCACTGGGCTGAGAGAGGAGGTAGGGAATGGATGAGTTAAACATGGCCAACACTATTGGACTCATCAGATAGTAAGATGGAGGACAGCTATCTTGAAACAAGTCAGTCCTCATCATAGGTCTTAGATTTGCCTATAGTTCTGCTCTGGTGTGGATGTTTCAACCATATCTGAACAGATAGGACATTTTATAATATTGGAGTACACGGGTATTTGGGGATACCCGTTAAGAGTAATAGGCAGCAACATAATATAAAACTTCTTTGACAAGCTGATTTAAATGGTATTATACCTTTGAGGGTATTAAAGGTGTAAATGACCTAAATGGAATAGGACAGGGAGCTCATTTGTATTTATGGTAGACCAAGTGTTCATTGCGTTAGGCTGGAATCCCAAGGATTCCCTCAAATCCTTGTTGGATTCCCAGAATACTCAGGCAGACACCAGGATAAAGTAATTCCAATAGCTCTCTAGGGAAAGGTACCTTCTCAGCAGAGAAAAGGGTTATTCAACATGGAAACAAATGAAAAGATCCTGAAAGAGCTGAAAAACCTGGACAAAATGACTAAGCTGGCTGGAGGCCAGGATCTTAGGTTCTAGTTCTATTTCTACCTTGTTCCAAATTTAAGTTTTTCCTACATGCTAACAAACAACTTTGACCTTAAAAGATACTGTATAGTATAATACAGAAGAGACTAATTTTGAGAATCACTATTTGTGAAGCATGACTTACTTAATTATTCTTTTTACAAAGCTAAAAGAATCGCCAACGAGAGAATCAGAGCCATCCTCTGACAGGCCTAATTCAACAAGACCAAGAGGACCACATAGGCGTGAAGGTAAGGTGCGGTTTCTTCAAAAATCACCCTCCAAAATCAAGGAGCCTCCTTATAGCCCAAGTCCTCACAAAATAGCTCATCATGGGATATTCTTTTAAATTCTTTACTTTGAGCAAAACGTACTTAATATAATAATTATTTCCGGGGAAATGACATCACAATTGCCAGTGTTGGCTGTCATAAACAATGCTTTTAAAAATTACTTTAAAAAGCAATTAAAAAAAAAAAAAATAAAAAAAAAAAAATAAATAAAAAAAAAAAGTAATGGGAGGGCCGCGGTGGCTCAGCGGGCAAAGTGCTTGCCTGCTATGCCGGAGGACCTTGGTTCGATTCCCGGCCCCAGCCCATGTAACAAAAACGGAGAAACAGAATACAATAAAACAAGAAAATGTTTAAAAATGTTTCCCTTTCTTCCTTCCTTCCTTCCTTCTATCCTTCCTTCCTTCTCTCTGTCTTTCCTTTAAAAAAAAAAAAAAAAAAAAAAAAAAAAGTAATTAAATGTCAACGTTGGGGAGGTCAGAGACATACACTTCTAAGACCAAAGAAGAAAGCTGTTCCTTACATTTCCATACGGGTAACTGTGGCTTGGGATCAATTTTACATAGAGGGATTAAAAAAAGTGGTGAATCATGCTCTACAAAATACTGTTCAATGTGATGATCAGAAAGAGTGGCTCAAAAGATGACAAGGATATACATAAACGGTTGGAAAAAATTTTCAAAAAATACTTTCATTGAAAAGACAGAGGACCAATTTTTTAGTTAGCACTTGACTGGGACCACAAAGATCACCTGCCTGGTCCAGAAACAAGGGTTTAGGAAAGAATGAGCAGTGTAACTGAAAAGTAGAGCAATTATTAGCCTTGTGGCAGCTCATGAAGAGAATACCTGAATTCATTTAATTCAACAGAGGAAATGATTAGGAAGGTAAAACCTAGAAGCCATAACACTCAGACTCTTCCTTAAGCAGGAGAGTGAGAAAAAAAGATTTAGAAACAACAAATTTATGTTAAACGCCTTTATAATAAATATATATTCCCAGCAACCTAGTACAGGTCCTGGTATACCAGAGGCATTCAATAAATATTAGCTGAATAAATGATTGTCTTAGTTCACTAGATCTCAAAAAAAAAAAAAAAAAAGTCTCATACGCTGGGGTCAGTAAGAGAGAAGGAAAAACAGGTATTCTGTCTACTTTAAAGTCTGCATTCATCCTGAGATTTTACCTTGACTAGCTACCTGGCTGAGGATGCATGTGAAAGGATATAATTCAGTAAACCCTTCAATGCCTCATAAGAAAAATCAGGGGAAAACAAACACAGAAGGAAAAGGGATATTGACCCAATTACTTTCTGTTTGGATTAACTTTAATTCTTAGGACCAAGATAGATTGGTTTAGGTCTATCTATAGGAAAAAAAAAAAAAGCTTAGTTCTATGTAAAAGAAAACAGTCATATAATGAATAATGATCTTGCTGGGCGAACCTACCCTCTGGAAGCTATGAAAAGATTTGTATGGATCCTGATTAGGAAATACCTGATTAGTTTAATAATATTGAAAATAAGCTGATGAATGCACACAAAAAAATCACTCACTGTTCTTGGTTTTGGGACAGAAAAACCAAATTCATGGTAGAACTGAGCTTCACTTACAGACAATCCTCTGACTATACTTTCAGAATCATTTGCGGGTAATTCAGATTCTGGAGTCTCTCTTCAGCTTTACTGAATTCTTGGAGTGGGGTCTAGTCAGTGGCACTGTTAATTAGCTCTTATAGAATCTTGGGCACAGCCAAATTGGAGAACCACTTACGGAGAAACCTTCAGATAAACCCTTTCCAACCATAGAAATCAGAAGCCATTTTACCTGTGTCTGTCCTCTTCTTGTTATATATCTAAGAGTGCAATACAAATTCTTATCAAGCCTCCATCTAACTTAGAGTTTACAGGGATCCAGCCAATTACCCCTTCCTCTTTCTCCCAACAAAATGAAAGTTGTATTCTCAAGTCTATGGATTCCAAGGAGATCTTAAGGTAAACAACATCTCATTAGTCTAGAAACTTCCTCACCTGCTGTTTCAAGAGCAAACTTGGTTTTCTACTCGCTTCACATTTGAAGGTTGGTCTTTGGGATATTCATTGATACCTGCAATTCACCTCGCATCCATGCAGCATATCAAAGGCCAGAGCCTATCTGTTGGATTCAAGGATAAACCTGTGTCCTTATGAGAAACTAAGATCCAGAAGTGATAACTACTCACTCTCTCACACTGGTTCTATGAGAAGCCCCTTCTCATACTCAAGCCTATCACTAGAGCAATCACTGTGAGTCATTTGATTCAGACGAGGCCATGATAAAGGTCATGAAATAGACCTTTGTCTATTTCAGAATTTTATCAGAAATAGATAAAAATTGACATTTATCCATCACACTACAAGACTGGGGTTAGGATTTAGTTTTTAGGCTAACACAAGATTGACAACTTCAGTGACTCACTGTCATTAAAAACAACCCTACTCAAGGGTTGGTAGGCACTAAACCAATATCCATTTAAATCACTATCGCTCCCCTACAAAGTTATTTCTAATTTTAGTTTTACAAATGGGCTTACTAAAATTTCATTGCCCAATAAACTTGGATTGAATATTGTATATTTAAAATATATATAAGAATCTACAAAAGTTCCATGTACTAGGGTAACTTTCCAGAAACCTACAACATCCAGATGGGTCTCTGGACCAGATATGTCCTGCAACCTAGAGAGATCAGCTTCTCCAGAACATCAGCTAGTTCCATCTCCCTACCCCTTATTATTGACAGTCCCTTTCAACATGAAAAAGTTAGAATGGGCATAGCTCAAATACCCCTAAAGAGGGGGAGAAAGATGAAAGGGGATGGTGGAGTTATATAGAGACGGTAGGGCTTAACAAACGAATATGACTGATGAATCATTATTTGGATATTTCTTTTAGTTTCCAGTATTTTAGAGCAGCTAGACGTAAAAACCTAAAATCATAGAATTGTAACCCATACCAAACTCTGATCTGTTTCACAACTAATTATTGTGTTGTGCTTTGAAATATATTGCATTTTTGCAAAAAGAAAAAAAGTGATGACAAAAAATACATATATTCCTTCTAGTCTCCAAAGTTCTAGAGCAGCTAGAAGGAAAAAGCTGAGATGATGGTATGATAGCCCATGAAAAACTCTGGGATCTGTCCTATAACTATTTGTTAAAAAGTGCTTTGAAAACTATTGCTTTTTTCTTTCTTTGCTTTGTATATATGTTATATTATACAATTTAAAAGTTAAAAATAAAATACAAAGCACATTTCTTTTCCCAAAACTAAGTAGACTTGTTTGGTTAAGAGTGGAGTAGCCCAGGATATTGTTTGTGACGTATTTGGGTTTGGTCTTTAATATCAAAATGTACACATCCCATAAAACAAACACATTAAAAGCCAACCACCGTTTCCTGCAACACCTTTCAAACCCCTACAGGGAGGAGTTAACTATGACCTTCAAGAAATAATCTTTTCTTCAAAGTAACCTTTTTACTTTATAGAAAATAAGCCCTCATGATAATAAAGAACTAAAGACTTTAGTCTTTAAAAAAAATCTTAAGGACTTTTGCAGAGCAGGGGACCCCATCATGTTCTTTTGAGACCACAGAATGCTTTTTCCTTCTCCAGAAACCATGTAAAGGCCTGTTACCTCTAGCATACCTATGGAGAGGTACAAAGAGGCTTTATGATCTAATCCAATGGAGTTGCCAACTCTCCCTAATTATTTAAGAATAAAGAAAATTAAATCACTTGAGAACCCTAGAGTGGCAGCAAAATAGAACCCATGAGATATCCTGCTAGCATGTTCAAAGACTTATCAAAAGTTACCTTATGTCAGCCCCAGTAGATGGCTTGGTAACAACAGAGGATAAATGTGTATGCCAGGCACAAATTAGATTTTCCTGAATGTGCACGTGTATACATACATGTGACTAAGAAGCGGAATGAAATGACCAGCTATTTTATAGTTACTTTTTTTTTTTTGCTTGGGCAGGCACTGGGAAACAAAGAGCAGCCATTTTATAGTAGGACCCAGAAAACACAGGCAACCTCCTCCAATATGGTGGATCTTTTGTGTTTTTTCCCCACATCCAGAAATCCATGTTCTGAGGTAAATAAGACTATTACAAAGAATGACCAGACCTCCAGGTGTACAACCCAAACAATCATTAGGAGTTAAACACCTTACAGCAAAATTTAAATCTTAATGTACAAAGGCACTCAAATTCTGATTATAAAGCAACTCTTCTCAACTGCATTCATTATTGTGAATATCCTCTCACTGTAGGTCAGATTTCAGTAGAGAGCACTAGCTTCTATTATGGGGATACAGTCCAGAGTAGAGCTCTCTGCCCATCAAATTCTTTAAGAAATCAAAGAAGGCAGGGAGATATAGGAGAAGTGCCCCTATAGGAATAAAACCACTTTCCATTTATATGTCATTTTGCTTTTGCATATGCTGATTATCTCAAGAGACCCTCACAATGATGACTTTGCAAGATAAGCAGGACTGGTATTATATCCATCTTATAGATGAACAAACTGCCATTCTGAGGCTAAATGACTCACTTGCCCAAGGTGAAATGTCAGGCAGTTAATTAGTAATCCAACCAGGAGATGAGCCTGGCTCTCTAACTAGAAGCCAATGCAATTTCCAGGACATTATCTTGCTTCCTTATGTTCTAAGATGAGAGGCAGGAGAGTGTAATGGTTAAGAGCTCAGATTCTGGCATCCGCAGACCTGCATGCATTACAATGGCAGCTCCACCACCTCTTAGCTGTCTGGCCTTTTTAAGTTCCTTCCTCACCTGTAAAGTGGGAATGAAAATAGCCTCACCTTAAGTGTTACAATGATGATTAAGTGAGATGGGCACAAAATACTCAAAATCATTCACTCAACAAATGTTGTTGTGCTGGCACAATGCAAGAGGCAACATCTTGCTCTCATGGAGCTTAGAATTTAGTCAAACTGTAAAAACAAATAAGTAAACATAAAATACTTATAAAATGTGTTAAGTGCTATTAAAGAAACAGGTAAGGAGCTGAAGAAAGTAACAGGAGGGGGCCAATTTTTAAGAGTGGTCAAGGAAAACCTCTTTGAGGAGAAACTTAAGTTGAGACCTAGGGGATCAGAAGGAGCTATCCATGTGAAGAATGGAAGGAAAAGCATTCCAGACATAGGGAACAGGATATGCTAGGGTCATAGCACAGCAAACTGTAAGAACCCAGAGAAAACAAATGAGACTACAGTACATACTCTCACGAGTTCTGGGGAACAATCTTTATAGGGTGCCAAGGATTACCAGATACATTTTTCAAATAACAAAGATGAGGCACTACAAAGAGGTCTCGCCCAGGATCATACCTACTTGGAGGAGGAGCTGGGATTAGGATCCCAGTATTCTACCTCTTACCACAGTATATGCTCAATTCTCTTTGACAAGGCCTCAGCTACACTGAAGTCCCTTTATTTCCTGAAAGGTCTGATTACTGTCCCCATAAAGACTTCCAAAAGCACTTTGAAAATATAAGAACCATATCATATCAACTTCCTAGTATCTAGTCAATTGTGCACTGAAATCATTAACCTTCTAATTTTACAACACAACAACAAAAATTGCTAAGACCTTACTCAAAGGCTCTAAAGGGGAAATGAGTTTCTCTTCTTGCCGCAATGAACAAGACAGGAAGAGGTGCTCCAGAAGATCCCATGACCTGTTCCAGATGAAACAACCCCCATTGCAGAAAAGTGAAATTAGGAAGGCTCATATCAAATGAACCATGCAGGAAAAGCGAGTTACTTCATTTGAGTAAAAGATGGAATCCCTAAAGCAGTAGTTCTCAAGCAGGGTGGTATCCCCTCATTCCACCACCAGTGAGAGTATTTTGGGGTATCATAATGAACTGCAGGATGTTACTGGCATTTAGTGAATAGGTCCAAGTATACTCAGTGTTTTGCAACAGGCTGGATGGTCCTATACAGTAAAGAACGCACTGCCCAAAATACCACTAGCATCCACCCTCTCCTCCCCCACTTTAGATACTTTCCCTAAAGTGCTCCTGGTTTTCCTGTAACCCCATGGTTCAGTGGCTCTCCCTAGCCTCACAAATGAATGGGGTGAGGGGGGCGGGGGAAGCAATCTAAGGTTTCACAACCCAGGGGCCTGAAATTCTGGAATCCAACTATAAGCTTATAACTCAAGCATGGAATCTGGTAACAGGATAGGGATATAGGGATAAAGAGGTTTTTAGTAAGAGATAGACTTAAGAAACTTTAGCAAAAAGTGAACTCCCTACCTCCCTTTCCCAGACAAGTCCTTAAAAGATGACATTTGTTTTACAACACATAATTATAACTCTGATTTTAGAGAATCTTCTCATAATGCTTGTCAATTTAACTTAAAGCCAAATACTAGGGAAAGTTCTTTAAAAAACATAATCACAATCCACTCATAAATATAGCTGACTCTTTCCGAGCTATGCTTTATATATTGAAAAGCTAGTAATATCAAGATGCCTAAAGCTTGAAATAGAATTACTACATGGGTCCAGCAGCTCCACTTCTTAGTATATATAGATATACCCCAAAGAACTGAAATCAGGAGTTCGAAAAGATATTTGTACACCAACGTCAATAGCAGCATTATTCCACAAACCAAAAAGAGGAAGCAACTCAAATGACCATCAACAGATGAATGGGTAAATAAAATGTGGTATGTACACACAATGGAATATTATTCAGCCATAAAAGGAATCTCTCATACACGCTACAACATGGATGAATCTCGAAGACATCAGATTGAATAAAACATGTCAGACACAAAAGACAACTATTATATGATCTCACTTATATGAAAACTCCTAGAAAAAGCACATTTCATAGAGTCAGATAGTAGATTACAGGCTACCAGAGGGTAGGGTTGGGAGAATTATTGCTTAATGAGCACAGAGGTGAAGACAAAACTGGGATAATTTATGTTGGTGATGGTGGCACAATACTGTGAATGTAATCCATACTACTGAATTGTACACATGAAATTGTTTAAATACAGAAATTCTGAATTGTATGTAAGTTACAATAAAAAGTTAAAAAAAAAAAAAGATGCCTAAAACTGATCAAATGCCTAAAAGTGCCAAAGGCATCCTGCCTTACATTGCATTCAGGGCAGGGTCTCATACAGGTCAGAGACTTCCCACTGATACCTGGAGGACTGTTTAGAGATTAAAATACCTTCACAATCCAAAAGTCACTTTCAAGAGTCACTCTAAATCAGTCACTATTTCCCTCAAAAATTATTTCACAAATTCAAGTTTACAGAATTGAAAACAAAAACAAATTCAGACTATTTCCAGTAAAAAAAGGGATGCAAAAAGTCTGCCCTATTTCACAATAGCTAAAACACGATCCAAAAAATATAGCTTCCATAAAGTATCCTGAAGGGCAGAAGCAATTTTTATCCTAAATATCTAAATTTTCTCAACTCTCCCAAAGCAATCTGAATGTGTAACTTATTCACTTCGACTTGCCAATCAGCAGATAGTGGTTCTACACCCTTTTTCAAGCAATTTTCTAGACACCTAACCTGGGTTTTCAGGTTAGCTGAGCAAAAGACCTGTTTTCCTCCAGGAGCTCCTGCCACAGCCCGGGAAACCCTCCTCCAACCTTTTGCCCAGAAGTTCAGAAGATGAATTCACTCAGGTTCTCTGTATCCTCCTCTTCCCCTGTCATGTGTCAATAGCCAGGCAAGAAAATCCCACCTTGCCAGGCTCTCTGGTATGAAAAGATGCAGATTCATGGGAAGAGCAAACACTTAGCATGGAGGGGAAGAAAAAAAGATGGAGGGATGTGAGAGCCATTGAGCAGAGCTTACTGCATGCTACACGGGTGACCAGAGCCAGGTCCCGCAAAGCCTCAGAGGGAGGCTCCCTGGATGGAGCCCTCAATACAGCAGGCCACACCTGTCTCTGCCAGAAGCTCACCGGCTGCTCCACATTAAACAAATCAAACAGATCTCCAGCAAAACTGGGCACCCTCTCTCCCAGGAAGGGTGAGAGCCCTAATGCAAACACCAGTTGCCCCCCCAATTATATTTCTTTTCACACCCTTTGCTTTGTTTAAAAGACACTGCTTGGTCAAAGTGGATCCTTTTTTCTGTTAATGGCGAGGTAGACACGATGCTGCAGTGCTAGAGACACCCAAGCTGACTTCCTCCCAGCCAGACAAGACCTCTTCTCTGAGGATTCTGATACCAATAAATGGGACCTCGGGAGGCAGGTTTCACTCTGCCCTACCACAAGTGAACAAACGCCTCAAGTCCTAAAACGCCTGGCTCCGAGCTCGGAAGCCTCCTTTCTGGATCCCTCGGGATCGGAACCAGGGGAAAGCAGACAGATTCAGGTCGCGCGCTCCATATCCAAACCTCTGCACGCGCGTGAAGGTTTGGGGCGCCTCGGCGCGCCCTCCCTTGTTCTCCACCCTCCGAAGCCTCCACCACCCGTGGACTCACCACTGTGCGAGCTGAACCACCTAGGTGCGATGTGCAGAGGTAGAGCATCCGCCAGCGAGGCTCGGGAGCCCAGGTACAGCATCCCGTCTCTATGGTGACCGCCGCCCGTCTCTTGGTAACCATTGCCATGGGCATAGGTGGAATCCGACGCAGACCCTCCGCCGCTGGGCGCCCTCTCTGAGTCGCCGGTCCCCCGGGAGGCGGGGGTGTAGAGGCCAAAGGGCACCCCTCCGGCCGTGCTGGGGTCCATGCCCATGCCCGCCACCGAGCTGACCGAGCGGCTGCGCAGCCCCATGGCCCCGCCGCCCGTCCGGTAGTGCCCAAAGTGGGGCGCCCCTCCCGGCGGGGGCACGGCGCTGTCATCGGTGGAGACCCCCGGAAAGGGGCCCCGGGAGCGGGCCGCCGTGCTCTGCTTGCCCCCCATGCTCGCCCGGGCCCCGATGGGGAGGGAACCTGGAGGCCGAGACCCTCCCTCACTTCTCAGCAGCGGGGAGAGGGGTGGGCGAGCATAAAGGGGGAGGGAGTAAAAAAGGAGAGCGGGAGGGAAAAAGGGAAAAAAGAAAAAGAAGGAAAAAAAAAAAAGGGAAAACCCGCGGGTGGAAGAGGCAAGCGGGCGGGGATCCCAAACTAAGAATTTAAAACGATCCAAGGCAAACGCATGTTTCCCCTCAAGGTCCAAAGAGGCGCAGTCCGGCGGGGACTCTGAACGCCACAGGCCGCCCCCGGGCTCCCGAAAGTCGCGGGAGCCGCGGGGAGCGAGGGAAGGAGGCGCAGGAGGAGGCCGCCCGCCCGAGAGGAGGCGGCAGAGGAGAGCTGGGGGCACCCGGCGCGTCCCCCGCCTCAGGACGCTGCGACCGTGGACGGCGGCCCAGACCCCTCCAGGCCTCGGGTGAGCTGCGGCGCTGGGCGGCCAGGCGGGGCTCGGGAAGCCGCCGTCGTGTCGCGTCGCGATCTCGCTCCAGCCGCCGCCAGCCGGGCCAGCCGCGCCGCCCAGCTCGGTCCCGGGCTGCGCTCGCCGGCGCTCCTCGCCGCCGCGGAGACAATGGAGGGCGGCAGAGCGCAGGCGCGGCCCGCGCCCCCGCCCCCACCCCCCCCCCCGTCGGGTTAACCCCTTCGCTGCCCCTGCGCCGCCCCGGGCCGCTGACGGCCCTGAGGCCGCCACCTAGCCTCCTACCCCAGGTCGGCCTGTGACCTGCGTGATCTAAGGCACTGGGCGTCAAAAACAGAAGCAAGACGTCTCTTCAACGGAAGCACTCTTTAAGTCCCAGAATGTGGCCAGTTTTTCCTGGGAAATCAAATGTGGTGGTGGTTGTGGGGCGGGGTGCATGGAAAAGGGCGGTGATGGTTTAAGGGGCTGAAAAGGAAACCCAAGAAGAAATTAAAATTACCCAATACGCTTACCTGGCTCTGAGGGTCAATGGTCAAGCTCCCCTCCTGGCAAAAATTTGCCCCCACAGCACCCTCTGGTGGACATGCTGTCCATTCTTTCTGAGCTTCCCCATCCCCTTATCCACGCTCCAAGGACCATATGCATCAAGAAGCTTAGCATTTTAGGCTGAGGAAGTTTTGGGGTGAACAGCGCACTAGGACACTTGTGGTTCCCAGCCTTTGCGGACACTAGTTAGATCAGAAAGTCTGGTTTGGGCTTAAGCAAATGGGTATATTACTTCGCTAAAACGTTATTTTCAAAATCATTGGGAGCACGAAATAAGCTGAAATAGAATAATGCTGCTACAAGTGGTTTGGGAAACTCTGTAGTCCCACGCAGGATCCTGTTTTGTTTACCCTGTGTCTTAGCGTGCACCACAGGGCCTGGGGCACAGTAGATACTCAATAAACGTTTCTTGGCCAAACTTTGATTTTGCATCTGAGAGGTACATTTCCACCTCAGTCCTAGTGTTTCTCACACACTCGTGTTCGTTCGTTCATTCATTCAACACTATTTTCAAGCACTCTGTGTAAGTGCTGGCTATGCGCATCACCAAGTCCCTGCCCTAACTGCCTTCTTGCCTCAGAATGTCCGCAGGTGGGTCCAAACCAAGTTGTAGAGAAAACAAAGCGTAGAGAAATCTTAAAAGGAAACCACAAAAGAAAAGCTGACCAGTCACAGATTTTGATTGTCTGAATATTACCAGCCTGGAAAGAAACAAGGGAAAGACTATTTGCAAGCATGGAGCTGTCTGGGGAATGAGTGCAGAGCTGTGGTAAAGAAAGCTAAGAGTTCAATAGGAAAATGAAAGTAGGAAGAACCAAAATGTGCCACCCAAGAAATTATCTGTAAGTGCCTAAATGTGTTGTTTGTGGCCACTTAAAATCCAAATGAGTAATATGAAGAAAATGAAGAAAGCTTAAATCTAACCTAATATCTTCCCTGAAGAAGGAATATGGTAATAGAAGAGGAGTGGTCCAGTACTGTGCAGAAAAAGGTCACTAGGTCCCTTGATGGATAGATCGCTATTGAGAAAATAAATATATGATGTTCATTGTAACCATTCAACCAGCTTTAGATTTACATATCATTCAATGATTTTTAATGTATCTAACAAAATATTTAGTTTCTACCAAGTGCCAGGCACTGTGTTGGGTTCTGGGATATAGTGTTGAATAAGACAGATGGAGTTCCTGTTTTTATTGAACTTCAATATTAAGGGGAAGGACCACGTCACACCCACTAGAAGGGCTATCATTTAAAAAGGCAGATAATAACACGTGTTGAAAAGTGGTGGAGAAATTGGAACCGTCACACAATGCCACTGTGGATGTAAAATGGTGCAGCCACTTTGGAAAACAGTTTGGCACTTCCTCAAACAGTTAAACATAGAAGTATCATGTGATTCAGCAATCGCACTCCTAGGTGTATATACCCAAGAGAATTGAAAACATATGTTCACACAAAAACTTGTACACCTACAGTCATAGCAACCTTACGCATAATAGCTAAAAAGTGGCAATAAATCAAATATCCATCAACTGATGAATGGATAAATAATGGAATATTATTTGGCAATAAAAAGGAAGTAAGTACAGACAGATACTATAATCAGCATGAAACTTAAAAACATTATTCTAAGGGAAAGAAAGCAGACACAAAGGACCACATATTATATGATTCCATTTATATGACATGTCCAGAATAGGCGAACTCATAAAGACAGAATGCAGATTTGTCATTGTCTAAGGCTCAGTGGAGAGAAGAAGTGAGGAGAAATGGGAAATGAATGCTTATGGGTACACGTTTTCTTTTAGAGTGATGAAGATATTTCTGAAATTAAATAATAGTGATAGTTCTACAACTTGGTAATATACTAAAACCCACTCAGTTGTACACTTAGAAAGGGTGAATTTTATGGTATGTGAATTATGTCTCAATTTTAAAATATAGAGAGACATATAGATATATAAATGGGAAGACCAAGAAGTACTAAAGCAGACAAGGACAATGTAGTGTGTAAGCCTAGAACTACGTGCTTGGCATATAGTAGGTGCTCAATAAATATCTGTCAAATGAATGAGTGGATGACAGTGCTTTGAGAGTGGAAGAGCCTGGTGTTCATGGGAAGAGAGAGACAGGCACTAACACAGCAATTCTAAGCCAAGACCTGAAAGGTGTATTGGAGGTTAACCAGGCAAGGGGATAGAGAGGAATGAAGAATGTTCCAGGCAAAGTGAACAGCGTGTTCGAGGTCCCAGAGGTAAGAAGACATGGCATGTTTAAGGAGCTGAAAGACATAGCGCTACATCGATAGGCAGCAGGAGGCCAAAGATGAGGCTGGCCCGCTGGGACAAGCAAGAGGGTCTTGTGAGCCAAATTACAGAGAGTGTGCTGCATCCTGAGGGAATGGGGAGTTATGGGAAGATTCACTTCCCTACCATAATTATCACTAATAATAATATTTGTCAACGATTAAAGAGCACTAAGTTGGTGCTAGACTTAAGTACAAAGTTCTTTAAATGAATTTGACCTTTAATTCTTCTAACAAAGATAGGTGCTAGCCCCAGCACTGAAAAAATTGAGAATGGTATCGTCTCTTCAAATAAAGATCTATATTTTTATTTGCTTGTTATGCATTAAGAGGCATAAAACAGCAGAGTGGTACTTGGAGAGGAGCATGGAAACTGGGAGATGTCTTTCGTATCTTAGTTTTTGAGCCATGTAAATTTACATATATGAATTGTTCATATATGCACAATAAAATGTCACACACAACTCATAGGAGCAGAATTCGACTTTTAACCTTTACAGTGACTATGCTTATCTAGGAATCTCCAGGTGACAGTTTTGTTTTCTGTGTGTGCTTTCTAATAAGAATATCGGATCTGCATCACAGCTCTATTTCTTATTGTAAATTAATAGTTTGGTCTCAAGATTTATTCCAGTCTACTGGTTGTCATAAGCCAGTCTCTCACATCTGACACCGCTGAACAGCTGAGATTCTGGATTGTAAAGGTGAAGCCCCCCTTTTACTTCTTGGGCTGCAGTGACACAGAGCCCTAAGTGCCCTGTGGAAACCCTGAATGGGCAGCCTTTTTCAGGCTTGTTATCTCCTTATGCTCTTTTCAAAGTACGGTTTTCCCCCGAAAGGAAACTTTTAAAATACAGAACTAGGAAAGTTCTCCATTCAGCATTCAACATTCAACTTGACATCTTGAAAGACTTTCCACATAGCAACAGGTATCACCTGAAACCTGCAGCCTCAGATTAGTATCCTTTTGTCATTTGTTGCATCAAATCCTGGGTGTGTTTTGCTCCAACTTTCCTTGTGGGATCTTTTTCCCCCTTTGGGTAGTTAATGGCTCTGGAGAGGGTGAAAAGTAATTTTGGAAACTCTCAACACAAGGAAGTCAGATACAGAAATGGTTCCAGCTAGATTTGGGACTTCTACTTTTTAATCTTCATGTTCTCACAGGCCCTAGGTGAGCTGCTTCTTGGCTTTCCTTCAGCTGTGGCTGTGAAACAGGGTTAATAAACAGCTGATCCACCTTCCAGAACAGTCAGAAGAAAGAGCTAATGAGATCGGTTGCCAGAGCTGTTTGCAAGGGTACAACAAGGCTGCAAAGCCCTAGATATAAACATCTCAGGGAGAAACCGTTAAGCCTGGGACTTGAGCAGTTCAGAAGGTAGGAGGCATAATTCATTAGTGCCTGTCTGGGGAAGAGTTGGGGAACCAGTGGCCTCTCTCTGTCTTGAGCACTAGAGGGTTGGGACAGCATTCTGTAGCTTTAAAGTGAGCCCCAAGCACCTCCTCTGAGGATGGGCAGATGTTCCCCAGTGCCCTCTCAGTCCTCTAAAATTCTTTGCATTTCCATCATTTTACTTGAAAAGGGAACATTTAAACAGAGAAACCAGGGTATTGAGCAACCAAGTACACATAGCAAAGAGGCAGTGTGGGCACGTCCATAAATATTTGGTGACTGGTGAAGAGAGGGTAATTACTAGTGGGGTTCAAGGTGGGGATCCAAGATTCCCAGCCATAAAGGGCTGAGGGGTCAGCTCTCTCCAAATCCTGCAGAAAGATAAAAGATCTTGTTCAAACTTGCATGACTAGTTGCTGATAAAAGCCATAGGAGGCCCTAGATTTCTGGGTTTGCTAGGTACCCTGCTTTCCTGTTGCTTAGCTAGCAGTGTCCTTCTGAAAAGACACTGCTTGGTGAAAAGGGCCTTGTACCAAAACCAGCAAGTGAGGTTTGCTTGGCAAGGGACCGCAAAAGACCCCAGTCTCCGATTTAGGCAGGATGTTCTTGTGCGGATCTCAGAGGTGTACAGCCAAGAAGCAGCAGCCTGAGAGTTCTAGATTTAGCTCCAGAGTCCCCACTCCATCGTGGTGACAGTGTGGGCAGGAAATGGAAAGAGGGGCCTGAGGAGGCAGTTTGAAAGGTGCTCATACTCCCTCTCTCAAATTCTACCAGGTCCCTTTCACATCTTTAAGAAAGAAAACATTGAGAGAACAGAGAGCACTAAGGATTTGAAACCCAAAGTACTTTCTGTGCCTACAAACCATGACAAGCAGATTTTTGAGAACTAGACAAATGTGAACTAAGGAGGAGGGGGAGGGTTGCAGGAATGCTCAGGCGAGGGCAATCCTGGTTTGGGTGGGAAACATCTACAAAGCTATATGTGGAAAAACAGAAAGGGAGCTTTGGAAGCTATATGTATTTGTCCAGATTAAACTTGAATGGGTAAGCCTGGCCCTTTACAACTTTTCCAGCCTTAATTCCTTGCTACATTCTGCCAAATATCCTAAATTATAGCCACACCTGACTATCTGCTAATCACCCATCCATCAGAGACTTACTGAGCAACTACTACGTACCATACAAAAAGCAGATAAATAAGGATGTGGCGTGTTAGGTGAATTAATTTATTCATTTATTCCTATGAGATAGCATAAGCTTGTATTAGAAGTATTCTTTGCCTTTATTTTCTCCTGCCCCTGGGTTTGACTTGCAGTCTTTACCCTTCCTCACTATCCGAGCCGAGACTCTTCTCTCTAGAACACTCCACAGACTTTGGTAACGGAAACTTGGGAGGAATGGGAGGCAGAAAAAAGGACAGTACAGGATGAAAGTCAGAGTTTGAGGAGTGTTTCAGGGGCCATGGTGTGTGAGCCTAGCTGATGGGTGGATGGGAAAGAAAGCATAGGGGATTAGTTTTGGTTGCACAGAAGTGTTCTTTGACCTTGACTGCACTCCGGGGTTATGACTTTATAGGCTTTTCACACTCATTCATTGGACAGTTTTCATGGAGCATGTAGTATGTTAAGGCACTATCCAGGGCCCAACAAAATGGACCTGGTCCCTGTCCTCCCAAAGCTTGAAAATATTAAATAAACAAACACAAAAATCATAAATTAAAAATTGTGATGTGTATCTTGAAGGAAAGAAGCAGCACCAGGAGAGTTAATGTGGGAACTCTTTATGTCTCTGGGACATACCCTGATCTTCACACTTTAGGGTCTTCGTTCAGGCTGTTTATGCTGAAAGACTTTCCACGCTCTATCAAAATCCTAATATTATACTATAAACTCAAACATCACCTCCTTCAGGAAGCTATTTCAAGTTCCCTACTTATGTTGTTCTCTCCTGGAACATTACTTGCAAGTCTATTATAATACACAATTCATTCTATTGTAGAGCAACCAACTGTTCCAATTTGCCAGGGACTGAAGGGTTTCCCTGGATGCAGGACTTTCAGTGCTAAAACCTGGATTGTCCTGGGTGAACTGGGATAAAGTTGGTCACCCTAACCTGTAGAAAGTCCATCTCCCTTTCTTACATCCAACACTCCTAACGGAGGAAGTGGACTGCACCTTCTTACTCTCTCTATTCGTGTAATAACTTGTAAATAGAACATTGATAATATTAACAACAATAAAAGTTTGTGTTTGAGCACTTACTACATTCCAGGCCCTGTGCTTAGCGCCTTACAATAATCAAGTGAGAAAGATCATTTTTGCCTTCTGTAAGAAAACTGAAGCTAAGCCACCCAGTTAAACCAGGGTGGAAATGAAAGGATAGGACAGAAGAGGGAAACTTAATCACCTCCCACCATGCTCTAAGCACAGTGGTTCTCAATTTTTTTTTTTTTAAATCACAGGAGCTATTTATACTCTTAAAAATTATTGAGCACCCAAAGAACTTTTATGTGGATTATATTTATTGAAGGTAACTGTAATTTTTAAAGTTTTATTGATGTTTAATTCACATACCTTGAAAATATTGTATTTGAAATTTAAAAAATTAAAAATATTTATACATATTTCATTTAAACATTAACTCTCATTAGTATAAATTACTTTAAATTTGAAAAATAACTACATTTTACAAAACAAAAAAATTTAGTGAAAAGAGTGGCACATCTCTCTAATGTCTGCTTAAACAGGACAGCTGGGTTCGCCCATCTGTTTCTGCATGCAGTCTTTTGTAATATGCACCATGTAGCCTCTGTACACTGGTGAGAGAATGAAAGTGAAAAAGGGAAATAGCTTCTTAGTATGATTATGTAAATTGTTTTGCCTTTGAAGACCCCTGAAAGTGTTGCAGAGACCCTCAGGGGTCCCTGGACCACACTTTGGGAGCCCCTGCTATACTGTATGAAACAATAAGTCCTGCAGACTTTGCAATGCTTTTACGGCAGGCCTCAGAGCAAAAAGGAACCTTGGGTTTGCACGGATGTTGGATTTGGGTTTCTAGACTGAGCCTGGGACTATGTAAGGGACACCTGCGAGGGGATAGGGCAGACAGCATACCTCCCCTCTGCCCAACCTACCCGCAAAGCTTTTCAAGGCTCACCCCAAGCCCTTCTCCACCTTGGACTACAACTCCCGGCAGAGCTCGCGGCAAGGGGCGGTGCGTGAGTGACCCGAGCTGAGTGATGGATGTGAGAGGGGGTGGGTCTGCGCTTGGCCGGCGCAGTGCCGCAATTGGAGGAGCTGGAAGAGGGCCGGAACCGGTGTGTGAGTCAGCCAATGGTATGCAGTCAGGCGGAGGGGCGGGGGCGGGGCGAGGCAGGGCAGGTTTGCAGGCTGTTTGGGGCGCACCGATCCCCGGAACGCGGGTCTGGGGCTGAGGGCACCGTCCTGGGGTTGGTGTGATGGCGGCTCGATGGAGCAGCGAGAACGTGGTGGTGGAGTTCCGTGACTCTCAGGTGAGCTGGGGGACGAATGAAGTCTCTGGGCATGCGCCCAGTCCTGGTTCCCCTCCCCCAAGGTGCCGGGTCTGTCTTGGGGCTGTGAGGAGACACCCCGGGCCGGATCTGTGGAGATGGGCAAGGGGTGATCCGGAGCTGTCAGATCCAGGAGGGGATCTCTATGACCGTTGTGGGCAGTTGGGGCGGGCACGGTGGGGTTTCGGCGGTCTCCTTGGGGTACGGGGAGTGGAGTCCACATGGGCCACTGAAGCTCAGAGATTGTGCGCGGTTGAGTGCTGAGGGGAGGCCGCCACGACCCGGGCTGAACCTGGCAGAAGGTGTTTGGTCCCGGGACCGCGCCGTGTGGCGTGGGGCAAGTCGCCGAACTTCTCATAGCCTCATCTTGATCGAGTTAACACTGCCTCACAGAGTTTGGGGGAGGAGTCGACGAAAAGTTGCCTGCAGAAGGCCTGTTTCTGCTCCTAGGCTCTTAAACCGTGATAGAGAGAAAACTACCGTGTTGTGAATGGAAATGCGGGCCACTGCGCAGATTACCGGGTTCGAATCCCAGCTCCGCCCCTGGCCTGTCGTCACTCTCCGCGCGTCAGTATTTTTTTCACTCGTAGAAGGGAGATGATTGTCCCCACCTGGCAGAGTTGGCGTGAGAATTTTGAGACGAGAAGCCTGAAGAAACGTTAGCGTTCACTAGAGATTTTTACCATTTTTCTATTCCCGATCTTCCATATGCCAAGCTTTATGCTAAGAGGCTTAGCTACGTTTTATTTCCCCCTAATTCATGAAAGACCCGTGCAAAATGTAAGCGGTAGCCCCTTTTTCCAAATGGGAAAGATGAGGCTGACCCCCAAGGGGCTTGCCCAGGGCCTCATAAAATATTGACTCATTGGGATTCAAACGCAGGGTTCTGGCTCCAGAGCTCTACTTTGTCTATGGTGGATAGCACAGCCTGTCATACATAAATATTGTGTTATATCTCTTCATTTACTTAATACCTATTTATTGAATACTTTTGTGTGCCATGCTTTCATTCCCTCGTTTATTCAGCAAGGATATATTAAGCCCTTACCATGTGATTCATACTGAAATCTGGATTGCAGTGAAAGGGGTGATGTGGTTTTTTTTTTTTTTTTTAATCTTTCTAAAACCCCATTCTCCCTTTTACCATAAATATTAACGAGTGGAGGAGCCATCTACTAGTTTGCTCTAGAGTGCTCTCTGATGTGCAGCCCTCACTGAGAATTTGAGCAGCAGCCTTGGGATTACAGCCTCTTGAAACACTTTGCACTGCCAGCGTGGTATCTCTATGAAACCTGCTCTCCCAAGTGAGGCGCCAGGCTCCTAGGGATAAAGAACCATATTCCTGTTACCTTTCTTGTTAATTGCTTTCACTGGGGACTAGGACAGAACAGAATGATGTATTGTGCTTCCAAACCTGCTAATTTGGAAGCGATTAATCTGCAAGCCCTTTAATTCTCACAGAAACCCAGCTAGTCTCACCCCTACTTGTCTAAAGAAATGTAATTGAAGAAACCTGCAGAGAGGGTGCTGACACATATATTAAGATGTTATGAAGTAGTATCAAATAATTAAACTTAAACAGCAGTTGTCATAGTAAGGGAACAAAGCAATTTAACTGCCTTGTGGGAGTTTCTGTTTTTCCTTTCTAATTTTTCTTTTCAGTTGGAAGGTTACCTCTGTGTTGTGAATTAACATGATTTTGTGGTTGAGTCTTGTGAGGATTAGAAAGGTTGGGAATCCAATTTATTAACTATTTTGCAAATGTAGGAAGGAAAAGTTAGAACTCTTCATATCACCTATCTGAAAAGACTAGAATGATAAACTTTTCGAAACACCCACATCTTTTATATTTTATAAAATATATAGACAAAGAAAAAAGCGATAATTTTCAAAGCCCACTTCAACAATTAGTTACAGAACAGATCCCAGAGTTTGTCATGGGCTACCATTCCACTATTTCAGATTTTTCCTTCTAACTGCTCCCAAACACTGGAGGCTAGAAGGAATATTAATGTAATGATTCAGCTGTCATACTCATTTAAGTCCTGTTTTCTCTGTCATAATTTCTTCTCTTTTGATCCTTCTCCCAGTCTATAGGGATCTTTGTTTTTTGTTTTTGTTTTGTTTAGTTTTTACTTTTTATTTTTTATCTATAGGGATCTTTGGGCACTGCTCGTTCTGATTTTTTCATGTTAAAAAGGGGTGTCAACACTAAAGGATAGGGTTTATAATTAATTGATAATCTTGGAGAGGCTGGTTCCTCTGAGTTTCAGGATTTATCTGATTTAGGAATGCTCCAGGAATTATCGTTCCAGGAAGGCAAACATAGTCCATGAAACCTTTTAGAGGCTCAGTTTGAGCCCTAGGTGTTCTTAAATCAAGACATCCACATCTTTTAAAACTACTTTGTTTTTTAAAAAAGATTTTAGGTTTTTCAGGGAAAAACCTCAGCCCAACTGGTGAAACTCCATTTTATAGTTTATACAAATGCCATCTAGTTCATAAAGCAATGCCTTGAGATAATACCACCACTAATTAATTGTCAAGAATCTGGGCTGCTTGGCAGCTACTCTGAAGTGATCCCTAGAATCATTGAGTCAATGTACATTAGCACTATAAGAAAACTTGGAATCTTCTGGAGCAACACCATCCAATAAAACTTTATAAAACTTTGTATAATGATGGAAGTGTGCCTACCATGCCCTGGAAATGAGGCTAGTATGACTGAGACATTGTGTTTTTAATTTAATTGAATTATAATTCATTGCCACTTAAATTCCCACTTGTGGATATTGACTGTGGTATTGGAAAGTGAAGTTTCAGGTACTCAGAGAGTGAAGGTTAAATAGTTTCCACTCTCAAGGAAAGGTAAAATGGCAGAATGTGCAGTTAAGAAGTTTCTAACTCAATAGTATGAGCAAAAATAATACAGAATATAACTACTGTGATGAAGGTAGGAACTGCAGGCTCATCACCAACTGCCTACTTAATATCTCCACTTAGGGATCTGAGAGGTATATCAAGCTTGATATCAAGATATATCAAGTTCAAAATAGCTGTTCAACTTTCCTTGCACCCCAGCTTCTTGCCTCTGGAAGGTCCATCCACACAGCCAGTGATTTTTTTTTTTAAGCCAGGTTTTATTGAGGTGTAATTAGTGTATAATTAAATTCACTCTAAGTGTATAGTTTGTTGAGTTTTAACAAATTTATATAGTTAAGTAAGTACCACCACAATAATAATATTTATCACTCCAAGTGGAATCAAGCAATGTGTAATCTTTTGAGTCTGGCTTCTTTCACTTAGCTTAATACTTTTGAGATTCCTTCATGTTGTTTTGCATAGCAGTTGGTCTGTTTTTTTATTGCTGTTTTATTCTATTGTATGGACAGACCACAACTTGTTTACCCATTCACAGTTTGTATGGGTGGATCACAATATATTTATCCATTTTTATTTTATTTATCCAGTTTTTGTTAATTATGAATAAAACTGCTATAAATATCAAGGTGATTTTTTTTTTAACATAGATTTGTTCCTATTTTTCCCTTGGTGAAAATCCTTGAATGGTTTCTTACTGTACCTAGAGTAAAATGTAAGATCCTTATTTTGGACTGTTCTCTATAGTGTCCTCTGCCTCCTTTTCAGACCACATCTTTCACCACTTTCCCTCACTATTTGTTTATTTTAATCTTTCTCCCCCACGACAATGTAAGCTCCATGAGAGTAGAGACTGCTTTCTATGAGACAGAGACTGTATCCCTAGTGCCTAAAATAGTGCTTAGTATGTAGCTTAGACTCAGCAAATATTTGTTGAATAAATAAGTTTGAAAATTGATTAAATTAACAATATAAACAGGAATTAGGGGGAAAGTATTTAAGTTTTCATCTTTAAAAAACAAACTTTTATTTTAGAATAGTTTTAGATTTACAGAAAAATCGGGAGGAGTTCCCTTATGGCCCACACCCAATTTCCCTATATATATTTTTAAATGCAATTTTATTGAGATGTATTCACATACCATACAAACCATCTGAAGTATACAATCGCTGGCTCACAGTACCATCACAGTTTCCCCATTTTTAACATCTTCATTTACTATGAAGTTAATGAACCAATATCAATATAATATTACTAATCAAAATTCATAATTTACTCAAACTTCCATAGTTGTTATCTAACCGCCTTTTTTCTGTTCTAGGAGCCCATCCAGGATTCCAACATAACATTTTCTCATCATATCCCCTTAGACTTCTCTTAGACTTTGCTAGACTTGCCTTGTTTATGATGACCTTGACAATTTTAAGGAGAACTAGTCAGTATTTTACAAAATGTTACTCAACTGAGATTTTATGATTAAGTTAGTGTTATGGGTTTTGGGGAGGAAGACCACAGAGGTAAAATGACATTCTCATCACATGGCTTATCACTATTGACATTGACTTTGATCACCTGTGTTTGCTAGGTTTCACCATTGTAAAATTATTTTTCCCCCCTTCTGTACTGTCATTTTGGAAGGAAGTCTCTATATGCACTGGGGAGTCATGCGCTTACCTCTTGAAGATGGATATATTAGGGTTCTCTAGAGAAACAGAATCAACAGAGAACACTCGCAAATATAAAATTTATGAAAGTGTCTCACGTGACCACGGGAATGCAGAGTCCAAAGTCTGCGGGGCAGACTGTGAAGCCAATGATTCCGATGGAGGGTCTGGAGGAACTCCACAGGAGAGGCTCGTCAGCCAAAGCAGGAAGAGAGCCTGTCTCCTCCAAATCCTCCTTAAAAGGCTTCCAGTGATTAGACTGAGCATCACTCATTGCAGAAGACACTCCCCTTGGCTGATCACAAATAGAATCATCTGCAGATGCAGCTGACGTGATCATGATCCAGTTCTATGAAATGTCCTCATTGCAACAGACAGGCCAGCCCTTGCTCAACCAGACAAACAGGTATCACCACTTGGCCAAGTTGACACATGAACCTGACCATGACTGTCCACCCCTTGTCAACTTGGCAGCTATATGTATCACCTTAAACCATACCTAATTTCTAAATAAAAAACATTAAAACACTTTTTTTTTCTTTCACCTAACAATACTCAACTGTTCTGAATATAACTGGAAACACATTAACACTCTCCAGAATAGGGTGCAAGTCCTTGGGTAATATTCATTCTTAAACTTGATATCTTACAACTTAAATAGTATAACAGGAACAAAACAGCATCACAGTCCTCATTTCTGTAACTGATCATGTGGTCGTTGTTCATATTTATTACTACCTTCTTCCACTACCCATTCCATGTTCCCTTAACCCTCAGCAAGCACTTCAGCTGGCCATGGTTCTTTGCCTGGTGGGGTGACCCAAACCTTCATTCCTGAAGTTTCAGACCCATTGGTAGTCCTGCCTGGATTGGGCTGTTGCAATTTTCCATTGATTTTAATTACAGGGCATAGTAGTACCAAAAGACGCCCTAGGGGATCGCCTATATTCCAAGAAAACTCTTCTTTACCTCCATTATGTAGTTGCAGTCCTATTTCCCCCTGATAGTCAGGGTCAATCACCCCAGAAAATAATGTAATCCCCTTCTTGGCTTGTTGATCCAGGGGCATGAGTAGCCCAGAGTGACCAGATGGCAGTCTTAGATTCCAGTTCAATGGAATCATTGTTGTTTCTCCTGGTGGAAGCACTCCCCCTTTTGGAACTAAAACCTGTAGACCAGCAGAGCTCAGGGTCGCAAGGACAGGAAGCAAAAATTTTCCTAGTGGATCACTATGGGTAATAGTGAGTGATGCCACTCCCATTTCTACCCCTTGGTTCCTGGATGCATGGATCCTGGCTATGGGAGAAACAGTACCATACAGTGGACACTGATTCAGAGCATATACAGCTTCCTGGAGAACATTACCCCAGCCATTTAAGGTATTGCCACCTAGTTGGCACCATAGTTGAGTTTTCAAAAGGCCATTCCACTGTTCTGTCAATTCAGCTGCTTCTGGATGATGGGAAACATGGTAAGACCAGAGAATTCCATGAGCATGTGCCCATTCCCACACTTCATTTGCTGTAAAGTGTGTTCCTTGATCAGAAGCAATGCTATGTGGAATACCATGACAATGGATAAGGCATTCTGTAAGCTCACGGATGGTAGTTTTGGCAGAAGCATTGCATGCAGGGAAATTTGTCTATTCCAGTTAGAACAAATCGCTGCCCCTTCCGTGAAGGGAGTGGTTCAGTGTAATCAACCTGTCACCATGTAGCTGACTAGTCACCTCGGGGAATGGTGTCATATCAGGGGCTGAGTGTGGGTCTCTGCTGTTGGCAGATTGGGCACTCAGCAGTGGTTGTAGCCAGGTTAGCCTTGGTAAATGGAAGTCCATGTTGCTGAGCCCATGCATAACCTCCATCCCTACCACCATGACCACTTTGTTCATGAGCCCCTTGGGCAATGACAGGAATTGCTGGGGAAAGAGGCTGACTGGTATCCACAGAACAGGTCATCTTATCCACTTGATTATTAAAACCTTCCTCTGCTGAAGTCACCCTCTGGTGTGCATTCACATGGGACAAAAATATCTTCATGTTTTTAGCCCACTCAGAAAGGTCTGTCCACATACTTCTTCCCCAGACCTTTTTGTCACCAATTTTCCAATTATGGTCTTTCCAAGTCCCTGACCATCCAGCCAAACCATTAGCAACAGCCCATGAGTCAGTAAACAAACGTACCTCTGCCCAGTTTCCTTCCAAGCAAAATGAACAACCAGGTGCACTGCTTGAAGTTCTGCCCACTGGGAGGATTTCTCCTTACCACTGTCCTTCAAGGACACCCCAGAAAGGGGTTGTAGTGCTGCAGCTGTCCAATTTCGGGTGGTACCTGCATATCATGCTGAACCATCTGTAAACCCAGGCCCGAGTTTTCTCTTCCTCAGTCAATTCACTGTAAGGAACTCCCCAAGAGGCCATAGTTTTGGTCTGGGAAAGAGAAGGTAATGTGGCAGGAGTGGAAACCATGGGCATTTGGGCCACTTCTTCATGTAACTTGTGCCTTCAGGACCTGCTGGGCCCTATCTCGTATATACCATTTCCATTTTACAGTAGAGTGCTGCTGCGCATGCCCAACTTTATGGCTTGGTGGGTCAGATAACATCCAGCTCATGATAGGCAACTCAGGTCTCATAGTAACGTGGTGGCCCATGGTTAAGTATTCAGTCTCTACTAAGGCCCAGTAGCAGGCCAAAAGCTGTTTCTCAAAAGGAGAGTAGTTATCTGCAGCAGATGGTAAGGCTTTACTCCAAAATCCTAAGGGTCTGTGTTGTGGTTCTACTATAGGGGCCTGCCAAAGACTCCAGACAACATCTCTATTTGCCACTGACACTTCCAGCACCGTTGGATCTGCTGGATCATACAGCCCAAGTGGCAGAGCAGCTTGTACAGCAGCCTGGACCTTTCGCAGAGCCTCCTCTTGTTCAGGTCTCCACTCAAAATTAGCAGCTTTTCTGGTCACTCAAGTAGCACACCCAAATGAGGAATATGTTGTCGCCAAAATCCAGAGAGACCAACTAGGTGTTGTGCCTCTTTTTTTGGTCATAGGAGGGGACAGATGCAGTAACTTCTCCTTCACCTTAGAAGGGATATCTCAACATGCCCCACACCACTGGACACCTAGAAATTTCACTGAGGTGGAAGGCTCCTATTTTTCTTGGATTCATCTCCCATCCTCTGACATGCAAAGGCCCTACCAGTAAATCTAGAGTAGTTGCTACTTCTTGCTCATTAGGTCCAATCAACATGATATCATCAATATAATGGACCAGTGTGATGTCTTGTGGGAGGGAGAAACGATCAAGTTCCCTGCGGATAAGATTATGACATAGAGTGGGAGAGTTGATATACCCCTGAGGTAGGACAGTGAAAGTATATTGCTGACCTTGCCAGCTGAAAACAAACTGTTTCTGGTGGTCCTTACTAATAGCTATTAAGGAAAAAGCATTTGGCAGATCAATAGCTGCATACCAGGTACCAGGGGATGTACTGATTTGCTCAAGCAATGATACCACATCTGGAATAGCAGCTGTAATTGGAGTTACCACCTGGTCGAGCTTACGATAATCTACCATCATCCTCCAAGACCCATCTGTTTTCTGCACAGGCCAAATAGGAGAGCTGAATGGGGATGTGGTGGGAATCACCACTCCTGCATCCTTCAAGTCCTTAAGAGTGGCCATAATCTCTGCAATCCCTCCAGGAATCCGGTATTGCTTCTGATTTACCATTTACTATTCTAGTGGCTTCCACTTGGCCTTTCCTACCATAATAGCCCTCACTGCGCAAGAGAACCAATGTGGGGATTCTGCCAGTTGCTCAGTATGTCTATACCAATTATACATTCTGGAACTGGGGAAATAACTACAGAATGGGTCCGGGGGCCCACTGGACCCACTGTGAGACGGTCCTGAACTAAAACTCCATTGATCACCTGGCCTCCATAAGCCCCCACTCTGACTGGTGGACCAGAGTGACATTTTGGGTCCCCTGGAATTAATGTCACTTCTGAACCAGTATCTAATAATCCCCGAAATATCTGATCATTTCCTTTTTCCCAGTGCACAGTTACCCTGGTAAAAGGCTGTCAGTTTCCTTGGGGAAGGCTTGGAGGAAGATCAACAGTATAAATTTGTGGCAATGTAACAGGGTTCACCCCCAAAGGCACTTGGCCTCCCTTTCATTCAAGGGGCTCTGGGTCTATAAACTATCTCAAGTCTGGAAATTGATTAAGGGGCCGTGACTCTGTTTTTATAATTCAGGTTAGACTTCTGTTCGCTTGACCTAGAACTCTTTTGTTTATGCAGCTCGAACACGAATTTAGTAGACTTGCCTTCTATTGTATTTCTAGGTACCCCATGATTTACTAGCCAATGCCACAAATCTCTACGGGTCATGTAATTTTGACTCCTGCTTTGAGTTTGCTGTCTATTATAATAGCCATGTCTACCCTGTCTTTGGCGATTAAGTGCTGCCACCTGGCTTCTGCCAACTCGGGATCCTGTCATCCCCATTGCATTTAAGGATTCCAGCTCAGTGACAGCAGTTCCTACAGTACTATCTGACCTACAGAGAAGTGCAGCCACAGAGCTCTTCAGGGATGATGGTGCTAGTCTCACAAATTTATTTCTCACTGTTCTGGTAAAAGGTACATCCTCTGGACATTCCTGGGGTGTAAGAGCAGGCTTTGCATGATAAATCCACTCTAACATTCCAATCTCTCTAAGCCTCTGGATCCCCTCATCTACATTATACCAGGGTAGTCTGGCATTTCAACCTCAGGTAATGCCGGCCACCTTTTGATCCATGTTTCAATTCAACCATCCGAACAAACTGTTAATACATTTTCTAATCCCTCGAGCTATAACATTGAATGCAGAATCTCTGCTTAGTGGGCCCATATCAATAAATTCAG